>NC_064615.1:992456975-993706975 GCF_023898315.1 Schistocerca nitens
AACAGGCGGTGTGTAACGTAATCACGTCGGTGTACTGCGAGGCCCACGGAAAACTGAAAGCAAGAATTCGAAGAGTGAGTCAACACAGGGGACACCCTCTCCGTCAGCATAACAGTGGAAGATCACGTATTAGCGGTGCGACATTTACAACAATTCCATGCCTTGTGTTCACTGTCATCGATCATCCTCCATACAGTCCTGACTTGATGCTATTCGATTTTCATCTGTTTCCAAAACTTCAAGAACACCGTCGATGACTTCACTTAGATCATGCTGAAGCCGTGCAGGCGGAGGTTAGGTTGTGGATCCGCCAACAAAGTCATTCTACTGTGATGGTGATGGTGTCATCAAATTGGCCTCTTGTCGGGATAGATGTGTTTGTCGCCAGGGTGACTGTGTTGAGAAATAAATATGTAGAGATGGAGAATATTGATATGGAACGTTAATAACGTTTGTTTTATTTTAAAAGCTTTAAGAGTTTTAACATAAATAATTATGAGGCGTTACTTTTCAGCACACTTTCGTATACAGGGCGGTCCATTGATCGTGACCGGGCCAAGTATCTCACGAAATAAGCGTCAAACGAGAAAACTACAAAGAACGAAACTTGTCTAGCTTGAAGGAGGAAACCAGATGGCGCTATGGTTGGCCCGCTAGATGGCGCTGCCGTAGGTCAAACGGATATCAAATGCGTTTTTTAAATAGGAACCCCCATTTTTATTATACATTCGTGTAGTACGTAAAGAAATATTTATGTTTTAGTTGGACCAATTTTTTCGCTTTGTGATACTTGGCGCTGTAATAGTCACAAAGATATGGCTCACAATTTTAGACGAACAGTTGGTAACAGGTAGGCTTTTTAAATTAAAATACAGAACATAGGTACGTTTGAACATTTTATTTCGGTTGTACCAATGTGATACATGTAGACTACCTTTGTGAACTTATCATTTCTGAGAACGCATGCTGTTACAGCGTGATTACCTGTAAATACCACATTAATGCAATAAATGTTCAAAATGATGTTCGTCAACCTCATTGCATTTGGCATTACGTGTAGCGACATTCCTCTCAACAGCGAGTAGTTCGCCTTCCGTAATGTTTGCCCATGCACTGACAATGCGCTGACGCATGTTGTCAGGCGTTGTCGGTGGATCACGATAGCAAATATCCTCCAACTTTCCCCACAGAAAGAAGTCCGGGGACGTCAGATCCGGTGAACGTGCGGGCCATAGTATTATGGTGCTTCGACGACCAATCCACCTGTCATTAAATATGCTATTCAATACCGCTTCAACCGCACGCGAGCTATGTACCGGACATCCATCATGTTGGAAGTACATCGCCAGTCTGTCATGCAGTGAAACATCTTGTAGTAACATCGGTAGACCATTACGCAGAAAATCAGCATAGATTGCAGTATTTAGATTGCCATCGATAAAATGGGGGCCAATTATCCTTCCTCCCATAATGCCGCACCATACATTAATCCGCCAAGGTCGCTGATGTTCCACTTGTGGCAGCCATCGTGGATTTTCCGTTGCCCAATAGTGCATATTACGCCGGTTTACGTTACCGCTGTTGGTGAATGACGCTTTGTCGCTAAATAGAACGCGTGCAAAAAATATATCATCGTCCCGTAATTTCTCTTGCGCCCAGTGGCAGAAATGTACACGACGTTCAAAGTCGTCGCCATGCAATTCCTGGTGCTTAGAAATATGGTACGGGTGCAATCGATGTTGATGTAGCATTCTCAACACCTACGTTTTTGAGATTCCCGATTCTCGCGCAGTTTGTCTGCTACTGATATGCGGATTAGCCGCGACAGCAGCTAAAACACCTACTTGGGCATCATCATTTGTTGCAGGTCGTGGTTGACGATTCACATGTGGCTGAACACTTTCTGTTTCCTTAAATAACGTAACTATCCGGCGAACGGTCCGAGCACTTGGATGATGTCGTCCAGGATACCGAGCAGCATACATAGCACACGCCTCGTTGGGCATTTTGATCACAATAGCCATACATCAACACGATATCGACCTTTTCCGCAATTGGTAAACGGTCCATTTTAACACGGATAATGTATCACGAAGCAAATACCGTCGGCACTGTCGGAATGTTACGTGATATCACGTACTCATACGTTTGTGACTATTACAGCGCCATTTATCACAAAGCGAAAAGAGTGGTCCAACGAAAACATTCATATTTCTTTACGTACTACACGAATATGTCATAAAAAATTTTGGTTCCTATTTTAAAAAACGCAGTTGATATCCGTTTGACCTATGGCAGCGCCATCTAGCACGCCAACCATAGCGCCATCTGGTTTCCCCCTTCAAACTAGACGAGTTTTGTTCTTTGTAGTTTTTTCGTTTGGCGCTTATTTCGTGAGATATTTGGCCCGGTCACTATCAATGGACCACCCTGTATATACTGGGTGCTTCCAAATCCATGCGACAAACGTGTATGGGTGAAAATCTTTGCGACAAACGAGTAGAGGTGATAGATCACTTTATGGGGACCGACTTTAGTTAATGATAAAGTGTTCGTTGACAGTTCTCGGTGACGCCAGGCGTCGTTTAACACGAGTTGTGCTCCTGAGAGGCAACAAGGTGTAGGCGTCTGCACCTTTTGTATGCAGTGCGTGTTGCCTATCACCCACTTATCTGCAGTAGACCGCGCAAAATTAAAGTCCCCAATTCAGTTCTAAAATATCTTTCTCCCCTTAGAGACGCTCTCTCTTACTGTCTTCTTGTTGATAGTCTTATCACTTTATTGGGGTACGTAGACTCTATGAGTTCGCTGAAATCTCGTCGTCTTCAGCGAATACTAAACGAAATATAGCGTCAGGGAACATTTCGTCTCTGACAAAAGTTGTTCCCAATTACGTGATGTCACTCCTTGACATTCGTCTCAAGGACTCTGAAACACCCTTGTGTAATTAGCAAGCCACTGTACAGTGTATGGTGAAGGGTACTTCTTGCAAAGACTAGCTATTTACTGCCTACTGCATTCGCGTATTGGGCAAGGGAAAGAACGACTGTCCATATTCCTCTGTTCGTCCTTCAATATCTCCTACCGATTTCTAATGATCACTGCGCGAGATGTACTATGATGTTGACAGACTGGTACAGCCTTCTTCGAATATACACTGATGAGGCAAAGTCACCTTTGAGGCACGTGACACGATAAGGAAAGTGTATGCTGTAGGGTGTAACTGAAGCCCCTTTCAGACTCTGAGGCCAGGTTGCTTCAACCAAAACAAGAAACAAATTCTAGCAAACGTAGGGTGTAAAACGCATACTTTACGAGTTAACGAGTACTTGATCATCTTCACTAATGTGAAAAACTTCTCTTATGCTGAACAAGGGCTCACAGCTTTTAAGGTATGCGTTTTAGAGCCCATGTATACCGGATAGTTTTTCTTGTTTTAGCGTAAGGGACCTTTCCTCGAAGTTTGTAGAATGAATTTGGTTACACACTGTATAAGCGGAGCAGAGACGATTGGGGAATCATTATCTCCAGATTCGCTACATAAAAGATCAAACATGACTCTCACGAGGCGGTTTATGGACTGGTCCATATTTGCAAACTGTACATACAGTAATAAATACTATACGCAGATACTATCTGCTCATTTATCTAATGGTGTGTAGCAGACGTCAGACGAATATAGATGCCTGTGTAGCTTATGTTGTTTGTATTCTGAACACGCTCGTTAGGGATTCATTCTAGTGACGATGTTGTTGTTGTTGTTGTTGTTGTGGTCTTCAGTCCAGAGGCTGGTTTGATGCAGCTCTCGATGCTACTCTATCCTGTGCAAGTTTCATCACCACCCAGTACCTAATGCAACATACATCCTTCTGAATCTGCTTAGTTTATTCATCTCTTGGTCTCCCTCTTCGATTTTTACCCTCCACGCTGCCCTCCAGTACTAAATTGGTGGTCCCTTGATGCCTCAGAATATGTCCTACCAACCGATCCCTTCTTCTAGTCAAGTTGTGACACAAATTTCTCTTCTCCCCAATTCTATTCAATACCTCCTCATTAGTTATGTGATCTACTCATCTAATCTTTAGCATTCTTCTGTAGCACCACATTTCGAAAGCTTCTATTCTCTTCTTGTCTAAACTATTTATTGTCCACGTTTCACTTCCATACGTGGCTACCCTCCATACAAATACTTTCAGAAAAGACTTTCTGACACTTAAATCTATACTCGATGTTAACAAATTTCTCTTCTTCAGAAAAGCTTTCCTCGTAATTGGCTGTGTACATTTTATATCCTCTCTACTTCGACCATCATCAGTTATTTTGCTCCCCAAATAGCAAAAAATCCTTTACTACTTTAAGTGTCTCATTTCCTAATCTAATTCCCTCAGCATCACCCGACTTAATTCGACTACATTCCATTATGCTCGTTTTGCATTTTTTGATGTTCACCTTACATCCTCCTTTCAAGACACTGTCCATTCCGTTCAGCTGCTCTTACAATGTCTTCGGCGAACCTCAAAGTTTTTATTTCTTCTCCTTGGATTTTAATACCTACTCCGAATTTTTCTTTTGTTTCCTTTACTGCTTGCTCAATGTACAGATTGAATAAAATCGGGGATAGGCTACAACCCTGTCTTACTCCTTTCCGAACCACTGCTTCCCTTTCGTGCCCTCGACTCTTGCAACTGCCATCTGGTTTCTGTACAAACTGTAAATAGCCTTTCGCTGCCTGTATTTTACCTCTGCCACCTTTAGAATTTGAAAGAGAGTATTCCAGTCAACTTTTTCAAAAGCTTTCTCTAAGTCTACAAATGCTAGAAACGTAGGTCTATTTTCTAAGATGAGTAGTAGGGTCAGTATTGCCTCACGTGTTCCAACACGTGGTCCGTGACGATATGCGTCGTAAACGAGGAAATGTACTGACATAAGCGGCTCTGACAAAGTACAGATTTTTTATGCGGCGACGCCAGGGAACGAGCATCAGTGAAGCTGGTCAGCTGTTCCCGTGCTACTGTGGTGAGCATGTATGGAAAGTGGCTGAAGGACAGTGAGACCGCCAGTCGGGGATAAGCTGGTGGACGCCCTCTCATCACAGAGTGTGGACGCCAGAGGCTCACTCGCTCTGTAGAGCATGATAACGGCGGTGTGTGGTAGGTCTGTGGACGAAACATCAATATATATCAATATGTACCAAAAATTATCGATATACATCGGCGATTGTTTGTACCGATATGTCGATATCGAAATGACAGTGGCAGGTGCCCATATTTTTAGTTCATATTATATTTTTTTCGCAATTTTCGGTAAATATATAAAACTGTTCTTTTGAAACTGTACTAGAATATAATTTTACTCTCACTGTGAGGAGTGTTATTATTTTTTAGCTCCCATCACGTCGAGTCTTTCTCTTTGACTGTGCGAAGCAAGTACAGGTAGCACAAAGAAGTATCTCGGGTGCACTAGGGGTGGCGGTGTGAATAGAATAACAAGATTTTCGACCTGGAGAAATAGTCCACCAGTTGCGTTAAAAAAAAAAAAATTAACACAACTAGTGTGCTATTTTTTCACACAAGCATTCTTCAGAAACAGTTGCTGAAAAATATGATCATAATATAAATGATGAGATTGGTTTTCGCTGTGTGCGGAGACGTCTGAGGGGAAATGCTGACGTAATCGGCGCTCGGCGCTACTAAAAGAAACTGCAATGTTTGACTTCAGCCCGCCGCAATGGCCGAGCAGTTCTAGGCGCTACAGTCTGGAACCGCGCGACCGCTGCGGTCGCAGGTTCGAATCCTGCCTCGGGCATGGATGTGTGTGATGTCCTTAGGTTAGTTAGGTTTAAGTAGTTCTAAGTTCTAGGGGAGTGATAACCTCAGAAGGGAAGTCCGATAGTGCTCAGAGCCATTTGAACTTTTTTTTTTTTTTTTACTTCGTCACGGAAGTTTGACACTACAGCTGCTAAGTCACTGGCGTTCGCAGAAATAAAGAAAACAGGGAAGTCGGCATGAAGTGTTTCAGATAAATCCGATATGTGACGAAACCGAACGGCGGACTCATCGGACACGTACTGTGGCAGTTACACGAAGGTACCACTGTCAGCAAATTTGTTATCGCCTAGCGTGAACGTGCATGATTTTCCTTTCAATTTTTGCTCTAAGGGAAATAGGCAGACAGCTATCTTGTTGATCTACAGTATATCTAATAATAAATCAATATTTAAATATACAGATCTAAAACCGGTAGCATATTTACAATATGCAGCCGATATTTTTATAAACCATCATGTCGATTTTTTTTCGTAGATATATCGATATTTCTTTTAGATATAAGAATGCCAATGAGGATAATTTTTAAATATCGATATATCGGATTCCCGATCTTTTTAAAAATATCTACAGTCCTTACATCGGAGTGTAGCGCTGGTACTACCACAAGTGTTTCAGAGCAGACAGTTCAGCGCACTCTTCTCACGTTTCGCTAGCACGAGTCGCTGGCATTGTCAAAGCCTCACCCACTATTACTGTCGGCGCTGGCTGGAGGTTGGCTCGACCGGCAATGGAGCGTGAAGCTTTGAGATTTCCAGCCACACGTGCTGCTGAAACGTCAGGAAAAATGTCAAACAAGCTGCGGCAGAAGAACCCGAGACAGAAGCCAACAGGCAACTTGTGAAGTATTGAAGTTAGAATCTGAGTATATGTCTTAGGGCAGCGTCACTCAGGGCACGCAAATATAATACTAAGCTCATTCATTGATTGAGAATCAGAGCACGTAGTGACTGTGAACAAACGTAACATACAGTTTTAAAATTTTGCAAGACTACTTCTTCCTGATACCCCCCACAACATAATGATGAGAAAAAGTTTATCACTTACTACATTTTCCCTGTTCATTCCTCAAAGCTTCAATATCAGGCATCGCGTTTTGACTTACCACTTTTGCAACACATTTTGGAGGCACAATCTACTGAATGTAACGGGTGGTGCGAGCGTAATGCCTGAAACGTGGGATTCTCTGCACGTTATTGTCGTAGAGTATCTCGGAATATTAAAATCCCCCAACGATTTTCGAAATGCAATGTCCCATGCAGTCATGCTACCATAATCACGTCGGAAACCTTTTTACATGAATCACGTGAGTATAAATGACAGCTCCGCCAATGCACTGCCCTTTTATACTGTGTTACGCAATACGACTCAATCTGTATATGTGCATACGGCTATCCCATGACTTTTGTCACCTCAGTGTGTGCTAGTGCATTAATATGAAATCGATTTACGCTGAAAAAAAAGATGCAGTTTTGGCCAGCAGTAGTAAAAATTCGGCGCTTTAAATCATCTCGTCAACATCTCAGGCCCTCGTATTGAACAAATTGTGTAAGCGGCGGTTAATAATAAAATCAACATCGTGCCCTGCACACGTTCCTAATCCATTACATATGTAAACATTTCCCCACGTCTTTGAACTACTTCCATATTAACGCAATAGAATACACCACGTTTCACTGCAATTCGGTAATTACAGCCCACGCTGTGTACCTATGTGAGTAGCTGCTCTTTAGTGATAAGAACCCGGTATCTACAAAATCATACCACGGTACGACACATAGTTCAGGAGATATATCCTCCTACACATTTACTTCAAACCGGATATATTGAAGCTACAATACTGGCCATAAAAATTGCTACACCAAGAAGAAATGCAGCTGATAAACGGGTATTCATTGGACAAATATATTACACTAGAACACATTTTCACGCAATTTGGGTGCATAGATCCTGAGAAATCAGTACCCAGAACAATCACCTCTGGCCGTAATAACGGCCTTGATACGCCTGGGCATTGAGCCAAACAGAGCTTGGATGGTGTGTACAGGTCCAACTGCCCATGCAGCTACAACACTATACCACAGTTCATCAAGAGTAGTGACTGGCGTATTGTGACGAGCCAGTTGCTCGGCCACCATTGACCATGTGCGCGCCAGGGCAGCAGTCGAACATTTTCTGTAACCAGAAAGGCCCCTACGGACCTGTAACATGCGGTCGTGCATTATCCTGCTGAAATGTAGGGTTTCGCAGGGATCGATTGAAGGGTACAGCCACGGGTCGTAACACATGTGAAATGTAACGTCCACTCAAAGTGTGTCAATCTGAACAAGAGGTGACCGAGACGTGTAACCAGTGGCACCCCATACCATCACGCCGGGTCATACGCCAGTATGGCGATGACGAATACACGCTTCCAATGTGCGTTCACCGCGATGTCGCCAAACACGGATGCGACCATCATGATGCTGTAAACAGAACCTGGATTCATACGAAAAAATGACGTTTTGCCATTCGTGCACCCGGGTTCGTCATTGAGTACACCATCGCAGGCGCTCCTGTCTGTGATGCACCGTGAAGGGTAACCGCAGCCATGGTCTTCGAGCTGATACTCCATGCTGCTGCAAACGTCGTCGAACTGTTCGTGCAGATGGTTGTTGTCTTGCAAACGTCCCCATCTGTTGACTCAGGGATCGAGACGTGGCTGCACGATGCGTTACAGCCATCCGGATAAGATTCCTGCCATCTCGACTGCTAGTGATACGAGGCCGTTGGGATCCAGCACGCCGTTCCGTATTACCCTCCTGAACCCACCGATTCCATATTCCGCTAACAGTCATTGGATCTCGATCAACGCGAGCAGCAATGTCGCGATACGATAAACTGCAATCGCGATAGGCTACAATCCGACCTTTATCAAAGTCGGAAACGTGATGGTACCCATTTCTCCTCCTTACACGAGGCATCACAACAACGTTCCACCAGGCAACGCTGGTCAACTGCTGTTTGTGTATGAGAAATCGGTTGGAAACTTTCTTCATGTCAGCACGTTGTAGTTGACGCCACCGACGCTAGCCTTGTGTGAACGCTCTGAAAAGCTAATCATTTGGAAATCACAGCATCTTCTTCCTGTCGATTAAATTTCGCGTCTGTAGCACGTCATCTTCGTGGTGTAGCAATTTTAATGGCCAGTAGTGTATTATGTACATGGGAGTTCGATTTTTCAAAGAATCGGGAGTGGAGATCATTGGTTGAGAACTAATGAAAGAGAGATGTTAACTAAATGTTGTTTGCAAGTTTGCTAGAAGGGGAGAGATACCTCGTAGTCACGGTCTCCGTGGTAATCAGCTTCCTCTTATTCACGAGACACGTAACCATGCTGTCCAATAATTTCAGTAGCTATTAAAAGTGAAATCCGATAAGTCTTGAAAGTGCAAACAAAAACAGCATTTAATGATATTAAAGAAAAGCGAAACAGTCCAATCTATCAATCATTCATTTAAACAACTCCCCATATCAGCAATGTAACAGGTTCTAGCTAATTTTGGAGTCGTAGTTGCTGAGTTTAGCGCACCGGTATGCTGTGGAATGCCAGCCTGTTCTGACGCCGACCAATGCAGACGGCGACATTAAGCAAAGTGAATCTGGCTGTCTGCAGCGTCGAGCGCAATAGGACGCCCCACAGTGGAGGCTGGCAGACAAGGGTACGGCGCTAATCTGCAGAGCAATCGCTTCGTTCCTACTATTACCGTGCCATTCCATTAGCGCAGGGGGGAATCTGCTCCGACGCGTTAGCAGGCTACAGCCTTTGGAACTGCTCAGCATTCATCCTCGCGTTGCGCGTCCAATGTCTGACCTACATAGCTTCGCAAGATCGCTAGGGACTGCGAATGGCACGTTCGTCGCACGTTACTTAACACCCATCCGATACCGACACGGTCTCGCTCACGGAAACCAAGCAGCTCCGTAAGAAACTCCCTCTCGCTCGTCCTGTGTAATGCCGTGGCGTCGCAATAAAACATGGTTTTACGACTTTCTGTCCTCCACCTACTGAAATTTATCTGCATTTGGGACTTGGCGTAGGTAAATTTCCATTGCTGCAGTAGTCGATACCGATGTTTATAGAAGCTCTCGATACTAAATTATAACTGAATTACACGATACATTTGATCACATTCTCTGGTGAGCCGAAACATTAGGTCCACTGCCTACCGCGAGACTGATTGCCTCCTGGCGGTCTTGCGGGCTCGTGACGCAGTAAGTGAAGAATGTAGGCGGAAGAGAGACGAATGGGCAGCCAAACTATGGTAAACGCATTCTCTGAAAATTATTTCTAGCAGTTAGTTCATGAGACTACGCGGATAGTGAACGGTTGTGAAAACACGCTTGACCTCTTAGCAACAAATAATCCTGAGTTAATAACCAGCATCAAAACCGATTCAGGGATTAGTGAACACAGGGTTGTCGAAGCGATATTGAATATTGTAACCCCAAATCCTCGAAAAATAAGCGAAAAATATACCTGTTCAGAAAAGCAGATAAAAATTCACTTGATGTCTTCCTGAGAGACAATCCACACTCATTATAAAGTAATAATATAAGTGTTGACCAGATGTGGCTTGAATTCATAGTATCGGCAGCAATGGAGAGATTTATACGAAATAAATTAACAAACGACGGAGCTGATCCTCCTTGGAACACAAAACGTGTTAGAACACAGTTGCAGAAACAACGAAACAAACATGCAAAATTTAAACAGACGCAAAATCCTCAAGATTGGCCATTTTTTGCAGAAGCTCAAAATTTAGCGCGGACTTGAACACGATATGCTTATAACAGTTTCCACAACGAAACTTGTCTCTAAACCTGGCAGAAAATCCAAAGAGATTCTGGTCGTATGTTAAGTATGTTAGCGGCAAGAAACAATTAATGTCTTCTCTGCGCTGTAGCAATGGAGGTACTATCGAAAAGCAGAGTTACCAAACACAGCCTTCTGAAATGCCTCCACAAAAGAAGACGAAGTAAATATTCTAGAATTCGAATCGAGAACAGCTGCCAACATGAGTAACGTAGAAGTAAATATCCTCGTAGTAGTGAAGCAACTTAAATCACTTAATAAAAGCAAGTCTTCTGGTCCAGACTGTATACCAATCAGGTTCCTTTCGGAGTATGCTGATGCATTAGCTCCATACTTAACAATCATATACAACCGTTTGCTCGACGAAAGATCCGTACCCAAAGACTGGAAAGTTGCACAGGTCACACCAATATTCAAGAAAGGTAGTAGGATTAATCCACTAAATCACAGGCCAATTTCGTTAACGTCGATATGCAGGGGGATTTTGGAACATATATTGTGTTCGAACATTATGAATTACGTAAAAGAAAACGGTCCATTGACAAACAGTCAACATGGGTTTAGAAAACATTCTTCCTATGAAACACAACTAGCTCTTTATTCACATGAAGTGATGAAGGGATTTCGGATCGATTACGTATTTCTGGATTTCAGGAAGGCTTTTGACACTGTACCACAGAAGCGGCTCGTAGTGAAATTCCGTGGTTATGAAATATCGTCTCAGTTATGTGACTGGATTTGTGATTTCCTGTCACAGAGGTCTCAGTTCGTAGTAACTGACGGAAAGTCATCTAGTAAAACAGAAGTGATTTCTGGCGTTCCCTAAGGTAGTGTTATAGGCCCTTTGCTGTTCCTTACCTATATAGACGATTTGGGAGACAATATGAGCAGCCGTCTTCGGTTGTTTGCAGATGACGCTGTCGTTTATCGACTAATAAAGTCATCAGAAGATCAAAACAAATTGCAAAACGATTTAGAAAAGATGTCTGAATGGTGCGAAAATTGTCCGTCCTCTTTTAGAATACTGCTGCGCGGTGTGGGATCCTTACCAGATAGGACTAACTGAATACATCGAAAGAGTTCAAAGACGGGCAGCACGTTTTCTACTATCACCAAATAGGGGAGAGAGTGTCACAGAAATGATACAGGATTTGGGCTGGACATCATTAAAAGAAAGGCGTTTTTCATTGCGTCGGAATCTTCCCACGAAATTCCAATCACCTACTTTCTCCTCCGAATGCGAAAATATTTTGTTGACACCGACCTACATTGGGAGGAACGATCACCACGATAAAATAAGGGAAATCAGAGCTCGTACGGAAAGATATAGGTGTTCATTCTTTCCGCGCGCTATACGAGATTGGAATAACAGAGAATTGTGAAGGTGGTTCGATGAACTCTCCTCCAGGCACTTAAATGTGATTTGCGGAATATGCATGTAGATGTAGATACGGACCGCAAATGCGGAAATCCACTGATATATGAGGTTTTAACAAAGGGCAAATTGTTATGGCCCTGCAGCTGGAATCGAGAATCTCTGAAACGGCGAATATAGTCGCCTATTAGCATACTACCGTCGCGAGCACCTGTGGAAAGTGGTTGAAGGATGGTCGAATAACGCGTAATCCGTATGGTACGGGACGTCCACGTCTTATCTCAAAACATAGAGGTCGCAGGAATCAAGGATAGACAGCGATCTGTAGCAGATCTGACGACAGAGTAGAATACTGGTGCAGGGTCGGTGTTTCGGAGCATACCGTTCAGAGGTCATTGTTGAACATGAAGCTCCGTCATCGCACGACCCCTACGTGTTCATGTAATGACCCAACGACATCGTCAGTTACGACTGCAGAGGGCACAGCATCACCGCGTTTTAATCGTGGATGAATAGAAACGCGCCCCTGGCAAATGAATGGCATTTCTTGCTACACCAGGTCGATGGTTGGGTCTTTACACTCTATCATCCCGCCGCATGGCTGCTTGAACGTGCACCACGCTACAGATGCAGTCCGGTGAGGGCAGAATTACGCTGTCGGTTACGTTGAGTTGGGCTTCCACGGAACCTGTGGTAGTCTCGAAGAACCGTTTCAACAGTGAACTACATGTTCATTATTGCGGATCACCTGCACCCCTTCATGGTTAAAGTTTTCTCTGGCCAGCTCTGTGAAGCAGGATAGGCGGCGATCTGTAGCAGATATGATGCCAGAGTAAAATTCTTTTGCAGGCACAAGTGTTTGGGTGCACGTCGTTATGCGCACAATGTTCAAAATGAGGCTCCACAGCAGAGGATCCGCACACGTGCTCCCGTATTAAAATCTACATCTACACGGTTACTCTGCAATTCACACTTAAGTACCTGGCAGAGGGTTCATCGAACCATTTTCATACTACTTCTCTACCATTCCACTCTCGAATGGCGCGTGGGAAAAAGGAACACCTAAATCTTTCCGCTCGAGCTCTGATTTTTCTTATTTTATTATGATGATCATTTCTCCCAATGTAGGTGGGTGTCAACAAAATATTTTCGCATTCGGAAGAGAAAGTTGGCGATTGAAATTTCGTAAATAGATCTCGCCGCAAAGAAAACCGCCATTGTTTCAGTGACTGCCACCCCAAATCGCGTATCATATCAGTGACACTCTCATCCCTATTGCGCGATAACACCAAACGAGCTACCATTCTTTGCACTTTTTCGATGTCCTCCGTCAATCATACCTGGAAAGGATCCCACACTGCGCAGCAAAAAATGGTTCAAATGGCTCTGAGCACTATGGGACTTAACATCTAAGGTCGTCAGTCCCCTAGACCTAGAACTACTTAAACCTAACTAACCTAACGACATCACACACATGCATGCCCGAGGCAGGATTCGAACCTGCGACCGTAGCAACAGCGCGGTTCCGAACTGAAGCGCCTAGAATCTCTCGGCCACAGCGGCCGGCCCGCGCAGCAATATTCCAGTAGAGGAAGGACAAGTGTAATGTAGGCTGTGTCTTTAGTGAGTTTGTCGCATCTTCTAAGTGTTCTGCCAACAAAGCGCAGTCTTTGTTTCGCCTTCCCCACAGTATTATCTATGTGGTCTTTCCAATTTAAGTTGCTCATAATTGTAATTCCTAGGTGTTTAGTCGAATTGACAGCCCTTAGATTTGTGCGATTTATCGTATACCCAAAATTTATCGTATTTCTTTTAGTACCCATGTGGACCTCGCACTTTTCTTTGTTTAGTGCCAATTGCCACTTTTCGCACCATACAGAATTTCTCACTAGATCATTTTGTAATTGGAACTGATCGTCTGATGATTTTGCTAGACGGTAAATTACAGCGTCATCTGCTAACAATCGAAGGGGACTGTTCAGATTATCACCTAGATCATTTATGTAAATCAAGAACAGCAGAGGGCCTATGACATTACCTTGCAGAACGCCAGATACCACTTCTGTTCTACTCGATGTCGTTAGTTGCGGTTGCACTGGACACGGGAGCGTGGAGTCTGGACCTTGGGTCGACGGGAACTCGTCACCTGGTCGGACGAGTCACGTTTCTGGTTGACGCCGGGTCTATGGTCGTGTCCGAATACACGATCATTCGCATCATCCGGTGCTCGGAACATCCACTGCGTAGCTAACGCAGGCCAGTGGGGGCCGTGTTATGCTATGACTGACGTTTCCGTGGCCTTCCGTGTCGCATCTGGTAGTAACCGAAGGCACCGTGACAGCTCTGAATTGCGTGAACGTCGTTGTGCGCCAGCTGCATCCTCTCATGCTTATCGTCTTCTCCGACAGAGATGGTCTCTTCCACGAGGATAACTGACAGTGTCACAAGGCCATAATCGTGCTAGAATGGCTCGAGGAGCATGATAATGAACTCACCAAACTCGTCTAATTTCAAAGACTTCTATTCTCCTTTTGTCTGAACTGTGTATCGTCCACGCTATACTTCCGTACATGGCCAAACTCCGTTCAAATACCTCGAGAAACGACTTGATAACATTTAACATTCGATGTTTAGAAATGTCTTTTTTTTTTTTCAGAAACTCTTACCGTCCTATTGCTAGCTTGCATTTTACATCCTATCTAATTTGACCGTCGTCAGTTATTACGCAGCCCAAATAGTAAAAATCATCGACTAGTTGTCGTATCCCGTTTCCTCAACTAATTCTGTCTACAAGCCCTCATTACATTGTACTACATTTCATAATCCTATTTGTATTTCTGTCGATATTCATCGTATAAATTATTTTCAATTTCATTGCATTCAAATGCTCTTTCAAGTCCATTGCCATCTATGACAGAGTGCAATGTCAACGGCAAACATCAAAGTTTAAATTTCTTCCCTTTCCAAATTTCTCCAGCGTTTCTTTTACTGCTTGCTATGTACATTGAGTAATATTGGGGAGAGCCTACAGCCATGTCCGATGCCCTTGTCTGCTACTGCTTCCCTCCCTTTCATGCGCGTTGACTCTAGTCTGGTTTCTGCACTAGTTGTAGATGACTTTTCGTTCCCTGCATTTTACCCCTGCTACCTTTAGAATTGCAAAGATTGTGTTATAGTCAACATTTTTAAAAAGTTTTCTGTAAATCCATAAATACTATACACTTAGGTTTTCCTTTCTTCAGTCTGTCTTGTAAAACAACATCCAGTATTGTTTTAACACGTCGCACCCTTGCTACAAAAGTGATACAACTCAAAAATTTTCATTTTTTTAGTTTCTAATGTCGTAAAGTTGAAGAAACGATACCTGACCAGTCATCAAAAGTGTGTTTCTGTTATTCCATAATTTGACCGTTAGAGGACAGTTGTGTCACGTTAATTGTTTGGAGCGGGAACTTATTCAAAACAACAAGAGCATTGTGTTATTAGCTGAATAGTGAATTCCATAGCGAACGGTTCGTTGTTAAGAAGTTCAAAACAGTGTTATTTTGAGTTGACGTTCTTTTGGATTGAAGTCACAAAAAAAACAGCTTCATATTTCTATCTGTGCCACTTTAGTCTATCATGGTAAACGTAGAACGATTAAATAATAAGTATTGTGCTCATTTTGAAGAATCATTTCAGGGAACTTCGAGTTACCACCGTTTTAATGAATAAGCTGAAAAGTTCCGTTTCTGTGCTTTGACCATAAAAAATTTCTGATTTTCTAATTTAACCATTGTTAACTCTCCAAGTAAACATAATACTTTTGACTATAGTATGAATTGTATTATTTGCGGGGATGTGTTGTTGCTGTTTTGAATTGCTTCACTTTAGAAGAATTATTTTCTAACGTTCTCAGATATGTCGGTTTTGAAAACTTAGATTAGGATATTTTGATGTGTCACTTTTTAAGAATATACTCACACATTTACTTTTCTGTTTCCTCTACATCCGGAAGAATGAGGTTGCTGTTAGTGTCCACCTGTCCTATTGCTCGTTAATACAGAAGATAGACATCTTGCTAATCTGGAAAGTATTTATGGAAAAGCAACTCATGTTACAAATCCAGGTGATGAGGAACCAAAGCAAGAACACAGTAAAATACTTAATGAGCTACATTGTCATAGAAATGCAACATATAATTCAAAAACCTATAATGCAATAGCATCAACTATTACTGCCACCAGTTCTGAAGGAGATAAAAGTGACATTTATGCTGTTGCATGTAGGTCAAAAAGTAGACTGGCTAAAATTTATTCTAATCAATTTCTTCAAGATATTGTAATTCTTATTATGAAGAATTTGTCAATATTTGTTGAATATTGGGACTATTTATTAATATTCAATCATTTTAGTGTCAAATAACTGTTGGTCATGTATAATGCTAAATGATACTGTCATTTCCCTTATATATCTGAGTTTGTGAAAGGTTTTGTTAAATATATCTAGTTTCCAGAGACGTAATGTGTTTGCAGCAATGGAAACCAAAAGCCTGTTAGTCAAAATCTATCCTGCTCACTGTGCGACTTCAGTAGAAATAAAACATTATTAATAAGCATAAATTGAACGACAAAAGTGTCAAACATGGACGTTTTATTCTAGAAAAATGTCAGAACTATAAATAATCAGCAGCTATATGTATGATGAAGACACTGAAAGTGACGTAATTAAAACAAAGGGCAGTTCTTTGGCGTTAATATTATAAAAGACTAAAACACCAATTCATCCTGGTGCTTTACCCATTTACATTGGCACTGATAAATTTGTTTGTCTTCGGTTTTCGTGATTTATGGAAAACCTGAGATTTTGCATTGTGTCACTTTTATAGCAACAGCGCGGTATGAGTAACGAGAATTCGTGACTTTGAAATTATCTCATTGCCAGTTTTTGGCCGTTTTATTTCGAAATGTAACACTATTCCGCATACTACAAGCAGTGGTGCACGCTAGTAAAGACTACGGGCCAGCTGGTTCTTGTCCCTGAGGGACGAATGAGGTGAATGAATCCTTTGACACGCCTAGCGTCTGGCAGTGTCTGCTTCGGCTGGCCGCCAAGCTGCACTTTGATGCTCTCCTGGTGCTTCCCAGTGACACGCGTACTAGCGTCTCTTGTTCTGGAGTACAGCCAATTTCTTACTTACTGCCTCCACGCCAAAGTTTGAACCGAGCGAGGTGGCGCAGTGGTTAGCACACTCGACTCGCATTCGGGAGGACAACGGTTCGATCCCGCGTCCGGCCATCCCGATTTACGTTTTCCGTGATTTCCCTAAGTCGCTCCAGGCAAATGCCGGGATGGTTCCTTTGAAAGGGCTCGGCCGACTTCCTTCCCCATCCTTCCCTAATCCGATGAGACCGACGACCTCTCTGTTTGGTCTCTTCCCCTAAACAACCCCCCAAAGGTTGAAATTAAATAATTTCTCTATCTGCCTATGTAACGTCGCTTTTCTCAAACGCCATCATGAGACCCATGGATCAAGGCAATCAAACGAATACATTATTTCCCGACTTCTGGAAAACTTTTGAATGAACACCACACAAGGCTTATTAAGGGACATACACTACTGGACATTAAAATTGCTACACCACGAAGATGACGTTCTACAGAAGCAAAATTTAACCGACAGGAAGAAGATGCTGTAATATGCAAATGATTAGCTTTTCAGAGCATTCACACAAGGTTGGCGCAGGTGGCGACACCTACAACGTGCTGACACGAGGAAAGTTTCCAACCGATTTCTCATACACAAACAGCAGTTGACTGGCGTTGCCTGGTGAAACGTTGATGTGATGCCTCGTGTAAGGAGGAGAAATGCGTACCATCACGTTTCCGACTTTGATAAAGGTCGGATTGTAGCCTATCGCGATTGCGGTTTATCGTATCGCGATATTGCTGCTCGCGTTGGTCGAGATCCAATGACTGTTAGCAGAATTTGGAATCGGTGGGTTCAGTAGGGTAATACAGAACGCCGTGCTGGTTCCCAACGGCCTCGTATCACTAGCAGTCGAGATGACAGGCATCTTATCCGCACGGCTGTAACGGATCGTGCAGCCACGTCTCGATCCCTGAGTCAACAGATGGGGACGTTTGCAAGACAACAACCGTCTGCACGAACAGTTCGACGACGTTTGCAGCAGCATGGACTATCAGCTCGGAGTCCGTGGCTGCGGTTACCATTGACGCTGAATCACAGACAGGAGCGCCTGCGATGGTGTGCCCGGCAACGAACCTGGGTGCACGAATGGCAAAACGTCATTTTTTCGGATGAATCCAGGTTCTGTTTACAGCATCATGATGGTCGCATCCGTGTTTGGCGAAGCGTGTATTTGTCATCGCCATACTGGCGTATCACCCGGCGTGATGGTATGGGGTGCCACTGGTTACACGTGTCGGTCACCTCTTGTTCAGATTGACACACTTTGAGTGGACGTTACATTTCACATGTGTTACGACCCGTGGCTGTACCCTTCAATCGATCCCTGTGAAACCCTACATTTCAGCAGGATAATGCACGACCGCATGTTGCAGTTTCTGTAGGGGCCTTTCTGGATACTGCACAGAAAATGTTCGACTGCTGCCCTGGCCAGCACATTCTCCAGATCTCTCAGCAATTGAAAACGTCTGGTCAATGGTGGCCGAGCAACTGGCTCGTCACAATATGCCAGTCACTACTCTTGATGAACTGTGGTATCGTGTTGAAGCTGCATGGGCAGCTGTACCTGTACACGCCATCGAAGCTCTGTTTGACTCATTGCCCAGGCTTATCAAGGCCGTTATTACGGCCGGAGGTGGTTGTTCTAGGTACTGATTTGTCAGGATCTATACACCCAAATTGCGTGAAAATGTAATCACATGTCAGTTCTAGTATAATATATTTTTCCAATGAATACCCGTTTATCATCTGCATTTCTACTTGGTGTAGCAATTTTAATGGCCAGTAGTGTACTATCATATGAAGGTATTCGGGAGTGGACGGCCACAACTGGAATCGTTAAATTTGTTCAAATACCTAGATGCAATAGCGTGTAGCGATATGAAATGAAACGATCACATAGGTTCAATCGCAGGTAAAGCACGAGGCAGGTGTCAGCGTATTGACTAACTAAATATGCATTTAAGCAGTATTTCTTCCCTTGCGCCACACAATAATGAAATAGAAAGAAATCCTAATATGTGGCTGTTACACAGGGTGAAGAAAAATTCGCACACTCGGACTTCGCAGCGCGATTCCTCACGTACTAGCAATACAAAAATGTATCTCACGAAATTTCGTCCTTCGCATATTTCTGGCAATAAATGGACGTTAAGGATTGGTAGCGTGGCAACACTGTAGTCATATGTACGGTAAGTACTTCTCTCATCGTAGGACAGTAGTGCTGTGCAGTTGGTGCAATGGATAGCGTTTGGGTTAGCATGCGGGAGGTTAAGGGTTCGATTCTGGGTCGCGACGTATTTGTTTTTATTTGCTAAATGTAGTCTGTTTCTCAATCGTCAAATAGCGATTACAGCGAGTCTTCTAAAAAACATTTGCACTTCCATACTACGAACGTAGAAATGGAAATACAATCGTTTTGACTGGTCAACTTTTAAAGAAGCCTTTTGTGCGTTGTGGTCGCGAAGTGTTTCACAGCACTGCATCTAATCGATTCCAAACGTGTCTTTTTTGTACCCTCCCACAATGGTCCCATCGCTTAGCACCAACTATTATTCTTGGGCTACCAACGTGATTTGCAAATAATTTCCAAACATGTGCTATGACAATTTCGGGTACATGCGGCTTAGTGACCGAGTGGTTCTAGGCGCTTCAGTCCGGAACAGCGCTGCTGCTACGCTCGTAGGTTCGAATCCTGTCTCGGGCATGGATGTGTATGATGTCCTTAGGATAGTTAGGTTTACGTAGTTCTAAGTCTAGGGGACTGATGACCTCATGAGTTAAGTCCCATAGTGCTTAGAGCCATTTGAACCATGTGGCTTAAGGAACGGTGTATACCACAGTATTATATGGCGGAATGAAACTGGCAAATAAAAACAAATACCCCTCGACCCAGAATCGAATTCTCGACCTCCTGGATGGTAACCCAAAACGCTATACCACTGCATCAACTGCAAAGCACCTGTTATATGCTGACTGAGGTAATTACTATACACGTGACTACAGTGTTGCCAAATTGTCAATCTTTAATGTCCGTTTACTGCCGGAAATATGCGCAGGACGAAATTTTGTTACATACGTTTTTGTATTGCTAGTATGTGAGAAATTGCGCTGCGAAGTTCGAGTGCGCCAATTTTTCTTCGCCCTGTATAGCAACCATACATTCAGCATTGAAAATGGATAAGTAAAGGAAATATGCATTACTCTGTACCACTACTCGGTACAAATACAGGGTATTTCAAATTGAATATAGGGGTTTTAAGGCTTTAAGCAGTTACTATATTCAACCTACAATTACAAATCATCATCATCATCATTTAAGACTGATTATGCCTTTCAGCGTTCAGTCTGGAGCATAGCCCCTTTATAAAATTCCTCCATGATCCCCTATACAGTGCTAACATTGGTGCCTCTTCTGATGTTAAACCTGTTACTTCAAAATCATTCTTAACCGAATCCAGGTACCTTCTCCTTGGTCTGCCCCGACTCCTCCTACCCACCGAGCGAGGTGGCGCAGTGGTTAGCACACTGGACTCGCATTCGGGAGGATGACGGTTCAATCCCGTCTCCGGCCATCCTGATTTAGGTTTTCCGTGATTTCCCTAAATCGCTTCAGGCAAATGCCAGGATGGTTCCTATGAAAGGGCACGGCCGATTTCCTTCCCCATCCTTTCCTCACCCGAGCTTGCGCTCCGTCTCTAATGACCTCGTTGTCGACGGGACGTTAAACACTAATCTCCTCCTCCTCCTCCTCCTCCTCCTACCCTCTACTGCTGAACCCATGAGTCTCTTGGGTAACCTTACTTCTCCCATGCGTGTAAGATGACCCCCACCATCTAAGCCTGTTCGCCCTGACTGCTACATCTATAGAGTTCATTCCCAGTTTTTCTTTGATTTCCTCATTGTGGACTCCCTCCTGCCATTGTTCCCGTCTACTAGTACCTGCAATCATCCTAACTACTTTCATATCCGTAACCTGAACCTTGTCGATAAGGTAACCTGAATCCACCCAGCTTTCGCTCACATACAACAAAGTTGGTCGAAAGATTGAACGGTGCACAGATAACTTAGTCTTGGTACTGACTTCCTTCTTGCAGAACAGAGTAGATCGCAGCTGAGCGCTCACTGCATTAGCTTTGCTGCACCTCGCTTCCAGTTCTTTCACTATGTTGCCATCCTGTGAGAATATGCATCCTAAGTACTTGAAACCGTCCACCTGTTCTAACTTTGTTCCTCCTATTTGGCACTCAATCCGTTTATATTTCTTTCCCACTGACATTACTTTCGTTTTGGAGATGCTAATCTTCATACCATAGTCCTTACATTTCGGATCCAGCTCTGAAATATTACTTTGCAAACTTTCAATCGAATCTGCCATCACAACTAGGTCATCCGCATATGCAAGACTGCTTATTTTGTGTTCACATATCTTAATCTCACCCAGCCAGTCTATTGTTTTCAACATATGATCCATAAATAATATGAACAACAGTGGAGACAGGTTGCAGCCTTGTCTTACCCCTGAAACTACTCTCAACCATGAGCTCAATTTACCGTCAACTCTAACTGCTGCCTGACTATCCATGTAAAGACCTTTAATTTCTTGCAAAAGTCTCCTCCTATTCCATAATCTCGTAGAACAGACAATATCTTCCTCCTAGGAATCTGGTCATATGCCTTTTCTAGATCTATAAAGCATATATACAATTCCCTGTTCCACTCATAACACTTCTCCATTATTTGCCGTAAGCTAAAGATCTGGTCCTGACAACCTCTTAAGAGGCCTAAACCCACACTGGTTTTCATCCAATTGGTCCTCAACTAATACTCGCACTTTCCTTTCAACGATACCTGAGAAGATTTTACCCACAACGCTGATTAAAGAGATACCTCTGTAGTTGTTACAATCTTTTCTGTTTCCATGTTTAAAGATTGGTGTGATTACTGCTTTTGTCCACTCTGATGGAACCTGTCCCGACTCCCAGGCCATTTCAATTATCCTGTGTAGCCATTTAAGACCTGACATTCCACTGTATTTGATGAGTTCCGACTTAATTTCATCCACCCCAGCTGCTTTATTGCACTGCAGTCTACTGACCATTTTCTCCACTTCCTCAAATGTGATCCTATTTCCATCATCATTCCTATCCCATTCTACCTCGAAATCTGAAACATTACTGATCGTATTTTCACCTACATTGAGCAACTCTTCAAAATATTCCCTCCATCTGCCCTAGGCATCCACAGGATTCACCAGCAGTTTTCCTGACCTGTCCAAAATACTTGTCATTTCCTTCTTACCTCCCTTTCGAAGACTGCTAATTACACTACAGAATGGTTTTCCAGCAGCTTGACCCATAGTCTCCAACCTGTTTCCAAAGTCTTCCCAAGATTTCTTCTTGGATGTTGCAATTATCTGTTTGGCTTTGTTTCTTTCTTCAACATAACTTTCTCTGTCTACCTGAGTTCTAGTATGTAGCCATTTTTGATACGCCTTATTTTTCCTTTTACAGGCTGCCTTGACTGTGTCATTCCACCAAGCTGTTTGCTTCATCCTACTTTTACACACTACTGTTCCAAGACATTCTTTAGCCACTTCTAGTACTGTGTCCCTGTACCTTGTCCATTCCTTTTCCAATGACTGTAATTGACTGCATTCAACTAACTGGTACCTTTCTGAGATCGCTGTTATGTACTTGTGCCTGGTTTCCTTATCCTGAAGTTTCTCCACTCCTATCCTCCTACACATGGACCTGACCTCCTGCACTTTCGGCCTCACAATCCCAATTTCACTGCAGATTAAATAATGATCAGTGTCGTCAAAGAATCCCCTGAATACACGTGTGTCCCTCACAGCCTTCCTGAATTCCTGATCTGTTATTATATAGTCAATGACAGATCTGGTTCCCCTGCCTTCCCAAGTATACCGGTGAATGTTCTTATGTTTAAAAAAGGAGTTTGTGATTACTAAGCCCATACTGGCACAGAAATCCAAGAGTTGTTTCCCGTTCCTGCTGGCCTCCATATCCTCTCCAAATTTACCCATCTGTTCGATTTCCAATCCTGGCATTAAAATCACCCATGAGCAGAACACTGTCCTTGTCCTTTACTCTAACAACTACATCACTGAGTGCGTCATAAAAACTATCCATTAATTAAAAGTAATACATCAAATGAAAGAGCAATGCAAATAATTTTGTTTGTGTACCTGTGAGCAAAACGAAGAATATGAAACGACCAGGAATGACTGAAGATCGTGTCCAGCGAGTGAGAGAGTCTTTCAGGTGTAGCCCCGAGAAATTAGTTCGGAAAGCTAGTCGCGAATTAGCAGTTCCAATGACGTCTGTGTCGAGTCTTTTAATGAGAGGCTCAGAAGTATGTCGTTATTGTTTGCAGCTGTTACAAGCTCTAAAGCAGGGGTAGTCAACCTTTCTTACCTACCGCCCTGTTTTGTATCTCTATTAGTAGTAAGATTATCTAACCGCTCACCCTTTCCACAGCAATGGTGATTTATTGAGCAAATAACTTAAGGTTACTTTACAACATTTATGAAGTAGAGTTACAGCAAATCAAAGCATACAATAATAATTTCTAACGAAATATTTTAAATCAAATTTTTTAGAATACTTAATGAGAATGTTTTAAAACCCCTGTCTCCAACCGCCGACCATGAAACATGGAACACCCACCAGTGGGCGATGGTGGTCTGGTTGACTACCACTGCTCTGAAGCCTACAGACTACTGTTTAAGTGCCAACTCTGCAAATAAAGTGTTGCTTTATGACGATGAGAATTATCTGGATCGTGTCGTCAGTGATGAATAGACATTTCACCTAACTTTATATGTGTGAACACACATAATGGGCCCATCTGGGGATCATCAAATCACCACGTGGTGGTACAGCTGCAACGAGACTCCCCTAAATTGAATGTATTCCTGCCAAATCCTGGCGGAAAGTTTATGGGCCTTTCTTTCCCGGTGAAGCAACTGCAACTGGCGTTCCGTATCTTGATGCGCTAGGACTATGGCTCTTTCCTCAATTGAAAGAAGCTGAGCCACAGAACTATATTTGGCAGCAAGATGGTGCGCAGCCTCACTGGTATAACGAGGTATGTGATTGGTTAAAGTGTTAAACGACGTTTTGTACGCGACCGGTGGATTGCCCGCAAGGGGCCAGATGATAGGGCTTGTTTTACATGATGTCTACATTCTCACACGATCTGACGCCATGCAATTTTTGCTTTTAGGAGTTCATAACGGATTAAGTGTATGTGCTTCTGCTACTAGTTGATCTAGCCGACTTTACTAACTGCATTGTTGAAACAATTACTCCAGTCACGTAATTAAGGTTTTGGGAAGGACTCGCCTATCGATTCGATGTGTAACGAATGGTACTCACGTTGTGCAGTTTTAGGAAAAACGTTTGAGTTGCTCTTGCATTTGATGTATTATTTATAATTCTATGTTGAATGTAATGAATTCTAAAAAATGCTAAAACACCTATATTCATTTTGAAACACCCTGCATAAAATTGCCGTTACTATTCCTTACTTTTGTTACATGGGAAGTATTCCATGACATTCCATTAAAAAGCAGGTTACGTCACACTGTCGTGGATCGTCGAAGTTCCGATCCATAGCCTATGGCATTAGCAATACACCTCTTCCACGCGAAAACCATCTTTGAAACGATGTTCAGCGCTGTTTCTTTACAAAAGTGAGATCCTAAATGTCCATCGCCGGAATGTGTACCGCGTGTCAGTTATTTTTAGTAAAATGCCCCGCTGCGGCAAACTGAACAAGAACATATACTCTACCGCTATGAGCGCCGGTATAATGGGGCGGAAATTAAAAACGGTGAGTTGTATTGTTTTCTCCTACTGCCTCGTTTAACGCTTCCTGGAACTACAAATAAAGAATGTGCGTGCGGTAATAAAGTAATTATCCGTTCACTCCTTCTCTTGTGTTTACCGTTGCACCTGAAGTAAAAAAGCGGATGAAAATCCGACAAAGTGTTGTTCTAAGTCGAGAGCATATTTCAAGGAACAGTGAACACTCCAGCTTCAGGAAACAAACGAAGTTACACAAAGGTAAAAACAGTTTGTCTCTCTGAAATAGGGAATTAGGTAGGCAGGGATGTATTTCGCAACAAAAAAAACCATATTATTATTCATTTATTTCTCCTTACATCTAACCAAACTCCCTCGGTGAGCAGACGTGGCATTTTTTTGTGGTACATGAGCACCATAATGATAGTATGTGTAGGAATGAATATGTAGAATTTAAGAAATATCAGTCTTTTAACATTAAGCAATTACCTCATTATCTTCTTGTCAGTTGTGAGTAGTCACATTTAACAGGAATGTACGGCAGCAGTGCAGAAGGAATGGATGAGGAAAATATGATGACGGGGCGGAGAAACAGCGAGGGACAATAGGGTAAGATCAGCAGATGAGATGGAAGGAAAGAAAGTGACAAGAAAAGCGTATATAATTTTCAACGTGATACAGACACAGGTTCCTGTTGGACAGGAAGGAAACAGCAGGGATGTGCTGAGAAGGCAGCTACGCCAGTAACCAATATATATTATAAAAGTAAGCGTGTAATGTGCGTGCCGCTAAAACTCAGAAACGAGTCCAGATACGATCAAGGGAGTTATATGATGTGGTAGCCCTCTATCCTCCATCCATGATGAAGGTTCTAGTGTTTACCTAAAATGTGTGCTTTTCAAAATATAAGGAGTGGGAACTTTCGCTCTCTAGAAATCTCTAGAACATTCCAGAATATTAGAGAGCATTCCACAACATTCCGGAATGTTTCACAATGATCCGCGGTGTTCGAGAATGTTTGGGAATAGTCTGGAACATTCGGGAAGATTCCAGAATGTTATAGAACATCCCGGAACACCCCATGTCGTTGTGGAATATTCCAGAACGCTCTCGAATGTTGTGGAACGTTCTGAAACATTGTGGACCATTCGAAGAGTTTTTGGTATGTTCAGGATACCCATTCGTAAGGCCGGCCGAAGTGGCCGTGCGGTTAAAGGCGCTGCAGTCTGGAACCGCAAGACCGCTACGGTCGCAGGTTCGAATCCTGCCTCGGGCATGGATGTTTGTGATGTCCTTAGGTTAGTTAGGTTTAACTAGTTCTAAGTTCTAGGGGACTAATGACCTCAGCAGTTGAGTCCCATAGTGCTCAGAGCCATTTGAACCATTTGAACCCATTCGTAGGGATATACAAAGTAAGACCGGTCGTGGGTTCTAACGTCAATTTCTTATCAGTGACGAAGGGAGAAACCGAAAAAGTAGTGCAGTGAGAGAATAAAAAAAGAACAGTGAATTGTGATTAGTCAAAGTGATGCAGTGACTGGATATAAATCGAAAATGAAGTGTGAAATATGTGAAAAGTGTACTTAGCGTATTTGTTAGTAAAAAGTTGATTCGATTTATATTGTAGACTATGACCGAAGGTAAAAAAAAAAGGGAGATCTTGCCAGTTTAGAAGCGAGAAAACGAAACAGACGAAGAGCACGAAGCACGTTTAACTTTCCAAATGAACGAGAATGAGTACCGTGAGAACTATACCAATCCGGACTGGCAATTTTGGCACCTAAAAATAATATTGGTGGTGATACCTACTTTAATATTCAAAAGAAAATTCCCTGTGAAGAGAGAATATACAAATCGATCGACACTATGTTAAACGTTGAAGAAAGTGTGAACTTTTCTACAGAATTTCTAAACTGTTTGCAAGTACCAGGAATGCTATTACACTGGCTTGGACTTAAAACTGTACCTCCAATCATAATAATCAGAAATCTCAACTCACCAAAACTAGGTAATGGAACAAGAATGATCGTCAAACAGCTATAGAATAACGTCATCGAAGCCGAACTTACGACTGGTAAATACAAAGGACGCGCACTATTTATCCCCAGAATACCAGTTATCTCTACCGAACTGCTATTCCAGTTTAAAAGACATTTCCAATCAAGTTAGCCTACAGTTCTACAATTAACAAAGCGCAAGGAAGGACGTCAAAATATTGCGACATCAACTTCAAAGACTCCTGCTTCCGTCAAGGTCAACTACACACGCTAACGAGTAGGAAATTCGAAAAATTTGTACTTATGTACCCCGGAGAACAAAATGAAGAATGTATTGTAAATAATTAGAATATGTTTTCAATAAGTTTTGTACCTCTTATACATTGAAGTTAATTCTTTCATTCCAGTTACTACGCAAACTCATGTCAACGCCCTGAGCATAGCCGGATACCCCAGCTAGTAACAGATAAAGCTCTAACCTCCTATTGAATTCGGAGTTGTTTTTGGATAAGACGCAGGTTGCAGGGTAATTTGTTCCACAGCGACCGTATAGATGAACGGGGGAGGCAGTGGAGAAAGATCTAGATTTACAGGAAGGTGCAGCTAAGATGTTGGATTATCAGATCTGGTATTGCAGTTACAGAATGATCATAGGGATTTGATGTGTCAGGAGCGGTAGCGAGGACACTAGAGACTAATAAACCGATCCTGTAAACATAAACAGAACTTGTGAAAATCGCTCCGACTCTCCGGTCGCATCCGACACGACTGACGAGATTTCGCCAACTCGTTCTCACCGATTTTGTCCTTATTTATGTTATATGCAGGTCTTGACCAAAAATAAAAGTGACAGAACTGGGAGCTCCAGATGGCCAAGTGCTTAGAGAAAATAGTATTTTTCGCGTGTGGTTGAGGCACGAGCCATTTATGTTTAATGCTAATTTGTCGAAAACTGATACTCTTAGCCGGTGGCTGTGTACAAAATACAGGTAGACTCTTACAGAGAAGAAACAGTAACCGGCCACTTGTTACAATGCTATTTGTTTATTTAAATAGCACTGTTACCGGTGTAAAATGTATCGTAGCGTGAACTAGCCGTCTGAAGATGAACCTTTCGGTTCGAAACTGGTAATGGCGCTATTTAAATAAATAAATAGCATTGTAAAGAGTGGCTGGTTGCTGTTGTCTTCTCTGTAAGAGTCAACCTGCATTTATGTTTAGTTGATGTCCATGCAGTGGTTTGCGCAGAGCAGAGAGTTCATAACGGTTAACCATAGGGTCGTGGGTTGGAGTCTCTTTGCACAAACAAATTTTTATTTTAAATTTTTACTTAAATTACATTCCAAATAAACCGAAATAATACTCGGTATATTATAATTATATTTATTATATTTTCGTAAAAGACATGAAAAGGAAAGCGAAAAGAAAATTTTGGGTTGCAGATAAATTTCCGAGACAGCATTCCTCTTAAATGCATTCAGCTAGGGCAAATCTGCGACGTCTGTTTTTATCGTCAGGTAAAGAATTTGATCAAAAAGGTTCAAAACTGCACTTACCTCGTCGAGAGAGAAGAAGAAATCGCATTTCCGGGAGACTGCATCTAAATATATTCCATTGTAGATCAGTATTTGACCGAATGATGCGTTTCGCGTGGTTTGCTACCAAACTATGCGGTAAGAGAGAACGTTTTATCAGTAGAAACTATTTTGTTTTTCTGTAGAATCTATAAAACAACCGTGTAACTGTAAAAATGCGGCGTGTATAACGTGAGCAACAAGGCATGAAAATTACTGTGTTCTCGGTTTTTGCCTCGGGCATGGATGTGTGTGATGTCCTTAGGTTAGTTAGGGTTAATTAGTTCTAAGTTCTAGGCGACTGATAACCTCAGCAGTTAAGTCGCATAGTGCTCAGAGCCATTTTTTCTCGGTTTTTACGACGAATATCATCCCAACGAGTGTAAATCATCAACTGTAAAATATTAAAAATACCTAATTTTATATATGAGGTTCTCATGTTCGCCTTATAATCCCTTCCTGGAAATTTATTTGCAATCCTAAATTTTCCTTTGCCATTTTTTCGTGCCTTTAATGAAAATATTAATAAATACAATATATTGCGCCACATTTCGGTTTATTTGCAATGTATGTAACTTAAAAAGTGAAATCAAAAATAGGTGTGTGCAAAGGCATATCAACCGATGACCCATGACCCTCGGATTACCGGTCTGTACTCATCCCGCTGCACCAACCGCTACTTGGAAACTCCACTGAAATAAATGGCTCATGCCTCACCGGACCCATGCCAGAAATACCTTGGCCGTTGGCAGTCCCCACTTCTGTCACTTTCATTTCTGACCATGCCCTGCATACACCATAAATTTGGACGAAATTTGTGGTGACGAGTGGGCGCGGTCTCCTTGTGAATATAGGAAGGACCAAATAACTGAAATCTGCACACGTATCATACGCAAGCGTTCATAGCTAGTTCCAGTCCTCTCGACTTTTCAGTGTTTGCCCAATGATGAACCATGATAGCAGGACTAAATACTGGACTATTTTTTGTTTAATTTTAGGTGCAAATATTTTTTTCTACATTTGTGGATTGCATTTAAACGGCAGAGAGATTCCTTGCATACTGCAACAGTTTGATTTTACCAATTTAGAAGCTAATCTAGTATTATGTGAAGTTGTTACACTGTTCTTTTGGATCGGTAACTACACTACTGGCCATTAAAATTGCTACACCACGAAGATGACGTGCTACAGACGCGAAATTTAACCGACAGGAAGAAGCTCCTGTGATATGCAAATGATTAACTTTTCAGAGGATTCACACAAGGTTGGCGCCATTGGCGACACCTACAACGTGCTGACATGAGGAAAGTTTCCAACCGATTTCTCATACACAAACAGCAGTTGACCGGCGTTGCTTGGTGAAACGTTGTTGTGATGCCTCGTGTAAGGAGGAGAAATGCGTACCATCACGTTTCCGACTTTGATAAAGGTCGGATTGTAGCCTATCGCGATTGCGGTTTATCGTATCGCGACATTGCTGCTCGCGCTGGTCGAGATCCAATGACTGTTAGCAGAATATGGAATCGGTGGGTTCAGGAGGGTAATACGGGACGGCGAGCCGGATCCCAAAGGCCTCGTAACACTAGCAGTCGAGATGACAGGCATCTTACCTGCACGGCTGTAACAGCTCGTGCAGCCACGTCTCGATCCCTGAGTCAACAGATGGGGACGTTTGCAAGACAACAACCATCTGCACGAACAGTTCGACGACGTTTGCAGCAGCATGGACTATCAGCTCGGTGACCATGGCTGCGGTTGCCTTTGACGCTGCATCACAGAGAGGTGTACTCAACGACGAACCTGGGCGCACGAATGGCAAAACGACATTTTTCGGATAATTCCAGGTTCTGTTTACAGCATCATGATGGTCGCATCCGTGTTTGGTGACATCGAGGCGAACGCACATTGGAAGCTTGTATTCGACATCGCCATACTGGCGTATCACCCGGCGTGATGGTACGGGGTGCGATTGCTTACACATCTCGGTCACCTCTTGTTCGCATTGACGGCACGTTGAACAGTGGACGTTACATTTCCGATGTGTTACGACCCGTGGCTCTACCGTTCATTCGTTTCCTGCGAAACACTACATTTCAGCAGGTTAAGGCACGACCGCATGTTGCAGCTCCTGTACGGGCCTTTCTGGAGACAGAAAATGTTCGACTGCAGCCCTGGCGCGCACATGGTCAATGGTGGCCGAGCAACTGGCTCATCACAATACACCAGTCACTACTCTTGATGAACTGTGGTATCGTGTTGAAGCTGCATGGGTAGCTGTACCTGTACACGCCATCCAAGCTGTGTTTGACTCAATCCCCAGGCGTATCAAGGCCGTTATTACGGCCAGAGGTGGTTGTTCTGGGTACTGATTTCTCAGGATCTACGCACCAAAATTGCGTGAACATGTAATGACATGTCAGTTCTAGTATAATATATTTGTCCAATGAATACCCGTTTATCATCTGCATTTCTTCTTGGTATAGCAATTCTAATGGCCAGTAGTGTAGATACCATTTAGCAGCATCGGAAAATACGTTCCACTAAAATGCCCGCTGTTCAGCTTTTGGTTTGATATGAGAACGACCTGTGATATCTGGAGTTTTGTTAAAGACCCATGTTTTGTGCCCTTCGTGATATTGAACAAAGATCATTCGTACCTGATACAGAAGCAGCAGACCGACCCTAATTCCAGTTTCTGTCCTGACACATGTTATTCGCATTTTTTCGTAAACTATATGGGTCACTGTAGTAGTCGCAAATCGGTAGAGATACAAACAGCATCAGAAGCAATAAATCTGTTTGTGTGGCCTGGCCCCTGGATCAACGTGGACACTCAGCCCGTCGCATTGGCGCCAGACTCGTAACTGTTGAGCTCTCTCTCTCTCTCTCTCTCTCTCTCTCTCTCTCTCTGTGTCTCGGGCACAGTTATGTCTCCTCGACAGAACCTAATCAGATTGTGTATCACGTAGGAGACAGTAAACGCTGCCAGGCCATAACAGCTTGAAGTATGTAAGCACACTAACAAGCAGAACAACTTTTATTTTGGCTATAAAAAGTGGCGATCAAATGAAAACGAGACACAGAAAAAAGTAAGTGAACGTTTATTGTTTCAAAAGTAATTGCCGCCGGCCGGTGTGGCCGAGCAGTTCTAGGCGCTACAGTCGGGAACCGCGTCACCGTTACGGTCGCAGGTTCGAATCCTGCCTCGGGCATGGATGTGTGTGATGTCCTTAGGTTACTTAGGTTTAAGTAGTTCTAAGTTCTAGGGGACTGATGAACTCAGATGTTAAGTCCCATAGTGCTCCCATTGGAACCATTTTTTGAAGTTATTGCCATAGGTTTTAAAACATTAATCCCACTGTGAGACAAGACGGTGAGTGCCTTCATGGAAAAATGTTTTGGGTTGCCTACGGAGCTGTGATTGTACCCAGGCGTGCACGTCTTCTTCCGAAGCAAATCGACGGCCACAAATTTCTTACATCAGGGCTCCAAAAACATGAAAATCGCACGGAGAGGTATCGACGCTGTATGGCGGTTGTAAGGGCATCCCCAGAGAAACTTCCGCAGCGCAGACGAAACAACCTTGGCAACATGTGGGCGGCCATTATCGAGCAACAGAATGATGCCGTCCGTCAACAGCCCAGGGCGTTTCGGCTTCATGGCATGCTTCAGTTAAAGCGATTCCATATTCCATATTCTGCTAACAGTCATTGGACCTCGACCAACGCGAGCAGCAATGTCGCGATACGATAAACCGCAATCGCGATTGGCTACAATTCGTCCTTTATCAAAGTCGGAAACGTGATGGTACGCATGTCTCCTCCTTACACGAGGCATCACAACGTTTCACCAGGCCACGCCGGTCAGCTGCTGTTTGTGTATGAGAAATCGGTTGGAGACGTTCCTCATGTCATCACGTTGTAGGTGTCGCTACCGGAGCCAACCTTGTGTGAATGCTCTGTAAAGCTAATCATTTGCATATGACAGAATCTTCTTCCTGTCAGTTAAATTTCGCGTCTGTAGCACATCATCTTCGTGGAGTGGCAATTTTAATGGCCAGTAGTGTACGAAATACCTTTCTGAATAAATAATATCCAAAGTCAGACTTATTCACTAATGAATCGTGGTTTTAGATCGCTTAAAACGCGCGTCACATCGATGAGAGAGAAAAGTACGTTGCAGTTTTTCATTACAAATGTCTTATGAGAAAGGCGATTCTCTCAAACTGTAAAATAGTAAGTTGAGCAGGAAGTACTATCTTTTCAATTAACAGGATTGGTAAAACAAAATTGAATTTTATGTGTGCCAGTTTTGTTCGCACTAGCATTTCGGACTTGGTCAGTATACGAGTAAAACTAGCAGGACCTGTGTAATATGTCAATAATAACTACCGAACTGAGGTGGTCGCAATGGCGTATCTATTGGATTCAGTCATATTATTTCAGATTGTTAAATCAGAAAGACAGCATCCGTATTCGTACCGATAGCACAAAAGGATCTACTCTGCATACTTTTAGAAATCGAAGTAATCTACTTTCCAAAGAAACACTGATCAGCCGGCAAATTGTGACCACCTATATCTAATAGTCGGTATGTTCCTCTGTGGCACGGATAACAGCGGCCACGCTTCGTGGCACGGAAGTAATGAGGCCGTGGAAGGTCGCTGGAGGGAGTTGATACGTCTGCACACACAGGTCACCTAATTCCCTTAAATTCCGGTGAGGGGAGCGATGAACTCTGACGCCACGTTCAGTCACATCCTAGATGTGTTCGACCGGTTTCAAATCTGGCGAACTAAGAGCCGCCGCATCAATTGGAACTCGCCGCTGTGATCCTAGAACCACGCCATCACGCTATTGTGCCTTGTGACACGGCGCATTATCTTGTTGAAACGTGCCACTGCCCTCAGGAAACATTATCGCATGAAGGGGTGTGCGTGGTCTGCAACCAGTTCACGATCCTCTTTGACCGTCATGGTACCTTGCACAAGCTCCACTGGAGCCATGGATGCTCACGTGAATGTTCCCCAGAACATAATGGAACCGCCGCCAGCTTGTTTCCGTTCCGCAGTACATGTTCAAAGAGCTGTTCTCCTGGAAGACGACGGATTCGCGCACTCCCATCGGCATGATGAAGAAGATATCGGGATTCACCAGACCATGATGAAACGCTCTACCAGTGCGCCAACGTCCAGTGCTGACGGTCACGTGCCCATTTGAGTCTTAGTTGCCAATGTCGTGGTGTTAACATCGGCACATCCATGGGTTATCGGCTGCGAAGGCCCATCTTACGAGTGTTCGGTGCATAGTCTGGCCGCGCGGGATTAGCTGAGCGGTCCGGCCGTGGTGGCCGAGCGGTTCTAGGCGCTTCAGTCCGGAACCGCGCGACTGCTACGGTCGCAGGATCGAATCCTGCCTCGGGCATGGATGTGTCTGATGTTCTTATGTTAGTTAGGTTGAAGTAGTTCTAAGTCTAGGGGACTGATGACCTAGGATGTTAAGTCCCATAGTGCTCAGAGCCATTTGAACCATTTTTCTGTTGGTACGGTAGCTCAGCGACGAACTGAAACTGGTGTCTTGCGACGTCCGCTCCGAGCAGATGAAACGAACGAAAACGAACAGTATGAGATTTAAAAAAAAGCTGTCTAAGGCGCTACAGTCATGGACTGTGCGGCTGGTCCTGGCGGAAGTTCGAATCCTCTCTCGGGCATGGGTGTGTGTGTTTGTCCTTAGGGTAATTTAGATTGGGTGTAATCTTAGGGACTGATTACCTTAGCAGTTAAGTCCCATAATATTTCACACACATTTGAACATTTTTTTTTTTTTTTTTTTTGCAAAGTGTGTTGACACACAGTTGTACTCTGCCCAGCATTAAAGTCTGATGTTAGTTCCGCCACAGATCACCACCTGTTCTGTTTACCAGTGTGCCTAGCCTACGACGTCCGACATCTGTAATGAGTGGTGGGCGAGTCTGTACGTGGTTTGGCCACATATTGAAAGCGGGAACTGGCCACAGCACTCCTCGAACACCTCACAAGTCGTGCAGAAGTCGTACAGTTTCCGAAAAGCTCGTGCCGAACCTGCGAGCCATCACAACCTGCCCTCGCTCACACTGAGACAGATCACGCGCTTTCTTGATTCTACACATGGACAGGACGCTCGCTGATACTACGAATACATGCACCGTGCATGTGTCTGAGTAGCACTTATTCCTCGCCAGGTGACGTTGCTATCGCCTGGACGGATGTATATCGATCGCAGGTCGGTGGTAGTAATGTTCTGGCTCATCAGTGTATATTAAGTGGATAATATCAGTCCTTGGAAATATAAGGAGCAATCTAATGAAAATAAGACAGATGGAAATAAGTAACTAAACTGTTTATTACTGCAAAAGTAATACCCATAGCTGTTAATACATTTGTAACAGTGTGAGACAAGATGGGGAATGCGTCATCAAAAAATGGTAGAGTGCGGAATAGTGATTGCCCTGGCCGTGCACCTCTTCATCTGAAGCAAGCCGACAGCCACGAATATCTTTCTTCAGGGTTCCAAAAATATAGAAATTGCCCGCCCAAATATAATCCATACAGTCTCGATCTCAACCCATGTGATTCCCATATTTCTGGAGGCCTTTAGAAAGACATTCATGGCCGTCGTTTTGCTCCTGACGAAGAGATGCACACGTGAGTTGGCCACGGCAAAAATTTATCTATAAAGGCACTGACCGTCTTGCCTCACATTGGGATAAACATACACTACTGGCCATTAAAATTGCTACACCAATAAGAAATGCAGATGATGAACGGGTATTCATTGGACAGATATACTAGAACTGACGTGATTACATTTTCACGCAATTTGGGTGCATAGCTCCTGAGAAATCAGTACCCAGAACAACCACCTCCGGCCGTAATAACGGCCTAGATATGCCTGGGCATTGAGTCAAACAGAGCTTGGATGGCGTGTACAGGTACAGGTGCCCATGCAGTTTCAAAACGATAGCACAGTTCATCAAGAGTAGTGACTGGCGCATTGTGACGAGCCAGTTGCTCGGCCACCATTGACCAGACGTTTTCAATTGGTGAGAGATCTGGAGAATGTGCTGGCCAGGGCAGCAGTCGGACATTTTCTGTATCCAGAAAGACCCGTACAGGACCTGCAACATGCGGTCGTGCATTAACCTGCTGAAATGTAGGGTTCTCAGGGATCGAATGAAGTGTAGAGCCACGGGTCGTAACACATCTGAAATGTAACGTCCACTGTTCAAAGTGCCTCCAATACGAACAAGAGGTGACCGCGACTTGTAATTAATGGCACCCCATACCATCATGCCGGGTGATACGCCAGTATGGAGATGAAGAATACACGCTTCCAATGTGCGTTCACCGCGATGTCGCCAAACACGGATGCGACCATCATGATGCTGTAAACAGAACCTGGATTCGTCCGAAAAAATGACGTTTTGCCATTCGTAAATTGCTGCAATCCGACCTTTATCGAAGTCGGAAACGTGAGGGTACGCGTTTCTCCACCTTACACGATGCATCACATCAACGTTTCACCAGACAACGCCGGTCAACTGCTGTTTCTGTATGAGAAATCGGTTGGAAACTTTCCTCATGTCAGCACGTTGTAGGTGTCGCCACCGGCGCCAACCTTGTGTGAATGCTCTAAAATGCTAATCATTTGCATATCACAACATCATCTTCTTGTCGATTAAATTTCGCGTCTGTAGCACGCCATCCTCATGGTGTAGCAATTTTAATGGCCAGTAGTGTGTCAATAATTATGACGATTACGTTTGGAATAATAGACACTTTCTTCCATGCGCCTCGTTTTCATTTGACTTTTCCTTATACAACGAATGTCTGCATGTTGGAAAATTTTAGTCCTGATGCAGGACATATGCTCAGTCTCGTAGAACGATTTGTGTAAAAATATTGACAATATTAGAATGTTGCCTCCACTTCGATAAATTTCTGCAGACGGCTACAGTGTTGGGTACAAAATTTTTCCACGAACTTAGGTATGTCCTATAGAGATATGGGTGAATGGACACAGGACGGCCCGCTTGGTTACGTGGCCGGCGGTTGGGTGTCCGCCGAGGTATTCCATTCTAGCGGCAGGATGATCGCGGCGCCGACCTTGGGCGGCATTCCTTAGCCGGCCGCTGACGTCAGCACCGGACTCGTTCCGTCCCGGGAAAGCCTGCGACCGCAACAGCTTCCCGGGACACCTGGCCGTTCGGCCGCCGTATGGGGTCGACGGCCGCTTCACACCGACCAACTCGTGCACCCGTTGCCAGACTTTCTCCCAGCCGCCTCAAGGTCAGCGCTGTGGTGCACCCAAACGCCGGTACTCACTAGGGGCCGCCGATAAAACATCGATATAGCGATATTTCTTCCAAGAATGTATAGATATATGTCGGCCATTTATCTATCCCCGATAAATCGATAACGAAATGGCAATATCGACGGCCGATATTTTTATATAATATTGTATTTTTTCGCAATTTTCGGTAAATATTTGAAATTGTTCTTTCGAAATAGTAGTTGAACATAATTTTTCTTTCTCTGTATGAAGGAGTCTTACCACTTGTTGAGCTTTCATCGCGTCCAGTCTTTCTCTTTGACAGTTTGAAGCCAGTATGGGTGGCACAAAGAAGAATTCAGATTGCACTGGTGGGGGTGGCGGTCTGAAAGGAATAATCAGATTTTCGATTTGAAGAAAAGGCATTCCAGGCGAATTCAATATGCTGTTGGTCCATCCTTAGCCTTGATGACAGCTTCCACTCTCGCAGGCACACATGTTTAATTAGGTGCTGGAAGATTTGTTGGGAAATGGCAGCCCATTCTTCACGGAGTGCTGCACTAAGGAGAGGTATCAAAGTCGGTCGGTGAGACCTGGCACGAAGTCGGCGTTCCAAAACATCCCAAAGGTATTATATAGGATTCAGGTCAGGACTCTGTGCAGGCCAGTCCATTACAGGGATGTTATTGTCGTCTAACCAGTCCTCCACAAGCCGTGCGTTATGAACAGGTGCTCGAATGTGTTGAAAGATGCAATCACCATCCCCTAATTGTTCTTCAACAATGGGAAGCGAGAAGATGCTTAAAACTTCGATGTAGGCCTGTGCTACGATAGTGGCACGCAAAACAACAAGGGGTTCAAGCACCCTCCATGAAAAACACGATCACACCATAACACCACCGCCTCCGAATTTTACTGTTGGCATTACACACGCTGGCAGATGACGTTCACCGGGTATTCGCCATACCCACACCCTGCCATCGGATAGCCTCACTGTGTACCGTGATTCGCCTCTCCACACAACGTTTTTCCACTGTTCAATCGTCCAATGTTTACGCTCCTTACACTAAGCGAAGCGTCGTTTGGCATTTACCGGCGTGATATGTGGCTTACGAGCAGCCGCTCGACCATGAAATCCAAGCTTTCTCACCTCTCGCCTAACTGACGTAGTACTTGCAGTGGATCCTGATGTAGTTTGGAATTCCTGTGTGATGGTCTGGATAGATGGCTGCCTACAATACATTACGACCGTCTTCAACTGTCTGTGGTCTTTGTCAGTCAACAGACGAGGTCAGCCTGTACACTTTTATGCTGTACGTGTCCCTTCTCGTTTCCACTTGCCAATCATATCGGAAACAGTGGACATATGGATGTATAGGAGTGTGGAAATCTCGCCTACAGACGTATGGCACAAGTTATACCCAATCACCTCACCACTCTCGAAGTCCGTGAGTTCCGCGGAGCGCCCCATTCTGCTCTCTCACAATGTCTAATGACTACTGAGGTCGCTGACATGGAGCACCTGGCATAAGGTGGCAACACAATGCACCTAATATGAAAAACGTATGTTTTTGAGGGTGTCCGGATACTTTTGATCACTTCGTTTATTTCGTAATGTTTACCACAGCTGTTAAGTCACTGGCAACATGAAGGACATTGTATAGTGAAGGTAACCCACGGTGAAACACACCCATCAATGATATCCATATGTGCCGACAGAAAATGCTGTCTTCTGTATGATTTTTTGTTTTGTTTTGTATGTTCTTAAATGTAAGAGAATATATAATATGTAAGAACTCAAAATATGCTCTTGTGGGTTAGCACTTTCTTCCGTCGACCCTTTCAATTCCTTTTCCCAAATTTCTTCCTGATGCCCTTTACCGCTTGCGCAGTGAATGGGTTGAATAACACCCGGGATAGGCTCCAAGCGTCTCTCTTTTTCCTGCTCAGCTGCTGCTTCCCATTCACGTCCTGAAGACTGTAGTTGGTTTTTCCGGTAATATGTGTTCCATTGTGAGAGAAGGGCTGCATTTCACCAGACGCTTGCACTCTCCCCGATAAGTTTGTAGGGGCACCTGCGGAGCCTTCTCGGTAGCGTAGCCGGAAGGCTTGCGAATGCCTCTGGAGACCACTGGGGTTCCTCGAAAGGGGGGGGGGGGGGGCGGAGGCGGAAAGCACTGGATGCTGTTGTCCCGCGAGTACCGGAACTTTCTCTGCCGAGCCGCGCTCAACTTCAGCCGACAAGAATGAAACTGAGGCTCGCATCCCCGAACGGTCTACCAACTTTTGCGGCGAATTTCGTAAGTGCAAAGAAGTGTTACATCTTCCCGGGGCGCACTAAGCACGAATTTTCTTGAACGAGGATGCGATTCCAGATAGGCATCTTATGTCTTCCAAACTTCGATTTTCGCCTGTATTTTAACGCTGAAAGCTTTTAGAGAAAACGCTTCTATCGCGAATTACGCGCCGATGTGTAATCGATGCTTTTTACTCTGTACCACACGAGCGGCTCGTAGTGAAATTGCGTGCTTATGGAATATCGTCTCAGTTATGTGACTGGATCTGTGATTTCCTGTCAGAGAGGTCACAGTTCGTTGTAATTGACGGAAAGTCATCGAGTAAAACAGAAGTGATTTCTGGCGTTCCCCAGGGTAGTGTTATAGGCCCTTTGCTATTCCTTATCTATATAAACGATTTGGGAGACAATCTGAGCAGCCGTCTTCGGTTGTTTGCAGATGACGCAGTAGTTTATCGACTAATAAAGTCATCAGAAGATCAAAACAAACTGCAAAAAGATTTTGAAGAAATATCGGAATGGTGCGAAAAGTGGCAGTTGACCGTAAATAACGAAAAGTGTGAGGTCATCCACATGAGTGCTAAAAGGACCGCGTTAAACTTCGGTTACACGATAATCTAAAAGCTGTAAATTCAACTAAATACCTAGGTATTAGAATTACGAACAACTTAAATTGAAAGGAACACACAGAAAATGCAACAGACCTACTAAGGAGACTGCCTACACTCCGCTTGTCCGTCCACTTTCAGAATACTGTTGCGCGGGTTGGGATCCTTACCAGGTAGGACTGACTGAGTACATCGAGAAAGTTCAAAGAAAGGCAGCACGTTTTGTATTATCGCGAAATATGGGAGAGAGTGTCACATAAATGATACAGGATTTGGGCTGGACATCATTAAAAGAAAGGCGTTTTTCGTTGCGACGGAATCTTCTCACGATATTCAAATCACCAACTTTCTCCTCCGAATGCGAAAATATTTTGTTGACACCGACTTACATAGGGAGGAACGATCACAAAGATAAAATAAGGGAATTCAGAGCTCGTACGGAAAGATATAGGTGTTCATTCTTCCCGCGCGCTGTACGAGATAGGAATAATAGAGAATTGTGAAGGTGGTTCGATGAACCCTCTGCCAGGCACTTAAATGTCATTTGCGGAGTATCCATGTAGATGTAGATGTTGATTAAGGTAATTCCTGCGACGCTTGTATCACCGAGAGCTATCATGAGTCACAGGTAAGGTGAGAAAATCTGAATTGGTAGTTTATTTCACTAACAGGGTTGTTACTGGCTACTCGTGCTACATCTTATATATGGCGCGTGTGTTTAGATAGCTGTAAGAAGGTTCAGGCAGGAAATAATCAACTTTACCGGCTAACGATAAGCACATCATTTCAGGGACATGAGAACGTGTTAAAGCATATTATTAAATTTCAAAGCAAGTTTATATGATGCTCGAAAAGAAAAAACAAAATAAAGGGAAACGAAGTATCTACTTTCACGAGATACATACTGCACAAAATATGAATCTTATAAAGTCTTATCACAATTCTGATGGCAGCGAGGATAAAATAGACGGAGTGGAAGTTTAATTACAATTTGTACACAAAACAGAATGCAGTTATAAGAATCGAAGCAGTGGTCGCGAAGGCACTGAGACGTGGGTGTAACCTATCCCCGATGTTATCCCTTCTGTACATTGAGCAAGCAATAAAAGAAAACAAGGAGAAATATGGGATTCAAGTTCAGGAAGAACAAAACAAAAACTTTGTGGGTGACTGTAATTTTATCAGAGACGGGAAAGGACTTGGAAGAGCTGTCGAACGTAATGGATAGTGTGTTGAAAAGAGAATATAAGACGAATATTAACTATAACAAAAAAAAATTGTAGTGCAGTTTAGTCCAGTCAAATCTGACGATACTGAGGGAATTTCACTAGGAAACGAGGTACTATCTACATCATTTCCACAAAGTGAGTTAAATAGCAACAGGATAAAAAAGACAGATTGGCTGTAGCAAGATGGTTCAAATGGCTCTGAGCATTATGGGACTTAACATCTATGGTCATCAGTCCCCTAGAACTTAGAACTACTTAAACCTAACTAACCTAAGGACAGCACACAACACCCAGCCATCACGAGGCAGAGAAAATCCCTGACCCCGCCGGGAATCGAACCCGGGCGTGGGAAGCGAGAACGCTACCGCACGACCACGAGATGCGGGCAGGCTGTAGCAAGAAAATCATTTCTGAAAAAGGGGGATATGTTAACGTCGAATATAAATTTGAGGAAGTATTGTCTGAAGGTATCTATCTGGTGTGTGGTCTTGTATGGAAGTGAAACGTGGACGATAAACAGTTCAGACAAGAAGAGAATAGAAGCTTTTGAAATGTGGTGTTAAAAGAAGAATGCTGAAGATTAGATCGATATATCGAGTAACTAATGAGGAGGCACTGAAAAAGAAATTTATGGCACTACTTAACTTGGCCAGAAAATGAGATTGGTTGATAGGACACACATCAGGACATGAGGGAATCGCAAATTTCGTAATGGAGGAAATTTTTGGGGTAAAATTGTAGAGAAATGCCAAGGGACGAATACAGCACGCAGTTTCAAATAGATTTAGGTTGCAGTAGTTATTCACAGATGAAGAAGCTTTCATAGGCTAGCGTAGCAAACCAATCTTCGGACTGAAAACCACAACAATACTACTGTGTCACCGAACTGCAACTGTTTCGCACCATCATCCCTTCAAGATTAGAAGAATAAATTCGGAGGGATATACCATACACGGAACCTAGCATGAAAGCTTAACTATTAATGAGAACATGCGCTTCTCTTTACAAACGGGTCACGTTCTTCAGATAGAATTAGCACACATATTACGACGAAACGGAGACGGACATTTCAGCTTCCCCTGTGATTACAGCGGAACTCACTGCAATACTAGGGGGGGGGGGGGAGGCTCAAATATGCTGACGGCTTAAATGAGGACACTTTTATCCCGACAGACTTCCCGTCTGTGCTGCCGCTCATGCAGAATCATGGTCAGTAAACCCATCAACTATTCGGTGTTCCAGATGACAGAACGGATCGCAGAACTATATCACCACAATAAGAATGTTACCTCATGAGTGAAAGGGCTCTTTGGTATCAAAGGAAAATAAACTCTTACGAATAAGAGGCAAACGCCATGAGACGTACAGGACCTGTATTTATCCATTCCGAGACGGCTGGAAACTGCTTTGAATGCCAACTCGTTTCCTGCACCGTATTAGGCATGGCTTCGTATTGTGTTTTTGATGTTTCCGTAATGTTGTCCAAATCGTGTAAATCGTTCTTGCTAGTAACGCCAGTCCGTATAACATCCACAGAATCCCAAAGATAATATACAAAAATAACACACGAAAGTATGGGAAAGAGAACTGATTTTCTGTGAGATGACGATAAGTTTGGTTTTAGGAAAGACAAAGACACCAGAGAGGCAGTTCTGACGTTGCGCAATATAACGGAAGTAACACTTAACAGGTAGACGATGGAGTGAACAGCAATCGATCGCGAAATCCGTCGTTCTATTACAGCAGATTTAGAATTCAACTATTACATAACCATCAAAAATGGTTCAAATGGCTCTGAGCACTATGGGACTTAACTACTGAGGTCAGCAGTCCCCTAGAACTTAGATCTACTGAAACCTAACTAACCTAAGGACATCACACACATCCATGCCCGAGGCAGGATTCGAACCTGCGACCGTAGCGGTCACGCGGTTCCAAACTGACGCGCTTAGAACCGCACGGCCACACCGGCCGGCACATAACCATCTTCAGTGCATATAACAACAGGTAGCGTTAGTCCAAAATGTCACATGGTAAACAATATTGATGTACAGCTTACAGGAGTCTCCAATAGCTCTACACCAATATAGTCCGTAGGTCGTGGTCTCGCGGTCGCGTTCTCGCCTTCCGAGCACGGGCTTCCAGGTTCGATTCCTGGCGGGGTCACGGGTTTTCACCTGCCTTGAGATGACTGAGTGTTTGTGTTGTCGTCATCATTTCATCATCATTCATGAAAGTGGTGAGATTGGAGTGAGCAAAGGTTGGGAATTCGTACGGGCGCTGATAACCGCGCAGTTGAGCGCCCCCCAAACCAAACATCCTCATCATCTGCACCAATACTATTTACTACGTGACAATGGATTAATGCCACCTGTTACATGCTCAGAAGATGACTATGTAATAGTTGAAATCTAGATATGCTGTAATGAAACGATGGATTTCGCGATCGATTGCTGTTCTTTTCTCCGTTGTCTGTACTCAACGATCGCTGTGCACAACGATATCACATAGATTCCAGTCTGACTTAAAAGATATTTGCAAAGTATATCTCGACCTACAGAAGGCGTTACACATTGTAATATGGTGCAAGATGTTCGAAATTCGCAGGAAGACAGGGTTGAGATATACGAAGATACTAGTAATATACGATAATGCAAAAACCAACAGGCTCAAATAAGAATGGAAGACCAAAAACAAAAGTGCTCGGATTAGAAAGAGTATAAGAGGGGGTGTAGTATTTGCCAGTATTTTTCAATCTATAAATCGAAGAAGCATGACAGAAATAAAAGAAAGAATTAAAATTCAGGGGGGTTGAGTTGAGTTCAGTTGTTTGGGGGAAGAGACCAAACAGCTAGATCATCGGTCTCATCGGATTAGGGAAGGAAGTCGGCCGTGCCCTTTTAGGGGAACCATCCCAGCATTTGCCTGAAGCGATTTAGGGAAATCACGGAAAACCTAAATCAGGATGGCCGGACGCGGGATTAAACCGTCGTCCTCCCGAATGCGAGTCCAGTGTGCCACCTCGCTCAGGGTGAAATATATCAGTGGTAATGTTCGCTGATGACATTGCTACCCTGAGTGACAGCGATGAAGTACTGCAGGATGTACTGGATGAAATGAACAGTCTAATGAGCGCACACGATGGATTGAGAGTAGACCGAAGAAAAACTAAACTAATGAGGACATTAGTGGTAAACTGAACATCAGAATTACAGGCCACGGCGTTGACGAAGGGAAGAAATTGTGCTACTTTGGAACCGAAATTACGCCGCAAGACTGAAAAAACAAGGACGATAGAAAGAGCAGGCTGGCACGTTCAAAAAGGGCTACCCTGACCGAAAGAAGTCTACTATTATCAAACATCTGCTTTAATTTGAGGCGACGACATTTGTGAGAATGTCCGTTTAGAGCACAGCATTGTCTGTAGGTGAATCATGGGCTGTAGAAAAATGAAAAAAAAAAGAGAATTGGAGCGGTTTAATGGTACTGAAGGACGTTTAAAAGCAGGTGATCTGTCAAGATGAGACAGTAGGTGGTTGTTCGCAGGATCTGCGAGGAGAACATATAAAAGGCATTGATCAGAAGAAAGTACGGGATGATAGTACACGTGCCAACACAACGGGGAATAACTCCCACGGTACCTGAGGAAGCTGTAGGGGGTAAAAACTGTGGGGGCAAACAGAGACTGAAACACGAGGGTAATCCCAAAAGTAAGGTCTTCTATTTTTTTTATATGTGCATATACCTGTTTATTTCTACAATGGTTTACATCAGTTTACAGCTTGAACATTTAGCTATTTTTCGACATAATCTCCATTTCTGTCGATGCATTTTTGTAGACGCTGTGGCAGTTTTTGTATGCCCATGTCATACCATCTTGCCGCTATGCTGTTCAGAAAGTTATGAACCTCTTCTTTCACCTCGTCCTCGGAGCTGAATCGCTTTCCGGCCAAATGTTCTTTTGGGCTAGGGAACAGGTGATAGTCACTGCGCGCCAAGTCAGAACTATAGGGTGGGTGGGTGATTATGTTCCACTGAACTGTTGCAGGAGTGCAACGGTTTGCCGAGCGATGTGTGGGCGAGCGTTGTCATGGAGAATGTGTACGCTATTGCTCAACATTCCTCTTCTCCGGTTCTGAATTGCCCGTTTCAGCTTTTTCAGACTGTCACAGTACCTGTCAGCGTTAATTGTGGTCCCAGCGATTCAGCTCCGTCGACAAGGTGATAGAAGAGGATCATAACTTTCTGAACAGTATGGATGCGAGATGGTATGACATGGGCATACAAAAACTGCCATATCGTCTACAAAAATGCATTGACAGAAATGGTGATTATCTCGAAAAATAGCTACAATACTGGCCGTTAAAATTGCTACGCCAAGAAGAAATGCAGATGATAAACGGGTATTCATTGGACAAATATATTATACTAGAACTGACATGTGATTACATTTTCACGCAATTTGGGTGCATAGATCCTGAGAAATCAGTACCCAGAACAACCACCTCTGGCCATAATAACGGCCTTGATACGCCTGGGCATTGAGTCAGACAGAGCTTGGATGGCGTGTGCAGGTACAACTGCCCATGCAGCTTCAACACGATACCACACAGTTCATCAAGAGTAGTGACTGGCATATTGTGACGAGCCAGTTGCTCGGCCACCATTGAGCAGACGTTTTCAATTGGTGAGAGATCTGGAGAATGTGCTGGCCAGGGCAGCAGTCGAACATTTTCTGTATCCAGAAAGGCCCATACAGGACCTGCAACATGCAGTCGTGGATTATCCTGCTGAAATGTAGGGTTTCGCAGGGATCGAATGAAGGGTAGAGCCTCGGGTCGTAACACATCTGAAATGTAACGTCCATTGTTCAAAGTGCCGTCAATGCGAACAAGAGGTGACGGAGACGTGTAACCAATGGTACCCCATACCATCACGCCGGGTGATACTCCAGTATGGCGAAGACGAATACACGCTTCCAATGTGCGTTCATCGCGATGTCGCCAAACACGGATGCGACCATCATGATGCTGTAAATAGAACCTGGATTCATCCGAAAAAATGCCGTTTTGCCATTCGTGCACCCAGGTTCGTCGTTGAGTACACTATCACAGGCGCTCCTGTCTGTGATGCAGCGTCAAGAGTAACCTCAGCCATGGTCTCCGAGCTGATAGTCCATGCTGCTGCAAACGTCGTCGAACTGTTCTTGCAGATGGTTGTTGTCTTGCAAACGTCCCCATCTGTTGACTCAGGGATCGAGACGTGGTACACGATCCGTTACAGCCGTGCGGATAAGATGCCTGTCATCTCGACTGCTAGTGATACGAGGCCGTTGGGATCCAGCACGGCGTTCCGTATTACCCTCCTGAACCCACCGATTCCATATTCTGCTAACTACCATTGGATCTCGACCAACGCGAGCAGGAATGTCGCGATACGATAAACCGCAATCGCGATAGGCTACAATCCGATCTTTATCAAAGTCGGAAACGTGATGGTACGCATTTCTCCTCCTTACACGAGGCATCACAACAACGTTTCACCAGGCAACGCCGGTCAACTGCTGTTTGTGTATGAGAAATCAGTTGGAAACTTTCCTCATGTCAGCACGTTGTAGGTGTCGCCACCGGCGCCAACCTTGTGTGAATGCTCTGAAAAGCTAATCATTTGCCTATCGCAGCATCTTCTTCCTTTCTTCCTGTCGGTTAAATTTCGCTTCTGTAGCACGTCATCTTCGTGGTGTAGCCATTTTAATGGCCAGTAGTGTAAATGTTGAAGCTGTAAACAGATGTAAACCGTTGTAGAAATAAACAAGTCTATTTAATTATAAAAAAAATAGGAGACCTTACTTTTAGAATTACCCGCTTACATACAACAAATATCTGACGACATTTGGTGTAAGGGAGACTCTGAGTTGTATAGGTTAACACAGGGTAGGAAGTCGTGGCGGTTCGCACCAAACCAGTTGGAAGCTCGGTGAAACAAAAAAATGTAACAGTCCCATCATTAAACACGCTCTGCTACCAGTAGTTCCCTGGGCGTGTCCCTGCAGCGAGAACGACTGTTTTTGTTGAGTTTTGTGGAGACCCTGTTTGTTATCGAAAGCACCTTCCATTGCTTAACGACGGCACAGCGGTTCGATGCTACCGTTCGGGTTTGTTTGGACAGATCCAATTTCTGCTTTCATTACTGTGTGGGCCGATTAGTTGAAGATATAAAGAGAAAGTGTGTACCAGCAGAGAAATCGATAACCTGAAAAGCAGAAGGAGCAGAGAAGTATTTGTATGCATATTCCTGTAATTTTTTTGTTGCTGTCGGATGATTACTAGAGGACGACGGAGAGATTTTGAATCTTGGTCGACATTGTTGTCGCTCCAGATTGCAGCAGCTGTAGGCGGCTGCCGAGAAACTAATCTCTCGATCGATCTTCTCTCGCTTTCTTGGCATGGGAGGGGCCACCCAAGGCATTCAAACAAGCCGGACTGGAAAGTCTGGAGCAGCAGAAGGATGGGGTAGCAGTTCTCAGGCTCTCTCACCACACCAATACGAGTTACTTCCATCCAAGCATAATGAGAACACTAGCAACACAAATTCGTGGGAGTAACGAAAAGCAAAGCCTCCGAAGTTTTTATGTGAAAACTCTTAAAGCTATTTAAATTAAATAAACTTTATTAACATTCCACCTCTGAATTCTTTAAATCTACGTTCTTTTTTGTCAACATAGTCACCCTGACGACGAATGCATTTCCCGCAACGAGAGACCAGTAAACAGAGCCACACCTCACCTCTGCTTGCACCGCTTCATCAGTCTCTACATCTACATCCATACTCCGCAAGCCACCTGACGATGTGTGGCGGAGGGAACCTTGAGTACCTCTATCGGTTCTCCCTTCTATTCCAGTCTCGTATTGTTCGTGGAAAGAAGGATTGTCGGTATGCCTCTGTTGTTCTTGTTGTTGTTGTTGTGGTCTTCAGTCCTGAGACTGGTTTGATGCAGTTCTCCATGCTACTCTATCCTGTGCAAGCTTGTTCATCTCCCAGTACCTACTGCAACCTACATCCTTCTGAATCTGCTTAGTGTATTCATCTCTTAGTGTCCCTCTACGATTTTTACCCTCCACGCTGCCCTCCAATACTAAACTGGTGATCCCTTGATGCCTCAGAACATGTCCTACCAACCGATCCCTTCTTCTAGTCAAGTTGTGCCACAAACTTCTCTTCTCCCCAATCCTATTCAATACTTCCTCATTAGTTATGTGATCTACCCATCTAATCTTCAGCACTCTTCTGTAGCACCACATTTCGAAAGCTTCTATTCTCTTCTTGTCCAAACTATTTATTGTCCATGTTTCACTTCCATACATGGCTACATTCCATACAAATACTTTCAGAAATGACTTCCTGACTCTTAAAACTATACTCGATGTTAACAAATTTCTCTTCTTCAGAAATGCTTTCCTTGCCATTGCCAGTCTATATTTTATATCCTCTCTACTTCGACATCATCAGTTATTTTACTCCCCAAATAGCAAAACTCCTTTACTACTTTAAGTGTCTCATTTCCTAATCTAATTCCCTCAGCATCACCCGATTTAATTCGACTACATTCCATTATCCTCGTTTTGCTTTTGTTGATGTTCATCTTATATCCTCCTCTCAAGACACTATCCATTCCGTTCAACTGCTCTTCCAAGTCCTTTGCTGTCTCTGACATAATTACAATGTAATCGGCGAACCTCAACGTTTTTATTTCTTCTCCATGGATTTTAATACCTACTCCGAACTTTTCTTTTGTTTCCTTTGCTGCTTGCTCAATATACAGATTGAATACGATCGGGGATAGGCTACAACCCTGTCTCACTCCCTTCCCAACCACTGCTTCCCTTTCATGCCCCTAGACTCTTATAACTGCCATCTGCTTTCTGTACAAATTGTAAATAGCTTTTCGCTCCCTTTATTTTACCCCTGCCATCTTCAGAATTTCAAAGAGAGTATTCCAGTCAACATTGTCAAAAGCTTTCTCCAAGTCTACAAATGCTAGGAACGTAGGTTTGCCTTTCCTTAATCTATATTCTAAGATAAGTCGTAGGGTCAGTATTGCCTAACGTGTTCCGATATTTCTGCGGAATCCAAACTGATCTTCCCCGAGGTCGGCTTCTACCAGTTTTTCCATTCGTCTGTAAAGAATTCGCGTTAGTATTTTGCAGCCGTGACTTATTAAACTGATAGTTCGGTAATTTTCACCTCTGTCAACACATGCTTTCTTTGGGATTGGAATTATTCTATTCTTCTTGAAGTCTGAGGGTATTTCGCCTGTCTCATACATCTTGCTCACCAGATGGTAGAGTTTTGTCATGACTGGCTCTCCCAAGGCTGTCAGTAGTTCTAATGGAATGTTTTCTACTCCCAGGGCCTTGTTTCGAGTTAGGTCTTTCAGTGATCTGTCAAACTCTTCACGCAGTATCATATCTCCCATTTCATCTTCATCTACATCCTCTTCCATTTCCATAATATTGTCCTCAAGTACATCGCCCTTGTATAGACCGTCTATATACTCCTTCCACCTTTCTGCTTTCCCTTCTTTGCTTAGAACTGGGTTTCCATCTGAGCTCTTGATATTCATACAAGTGGTTCTCTTTTCTCCAAAGGTCTCTTTAATTTTCCTGTAGGCAGTATCTATCTTACCCCTAGTGAGATAAGCCTCTACATCGTTACATTTGTCCTCTAGCCATCCTTGCTTAGCCATTTTGCGCTTTCTGTCGATCTCATTTTTGAGACGTTTGTATTCCTTTTTGCCTGCTTCATTTACTGCATTTTTATATTTTCTCCTTTCATCAATTAAATTCAATATTTCTTCTGTTACCCGAGGATTTCTACTAGTCCTCGTCTTTTTACCCACTTGATCCTCTGCTGCCTTCACCACTTTATCCATCAAAGCTACCCATTCTTCTTAAACTGTATTTCTTTCCCCCATTCTTGTCAATTGTCCCCTTATGCTCTCCCTGAAACTCTGTACAACCTCTGGTTTAGTCAGTTTATCCAGGTCCCATCTCCTTAAATTCCCACCTTTTTGCAGTTTCTTCAGTTTTAATCTACAGTTCATAACCAATAGATTGTGGTCAGAGTCCACATCTGCCCCTGGAAATGTCTTACAATTTGAATCCTGGTTCCTAAATCTCTGTCTTACCATTATATAATCTATGTGAAACCTGTCAGTATCTCCAGGCTTCTTCCATGTATACAAACTTTTTTAATGGTTTTTGACCCAAGTGTTAGCTATGATTAGGTTTTGCTCTGTGCAAAATTCTACCAGGCGGCTTCCTCTTTCGTTTCTTACCCCCAATCCATATTCACCTAATACGTTTCCTTCTCTCCCTTTTCCTACTGACGAATTCCAGTCACCCATGACTATTAAATTTTCGTCTCCCTTCACTATCTGAATAATTTCTTTTATTTCATCATACATTTCTTCAATTTCTTCGTCATCTGCAGAGCTAGTTGGCATATAAACTTTTACTACTGTGGTAGGCGTGGGCTTCGTATCTATCTTGATCACAATGCCTTTGTGTGAGCTCTAATCTCTCTGATTTTATCCTCATGGTCCCTTCGCGAGTTATACGTAGGAGGGAGCAATATACTGCTTGACTCCTCGGTGAAGGTATGTTCTCGAAATTTCAACAAAAGCCCGTACCGAGCTACTGAGCGTCTCTCTTGCTGAGTCTTTCACTGGAGTTTATTTATCATCTCCATAACGCTTTCGCGATTACTAAATGATCCTGTAACGAAGCGGGATCCTCTCCGTTGGATCTTCTCTATCTCTTCTACCAACCCTATCTGGTACGGATCCCACACCGGTGAGCAGTATTCAAGCAGTGGGCGAACAAGCGTACTGTAACCTAGTTCCTTTGTTTTCGGATTGCATTTCCTTAGGATTCTTCCAATGAATCTGAGTCTGGCATCTGCTTTACCGATGATCAACTTTATATGATCATTCCATTTTAAATCACTCCTAATGCCTGCTCCCAGATAATTTATGGAATTAACTGCTTCCAGTTGCTGACCTACTATATTGTAGCTAAACGATAAAGGATCTTTCTTTTTATGTATTCGCAGCACATTACACTTGTCTACATTGAGATTCACTTGCCATTCCCTGCACCATGCGTCAATTCGTTGCAAATCCTCCTGCATTTCAGTACAATTTTCCGTTGTCACAACCTCTCGATATACTACAGCACCATCCGCAAAAAGCGTCAGTGAAATTCCGATGTTATCCACAAGATCATTTATGTATATTGTGAATAGCAACGGTCGTACGACACTCCCCCTGCGGCACACCTGAAATCACTCTTACTTCGAAAGACTTCTCCCCATTGAGAATGACATGCTGCGTTCTGTTATCTAGGAACTCTTCAATCCAATCACACAATTGGTCTGATAGTCCATATGCTCTTACTTTGTTTATTAGACGACTGTGGGGATCTGTATCGAACGCCTTGCGGAAGTCAAGGAACACGGCATCTACCTGGGAACCCATATCTATGGCCCTCTGAGTCTCGTGGACGAATAGCGCGAGCTGGGTTTCACACGATCGTCTTTTTCGAAACCCATGCTGATTCCTACATAGTAGATTTCTAGTCTCTAGAAAAGTCATTATACTCGAACATAATACGTGTTCCATCAAGTGTATCAAAGTGAAATTGTCGAAGGTGTTCTTTAAGTTCTGGAAACAGATGAAAATCGGACGGGGGCAACTCTGGAGTGTATGAAGGATGACAACCCAAGGCATCGGACTGTTACAGACGTCGCAGCGCTTGTGTGTGGTGTGGCATTGCCATGCTGAAAGTGCCTCAGAACGTGGGGAACACATGCCCACAATTTGAGGATGCAGCATGAGTGGACGAACTCTTCGAATTGCTGCTTTCAGTTTTCTAAGCTGTTTCTCACGCACTGTCTTGGTTACGTTACACACCGCCATGTTACACGCTACAACACGGAGCCCTCTAGCGGCAGAGAATTGCAACGTGCGTCAGAGAAGCGGGAAAGTCGACCGAGCAATACGCGTGACATGTCAGACCACTACTGATATCGAGAACGGAACAAAAATTTCGAGGGCATTACTTTTCAGCACGCTTTCGTAGTGTTCGCTGGCAAGGTACAAGGTGTTTCAAAGAGATTCACTCACTTTTAGCAGGGTATATCTTCTACACGAATGAAGATGGAAGCTCGAGATGCGTTTTAACTTACGCATATGACTATAAAGTTTTTGTTTTCAAAGAAATCATTCTTTTTCACATGCAAAAATGGTTCAAATGGCTCTGAGCACTATGGGACTCAACTGCTGAGGTCATTAGTCCCCTAGAACTTAGAACTAGTTAAACCTAACTAACCTAAGGACATCACAAACATCCATGCCCGAGGCAGGATTCGAACCTGCGACCGTAGCGGTCTTGCGGTTCCAGACTGCAGCGCCTTTAACCGCACGGCCACTTCGGCCGGCTTCACATGCAACTTTCAATTACTTTTTACAATACATTTAACGTCAAAGTTTTCTTTTACATTTCACAAATGTTCAGTGTGCCCTCCATCGGACGCACAGTAAACATCCAAAAAATATCTCTCAGAATTTCTTGGCGTGACTGATTAATGGTGCACATCTGAGTGTACGGCAAAATAGTTGTTTCAGTTTTTGGCACGAAATTTCGACAACCGACTCAGACATCTTCTCCAGGAGCTGCGAGTTGCGCTGTTATGTGTATTCGCTGCCTGGACACCAACCAGACTCAGAACTGTTGTTGATCCCGCGACCCGCTCCGCTATATATACCTGTTGCCAGCTCCGGATCTTCACTACTCCGTTGTTTTTTTTTTTTTTTTTTTTTTTTTTTTCCAGAGCGCTTACTTATATTCCGTGAAACGCCCATTCTCTTAGATGGATGTGATGGCCCGCGAGATGTTAATAGTGTCGAACCACAAACCTCGTTCAAGGGTAATTAGAACGGATTTTTTTGAACCATTTCGCATCCTTATACCATTGTAACATTTGCGATTTTTTTCAATGAAATGGCATATAACTCACTTAAAAACTCGCATGGGAAGTATTTTAATTGCTTTTATTAATATCGTCTAGAGCTGTTTAAAATGTTAAAAATTTCACGGGTATTACTTCAAGATCAAATAAAGTCAGTAAGTTCGTATTCAGAAGGCTGTGGCTTGCAGGATTATAAAGGCTAAATTATGTTATTTCGATTGCTAACAATGTCGAAAACAATATAGTAGCTTTCTGAAACATAAAATCTTATTGTATGTAGACGTTCTAAGAATTCCGCTATTACGGTGGCTAGTGTGGACACCGGAAAGGTAATAGAGTTTCAGATTCTGGAAAAACAGTGTTATAAAAATAAATCAACGAACCAAGCAAATCTATCTGTGATAACTTCTATTAAGGGGTGGCGCTACTATTTAAATTATCTGTCAATCCATGAATGACACGAGTGTTTATTACATTAAGTTTTTAGGTCTTACGGACTCAGAAACATACGACAGCGCAGTAGCACCTCGGCTTCAAGGTGATAAGATTATCAAAAACTGGAATGCGTGGATCATGCCCAGAAGAGGACGGCCACCAGGCTGAGGAAGCTGGAACTAAGTTCGAGAGAAGAGAAACACAGTGATGGTAAAACCATACGGGGCAAACTGGCAGACAAAATCATTGTTGAATTATGGTTGTATTATGGGACAACCATTAGAAACAATACTGATGATTTGTTCAGAATGAGGCTGGCAGTACGAGCTGCCTTCTTCCACAAACTGTTAACAGATGACAAACCTGTACAGCAACAGCGCCCTCCAGGAGCAGTTTCTTGGTGCAAAAATCGCAACGGCCAATATTTAAACATTTTACAGCCAGACTTATTTCATCCCAGCAGCAGCCGTGGGAGCCATAAAGTTCATTTTCATAGGTATGACATACTCGATGTTGTTGAAGCAATGTCTACATGGGCAGACTCTGAATACAAATGAGTCTGTCAACAATCTCATATCAACTCACACACCCAAAAAAAAAGAAATTTGTATGGAGGAACTCACTAAAATTGGGAATCTGTGTTGCTGGTCGGCCGGGTGGCCGAGCGGTTTTAGGCGCTACAGTCTGGAACCGCGCGACCGCTGCGGTCGCAGGTTCGAATCCTGCTTCGGGCATGGATGTGTGTGATGTCCTTAGGTTAGTTAGGTTTAAGTAGTTCTAGGGGACTGATGACCACAGATGTCAAGTCCCATAGTGCTCAGAGCCATTTGAACCATTTTTTTTGTTGCTGGTACAGCTTTTAATGATGGCAACATTGGTAAAGTGGAAGTGCTGCAGTATATGGGAATTAGTCCTAGAGTAAACTGCATCAGAGAACTTTAACGGATGGCTAAGACCTCATCGGTAAAGCAGAGTGCACAGCAGAAATGGCCGCTAAGGAGTCTAGAAGGGAGAAAGAAATGAGGTCCATGGAAAATGATAAAGAGGATGACACACAGAATGGTGCAGGTCGTTTCTGAACGAGTAACAATAAAAAATAAAACACGTATTAAGTAAATTTCAGTCATTGCAAGCTGATAAAAAAAAATTCAAATTTTTAGTTGCATTATTCTCTAAATCTCAGGAACCACGTTGAGTAGAGCATTCAAATTTTCAAGGAGTTGCAGTATAGGTATACTGAGTGTACTGAAGTAAAATAAAAACAGAATTTAAAGTATAAGTAAAATTGTTTTGCAGACAGTACAGAAAAATTATACAAAATTTTAATCATTTGGTTAAAAAATTGTATTTTCCAATGTACTCGCTGAAATTAAATGCTTTTAGTTTAGTGCACTAAGAACTTAACGTGTGTCCATTCGTGCAGTTATTTCTGAAGTACAGGGAAACAAAGTAACAAAATTTAACATTGTGGACATAGGCTGTTCCAATGATTATTAGATTTTCTGACTACTTAATTTCGAGAGACCCTTCATTAGGCTGTTCCAGAAACATGGCGTTTGCACCACCATACTGGAAAAAGAAAAAAGAAAGAAGAAAGACTGGGTTTAACGTCCCGTCGACATCGAGGTCATTAGAGACGGAGCACAAGTTCAGATTCTGTCGAGGATGGGGAAGGATTTCGGCCGTGCCCTTCCAGAGAAACCGTCGCGGCCTCTGCCTGGAGCGATTTAGGGAAATCACGGGAAACCTAAATCAGGATGGCCGGACACGGGTTTGAACCGTCGTCCTCCCGAATGCGAGTCCAGTGGGCTAACCATTGCGCCACCTCGCTCGGTTTGCACCACGAGACTGGCCGCCCCGTATTTCATTGTTTGGTTGTTGTAGTCATTAGTAGGGGACAGGTGATTTGATTGGTTGCTTCAGTCGGGTGTGTGGCTGATGTCGCCTGCATCTCCTCTCGACAGTTGTGGGATATACAGTAAGAAAAGTTGAGGAATATAAATTAAGATGTCAGAAAATCTAATAAACCAGGGCAGAGGGTTCAGTGCAGACAAGGTTTGGGGTTGGGCACTCAGTTTACTCGTATTAAGATCTCGCCAGTTATCGCATCCACCACAGCTGGGAAATGCTAAAAGAGTGTTAATTTCAGAGACTGTCAATATGGGCTCTGAAAAACTATAAGAGTGCCGAGAGACGAACTCTGTTAATATCGGGACAGATCAACAATAGTTCACAGTCTGGTTGGAGTCAAGTCAGGCAAGATAACAGCAAAATTCGCAGCACCTGGAAAAAACGACTGAATTGGTCGTAGAAATATTGTACAAAAATGGAAACAACATCTCAGCCACATAAGCTGTATAAGCACAGCATTAATCCAGGTGACAGTCAAATTCGTCGCACACTTTAGTGCGTACATCTGTAGTTATTGCATTCACTGCTGTTGCTGTGGGCGTCACAGATGACCCAAAGTTGTTGAAAAAAAGGGGAAACAGGCACACAGAAAGAGCCGTCCATAAAAACCCACAAAAAAGTCACATACCACGAGATCAAGAAATCTGTGAGGCCAATGGTGCTGTTGTACTGGACGAAAATATACTTGTCGGTACAACGGTGGGTTCTTTACTTTACTCCGGAAGGAGACCAAATGGATAATATAACATATAAAATATTAGTTATTATTACAGAATTGACAAGAAGAGTTACTTAACTTTCTACAACCTATTCCACAGAAATGTCATGAGTATTGAAAACTGTCTCTGAACATTAACGTATCACTTGATACAGACAATAGAAAAGTCTCGCAATCAGAGTACATTTAACAATAACTTTCACTTAGTGTTCTGCTTAATACAGTGATCACACATCTGTCCTACTAGAAGACGATGCTGTCGTCTTAGTTCATGACCGCGGACTGGTCTGAGCGGCCTTGTTCTCGGTCGCGAGTAGAAGATCCCATGCAGCAGCAAAGCGAAACGTTTCTGGCCATGACTGTCCTGTCGTCGATACGGCTTGCAACGAGTATCTTCCCTTGTGGTCGCGTTGCGAGGTACCAGCGTTGCTTTGGCATCTCGCTCTTCGGACGACACCACAGGTTCAATTAGAGACTCTAATGCCTCTTACTCTCTAGAAAGTGCAATGCCGTTCTCTCGACGAAAATCACGCCGCACCATCTTAGTTGAACTGGACCTGTTGGCACAGAGAATGCAAAACGCCTTTTCCTCCGGTGTTGAGGAACGAACGAAGGAACGAGATGGGGAAATCCCAACCACATGATCCGGCAACTTATAAATGGCGCTAAGGTAAATCTGCAATTTCGGCGTGTAAGTTAAATTTCACCCCAAGTTCTTATCATAAGTGTAACAGATATCGGTCGCTGCAATTTTTACTTTTCATCTCGTCATGAAAAATTCGAAACGGACCTAAAAAGAGCCTCATCGATTGGAAGAGGAGTAAATGTAGGTGGTCAAGTGAAACTGTTGACGTTTGCCGATGATACCGTCATTTGAGGAGGAAGATAAAGTAAGAAGAACAAGTCAAGAGGGAACTCATTGAGGATCAGTTAATATAAAACAGAGTGTATGATTGTAACAAGAAACAGTGAAGAGAAAACAGAGGGATCAGTAACAATACAAAATAAAGAATTTAAGAGGAATCTCTCCTTCAACTAACTAAGATGTATTGTCAGTGCAAACAGCAACATGGAGGAGGAGATAATGAATCAAATAAAATCTGCAGAGAAATGTTTATCACGTCGTTGGTGCCTTTCGCAGTGGCATGCGCCAATAAAATCTTCTTACCGAGCGAGGTGGCGCAGTGGTTAGCACACTGGACTGGCATTCAGGAGGACGACGGTTCAAACCCGCCTTCGGTCATCCTGTTTTAGGTTGTCTGTGGTTTTCCTAAATCGCTCCTGGAAAATTCCGGGATGGTTCCTTTGAAACGGCAGCACCGACTTCCTTCCCCATCCATCCCTAACCCGATGGGATCGATGACCTCGCTGTTGGTCGCCTCCCCCCAAGTCAACCAACCAACCAAATCTTCTCTGTTCACAAGCCGCACGTCTCTTTCAATAAAACTCTAGAGCTTTCGACAGCCGTCTCCGCCATCTTCATCAGGACGTAAGATCACTAACTGCCGGGCTGTCACTGTGTTCTGCTCATATAGATGCAATAGCAGCATCAGGAACCTTCGGGAGAGGGTGAAGTGACACGTGCTGTTACATGCACAGAAGGCAAGCAGGACAGTTCATAGCTCTCCTGATGACGACGGCGGAGACAGCAGATGAAAGCTAGAGTGCTTTATTCGAAGTGACGCGGACTGAAGTGTCTGTTTTCACCGGGCAAAGTATGTAGCAGCAAAGTAGTAACAACAAGAACAATACTCTACACGTATTAAAGAATTGTGTGACATGTGTTAATGTGTGAGAATGAAAAAAACATTGACAATGAACAAGAAAATTGGGAGGAAAATTATGGTCCTCGAAAACATTGTTTTCAGAAAAAGTTTTGGACTTGGGTCAGAAAATGGAATTCTTAGAAGAAGAAAATAACACAAAATTCTGCACACTGTAGAATGAACCAGATGTGGCAGTTGTAATAAAAAGACAGAAGATCTGCATGTCTGAGACATGTCCTGAGAAGAGAAGACAGAATGGTGAACACAGTGCTACAAGGGAAGCCACGAGTTACGAAACTCATTGGTAGACCAAAATTGAGGTAGTTGGATGGAGTCAAGAAAGACCTGGTGATCCTGAGAACTCACGAGAACACGGCCAGCGACAGAGACCCTTGGAATAAGCGAAGAAGTAAGGTGATGAACAGACATCGGTTCACGTGACCAACTAAGTAAGGAAGTAATGGGAAAGATGCAGTCTTGTGAAATCGGATATATGTTTTAGTAACAGTTCTCTTACTTGCAGGTCAGTAGAAGTCCACTGCAGTAAAAATGTTCGCGTATTGCCAATCATATGCCTTTCACAATTACTTCGCCCACTCGTCAGTTATGTCACAATAATTATTGAGGGTCTTGCTCGTAAATCTTCTCACTGCCGAAGAAGTAAGCACTCAGTTTCCTCCTTTAGTTTTCCTAACTTCTCTTTGGTGGCGAGAATGAAGTGGTCTCTATTTTCGCAAAATTCTGCGAAAGATACCGTTAAACCAAGGTGCATCTTTGCCGTCTTTTACCACACTCATGGTGTGTGTGTGAAATCTTATGTGACTGAACTGCTAAGGTCATCAGTCCCTAAGCTTACACACTACTTCAACCTAAATTATCCTAAAGACAAACACACACACCCATGCCCGAGAGAGAACTCGAACCTCCGCCGGGACCAGCCGCAGAGCCCATACTGCAGCGCCCCAGACCGCTCGGCTAATCCCGGCGGCCACACTCGTGGTGCGTCTTGCTGCTTTTAGGCAGACCGCCTGATAATCGTGAGTTAAGACAGAACAAAGTAGTTCACTATAATACTCACATTGGATGGAAATCTTCTACATGTGGCGGACTTTTCGCTGCGTTGAATATTCATGACGCGTTCACAGCAAATTCCAGGTGGCCTGGATCGGCTTACCTGTGTTCTACGAGTAAAGCTCTTGCAGCTGCCTGCGAAAATCAGCTTGACTCCAAGTCCGACGTACAGTTTTAACGTGTCATGAATATTCACTGCCTATAATATTTACAAATTCAAACGTGAGTAATTTATGAAATCAGTGTTCGCTGGAATAATGGCCAGAAAGTGCTAATCCCTTCCGGTATGTGTTGCACATTCTACCCAACTGTCGACACTGGAGAACTGCGCTGATTTTCCGGGAAGGTGAGCCGTTTTTGGAATTCCGCAGAAGAGTTGAGAAAGTAAGTCAAAGTTCTTCAGAGCTCCACCGCTGCCTAATATTTGGACACAGAGGATTTACCATATTCGCGAGGCAAACTCTGGCAGTCTTACTTCAATTAGCAACCAAGAAGAAACTCTGTGAGACCTTAACTTTTCCCGGCGAATTGAATGTTCAAGTAACTTACGGGTTCGCTGCCGGGTGACGTCGTTGACCACCGCTGATATTTCGACAGGAGCACACCCTGCCATTCTCAAGGCACAACTGCAAGGCAGTTGTGGCATGTCATACACGGTCAGACAATCAGGACTCTGGAAGACCGGTGTATTGAACATAAGTGTCACACACGCTTACAACAGCCGAGCAAATCCGCTATTGCAGAACATTGCCTTGACACCGGTCATCCTATGGAATACAACAACACGGAGATTCTGGCTTGCACGTCCGGCTATTGGGATAGTGTCATTAAGGAAACTGTTGAAATCAAACTATCAAGTAACCTTATAAACAGAGATTTTGGATTTTGTTTAAATACTGCTTGGAATCCGGCTCTGTCTCTCATCAAGAAACAGAGGGACAGAATTAATGCTACCTCACCTGTTGATTAATAGTCACTATCGATATTTCTGATGTTGGTTATCTTTGGTTATGTGTTGACTTTGCGGTTACTTGTTCTGTGTGTGGTATCTTACTTGTTTCTCCTCTGTGAACCGAGGTATTAAATTGCCTTTCACATTGCTTCCTCCTTGCAGTTGTGCCTTGAGAATGGCAGGGTGTGCTCCTGTCGAAATATCGGCGGTGGTCGACGACGTTACCCGTAAGCAAACCCGTAAATTATTTGAACACCAGTAAGTTATTAACTGACATTTAATTATAACAAATCGAACCACCAACAATGCGTTTTTGATGGATCTTAAAAGTGCCGATGACTTTCAGCGGCATACTTTCATAACGGGCAAGTAGTAATATTAATATTCTTTAACCACCAATATGGCGTTTCCTGTCATTTTACTACAGCAAATCGTACCCAAGATGCGTTTTCGAGAGATTCTCAATTCTGGTGCTTGGCAACGGCATATCACAAGTCGTGCTCTTACATGTTCTCGGGCCGGCCGGAGTGGCCGAGCGGTTCTAGGCGCTACAGTCTGGAACCGCGCGACCGCTACGGTCGCAGGTTCGAATCCTGCCTCGGGCGTGGATGTGTGTGATGTCCTTAGGTTAGTTAGGTTTAAGAGTTCTAAGTTCTAGGGGACTGATGACCTCAGCAGTTAAGTCCCATAGTGCTCAGAGCCATTTGAACCAATCTTACATGTTCTCGGTCTACGTTCAAATGGACGTTCAGAATATCTGCCATAATTCATATAACTCCGCATGTTCCCAAGGACTCTGCAGAGTCCTTTTTCTACGCAGTGACGTCAAAAACTCGTCACGCTGAGCGTTGACGTTCGAATGCCGGCGTGTGTGACGACTACTTGAAACGGATGGCGGCTTGACCGCTCGCAGTTCCACCGTGTCTTCTAGGGGTCTGTCTGTCATTTCTGATAAAGCATAGCGAACGGTGTAAAGTAAAGTAAGGTGTTGGCTGTATAATGGAGATGTCACACAGCGTGAAACTCGCAGCTCGTCGCGAGGTAACTGGCGAGCACTGTGACAGGAGCTGTGCCGTGTACCTGGTGGACGATGACGCGCAACCGCTAGACAGCGGCGGGAAGAAAGCCGCCCGCCTACCGCTCAGCGGAGGACAATGGCCGGCGGCTGATAGCGGCGCCATTGTGTAGGCCTGCCCACTGTCGCCACACACGCCAGGGACGCCGGCCCTGATGGCACCTCTTATCTCGGCGCTTCTCCCCACCTATACAACTCGACACTCAACACTGCAACACAGCTCACGACTCGGTGCCCAATCGTGTGTGTGTGTGTGTGTGTGTGTGTGTTTTGTTTAAGTGCGCTCAACTGCGTTGTTATCAGCGTCGTTTCTAAAACAGAGTCAGAGGAAAAAAAGTGGTCATATTTAACGGACAGTAACTTCGGGCTTATTCCAAGGGAGTGTGATAACAGCATCACTTTTCACAATATACAGAATGTTCCAAAAGCAGAGGGCATAATTTGATGTATGTATTCTCCAGACAATAAAAAGGTTCATCACAACACATGTCCAAAAATGCTTGGATTCCGAGTTAGCCGGCCGCTGTGGACGAGCGGTTCTAGGCGCTTCAGTCCGGAACCGCGCGAATGCTACGGTCGCAGGTTCGAATCCTGCCTCGGGTATGGATGTGTATGATGTCCTTAGGTTAGTTAGATTTAAGTAGTTCTAAGTCTGATGGCCTCAGATGTTAAGTCCCATAGTGCTCAGAGCCAATTTTTTATTCCGAGATTTTCTCCCGTTAGGGAGCTGTTGTGACAGACGCTATCAACAGGGTAGTTAATTCCGAGGCGAAAAGCACTGACAGGCAGTCGTGAATTAAGTCTGTTTACAGGAGGCTATAACTCCAGGATACATTAGATTACTGAATACTCCTTGACAAACACTACATTGCCCGGATATTCATTTAGCCAATTTTCTATTACAGATGAAACCTTATATGTATATGTGCAGAAGTGTCTATGAGAGTTGATCCCGGACAGTTTGTGTACGCTGCGCGCAGCTGATTCGCGTGTCTGCAACGCGATTTCGCAAACGTCTCGATGGCAGTGCCTCCTCATAGCTCTAGAGACGACTATTGTTTTGTCTTACAACCATATACGCTTCGCAGTTGAAAGCTGTCAACTGCACTGCCAGGGGTAAAAAATTTCTTCAAGTTGAATCGACAGTATGAGTGTATTAAAAATTCCTGCATGATGCGGCATTTTTTCACGCATCTCAGGGTTTATGACGTCATGTCTCTTGAACTGTGTGAGGTACAATTATATATTGTGTAGGTACATTCATTTGTGGATGCTATCTACAAAATGCACGGAGAGCTGCATCAAACCAGTCTCAGGACTGAAGACCACAACAACAACATCTACAAAATGTATTGCGAATAGAGTTAGTAGCAAAGAACTAATAAATTTAAATGTTACGCATGATGCGGAACCCTTTAACGCCTTTTACGGTTGATGGCGACGTATCTGCTGAACTATGATAGATAGGTGGTTCTTTTCCGTACAGCGAGTGTTGGCTGTCTGTAACGGGCATGTGCAACAAATTTGGTTGAAAATGGTCCAGTGGTTTAGGTGAAGATTTGGAACACACACACACACACACACACACACACACACACACACACACACACATTTTTATAATATGTATGGGTTTCTCATAAGTACCACAACAGCAGTAGAGGTTCTACACGTTACTTATATCTCAAAGAGGCATCTGGGTGCTGATTAGTTCCTTCAAAGAACCTAAGAAGTGGACATGATACATTATTGTTTGACCCCGCAAGGAAAACTGGCCGAACTTAACGAAACATATCACTGGAAATGAATTCAGACAAGATCTTCGCGCCGCGGCAATACAAAACCAATTGCTTTGACCTCGCTGTACTACAGAAATGTTAGTCAAGCATGCCTGAGCAAAATTATATCTGCTCAGTAATGGACAAGCGCTTGCGAATCTGTCGTCTACTCGTAAGTGAAAGAGAAGCTGCTAGCTGAAATGACGGAATGAAGCTAACAAGGGGAGGCCGCCAGTTGTGAAATTCAGATTCGATTCATACTGTGCATAATAAAAGCTCATGGCCAGAGGTGTAATGTGGCAAAGCACCAAGATGCACTTCGCAGCCGTTGTCGAGAAAATCGACAGTTAAAAGAAACCGTTCTGTGAAATACTCGCTAGGCTTAATAACTTTCTACAGCGTCGTGGCGCAGCGGTAAGCGCTCGGGTTCGTAATCCGAAGGTCGCCGGATCGAATCTCCCACCATGCAATTTTTTTATTATTTGTTTTTTTTGTAATTCAAATGTATACACATACACACACACACACACACACACACACACACACACACACACACACACATATATATATATATATATATATATATATATATATATATATATATATATATGAAGTAAATCCAATCCATCGTCCACCACCAATTGTCTTCTCCGATTTTTGCCGATATGATACGATACGATACGCGTGGTATGCATCAAACCTGACGAACGATAGAACAATTTTTCAGAATGTCAATGAGGTGTGTTTCCCAACAGATAATTTAAAAAACAATTGTTCTTGTAAAAACGCATCGTTAATCAGATGTGCTCGATGTCGTGCTGTTTTCTGCTTTCCATGTTTCTATGACTACTATCACTCTGGTTCGTGCGATACTCCAGCTACTTCTGGTCACTAATTGTTAATTATGTGCGAGTGTATACCGAACTTATCAATAAATTGTATCCACTTGAATGTTATTTGTGATATTGTGTTTTATTTCCAGTTTTATTTTTCCACGACAAACCACTTTCAACAACTTATTATATGCATAATTGTTGCAACTGATTGCCGGGAATTTTTATACATTTGAATTACAAAAAAACAAATAATAAAAAAAAGTTGCATGGCGCGAGATTCGATCCGGCAACCTTCGGATTACGAACCCGAGCGCTTACCGCTGCGCCACGACGCTGTAGAAAACTATTAATCGTAGAGAGTATTTCACCGCAACGGTTTCTTTTAACTGTCGATTTTCTCGACAACGGCTGAGAAGTGCAACTTGGTGCTTTGCCACATTACACTTCTGGCCATGAGCTTTTATTATGCGCAGTATGAATCGAATCTGAATTTCACAATTGGCGGCCTCCCCTTGTAAGTGAAACACGTGCCTCCATGAGTTGCACAAATCTTGACAAACATGGCTCAAGCCTAGAGTCCTATTTAACGATGCCGAACTTACCAAATTTAACGCTTCCTATTATAGGGTGAATACATCTACAGCACCCATCGATCGGACTCAGCTCCCAGGGGCCCCACGTGAGCCCACGCACCAAGACTGAAGAGGGCCAGAGCTATATTTCCGAAGACTGCGCCTCTCAGAGCGTTGCACAAGAATACACTTCCGCTCCTCTCGCAGTCTAGTACGAAAATGTCCTTCCTGCCTCGCATCTGAGTTTAACTTAGCATCTCCTAAGGAAAACGCGTTGATTGCTTCATCCAATCAAAATCATACAACCACTGGTCCGCCAATCATGTGAGAGAAACGCGAAGTTGCTGTCCCCACCCATGAGTGGAAAAATTTTGTTGTTTACCGAACTGTGTTGCATCAGTCTGTACGGCAATAACTACGAGGTACGTTCAATAAGTAAGGGTCTGAGATAACGTGGGCCCTGTGAACCAAGGTACGAAGTACTCCTTCAAGCTGAGCTGGATGGTGACAACTATCAGCTCCCAGATACAAGTCAGTGTGAGTAGGCTTCCTATAAACAGAATGTCCCAACGTACCATCAGTCTTCCTTCTGACCAAGACATCAAGGAAGGCAAGGCACTCATTCTTTTCCACCTCCGTAGTGAACTGAATATTCGGGTTGATTGAATTCTGGTGTTCCAAATCCGGATTAAATTCTCACTACCATGAGGCCAAACAACAAAAGTATCGTCTACATATCTGAAAAAGAAAAGAAAGAAAAACGCGCAGGTTTCAAGTTCGCTGACTCCGTTGCACGTTCCTCAAAGTCCCATAAACAAATTGGCTACAATAGGTGACAACGGGCTTCCCATTGCAACTCCATCAGTCTGTTCGTAGTACTGACCATTGAATAAAAAGTAAGTGGAAAAGTGGAAGTCAGCACATGTCGAAACAAATTTGTTAACTCGACACCAAACAAAGGGACAGAATTAGGGCTACCTCACCTGTTGATTAATAGTCACTATCGATAATTCTGATGTTGGTTATCTTTGCTTGTGTGTTGATTTTGCGGTTAGTTGTTCTGTGTGTGGTACCTTCCTTGTTTCTCCTCTGTGAACCGAGGTATTAAATTCCCTTGCACATTGCTTCCTCCTTACAGTTGTGCCTTGAGAATGGCAGGATGTGCTCCTGTCGAAATATCGACGATGGTCGACGACGTCACCCGGCAGCAGACTCGTAAATTATTTGAACGTTCAATTCGCCAGGAAAAGGTAAGGTCGCACAACTTACTGGTGATTGAAACCTTCAGGAAAAACCAATATACAAGACTAGCTGTCTTGTTCCGGAAATTCAGCATAGCGTAATTCATAGAAATGCGGGGTTACGTAGATGTGTGTGATGCGTAGCAAGTTCGCATTCCGCTAAACCCAAATTTTGTTTTATTCACCTAGCGTTTTCTAAAAGATACTGGGACTTCCAATAGGTGGCGGAGCTATACGTACCTTCAAAACGGTGTCTGTAACGCAGGTGCGTTCCAAGCAGACTGCTGTCATTGAGTTTCTTTTGGCGGAAAACCAGAGCATCGCAGATATTAATAGGCACTTGCAGAACGTCTGTGCAGACCTTAAAGCACGAAGAGTCGTTGGGCGTGTATCATCATCGTCACAAGATCACGCAGACGGCTTCAGCGCGTTCGTCGCCACGAAAATGCAAATGAACTTCTACATGGCAACGCAGGACCTCACAAGCCTGCGTTCTCAGAGGAGCTCACAAAACGTCATTGCACTGTTCTTCCGACTTCCATCTGTATGGTCCAATGAAGGATGCCCTCTGCGGGAAGCAGTAGGGTGGAGGATGGGGAGGTTGTTAATGCACCAAGACGCTGGCTCCGACCTCGACCAGTGGAATGGTATCATGAGGGTGTACAGGCCCTGGCAGTAAGCTGACGTAAGGCCGTTGCAGTAATGGTGATTATGTCGAAATTGTTTTGTAACCAGAACAATGGGGAATAATACAGTGTATTGGAATCCTAAAGAAAACCAACCTGACTTTCAGTACTTATTGAACGCCCCTCGTAAAAGAGAGCTTTCACTATTTGCAGTAAGACGATTTCCACTTCCTTGTTTTAAGTTTTCTATTTCACATGTTCTAACGATTTTACTACTGAAAAAAAAAACAGTAATGAAATTTACTAAGAGGGTCACTCCAAAAGAAATGCACACTATTTTTGTAAAAATACAGTTTTCATTCTGCATGTGTGAAAGTTTTACAGTGTGTAGATACATCCTTCCTGCTTGTTTTCAATATTAGTTCAACCTGTTCCCGTGAGTGGCGCCGTCACAGCATGTCTTCAAGATGGCTGCTACACTTGACGTTCGTCAGAAGCAACGTGCAGTCATAGAATTCATGTGCTGTGAAAACGAGACAGTGGGAAACATCCACAAGAGGTTGAAAAAGGTGTATGGATATGCTGCTGTCGATCGCAGTACAGTTCGTCGGTGGGCAAGCAAGTTACGTGATGAAAGCGGGCACGGCAATATTGAAGACTGTCCTCGCAGCGGCAGGCCTCGTAGTGCACACACTCCAGACAATGTGCAGAGAGTTAACGAATTGGTGACTGCTGACAGACGCATCACAGTGAAAGAATTGTCACGCTACGTTGCGATAGGGGAAGGAAGTGTTTGCAGAATACTGAAAGTGTTGGCGTTAAAAAAGGTTTGTGCCACGTGGGTTCCCAGGATGTTGACAGAGGCACCCAAAGAAACAAGAAAAACGGTATGCAGAGAACTTTTGGAACAGTACGAGAATGGTGGTGATGAATTACTTGGAAGAATTGTGACAGGTGATGAAACATGGCTTCATCAATTTTCACCAGAGATGAAGTGGCAATCAATGGAGTGGCATCATGCAAATTCACCCAAGAAAAAAAAAAATTCAAAACCACACCTTCTGCTGGAAAAGTTATGGCTACGGTGCTTTTCGATTCCGAAGGACTCTTGCTTGTGGACATCATGCCAAGTGGAACCACCATAAATTCTGATGCATATGTGTCGACGCTGAAGAAACTTCAAGCTCGACTGAGTCGTGTTCGACCACATCGGCAAAAGCAGGATGTTTTGCTGTTGCACGACACTACACGGCCACATGCCAGTCAAAAAACCAGGGAAGTGATCACAAAACTCGGATGGACAACCCTGAAACACCCTCCTTACAGTCCTGACCTGGCTCCATGTGACTATCATCTCTTTGGGAAACTGAAAGAGTCTCTTCGTGGAACAAGGTTTGAATATGATGACTCCCTTGTGCACGCTGAGTGGCTCCAACAGATTGGTCCAGAATTTTACCGTGCGGGTATACAGGTGCTGGTTCCAAGATGGCGTAAGACAGTTGAGAGGGATGAAAATTATGTGGAAATGAAAATATTGTTCCTAAAGGATGTATCTACACACTGTAAAACTTTCAAACATGTAGAATAAAATATGGATTAAAAAAAAACATTGTGTGCATTTCTTTTGGAGTGACCCTCGTAGAAAGTGATAATGATAATATAATTTTTATCTTATGTGCAAGACTATTGTAAATTTGTATCGTGCTGTGTTTAATGGAACATAACTGATGTCCGTATTGGCTAGACGTTAATACACTCCTGGAAATGGAAAAAAGAACACATTGACACCGGTGTGTCAGACCCACCATACTTGCTCCGGACACTGCGAGAGGGCTGTACAAGCAATGATCACACGCACGGCACAGCGGACACACCAGGAACCGCGGTGTTGGCCGTCGAATGGCGCTAGCTGCGCAGCATTTGTGCACCGCCGCCGTCAGTGTCAGCCATTTTGCCGTGGCATACGGAGCTCCATCGCAGTCTTTAACACTGGTAGCATGCCGCGACAGCGTGGACGTGAACCGTATGTGCAGTTGACGGACTTTGAGCGAGGGCGTATAGTGGGCATGCGGGAGGCCGGGTGGACGTACCGCCGAATTGCTCAACACGTGGGGCGTGAGGTCTCCACAGTACATCGATGTTGTCGCCAGTGGTCGGCGGAAGGTGCACGTGCCCGTCGACCTGGGACCGGACCGCAGCGACGCACGGATGCACGCCAAGACCGTAGGATCCTACGCAGTGCCGTAGGGGACCGCACCACCACTTCCCAGCAAATTAGGGACACTGTTGCTCCTGGGGTATCGGCGAGCACCATTCGCAACCGTCTCCATGAAGCTGGGCTACGGTCCCGCACACCGTTAGGCCGTCTTCCGCTCACGCCCCAACATCGTGCAGCCCGCCTCCAGTGGTGTCGCGACAGGCGTGAATGGAGGGACGAATGGAGACGTGTCGTCTTCAGCGATGAGAGTCGCTTCTGCCTTGGTGCCAATGATGGTCGTATGCGTGTTTGGCGCCGTGCAGGTGAGCGCCACAATCAGGACTGCATACGACCGAGGCACACAGGGCCAACACCCGGCATCATGGTGTGGGGAGCGATCTCCTACACTGGCCGTACACCACTGGTGATCGTCGAGGGGACACTGAATAGTGCACGGTACATCCAAACCGTCATCGAACCCATCGTTCTACCATTCCTAGACCGGCAAGGGAACTTGCTGTTCCAACAGGACAATGCACGTCCGCATGTATCCCGTGCCACCCAACGTGCTCTAGAAGGTGTAAGTCAACTACCCTGGCCAGCAAGATCTCCGGATCTGTCCCCCATTGAGCATGTTTGGGACTGGATGAAGCGTCGTCTCACGCGGTGTGCACGTCCAGCACGAACGCTGGTCCAACTGAGGCGCCAGGTGGAAATGGCATGGCAAGCCGTTCCACAGGACTACATCCAGCATCTCTACGATCGTCTCCATGGGAGAATAGCAGCCTGCATTGCTGCGAAAGGTGGATATACACTGTACTAGTACCGACATTGTGCATGCTCTGTTGCCTGTGTCTATGTGCCTGTGGTTCTGTCAGTGTGATCATGTGATGTATCTGACCCCAGGAATGTGTCAATAAAGTTTCCCCTTCCTGGGACAATGAATTCACGGTGTTCTTATTTCAATTTCCAGGAGTGTACATATACATGTATACTGAAGCTTTTTTTATACACTATGTGATCAGAAGTATCCGGACACCCCCAAAAAATATGTTTTCATATTAGGTGCATTGTGCTGTCATATACTGCCAGGTACTCCATATCAGAGACCTCAGTTGTCACAGACATTGTGAGACAGCAGAATGGGGCGCACCGCGGAACTCACCGACTTCGAACGTGGTCAGGTGATAAGGTCACTTGTGTAATACGTCCGTACGCGAGATGTCCACACTCCTAAACATCCCTAGGTCCTCTGGTTCTTTCATTTTATCCAGTCCCATCTCCTTAAATTCCCACCTTTTTGCAGTTTCTTCAGTTTTAATCTACAGTTCATAAGCAATAGATTGTGATCAGAGTCCACATCTGCCCCTGAAAATGTCTTACAATTTAAAATCTGGTTCCTAAATCTCTGTCTTACCATTATATAATCTATCTGAAACCTGTCAGTATCTCCAGGGTTCTTCCATGTATACAACCTTCTTTCATGATTCTTGAACCAAGTGTTAGCTATGATTAAGTTGTGCTCTGTGCAAAACTCTACCAGGCGGCTTCCTCTTTCATTTCTTAGCCCCAATCCATTTTCACCTACTACGTTTCCTTCTCTTCCTTTTCCAACTGTCGAATTCCAGTCACCCATGACTATTAAATTTTCATTTCCCTTCACTACCTGAATAATTTCTTTTATCTCATCATACATTTCATCAATTTCTTCATCATATGCAGAGCTAGTTGGCATATAAACTTGTACTACTGTAGTAGGCGTGGGCTTCGTGTCTATCTTGGCCACAGTAATGCGTTCACTATGCTGGTTGTAGTAGCTTACCCGCACTCCTATTTTTTTATTCATTATTAAACCTACTCCTGCATTACCCCTATTTGATTTTGTATTTATAACCCTGTAATCACCTGACCAAAAGTCTTGTTCCTCCTGCCACCGAACTTCACTAATTCCCACTATATCTAACTTTAACCTATCCATTTCCCTTTTTAAATTTTCTAACCTACCTGCCCGATTAAGGGAACTGACATTCCACGGTCCGATCCGTAGAACGCCAGTTTTCTTTCTCCTGTTAACGATGTCCTCTTGAGTAGTCCCCGCCCGGAGATCCGAATGGGGGACTATTTTACCTTCGGAATAGTTTACCCAAGAGGACGCCATCATCATTTATTCATACAGTAAAGCTGCATGCCCTCGGGAAAAATTACGGCTGTAGTTTCCCCTTGCTTTCAGCCGTTCACAGTACCAAAACAGCAAGGCCTTTTTGGTTAGTGTTACAGAGCCAGATCAGTCAATCATCCAGACTGTTGCCCCTGCAACTGCTGAAAAGGCTGCTGCCCCTCTTCAGGAACCACACGTTTGTCTGGCCTCTCCGCAGATACCCCTCCGTTGTGGTTGCACCTATGGTACGGCTATCTGTATCGTTGAGGCACGCAAGCCTCCCCACCAACGGCAAGGTCCATGGTTCATGGGGGGGGGGGGGGATGAAATCATCTACAGACTGCAAAAATAACATTTTTGTGAATAATTTCCGGTTCGATCTCTTGTGTTGTTGATATACAACATAATTTGCTTTTGAGAACTGTCTTTCACAAGCTGTCGATGTGGTTATAAAGCTCAAATATTTAAGGTAAATTATTCTGTAGGTTTCTGCTTTTGTAGCTGATGATCCGTTTCCATACTTCTAATTTAGCGTTAAGATCTAGAAGTTTATCGTTCAGATAGTAACTGAACAGGGATGACATGTCAGTTTCTGTTTCAGTAGCAAAGTATTCTTTTCTTGTACTGTTTTATTGTTTTCACGTCATAAATCATGTTTAATTTCTCGGTTTTCTCATGTAAGCCACACTAGTTGACACAACGAAAGCATGAACTCAATGCGAAAGGCTTACCTACAGCAGTAACCAATGCACATGCCTTAGCTCGTTAAAAAATACAGAGTAGTTTGAAACGTCCCCTCTGAAAATTAAGAATGATTGTGCTGGTAAAGTTCTACGTTACTTAATTTTCTAACAGCTGAGCAAAACTCAACGTACTCAAACAGTTTTCTCTTTACTTATTCTGATCACTAAACTGACACACAATATTTTTAGCGCAACGCAATCTGCCTTTGAATAATCCCTACAAAAGAATGGCCTCACTAACAATAACCTATACATTCCATGTACACTTACCTCACAAAAATCTTCGTTACTCGAGCTGCTGCAATAAAGCGAGCGCCAATACTGCCAGCTAAATAAAAGATTCTAACTACTGAAGGCACTAACTACTGATAGGCATAGTTAGCAAATGAAAGATTTTGATAGAGAACAAACACTGTATTTCCCTTAATAGTGTTCAAAAGTCATCATATGTATATCTATCAATCCATACATCCACCTTTACAAATTTCGTTTTTCTAGCGGACACACGTCCAGATCGTCCACTCATATTAACATCTGAAAACTCTGTCATCTCTCTCCCCCCATCCACCACTGCTGGCGGCTCACCTCCAACTGCCCAACGCTACGCGCTGTTGACATCCAACTGCCCAACTCTACACAAGGGAATATTCTAACAATGAGTCCAACCAGCCACAGGCTGCACACAGCGCAGTCAGCGATTTTCATACAGAGCGCTACGTGGCGTTACCAACGTAGAAACCTAAACACCTACTTACAAGTTATTATTAACTTCCGCTACTTAAGCCAGTGTAGACGGAAAACTAATTTACTGAATGGGTACCAAACTTTATAGGAATTATGCTCCGACTGTGCGCTGCAGGATTTGGTTTTGTTAGTAGCGTTAGTGTCATGAATAGCCGTTAGGGGCCGCTACTTATTTTGATACGGCGGCGCAGGGTTGGAACACAAGTAGCAGTGTGCATTATATGGGTCGCTGCACACAGTCAACATGGTTCTGGACGGGGTGGGCAGGACTTTAGTCGTAAAGCTGCTTTAGCAAAACAACAGCAACAGCGCTGCTGTCTTAGCAAGTATTGTCACATTAGATAAATAAGGGGAGGTCCTGTTCCGCACCGTCGGAAATTAACTGGCGATTTTGAAAGTGCTCCTGGGAGAGGACGACGGCCAATTGCACCACAAATTGTTGAAGTTACTGTTGCCATGGCTGAGAATGCTGGATGCAAAGTGCGATCTTCAGGCTGTGTACAAGCTGTGTCACGACAGCTGAACTAAATGCTCTACTATTCGAAAAGCGCTGCAAATAATTGTGATATGGTGTCTCCGGTGCGGCTGCCGGCTATCGTGGATGCAGACTGACGTCACATTGAGCAACGTTTATAAAAAGCAACGTAAAAATGGATCGCAATTAACAGCTGTTCCCTCTCACTCGAAATTAAAATGTGTTTCTTTCAATGGTTTATTCGTGATTGTGAGTGTGTGGGTGCTATTCTGTCATTCTGCGCAACAGATTAATCTGAGGTGTACCCTTTACCCTGTGGCTCCTGCAAGATGCAATTTCCACCCCCACACTACTACAGAAGTCAGAAAGACGCTCCTAACGTTCTAAAGAGAAATGCCTGAAAAACTTTCAGCAATAAATATCTTCTGGAGTCGTCCGCTGTAAGAAAATGACACAAAATTTCTTACGTAACTAGTGGGATGCTTGGGTACTGCAGTAGTGCTAGTTAGTGTAAGAAAAACATAGAACTAACGAAAAATATTATTTATTTTGCAGAAATTCTGAGAAATCACAATGGCACTTTTAGATATGAACTGAACACGCTATTTCCTGGTTCTTTTCGGAATGTGAAGTTACCTCTCAAGGATAGGATTCGCTAATGAAATTTCTATACAAAGTTTAAGATTGTTATAGATTTGGCTGAATGGCTGAGAGTCGCGCCTACTCAACTTGAATAATTATCCGTTAGAATGTTGCTAGGTGCGGTCGAGGCTGTCGCATGTGAAATGCAGTGAAATGTACTGTTGTGGAGGAAATATGGGGCTCGCAATAGCTGTAGCGCACAATACCGCAAGCTGCGATGACTGCTGTCTGCGCCGCTCGCTGCTGACAAATACGATAACTCTCGTTCTATCCGGATTGACCTTCGCCAAATAAACTCTCCCTATGCCTTGATGAAGTCCAGGATTACTATTCGCCCCTAGTCTAACTATTGGCGTGGTGCACCGGTCAGATAACCAGTCCACCGCAATGTCACTCAAAAATTCGCTCGCAGGCGTTTAACTATAATTCTGTCTGTTCACACCGCACAATAAGTGTGGGCGGCCAACACAGTGAACAACGCTTAATCGCAAGGACTCAATATAGAGTCACACTCCAATTCGCTCTTGACAGAGGTGCTCTCCCAGTGAAGTACTGAGGAGAGACTTGTTCCTCGCTCCAAGAGCGAAGACGGAACGGCCCCTCTCCATGCCAGACGTGAAGGGGTATATCTTTCGGTCTCTTCCATTACTCCTTCAGCTCAAGGCGTCAGAAATATCGTCTGCCAATCAGCATTGCTCTTCGAAAACGGGAGAATGACGTTTCGTTTAAGGCGACCAATCCGGAAATCTGTAGCATCGGCGTTTGGCGTTTGCTGTCTCCCTCGAAAATCTCTGAAACTGCATGGTATATTTGTAAGGAATGCGCAGGTTGGGCGCTCCCACACAATGCAGCGGAATTTGCTTTTAAGCCGAACACGGGGTCGTACTTCCCTTTCACTCGGGCAAACGCTGTCCGGTCCACGGGAGGCCACCGGCCGACGTAGATAGCTCCCTGTGAAAACCTCTGAAGGGACCGGCGTCCTGGCGTGCGGTGTTTGCCTCTCCCAAACCAAAAGCTTTTGTGACCGTCATGTCTTGAATGTGTGTGTGTACGCCAGCCTCGAGTATTTCAACCACGGTGCGCACTTGCGATTTATTAGTTATTTGCGTATCGTTTGCATGAATTCATACAACAATGACTTCGTCTTATCGAGTTTGGGTTCCAATGAAGCGTCTTGATGTGAGGAATATGATTGAGACGGCGGAATATGTAAGCAATGAAGGTCAGGAGACCACGTCGTCTTACATTTCTCTTTGAAACGTCCTTACAAATATTTCCGCAAAATTTCGTTGCCCTCTGTTTACTCGTTTTTCATGGGGGCCCTCTCAAGTAGTAGGCGCGGGGGGAACGTTACTGGTAGAATAATATTTTCTTACAACTGCAAAAGATTCAGTCAAACAGTGATGTCGGAGCGTCTCCCTTTAATCACAGAATGCGGTGTGGACTAGCCGCAGAGCTGTTTGCTCCTGTGACGTGCAGTAACACTGGTGGCTTATGGAGTGGAAACAGCCGGGCCGTGTCCGCTAATTACCGCTGTTGGGCTGTTCCCGGGGGCGCGCGCACAGCCCAAGCCTTTTACGGCAACCCTACGGCGGAAGCGGCACTTGCGTCATAGACCGTGCGTCAGACACAACCCGCGCAAATGAGTACGCGCGCCTAGCTGCTCGCGAACGGCGGATATTGCTTTTTAGTTCACCCTATACTTGGCAAATTAATGACATTCAGGGTCTCTCTCTCTCTCTCTCTCTCTCTCTCTCTCTCTCTCTCTCTCCCTCCCCCCTCCCCATCCCTCCCTCTCTCTCTCTCTCTCTCTCTCTCTCCCTCCCCCCTCCCCATCCCTCCCTCTCTCTCTCTCTCTCTCTCTCTCTCTCTCTCTCTCTCTCTCCCCATCCCTCTCTCTCTCTCTCTCTCTCTCTCTCCCTTTCTCCCTCTCTGTGTGTGTGTGTGTGGGGGGGGGGGGGGGTTGTATGTTAGCTTTCAATGCGGTAATATATACTGTACAAGTACCGGTATATAATGTACAAGAACACAGTCATTTAGAAATGCGTGGAATAAAGATTCAGGCTTACGCCTGTTTCTGTCCAAGTTGCCGCCTTTTTCGAAATACTTTTGCACTCGGTGTGTGATGCACCGAACGAAAGTACGTTTGGACGCACCAAACCATGTACTCTTATCAGATTGTGTGCCGCAGACTCTGTAGACCAGGGGTGTCCAAACTTTTGGCTTACGTGGGCCACATTGTAACGAGACTACAATCTTTTGGGGCACACATAACGTACTAAATACTAACAATAACCTCCCAGGAAAAAAAGAAAAGAAAAAAAAGAGGACGGCGAAGGGGGGGGGGGGAGGGGGGGGGGACGGTAGGAGGTATATAGTTAACACGTTAACACATTTATGTAATTTCATGTAATTTTGAATTTATTAATTTATGGTTCTTTATTCTTCAAAAGCAAGATGGAATTCATCTGACACTATTTGAGATTTCATTAATAATTTTAGATAAGTAATTACATATAATGGAATTAATGTGGCAGTTGACTTTGAATTTGGGAATCTGATGTATTTATATCAGGTACGATCGAAATGGTTGCTACTATTCCGTGGTGTTCTCGACGTGATCGTGTGATATTTTGGTTCTATTTTTACTCTTTGTGTGTTTTACTCTTGAAAATAACTGTTCCAAACGTGATTTCTAACGAAGATGACATGTATAACGCTTGAATGTACAGTAAGAGATATTTGTTTCTGGGGACAAGTCATTTGTAAAGTCCAACAGATACAAGTGATTAAATTTTTCTTTTAGTTAAATGTGAGAGTGCAACTCTATACTTTCTATCTTAAAATCTTGTGGCAACGTACCTGTATTATTTGTAAAAGATGTGACATAAATAGAAAAATTTTGATTGCTTTTCCGAAAATCCTGAAATCTATTTTCAGATTCTTTCATCAGTTCGAAAGAATGGCTGCGTATTTCATTTACTCTTTGGGATTATGTTTGGCCAACGTGTTGCAATGGAAAAAAAATCTTGCATTTACTTGTCCCTGCCATAATTTTAGTTTCACTCGGAACGCGTTTATTGTTTGAAACATTATACTGATAAACAGGTTTCAAGCTTGAAGAAGCCTACTCAGGTCACCTAAATTGGCAGTCAAATCTAACAAAGATGCTAAATCTGCCACCCAGCTGGCATCGTCAAGTTCTAGCACAGTTACTTTTTGACGTCATCAACGATCTGATATAATAAATTACGCTACAAAATCTTTTAAGATACAGTCTCGAATGGGCCTCCTTACTTCTGTAGGATATACGATACCACCATACTCAGCGTCCAAATTTCTGAGGAATTCCTGGAACTGGCAATAATTCAGTCCTACAACTGTACAGAAATAACACAAATTTCCTTCCATTTCCATAAACTAATTTCATTGTGTGTCGCTAAATCTGTAGTTTCGCATCTCCAACTGAAGTAGCCGTAAGACAACAGACAAGCACGTCTGACGAATTGTCCAGTTATGAAAAAAAGACTCTGACGGTTCAGGTATAGCACTAGCGACAATCATCTACAACTACATTTATACTCCGAAAACCACCCAACGGTGTGTGGCGGAAGGCACTTTACGTGCCACTGTCATTACCTCCCTTTCCTGTTTCAGTCGCTTATGGTTCGCGGGATGAACCACTGCTGGAAAGCCTCCGTGCGCGCTCGAATCTCTCTAATTTTACATTCGTGATCTCCTCGGGAGGTATAAGTAGGGGAAAGCAATATATTAGATACCTCATCCAGAAACGCACCCTCTCGAAACCTGGACAGCAAGCTACACCGCGATGCAGAGCGCCTCTCTTACAGAGTCTGCCACTTGAGTTTGCTAAACATCTCCGTAACGCTATCACGCTTACCAAATAACCCTGTGACGAAACGCACCGCTCTTCTTTGGATCTTCTCTATCTCCTCTGTCAATCCGACCTGGTACGGATCCCACACTGATGAGCAATACTCAAGTACAGGTCGAACGAGTGTCTTGTAAGCCACCTCCTTTCTTGATGGACTACATTTTCTAAAGACTCTCCCAATGAATCTCAACCTGGCACCCGCCTTACCAACAATTAATTTTACGTGATCATTCCACTTCAAATCATTCCGTACGCATACTCCCAGATATTTTACAGAAGTAACTGCTACCAGTGTTTGTTCCGCTATCATATAATCACACAGTAAAAGATCCTTCTTTCTGTGTATTCGCAATACATTAGATTTGTCTATGTCAAGGGTCAGTTGCCACTCCCTGCACCATGTGTCTACCCGCTGCAGATCTTCCTGCATTTCGCTGCAATTGTCTAATGCTGCAACTTCTCTGTATACTACAGCATCATCCGCGTAAAGCCGCATGGAACTTCCGACACTATCTACTAGGACATTTATATATATTGTGAAAAGCAATGGTCCCATAACACTCCCCTGTGGCACGCCAGAGGTTACAAGAAGAACGCGATGGACGAATGAGATAATAGCATCGTGTGGCGGCAGTTTCATATTGAAAATTTTCAATTTATCGTAACTTTACAAAATCCGAATAATTTTCTCTTTACCGATCATGTGACGGACGCTCACTTCTTGGGCCGCATTAATACCTGATGTGGGTCGCATGCGGCCCGCGGGCCGCGGGTTTGGGCACCCCTGCTGTAGGCTCTACAGTGTAGAGTAGTGATGCTAGCTGCCCACCGCGGACTCGAGCTGTGTAGCGTGGGCGTCCGCCTTCTATTAATTACAGAGACGACGCCACAGCGTATAGAAAGCTGCCGCCACACGGGCCGTGGCATTCAACATGCCACGCGCTGACTTGATCGCCATCGTGCTGCTCAGCGCTCAGAAAAGACCCGGCTTGTGCATACGGCACGTGTGCCGCAACGTGGCATACTCGTACGAGAGCAAACCGTTCTCCAGAGGCGGTTGTCGGATGTCTCTGGCTCGCAGATCACACAGCTTCTTTAAAAAACATGTGCGCGTAAAATTGTTACGTTAGCGCTATTAAAACGCACGTTTCGCCCTACGACCATATGATAGCTCTGTTCCTCTGTCTTTAGTACATACACTATGTGATCAAAAGTATCCGGACACCTCGCTGAAACTGACTTACAAGATCATGGCGCCCTCCATCGGTAATGCTGGAATTCAATATGGTGTTGGTCCACCCTTAGCCTTGATGACAGCTTCAACTCTAGCAGGCATACGTTCAATCAGGTGCTGGAAGGTTTCTTGGGGAATGGCAGCCTATTCTTCACAGAGTGCTGCACTGAGGAGAGGTATGGACGTCGGCCGGCGAGGCCAGGCATGAAGTCGGCGTTCCAAAACATCCCAGAGGTGTTCTATCGGATTCAGGTCAGGACTATGTGCGGGCCAGTCCATCACATGGATGTTATTGTCGTGTAACCACTCCGCCACAGGACCTGCATTACGAACAGGTGCTCTATCGTGTTGGAAGGTGCAATCACCATCCCCTAATGGCTCTTCAACAATGGGAAGGTGCAAACCCTCTCCATGAAAAACACGACCACACCATTACACCACCGCCACCCAATTTCACTGTTGGCACTACACACGCTGGCAGATGACGTTCACCAGGCATTCGCCATACCCACATCCTATGATCGGATCGCCACTTTGTGTACCGTGATTCGTCACTCCACACAACGTTTTTCCACGGTTCAGTCGTTCAATGCTTACGCTCCTTACACCAAGCGAAGCATCGTTTGGCATTTACCGGTGTGATGTGTGGCTTATGAGCAGCCGCTCGACCATGAATTCCAAGTTTACTCACCTCACTCCTAACTGTCATAGTATTGCAGTGGATCCTGATGCGGTATGGAATTCCTGTGTGAGTGTGTGGATAGATGTCTGCCTATTACACATTACGACCCTCTTCAACTGTCGGTGGTCTTTGTCAGTCAACAGACGAGGTCGGCCTGCACGCTTTTGAGCTGTACGTGTCCCTTCACGTTTCCACTACACTTTCATATCGGAAACAGAGGACCTAGGGATGTTTCGGAGTGTGGAAATCTCGCGCACGGACGTTTTACACAAGTGATACCTTATCACCTGACCACGTTCGAAGTCGGTGAGTTCCGCGGTGCGCCCCATTCTGCTGTCTCACGATGTCTATGACAACTGAGGTCTCTCATATGGAGTACCTGGCAGTATAGGGGAACAATTGACAGGAATGGGGGAAAGAAATACAGCAGAAGAAGAATGGGTAGCTTTGACGAATGAAGTAGTGAAGGCAGCAGAGGATCAAGTAGGTAAAAAGACGAGGGCTAGTAGAAATCCTTGGGTAACAGAAGAGATACTGAATTTAATTGATGAAAGGAGAAAATACAAAAATGCAGCAAGTGAAGCAGGCAAAAAGGAATACAAACGTCTCAAAAATGAGATCGACAGGAAGTGCAGAATGGCTAAGCAGGGATGGCTAGAGGACAGATGTATGGATATAGAGGCTTATCTCATGAGGGGTAAGATAGACACTGCCTGCAGGAAAATTAAAGAGACCTTTGGAAAAAAGAGAACCACTTGCATGAATATCAAGAGCTTTGACGGAAACCCAGTTCTAAGCAATGAAGGGAAAGCAGAAAGGGTGAAGGAGTATATAGAGTATCTATACAGGGGCGATGTTCTTGAGGACAATGTTATGGAAATGGAAGAGGATGTAGATGAATATGAAATGGGAGATATGATACTGCGCGAAGAGTTTGACAGAGCAGTGAAAGACCTTAGTCGAAACAAGGCCCCGGGAGTAGACAACATTCCATTAGAACTAATGACAGCCTTGGGAGAGCCAGTCCTGACAAAACTCTACCATCTGGTGAGCAAGATGTATGAGACAGGCGAAATACCCTCAGACTTCAAGAAAATAGAATAATTCCAATCCCAAATGGTTCAAATGGCTCTGAGCACTATGGGACTCAACTGCTGAGGTCATTAGTCCCCTAGAACTTAGAACTAGTTAAACCTAACTAACCTAAGGACATCACAAACATCCATGCCCGAGGCAGGATTCGAACCTGCGACCGTAGCGGTCTTGCGGTTCCAGACTGCAGCGCCTTTAACCGCACGGCCACTTCGGCCTGCTCCAATCCCAAAGAAAGCATGTGTTGACAGATGTGAAAATTACCGAACTATCAGTTTAACAAGTCACAGCTGCAAAACACTAACACGAATTCTTTACAGACGAATGAAAAAACTGGTAGAAGCCGACCTCGAGGAAGATCAGTTTGGATTCCGTAGAAATGTTGGATCACGTGAGGCAATACCGACCCTACGACTTATCTTAGAAGAAAGATTAAGGAAACGCAAACCTACGTTTCTGGCATTTGTAGACTTAGAGAAAGCTTTTGATAATGTTGACTGGAATACTCTCTTTCAAATTCTGATGGTGGCAGGGGTAAAATACAGGGAGCGAAAGGCTATTTACAATTTGTACAGAAAGCTGATGGTTGGGAAGGGAGTGAGACAGAGTTGTAGCCTCTCCCCGATGCTATTCAATCTGTATATTGAGCAAGCAGCAAAGGAAACAAAAGAAAAGTTCGGAGTAGTTATTAAAATCCATGGAGAAGAAACAAAAACTTTGAGGTTCGCCGATGACATTGTAATTCTGTCAGAGACAGCAAAAAGGACTTGGAAGAGCAGTTGAACGGAATGGACAGTGCCTTGAAAGGAGGGTATAAGATGAACATCAACAAAAGCAAAACGAGGATAATGGAATGTAGTCGAATTAAGCCGGGTGATGCTGCGGGAATTAGATTAGGAAATGAGACACTTGGAGTAGTAAAGCAATTTTGCTACTTGGGGAGGAAAATAACTGATGATGGTCGAAGTATAGAGGATATAAAATGTGGACTGGCAATGGCAAGGAAAGCGTTTCTGAAGAAGAAAAATTTGTTAACATCGAGTATAGATTTAAGTGTCAGGAAGTCGTTTCTGAAAGTATTTGTATGGAGTGTAGCCATGTATGGAAGTGAAACATGGACGATAAATAGTTTGGACAAGAAGAGAATAGAAGCTTTCGAAATGTGGTGCTACAGAAGAATGCTGAAGATTAGATGGGTAGATCACATAACTAATGAGGAGGTATTGAATAGGATTGGGGAGAAGAGGAGTTTGTGGCACAACTTGCCTAGAAGAAGGGATCGGTTGGTAGGACGTGTTCTGAGGCACCAAGGGATCACCAATTTAGTACTGGAGGGCAGCGTGGAGGGTAAAAATCGTAGAGGGAGACCAAGAGATGAATACACTAAGCAGATTGAGAAGGATGTAGGCTGCAGTAGGTACTGGGAGATGAAGAGGCTTGCACAGGATAGAGTAGCATGGAGAGCTGCATCAAAACAGTCTCAGGACTGAAGACCACAACAACAACAACAGATGATTTCATGTCCGATATGTAATGTCATTTATTGGTGTAGTTAGTGGTTAATAAATAAATAATTTATTTATTCTAATAGCTCTTATACAGCGGGCGTTAAATCAGTATTTCAATTCGTGCTGCATGCGTTCTTCTTCCTTTTCGCCGGCTTTCGTATCATAAGTTCTGATCTCTGCTTACGGAGCTTGTTCGATGTTATGAGGCTCTTATCTTTTTATTTCCTGTTCGTGTCTGAAAATCACTTTCAGAGTTTTGTTTCTAAATAAATTCCAGTTAGTGTGTGTCCATTCCGTTGATGGGTCTGTGTACGCCACGCTGGTTGTCCTTTCAACTTCCCGGTTTACAAAACATCTGCTTCGTCACTCTTTCATCATCCATTCTTGCCAAATGTCCGAAAAACGACTTTCTTCTATGGCGCATGGTGTGTCTCATGGTATTTACATGTCCATAGATTTCAAATGTGTTTGAGGTCCTAACGGACCAAACTGCTGAGGTCATCGGTCCCTAGACTTACACACTGCTTAAACTAACTTATGCCAAGGACAACACAGACACCCGTGCCTGAGGGAGGACTCGAACCTCCGGCGGGAGGGGCCGCACAAATAGATTTCTTTGTTCGATCGTTGCGTTTTGTATTTTCTGTATTTAACTTTTACACCATTCTATAAATTCGCCATTTAATACCGATGTTAAAAACATTTATGTATTGGGGTCTATTACTGACGTTAAACGATGTTTAGACGTAGATAATGAGATCCAAATCAGCGCCGATGATTTATAAACATCGCACATCCCTAGCTGGACTTATAAAAATCATACATACCCGACAGATGTTTTATAAACATCATACATACATGATAGTTGTTTATCGTTTGCCGGCCGATGTGGCCGAGCGGTTCTAGGCGCTACAGTCTGGAACTACGCGACCGCTACGGTCGCAGGTTCGAATCCTGCCTCGGGCGTGGATGTGTGTGATGTCCTTAGGTTAGTTAGGTTTAAGTAGTTCTAAGTTCTAGGGGACTGATGCCCTCAGATGTTAAGTCCCATAGTGCTCAGAGCCATTTGAACCATTTTTTGTTTATCGTTTTGTTTTCCACGAAATGCGGTACTGTGCACGAATACTCTTTCAGTCCCCCTCGGTAGTTGCACGGTCATTGTGGCGAATTTTCTAACTGTATGGGCCAGGTTCGATTCCCGGCTGGGTCATAATTGACATTCCACTGCTGTATGGGCATGTCTCGAAAGCCTATGAGTTAAAAAAAAAAGAAAGAAAAAACAGCCAAGGATGTTCTGGAACGTCCCCGAGAAATCCTAGATTTATCATCCGATGACCCGATGTTTGTCTCTGCCATCGATTCGGTGAAGCAGCAGCTCGGAGTCATATTGAAACAAATTTGTTGGGCGATTGCGTAACACGAGGCCGCGGAGTTAGCGTGGTGAAGTGAATGGAACATTACTTTCGTCGTTTCGCAGATGCGGAGCCGGAGAGAGTGGTGGAAGAAGGCTGTGTTGACGGGTACCCCTGCTCACATCAGCGCTAACGTACGCCCTGGCCAGCGCGCTCGTTGTGCAGATAAAGTTGTCCGCGAGCCGCTGAGTCATCGGTGGTGCCCACGATTTATCGCCCGGCCAGACCTCTTATATCCTCCGCCGCTGACTCAACCGCCAGTCTCCGTTTCGCACGGCCTTTCGTCACGGCTCCGCCAATTTTTATTCTCGCCCCGATATTGTTTTTATTGTACGCGATTATATCAGGGCGGTACTCATTTTCTCCACCTGTTGCGTTTTGGCTGTCGGCAACAGGTGTGTTTTATTATTCTGGCAGTCCGCTGCAGAACAATGAGACGATTGGGCCGTGCCGGTGCAGAATGGCTGGCGCGTGGCAGTTTTTTCTATTCAGCCGCTGTTACCGGTGAATGGCGGCCATGGTTCCTCCCGACTGCAGCCAGGCACATTGCTGCTTCGCGACTGTTGGCACTTGTAGTGATACGAATATTTTGATTTGTTGCCATAAAACTGTACATGTGAAATGGAGGCAATGTTGGCTATCTATAGACCGGTGAGGGGATCACACCCTGCCTATCTAAGGCCTGTCAATTTAGGCAAGTATTTGACCCATTTATGAAAAAACTATTTAATGCAGGACCTTAATATTTTTATTGTATGTTACATGATGCTAATAGTCAACTGTACTAAAAATCTACTTTATCCATTTTATAGTTTTTAAGAAATACTTATTTAAATTTATTAACAAAAAATATAAAGTTTTTTCTGCAGAAAATATTTTTATTGTAAACGTTCTAATGGGGGAATATTAATGAATGTAGTACCAGTGGTGGCCTTTCATGTTATATGCAGACTCTCTGAAAATTTCATTCATTTATGATAGTTTCTGATATAATGGGGCAGATGTACTGAAAATTTTAGTTTGCGGTAAACTGACTTTAAAGAAAAAACTTTTGAAATTTGTTACTTACAGCTGATTAAAACTGTCCTGCTGCATATAATGGCCCTTCTTTGGCCTCTAGCAGGTCTTCCAGCTTCTTTTTCACCTTCTTGGATGTTTGTCTTGCTTTCTTGGCCATATTAGATGCAGATCAGTCTGCATCGGCTACCCTCATTTTATCGCAATGTTGCAGCCAGGTGATCATATTTTCACCAGGATTAATTCCAAGCTTTTCCAGTACCCAACACTTTCCAATATTACCACAATTGAATGTAGTAACAGCATCATGAACTCCTAGTTTCACTGCAAACGTAAGTATAACAGTTATTCGCAATCACACTTGAACAAAACTAACCGCGTGTTTGAAAGCGTGTTGTTTACAAACCGCAGAAACAAAAGAATACCGACCGTTGCATTCCGAGGATAGCCAACACACTCGGGAGTAAAAAAAAATCCCTAACGTGCAATGTAGGGGATATAAAGATCTAAAATATGTGCAGAAAAGTGGGTGACAGAAAAGTGGGCGTGGCACATAAACAAACGTGGTAGGAAAATGCTCTTTAAATGTTTGAAAAAAATTTTTTTCAGCAAAATCCTTTTCAGAGTACTTAAATAAAACCTTAATCTATCGAAATATGATGAAAACCGAAAATCGATTTTTTTCGACCTGAACCACGGTGCTCAAATTTATGCATTGGATCCAGATGAAGCCTTGTCTCAAAGCATACATTGGTCGGAAACTCATTTTGGTAAAGTCGGCCAGATGGTGGTGAACCAAGACCGCAGCCAAATTTATCGTTAGATATTGTATTTATCATTAGATTTCGGTAAACTTTTCCTTTTCTACCGGCCAGAGTGGCCGAGCGGTTCTAGGCGCTACAGTCTGGAACCGCTAGACCGCTACGGTCGCAGGTTCGAATCCTGCCTTGGGCACGGATGTGTGTGATGTCCTTAGGTTAGTTAGGTTTAAGTAGTTCTAAGTTCTAAGGGACTGATGACCTCTGAAGTTAAGTCCCATAGTGCTCAGAGCCATTTGAACCATTTTTTTTCCTTTTCTGGTAGATACTGGTAGTGATATAATGCGTCAGCTAGTTGCGCTGCTTTTTAATCAAACGATTTCGATTCTTTAATACGTAGTAAAAACCTAAGAAAACCTCCCGTTTTTGTCATTTGTCTTCGTAATGCCACATAATCACATTGCTCGCTTTTCTCTCGGAAACGTTTACATTCATCGTCTGGAAATTTATGTCATGTATTGAGGTATGCAGGCGCACCACTCTGTACAAAATAGAAGCTTCGAAGTTGATGCAATCGACAAGTAAGACGTATTACAGGTCATGCTTTAGTTATCGAAAATTCAATTATTGGCCGGTTTTTGTGCCTTATGGTTGACCTAGGACCGTAAGATTTTGCATGAGCCGAGGTCTGGCAGCCACATTACACGAGAAAATGCGAAAAGTGTTAAAGAATAGGGAACGGGGGTTACTGGTAAAATAAAATTTCGTGCGTGATCTAGAAGTTTTACTGCATGAGCAACGAACATGTAGTAAAGGACACACTTTTTTCTTTCATTAGTCTGTGGAGGATGTCAGTACGAAAAAATTCCGAAAAGGCTTCACATCATGACTAAAGTTGTTTGGAAGTCGCTAAGTGTTCTCTTTCTCAAACACAGAAAGAATATGGTCTGAGGAATTTGCACGTCGTGATGTGGGTGTGGTTGGATGGTTGATTTGGGGGACGGGACCAAACAGCGAAATCATCGGTCCCATCGGAGTACGTATGGATGGGGACGGAAGTCGGCCGTGCCCTTTCAAAGGAACCATCCTGGTATTTGCCTGAAGTGATTGACGGAAATCACGGAAAACCTACCTAAATCAGAATGGCCGGACGCGGGTTTGAACCGTCGTCTTCCCAAATGCGAGTGCAGTGTGCTAACGACTGCGCCACCTCGCTCGGTTCACGATGATTTACGCAGCCTCAAGTTTGAGAGGGTTGTCAGAAACAGTCTGAATAGCTTGTAAGCGTGCTGCAGGGTAGGTTGTGATGTTGTGCTGAGAAATAATTTTTAATAAAAAAAATTTATACGTCGCGCCGTTTCCGAGTTAGCATCGAAGTTAGGCAACCAGGTAGTTGCGCGCAGATTCAGACGGCCCGCCAGAGGCAGTGTCGCCAAACGTGTGCTTCGTTTGGTTTCCTAAAACCGGAGAAGAGGGCGATACAAGTACTGGACGTGGGACCGTAGTAAAATCGAACCCCAGACAAAGGCTGCGCAGTCTCGTGCCCTATCATCTACCGACCTTTCGTGGACCATTATCCCTGAGTCCAATGAGACATGATCTAGTATCCCCAGCCTCCCCCCTGTGATCTGTTGCCCCCTCCCCGCGACCTGTTGCCCCCTCCCCTTCCCCACGTGTACAATGAAAGACTTTTCTTGGAAACTTTTATTTTTACTATGATGAAATATGAATGATATTTAGTGTGTGTGTGTGTGTGTGTGTGTGTGTGAGAGAGAGAGAGAGAGAGAGAGAGAGGGGGGGGGGGGAGAGAGAGAGAGAGAATGAAGAAGTCACTCGCGATGCATCGCAAGTGCTACGCAAACTCCTTCTCAGGAAAGAAAGCTAACAATCCACAGTGAGGGTACACACGTGTAACAAAACTTGCTTTTCCTGCGTAACTCCCTTCCATTGCGACACTTGCTTGACCTGCACGCTGTAACCCCGTATAAAATAAAACAAGTGCAGATGTGTGCACTATGCTTACTGTTCATAAATCATTTCACTGCTGCACTCCATACTTCTGAACTGGAGAAATGGGACGACTTCAATGCCTTGTGTCTAACCACTCTATAGGGTGTCCCGAAAAGAATGACCCGATTTTAACTTGTAATAATATTGAGACAAATGTCACTAGGTAACTGAAACAGCACTAGGTATAAACGGCATGGTCTAGACTTTCAGAAAAAAATCCGCTAGATGTCGCAACGAACGCTGACCTGGAAGATGCAGCCAGTCTCGCGCAATATGGCGTCCGCGCAACAGAAGGCGTATTGTATTACTGAATTTAGTCGTACTCAATCAGTGATCGCAGTTCAGCGGGCGTTTCATATTCGATTTCGTGCTAAGCCACCATCACCAAAGAACATTCGACGGTGGTATAAACAGTTTGAAGAAACTGGGTGCCTCTGTATCTTCAGTGACAGAAGACACCTTGCGCTCAGTTTGGGATGAATTGGGCTGTCTGTAAGATGTCGTCCGTGCAGCCAAAGGAGGGCGTATTGAATATTTATGATGGATTTTTATAAACTTCTGTCTTTTCAGAGTAATTTAGTATGCAATTTCTTGGTGTTAATCCCTTCTTCCTAATAAATAATTCTATTTAAAATCGGGTCATTCTTTTTGGCTGGCTCTGGCTCTGAGCACTATGGGACTTAACATCTGAGGTCATCAGTCCCCTAGGACTTAGAACTACTTAAACTTAACTAACCTAAGGACATCACATACATCCATGCCCGAGGCAGGATTCGAACCTGCGACGGTAGCAGTCGCGCGGTGCTGGACTGAAGCGCTTAGAACCGCTCGGCCACCGCGGCCGGCGAAGGTCATAACACTGACGATGTCCCATGTTGTCTGATATTTTAATTATTCTTTAGCTGTCAGGGACAACCAACCAGTTTCCGTTCACGAAGTATTTAAGTTATTCTTTACCTTGGACACATTATTGGCTGTCAGGGACAACCAATCTGTTTCCGTTCATGAAGTATTTCGGCTTAAAATTCTGTTAATCAGTCATCACCTGTAGATATCATTCGTGAAAGAAACTTAGTGAAATTGTATGTAAACTACGTAACAGCATTGTAGGCATGATGTTCGTACAGATTTACTTTTAAACATACGTTAAGCTGTGTTTCACAGTTTACTGTACATGTTGTTTCGTAGCTAACTGTTCCATTTCTTTTTTCAGGTAAGTTCCCGCTTTCTTTACTCCACCGTTCACGTTTGGCGAGGTAAGATTATATTTTTAGGCCAACCAGAGACTATTGTGAATATTAATTGATATACACAAATAACTGCAATCAATCGCTTTCGTTCATTATTCCACTACACGTATCGGAGAATTATGCCTCTATCATCAGTTTCATTTATTTGCATTAATTAAACATGGACCATTTGTACATACGATTTCTAGGGCAAACTGTACCGCTGTCTGGCAACTGAAGGTGAAAACGAAACTGTTTTAATACATGATTCCAAAACCTTATAGTTTCGCGATTAACGTTCCCACGTAAAACAATAGTACGCCTGTTAAATGTAATCCATGTAGCATAGAGAAGTGTGGAATTGTGCTGCCGGGACTGCGATGTATGTTATACAGGTGGTCAAACTATAACTAACCTGGAAAATTTTTCCTCGACCTCAAGATAGGCAGCTGAAATTACATCATCTGCTCTATGTAAGGAAGACTTAAGCTGGGTTGCGTTTATTAAGGTGCGTGAAATACGGGGTGATCCACAAGTCCGTTAACATTTGAAAATTAAAGTACTTCACGCAATAATGTAGGAAGAGAGGTAGAAATTTACACACTTTCTTGAAATGTCGTGGCGTTTTATTGGAACCAAAAATAGGTGCACAAAATCACCTGCAGATGTCGGTTCATATAATACTAAACAATAATTAGAGTAACAATGGATTTTTAGTAAAGGCAACGTTCTTCAACAAATGCTCAGCATGTCGGCCGTCATCCATCAATAACAGCTGTAGTCGAGCGATAATGTTGTGAACAGCATATCATCAGATATGGTGAAAAACTGCTGTTGGATATTGTCTTTCAGCGTCCCTAATGATGTCTAACGATCGCAGAAGATTTGCGACTTGAGGTAACCCTACAACCGATAATCACGGGGAGTGAGGTTTGGGGAACTGGTCAGCACGCGATCCTCACCAAAAGGTGCGCGCAATAGTTCTTTCACACGTGAAGCTCAAATGGCTCTGAGCACTATGGGACTCAACATCTGAGGTCATCAGTCCCCTAGAACTTAGAATTGCTTAAATCTAACCAACCTAAGGACATCACACACATCCATGCCCGAGGCAGGATTCGAATCTGCTAACGTAGCGGTCGTGCGGTTCCAGACTGAAGCGCCTAGAAGCTCTCGGTCACAACGGGCGGCATTCTTTTTGGGACACCCTGTATAATAATAATAATAATAATAATAAAACTGTGTACACCACTGTAGTAGCCCTTATGGAGTTACTGATTTGCCTTACTGTCAATTCATTTATCTGTTTCGAAACGAGTAATAAAGCAATTTCTGGACCACTGCAGCTACTATCTATAACTTGGAGAAGACATTTTCCTTATATTTATCATTTGTTATGCATATGTCTCGCTTTTATCATCAGCAATGTACGAGATAAAGCACAACGTATGTGTTTAGTGGGTGAACGACGTGAGGAACCTGTAACTCGTAAGGTGCCTCTTACGTGAGGAAGACATTTTTACCAGTTTTAATAAATTATTGTCTCTCATTGATGTATTCACAATAGGTAGGGAGTGCTGTAGTCCGTAGCCGGCCATGAGTCGGAGAGCATTTCCCACGCTGGCTGGCTAGGTGACGAAGCGACCATATGTCGCGCGTAGTGGGGTGGGGCTCGGCGCTGGACCGTAGCAACAAGCGTCAGCCTGGGAAATATACATGCCGGGAAGTACCGTCATCTTGGCGCCAAAGTCACCGATTTTGTTTATTTATATTTAATAAACAAAGTCATTTATGACAACATGAATACTAGGAGGAGCCCCTGGATGTTTAAAACTATTTACCATATTTTGCCTCATTAAAATTCACACCCGTTCATTAACAACTTGATCGGAAATCCACGAACTGTGACGAAACTAGTAAGAGATACGGACTGCGCGTCAAAGTCGGTAGTCGGCGTTAAGAGCTCTTCCTGTCTTGTTCAATGGTAGCCATGCTCTCGGTTACGAGTAGTTTGTGACATGACTGTTTTATTATTGATCTAATAGGAATGAAAGCGCTATTACGGCATTCTGAATGTTAATTTCGAGTAAATAGATACCCCAAAGTTGATCGACAGCAATGTCAGATAATTAGCTTCCACCGACAGAGACATCCAATGCGCCAATGAAGAATCTGCATGGGACGAGAGCTGCACAGCGCACAGGTAGGTTGAAATCCGACGACACGACCCACCAAGGCGGATCACGGAAGGTCCGACTTACACTCGCAAATTCCGGGTGGAAATGCTGACCAGCCATACTGTACGTCACGGATTCGCGGCTAAGCTGAGTAAGAACAGTATCAGTTTAGAAGCGAGGGATCTTGCAAACTTCTTTTGCTTCAGCGTTTGTCCCGCTTGCCTGTGGGGTACGCTACATGGGTCCGTTGTCTCCATTTCGCTCTATCACAGGCTGCATCTGGGTGGATGTTCACGCATTTAATGTCTTTATGAATTGTAACAGCCCAATGTTGCTTAGGTCGTCCTTTGGGTCTACTGCCGACGACTTCAAGTGTGTAACCCGGCTTTGCAATAGAGTCATCACCGGCCCGTGAAACATGCCCAAACCATCGAAGACGATTCTCACACATTTTGTCTTGGATCGGCGCAACACCAAACTGTTTCCTGCGGTCATTAGAAACGTGATTTAACTTAGTGAGGCCCGCTGTCCACCTTACCATCTTCGTTTCCATTACACTTAGGCGGCGTTCTGTCTCAACTGTGGTTGGCCAGCACTCACAACCATACAAGGTGACTGGTCGGATGACAGTGCGATAGATTTTTGATTTTAAATTATCTTTCATCCTGTGGTCGCAAGTGACTCCGGTTGCTGTTCACCACTTCAACCAGGCTGCCTGAGTTCTGATGTTGACCTCTTCGGTGAGTCGGCCGTCAACGGTGATCGTGGAACCGAGGTACTTACTCACACGAGTCAGAAAAATGGTTCAAATGGCTCTGAGCACTATGGGACTCAACTGCTGTGGTCATAAGTCCCCTAGAACTTAGAACTACTTAAACCTAACTAACCTAAGGACATCACACACACCCATGCCCGAGGCAGGATTCGAACCTGCGACCGTAGCAGTCGTGCGGTTCCAGACTGTAACGCCTTTAACCGCTCGGCCACTCCGGCCTCACACGAGTCAGATCTTCACCATTAATCGCGATGGTTCCCATTTCATGTCTTTCTGATGTCAGGTACCCGAAGAAAAATTAAGGTGCAATTGAGAAAAAGTAATTGTTGATAACGTACATAATCAGTATTGGCATCTTACAGAACCGTGATAATATTAGGTCTACAACTTTGCTTCCGCCGTTTTGCAATAGATGGCAGTAGCGGCAAGTGGGGTTCGGGTGGTTGGTCATAGGTGTAATACTATAAGCTTAAGCATCTGTAAACATAATGCCATAAAAATATTAGTCGATCTGTGATTGCATCATGAGGTTATTCTCGATTAAGTTTGCGGGAAGCTGTAATTTTCTGCTTTAACATGAAGAAATCGGCGGCTGTGGCTCTTAGAATGCTGGGTAAGACAAATGATGAAGGAAATATTAGTGGAAGAACGTGCAGAGAATGTTTTCAACGCCTTAAGAACAGTGATTTTGATGTCGAAGACCGGCATGGCGGTGGAAGACAGAACGTTTTCGTAGCTACTGAAACAGACGAAGACAGTCACAGGACATCATATTGAAAGCAGCTGATGCTTTCGAGCCCAGCAGTGAAACACAGACGGCCACAATACAGCGATAGGCACGTAAAGGTAATTTTACAGCAGGTCAGTGCTCGACCCCATGTCGCAAAACCCGTAAAAATATACATGGAAACGTTGAAATGAAAAGTCCTATCCCTCCCGCCGTATTCTCCATACGTTGCTCTCTCTATCACCTTTTCGGATAAGTGGCATACAGTCTGGCTTACCAGCACTTCAGATCATATGAACAAGTGCAAAATTGAATCGATTCATGGATCCCCACAAAAGACGCCCAGTTCTTCCGCCACGGGATTCGTATACTATCCGAAAGATGGGAGAATGTAGTGGCCAGCGATGGGTAGTACTATAATCATAACTTTTTTGTACGTTTTTCCCAATAAAGCCCCGAATATCGAGAAAAAACGGCGGAAGCAAAGTTGTAGACCTAGTAGTAATGATCTTTTTAAAATAATTTACTTTCGTGACTGAAACAGAATCGAATCGTTTAGTTTTTATCCCTCGGAAAATTTCATTTGACCCTTCCGGTCGTAATTACCCCCGATTGGGAACCACTGCTCTACGCTATGACAACAATTGACACCAACTGTATCTGGCGGATCGCTTGAATTTGCGCGCGCTGCGGCCTAATTGGCTAAATTCTGTGCTAATTAACAATTATTCCTTGGTACACCCTACCCTGCAACAGTCTTACAAGCTTTTCAGACTGTTTCTGACCACCTTGTATACGTAGTTCCTTTTTCTCCGTTCTCTTGTGCGTTTGTCGCGCTTCTGTGGAGGGTCAGCACGGTTATCACCGGATGTAGCACGGTTAACCTAAGGGATACCGTTCCTGTCGATGGGACGGAATATGTGTGCCCCCCAACCCCCAACTGCCTGTGTATAGTGTTTTTATGTGAAAGTGAGCGGAACTTTCTTAAATGTTTAGGAATCGCATAACTCAGGAGGGACTTTGGTACCAGGCCGGGATGCAGGAAGCCGCCTAGAAAAACATCGAACCTGGTCGGGTACACCGACCCACGTCCGCCGGGCGGATTCTATCCAGGGCCGTCCAACTCCTCATACTGTGGGAAACATTCGAACAGTGTCTGCACAAACACCAATCAAATCAGTAAGATATGGATCGAATGAGCTCGAGGTACCGAAGACAACGCACCCGTTTCGTGTCCTCTATCCGCTATCTTGTATACTTTCTGTATTTTTCACGAGCTACGTGAGCGATGGAGTGGTGTGAAGAGAATGTAATGTTGCTGATTGAAGAATAGGTGCTTCTGGGATCCAAGAGTCTACAGCGCAAGTATCAAAGGAAAAGAAAGACGACTGCTAGAAAAGTGCCGAAGAATTGAATTGTCTTACTTAAAACGTGAGAAAGGCAATAAATTCATTCGATACTTCCATCAGCAGAGAACGAAGTGATTAAACAAAAACGTTGTAATTCCTTTTGTTGAAAACGAAAAGCACAGTAAGTTTCCCTGAAAGAAAACGCTCAAACTTTGTTGCATTCCAATTCTAGAATACGGAGAGCTGTACAAATAATGCTTTTGGCAGCGGCAGCACGTATGACGATGTACTCATTGTAAAATTGTACAAAAGCTCCAGTACGAAATCATGATGGCGACTACTGGCCACAGTAGTCCACAATAACAGTATACAATGAAAATGCGTTGTTGTTGTTGTTGTTGTTGTTGTTGTTGTTGTTGTTCTGGTCTTCAGTCCTGAGACTGGTTTGATGCAGCTCTCCATGGTACTCTATCCTGTGCAAGCTTATTCATCTCCCCGTACCTACTGCAACCTACGTCCTTCTGAATCTACTTATTGTATTCCTCTCTTGGTCCTCCTCTACAATTTTTACCCGCCGGCCGCGGTGGTCTCGCGGTTCTAGGCGCGCAGTCCGGAACCGTGCGACTGCTACGGTCGCAGGTTCGAATCCTGCCTCGGGCATGGATGTGTGTGATGTCCTTAGGTTAGTTAGGTTTAAGTAGTTCTAAGTTCTAGGGGACTGATGACCACAGCTGTTAAGTCCCATAGTGCTCAGAGCCATTTTTTTTACCCTCCGCGCTGCCCTCCAGTACTAAATTTGTGAGCCCTTGATGCCTCAGAACATGTCCTACCAACCGATCCCTTCTTCTAGTCACGTTGTGCCACAAACTCTTCTTCTCCCCAATTCTATTCTATACCTCCTCATTAGTTATGTGATCTACGCATCGAATCTTCAGCAGTCTTCTGTAGCACCACATTTCGAAAGCTTCTATTCTCTTCTTGTCCCAACTATTTATCGTTCATGTTTCACTTCCATACATGGCTACACTCCATACAAATACTTTCAGAAACGACTTCCTGATACTTAAATCAATACTCGATGTTAACAAATTTCTCTTCTCTTCTTCAGAAACGCTTTCCTTGCCATTGCCATTCTACAATGAAAGTAACAAGCAAAAACACTTGGAGTAAAGCCGGACGAGGTGATCGAGCGGTTCTAGGCACTAAAGTTTGAAACCGCGCGACCGCCACGGTCGCATGTTCGAATCCTGCCTCGGGCATGAATGTGTGTGATGTCCTTAGGTTAGTTAGATTTAAGTAGCTCTAACTTCTAGGGGACTGATCACCTCAGAAGTTAAGTCCCGTAGTGCTCAGAGCCATTTGTGCCATTCGGAGTGAACCCTTTTGCTGCGTTTGTGCACGTTACTGCCCTCTAGTGCGCATGCGCATTTCCACGGGAATTCAACCCGTTTGACCGCCAGATGGCAGCCGCGCGATACATGTTCCATTTGTGGTGGATCGTCCTGTAATTTCCCATAATCTGTCACAAAGTTCTAAATAAAAGATTGATTACATATATTTATTTTTTCGAGGTGGTAATTGAAACCTTTTGACTGTTCCCCATAATAAGCTGAAAGTGTTCAGAGAGTGTTGAACAGACAGAGATTTTGTGTTTCGTTTACGGTTGCCGCCCGTTTAACGCTCGGTGGTGCAACTTCGTGACGTACCATATTTGGCGGAAGAAGTACGTGTTTTCAGTGCGGTAAGGTCTGACCTATAACGAACTCTGTGTGTGAGATGCCGGAGTCAGTTTCACTCGCGGATATTTATCGCCTGTACGTGGCGCAGCCTGGAAACACGACGTGTAAACGGCGCTGCGGATTAATGTTCGGGCGGTAGGTCGTGTCACCGCCATGGCGTCGCGCTCTTCCAGCGGGTCCGGCGGGCTGACATCTTTATTGCCGCTGATTACACCCGAATTAGGGCAGGACGCAGAAACGCCTCTTTGCGGCGTGTAGCGCGCAGCTTCGGGTAAAAAGTGGTAACCAGGTCGGTTGGCCAGCGCCACAAGGACGGCGCAGCAGTGTATCGCGCGTGATTGCGAGACTGACAACCGAATTGTCACCTGTCGCCCGTCGTGTAATAGCGCCAGCGCCGCTTTCTCTTGCTGCAGGGCTTGCGGTCACCCGGGGTAGGGGTCCGCTTTGCTCCATCACACTCCTGTCGAAAGGCGTACCCTGTGGCGGTCTAGGGGAGGGCGGGCTGCCAGTGGAACGGTAGGAGGGGGGGGGGACGGTCAGGGAAGAGCACTCGCCCCAGAAAAGTTATCTTCGCAAACCGAACTCGCATCCTGATCCCCCCCCCACACACACACACACACACACACGTATCAACGTCAAGAAAGTCACCAATTGGGCTTTTTGATATACAAGGTGTGTTCAAAGAATTCCGGAACTTCGTCCACAAAAATTCTTTCTTGCTGGGCTGTCATACTTTATTTTGCTTCCAAGGTTGTAACCTCCCCACAAAAAAATATGATTATGTATAGAATTCACATTCAGTGTAACCTCCCAACAGTAAAAAAAAAATGTATATATAATAGTGTAACTACCCAACAGTAAAAAAATAAGTATAACATTCACATTTGGTATAACCTACCAACAGATTATTATTCCGTAACCTCACAATAATAACGTGACTAATCTCTCAATAAAATTGTGGCTCACTTATAACCTTTCAGTAATTGACTGTGAATTTAAACTGGTAAATTTTGGGTGTCAGCAGTGCTGCGTCATGGACCTGAAAATTCATTCTGAATAAATTGAAAAATCTTACCTCAATTAGGTCGCCGGATAACGCGTATATATCTGCTCCTGTAGGAAATTTTTCTGGTACAGCCCAGTGCAGTGCTGGCCGATAGATTTGTCATGTATAAAAAGAAACAACTGATTTTTCTTTACAATAATCGGGATGACCATGGATTGGAGAAATTTGTAAATTCTTTAAATTGAGATGAATGATTGTCAAAAGTTAATTTTTTTGTAAGAAAGATTATTATTAAGAGATTTTTTAAAAATATTTACATGGGACTTGATCTAACAATAGTATATATGCGCGAGGCTGCTTTTACCTTATAGTACATCGCTCAGGTACCGCCCGATCGCTCCCCACGACCGGCCCAGCCAACTCCATACACACGACTGCGAGCTACCACTACTACTGCCACACAGTTCCTACTGCAGTCCACACTGCTCTTTGGTCTGCGATTCTCTTATAGCTTACATATCGCAGGCAGCGCGTGAGCAATCCATCGAAATTACACCTGCTCGAGTGCGCTAGCAAAAAATTCCTTAGTCATGGACCTCTTGCAAGGTAGCAGAATTCCTTAGATTCATCTACTTGGTGTTCACAAATTTTGTTGTTAATTTTATCGCTTATATCATTTTGCCTACACCTCGTTACTTGGGCCGGCCGCGGTGGCCGAGCGGTTCTAGGCGCTTCAGTCCGGAACCTCGCGACTGCTATGGTCGGAGGTTCGATTCCTGCCTCGGGCATGGATGTGCGTGATGTCCTTAGGTTATTTAGGTTTAAGTAGTTCTAAGTTCTAGGGGACTGATGCCCTCAGATATCAAGTCCCATAGTGCTCAGAGCCATTTGAACCATTTTGAACCTCGTTACTTTCGACTTATTTTCGGTCTACTTTCAATCTTTATTCTGTAATCATTAGAATTGTCATTCCATTAAACACATCCTATAATTATTCTTCACTCTCACTGAGCGTAGCAATATCATCAGTGGGTTTTATCACCAACGTCCTCTTGGCCTGAATTTTGCTCCAACCTATGAACCTGTCTTTCATTTCCGTCCTTCGGTCTTCGACGTACAGATTGAGCCGTGGTAAAAATTGCTGTTTTGAAGAGCGCGCCGCAGCGCGTTGTGTGAAGCAGTCGCTCTCCGTTTCTGGCGGTGGCGCCGCTGTGGCAATCGCAGCTTTGGTGTCTCCCTCTGGTGGGAAAGGGGAAAGGTTGCCTGCTCACGTGCATTTAAGGGGCGCTATGAGCTCGGCAGTTGGCCAGTCCGAGTGAGGTCGGGTCAGTCTCGCGTCACCAGTTGCTGGTCTGTCTCTCGTTCGCATTTGTGTGGCAGTGAGTGTCTGTCTGTCGTCGGAGTGCTAGCATGGCTGTCGTTTAGACCAAACTTTAAAGCCAGGAAATGAGAGTCAGAACTCAGCTAGTGGTCGCCTGGTCGGGGATGTGTTCCTGCATCTGAGTCTGCGTGTTAGGCCGCCAGTCTGCCCGAGTTGCTCGGGCAACGGTTATTGGCGGTTGGATCGGTCGGTTGCTCGGTCGCACACTGAGACACAAGATGACTGGTCCGCCTTGAGCGTCGTCGCATGTGAGGTCCCCACGTGAGTCCATTGGGCCGCGCCGTATAGAAAGGGGTAGTGGCTTCGCGGCCGACACGAGAGCAACAGGAGTCAAACCGCGACATCGGGCTTTCCGGGACGAGCTGCGACGCCGTGAGACGGGAGATCGGCGCGCCTTCCTGCGTCCGTTGAAGCGGCTGGCAGCGGACGGTTCGGGAGAGCGTTGGGTGTGCTGCGTCAGGTTTTCGCCAGAAATCGCAGTTTATTAGAAGTTAAGTGATTGGAGATATGTTGTTTCATTTACTTGTTAAATTCTATTTGTTTTCTTGGTGAGGTCACCAGCCGCTTTGTTTTGGGGTCGTCCCACCATTATTCTCCGTTTGCCCACCCGCGGGAAGGTGGTTATTTATGAAGTGGGTGGTCAGTTTTCCCATGTGGAGTTGGGGCGGGTTAGAGCAATCTGCAGTTCGGGTTGTTCAGTAATCCCTCATGTCAATCTGCCATACGTGGGTCGACAGAAGCGTCCGATCCCACGCGTCGGCTTTGACCCGTGACGTAAGGGTGTTGTCGTTTGTGACGTCATGGCGGCGCGGAGTTTGGTTTGAGTGTGGCTGTCTCCAGTTCTGTTTTATCTTATTTTATTTACTTTTCTGATCTGTTCGTTCTATCTCGTGAGATTTTTTTTAAATTTAAAAACACTTATTACTTATTTTAATTATCTGTTTCCTCCAATTTCTGTTTTAGTTTATTATATTTATCTTTCTGATCTGTTCGTTCTATCCCGTGAGATTTTTAAAAAAAAAGACAAAAAACACTAATCAGCTACTGAAGCATCTTTATCTTCTATGGGTTGCAGGGGTTACGACCCCTGGGGAGGTGGGTGGATATTCATGCAGGGCTGTCTTCACTTACACGTTGTAGCTACGCAAGGCGTCTAAATTTGTTTATATTTAGTTTGCCCCCCACCCAAAACACCGCATTTCCCGCGCTTGTCCCGTTAGTGTCATTAGGCTTCTTCCGGAAAGTGTGTGTGTGTGTTTGTTTTTGTTTCCGCCACATTTGTGACGTCATGGGTTAAAGCAGACGGGCGGGATCGGATGCTTCCGTATTTCCCCATACGTTAATAGCTGCCTCTGTCATGTTTGTCGGATTCGGTGTTAACGAATTTATTGATTAAGGTGTAAAGGCCGAATTCCTGAAATATGTTTTTATCTTGTCTATCATCTTGCGAGGTGGTATATGTGTAATGTAGAGCATGTTCGTACATTTTATGTAAAACTGCATTTCATGGATTTTATTTAAATTGTCGTTTTAGTATATGAAGTTGCCACCCTTCCACCGTAAGAGTTCTTTAAAAAACAAGTTGCACTTTCGGTGGCAAATAATTTTTTAATGTGAGCGTTTTGTACCATTTCCATCCCTCTTACGGGGTGCATAGTTTGTGTGTTTGTGTGAGTTGTTAAAATTTTAGTTTAAAGTTATCTGGTGTGTTGCAGATTTGCACCAGTGTAGTCTTTCAGAGGTTGTTGAGCGGTCGTCACTACGGCCGTGTTAAAAGGGAGCGGCAAGGTTCTCTGTCCAAAAGCTCACAGTTAAAAAAAAAAAAAAAAAAAAAAAAAAAAAAAGGGGGCTTTAGGAATAAATTTTCCATTTATGGAAAAAAATTTTTAATTTGTTTCTTCAGTTACCATTGGAAACTACGCTCACATAGTGTCATTAAATGTGTTAATGTTCTTGATGAATAGCTAGTAAATAAAGTAAATTCTTTAAGAAAATATTTTGAAAGTAAATTCACGGTTCACAGATTGAGCAGTAAGGGCAGAGACTGCGACCCCCGAGCGTTTCGTTGTTTTTGCTTCCATTGTCAAGCGGACCGTCAGAACTGCCTTTCTGGTGGCTTTAGTTTTCGTCGAGCCAAACTGATCGTTACCTGAGAGATCGTCAATTTGCAATTATGTTTTATCGTAAAGATAAAACTTCCGTGTTTTGCAACTGAAATTTATTCATGACTACCAGACATGTTTCGTCTATTCGTGTTAGGCATCTTCAGCGGTCTGTAGTCATATAAAAATATTTAATTGTACTTATTTTGATGTGAGATTTGTAGTGATTCTGTGTCAGTTTCGTTTAGATCTAGCTATTTCTATTTACAATCATATGTTTGTGTTTTTACTGCCATTGTAAGTAAACATGTAATTCAAATAGCAATAGTTACGTCTAAACAAAACTGCCACAGAATCACTACAAACCTCACATCAAAATATGTACAGTTAAGTAATTTTATATGCATTATGTACTACTGAAGATGCCTAACATGAGCAGACGAAATGTGCCTGGTATTCAAGAATAAATTTCAGTTGCAAAAGACGGAAGTTCACTGATCTTTTTGACAAAACGTAATTGAAGTTATATTAGCAACTGAGGATGATGTCTGCAAATAATAACGGTATTCTCGTTACTGAGTAACGAGTGTTGCACGAGACTCGAAGTACCGTTTCGTTACTACCTGAAATGTTTCGGTACTCGCATGCTTCCTTCACGCACGTACTTGGAGCCTTACTCACAAGGGGGCCACACGGCAGAAGGGTTTGTAATTTTTTGTATTTATGGTATGTGAAATTCAGAACTCAGACGTACCTCTCCCAGAACAGCTCGATGCAACTCTGAAAAACTAGCGAGAATATCGACTTTGAAGTTTTGCAACCACGTCTAACTTGCTAAAATAAGGTAGATATTTTTCGTCAAGCAGTGTGGGTCTGTGGTAGAGTGCTCGCTCACTGCGTGAGGGTCTGGGTTCGATTCAAGGTGGCATGAAATTTTTAAACAAAGGTGCAAGTTCTACTAGCATTTCCGTGAAGTGCAGAGTACATGAGGAGCACGAAACTGTTAATCGCTAGATCTAGCCTCATTTCGGTCATTATTTTTTTCGCTTTCAAGGTGCGTTTACACGTGTGCAACTTTCCTACACAGTAGGTACATGCGGTCTTTGCAAGAAGAGACAGAAAGATGTTTCCACTTCTTCAAAGTCACTTACGCTTCTTAACTGTGCATAAAAGTATCCTTGCATAGACGCTAGAGTCTCCCCATTTCAGACGGGGAGACACGTTCAACAGCCGTTCGCCTGTCCGCGGTTCTCTCTGCTTGGTGCTTTGTTTTGCTACATCTGCTGCGTACCACTACACGCTTACTCAGTTTGCGCGAGGATTAACTGGGCGAGTAGGGACTGAACATCAATCGTTACAAGAATAGTACTAAATACCATTTATTTTAAAATACTGATTCACTGAAAACACAAAAACATATAAGATTGAAGATGATAATTTCCTTTCTGACTAAAGAGAACAGCAACTACTTTGATTAAAACATAATAAGATTATAGGAGCAGCGATTTAAATTTAAACTGAACAGTAAATCACAAGAGCAGCAAAGGCTGAATAATAAATTAATCAGTCTAGGGAAGACGCTCAACAGATCAAGCAGGAATTAATAATACATACATTGAATCAGGCATCAAGTTCCGAGAGCAGCAAATGTCGTAAAATCGGCATTAAATTCCCAGAGCAACTCCGGAAGTGGACGTTTCCAAACAACGTAGGCTCTGACGTCACTGCTACCAAGGGAACCTCCCCATCGCACCCCCCTCAGATTTAGTTATAAATTGACACAGAGGATAGGCCTTGAAAAACTGAACGCAGATCAATCGAGAAAACAGGAAGAAGTTGTGTGGAACTACGAAAAACATAAGCAAAACGTACAAACTGAGTAGTCCTTGTGCAACATAGGCAACAACATGGACGACAGAAATTCAGGAGCGCCGTGGTCCCGTGGTTAGCGTGAGCAGCTGCGGATTCAGAGGTCCTTGGTTCAAGTCCTCCCTCGAGTGAAAAATTTACTTGCTTTATTTTCGCAAAGTTATGATCTGTCCGTTCATTCATTGACGTCTCTGTTCACTGTAATAAGTTTAGTTTCTGTGTTTTGCGACCGCACCGCAAAACCGTGCGATTAGTAGACGAAAGGACGTGCCTCTCCAATAGGAACCGAAAACATTTGATCGCAAGGTCATAGGTCAACCGATTCCTCCACAGGAAAACACGTCTGCTATATTCTTTACGACACTGGTGACGGCATGTGCGTCACATGACAGGAAAATGTTGTCGACCCACCTAACTTGCACACTTGGCGAATGGGTAAAAAGATTCTTCTACCTTGCCCGATTTAGGTTTTCTTGTGGATGTGATAATCACTCCAAAAAAAAGTGATGAAAACATAAGAGTTTGTCACATAAACTGCATCAAATGAATGCAGCAGTTTCAGAGTCGCACGGTTTTCCCTGTGCTCTGTCAAAACATATGTTTTTTTACGTTTTCAAATGTTTCCGTGCGTAGACCGTCAAATTCTGTATATGTCCAAGCAAATCTGTACATGTCCTGGAATTTTGGAGAGCGAAGTTGATTATGTGTGAGTGCCTGAACTTTGATAATTATCTGAAAATAAAAAATTAAAATTTTCACCTGAGAGATTTGAACCAAGGACCTGTCGTTCCACAGCTGCTCACGTTAACCACGGGACCACGGCGCTCGTAAGCTAACGCTTTCCTTGATGTTGCCTACCTTGCACATGGACTACTCAGTTTGTATATTTTGCTTATTTTTTCATAGTTCCACACAACTTCTTCCTGTTTTCTCGATTGATCTGTGTTCAGTTTTTCAAGGGCTATCCCTGTGCCAACTTATAACTAAATCTGAGGGGGGTGCGATGGGGAGGGTCCCTTGTAAGTGGGACGCCTCACAATACCCCTTCCGAGCAAGTCAGATTAGCTGCCTGTAAAACATATATAACACACAAATTTAAAAATAAGAGATAAGGCACACACAATCACGCAACAGCCGTATGTCAACTCCAGTTCTTTCCAAGTTAAGTCTAGAATGAGAACTTTATTTTTTTTATGCAGAAACTGGCTGACGGGACATGGGCCCTTTTATTAGGCCTGGGACGATGTGTGGCAGCTGCCGGCTACCTGTGCGGCAAGAGCTCGCTCGTCGCACCACCGGGGTTGCCCGGTGTTTTCGCCTTTTGTAGGGAGGCGAGCAGAGTGTCTGCGATATGGGCAGCGTCGGAGCCGCAGCCTCGCAAATCATTTTAGTGCACTGGGGCCCGCCTCCCGCCTACCAGGGGCCCTGTTCTGTATTGCTCATACCGATCGCTGTAGTAGGTTAGTCTCGGTAGTGACGTCATTTTCGGTTCTTTGTCGAAATATCCTATTCAGTAAGCTTCTGAGACTTGTTACCGAACGGTCCTCCCACCGATTTTACGATAATTCTACCGAGAGGTTTTGGATTTCGGTCTGGCCCTGTCGACCGGTAAGCTGTGGTTTATGTACACCTATAATTTGTTATTTTAAACGTATTTAGCGGTTTTAGCTTTGGATTTAGTGATTGTGTTACTAAAGAATCACCAGAGGCCGGATCCAGTTGGAAAGTGAGTTCATAATAGACTATTTTCCTTTGTTAGAAATATGGTTAGATTAGGTTGTTACTGTGACATCCTTGGTCTAAGGCGCTGCAGTCATGGACTGTGCGGCTGGTCCCGGCGGAGGTTCGAGATCTCCCTCGGGCATGGGTATGTGTGTTTGTCCTTAGGAAAATTTAGGTTAAGTAGTGTGTAAGCTTAGGGACTGATGACTTTAGCAGTGAAGTCCCATAAGATTTCACACACATTTGAACATTTGATTACATAAAAAAAAGTTTTCGGCCAATATTCTCTCAAAATACGTGTTATTTTTATGCAAATAAGAGTTTAGAGATCATTAAATATCAAGAAATCGGCTCTGCTTACGTATATTACATGAGTGTGAACTGACGTTACTAGTGCCTTTGTGTACTTTTTCCCCACAAATAGGTTAGTTAGTAACTATCGAAACGTGTTTACATCTTTCAAATAGCAATGGAAAGCAATTATGTGAAGCCTGATATTGCAAACCTTACAAACTATCACGCATTTATGACTTACGCAGCACCGTTTGGCAACGAAGTCAGCCTACGTTCCTCTACATGATACTACAAGAATTGAGCATTGCATGTCTGTTGTTTGGCGTGGCCAATTGGTTAGCGCTCGGGAAAGATACAGAATAGGCACCCAAATGGCGCTCGACAGCTGCATTATCTGCATGGGTTCGGAGAATTTTAACGTCTGCGTCAACGGTGTTCGACAGTACGGCGCCCACGGAGACCACTGCCACACAATGGCCAGAGGCAGTTTCAGGCCAATGCTGTCCCGCGCTTAGACCAAAGAACGCCATCTGGTTGGTGGGCCGGTATGATGTGTGCTGACGTAAAAGAGCGCATACCAGGCTAGGAGGAAAATTTGTTGTAATGGTTTGGAGAGGAAGGGAGCAGCAAGAAGCTAAGAGTATGATTGGCACCTGTTTCTGTATCGTCCCACGGTTGTAGATTTTCCTGCGTGGTGAGGACAAGTCGCTAATCTTTCGGAGTGAAGGCGAAGTGAGCAGCTCAGTGGATTCGCTTCTGGATGGCAGGAAAGACGGGTTGAGATTTGCTTCTGGACCACCAGAGCGAACGTTAAAGTTCTTAACTTTTTGCGGAAAACTATAGCATCGTAGATATTCATAGGCGCTTGCAGAATGTCTACGGGGACTCGGCAGTGAGCTAAAGCAGTCTTTTGGCGAAGCGTCTGTCATCATAGTAACAACATCGAGTAATTGTGCCCCATTCCCCGCGTGCTGGCCTGCCGCACATAGCTGTGAGTGCTGCATTGTTGGAACGTGTGGACACTCTCATTCGATTCGACCGACAGATCACAGGCAAACATCTTGCTGCGCTATTGGACGTGTCTGTTGAGAGCGCTGACACTCATCCACCAGTTTAGGGTACTCAAAGGTGCCGCTGGGTTCCTCGCAACCTAACAGAAGCCCATAAAGAGCAACAAAGGACCATCTGTGCAGAGTTGCACGTTACGAGGCTGAACGCGACATTTTTTGTTTTGTTTTTTTTGTAGAACGTCACAGGCGATGAAAGCGAGGTTTATCACTTCGAACCGGAAACAAAACGGAAGTCCATGGGGTGGCGTCACACCACCGCTGCTCCAAAGAAAGAGTTCTAAACTGCACCCTTAGACAGTAAAGATATTGATGATGATGTCTGGTTTGTGGAGCGCTCAACGACTTGGTTATCAGCGACCACACAAATTCCAAATATTTGCACTGTCCAGTGTCGCCATTCCCTGAGTGATAATGAAATGACGAGGACAACACAAACACCCAGTCCCCGACAGAGAAAATCCCCGACCCGGCTGGGAATCGAACCCGGAACCCCATGATCCAGAGGCAGCAACGCTAACTGCTAGACCACGAGTTGCGGATTCAGACAGTACAGCCATGGCGACGATCGTTTGGGACTGTGAAGGGGCTACTATGTCTGATGTCCTCCCTCATGGTACAAAAATCAACTCGGAAGTTTTATTGTGCCACCACCAGGAAACTGAAGAAGCGACTTGAGCGTGTTCGTCGCCACAAAAATGTAAACGAACTTCTCCTTCTCCACGACGACGCAAGGCTTCACCCACGTCTGCGCAGGCGAGGGAGCTCACCTAAATTCATTTTTTTAAAAATTCTTTATTCCTCAATATATATGATACATGAACAACCCACCACCTTAAACAATTAGTGGGTCCTAATTGATACAATGCAATTATTATTTCTACAGCATATTTCTGAGAATGTTAGTTCTTTTACTCATACACTATGGGCACTACAGCGTTACAGGTGTTCCAGCTTTATATAAACCTACATTGTTGGCGGTGTTCACCGAGCTAATCCCGGTGAGCGTGCCCCTGGCACCGGGCTGGCCCGGAGTGGTTGATCGCTGCAGTACTACACTAGTGTTGCTATCCTAGCTTATCATACATCTAACCTAATATTTAATCTAATGTTCTTCATTGGACTGTCCTTTCCCATGCACCCTACAGCCCGGACCTCAGACCTTCAGACTTCCATGTGTTCGGCCCAATGAAGGATGCATTCCGTGGGAAGCAGTACGTAGATATGTATCTACTTCTACATCTATACTCTGCAAACCACCGTGATGTTTATGGCAGAGGGTACGTCCTATTGTACCAGTTATTAGGGTTTATTCCTGTTCCATTCAGGTATGGAGCGTGGGAAGAAAGTCTGTTTGACTGCCTGTGTGCGTGCAGTAATTATTCTAATCTTATCCTCACAATCCCGTTGTGAGCGGTACGTAGAGGTTTGTAGTATATTCATAGAGCGATCAAGTAAAGGCGGTTCTTGAAACTGGTAGCAGACGTTCTCGGGATAGTTAATGTTCGTCTTCAACAGTCTTCCAGTTCAGTTCCTTAAGTATCTCTGCGACACTCTCCCACGGATTAAACAAACCTGTAACCATTCGTGTTGCCCTTCTCTGTGTGCATTCAATATCCCCAGTTAGTTCTATTTGGCACGGTTCCCACACACTAGAGCAATATTCTAGAATCGGTCGCACCAGTGAATTGTAAGCCATCTCCTTTGTAGGCTGATTACACTTCCCCAGTATTCTACCAATAAACCGAAATCTACCACCTGCTTTACCCACGATTGAACCTATGTGGTCATTCCATATCATGTCCCTACTAACAAGGGAACCTCCCCATCGCACCCCCATCAGATTTAGTTATAAGTTGGCACAGTGGATAGGCCTTGGAAAACTGAACACAGATCAATCGAGAAAACAGGAAGAAGTTGTGTGGAACTATGAAAAAAATTAGTAAAATATGCAAACTGAGTAGTCCATGTGAAGATATGCAAGATCAAGGCGAACGAACGCCTAGGAGCGCCGTGGTCCCGTGGTTAGCGAGAGCAGCTACAGAACAAGAGATCCTAGGTTCAAGTCTTCCCTCGAGTGAAAAATTTAGTTTTTTATTTTCAGTTTATGTGTCAAACTCTTATGTTTTCACCACTTTTTTTGGGAGTGATTATCACATCCACAAGAAAACCTAAATCGGGCAAGGTAGAAGAATCGTTTTACCCATTCGCCAAGTGTACAAGTTAGGTGGGTCGACAACATATTCCTGTCATGTGACGCACATGCCGTCACCAGTGCCGTATAGAATATATCAGACGTGTTTTCCTGTGGACCTTTGACCTTGCGATCAAATGTTTTCGGTTCCCACTGGAGAGGTACGTCCTTTCGTCTACTAATCGCACGGTTTTGCGGTGCGGTCGCAAAACACAGGCACTAAACTTATTACAGTGAATAGAAACGTCAATGAACGAACGGACAGATCATAACTTTGCGAAAATAAAGAAAGTAAAATTTTCAGTCGAGGGAAGACTTGAACCAAGGACCTCTCGTACCGCAGTTACTCACGCTAACGACGGGACCACGGCGCTCCTGAGCTTACATACTCCTTGATGTTGCTTATCTTGCGCATGGACTACTCAGTTTGTATATTTTACTAATTTTTTTCATAGTTCCATACAACTTCTTCCTGTTTTCTCGATTGATCTGTGTTCAGTTTTTCAAGGCCTATCCACTGTGCCAACTTACAACTAAATCTGAGGGGGGTGCGATGGGGAGGTTCCCTTGTAAGTGTTACACCCAGATATTGATGGTGAGATTACTGGTGCAGCAAGACATTGGTTCCGACGGTGACAAGTAGAGTGATGATGGCGTATACAGTATTGGAAATAAGTATTCATACACTAGAGCGTGGAAAAGTAAACTGCCTTTATTGACAACACGAAACCAAAAACACTAATTGGATATGCACAAAGCACATTGGCCAGTCGCCAATGCAGCTATGCTGGTATATAGAACGAGAATGAACAAGCCTTTACAAATCAAAATACAAAAAGTCTGCCAAGTTCTCTACTGCGCTGGGAATTAAGTATTCATACACCAACAGAAAATGATACTTCTAACAAAGCCAGAACATGTTTAATACTTCGTATGCATACCCTTCCGATGTATTACTTCTCGCAACCTCCGTGGCATGGAATGGACCAATCTTGCTGTAGTTTCCGACGTGATACCTTCCCATTGTCGAAGGAGAGCCTCTTTCAAAGAGGCCTTACTACGGATGTCGTGTTTTCTCACTCGTGTTTCCAGCTCACTCCACAAGTATTTGATGGGATTCAGGTCCGGACTCTGAGTTGGTGTTTTAAGAGTGTGTGGAGTGTTGTAGAGCAACAGCAGCCGGACAATTTGCTCCGTATGTTTGCGATCATTGTCCTGTTGGAAGTAATAATTTCTCGGAAGACCCAAGGCGTCAACAGTCTGTTGTAAGTTCTGTTTGAGAATGTTCATATACGCAAATCTGTCCTTCCACTAACACTAATTTTCCGACACCGGAGGCTAACATACAGCCCTATACCATCACTCCACTACCTCCGTGCTTCACCGTGGATTGAATGTTGTTTCGGTCGAGATCTGTATTCGGTCTTCTCCAGATCAAGATCCTACCATCATTGTGCACGATATTAAATTTGCTTTCATCACTAAACAATACAGTATCCCAGAAGTCTGCTGTCTCGGATACATGCTATGCCGCGAATGCCATCCGCCACTTCCTGTTCTTTTTGCTGATGTAGGGCTTTCGTCTCGGGACCCTGGCTCTCTAGCCCGAACGATTGAGAATGGTACGAACTGCCCTTGGAGTGATGTCCTTTCGGAAGTGGTCATGTACATATGCGGATAGTTTTCGGGTTTTTCTTGATGATTCTTAGTAGCATTCTGGTCTTTCTTATTGTTAGCTTCTGTGGACGACCGTGTCGTTCACTGTTTATTACTACATGTCTGTCCTTTTATCGCTTAATGATAGATTTCACAGTCGCTCGGTTTCGTCCTATGATGATCGCAATTTCGGCATACGACTTGTGTTGAAGATATTGGGCGACAACTATGTTTTGTTCCTCAATGGTCGTTTCCTTCCCCTTGCGGCCCATTCTGCTGTTCCACGGTACCCACGTCCGACGTGCTGTTGCTTCACGGCCGCCACACGACTAAACAAGTGTGGCATGCACTACGGAGCTGCGACAGCCGTTTGTTTGGTTGAAAGTAGTCCCCTGTATGAATACATTTTTCCCTGTCGTCGACCGTGCGGAGTGTAACATATCTTATTTTTCCAGAATAGATTAATGGCATACGGGAAGCTTCATCACCAAGAACATGGTTATCTGACGTTACATCATCGTACATATTCCTATCGGCGCTGTGGGTGATTTACTATCCCAACACACCATCGTAGTTTGTCACCACCTACTGTATGAATACTTATTTCCGTGACTGTAGGTACTCCTTGTGAGGTGGTGTAAGCCCGTCGCCTTGGACGGAGATTACGTTGAAGAAAGGGTTTTGTAGCCAAAAGAGTGGGGAATAATATGGTCAGGGTGTAAACGACCCGGGACAACCGGGAAATCCGGGAAAAACCGGGGAATTTTTTCATCAAGTTGAAAATCGGGTAAAACCCGGGAATTTTTCGGAATTCCGGGAATTTTTCATTGTTTTAGCTTTCAGTTACATTTTTGTAATTTTGATTGCAGAATTGATTCTCTAGCAAAGAATGTTATTGTATCCTGCTACTGGAGAATGATACTGCAGCAATAAAATATAAACGAGAGGGAAAAAAATAAAACTTTAGTGGCAATTTACAACAACAAAACATCGTGCATGCACAAGCGTCTGCAAATAGCAAAAATATGTCAAAGGCCGTAGGGCGCAGACTGTAATTCTTCGTAACAATAAACTGCTTGCTATGAGCATGACGTCACAACTGTTCACATTAGGTTCGTTTGACCAGTTGCCAGCGGTCTGTTGCGCATGCGCATTTGACTCGCGTATAAGCAGTACCTACTCCCGCTTCCCGCTACTTGAAGTTTGGCTGTTAGCTGTATCGGTAGTAGTAGCAAGCAGCCAGATGCAAGCCGAAAATTTTTTTCTCGCGCGCCCTAGCTGCCAGATTCGCACTTGCACAGAGTTGTAGTGGGGAGGGGGCTAGTCTCCACGTGACCCGTGTTTACGTTAAGTGATTTCGCTGCTTCTCTTCGTGTACAGCTCCCATGTCAAATGAAAACAAAACGGATTTCTGTGGCCGGGAGCTATCAAGTGAATTAAAACACATTCACATAATTACGGAGGACAAAAATATATTATTAATTTCAGTTTTCCGATTTTATTTTATTTCCAAGTTAGTAGCAGTCAAGCATTAATCGCCTTGAAGAACAATAAAGTTATTTTTGCAAGTTTGCTTCAGAAATTTGGCTTTATTAATCTTTCTGCTGAGGCAGTAATTTTATTTGAAACGAAGTGTTTCATTCTACAGTATTGGCTAGTTCCAACTGTTCGCTGAATTTCAAGTGCACGTTATCATCGTCTGCCATGTATGGCGTTATGGCATAATAAAGAACCAAAAATGAGATCGTAGAGTACTGGTACTTCAAGAAAATTTACATCCCAAAAACCACACTGAAAAGCTTAATATCAGATGGGACCTATTTCATTGTGAATCTGGAAAAAGCCAATTTGCGCTTCAAGCCGAATTATGCATTTCAGTATGGTTTACGAAATTTCGATGCTCTTTGTAGTATCCTCTGATGCCCTGTTTCTTTTATGGTGTAATCTAAGCTCTCTTAGTGCTTCACACGAACATGCGGGCTTTCTACACCACTGTAGTTGCACACGCACACTAATGCCTGTTTTCTGGCGCTCTCTGGCAACTGGTAAATCGAACCTATTTCTAATAGTCTCCGGATAGTATTGCGAACGGTGGTTAGAAAAGCGTTACTTTCAAAGTAATTTTTTTTCACGCAAGATGAATTATGTTACGTGTGAGAAAGTGGGATGGATTTCTAAATCACAGAGCGTTCGAAACTGAACTTTTTGAGGACCAGCCACTTAAAAGAATTTCGAGCCGAGACATTTATGTCATAATTTTAAATTTACTGGCACATTTGTGTGATGTGTCTTAAAGTATAACACACGCAAAAAAGATCAATATTAGATGTGAAAGCTTAGCTTCTGTTGTAGTGTGTTAATCTTAGAGACCAATATTATATGTGAAAGCTTAGCTTTTCTTGTAGATATACGGTACTGTGTACATTAATGTAAACAGTTAACTTTTCCTCTTGTGTGTTCGCATGTAACCAGTGATCTTGCTATTGGCTGACTATAACATGTGTCCTATGCTCTGAATAGCGGCTGACGAGATCTCGTGGCTTGAGAGATGACTCGCTTACAAAAGGACATCACAACCTCGGTTTCAACGCTCCGCAAACTAATGCGCTGTGTTTGGTGCAATTCGAATTTATACTTTCGTAATACGAAAATATGCAGCGTATATGTTGCTGCAAATCAATGGTCTTTCCAAAACTTCTCCCCTTTTTTATTAAAAGTCTCTCCAAAACTTCTCTGCCCCATCTTTTTTTTCCGGGAAGTTCTACGCGATTGTATAAAACGTTAACCATTCAAAGGATTGATAAGTTTTACAGTTCCGAGGGAAAATCTACGGAAAACCTACTGACACTTAGCACAGAAAAAGTGTATTTTCGGCCGGGAAAAAGCATATTTCTTAAACGGGATATCCGGGAGAAATCCGGGAATAATCCGGAAATTTTTTTTCCTTGTCCCCGTATACACCCTGATGGTGTATTGGAAAGCTGAATAAAACAAGTATTGCGTTACTTATTGAACGCCCCTCGTAAATTTGCCATATCAAGAAAACAACGGATTCAGTACAAGGTGATAAATGCTACGACAGAGAGAGAGAGAGTGTATTAGTTAGTTTGGTGGCGCCAGCGCGACTTACGGGACACGTATGTAAATCCGGCGGCCCGGCAGCCTTGGTGCGGCGGGTGGTGAGTAACGCTCCCGCGACTGGGGGGATCGTTCGTTGCCTGTCAGAGGCCGGTGGCTCCCTTCAGGCGCGGCTGGCGGAAAAACAAGCAGGCCGAGCCATAAATCCGCGACGCAGCTGGCGCCGCCTGCCACGGCAGCCCAGCACTGCGCTGACCGCGCGCGCACAAATCACGCCGCCCCGCCGAAACCTTCATCATTCTTACTTGTTTTTCCCGCGAATCAAAATGTTGACTGCCAACTATCTTTCGCTGAGACAGTTAACGACCATCTTAATGTCATCGCCCACTGTCTGTAATCCGCTCGCGCCTCTAAAAAAAAAAAAAAAAAACAAAAAACAAAAAAAAAACAGCTAAGTGTCAAACTGGGCGATCAGACGCAGGGGGGCGGCAGGTTGTTCGGACTGTCGGACTCCCGGCACGCTGCCTATCCGAGCGGCGTTCTCTGAACTCGGCGACTGCAGCGCGATACGTAGAAGGGGCGAACCGAATACGTACAGCTGACATGAGTGCAGACGAAGGTGATGTTTTCCACCTTCATTGTTGACTAGCTTCTTACCTGCGGCTTCACCCGATTACATACGCTGATCGGCTGCAACATTATGACCACTGCCCACCGCGACTTTGGACGCCGCCTGGTGGCGTTGAAGGCACGTGACGCGCTAACAGAAGTGTGTAAGCGGAGCAGACACGGACGGGGGATCATTCTATGGGCTGCAAATGGCGAAATCCATTGAGATAAGCGACTTTGATAAAGGGCAGATTATTATTGTGGAGAGCCTGTGAACGAGTATCTCGAAAACGGCGAAGCTGGTCGAATGTTCGCGTGCTACTGTCGTGAGCATCTACGAAAGGAGGTAGAAGGATAGTGAAACTGCCGCTAGGGTCTAAATGGTTGGACGTCCATGACTCTTCACATATAGTGGGGTTGGGGTGCTTGTCTGCTTTGTAAAGTAGGATAGATGATGATCTGTGGCATATCTGCCGAAACAGCATAATTACGGTGCACATACAAGTGTTTCGGAGCACACCTATCTATCTACCGCTTGCGCCTTGTCCCGCGGTGACGCAGGGTCGGCCGTGGTTAATCGGATTTGGCATGTTAATGTTAAGGGGTAGCCGGCCGGGGTGGTCTCGCGGTTCTAGGCGCGCAGTCCGGAACCGTGCGACTGCTACGGTCGCAGGTTCGAATCCTGCCTCGGGCATGGATGTGTGTGATGTCCTTAGGTTAGTTAGGTTTAAGTAGTTCTAAGTTCTAGGGGACTGATAACCACAGCAGTTGAGTCCCATAGTGCTCAGAGCCATTTTTTTTGTTAAGGGGTGGCCGGATGCCCTTCCTGCCGCCACCCCATACACCCTGGGACGGTATTAGTGTACCCCAGCTGTCTGCGCCTAGTGTAAATCGTGAAAGAGCGCGAATGTGTTTCAAATGTCTGCGAGTCGTGTAATTGAGGCGGGACGTGGGGACCAGCCCGGTATTCACCTAGTAGCATGTGGAAAACCGCCTAAAAACCACATCCAGGCTGGCCGGCACACCGGCCGTCGTAGTTAAGCCGCCGGGCGGATTCGATCCGGGGCCGGCGCGCCTACCCGAGTCCAGGAAGCAGCGCGTTAGCGCTCTCGGCTACCCTGTCGGGTTGACCCAACGGCGTAGTCAGTTGCGAGTGCGGTTGCCACAGGACCATCGGGATTCGACCGTCGATCAATGGAAACGTGTCGGCTTTTAGGGTGACCCACATTTTTGCTACACTAGGTCGATGGTCGTCTCCACAAACGCCGTCATCGAGGCGAACGGCGGCTCGAAACGTGCAGCGCGGCACTGACGCTGGCTCGTGGGAGCAGTGTTAAACTTTGGGAGACATTCTCCTGTACTTGCATGGGACCTGTGGTAGTAACTGAAGATGCTGTGACAGCTGTAAACCACCTACATCCCTTCGTGCTTGATGTCTTCCCCGACCACGATGTCGTCTTTCAACAGTAAAATTGTCCGTGTCTCGGAGCCAGAAACTTGCTACAGTGGATTGAGGAGTGTTATGGTGACCTCATACTGATGTCTCGCCGACCAAATTCGCCAGATGGCAATCCATCTGGGTTGCCATCGGGCGCCGTTACCGCATACGCAAATCAGCGGTCCGTTATTTATGCGAAATACATGACCTGTGCATAGATGGTTCAGATGGCTCTGAGCACTATGGGACTTAACATTTTAGGTCATCAGTCCCCTAGAACTTAGAACTACTTAAACCTAACTAACCTAAGGACATCACACATATCCATGCCCGAGGCAGGATTCGAACCTGCGACCATAGCGGTCGCGCGGTTCCAGACTGAAGCGCCTGGAACCACTCGGCCACAACGGCCGGCACCTGTGCGTAGACATCTAATGCCACATACTTCCACAAACCTGCCAACAAACTGTCGGGTCCCTGGTCCGCAAAATGAGTGTTGTTGTTTGTTCCTAAGATGAACAAATAAGCTATTTAGCAGGTGGTCGTAATGTTTTGGCTTATAAGTGTATAATATACAAAATTATGTCACACATACTGCACAAATACGTATACATCTGATATTTTGTTGTTTTATTCTTCACAACTCCCGAAGGGATGTAAAATTCCCTGTGCTGCTCAGCCATGTGTCATGATGTTTGCTCCCTAAACATGTTAACAAAAGTATCAACTCTTTCTCCCGACTTAGTTAACACAAAGATCTGCACAAATAATAGAAAAATAGCACTTTGTACTTAAAATGTATTCCCAGTCAGCTACATACGGCAAAGAAATAAATCCTTTTTACATATCACCCTCACATTCCGTCGCTAGGGCTACACCGACAGTACTTCCCTTTGCGTCCCCACACTCGAAAAATTTTCTGTCTGCCCACTACCCATCTCCATCTTTCACCTGCCCTCTGTATACCTTGCCCTCCTCTCCTCCTCTCTTTCCATCTCCTCCTCCTCTCTTTGCCCTCTTCCTCTCTGCCTAACTGCTCCTTCCTCCTCCCTCTGTCAAACTCTTTTCCTCTCATTTTGTCTCTGCCCACCACCTAAGTCACCACATGTTCACCTCAATCCTGACCCCAATAGGAGGTAGTCCGTTCTTGGACCATAGTGCTTCTTTCCAGACAGTAAGTGGTGTGTGTACCAAGTCTGCGCGCGTCTTCTACAGGCTGAACCAGAACTCCACCGAGAAACTTTTCAGCAATCGTAGAATGGACCAAAACAAAAAGAAAAGTCCAGTAAACATCAGCTAAAAAATGCATGCCTTACGAGCTATGTGGACTTGTTTAATAGAAGAGATGTCCCACTATTGTGAAAAACAAGTCATCTACCGAACAAGTGCTTAAAGTTCTTAAGATATGCATTTTGGTGCCCATTGCTACTGGACATTTTTCCTTGTTTCGGTTCATGCTACGATCTCTGAAAGTTTGTCGCTAGGCTCATCCTGTAGAAGAAACGCGCATATGGCGTTAGGATGCGATGAAAAATTGTGTACAGTCTGTCAACTAATACACTATATGAGCAAATCTATCCGGACACCCCCAAAAATATACGGTGCATTGTGCTGCCACCTACTGCCAGGTACTCCATATCAGCGACCTCAGTAGTCATTAGACATCGTGAGAGAGCAGAATGGGGCGCTCCGCGGAACTCACGGACTTTGAACGTGTTCAAGCGATTGGGTGTCACTCGTGTCTTAAGTCTGTACTCGAGATTTCTACACTCTTAAACATCCCTACCAGACATCTATCCAGGCCATCACACAGGAATTCCAAACTGCATCAGCATCCACTGCAAGTACTATGACAGTTAGGCGGGAGGTGAGAAAACTTGGATTTCATGGTCGAGCGGCTGCTCATAAGCCACACATCACACCGGTAAATGGCAAACGACGCCTCGCTTGGTGTAAGGAGCGTAAACATCGGACGATTGAACAGCGGGAAAACGTTGTGTGGAGTGACGAATCACGTACACAATGTGGCGATCCGATGGCAGGGAGTGGGTATGGCGAATGCCCGGTTAACGTCATCTGCCAGCGTGTGTAGTGCCAACAGTAAAATTCGGAGGCGGTGGTTTTATGGCGTGGTCGTGTTTTTCATGGAGGAGGCTTGCACCCTTTGTTGTTTTGCGTGGCACTATCACAGCACAAGCCTACATTGACGTTTTAAGCACCTTCTTGCTTCCCATTGTTGAAGAGCAATTCGGGAATGGCGATTGCATCTTTCAACACTATCGAGCACTTGTTCATAATGCACGGCCTGTGGCGGAGTGTTTACTCGACAGTAACACACCTTTAATGGACTGGCCTGCGCAGAGTCCTGACCTGAATCATACAGAACACCTTTGGGATGTTTTGGAACGCCGACTTCGTGCCCGGTCTCACCGAGCGATATCGATACCTCTCCTCAGTGCAGCATTCCGTGAGTAATGGGCTGCCATTCCCCAAGATACCTTCCAGCACCTGATTGAACGTATGCCTGCGAGAGTGGAAGCTATCATCAAGGCTAAGGGTGGGCCAACACCATATTGAATTGTCGCATTGCCGATGGAGGGCGCCACGAACTTGTGATTTTCAGCCAGGTGTCCGGATACTTTTGATCACATAGTGTACTGCCTTTTAGTTAATATGACAACGCAGCTTATGTGCCGCATGCTGCTTCATGTATTTGAGCCATATTTTATTTTGAAGTACGCTTTCTCAAGTAGAAGAATATGATTTTTCAGTTTTCTGTGTCTAATCATAGGTGGTGGCGGCGGCGAGGGTTGAGGTTACGAGAGATGATTTTGCTGTAGAAGATGAATTGAGTTCAGTGGATGGGCTGTGGTGCGCAGCACAAGGCTCATTGAACATGGGCCTATACAATGGTATCCACGAGGGAGAATAGATAATGGGAGTGTATTTGTGCGTATTTCGCAGTGGCATTTGAGTGGATTATAGAACGAGCATCGAGGGTTATTTGCAGAACGATACGGGGTCCTTCAAAAGGATGGATGTTCGGAAAGACGGTAGCAACGGAAAGCATAATGTCTTCTGTGATGGGAGTGTGATGCAGGGAGTTTTAAGTGTGGAGTAGCGTATCAAATGGACGAGTGGAGACAGTAAATTCCGATTTAGTGGTAGGAGGCTTGGCCTTAAGTTAAAGGGAGTAGGTGGGATGGAATTGATTGCAGGTGTTACACGCAGGTGGTGATTGCAAGTTGGGATTTGCAATGGGAACAAGTGAGGGGGGTATTTACACTGTTGATCGCAGCAGTCTATGTGAGCGGGCAACGAGGAGGGTGAGGTAATCTGGGGTGTGTGCGACTAAGTGGTAGCAGTTTATGTATTGTGATGGTGCAGCTAAACTACCTAACTTTTTGAAGAGGTACCTATATGAAGGCCGCGGGTGAAGGCCACGTATTATTCTTACTACTCGCTTTTGTGCAGTCAGTACTTTTTCTAAGTGATGAATTACCACGGAGCCAGTCGCAGTGGCCGAGAGGTTCTAGGCGCTTCAGTCTGGAACCGCGCGACCGCTACGGCCGCAGGTTCGAATCCTGCCTCGGGCATGGATGTGTGTGATGTCCTTAGGTTTAGGTAGTTCTAAGTTCTAGGGGACTGATGACCTCAGTAGTTAAGTCCCATAGTGCTCAGAGCCTTTTGAACCATTTGAATTACCACGGAAAATTATTTCGGAAGACATTGAGTGGAATTATGCGGAATAGCTCTGGAGGTTAATTCGTTTGTTTCCAAGACTAGCAATTATATAAGGATCAAATTTATCTGATCTTGACTGTTTGAGCAGTTCAGGAATATGCATTACAGTACTGACAAATCACGGGATGCAGGACTTGTACCGATCAACCGCTATGGTACAAATTTTAACACAGAACCAGTACGTATCAGTGAACGCGCATTATAAAGACGGTCTTCTTCAAATGCGGTAGACGTTTGTAACAAGGAACGAAATTAAATATATACTGCTGTAATACAGTGCAAGGAGTAGAAGAAAAACGACATTCAAAACATTTAGTAAACATACGTGATAAGGTCTCATGTTATATAACGCATTAAAAATAAGTACAGCTACTGCTATTAATCAGTTAATCATCCACTGACACAGACAACACAACAACACATCGTCAGGCAATTGCGGTGTCACAGCTTTGGGGTCGTTGAAGATGGCAGCAAATTGAAACAGACAACAGCCGGCAAAAAGTGCTCCATATGGTGCCAAGTTTTAACGACCAATACTTACGGGCAAGCAGCCAACAGTCCTTACTGTAACTAGACTATTGGGCACTCAAAACATACTACTTTATATAGGTTATCAACTAATAAGATCGGTACGTCTGCGGCCGGATGTGTCGACCCACAATGTTAAGGGGGGACGTATTCGAAGTTGCAATAATTGAAAAAAAAAGTATAAAATCCAAAGTTTCCAAGGCAATTTAATTAAATTTGGCACAGTTGTTAAGGAATGTTATATTAATTATAAACAATTGAAATTTTCTCAACAAGGTGAGTACAAATGTTCCCTTTTTGAAAAATCTGTCGGAACGAAAATAATGTATTTTTGTGTAAAGTTAAAGATTCCATAATTGCAAATATCTGTGGAACAGAGTATTTGTATCTTGTTTGCTAGACTTTTTTAGCTCTACTCATTTCTGTGAAAAAAAAACTAAATCCTAGGTTCTTCTGTTGCGTAAGTGCCTTACTGTTGCAGTAAATGAGAATTCTTTCCACACAATGTGTAACTATAGTATTGACTAATTGCATGCCAAATTTAAGTAATGTAATGTCAGTGATTTGTAAGGAAAATGTGTATAAAGTTGCCAAAATGTATGTTGCGGGAAACCTGAATCAAAGGTTTGACAGTGCTTGTATTAGGTCTTACCTTATACGTGTGAATTATTATGCATTCTCCTCTTCATACTTAAGTAGTCTTTTCTTTGCTTGCCCTCATAGGCTAACCTGGTTTTCAAAATGAGTAAAAATAATGTCAGCTGTATCAATTCTCCTTTTATCGATTTCCTTCAGTATCGACAGTGCGAAAGCTCCTGGATATATTCCTAGCCTCTGCAGAGTCCGCATTCTGCCAAGATTAGCACAGTTAAAAACTAAACAAGTATCATATGCTGCAAATTCATCGGCATTTGTGGAAATAAATGTTGTCCTGGGGCATGGTTTTCCTGTCACAAAGTTGTAACTTTCATTAGAATTTTGAATTTTTTCGTGCACAAACTTTTGTGGAATTTCTGAATCTGCTACACCGAAAGATTCCCCAATTATGACTGCATAAAACTGGAAGAAAACACTGCAGGAATAAATTATGAAGAAATACAGAACAACAAAAGGACGTGGCCCCGTGCAAGCTTTCGTTAATTATTATTTTTAGCACACGTAGGGGTGGAATTCGAACGTAATACTCAGGTATTCAAAATTTCAATACCGTGTAGTAAATGAAGATACAATAAAAAAATTTCACAATTTGGTCACTTTAACTACTGGCTCGTGAGTTCAAAAGTTTTATGACCACTGGTGTATAATAGCACGGTGGGAAATGTGCGCTGTGTTGTGACGTTCCGAAGCCGCGAGTTCGCTGTGATGGATGTTCCCTCCTGCTGTGCGGCCGCCTGCGAGCAGTTTCCACTGACACAGCCAAGTGACGTGTTGGTGGCTGGCTGCCCCTGTCGGCGATCGCCGTCAGATGCGGCTGCAGGCTGTGGCAGCTGCCTCGCTCCCCTCTGCGCCTCTGCTTTGTACCTGTGCTCTTTGTAGTAGCTCTCCGTGACACGACTCGCAGTTGTTCACTATTCTAGACGCGCAGCGCCACTCCCTATCTGCGTTGGCGATGCTCCTCATTCACTTGCGCCAACTATGGTTTCTACTTCCCGGAATGAGAGCTGCTGGCGGTGATGTATATGTCATGGAGCCTTCACACTCAGTGGTCTACTCGGCACTATTCGAGCACTCGTACTTTTGATCTATTATCTTTTCCTTGGCCACCCGAAATAACTACGTCCACTTTGCCAATACGCCTCTCTTATTCTGTGTTTATTTCACTTCTATCTACTGTCCTGATACGCCTGACTTAACTACTACCGGACACACCGCGATAAACACTGATGATCCAGACTATTGTGACCGCCTGTGTGGGTGGTCCACCTTAGGAACGCAGTACAGCAAGGGCTCTGCGTTATTGGTAGTGTCCTGAGATACATGGTACCAGATCCCAATTCCCAGATCATACAGTTGCACTAACAAGGGAACCTCCCCATCGCACGCCCCTCAGATTTAGTTATAAGTTGGCACAGTGGATAGGCCTTGAAAAACTGAACACAGATCAATTGAGGAAACAGGAAGAAGTTGTGTGGAACTGTGAAAAAATAAGCAAAATATACAAACTGAGTAGTTCATGGGAAGATAGGCAACTTCAAGGAGAATGGGAACGCAGGAGCGCCGTGGTCTCGTGGTAACGTGAGCAGCTGCAGAACAAAAGGTCCTTGGTTCAATTCTACCATTGAGTGAAAAGTTTAATTTTTTATTTTCAGTTTATGTGACAAACTCTTATGTTTTCATCGCTTTTTTGGGAGTGATTATCACATGGACAAGAAAACCTAAATAGGGCAAGGTAGAAGAATCTTTTTACCCATTCGCCAACTGTACAAGTTAGGTGGGTCGACAACATATTCCTGTCATATGACGCACATGCCGTCACCAGTGTCGTATAGAATATATCAGATGTGTTTTCCTGTGGAGGAATCGGTTGACCTATGACCTTGCGATCAAATGTTTTCGGTTCCGATTGGAGAGGCACGTCCTTTCGTCTACTAATCGCACGGTTTTGCGATGCGGTCGCAAAACAAAACACTAAACTTATTACAGTGAACTTAGACGTCAATGAACGAACGGACAGATAATAACTATGCAAAAATAAAGAAAGTAAAATTTTCAGTCCAGGGAAGACTTGAACCAAGGACCTCCCGTTCTGCAGCTGCTCACGCTACCACGGGACCACGGCGCTCCTGAGCTCATATTGTCCATGATGTTGCTTATGTGACCCATGGACTACTCAGTTTGTATATTTTGCTTATTTTTTTCACAGTTCCACACAACTTCTTTTTGTTTTCTCAATTGATCTGTGTTCAGTTTATCAAGGCCTATGCACTGTGCCAACTTATAACTAAATCTGAGGGGGGTGCGATGGGAAGGTTCCCTTGTAAGTAATGGCTTGGTGGTCTGTGGGCGTGAAGTTGGTGTCCGATAGCGCCTCAGATGTGTTACATCGGATTCAAATTAGGCGAATTTGGTGGTGAAGACATCCGCGTGATTTCACTATTAAGCTGTTCAAACCACTGTATTACGTTTGTCTCCTTATGACACGGACAGTTATCATGCTGCAAGGTGCCATCGCCGTCGGGGAAGACAGCAAGCATGAACGGGTACAGATGGTCCGCAATAATATTCACATAGTCCACAGCTGTCATGGTGCCCTGGGTTACCACCACAACTCCATTGGAAGCCCCGATGAGTATCCGCCGTAACATAAGTCCACCCACTGGCTTGCGCCCATGGCACTGTGTGTGTTCTGAGCAGCCGTTCTCATGGATGACGGCGTATCCGAAAACCACCGTGACCTTACACAAAAATAATCGTGATTTATTCGACCAGGAGACAAGTTTCCATTTAGCGACGGCCCAGTCTCCATGATCCCGTGTCCCCCACAGTCGTAATTGGCGAAGAAAAATTAGGAATCGCCCAGCTGCAGAGCCTCATATTCAACAATGTGCCGCAAAACTCTTCGGTCTGAAAGAGCTTTGTACTCTGTCGACAAATGTCTTAGACCGGCACCTATCCTTTGTTACAGAGCGGGAAAGCCTCTGACACGTACGTTTCTTGTCACCTGTGCGCAGCTTGTGGTCTAGTGGTATGCGTTGCTGTCCCGGGTTCGATTCTCGGCCGTGTTGGGAATTTTCTCTGTCTGGGAACTGGGTGTTTGTGTTATCCCCATCATTTCATCATCATTCGGGGAAAGTACGAGACTGGACTGTAGCAAGATTGGGAACTTGTACGGACGCTGATAACCACGCCGTTGAGCGCCCCACAAACCAAAATCATCATTATCAACCTTGTCACCTACTCGTAATTTCACCGCCCTTCAACCACTTTCCACAGATGCTTATGACAATAGCAGGCAATATAATTAATATACAAAAATGACGTTTCAGCGATATGTTTGTCTAGATAACATATTTAAGCCATTAATGTTGCTACTTCACAGATTATTGCAAGCGCGAGAAAAGCCAAGGCAAATATGAAATGCTGGTACTTTCATAATAGTTGTAACAGCCTGTAGCAAACGTGCATCTCTTGTGTCGTACAGGTGTCTGATGTCAGTTTGTGGGATGGAATTCCACGCCTGTTGCACCAGGTCGTTCAGTACATGGACCGTTAATGCTGGTTGTGGATGACGCTGGAGTTGTCGTTCGATAATGTCTCATAGATGCGCTATTGGAGACCGATCTTGTGAACGAATGGGCCAAGAGACATGTCGAAACTGTAGAGTATGTTCGATTACTAAAGTGGTATGTGGGCAAGCGTCATCCCGTTGGAAAACATCCCCTGAAACGCTGTTCGTGAATGGCAGCACGACAGGTCGAATGATTAGATTGACGTACAACTTTTCAGTCAGGGTGAGTGTGATAACCGCGAGAGTGCCCCTGCTGTCATACAAAATCGCACCACGGACCATAACTCAAAGTGTAGGTCCAATGTGTGTAGGCCGCAGACAGATTGGTTGCAGGCGCTCAACTGGCGTCCTCGTAACTAAAAAACAGCACCGAGGCAGAGCCGATTTGCATCAGAAAACACAACATAACTTCACTTCACCCTCTAGTGAACTCTCGCCCGACATCACCGAAGTCGCAGACGGCGGTGGTTTGCGGTGAGTGGAATGCACGCTACAGGGCGTCTGGCTCGGAGTTGTAAGTAGGCTGTTCAGGTTTTTATGTTGGTGACTCCATGTAGCGCTCTGTATTAAAATCGCTGACTGCGCTGTGTGCAGTCTGTGGCTGGTTGGACTCACTGTAGGATTATTCGTTAGTGTAGTGATGGGCAGTTGGATGTGAACAGCGCGTACCATTGGGCAGTTGGAGGAAACTTCCCCTTTGAATGTAAAGAAAGACTGTGCTGGTAAACTTCTACGTTATTTGATACAGAAACAGCTGATTAAAACTGAACGTACTCAGACAGTTTTCCCTTTACTTATTCTGATCATTTATAAACTGACATACAATATTTTAGCGCAACGCAATCTGTCTTTCAATAATCCCTACAAAAGAATAGCCCTGACTAACAATAACCTTATACCCTTTATGAATCACCTCACAAAAATCTTTGTTACTCGAACTACTGCAATACAGCAAGCGCCAATACTGCCAGCTAAATAAAGGATTCTAACTACTGAAGGCACTAACTACTGATAGCCATATAGTTAGCATATTAAAGATTTTGATAGAGAACAACGTATTTACCTCAATAGGGTTCAAAGTCATTGTATATATAAATTCTTGACATCTATTTTGACAAATTTCCTTTTTATGACGGTCACACGCCCAGATCGTACACTCATATTAACATCTCAAAACTCTGTCATCTCTCTCCCCACGTCCACCACTGCTGGCAGCTCACCTCCAACTGCCCAACGCTACGCGCTGTTCACATCCAACTGCCCAACACTACACTAACGAATAATCCAACAATGAGTCCAACTAGTCACAGACAGCGATTTTAATACAGAGTGCTAAATGGCGTCACTAACATAAAACCCTAAACAACCTACTTAAAGTGACCGATTTGTAACAGTTGGTTATGTCATGGCTGTGCCAACTGCTGCTGCAGACGCAGTATGATGCGCCACAGCGGAGTGTGGTCTTCATGGTACCGTACCATCCCACGGCCACCACTGCCAGCAATTATGTACATTGACTTCATTCATGCCGAGCATGTCTGCAGTATCGTGGAAGGAACAGCCAGCTTCGCGTAACTCAATTTCACTACATCGTTCAACTCCGTGAGCTGTTCATAATCGCATCGTCGACGTCTTAAGGCATTCTTGACCAACATCAACTCACTACGTCCAATCTCAAAATTAACTAACCCTCACGACCGCAGCAGTTCGTATTTAAAGGAATCCTGAGTTGCATCCTCAAAGCGACGCTACTTGAGCTATTGTTATGCGACTGGCGCGAAATTTGAGTAGATGTGTTTCAGATGTAGAAAAATGCCTACCAACTTTAATTTAACACGCACAACGTCTTCGTGGTGATGGGATTTTTTGCGTCATTGTATGCAGGGTGTACATTAAGTCTGGTTACATATTGTTGTGGTCTTCAGTCCTGAGACTGGTTTGATGCAGCTCTCCATGCTACTCTATCCTGTGCAAGCCTCTTCATCTGCCAGTACCTGCTGCAGCCTACATCCTTCTGAATCTGCTTAGTGTATTCATCTCTTGCTCTCCCTCTACGATTTTTACCCTCCACGCTGCCCTCCAATACTACATTTGTGATCCCTTGATGCCTCAGAACATGTCCTACCAAGCGTTCCCTTCTCGTCAAGTTGTGCCACAAACTCCTCTTCTCCCAAATTCTATTCAATACCTCCTCATTAGTTATGTGATCTACCCATCTAATCTTCAGCATTCTTCTGAAGCACCACATTTCGAAAGCTTCTATTCTCTTCTTGTCCAAACTATTTGTCGTCCACGTTTCACTTCCATACATGGCTACACTCCATACAAATACTTTCAGAAACGACTTCCTGACACTTAAATCAATACTTTTTGTTAACAAATTTGTCTTCTTCAGAAACGCTTTCCTTGCCATTGCCAGTCTACATTTTATATCCTCTCTACTTCGACCATCATCAGTTATTTTGCTCCCCAAATAGCAAAACTCCTTTACTACTTTAAGTGTCTCATTTACTAATCTAATTTACGCAGCATCACCCGACTTAATTCGACTACATTCCATTATCCTCGTTTTGCTTTTGTTGATGTTCATCTTATATCCTCCTTTCAAGACGCTGTCCATTCCGTTCAACTGTTCCCACGTCCTTTGCTGTCTCTGACAGAATTACAATGTCATCGGCGAACCTCAAAGTTTTTATTTGTTCTCCATGGATTTTAATACCTACTCCGAACTTTTCTTTCGTTTCCTTTACTGCTTGCTCAATATGCAGATTGAATAGCATCGGGGAGAGGCTACAACCCTGTCTCACTCCCTTCCCAGCCACTGCTTCGCTTTCATGTCCCTCGACTCGTATAACTGGCATCTGGTTTCTGTACAAGGTGTAAATAGCCTTTCGCTCCCTGTATTTTACCCCTGCCACCTTCAGAATTTGAAAGAGAGTATTCCAGTCAACATTCCCTGGTTACATAGGGAAGTCTAATAATAATGAAGCATACTTTAGTCACTTTAATGTCAATGAGTAATATTTTCGTGCATGATTTAATGCGCTTTGCAAGATTAATGTGAACTCGATAGAATAGGACTGAATTGCCGTCGATTTTAGTACACTGATTGATAATGTGTTCCGTCGGGTGGTTTAAATTTCTAATCTTCATCAGGTAAACTTTCTCTTTCAGCATACCCCAGAAAAAGAAATCAAGGGCAGAAAGATCTGGCGAACGAGTGGGCTACTCCAAAAGACTTCTTCTCCCAATCCAGTGAGGAGCATTGTCATTCAACCAATGTCTAACAGCTGCAGCAAAACGGGCAGGGGCCACATCCTGCTGAAATCAGTCTGGAAGTCCCTCACCCAAACGCTCAGTTTGAGACACCAATTTGTCTCTCAGCATGTTCAAATAAGTCTCACCTGTTACATGTTCATCAAAGGAGAAAGGTACAAGCACATGAGCTTTTCACAAACCACATCACACCATCACCTTTTGGCAGCCCTGTTGTTTCGATGGACTCATCCTATGTGGATTGCCTCGATACCAGTTTCGAAGATTCTGTCTGACTTCACCATTGACATAAAATACAGCTTCGTCACCGAACATCACACGGTCTTTAGTTTTCGTCCAGTTTATCTACAAATCATTCACGCATCTGCATGCGTCTATCGGGGTCATCTTCTTTTAAGCGATGTAATATCTGTAACTTGTACGGATGAAACACTACGTCGGCCAGGATTATGTGGATGGTTGACCTTGGGACACCCAACTCTGTGGATGCTACGAAGCGATTTCTTTGGGCTAGCATAAACCTTGGCCTAGACAGCCTCTTTCGTTTCGCCAGAAGTCTTTGGTCATCCGGAACGGTGTTTGTCCAGCACACTGCCTGTTTCTTCAAACGCCGTGATTAATTTCCCAACGGCAGTTGAGCCGTGTACGGCTCCCGTTGATGCCGTTCGTACCTTGGCATTTTGTAATAGCGATAGTGGCGTCTCGTTTTCTTAGCGTGTTCACTGGCGCCACTACGTTTGCTCGCCTTGTCTGTCCATGAGTGGCAGCACCAGCGCTTATCGATAGCGCATACTGTGGTACCATCTTTGGAACGGCCCCTAGTATTTCCAAGTCGTCTTGTGTTGAGCTAGTTGAGTTGGGACGGAGCGGCAGTGAGGTCCGGACAGCCAGTATTCGCCCGACCGCTGGCGACACGCATGCACTGTCCGATGGAGGGATGTGGTCACAAGAGAGCACGACCACGTCAAGAACCGGATTCAACAAATTTTGGTTGAATGGACCGTGATATTCGAGTAGTGCAACTTTCACTTGTGTGTATGTGTGTCCGCCCGTCGAAGTGATCTCATGGCAATCACTTGTCAGTCGACGATTTATACTGGGATCTTTCCCGTGCCTGACTTGAGTGGGAACGACCGTTGGTTGGTCTTTCAGTCGGTCGTCGCAGCGGACGACGTGCATTTGGTCTTCCGACCGTTTCTGGCTTCTCTGTGTTTGTGCCGACTTATAATTCGTCCGTGTTGTTTCACAGTGACTGGTTTTAGTATTGTGAATTGTTGGTGGAATTGTTTTCCAGGATCCGTGTGTATCTTGTGGTTTTGATTGAGCAGTTATTTTAGTGCTGTCTGCGTACTCGGTTTGGTGGAGAGTTGCGAACGGAGATCAGGTCGGTTGGGGGAGCAGCAGCGAGCAGGTCCGTGCGGCGGCGTGCTGCCACTGCCGGATCGAGGAGGGGTAGCTGCGAGAGCGACGACTTCGTTGCACACCGAACCCTGGACGTTCAAGCTGGGTGAAGAGTTAACTGCTGATGCGACCTCGACTATTCTGAGATCTCGCCTTTGGTCGGCGTGTTGTTGCTCCCAGGGCTGCTGACCCTGGCGGCAACGAGTGAAGTGTTGCGAGGCGGTGAAATATTGCTGCCGGCTTTCTCTATTTGTTATTCATCATTGAATTTAGTATTATTCTTATTAGTGAAGTGCAACCAACGGTATTTTCTGCATTGTGGCCACTAATGCCCCAGTTACCTGCGTACTTTTCCGGCTGTACCTTTCCTCGTCGTGTTGACGCTTTCCGACACGGCGTGTAGTTCGACAGCCTCTTGTATTGTACTGTGCATATTTTTTTGGGAGGTATACCTTGGTTCTAGTGTTTCCTTCTGCCTTGGGTGTTTTCTGAAGATGTAGTGCTGTCTGTCTCCTCGCTCTTGCCTAAAAATATTCCATCGTTGTACCAGTGATCGGACGTTGGGCGGATTGGTTAGTCGGTCGGTCGGCGCTTAAGCTGCCCCTAGTTCGAGTTGCCATCCTGTTACGTGAGTACAACTCTTGGCTGCCTATCTCACCTTACCTTATGTTTGAGTTACCTTTCCAGGCCGACCCTTGGAACACTTGCTGAGAAGCGCTCTTCCTGATTGCTTAGATTGTGATGTTTGTTGACGATGTTGTTGTCGGAGGTTAAATTCTTCGTCAATTTTGCGATGCGACCATCCCACTTAAGGGTACATACTCCACTCGTTCTTCTTCAGACAGACCCATCATTCAGTATGGAGAATACAGAATTTATTAAAATTGTTAAGATTTATTATACTATTTATTTACTTATATTTATAGAATATAGAATATTTACTAGACTTTATTAGAATTCTCTATGTACCCAGACTTTGTGGACGCCTTGCACATTCCTTACCGCCTCACGTTGTGCAACGCAAGCGGCATTCGATCTGGCGCTCGCCAGTAATCAGAGTGTTTGGGCTCGTCAATATACGTATTTCGTCCCGATGAAAGGTTTAGAGCAGCAGCTACTTCTCATGAAAGTAGCGAACGGAAACGGATTCGCTTTTACAGCCACCGCAAATGTTTCAGGTTTTTGTGTATCTGCCTTCCTCAACTGCCACGCTGTGTTCGTAGGTCGCGGACAGAAATCGTCGTGTCGGCGAGTGGGGGAAAGGGGGGGGGGAGGAAGGAGCGGCTGGCACCGTCTGCGAGGGCGGGGAACGGAAGGGTGCTGCTAAGTCGGCCGCCGCCTTTTGAATATGCATATGGGAGATAGCGGCGACTTATTTCGACGCGAGGCGAGCATAAGGAGCTTTGCGGAGCTTAACGGCGGCAGCTATCGGGGTCACGAGACACGCCCACGTACGTGCGGAGCGCCGCTTACCGGCCACATGACTCCTCTTCCGGCTCTTTATCGGCGAGTTCCGAAATTATGACGTTACGTGTCGCGTCATGTGATTCAACTGAATTCTCAGCCACTTACAGTGTTATGAAGATCCCATTTTAACTCTTTCAGTCATTCTTAACATTTCTGGGATGAAAATTTTGTAATTTTTTATCCAAGCGGAACTTATTTTTAGAAACTTTTTCATATAGCAGAAACGAAAGTTGGACTACCCAGATCAAAGTTATGGATTGCCCTCTACAAAGGACATTGTGACTTAACGGTACAATTTTTCGTAGTATTTAGAATTTTTACACTACTGGCCATTAAAATTGCTACACCACGAAGATGACGTGCTACAGACGCGAAATTTAACCGACAGGAAGAAGGTGCTGTGATGTGCAAATGATTAGCTTTTCAGAGCATTCACACAAGGTTGGCGCCGGTGGAGACACCTACAACGTGCTGACACGAGGAAAGCTTCCAACCGATTTCTCATACACAAACACATGTTGACTGGCGTTGCCTGGTGAAACGTTGTTGTGATACCTCGTGTAAAGAGGAGAAATGCGTACCATCACGTTTCCGACTTTGATAAAGGTCGGATTGTAGCCTTTCGCGATTGCGGTTTATCGTATCGCGACATTGCTGCTCGCGTCGGTCGAGATCCAATTACTGTTAGCAGAATATGGAATCAGTGAGGTCAGGAGGGTAATACGGAACGCCGTGCTGGATCCCAGCGGCCTCGTATCACTAGCAGTCGAGATGACAGGCATCTTATCCGCATGGCTGTAACGGATCGTGCAGCCATGTCTCGATCCCTGAGTCAACAGATGGGGACGTTTGCCAGACGACAACCATCTGCACGAACAGTTCGACGACGCTTGCAGCAGCATGGACTATCAGCTCGGAGACCATGACTGCGGTTACCCTTGACGGTGCATCACAGACAGGAGCGGCTGCAATGGTGTACTCAACGACGAACCAGGGTGCACGAATGGAAAAACGTCATTTTTTCGGATGAATCCAGCTTCTGTTCACAGCATCAAGATGGTCGCATCCGTGTTTGGCGACATCGCGTTGAACGGACATTGGAACCGTGTATTCGTCATCGCCATACTGGCGTATCACCCGGCTTGATGGTATGGCGTGCCATTTGTTACACCTCTCGGTCACCTCTTGTTCGCATTGACGGCACTTTGAACAGTGGACGTTACATTTCAGATGTGTTACGGCCCGTGACTCTGCCCTTGATTCAATCCGTGCGAAACCCTACATTTCAGCAGGGTAATGCACGACCGCATGTTGCAGGTCCTGTACGGGCCTTTCTGGATACAGAAAATGTTCGACTGCTGCCCTCGCACAGCACATTCTCCAGATCTCTCACCAATTGAAAACATCTGGTCAATGATGACCGAGCAACTGACTCGTCACAATACGCCAGTCACTACTCTTGATGAACTGTGGTATCGTGTTGAACCTGCATGGGCAGCTGTACCTGTACACGCCATCCAAGCTCTGTTTGACTGAATGTCCAGGCGTATCAAGGTCGTTATTACGGCCAGAGGTGGTTGTTCTGGGTACTGATTTCTCAGGATCTATGCACCCAAATTGCGTGAAAATGTAATCACATGTCAGTTCTAGTATAAAATATTTCTCCAACGAATACCCGTTAATCATCTGCATTTCTTCTTGGTGTAGCAGTTTTAATGGCCAGTAGTGTAACTGCGCACTTTTAATGTCTAAAATTTTAAGTTTAATTTGTGGGCGGTAATGCTTGCACTGGTTGTTATACATTGTAATTACTATGAAAAGCTCTTTGGCTAAGTAGTCACACTCAGCCACAATCTTTGCACGAATGACACCTTGTGCATGCCTTGTAACTTCAAACATCAGCCAAAAGATGGAACTGGAATGCAGACTCGTGGAAGAGAATGTTCACTATAAAGTACGCTATGTCCTGTGCCTTACAAACTTCTGAACGTATGTATCGACTGAAAATAAAATCGTGCACTACAGTGGGTAAATACACCGAAAGGATTCAAGCTCTTACAGAAAACAATGAAAGGCAATTTTTCTGTTCCAGTTTTTATTGGTTCGGCCTTCTGAATACCACTTGAAATAAATTATGTATACTTTGTTTTCGTCCGCCTACATAGCCGAGTGGTCAGTGATTTTGGTTGCTATGCAGAGGACCCGGATTCGATTGCTGGTACTGCCAGGAATTTTTCATTCGTGGGAGGCCTGGAACCGATCCCACCCAGCCTCGTGATTCCAGTTGAGGAGCTACTTGACCGAGTAGCAGCGGCTCTAGGTCTGCTAACTCGACAACAGCAGGCCAGCCGGGAGAGACCCCCCCCCCCCCAAAACACACACACACATCCCCTGATAATGCATTCAAGTGACGCCATTGGGTGATGGATGACGCGGCGGTCGGTTGAGCGCTGGCCAGAACGGCGAAGCTTGTTTTGTTTCCAACAGGTTTTTCATTTTTTCCCCCTATTTTTTTCTCTTCTTTTTTCGGTCAAATTGCGCTTATCTTTCTGTTTGTTTTCTCCAGGAAGCTCTTAAAAACATTTCACCTTTGCTTTAAACTTTTCTCTTTCACCTGTTTCTTCTTCTGGTATTTAAATTTCCCTCTGGTCTGCTTGATCTTCTTTCATCCATTTCATTGATGGTTTTGGTTAAAAATGTTAAAATTTCTTTTTGTTAGTCTTTTCTCATCTAGCCCTTTCAGGTGCAGTTAGAATGCAACACTTCTTTCCTCATTGTGACTAATATTCTGTTCTCTCAAAAACTTATTTTGCTTCTTTTCAATTTCCGTTTCCCATTACCGTATTTTGTTCCCAAGATTTTCCTTCCTATTTTCCTTCCCTTCTTTTCTGTTTCACCTAACTGTTTGGTTGCATTTAGAAGAAGGTATTCTGATGCATAAAGGAATTTTGGTCTCATGACAGCGTTGTAGTGCCGGAATTTTGCATTTACAGACAAAAATTCGTTATATAAGTTTTTTATTAATTAAAAAGCCGCTACCATTTTCCTTGCCTTTATTAAACCCTGTGTCCAAAGCATTCGGTTGTTTATTTCACCTAAATATCTAAATTTTGTAGCGGTTTTTTTTCGTAATCAGTTACCGTGTATTTCGATACCTCCTTCGTGTTTGTCATATAAACCGTATTTTTTTCCCAAACGTTACACGTAGGCCTGAGTGTGAGACTGTCTCTTGAAGTAGACTTATTTGCTCTGTTGCATGTGTTATAGATTCAGCTAAGATCGCAAGAGCGTCTGCAAAAGCGAAACAGTCGGACCTGAAGTTATCCCGTTTTCTCTCAGTTGTGTGTTTTTTTATAATTTTATTCTTTTCTATTCTTTCCCTCCATTCCCTTATTACCCTTTCAGAACACAACTGAGCAGCAGTGTGTACAATCCGGCTCCTTGTCTGACACCAGTTACGATCTCAAATGCTTTGGATGTTTCACCTGAAATTTAATTTAGTGTTTTGTATTTGTATTGTGTCTTTTACGAGTGCAATTCATTTGTTGCAATTGTTTTTATTTTTCTCAAAATAGCCGCATTTAAAATGTATACACTCACGCGTGCGTTAGAAATAATTTCGGTAACATTTTTTACACTTCGATATTGGTACGTCAAAAACATGAGTTTCGAAGCGCTCACGAGCTTCTTGAGGTGATGAAAATCACTGTTCGTGCATTTTTCGTTGGTTTAAGGGAACAAAATAGCTTGGTGAACTCTTGTCATTGGAGTTCGCATGTTTTACGCTGTTATGTTGTGCCTGACCCCATAATTACCGCTAAGGGGCAGTCAAATGAAAAAGAGGTAGAATGTAGAGGATGGTCAGAAACACTCTGAAAAGCTTGTGAGGATGTTGCAGGGTCGGTTGTGCTGAGAAATAATTGTTAAGAAAAAAAAATCGATACGTTGTGCCATTTCCGAGTTAATTATCATCGAAATTAGGCAACATACCGTTGCGAGTGTAAATTCTAGCGGTCCACCAGAGGATGATGATGATGATTGGTTTGTAGGGCGATCAACTGCGCGGTTATCAGCGCCCGTGCAAATTCCCAACCTTTGCTCAGTCCAGTCTCCGCGCTTTCATGAATGATGATGAAATGATGAGGACAACACACACAGCCATCTGGAGGCAGATGAAAATCCCTGACCCCGCCGGGAATCGAACCCGGGACCCCGTGCTACCAGAGGGGGTGTCAGCAAATGTGACTTCCTTTGATTTCCTAAACCGAACAAGAGAGCGATACAAAAACTGGATATGGGACGGTAGTAAGGATCGAACCCGAGCCAAAGGCTGAGCAGTCCTGTGCGCTATCATCTGCGCTATGAGAGCAACTGACACTAATATTGTATCTGACGGGCCGCTAGAATTTGCGAGCCAAACGGACTGAATGGCGAACTTAAATGCTCGGGAACGGCACAACGTGTCGAATTTTTTCTTTACAATTTTCTCTCGACAGAATATACCCTTCAACACTCTTACAAGAACATATTCAGACTGTTTTTGACCACCTTGTAAAACGAGTCCGGCGCGGATAGTTATAATGCAGATAGGTGTATGTATAAAAGTACCCTCAATTGAAAATCAGGCAGGAACACCGCGTGCTTTCACGGCTGTGCCATTTGTCTCTTAGACGTGCTCCGAGGCCCACGAGAAAGACAGGCCGTATCGCGTACGTCACGAAGGTAGGCCTGAACTCGCTCGTTCGAAAAATGGTTCTGAGCACTATGGGACTTAACTTCTAAGGTCATCAGTCCCCTAGAACTTAGAACTACTTAAACCTAACTAACCTAAGGACATCACACACATCCATGCCCGAGGCAGGATTCGAACCTGCGACCGTAGCGGTCGCTCGTTCGCTCAGCTTACAAAATGCATTTCTAAACCTGTTAAATCGCAGCTGGGAGTGTAAGTACTAACGAGAATTGCATTTCTACTGGAATCTTCTGTTATGAAGTCTTACTGATTAACTGTACTACAACAAAATTTAATCGAAGATTAATACTCCATATAAACGGTGTAACGGCTTGTTTACAGCATTTAGCCTCTTCTGCTTAACAGTCCTCATTTCATACAAGAAGTGGTGTCTTAAGCAACTGATAATGATTTTGGCATGATTTTAATTTTATTGTACCCCAGTACAGCCGTAACGAATTATAAGTAGGCCTATGGACTTCCGATCATTGTAGGACTAATAACACAGTAGGACTCCGTAAGAGCGGATTGTAGTAGAAGATGCAATGCTCGTTTGTACGTACACACCTAGTTAACACGTGTAGAAACGTTGTTTGCCGAGGCGAGCGAGCGAGCGCAGGCCTACCTTCGTGATTTACGCACCGCGGGCTGTCTTTCTCGTACGCCTCAAAAGTGCTCGACGTGAGGTCAGCTATTCGTGTGTGCGTCCTAGTTCACTGTGGAGACAGGGAAAGAGGAACAGCGAGGTGTAATGCGCTTTTTTACTGCGGAAGGAGTCTCAGGAAGTGAGATTCGTGCCCGAATGTTTGCTGTGTATGGGGAACACAGTACGCCACGTACGCGTTTATTTGCATGGAATAAACGACTTTGAGAAGGTCGGGTGTCTTTGAAAGACACCAGTCGGCCAGAAAAGGCTCATCGCGCCATTGCTGCAGTGGATGCTGCCGTCAGAAAAAAAAAAAAACCGACAGCGGACTGTGGAAGGCATTCGGCTCCTATTGGGCATCAGTCACGGTACCACTCACGCCATCAGAGCATCTGAAGATCCAGAAAATCTGTGCGAGAATGTCGACATCACTGCAGCACATAGAACGACATCACCATGAAGAATATCGATTCCTGACCCGTACTGCCGCGGGAGATGAAACGTGGTGTCATCAGTTTGAGTCAGAAAGCAAGCGTCAGAGCCAACAGAGATGCACATGGTTTCGGTCCCTCCTTCCCCCCCTTTCCCCTACACACACACACACACACACACACACACACACACACACACACACGGAAAAAATCTGTGCACGCCAGTTCCGGGAAAGTCATGACGACATTTCCTTTGACCGCAAGGGTGCGCTGCTCATTGACTTAATTGAGCACGGCGCCACAATTGCCTCACAGTGCTACGTAGGCACTAGAGATGGGCAAAGTCGTTCATCCTTGGGAACTAGTTCACTGGTGATCGCTCTTTTTTGGGAACCGTTCATTTTTGCTCGTTCACCGTTCATTGTGCTTGGTATATGTTTCTTATGAAAAATTGAAAATTACTAATAGTAGGATAGGTAACTGAAGATGGAAGGCGCCAAGAGAGGGCACTTGCCTTCCGCCTGGAGTACAGAGTTCTAATTCATAACAGAATTCTCACACACTTGTAATTTTCGTTTAGCCAACTGTAGCGTTATGTGGCTGATCGCAGTAAAATAATATAAGGTGGCGCACGAAAAGCTGGCCCCGAGTACAGACTGCTCGCCAATTACGCACGATTTGTTGACCGCTACGAGCAGAATAGACAGACATGTAATAACTAGGCAGTGAAGAAATAACAAATAAGCTAATGCAAACAACTTAGAAATATTAGATGACGATTGATAAGCGACAATGGGCAGTCTAGTACTCGGGGCTCATTTTTTGTGCGCCACCCTGTACCACTGAAATAATATCGTAGGAGTAATCATATTCTATTTACATAATGTGACACCATACACTCGATTACGAAGCGCGGGCTTCATTCGGTTGTAAGTCGGTTTGCCTTCCATAACAATGAACATGCTCTTTTACCTTGGATCAAAAAAAGACGGAAAATGGCTAACAGCGTGTGCCGTGCCTACGTCCATTGCGTGTGTAGTAACAAAAAGTCTTGCCCTTTTACAAGTATTTCTCCTGCTGTTTATCAAAACAGTGAAGTAAGCCGATACGCCGTTTTGTTACCTGAAAAGATGTATGTATTACGTACCACGTAATTTTTATGTAATTTACGTAATCATAAAATACATTTAATTACCGGTCGTGGAAGCTGAACAGAATACGAAATGAACCAGAAGTTCAGAGTTCAGAAAAGGTTTGAAACAAATCTACATTGGCCGCGCGAAGAGAACGAAACGAACAACAAGAACTCGATACTGAACTAACTATGAGCAGTCGCCAGTGGAATTGCAACGAGTGGCCACGCTAAGAAGGACGAGTCCGGCCGAGCGAGACCGAGACCGAGACAGACGGGAATGAGACCAACCGTTTACCGTTCCCGGGAACTATAAGCAGAAAGCCGCGACCGAAGTGAACTATGAAAGACCGTTCCTTAGAATTCGTTCCTCGCTCGTTCCGTTCATTTTGGTGAACCGTTCCTTTGGACCCGTTAGTTCGCAAACTACCCATCTCTTGTAGGCACCTTGCAAAAACTGAAGCGCCCCATGAAGCACCAAAGGCTCAGTAATGCTGACGGACGACATCATTGTATAGCAGAATAATGCCCGGCCGCACGTTGGAAAGATGTTTCGGCTACGCTGCGGAAGTTTCGGTGGGAAGCCGTTATACATCCCCCAGACAGTCCCTATCTCTCCCCGTACGATTTCCATAGTTTTGGAGCCCTGAAGGAAGACATTCGTGGCTGTCGATTTGCTTCGGACAATGTGGTGCACGCCTGGATACAATCGTGGTTGTGTAGGCCACCGTAAACATTTTTCCATGAAGGCATTCGTCGTATTGTCTTATAGTGGGAAAAATGTACTAACAATTATGGCGTTTACTTTTGATATAATAAACAGCTGTTTACTTTTTTTTCCCTTCAGTCTCGTTTTCATTTGAGTGCCTCTTATAAATTCTCTCTCTCTCACTCACTCTCTCTCTCTCTCTCTCTCTCTCTCTCTCTCTCTCTCTCTCTCTCTCTCTCTCTCTCTCTCTCTCACACACACACACACACACACACACACACACACATATATATATATATATATATATATATATATATATATATATATATGGTGGTCCATCGATCGTGACCGGGCCAAATATCTCACGAAATAAGCGTCAAACGAAAAAACTACAAAGAACGAAACTTGTCTAGCTTGAAGGGGGAAACCAGATGGCGCTATCGTTGGCCCGCTAGATGGCGCTGCCATAGGTCAAACGGATATCAACTGCATTTTTTAAATAGGAACCCCCATTTTTTATTACATATTCGTCTAGTACGTAAAGAAATATGAATGTTTTAGTTGGACTACTTTTTTCGCTTTGTGATAGATGGCGCTGTAGTAGTCACAAACGTATAAGTACGTGGTATCACGTAACATTCTTCCAGTGCGGACGGTATTTGCTTCGTGATACATTACCCGTGTTAAAATGGACCGTTTACCAATTGCGGAAAAGGTCGATATCGTGTTGATGTCTGGCAATTTTGATCAAAATGCCCAACGGGCGTGTGCTATGTATGCTGCTCGGTATCCTGGACGACATCATTCAAGTGTCCGGACCGTTCGCCGGATAGTTACGTTATTTAAGGAAACAGAAAGTGTTCAGCCACATGCGAAACGTCAACCAAGACCTGCAACAAATGATTATGCCCAAGTAGGTGATTTAGCTGCTGTCGCGGCTAATCCGACATCAGTAGCAGACAAATTGCGCGAGAGTCGGGAATCTCAAAAACGTCGGTTTTGAGAATGCTACATCAACATCGATTGCACCCTTGCCATATTTCTACGTCGGTTTTGAGAATGCTACATCAACATCGATTGCACCCTTGCCATATTTCTATGCACCAGGAATTGCATGGCGATGACTTTGAACGTCGTGTACAGTTCTGCCACTGTGCACAAGAGAAATTACGGGACGGTGACAGATTTTTTGCACGTGTTCTATTTAGCGACGAAGCATCATTCACCCACAGCGTTAACGTAAACCGGCATAATATGCACTATTGGGCAACGGAAAATCTACGATGGCTGCGCCAAGTGGAGCATCAGCGACCTTGGTGGGTTAATGTATGGTGCGGCATTATGGGAGGAAGAATAATTGGCCCCCATTTTATCGATGGCAATCTAAATGGTGCAATGTGTACTGATTTCCTACGTAATGTTCTAACGATGTTACTACAAGATGTTTCACTGCATGACAGAATGGCGATGTACTTCCGACATGATGGATGTCCGGCACATTGGTCGTCGAAGCACCATACCATGGCCCGCACGTTCACCGGATCTGACGTCCCCGGATTTCATTCTGTGGGGAAAGATGAAAGATATTTGCTATCGTGATCCACCGACAACGCCTGACAACATGCGTCAGCGCATTGTCAATGCATGTGCGCGCATTAAGGAAGGCGAACTACTCGCTGTTGAGAGGAATGTCGTTACACGTATTGCCAAATGCATTGAGGTTGACGGACATCATTTTGAGCATTTATTGCATTAATGTGGTGTTTACAGGTAATCACGCTGTAACAGCATGCGTCCTCAAATATGATAAGTTCACAAAGGTGCGTGTATCACATTGGAACAACCAAAATAAAATGTTCAAACGTACCTACGTTCTGTATTTTAATTTAAAAAAACCTACCTGTTACTTACTGTTCGTCTAAAATTGTGAGCCATCTAACACAAAGCGAAAAATGAGGTCCAACAAAAACATATTCATATTTCCTTACGTACTACACGAATACGTAATAAAAAATTGGGGTTCCTATTTAAAAAATGCAGTTGATATCCGTTTGACCTATGGCAGCGCCATCCTGGGGGCCAACCATAGCGCCATCTGGTTTCCCTCTTCAAGCTAAACAAATTTCGTTCTTTGTAGTTTTTTCGTTTGACGCTTATTTCGTGAGATATTTGGCCCGGTCACGATCGATGTACCACCCTGTATACCTTTGCTTAAGAACCATACGTCCTGAATGACGAGCTTAGGTATAAAACGCTTTAGTACATGATAGAAAAGAAATTAATATTTACTATGTTAAGGCTCTGATATCCGCCTTACTAACCAGCTTTCATTGTACAATCACAAAGTTCTTATCGCGAAATTATTACTTTCGGGACGAATTTCCTTCACAACAAGTGCTAGTTAGCTTTACACAGTGCAAAAGGCACAGTTCTGGGACGCGTGGAAATCTCAAGGCCGGTTTCCTGTCTCATGAAGTGGAAACTTTGTGGAGGCGGCCTGCAACACGTGTGAGTCACTTCCTGTTAACCGACAATAAAAACAAGGCGAGCTCCTAAGCGACGAGAGAAGAAAGAATCGTTAGGGTGTCGGCCTTGCGTCGCGTCCCATACGTACTCGTAAAGTCGCGCGGGAAGCGATACTGCGCCCCTGAGTTAGTCCGTTGAGTCAGCCGCTAGCAGGCGGCTCGTGGGCGGCGGACGCAGGTGTGCGCCCAACCGTCCTGCCGTCGCAGTATTGGCCACGGAGAAAAAAAAATTGTATAGAAGAGGCGGTAAATATTCCTCGCGCGTTCCGCGCCGCGCACATATGCGCCACGCAAGTTGTTATTCTCGCCGCATAGCAACAGTCGGTGGAACAGGTAGACGTGGCTTCCTTATGGAGCACACAAGGCGCCAGTGTAGCCCTCTTTAACGATATGGTTTTCTTTCTCCCACGGTTGTCGCTAGGATTTCCACAGGTACAGTGTTGCACAACTTAAACATAAGTGTGTATGGTGGGGGTTTGTTTTTGCTTGCTTATTCTTGACTTGAGAACAACTGTGTAAGGTGAACTGACAAATTTAATGTCGCAATATTTCTCACCAAATTACAGCTTTTCACACAGCTTTCAACTCGCCAACATAAAAACAGCGCAATGGATAACGCATCTTGCCAACATCAAAAGTGAAATAAGTTTATGCACAACAATGTTAAATATTAACTCTCTGAAAGAGCATGAATCTTAAGCACAATATTATGAAAGTTTAATTGGAAATTTCTTTCATTAATCCTAAGCACAATAATATGAAAGTTTAATTGGACGTTTCTTTACAAAATTGCTCCTACACATACGTTATGATGTTGGTCAGTACTACGAAACTATTCCGGTTCAAAGTTCGGTACTGTTCAGGATGACAATGAAAGTCTACAGTGGATGGTTAATCAAGCGACAAATTTGAGCACAAGATTACCCAAGGCCGCTCGAGTTTACAGTGGACGCAAGTTGGTGAACCAACAAAGTTTACGCCTCTGCACGCGGTATTTACCTTAAGCTGCGAGGTGCTGCTGTCTGCAAGGCCGCTCTCTCCCACTGAACTTCCTACAAAACTAATCTGGCCTTTGCTGACTTTCCAGCAGAAACTTTCCATATGTTTCTTATTATGCGAGAAAGTATGTACTCAGCCCTAGTACTATTATGTGGCAATATACACGCGCATGGTTGGAGCAGCGTGCATATTAAGGTGTTCTCGCAAGAACAATTAACTAATTTGGCTGGTTCGTTTCTCCACAGTTGGAGCTAAACGTTGCTACAGCTAACTATAGCTGGAGTGCAGCCGCTGTGAACGCAGTGTCCACACCAATTTCTTCTGTGCGTCGTAGGGAGCGTTAGGAGCGTTAAGCATTCCATTCTGCACTTGACGCCAGTTCAGAGAAGAGTCCTCCTCAAAAATTTCTTTCTTGTGCTCTCATGGCAGAACTGTCTCCCTCCACTTGGGTTCCTCTTTCACGTCACGACCAATAGGGGTGTTCCTGTTATTTTGTAGAAACACCCTCTACCAATCGCAACGTCCCTTCTATCAAACTGTATCGAAACTTCAGTAGTTTTCTCCTTCCTAGTGAGTTTCCGCCAATCGGACGTTTTGTGCCCGTTCCAGATGCCTAAAGTACATTGACCTTTCCGTGTGTCGCACTCGCTGGACGAAAATGCGTCACTTGCTTTTGTTCGTATCCCATTGGAATTTCGAAACGCAGTTTTCTAAAGCTTCCTCTCTGCCCTTGTACCGATGCCCTCGCTACAGGCGGCCCTCCAGCTTATATCACCTGGCCCGGGGTTGCTGTCCTCTTTCCTGCCACCCCCTTAAGTGGTCGCCGGCGTAACTCCCACAGCGCGGTTTCGCTACGCTGTTGTGGAGCTGGCTTTTCAAAACTAAAAGCGACTCGACTTGCGTTCCCTGTTCTACCTTCCGCTCAAAGACATGCATTGTATAGGAATGGTGTGTTAATTACCGTCGATTGACTGTCATCCCTTTTTGCATTATATATTGATAGGTAAATGTTCTCATAACTGTCGATATACGTTATGTGTCAGCTTCACCTTCTAATTGCAATTTGTAAAGGTCCCATGTAAGGTGCGAATCTGACCATTTATTCTGCCACCTTACAAGTGTTCTGACAGATAAGGTTAAGTAGCAATGCACGACAATTTGCTGGTGACACTGTAGTTTACAGAAAAGTCACTGCTCGAATGAGTAGGAAAAAATCCTCTGATGTCTGAATGCAGTATTAGCGAAGTGCTCCTTGACACAGTCACATCGATTAAACATCTAGTCGTAATGTTACAAAGCAACCTGAAATGGAACGAACTGTTAAATGGTTCAAATGGCTCTGAGCACTATGGGACTTAACATCTATGGTCATCAGTCCCCTAGAACTTAGAACTATTTAAACCTAACTAACCTAAGGACATCACACAACACCCAGCCATCACGAGGCGCCGGGAATCGAACCCGGGAACCCGGGCGTGGGAAGCGAGAACGCTACCGCACGAACGAACTGTTAAGGTCTCTTATAATGAAAGTGAATGGTCTGTTTCTGTTTAATGTGAGAATTCTAGGGAAGTGTAGTTCGTCTGTAAAGGAGACTGTGTACAGAACACTCCTGCGGCCCCTTTCTTGAGCACTGCTCGAGAATTGTGTAGTGCTCGAGTATTTAGGATCCCCATGATCGGATTGAAGGAAGAAATCGAAGAAGTTCAGAGCTGAGCTGCTACACTTGTTAACTGGTAGATTCGACCAACACGCGAGAGTTACGGAATTGCTTCACGAACTCAAATGGGAATACCTGGAGAGAATAAGTCGTCCCTGTCGTAAAATGCTAGTGGTACAGATTGCAGAAGTATCCTACTGCCACCAACTTTCATCTCACGTAAGAGCAGTGAAAATAAGGCAAGAGAAATCTTTAGGGCTCATACGGAAGTATCCGTGGGTACTAATTCGCATTTGCCTATGTTCACAGCCAGAGTACCAAATGAAAGAACAGTGAGCGCGCCCTTAGATTTTACGTCGTATAAATTACGATGTTGTCAAAATTATTTGAGTTTGCTGCTATCTTGGTTCTTAAACTAATTTCACTTCACATGTATTTCTTTAAAACTGGAAGAAACGCATAAAATACGGTATTTTTCGGAGCTGCAGATTCTTCGAAGTTTTGCTAAATCGTGTATTAGGGGCTGATGTGAACTAAGTAATATTTGAGTAGAACATGTGTTGTTTGTGTTGTTATTACTGTGAAAATGCGAAGCATCTTTGACACATTAAAAGTGTAGGTGACACAAGTGGGCGAGGACGAGGGAGGGGGGGGGGGGCTAGTAACAAACTTTGACTGCCCTCACGTCCCCCTCCCTCCCCTAGGTCCGAAGCTTAGATACGTCTGTATGACGATTTTCTTCTCATTTCTCCTCAGTTGTGGTTCTATGGGAATCCTTGGGAGACCATAATGTGAGAGATTCACCTGGTATCAGAGATAGATGAGACAGGCGAAATACCGTCAGATATCAACCAGACTATATTAATTCGAATCGCAATGGAGGCAGATAGTGACAAATGTGAATATTATCGAACCATCAGTTTAATGAATCTGGTTTACTAAATTCTGACACGAATTATTTACAGAGCAGTGAAAAAACTTGCAGAAGCCGATCTCAGGCAAGATAATTTTGGATTCTGGTAAATTATAGGTAAACGCGAGGCAATACTGACGTTATGACTAATGTTAGAAGGTAGATTTAAGAAAATCAAACCTACGTTTATAGCATAAAGCTTTTGACAATGTTGACTGGAACACACTATTTCAAATTCGGAAGTATCATGGCTACAATACAGGCAACGAAAGATTATTTACAACTTGTACAGATACCAAACAGCGATTATATGAGTTGAAAGTCGTAAAAGGGAAGCAGTGGTTGAGAAGGGAGTGAGACGGCGTTAGAAATAAATCATCGATATTTGCCGATGACATTGCAATTCTCTCTCACACGGCAAAGGACTTGGAAGAGCGGTTGAACGGAATGGGTAGTGTCTTGAAAAGAGGTTACAAGTAGAATGCCAACAAAAGTGCTAGTAAAACAAGGGTGACAGAATGTACTCGAATTAAATCAGGTGATACTGATTGAACGCCGGCCGCGGTGGCCGTGCGGTTCTAGACGCTCCAGTTCGGAGCCGCGCTGCTGCTATGGTCGCAGGTTCGAATCCTGCCTCGGGCATGGGTGTGTGTGATGTCCTTAGGTTAGTTAGGTTTAAGTAGTTCTCAGTTCTAGGGGACTAATGACCACAGCAGTTGAGTCCCATAGTGCTCAGAGCCATTTGAACCATTTTTGAACTGATTGAACAGGAAAGGAGACACCGAAAGGGGAACTTGGGGTTATCTATTTGGGCAACAAAGTAATTGACTGTAGCAGAAGAAGGGAGGATATAAACTGCAGACTGCCTGTAGCAAGAAATGCACTTCTGGAGAGGAGAAATTTTTTAACATCTAATACAAATTTAAGTGAAACTTCCTGGACGATTAAAACTGTGTGCCGGACCGAGACTCTAACTCGGGACCTTTGCCTTTCGCGGGCAAGTGCTCTATCAACTGAGCTACCCAAGCACGACTCACGCCCCGTCCTCACAGCTTTACTTCTGCCAGTATCTCGTCTCCTACCTTCCAAAGTTTCATATCAGCGCACACTCCGCTGCAGAGTGAAAATCTCATTCTGGCTACAAATTTAAGTGTTAGGTAGTTTTTTTCTTAAGGTATTTATGTGGACTGTATCGACCTAAGGATGTGAAACTTGAATGATAGGCTGTTCATAAAAGAAGAGAATAGCAGCTTCTGAAATGTGGTCCTATAGAAGAATGCTGAAGATTAGATGTATAATTGGAATAACTGGTGAGGAGGTACTGAACGAATTGGGGAAAAAAGAAATTAATGAATGGCACAACTTGATTTAAAAACAAAAAAGGAATCGGTTGTACGACGCATCGTGAGACATCAAGGACTCGTCGATTTGGTAATGGAAGTAAGTGTGGGTAAAAATTGCAGTGGTGAAAACTGAAGAGGGATAACCAAGGCTGCAATACAGTAAGCATGTTCAAATGGATGTATGTTGCAGTAGTTATTTAGATACGAAGAGGCTTGCTCAGGACAGACTGCCGTGGAGACATTCTTCAGATAATTCAATTGACCTTGACGATGACTTCACTTAACAAAGTGTAATTATCCCCAACATAGTTGTACTTGATAATGTCTTAAGGTCGAGTTCATGATAGTCATTTAAAATAAACAGGTTGTACGGTCAAATCGCGGAAATATAATTCAAAAATTATTCAAATCAATCTTCGGACTGAAGGCCACAACAACAACAACAACCTGCGGCAGTCTGAATAAGCCGTCACCGGTGTCTACAGTTTTGGATCAGTTAACTGACTGATATCTGCATTTATTGAGGGTTTCCTGCCTCACATCTGTTGTATTTCGAATGTTCCTGCACATAAGTAATACAATCATTCCGAAAGCTATGAGAAACTAGTTAACAAATTCAACAAATTATTTGTAAACTGTGAGAGTTTTACGTATCATTAACTAAGAAATTGTATCCAAACAAGAATAATTCAGCCGAACTGTAGACTCTGAAAATTACTTCGCGATCTGAGGTTGGCCGATGCTGATACGTGCCATAAGAAGGATTAATAAATATTTACGGTCTATTTTGTGTATAGAAGGCTTTCTCTAGAGCCACAAATGCTGGGGAAGTGTCCTGCTTTCTTCCCATGCGGCTTCCATTACCAGCCGCAACGTCAAAAGGTTCAAATGGCTCTGAGCACTATGGGACTTAACTTCTGAGGTCATCAGTCCCGAAGAACTTCGAATTCCTTAAACCTAACTAACCTACGGACATCACACACATCCATGCCCGAGGCAGGATTCGAACCTGCGACCGTAGCGGTCTTGCGGTTCCAGACTGTAGCGCCTAGAACCGCTCGGTCACATCGAACGGCCCGCAACGTCTAAATTGCTTCCCTGTAGGTTACAGCAAATTGAAAAATGCTCAAAAGCGAACATCTCGACCGCCGTACGTCTTGGGAACCAGATACCTCTGCAGGAACCCTTACGTGAGACTTCACCTGTGGCGTCAGAAGGTGGTAATCTGCATGGTTTACTACGCCCGATCGGGCTGGGGCAGACCGCTTTTACGACCTCATTCCCGAACGCGTTACGAGCCGCCGTGGAGCCCGTAACCACCACCTGACGTCCCATACAGCCGAGCAAACTTTTCCTGCGCTAATTAAGGGGGTCTAAACTGCTTTAACCCAGTAACGCAACCAGACTTTTTTTAACTGCCACCAAAATCGCTTATGACCACCTGCACCAGTAATATACTGTGCAAATGTCTCCTTTGTCCTTCAATAAACGGCTTCACAAGCGTTTTGATCAACCTGTTAGGTGTTGCAGCACATGTTTATCTGCACACGTTTTTTACCTGGAAAAACGTGAAGATCTGGCCAGGGTGGCAGCACCGTCTTGTTTACGCACGAGAAACACGAAGGGAAGGTCGCAAAAAACCTATGTTCCAGCACCCTTACTATTGTAGCACTGTAACACGCTACACAGCTATATACGGCAATGCTCGACGTAGCACAACAATTCAACGTTGAGTGGTACCAAAGTACTTTGCTTGGACAACCGACATAGTAAAACAATTCAACATCGATCGCTACTTTGGTTGATAACACCCCCCCGCCCACTATCAGTGTGTCAACATCTATTTATCGTATAATGTGTAGCAATCTAAGTTTCGTCTGGATAAACCACTGGTCACATTAATTCTTATGCTTCATTTTTCGAAGGAAACCTAATGTAGTACGCTTTTTTGAAACTGTTTTTTGCCGCGTTCGCACGTGGTGAAATGGGACTACCTTCCCATTCCTATCTGAAATGCCTTCCTCACATCAGCTTCTCTGAAGAGGTCAATTTAGCTCGAAATTTTAACTTTCTGAACTTCATACTCTTGCGTCTATTCCCACTTCCAGTAGTAAAACGCCATTAAAAAAATTAGTACAAATGAGTTCACTACTTCAGATTAAATTTCACATTTTACCCGATTTATTTTAGCAACTAATCCAACTTTCAAACATGTTGCACTACAAATTCTTGAAAACTTACTTCTCCCCTATTCCCGAAAAGCTACGATACTTATTGATTATGATTAAGTAAAATGACAGCTCTATTTGAGAGCTATCCATGTCACCAATAACAATATCTTACTTAAAGTAATTTGTTCATAATTAACTAAAATGTAATTTAAATTGTTATACTGTAAAACTCATTGAAATTGTATATGAAATTAAGTAAATTCTTCCAAGTTGCATATCGGGACATGTAGAGCAATATGTGGCCCATTTTTTGGTGTAAGTGCCGTAAATCATCCAATGACTTTAATTATTGTTTTGTAAATCTTACATTTAACAATGTATTCAAGTGGCGCATGAATAACTTGGGCAGAGTCAGTAAGGATGTAGTAGTGGAAGTAAGAGAGAGTCAGTCAGTGAGTCTGCATTATTACCTTTCGGAAGCTGTGTGAGACACTTTCGGAATCTGTCAGACGATAACATGTATCTACCATCAATTTATACACTATTCAGTTATAATACAAAAAAAGGAAAGTTATGTACACGGTGTTCTATTTAAAAATTACTACATCAGCAACGACAGACTCTTGACTTTCTGAAGCAACAACCCCTGAGGATATCAAAATTGAGTATTTCATCATATGAAGCAGATAAGATATTAGGAGAACTTTTATTAACTGTGGTAAAATTTTTTTAGTTTTCAGTCATCTTCGTACTTGTGAATGGTGAAGCCCCAACATATTAAGTTGCTCCGACGGTCTGATTGAGAGTTCACTATTACCACTGTCCAATTATAGACAGAACTAAAAGCTGTGAATTTGAATCGCGAATCAGCTGTTCGTGCGGGTCGCGGTTCTCAGCCGTATTTCATAATAATATGCATGTAGCAACTAACAACCGAATCCAAAACGTCAGCTAACGTTATGAGATTCTTAATAAGTGTAGTTTTCCTGATCCATAACAAAAAGAAATACAGAGACAGTAATGTTTTAAGATGCGCTTAATTTTAATTGCCGTTTGTGAATTCGGCCGTGAGGTTAGAAAAGTTGGCCGCTTACCACAGGGGCAGAGGCTAAGTGGCGGGGCCACTGCGATGCTGGAGAATGTGGGAGGAGGAACGTTTTATTGTTTCTCTTCCAGTACTGACAACTCGGGGGAGTGGACTTGTATCGATCAGCTCGTATGGTATATGTGGTGTCACTGCCAGACACCACACTTGCTAGGGTAGCTTAAATCGGCCGCGGTCCATTAGTACATGTCGGACCCGCGTGTCGCCACTGTGTGATCGTAGACCTAGCGCCACCACACGGCAGGTCTCGAGCGACGTACGAGAACTCGCCCCAGTTGTACGACGACGTTGCTAGCAACTATACGGACGAAGCCTTTGCTCTCATTTGCCGAGAGACAGAATAGCCTTCAGCTAAGTTCATGGCTACGACTTAGCAAGGCGCCATTAGCCTTACATAGTTTGATAGTTATCGTATGAAATGTCTCATCAAGAATGCTGTATTCACAACAAGGATAAATAAAAGTTAAGTATTGAGGAGCTGCATACTTTTCTTATTAGAATTCACTACTTATCCTGTTCCAGAATTTACGCCCGTCGGCGTTAGATAGCGTGCATTTCGGCCTCCTCTATCTACAAGGTGTTGGCACATTCACCAACACATCAGTATAAATTATGGCACGGAAATAACATGGATTCATGAATGAATGCGCATTACAGATATGGCCATCTTCAAATGCTATACTTGTTCGTAGCCGCGCGGGATTTGCCGAGCGGTCTCAGGCGCTGCAGTCATAGACTGTGAGGCTGGTCCCGGCGGAGGTTAGAGTCCTCCCTCGGGCATGGGAGAGGGTGTTTGTCCTTAGGATAATTTAGGTTAAGTAGTGTATAAGCTTAGAGACTGATGACCTTAGCAGGTAAGTCCCATAATATTTCACACACATTTGAACATTTGAACTTGTTCGTAGCAAAGAACATTAAATTAGTTAAGGATGTTGTAATATAGCCCAGTAAGTAGAAGACACATGATGCTCAAAGCGTTTAGTAAGCATTTTTGAATCGTGCCTCATATTGCATGCATTCAAAAAGGATAACATTTTACGTCAGGGAATCTTTGTACCGCTAACTACTTTTGTTTCACATCTCTGGTGTTTCACCTACTTGCATTATTTTGTAGTAAAAGAAACACTTTTATTACCTCTGTGATTTCTTGTTCGTATTTTTAGTGTATTTCCACGTTACAAGCACTTACGCTTGTGATTATTCTTTAACTGCGTGGGCTTTGAAGAGATCTTCTGACATCAGTGACTGAAAGTGAACAGCGCCAGGTCGATACAAATATGTTAGTATTTCAAAGTAAACCTTCAACCCTGAATTAACATTTTGTTTTTACTTCTTATTAACGCCTGATTTACTTATGGCAGGTCTAAAATTACTCGGAGCATTAGACATACGAAAAATATTGTATATTTTAAGACTGGTCTAGAGTTAACCTGAATGACCATGTAACTCTGTACTAGTGTTAAAACTCAAATATCTCTCTTATAGGGTACGAGCATTGCATCTTCATATTTTCGCAGCCCAAAGATTGTTCCTTAAAATTTCGGGCGTGCAGCCGTATAAATTCGACGTCGTCTTCTAATATTTCGGCTGAACCAGCCACCTTGAGAGTGAGCCTAGGTGACTGACGTTCCAGTACGTGCTCCGTCCTTTTAACCCGCAGACCGGAACACTGCGCATGCGGCCACAGATACACAAAGCCCCAGAGACGTTGATCGGCGACAAAGAGGTATGACATATGCATGGAATTAGATCTATGGCTGTGCTGTCGATCCACACGGTGATATCGACGTATCACTGCGAGCTGCACCGTAGCGACGTCTTCGTGAGTTCATTACAGAAATTGCGGGATTCCATGATTTGTCCAAGCTGAAGCTGCTATCTCCATTAGTAAATTTGTCCCCGACTGAATTTCAGTTGCTTCGTTCGCTACTGAATCCCAGAAAGATGAAGTCGATGCTAAAGTTAGACGTTATCGTACACCATAGAGTGTGCCCAGTGTCAATACAGTGCTCTGCCACCGCAGATTTATTACACAACTGGCCATTAAAATTGCCACACCAAGAAGAAATGCAGATGATAAACGGGTATTCATTGGAGAAATATATTATACTAGAACTGACATGTGATTACGTTTTCGCCGGCGGGAGTGGCCGAGCAGTTCTAGGCGCTACAGTCCGGAACCGCACGACCGCTACGGTCGCACGTTCGAATCCTGCCTCGGGCATGGATGTGTGTGATGTCCTTAGGTTAGTTAGGTTTAAGTAGTTCTAAGTTCTAGGGGACTTATGACCGCAGATGTTTTGTCCCATAGTGCTCACAGCAATTTTTTCTTCTCCTGTATGAGGCACGTGCGTTAACCACTGCGCTATCCGGGACACATCGTTATCGCAACTGCGGGGAATGTCTTGGCACGCCTCATCGCCGATTCTCATTCCCCTTCGACCGCCAGCTATCCACAGCCCCTGCCCATTTCTCCATGTTCGCTACTCTGTGATTCCCACAGGAAGTCAGACGTATTTGTGCATCCGCGCAGAAGAAGGTGGATCCATTGCCGAGCTAGGCGAATCACTTGTATGAATGCGTGGTGCCTGTTCTTTCAGACAGTGCCTGCGTATAGGTGGCGCTCGATGGGAATGTGAATCGGTCGTGAGGCGTTGTAAGATAGTCGGCGAAGTTGCGATGGCGCAATGGTTAAGGCACCTGCCTAATAAGGAGATCCTGGGCTCGAATCCCGGTTCGGTACACATTTTCACTCGTCGCCGCTGATTCCGCGTAATGTCGCAGTGCAGCTGACAGCAGTGATCCCCTCTCGTTCATTTCCTTTCTCCCTCCCTCCACCTTCAATTTACATATAATTTACAAATGTGTACCTCAGATTTCCATTGGGAAAAAATATTTCAGTTGCAGCTAAGACAGTAAAGGTTGATGCACACAACTGTAAACAGAGCGTCTGAAGCGATTAAAATCGTCTTTGTTCGACTGTAGCGGTTTGAGCTGTGGTGGTCCCCTAGTAAGGAGTGTGGTACAGGCGATGGTAGGCATGCAGCCTTCTGCTCCTCTGCATTCCTTCACTGCCGGGCGCTGCCTGCGTGCCGTCCTCGACTGCTGTTATCGGCGCAGCTAATTGTGAGTGACGTCACGCCGGTGGCGGCAGCGGTGATAGGTCTGGCTCACTGGCGCGCGGGCATCGGCTGCTCAGCCACTGCCTATGGCCGCTGCGGGGCTGCTGGTTACCTGCAGCTACGGAGAGACGCCATGCTGCCAGATGGCCATCCGCGACTGGTGGTGAGTGCTCACTGCTGATGCCTGTCATTCCGCGCTCATATCCGCTTAGCTCGCTCTACATTTCGTGGGCGGTTGTTCTAATAGAGGAGTGCTTCTCTATGGTCTCCACTTGATCTATACAGGGTTGTCCATTGATAGTGACCGGGCCAAATATCTCACGAAATAAGCATCAAACGAAAAAACTACAAAGAACGAAACTCGTCTAGCTTGAAGGGGGAAACCAAATGGCGCTATGGTAGGCCCACTAGATGGCGCTGCCATAGGTCAAACTGGTATCAACTGCGTTTTTTAAATAGGAACCCCCATTTTTTTACATTTTCGTGTAGTACTTAAAGAAATATGAATGTTTTAGTTGGACACCTTTTTCGCTTTGTGATAGATGGCGCTGTGATAGTCATAAACGTGTAAGTACGTGCGGACGGTATTTGCTTCGTGATACGTTACCCGTGTTAAAAATGAACCGTTTACCAATTGCGGAAAAGGTCGATATCGTGTTGATGTATGGCTTTTATGATCAAAATGCCCAACGGGCGTGTGCTATGTATGCTGCTTGGTATCCTGGACGACATCATCCAAGTGTCCGGACCGTTCGCCGGATAGTTACGTTATTTAAGGAAACAGGAAGTGTTCAGCCGCATGTGAAACGTCAACCACGACCTGAAACAAATGATGATGCCCAAGTAGGTGTTTTAGCTGCTGTCGCGGCTAATCCGCACATCAGTAGCAGACAAATTGCGCGAGAATCGAGAGTCTCAAAAACGTCGGTGTTGAGAATGCTACACCAACATCGATTGCACCCGTACTATATTTCTATGCACCAGGAATTGCATGGCGACGACTTTGAACGTCGTGTACAGTTCTGCCACTGGGCACAAGAGAAATTGCGGGACGATGACAGGTTTTTTGCACGCGTTCTATTTAGCGACGAAGCGTCATTCACCAACAGCAGTAACGTAAACCGGCGTAATATGCACTTTTGGGCAAAGGAAAATCCAATCCCTCGTCGAAGCACCATACCATGGCCCGAATGTTCACCGGATCTGACGTCCCCGGATTTCTTCCTGTGGGGAAAGTTGAAGGATATTTGCCATCGTGATCCACCGACAGCGCCTGACAACATGCGTCAGCGCATTGTCAATGCATGTGGGAACATTACGGAAGGCGAACTACTCGCTGTTGAGAGGAATGTCGTTACACGTATTGCCAAATGCATTGAAGTTGACGGACATCATTTTGAGCATTTATTGCATTAATGTGATGTTTACAGGTAATCAAGCTGTAACAGCATTAATTTAAATAACCTACCTGTTACCAACTGTTCGTCTAAAATTGTGAGCCACATTTTGTGACTATTACAGCGCCATCTATCACAAAGCGAAAAAACTGGTCCAACTAAAACATTCATATTTCTTTACATACTACACGAATATGTAATAAAAAATGGGGGTTCCTATTTAAAAAACGCAGTTGATATCCGTTTGACCTATGGCAGCGCCATCTAGCGGGCCAACCATAGCGCAATCTCGTTTTCCCCTTCAAGCTAGACAAGTTTCCGGCTTTGTAGTTTTTTCGTTTGACGCTTATTTCGTGAGATATTTGTCCCGGTCACGATCAGTGGACCGTCTTGTAAAAGTAAAGTGTTTCTTTAGATACTGGCCAAGATCTGTTTACAGTAAACAACTGGTGTAGTAGGTAGTGTGTTCCAAGCAGCCCACTTTTTACGGCACTAAACTCGTTTTCTTTGTGACAAATGTATTTCCTATTTACGTGTCAAGAGCTGGGTGTAACAGTTGTGACTCAAATTATTATTTTCATATGTATTAAATTCTCGTAATCAAAACTGTCGGCGTTGTTTACGTTTCAAAATACCGTCGATGAGTTGAGGTTATAGCGCCATGTTGTTCATATCGCTTGTCGTGTCTCAAAGCCGACTGCATGTGTCACAGTTTTCTCTTTATCCTCGGTAAACTCTAGAGATCCGACCACTATACTGGAAAACATACGCCGTTAAGAGTCACCAACTGCATTTGGTTCCTGTAGTCCGTTGGTCCGTACTGCGAAATCACGTCGGCGCGATTTTTGTGCAAGTCTCTGTGGCAACATGTCAGTGTTGTCACGTCTCTATAGTCAAACGTCGTTTTCAGAGTGGGGGTATAAGAAGGGGAGGAACGGCTGCAGACTTACGCTGTATATTGCTTTGAAGCCGTCGCCGCCATGTTAGTAGCCCTAAACATTAGCAGACTGCTGTTTGAAATTACTTCTTGTTCTTAATTTCTGTCGTGTTAACGCAGCAGTTGTTTTAACTAATAAATATTACACTGCTCCTGCGAATATTACAGAGTCAGGAAGGCATTTGCAGACATTTTCTGATGCTGAAGGGATATTTGATCCAGTAATACGAACATTTGGCCTCGTTAATATACCAAACCTTTCGGAACATGTTTCGAATAACCCAGAAGTTAAGTAGGAGATGTGAAAAGGCTGGTTTCGTAATCTAGCAGATGCCTTAATACATCTACATCTTCATCGATACTCTGCAAATCACATTTAAGTGCCTGGCAGAGGGTTCATCGAACCACCTTCACAATTCTCTATTGAGACCGATGACCACGCTGTCTGGTCTCCTTCCCCAAACAACCAACCAACCAATTCTCTATTATTCCTATCTCGTACAGCGCGCGGAAAGAATGAACACCTATATCTTTCCGTACGAGCTCTGATTTCCCTTATTTTGTCTTGGTGATCGTTGCTCCCTGTGTAGGTCGGTGTCAACAAAATATTTTCGCATTCGGAGGAGAAAGTTGGTGATTGGAATTTCGTGAGAAGATTCCGTCACAACGAAAAACACCTTTCTTTTAACGATGTCCAGCCCAAATCTTGTATCATTTATGTGACACTCTCTCCCATATTTCGCGATAATACAAAACGTGCTGCCCTTTTTTGAACTTTTTCTATGTACCCCGTCAGTCCTATCTGGTAAGGATCCAACACCGCGCAGCAGTATTCTAAAAGAGGACGGACAAGCGATGTGTAGGTAGTCTCCTTAGTAGACCTGCTATATTTTCTAAGTGTCCTGCCAATAAAATGCAGTCTTTGGTTAGCGTTCCCCATAACATTTTCTATGTGTTCCTTCCAATTTAAGTTGTTCGTAATAGTAATACCTAGGAATTTAGTTGAATTTACGGCTTTTAATTAGACTGATTTATCGTGTAACCGAAGTTTAACGAGTTCCTTTTAGCACTCATGTGAATGACCTCACACTTTTCGTTATTTAGGGTCATCTGCCACTTTTCGCACCATTCAGATATCTTTTCTAAATCCTTTTGCGGTTTGTTTTGATCTTCTGGTGACTTTATTAGTCGATAAACGACACCGTCACCTGCAAACAACCGAAGACGGCTGCTCAGATTGTCTCTAAAATCGTTAGTATAGATAAGGAACAGCATAGGGCCTATAACACTACCTTGGGGAACGCCAGAAATCACTTCTGTTTTACTCGATGACTTTCCGTCAATTACTACGAACTGTGACCTCTCTGACAGGAAATCACAAATCCAGTCACATAACTGAGACGATACAGAATGACAAAACTGATGCTCCGTGCCGCACGGGATTAGCCGAGCGGTCTCAGGCGCTGCAGTCATGGACTGTGCGGCTGATCCAGGTGGAGGTTCGAGTCCTCCTTCGGGCATGGGTGTGTGTGTTTGTCCTTAGGATAATTTAGGTTAAGTAGTGTGTAAGCTTAGGGACTGATGACCTTAGCAGTTAAGTCCCATAAGATTTCACACACATTTTTTTAATGCTCCGTCTCATGTCCTCTTCCCGTAAATGCTGTGAACATATTTTGCTGTGTCTGGACAGTTTGTAATATTTCCATCTCACTGCGTTCTACCAGAATGCTCTTCGAGTTGTATTGATAGGAAATGTAAAGTCAAATTATGGAAATAAGGTAACTAGCGCAACTAAAATTCATGTATATAAAGGAAAACATCGCTTGAACGAGTCCACTTAAGAATGATATCTCATTCCTTTGCACTTTTAAACTATAATCATAACGACTTCTACACCTGTAAATGTTGCAAGCTGGCATTTTTTAAATCAAAACACTTCCAACAGAAGTGGGGCTACTAATATCGCGGACGTTGGCTTCAGGTTCGTGACGTCATGACAACACCGCTTTTGTACTTCCATGGTTTTCAGTATCGTTGCTTCGCTGCCACCACCAGCCTTTTGTGGTTCACAGTTCACAACCGACAATAGTGCCGCCAGCCATTAAGGAGCATTCTTTCCCTGCACGAAGTATAACTACTTCCACCGATAACAATCTCCCAAAAAGACAGCAGTGGGCAACTGTTCAAAGTGCTAATCGCACTCTGTAAGCTGGTGTTTTGCGGAGGATACTGGTAGCGAACGCTTGCAGTCTGCTCGTAGCACATTGGCTACTAGGACAAGCTCCGCCTCCGCCTTTCAGGGTAGCCAACATATAGGTTGTAAAAGAAACGAAGTTGTAATGGGCTAGCACATCGCAAAACGGAAATGAAAGTTGATGGCGGGTCGCTGGACGGGCCAACACAGAAACTTCGATAATTTTTCTGAATAATAATAGTAATGATATTAATAATAACCACAAAATGCAACACTGCAAACGTACCAATGGCTACTTACTGCTACGGCGCAGAATATTGTTACTCCTCACCCACGATATTAATGCGCTTGCCCGTTATCACAAACATGCGATGTCGTTAAAGATGTACAGTGGTAACTAAGCAAAACTTATCGCTCAATGAAAGCTTTCGGGTCAGCTGTGCATATATTATCAATTTCGATTAAGCACTGAATCACGATAAGCCGACCGGAAAGCCCTCACTCCAGGTCAATAATATTGTGGTCGACTACTAGGTAGCTAAGGTTAGAAGCGAGCGTAAACATTCTGATGTCAGCCGGCCGTTATCGATCAGAAAAGGACCACGTAATAGTGCCCCAGTAGAAGGTAAAGTGACACACAAAAGCACACACTTCACGTTTTCACCGGATGAAATATAATTTATTGTGTAGACCTCGTCGAGACTGACACCTTTTATTAAACACCATCTCCAGATAGCTAATGGCTTCATTGTCAAACATGATGTGTCTACCTAGCGCGCACGTGCATCTATATTACTAAAAAATTATCCTGGAATCCGATATCCGGTGTCAGATGCAGCGTAGCTGCAACAAAAATTCGATTTTCAATAGTTCTCGTAATTATTGACAGAATTGAAAAATTTAAAATGGTGTCATAATGTAATCATTAACAAGTACGAGGACAGTTAAATAAGTAATGCAACACATTTTTTTCTGACACAGGGGTTGTTTTATTCAGCATTGAAATACACCAGGTTATTCCCCAATCTTTTAGCTACACAACACTATTTTTCAACGTAATCTCCATTCAATGCTACGGCCTTACGCCACCTTGAAATGAGGGCCTGTATGCCTGCACGGTACCATTCCGCTGGTCGATGTCGGAGCCAACGTCGTACTGCATCAATAACTTCTTCACCATCCGCGTAGTGCGTCTCACGGATTGCGTCCTTCATTGGGCCAAACATATGGAAATCCGACGGTGCGAGATCGGGGCTGTAGGGTGCATGAGAAAGAACAGTCCACTGAAGTTTTGTGAGCTCCTCTCGGGTGCGAAGACTTGTGTGAGGTCTTGCGTTGTCATGAAGAAGGAGAAGTTTGTTCTGATTTTTGTGCCTACGAACACGCTGAAGTCGTTTCTTCAATTTCTGAAGAGTAGTACAATACACTTCAGAGTTGATCGTTTGACCATGGGGAAGGACATCGAACAGAATAACCCCTTCAGCGTCCCAGAAGACTGTAACCGTGACTTTACTGGCTGAGGGTATGGCTTTAAACTTTTTCTTGGTAGGGGAGTGGGTGTGGCGCCACTCCATTGATTGCCGTTTTGTTTCAGGTTCGAAGTGATGAACCCATGTTTCATCGCCTGTAACAATCTTTGACAAGAAATTGTCACCCTCAGCCACATGACGAGCAAGCAATTCCGCACAGATGGTTCTCCTTTGCTCTTTATGGTGTTCGGTTAGACAACGAGGGACCCAGCGGGAACAAACCTTTGAATATCCCAACTGGTGAACAATTGTGACAGCACTACCAACAGAGATGTCAAGTTGAGCACTGAGTTGTTTGATGGTGATTCGTCGATCATCTCGAACGAGTGTGTTCGCACGCTCCGCCATTGCAGGAGTCACAGCTGTGCACGGCCGGCCCGCACGCGGGAGATCAGAGTCTTGCTTGACCTTGCGGCGATGATGACACACGCTTTGCCCAACGACTCACCGTGCTTTTGTCCACTCCCAGATCACCGTAGACATTCTGCAAGCGCCTATGAATATCTGAGATGCCCTGGTTTTCCGCCAAAAGAAACTCGATCACTGCCCGTTGTTTGCAACGCACATCCGTTACAGACGCCATTTTAACAGCTCCGTACAGGGCTGCCACCTGTCGGAAGTCAATGAAACTATACGAGACGAAGCGGGAATGTTTGAAAATATTCCACTAGAAATTTCCGGTTTTTTCAACCAAAATTGGCCGAGAAAAAAAAATGTGTTGCATTACTTATTGAACTGCCCTCGTATAATCTTATGTTAAAAGTTCAACACAACAACACAAGTATTACAGTTGGAAACTGTGTGATTGTCTTGAGACAGCGAAACTGCCTGCGCGAAAAATTGCCGGTCTGTACTGAGGTGGCAAAAGTCATGGGATACGATTTAATATGGTGTCGGATCTCCTTTTGGTCGGCATAGTGCAGCAGCTCGGCATGGACTCAAAAAGCTGTTGGAAATTCCCTGCAGAAATACTGCGGTATGCTGCCTGTATAGCCGTCCGTAATTGCGGAAGTGATGCCGGTGCAGGATTTTGTGCACGAACTGACCTCTCGATTACGTTCTATAAATGTTCGATGCGAGTCATGTCGGGCGATCTGTGTGGCTAAATCATTCGCTCGATGGTCCAGAATCTTCTTCAAACCAATCGCGAACAGTCTTCTCCTGGAGACATGGCACACTGTCATCCATAAAAATACCGTCGTTGTTTGCTGCAGATGGTCTCCAAGTAGGCGAGTATACACATTTCCAATCAATGATCGGTTCAGTTGGAGCTGAGGACCCAGTTCATCCCATGCAAACACAGCCCACACCATTTTGGCAGAATGACAACCTGGATACAAGGCTTCGTGTGGTCTGCGGCACCCTCGAATCCTACCATGAGCTCGTGCCATCTGAAATCGGGACTCATCTGACCTGTCGTCTAAGGTCCAACCGATATGGTCACGAGCTCAGGAGAGGCGCTGCAGACGATGTCGTGCTGTTAACAAGGACACTCGCTTCGGTCGTCTGCTGCCGAAGCCTATTAATGCCAAATCTCGCCGCACTGCCCTAACGGATAAGTTCGTCGTACGTCCCACGTTGATTTCTGCTTCTCTGCACCGAGAAATCTACGCAAACGCCGCTGCTCTCGGTCATTAACTGAAAGGCCATCGCGGTGGTCTAGCGGTTCTGGCGCTGCAGTCCGGAACCGCGGGACTGCTACGGTCGCAGGTTCGAATCCTGCCTCGGGCATGGGTGTGTGTGATGTCCTTAGGTTAACAAACTGCCTATTGGCTTCTGTCTCGGGTTCTTCGGCCGACGTTCATCTAATGATTTTTCTGACGTTTCGCCAGCACGAGTGGCTGGCATTGTCAAAGCTTCACCCTCCATTGCCGGTGATGAACTGGAGCCGAGCTCGCGGGCGCAGACTATATGTACCTGGCGCGCCAACGTCCGAGGGCTTCTCCGCGGTCATTTCCGGTGCGGTTCTCCTCTTGCTACCTGCGACGGTCGTTCGCTGCAGTACGGGAAGCCAGGATCCGTTGACCTTAAGGCTTTCCTCTTTCTTGTTCAAACTGTTCGCGTGTTTTTGTATTTCTACAGCTTCTCTGAACAAGCGCGTGTGATAGTGGTTCTCTGCAGCCAGAACTTCCGTGTCGGCGAATTTTATTACGTGGTCGGTCTCATTCAGTGCGTGTTCTGCCACGGCCGATTTCTCCACCTGCCCCAACCTGCAATGTCGTTTATGCTCCTTGATCCTGGTGTTAATGGATCGTCCAGTCATTCCGACATAAACTTTTCCGCATGTGCATGGTATACAGTATATTCCCGGCATTGCAAGTGGGTCTCTTTCCTCCTTCGCCGATCTAAGACACTCTTTGGTCTTCCTTGTCGGTTTGAAAACGTCAGAAAAATCATTAGATGAACGTCGGCCGAAGAACCCGAGACAGAAGCCAATAGGCAGTTTGTCAACAAGTGGCCACGAAAGCCTCAACAATTTTTGTCCTTAGGTTAGTTAGGTTTAAGTAGTTCTAAGTTCTAGGGGACTTATGACCTAAGATGGTGAGTCCCATAGTGCTCAGAGCCATTTGAACCATTTTGAAAGGCCATCGGCCATTGCGTTGTCCGTGGGGAGAGGTAATGTCTGAAATATGTTATTCTTGGCACACGCTTGTCACTGTGGATCTCGGAATATTGAATTACCTGACGATTTCCGAAATGGAATGTCCCATGCGTCTAGCTCCAACCACATTCCCCGTTAATTTCCCGTCGTGCGGCCACAATCACGCCGGACATCATTTTCAAATGAATCACCTGAGTACAAATGACAGTTCCGCCAATATACCGCCCTTTCATACCTTGTGTACGCGATACTGGCGCCATCTGTACATGTGCATATTGCTATCCAATAACATTTGTCACCTTAGTGTTTATTCATGCAGTATTTGAGAGCGAGAGCAGTTAACGACTACCAGCAAACTTTACACAGTTTAAAACCTTTTCAAAACTTATTATCCTTGACACCCCCGGCAAAAGAATGAAATCACAAAAGCTTGTCGCTTAGTATTGTTTCGCTTTCCATGCAGTAAAACTTCAGCTTCAGGTGTGACGTTTTAATTTATCACTTCTTTACTATTCACGCTATTCACAACACAGTTTGCAGACAGTAGCCACTTACACAGCAATGTACGTTCAAAATTATATTATTGTACGGCTCAGAAGCCCGCCCGGCTAGCCGTACGGTCAAACACGCTGCTTCCCGAGCGGGAAGGCGTGCCGGTCCCTGGCACGAATCCGCCTGGCGGATTAGTAGTGGTGAGGTACGATGTGCCGGCCAGCCTGTGGATGGTTTTTAAGCGGTTTTCCATCTGTCTCGGCGAATGCGGGCTGGTGCGCAAACACTGTCTCCACGCACGCGTACACCATAATCACTCTACCACGCAATCATTTGGGGTTACACTCGTCTGGCGTGAGACGTTCGCGGGGGGTCCACTGGGGGCCGAACCGCACAATAACCCTGGGTTCGGTGTGGGGCGGCGGCGAGGTGGGTGGACTGCTGTGGTGTGTTGTGGGGTTGTGAATCACTGAAGGCTACGGCGGGACGAAGCCTCTCCGTCGATTCTAGGTCCCCGGTTCAATACTCTATACACACACGGCACAGAAGTTGACGTCACAAGCAGTTAGAAGCGTGAAGAACTAACTCTTTCTTAACACGAAGCACACATTACTTAGTTTATATTCGTCCATTGTTTCATACTGAAATCACTTAGTGAATTCCAAAAAACTGTAAGCATAATTTCAAATCATTCCTAAACTTTTTCTCGCCTACATGCTCATAGGGAAAAATTTAATACGTTAACGCATTGGTACGGTAATCAGAGTTCTGAAATCGTTTCATTCATCGGCGTCCGATTCTTTAAAGAATCGGGTGATTACTCGTGCTCACTAAAACGCTAGAGGCGCCAAGAACAGTAGAAAGTGACTAGCAGAATTCTGTGCTTGAGTAAGGGAACACACTTTGAGAATAAACTGTAGGCTTTCTGTATCCGGGGGGGAATGGGTGTATCTTTGACTCCTGACTTCAGAAATAGCAATAATTACAATTTAGTGTGTCTCAGTTCCTGAAGCAGTTTGACGCCACGTTTGCAACTTGCGCGTTCCTAATGTACCACCGTTGTCCAGCTGGGGAAACAGGACGCACAGCGTGACTTGGAATCCAAACCACATGTAGTTTCTGGGAAATCTTCAGATCACTGAGACGCGAATGCTATGTTAAAGGCAGACTGAAAAAGTCTAGGGTCCGAGTGGGAGTCGATCAAGCGACCTTTTAATTTCCAAGCACGCATTTCACCAGTAGACCACCATGCCCAACTCAGAAACGACAATTCTTCTCTTGACCTGCCGTCTACACCCAGGAGGGCTGAAAGTTGACCACTCGATTTTGCAAGCTCTCAAAACTGATCCACGAAATTGTTTCTACATTCACAAGTTTCATCGAGCCAAATTCAGGACTAGCATACTGCAATTTTACGTGAGATATTTCCTGCCCCCTGCCAATATCACTCCTTTGCAAAGTGTTGCTTCCTGTAGGGGCTGAAATACACTGCAACATGACTTGATATTGAACTAATTTTCTAAGGCTACTTGAAGGTGCGTAAGAGACTTCTGTAGTAAACTATACCACGGAGCGATCCTAATTCCGTCTATCAAATGCATTAGCAGTACGTCCAATCAAACCTTTTGCAGTGTTTGCTTGACAACACAAGTTGCCTTCCCTGGAGATCGACACAGCCACCGAGCGCGTTGGCGCAGTGGTTAGCACACGGCATTCGCATTCGGGAGGACGACGGTTCAAATCCGCGTCCGGTCATCATGATTTAGGTTTTCCGTGTTTCAGGCAAATGCCGGGATGGTTCCTTTGAAACGGCACGGCCGATTTCCTTCCCCATCCTTCCCTAATCCGATCTTGCGCTTCGTCTCTAATGACCTCATTGTCTACGGGACGTTAAACACTAATCTCCCCCTCCTCTTCACAGCCACTGCTGTGTCACACGTACAGAACTGGGTCACGAGTCACCCACAACAGAGCAACACTCATTCACAGCGAGGAGAGGGCCCTGATTATCGCCAGCTAAGAGGGAAGACACGAAGCGCCGACTCTACGTGGCGCAAGAGGAACCAGAAACTCTTCTCGCGTTGGTCTTACGCTTCCAAGGTCGAAGCCGCACAGTCCGAATTCTTAAGGCTGACGTTGTCAAAACGCATACTCACTTTTTATGAACACACAGTCATCAACAATACAAGGATGGTAGTTGATTGCTTCATGACCCGCACTAAAGTATTAGATAATAAGCTATTACGCCTTATTCCCTAGCGAAATGCTACAATTTACTTTTCTCTTCGTCTTTCCTTTTTTACTGTAAATATAAAAAACAAACCTAAGTTCACTATTTAAAACCATGTAATTGTGCAATTAGACTGTGGTGGTATTTAGTTGCCCTACGATAGATGTTTGGCCGTAAGATAACTTCCTCTGGCACACAACCGTCACACAACGTAAAAAATTCATAGAAAATAGATATTCTAACATGATCTATCTAGCACAGGAGAAAACACGGATATGACAGAGACGATAAATTTTTACATAGGGTACTAAATATCAGCACGAGTTCCAGCATTGTCAACATTAGTTTATCAGGTATCTGAGATGGAATGATGAATCCATTTTTTCAGTGTGACTGAAAAAACACTAAAAATATAAGCCACCTTTTCTCAACTTTGTATTCAGTGTATTATTTACTGTCTTTTCATGCTTCCAAAAAACCTGTAATTCCTCTTGCAAATACATCATGAAACATTTGTTCAAATGACGTAATCTTGTTTATGTCTTTGAAAAAATGTTCAAATGTGTGTGAAATCTTATGGGACTTAACTGCTAAGGTCATCAGTCCCTAAGCTTACACACTACTTAACCTAAATGATCCTAAGGACAAATACACACACCCATGCCCGAGGGAGGACTCGAACCTCCGCCGGGACCAGCCGCACAGTATGTCTGTGAATGTATGGGCTATATGGTGTACGTGTGCAGCTATTCAAAGATTCCTTATGTATGCTCTGGATTTGTACAAAGATGCGTTCCGTGTATGTGGTTCGAAAATCTCTGCCGGTTTGTGCGTGGTATGATTGGGAATATATCTTGTACTGTTTTATATACACTGTCTTGTAAAAAGTATCCGGATATTGCTATGGAATGTCGTAAGTACTAGTAGATGTTATGAGAGGTGGACCCGCCAGTATAAAAGAGGGCGGTGAGTATTGTGTTTTGATTAGAGAAGCAGTAACAAAAGGATGGGTTGGTCAGGAGAGCTCAGTGAGTCCCTACGAGGACTAATCACTGGATGTTACCGGAGTGACAAATCCATGAGGGACATTTCAGCCCCTCTAAAGCTGCCCACGTCGACTCTTGGTGATGTGATTGTACGACGGAAACGCCAATGAACAACAACGACTAAACCACGGTCAGGTAGACCTCTTACACTAGTGGACACGGACCTTCGAGCGTTGCGAATGGTGGTTGTAAGAAATTGCATGAAATCAGCGAAGGGAATTGCTCTTGAGTTCCACAGTGCTACCAGCAGTGCAGATAGCACAATGACTGTGTAGAGAGTTGAAAAGAACGGGGTACAACGCCACTGGGCAGTACGTATTGGGAACGAGAGATTCGGAGTGATGAATCAAGCTAAACCCTGTGAAATCCAATACAAGGTTTTGGTTTTGGCGATTGGCTGGTGAGCGTTACCTGCTATCATGTATAGTGCCAGCATTTAAATGTGAAGAAGGTGGTGCTACAGTATGGAAGTGTTTTGTCGGTTTGGGTTTGGTTCTCTTACTGCACTTAAGAAGACGATGAATGCGCAAGGATATGAGCCCACCTGACAGCATTGTGTATAGCGTACAGTAAAGGATCATATCGGAGATGAGGATTGTATCAGCATCTGTGTGACAGTGGTTTGTGGTCAAAAACACTACTGAAAAGTACTGGCCTTCTTAAGGTACCGACCTGAACACAGTGGAAGACTTTTGGTACGAGTTGTAACACCACCCTCGCTCCAGACGTCAGTGTACATCATTTCGTTATCAGGTTTCGGCTCTTGTGGAATAATGGGCTGCTATTCTTCGGTGTCCCCAGTGGAGTTCATCCCGTCATAAAGGCGAAGTGTGGACACATCCCTAATTAATGTCCACTAATAGGTGTCCAGATACATTTGATCAATGCAGCCCTCCATATGGTTGTTGTGCACAGTATGGCTATTTTGCTAACTTATGTTGCAATTTATTGGTAGTTATGAAAGCTAGTCTGACTTTCTGGGTTCCTAATTCTGATTAAAAATATAGGAAAGGTAAAAGTGTAGAAAATACTAATCGCATCTTCAGTTATCGACGTATCAGGTAGACTGTTATAAATTCAGCCCGCTGTGTTAGTGCGGTAGCAAGTTACAGAGTTCAGTCTGGAAATCTTCAGTGCGGAACTTCTACGCACAATGGCAAGAATCTACGATCGTCGCCTCTCTTGCTACCACGCACGACTTCACAGAGAAGCGAGAAGTTTGAACTTTCTCGACGCAAATCAAGTTACGATTCCACCTCTTCAAGGCGTTTCTCGAGATTTGGCTTCATGTGACATCACGTAGTTCCCAGAAATGAAGGATAATAATAAGGGGCATTGGTGTGGAATGGAAACTTGCACCTTAATGGGTGAATTGATGGCGCCAACTCAAGGCAAAATTAAAAAACAAAGTTTCCGACGAATGAAAATAAGATGCGAACAATAACGATACTTCAGAATTATGTACTTGAGTATTAACTACAATACACGGATTGAAGAAAACATGAAAAGGAAGGAACAATGCGATCAGAAACATTTCAAATGTGTGTGAAATCTTATGGGACTTAACTGCTAGGGTCATCAATCCCTATCAGAAACATTTCCGCCGACGTCATTCCAAACAGGCTTGATAGATTATTTGGGTATGGAGATATAGGAAGACATTACACTGACTGACTAGTTTACAGTTGAAGATATTCTTCTAAAAGACGCAACCCATTAATTGAACATAGTCTTTCACAACGGGACTACCACATATCGCATCGGCATTAAGCTGTACTTAAATCAGGTGATGATGAGGAATTAGATTAGAAAATGAGACAATGTAGTAGATGAGTTTAGCTGTTTGGGCACCAAAATAATTGATGATTGTTGAAGTATGGAGTATATAAAATGTAGACTGACGAAGACAAGGAAAGCGTTTCTGAAGGAGAGGATTTTGTTAGCTTCGAGTACAGAGTTAAGTGTCAGGAAGTCTTTTTCTGAAACTATTTCTATGGATTGTAGCCAGGTATGGAAGTAAAACGTGGATGATAAACAGTTTAGACAAGAAGAGAATAGAAGCCTTTGAAATGTGGTGTTGTAGAAGAATGCTGAAGATTAGATGGTTAGATCACGTAACTAATGAGGAAGTACTGAATGGAATTGTGAGAAGGGGAATTTGTGACACGACTGGACTAGAAGAGGGGATTGGTTGGTAGGACATGTTCTGAGGCATCAAGGGATCAACAATTAGTATTGGAGGGAAGCGTGGAGGGGCAAAATCTTAGAGGGAGACCAAGGGATGAATGCGCTAAACAGATTCAGAAGGATGTAGTTTGCCTTAGTTACTCAGAGATGAAGAGGCTTGCACAGGATAGAGTAACATGGAGAGCTATATCCAACCAGTCTTTAGACTTAACACAACAACAACAAGGAAAAAAAGACGTTTTGTCAATGGAGTGAGTGATTGATTATTTTTAAAAATTTTTTTGCTTATTTACAGACGCAGTCACATTCTTATAACACAGTCATAACCGGTTTCGGCCATACAATGACCATCTTCAGATTCTATAATAATACAAAAGAAAATTTATATTAAAACCTAAAAATAAGTGCAATATTTAACTAGGCTTATTAATAATCTACTAAATTTATGCGAAATACGTATAGTTCATACCTAAAGGCGGCATACATTGAACACAGGTTCATGCGTTGTCAGACATGGCCCGCATCTCGTGGTCGTGCGGTAGCGTTCTCGCTTCCCACGCTCGGGTTCCCGGGTTCGATTCCCGCGCGGGGTCAGGGATTTTCTCTACCTCGTGATGGCTGGGTGTTGTGTGCTGTCCTTAGGTTAGTTAGGTTTGAGTAGTTCTAAGTTCTAGGGGACTGATGACCATAGATGTTTAGTCCCATAGTGCTCAGAGCCATTTGAACAATTTTGTCAGACATGATGCCTCAAAATGTGACTTATCAAACTATTTCTTTTTTAGACGTGACTCCTGAAGTTTGGTAGGGTGATTCGGATAACTAATGAACAGGTACTGAATTCAGGAGAAAAGAGTTTTGTGGTCCAACTAGACTGAAAGAAGGGGTAGGTCGATAGGACACATTATTAGACCCCAAGGAAAAGTTCGTTTACTTATGAAGAGAGGTGTTGGGCGTGAAAAATAAAGTGGAAGACCGAGGCTAGACTACAACAAATAAGTTCAAATGGTGTAGAGTGCAGTAGCTACATAGAGATGAAACTTACACGGGATGTAGTAACGTGGAGAGTTGCAGCATACCAGAAAGAGGGCTATGGTAACGACAGAGAGAAAGTTTGCTTGGTCGTTCTTCCGTTCCTTTCTCTGGGTCTCAACTTTTCCTACAAACAGATTTGAACACTATTTGAAAGTCTTATCGTAATATCCTCTTACATGTTGTATGCGCACACTGTCTACTCAAAAGTATCCGGGCACCTATTAGTGGAAATTAATATGGGGTGTTTTCGCCCTTCCCTTTATACGACTTGTACTCTGTTGGGGACACTTTCAGTGAGGCGCATTAAAGTTTGTGAATGAATAGCATCCCTTTCTTCTTTAAGAGCTGAAACCAGAGAATGAACTGATATTGGACGATGAGGTCTGGAGCAAAGCCGACATTCTAGCTCGTACCAAAGGTGTTCTATTGAGTTCAGGTGGGGAGTCTGCGAAAGCCATCTCGTTTCAGGAATGTTACTGTCGACAGAGCCTGGCCTCACAGACGTTGCTTTATAACAGGATGCATTGTCATGCTGAAATAATCATCTTCTCCGAAATATTCCTTTCTCTACGGAGTACGCAGTGCTGTAAAATGGGTTCATATACTTACGAATTAGCGTTTTCTAAAGTGTGATAAGGGGACCACATCCCAATCACCAAAAACATAACAAGACCGTAATAGCACTTCGTCTGTACTTCACCGTCATCGTTACACGTGGTGGTAGGTAAGTGTCCTCCAGGTTTTCACCAAACTCAAACACTTCTATTGCAGCAAGGTATAACGTGTTTAATCACTGCTTTCCAGTCATCCACTGTCCAGTGGCGTCCCTCTTTACACTACCTTAAGGGTCACTTAGCATTGACTACAGAAATTTGTGGTTTATGAGGAGCTCCTCGACTGGCATGCCCCATTCTTTCCAAATCCCTAGCACAGCCACTCTGCTGGCTAGAGTGCTGGTGGCACTTAGGAACTCACGAGCGATTCCCTCGCTGTTTTTTTCTTTACAACCACTCTCCGCAGTGCTCAACATTCTCTGTCTGCCAGCACCTGAGTTCTGCCTCATCTTGGTTTAGTTGTGGTTGTTCCTTGGCGTTTCCACCTAGCAATCACACCAAGCGTCGACGTGGGCAACTTCCGTGGGGTTGGAATGTCCCTGATGGATTTATAATTCAGGTGACATCCAATGACTGATCCACGTTCGAAGTCACTGGGTTCTGCTGATACTGCTCCTCCGTTGACAACAGTACTCCCCGCCTCCTTATACAGTTTCGAGTTCCCCACTCGTGACGTCTAATGGCCAGTTCTGCATTACATAGTGGTTCCCGGATTCCTTTGGCCACATAGAGTACTACGCAACCAGTTATAAGTATTGTGCCTATTGTGTATGTACACTACTGGGCGATAAAATTGCTACACCAAGAAGAAACGCAGATGATAAACGGGTATTCATTGGACAAATATATTATACTAGAACTGACATGTGATTACATTTTCTCGCAATTTGGGTGCATAGATCCGGAGAAATCAGTACCCAAAACAACCACCTCTGACCGTAATAACGGCCTTGATACGCCTGGGCATTGAGTCAAACAGAGCGTGGATGGCGTGTACAGGTACAGCTGCCCACGCTGCTTCAACCCGATACCACAGTTCATCAAGAGTAGTGGCTGGAGTATTGTGACGAGCCAATTGCTGGGCCACCATTGACCAGACGTTTTCAATTGGGGAGAGAGCTGGAGAATGTGCTGGCCAGGGCAGTAGTCGAACATTTTCTGTATCCAGAAAGGCCCGTACAGGACCTGCAACATGCGGTCGTGCATTACCCTGCTGAAATGTAGAGTTTCGCAGGGATCGAATGAACGGTAGAGCCACGGGTCGTAACACATCTGAAATGTAACGTCCACTGTTCAAAGAGCCGTCAATGCGGACAAGAGGTGATCGAGACGTGTAAACAATGGCACCCCTTACCATCACGCCGGGTGATACGCCAGTATGGCGATGACGAATACACGCTTCCAATGTGCGTTCACCGCGATGTCGCCAAACATGGAAACGACCATCATGATACTGTAAACGGAATCTGGATTCATTCTAAAAAATGACATTTTGCCATTCGTGCACCCATGTCCGTCGTTGAGTACACCATCGCAGGCGCTGCTGTCTGTGATGCAGCGTCCAGGGTAACCGCAGCCATGGTCTCCGAGCTGATAGTCCATGCTGCTGCAAACGTCGTCGAACTGTTCGTGCAGATGGTTGTTGTCTTGAAACGTCCCCATCTGTTGACTCAGGGATCAAGACGTGGGTGCACGATCCGTTACAGCCATGCGGATAACATGTCTGTCATCTCGACTGCTAGTGATACAAGGCCGTTGGGATCGAGCACGGCGTTCCGTATTACCTTCCTGAACCGACCGATTCCATATTCTGCTAACAGTCATTGGATCTCGACCAACGCGAGCAGCAATGTCGCAATACGATAAACCGCAATCGCAATAGGCTACAATCCGACCTTTATCAAAGCCGGAAACGTGATGGTACGCATTTTTCCTTACACGAGGCATGACAACAACGTTTCACCAGGCAACGCCGGTCAGCTGCTGTTTGTGTATGAGTAATCGGTTGGAAACTTCCCTCATGTCAGCACGTTGTAGGTGTCGCCACCGGCGCCAACCTTGTCTGAATGCTCTGAAAAGCTAATCATTTGCATATCACAGCATCTTCTTCCTGTTGGTTAAATTTCGCACGTCATCTTTGTGGTGTAGCAATTTTAATGGCCAGTAGTGTACAATAATCTTAAATCATTCTTCAAAGTTTGTATTGTTCTTTCCCTATGTAAAAGTCCTTTTTTTTTAACCAAACTGTTGGCAGTATGGTTCACTAAACCCAAGCCAAATAAAAATAAGGGTACTATTACGAGGTGCAGCATAAAATCAGATGCTATTGTTACTTTTCTCGCCTATAGCACAATATTCCACAGTGCACGAGGCACCTTTGAGTACTGTAATGTAAAGATTTCTGAATCAATATTATCTTAAAACAAAAGTTACGTTTACTAAGGTACGTCTCCGTTACGTTACAGTGCAGTTCACACGAACGTAATAGACAGGGAAATTTAATGTGTTTATTAACAGTATCAAATACAATAATTTCTTGGATGCGAGGTCCGCCAGTTATGCAAAACACTGCTTTTCTCAGTACCCAGCATGTTTCGGCTCCACTGTGCCATCAGTGGGTTTTCGTTTTTATTTATTCTGCAATGCGAACATTTTTGTTAAATGATATGGAATTATGTGCATTTTTAGTTCAAACAACAGATCGTTTCTTTTTGTAAATACCTTTACATTTGGTGTGCACTCCCAGTAAAGAAACTTTCTCATCAACATCGTTTGGTTGCAGATGACAAGCTACCTGTAGTAATTAACACACAAGGGATCCAGAAAATTCATGCACACCAAATGTAAAGGTATTAACAAAAAGAAACGATCTGTTGTTTGAACTAAAAATGCACATAATTTTATAATCATTTAACAAAAGTGTTCACATTGCAGAATAAATAGAAACGAAAACCCACTGATGATGGCGCAGTGGTGCCTAAACAAGTTTGGGTACTGAGAAAAACAGTGTTTTGCATAACTGGCGGACCTAACATCCAACAATTTTAACTGCAAACACGGCCAATTCAAGGAGCTGCAAATCAAAATGATGAATACAATAAGTACTCGTTAGCGCTCTAAGTGTGATGGCCGCTCCCCAACCGCTCTTCAACTGTGTTTTGGATAATCTAGTAGGGGAATCCAATCTTAGGCTTCAAGAAAAAGGCACCCAAAAAATCAGATTGAGATACAAAGACTCTAACGTCAACCTCATATGTGTAGCCTTTGTAGATGATTTAACGATACAACAGCTGAGCAAATTAACCTATTACAAGTGACTGCGGAAAAGACTGGATTACAAATTTTTGCGAGATGACAGAAATCATAATGATCATTAGAAACTATCCAAAACTGATAGGCACAAGACACTCTAGAATCAACAGAATGAATAAATTTAAAGTACTTAGGGGAAATAATACAGCCAAACGGTCGAAATAAAGAAGCTAACAAAACCAGAGCCCAGAAAATGGAAACGGCTTATCACCTGACGAGGGACATTTACAATAATAACAACTATGTGTGTAAAACAAAAATCCAACACTTAATACTGTCATAAAACCGCAGCGGAATGTTTAGTTCTCAGCGAAAAGGAACAAATTGAAGAATTGGAGAAAAGGAAAGAAAGATACTACGGAAAATACTCAGTCCAAGAAAAGTTTGGAAATACATGGATGAGAAGAAGTAATGAAGAAATCTGCACCCAAACTGAAAGATTCTGTCGTATGCCCTAAGGAGAAGGAGAACGTCGTTTTACGGTCGCTTAATTCGAATGAAAGTAGAAAGACAAAAAAAGGTGAAAGAAGATAACTCAGTGGAAGAATGAAGGAAAGCTGGGAAGAACGAAAACCAGGAAAGAAGGCAAAATTATGTGAAAGTCACTTGACGTGTTCCGTAGAAAGCCCAAATCGAAGAAAGTAGTAGTAGTGTTCGGAGATCCTTGTCTGGGAAAGAGACTTTGAATGCGGCATTCGCAGCTTCCGTTATCCGAATTTTCTTCCAGTGCAGAAGTAGCTGGCTGCATTCAGAGGCCATTCCACGATATCTTTTTTTATTTGTTTCGTTGGCCGCCTTAACTGAAGAGTAAGAAAATGAGGAATCCGTGGAGAGCGGCAGTCCCGGGCGGCTGTCATTGTATGCGGCAAATTACCCCCGAAATTACGTTTTCAGCGCAGAGAAGGCGGTGGTGGGATGGAGTCCGGTAGGAGGATCGGGATTTGGGGGGAGGGGGTGGGGGGTGTTTGGCGAGGCGGCCCACGTAGCGGCGGGCAGCGGGCATCGATCTGGCCATCGACTGCCGAAAGCCGCAGAAAGCCGATACCGCCGCGGTTAGACGCTCCTCTCAACATAGCCCGAAGGACTTCCGCGCTTCAAAGCCACCGCGGACCTAAGGGAAGCGCTCAAAAAAGGCTTCGCCTATGGTTCGTCAACGTGGGCGCCTAAGGAAACGCGGTATTGTCACTCGGTAACAAATGAAGGTGTGTTACGATGAGAGAAGGAAACAAGCCAGGTAAAATACACTGTCGAATAAAACTTAGTACACCATTTTAGAGGTTTCCAAATCACTCAAGATTTACTGCCGCAGCAGTGCATATGGAGTACATGAAATGATCTAATTTGCATATCAATAGCATAACCGGTTCGACCCATGCTGAAACACACATATTAGTACCTGGTGTAACTCCGTGGGCGGCAGTGCAGCCGCTGACTCTGGTGTCCAGTCGATCGTACAGATGGCGAATACCGTCCTGGGATACGTTTTGCCACGCCCGCTCGACCTGTTCACGTAGTTCTGTTAGAGGTGTTTGTTGTCGAAGCGCAGAGTCACTTCTCGTCCCATCATATTCCACAAATGCTCGACTGGACACAAGCCCGGAGATCATGCTGGCCAGAGGAGTTTGTAAGGTGCCTCTTACGTGAGGAAGACATTTTTACCAGTTTTAATAAATTATTGTCTCTTATTGATGTATTCACGATAGTTAGGAAGTGCTGTAGTCCGTAGCCGGCCATGAGTCGGAGAGCATTTCCCACGCTGGCTGGCTAGGTGACGAAGCGTCCGTATGTCGCGCGTAGTAGGGTAGGGCTCGGCGCTGGACCTTAGGCCGGTATTACACTATCAAATTTCTTTGTGAAAGATTTGATCAAAGATGTGATCAAATGGTTCAAATGGCTCTGAGCACTATGGGACTTAACATCTGTGGTCATCAGTCCCCTAGAACTTAGAACTACTTAAACCTAACTAACCTAAGGACATTACACACATCCATGCCCGAGGCAGGATTCGAACCTGCGACCGTAGCAGTCTCGCTGTTCCGGACTGAGCGCCTAGAACCGCTAGACCACCGCGGCCGGCCTGTGATCAAATATTCCGTCAAATATATTTGACACAGATCTTTGACGTAGCGCTAGAAGGGGTATTACACTGTCATCATATTTTTCGTCAAAGTTCAAGATGGCTGACAACAACAACAACTTATTAACCGCAGCAGTTGCATGTACCACAGTTGCACTGTGTGCACATGCGGAAGAGAAGCGGGGGGGAAAAAAGGAAACATACCTGGGTGAAGCCGTGGGTTTTACGATGACACTATAAAAGCATTCAACAAAACTTGTTACGTGAGCTTATAGTCGCGGGCGTCGAGTCGTACATCAGTTACTTAAGAATGGATGAGCATACATTTCTGTATGTGCTCAGTGAAGTATATCCTCATATCACAAAGAACAATATTCACTTAAGAACTGCTACATTTGCAGAAGACAGGCTCACTTTAACACCCCGATTCCTTGCTACAGGAGAGGGTAGGGTAAGGTTAGGTTAGGTTAGGTTAGGTTAGGTCTCCAATCTTAGTAATCTATTTTTGTATTTAGGGTGCCTCACGTTGTAAAGCGCCTCATCAGCTTCATACATCTCTATTAATTTTGTAGTTGTCGGCACCCACCAATTGTATTTACCGGCGATGTTTATAAAAACACTACAGACGACAGAATGCAGCGTTGCTAGCGCTCCATGTGGTAACATGTCACATTGCAGTGAACAGAAGACAAGCGACTTCTTTGATCAAATCTACAGCGAGGCCCTAGATTTGATCAAATATTGGACGACATTTGACAAAGTTCCCTATCACACCATCAAATATCTTTGACAAAGATATTGGACAAAGATATTTGTCAAAGAAATTTGATAGTGTAATACCGGCCTTAGCAACAAGCGTCAGCCTGGGAAATATACGTGACGGGAAGTACCGCCGTCTTGGCGCCAAAGTCACCGATTTTCTTTATTTATATTTAATAAACAAAGTCATTTATGACAACACGAATACTCGGAGGAGCCTCTGGATGTTTAAAACTATTTATCATAATTTTGACTCGTTATAATTCACGCCCGTTCATTAACAAATGCATATCTTAGTAAGTACGAACTTGATCGGAAATCCACGAACTGTGACGAAACTAGTAAGAGAAACGGACTGCGCGCCAAAGTCGGTAGTCGGCGTTAAGACCTCTTCCTGTCTTGTTCGATGGTAGCCATTCTCTCGTTTACGAGTAGTTTGTGACATGAGTGTTTCATTATTGATCTAATAGGAATAAAAGCGATATTACGGAATTGTGAATGTTAATTTCGAGTAAATAGATACCCCAAAATTGATCGACAGCAGTTTCAGATAATTAGCTTCCACCGACAGAGACATCCAATGCGCCAATGAAGAATCTGCACGGGACGACATTTTCGAGAGTTGCACCGCGCGCAGGTAGGAGGAAATCCGACGACACGACCTACCAAAGCGGATCAACGAAGGTCCGACTTACACTCGCAAATTCCGGGTGGAAATGCTGACTAGTTATACTGTACGTCACATATACCACCCTCTACGGACTCGCGGCTAAGCTGAGTAAAAACAGGAGAAGTGAGGAGATCTTGCAAGTTGATGTATGTCTTTCAGAGCACGTTCAGTTTCACCGGCAGTTTGTGGGTGAGCGTTACCCCATTGGAACAACACGTCACCTTCCTGTTGTAAGAACGACAAAAGAACAGGTCTGACAACATTCTGCACATACATATCGAGCACCTGATTAGCGGCCCCTTTAGAAATACCAAAGGTAAAGGAGACTTGTAGTTTACCGCAGCCCAGACCATAAGGCCTGGGGTGAGGGGCCAGTGTGTCTTGGACGAATGCACTCCACGAGAAGGCGCTTCCTGGACCTATGGTTCAAATGGCTCTGAGCACTCTGGGACTTAACTTCTGAGGTCATCAGTCCCCTAGAACTTAGAACTACTTAAACCTGACTAACCTAAGGACATCACACACATCCATGCCCGAGGCAGGATTCTAACCTGCGACCGTAGGGGTCGCGCGGTTCCAGACTGTAGCGCCTAGAACCGCTCGGCCACACCGGTCGGCCCTGGATCTATGTGGTACGAGCAAACGACCATTAGTTGCATGCAGGCGGGCTCTGCTGGCTTCGCTGTAGACCGGGGCACGCTAGTCCGTCTTGCAAATGATCTGAAGGCACCAGTCAAGCCGTCCACGGCGATGGTGCGGCGTTGAGTGGAGGATGGTCTAGAGGCGTGCTCGCCCGTAGTCCCAGCACTGATTGGTTCGGAGCAGTCGTCGTTGAAACGTCTGCGCTCACAAGCCCTCTTATCTATGCTGTGGCAGCAGTACGATCTTCCACTGCTGCCCTTGCAATAACGACGATTCTGGCGAGCGTCTGTACTGCACGGACGTCCAGAACCTCGTCTACAGGTGTGAGAATGTTCGCGTGACCAGTGATGCCTGCATCGTTGCACAACTGGCGCACCACAGCCAACTTGAGTGACAGTTCTCCAAAAGGACCATCCTGCCACTCAGAAGGCCACAATTTGACCCCTTTCTAACACGCCCAGTTGGCTGCAGGAAGCACGATTGTCTCCCCGTGGCATGGCTTCCTAATTTCTTCAGACGTCTTCACCACGCTGAGCCTTCTGGTTGTGAGCTTTCCCTATTAAAGGGCACAAACAGATGACGCTCTGGTAGTTATGCCACTACGCTAGCTATCAGACGCTGAAAAAAGAGGTCCATGACTAAGGAATTTATTGCTAGCGCACTGGAGCAGATGTAATTTCGATGGATTGCTCATGCGCTGCCTGCGATATGTAAGCTATAAGAGAATCTCAGACCAGAGAGCAGTGTCGGCTGCAGTAGGAGCAGTGGTGGTAGCTCGCAGTCGGGTGTATGGAGTTGGCGGGGCCGGTCGTGGGGAGAGATGGCGGTGCCTGAGCGATGTAGTATAAGGTAAAAGCGCACTATTGTTATATCAAGTAAATTTTTGCAAAAAGAATAATCTTTTAATTATAATCTTTTTTATAAAATTAACACTCTGACAATCATTCATCTGAATTTAAAGAATTTACTAATTTCTGCAATCCATGGTCATCCCGGTTAACGTAGGGAAAAATCAGTTGTTTCTTTTTATACATGACAAATCTAGCGGCCAGCATTGCACTGGGCTGTGCCAGAAAAATTTCTTATCGTAGGAGATATAATACGCGTTATCCGGCGACTTCATTGAGGTAAGAATTTTCAATTTATTCAGTATGATCTTTCAGGGCCATGGCGCAGCACTGCTGACGTCCAAATTTACCAGTTTAGATTCACAGTCAGTTAATTATTGAACGGTTATAAGTGAGTCACATTTTTTATTGGGAGGTTAGTCACGTTATTATTGCGACATTACGGAATAATAAACTGTTGGGAGGTTACACTGAATGTGAATGTTTTAACTATTTTTACTGTTGGGAGGGTACACCATTATCTCCTATCTACATCCAGGTGGAATATGCCGTCATCGGATCAAATCAACGTCCTCTTTCCAGGTGTACTATTTTTTTCCGGCAGTGTATGTATACTGGTATATACTGGTACGAAAAACACAACACTTAATAAATGATGTGTAATTATTTGTTTAATCACGGTGTAGCACATTATCCCTTATTTTTTAGACGATTTATGTTATTGGCGTTGCTTTGCGAGCAAATAGTGGAGCGTCGATTATTTATAGCAGTAGCCGTAATTGTTATTTCTCTCGCAACCACCAAAATACAGCTGTAGTGAGGCAGTGACATTTTCCCGCTCTCATGTACGCCTGCCATTCGTCCCATAAAAAACGGGACAGTCCCCTTTTTTCGCTTGTGTGTCCCCAGAATGTTTGTTGGGACGCGAAAAGGACCCGTATTTTCTTGACGCCGCCTTCCTGAATTAAAAGGAGGACTATTTTTGCCATTTTTTGTTGAGAAAAATGCTGGGTCGGCGCTTATTTCAGTTATTGTTATCATTGTTTAACGCTTTATGTGAACAATGGAGACAAGCGAAGTTTCATTTAGTGTTGGCAGTTAAAGTGGTGTGTTGCTACTTGCGTGAACTGAGCTATTGAGCCTAAAACGTAAACGCACCTTTTCTTCCAACTTAAAGGCAAGATATTCTTTCCTGGAAGTGACAAAGATTAGTTCTGAAGTTCACTGTAAAATTTGTAATGCCACATTTTAGACTACATGTGGTGGAAACTCGGATATTGTTCATCATGATAATTCAAACGAACGTAAGCTGGCAACAGTAGCAACTTCTAAAATAAATGACTACTTAACAAAAGAAGGGAAGTTTCACACATCAAAAAAAAGAAAAAATAGAAAAAAAAGAAAAATGGTTCAAATGGCTCTGAGCACTATGGGATTTAACATCTGTGGTGATCAGTCCCCTAGACCGTAGAACTACTTAAACCTAACTAACCTAAGGACATCACACACATCCATGCCCGAGGCAGGATTCGAACCTGCGACCGTAGTGGTCACGCAGTTCCAGACTGAAGCGCCTAGAACCGCACGGCCACAACGGCCGGCTCACACATCCAAAAAATTCTGCTTACGTTGTTTCTATGAAACGTGCTTTTAAAAATGGGAAACATTGCCAACATAAACATGCTTTACGAAAGAACTGTCATGAAATAAAATCCTTGATATTCGAGATCACAAAGTTTTCACATTAATTATGATAACGAAAGTTACAGTAAAATTTTATCGTTGAGCGTTGCCTTGTATTTCACCGTAATTTCTGTAAGAAATTTCACTAAAGCCTGCTCTGTATAGTGATAAACCACGCATGTTACAGTAATAAACCTTTAATTTGCATCAATATAGAATGGGTAAATAATGAAAACGTAAATTGTGAAATTCTAGGAAGTGTCTGCAGCTGAGGGAACTTCCGCGTACCACACCATGCGTCATACTCAAACCTACATTTGCATGGAATGCAGAGCAAATATAATTTAAAACTTTATGATGTCAAGTTTTATCGCAAAGAACCAAAGCGGAACCCATGATTAAAACTGTAACTCTTAGGTGTAAACAACTTCTTAAAACTCGATTAGGCGCACTCATATCAAGTATGTGGTCAGTCGCTATTAACCTTAGAGATCCAAATGAGGCAAATGCATAATATTTAAAAAATATAGTAAATTTCTCATTCAAAAGATGGAAAATGAAAAGCGACTGTCATTCTTTATATTGATTGAACAAACGGAGCAACAGTAAAAAAGGTAACATTTTGATTGGAAATACTTCATCAGTTGTTTCATTTCCGATGAATCTGGGTGTTAGGGACTATAAATCGACTTATTGATAATATGTACATGAAAATAAATTCCTGTAGAACTCCAAGACTCAGCAGGACTAATTGAGTCTTAAAGAAGACTTTGACCACTAAAGTTTCTAAGTTTATCCATTGATATCAGTAGCCACAAATCAACTAATTTTCTTCCAATGAAAGTTAAATATTTCATTTCAGAAAGTGGGATGCATCAAAAAATATTGGAATTGACATCAATCGAAGATAGAACTTCAAATACAATATCTAAACAAGTGTCGTAGCTTCAGTATGTTCACGGCCTAGAATCAGCGTTCGGGCTTCAGCCCCTACAGTTTCATAACGTTACGATTAGTGGCAGCGCAGCACCGTCATGACGTAGGTGCGTTTCAAGCAGACAGCTGTCATTGAGTTTATTTAGGCGTAAAACCAGAGCATCGCAGATATACACTACTGGCCATTAAAATTGCTACACCACGAAGATGACGTGCTACAGACGTTAAATTTAACCGACAGGAAGAAGATGCTGTGATATGCAAATGATTAGCTTTCCAGAGCATTCACACAAGGTTGGTGCCGGTGGCGACACCTACAACGTGCTGACATGAGGAAAGTTTACAACCGATTTCTCATACACAAACAGTAGTTCACAGGCGTTGCCTGCTGAAACATTGTTGTGATGCCTCGTGTAAGGAGGAGAAATGCGTACCATCACGTTTTCGACTTTGATAAAGGTCGGATTGTAGACTATCGCGATTGCGGTTTATCGTATCGCGACATTGCTGCTCGCGCTGGTCGAGATCCAATGACTGTTAGCAGAATATGGAATCGGTGGGTTCAGGAGGGTAATACGGGACGGCGAGCCGGATCCCAAAGGCCTCGTAACACTAGCAGTCGAGATGACAGGCATCTTACCTGCACGGCTGTAACAGCTCGTGCAGCCACGTCTCGATCCCTGAGTCAACAGATGGGGACGTTTGCAAGACAACAACCATCTGCAAGAACAGTTCGACGACGTTTGCAGCAGCATGGACTATCAGCTCGGAGACCATGGCTGCGGTTACCCTTGACGCTGCATCACAGACAGGAGCGCCTGCGATGGTGTACTCATCCACGAACCTGGGTGCACGAATGACAAAACGTCATTTTTTCGTATGAATCCAGGTTCTGTTTACAGCATCATGATGGTCGCATCCCTGTTTGGCGACATCGCGGTGAACGCACATTGCAAGCGTGTACTCGTCATCGCCATACTGGTACATCACCCGGCGTGACGGTAAGGGGTGCCATTGGTTACAGGTCTCGGTCTCCTCTTGTTCGCATTGATGGCACTTTGAACAGTGGACGTTACATTTCAGATGTGTTACGACCCGTGGCTCTACCCTTCATTCGATCCCTGCGAAACCCTACATTTCAGCAGGATAATGCACGACCGCATGTTGCAGGTCCTGTACGGGCCTTTCTGGATACAGAAAATGTTCGACTACTGCCCTGGCCATCACATTCTCCAGATCCCTCACCAACTGAAAACGTCTGGTCAATGGTGGGCGAGCAACTGGCTCTTCACAATACGCGAGTCACTACTCTTGATTAAATGTGGTATCGTGTTGAAACTGTACACGCCATCCAAGCTCTGTTTGTCTCAATGCCCAGGCGTATCAAGGGCGTTATTACGGCCAGAGGTGATTGCTCTGGGTACTGATTTCTCAGGATGTATGCACCAAATTTGCGTGAAAATGTAATCACATGTCCATTCTAGTATACTGTATTTGTCCAATGAATACCCGTTTATCATCTGCATTTCTTCTTGGTATAGCAATTTTAATGGCCAGTAGTGTACATAGGTGCTTGCAGAATGTCAACGGTGACCTGGCAGTGAACAGAAGCATGGTGAGTCGCTGCACAAGGCGTTTTTCGTCATCGCAGCAGGGTGCGCAGACCCGTCCGACCAGCCGCGCACAGCTGTGGTGACGCCTGCAACGTTCGAACGTGCGGGCACTTTCATCCGAGGTGATCGACGGATCACAAAAAAACAACTCGCTGCTCATCTGTATGTCTCTGTTGGTAGTGCTGACACACTCGTTCACCAACTGAGCTATTCAAAGGTAGCTTCAAAAAATGGTTCAAATGGCTCTGAGCACTATGGGACTCAACTGCTGTGGTCATAAGTCCCATAGAACTTAGAACTACTTAAACCTAACTAACCTAAGGACAGCACACAACACCCAGCCATCACGAGGCAGAGAAAATCCCTGACCCCGCCGGGAATCGAACCCGGGAACCCGGGCGTGGGAAGCGAGAACGCTACCGCACGACCACGAGATGCGGGCTATTCAAAGGTAGCCGGTGGGTTCCTCGCAGCCTTACACAAGACCATAAATACCAACGAAGGACCGTCTGTGTGGAGTTGTTTCCGCGCTACAAACCTCAACGTCACAATTTCTTGTCGATCACCGTCGCAGGCGATGAAATATGGGTTCAGCACTTCGAACCAGAAAAATACGGCAATGCATGCAGTGGCGCCACACCATCTGTTCTTCGCAAGAAAAGTTCAGAGCCTCATTCTCAGCTGGTAAAATCATTGCGACGGTCTTTTGGAAGTCTGAAGGGTTTATTTGATCTCCTCCCTCAAGGGTCAACGATCAACTCTGAACTGTGCTGTGCTGTCCTCGCGAAACTGAAGAGACGACTTCAGCGTTTTCGTCGCCACAAAAATGCAAACGAACTTCTCCTTCTCCATGACAAAACAATGTCTTGCCCAAGTCTGCGCACCGAAGACGAGCTCAGACAACTTAATTGGACTGTTCTTTACCGTCCACCGTATAGTCCAGATTACATCTCTTTGGCCCAATGAAGGCTCCACTCCGCCGAAAACAGTACGTTGAAGATGGGGAAGTTGTTGATGCAAGACGTTGGCTGCGACGTCGAACAGTAGAGTGGTACCATGCGGGCATACAGGCCGTCGCAGTGAGATGGCGTAAGGCTGTCGCATTGAAAGGATCATGTTAAAAAATCGTTCAGGTCGCGCGTTACCTGCCGCTCAGGCATCGGTACATTTGGCTTCTGTGTGTGCAAGTGGAAGGTTATTCGACTTTATATACCATTCGCGTTTGTGGGAGTACGGCATTTATAGCTGCCTCTTGAGCTTATGCAATTGCATATGGTAGTACATTTTTTGACTGTCGCGACATCTTCTATTTTTAGTTGCTTTTGTACTTTTTTGAAACTTGCGTTCGTGTATACTTGCATTTGTATTACGGGAAGAGTTTGTAATCCCAAATTTTAATTATTGACAGGTCACCAGACGATGGCCTGGGCCCCAAACATGATGGAATTTGGAAAGCGAAAAAGCCTACGAGACACATGACACGAAGCCGTATCTTGAGAATGGCATTATTCTGTCACACGACTAGTCTCAAATTGGGGACAACGCGGTGTCGATTATAGGCTCCTGATGAAAGCTAGCCTACGTGTGCTCGTAACAAGGATCCCACAGTAAATGAGCCAAGGAAATCAAATACTATTTTGGCAGTTGTGAAGCCTGCGTATGGCGTTAATGTGCTGCCCAAACTAATCATGTGATAAATATACATTCTCAAGATACAGTCGTGATGATACTTTTTCTCATATACAGGGTGGTCCATTGATTGTGACCGGGCCAAATATTTCACGAAATAGGCATCAAACGAAAAAACTACAAAGAACGAAACTCGTCTATCTTGAAAGGGGACAACAGATGGCGCTATCGTTGGCCCGCTAGATGGCGCTGCCATAGGTCACACGGATATCAACTGCGTTTTTTAAATAGGAACCCCCATTTTTTATTACATATTCGTGTAGTACGTAAAGAAATATGAATGTTTTAGTTGGACCACTTTTTTCGATTTATGATAGATGGCGCTGTGATAGTCACAAACGTATAAGTACGTGATATCACGTAACATTCCGCCAGTGCGGACGGTATTTGCGTCGTGATACATTACCCGTGTTAAAATGGACCGTTTACCAATTGCGGAAACGGTCGATATCGTGTTGATGTGTGGCTTTTATGATCAAAATGCCCAACGGGCGTGTGCTATATATGCTGCTCGGTATCCTGGACGGCATCATCCAAGTGTCCGGATCGTTCGCCGGATAGTTACGTTATTTAAGGAAATAGGAAGTGTTCAGCCACGTGTGAAATGTCAACCACGACCTGCAACAAATGATGATGCCGAAGTAGGTGGTTTAGCTGCTGTCTCGGCTGATCCGCATATCAGTAGCACACAAATTGCGCGAGAATCGGGAATCTCAAAAACGTCGGTGTTGAAAATGCTACATCAACATCGACTGCACCCGTACCATATTTCTATGCACGAGGAATTGCATGGCGACGACTTTGAACGTCGTGTACAGTTCTGCCACTGGGCACAAGAGAAATTACTGGACGATGACAGATTTTTTGCACGCGCTCTATTTAACGACGAATCGTCAATCACCAACAGCGGTAACGTAAACCGACATAATATGCACTATTGGGCAACGGAAAATCCACGATGGCTGCGACGAGTGGAACATCAGCGACCTTGGCGGCTTAATGTATGGTGCGGCATTAAGGGAGGAAGGATAATTGGCCCCCATTTTATCGATGGCAATCTAAATGGTGCAATGTTCACCCGATGTTACTACAAGATGTTTCTCTGCATGACAGAATGGCGATGTACTTCCAACATGACGGATGTCCGGCACATAGCTCGCGTGCAGTTGAAGCGGTATTGAATAGCATATTTCATGACAGGTGGATTGGTCGTCGAAGCACGATACCATGGCCCGCACTTTCACCGGATCTGACGTCCCCGGATTTTTTTCTGTGGGGAAAGTTGAAGGATATTTGCTATCGTTATCCACCGACAACCCCTGACAACATGCGTCAAAGCATTGTCAGTGCATGTGCGAACATTACGGAAGGCGAACTACTCGCTGTTGAGAGGAATGTCGTTACACGTATTGTCAAATGCATTGAGGTTGACGGACATCATTTTGAGCATTTATTGCGTTAATGTGGTATTTACAGGTAATCACGCTGTAACTGCATGTGTGCTCAGAAATGATAAGTTGACAAAGGTACATGTATCACATTGGGTCACCCGAAATAAAATGTGCAAACGTACCTACGTTCTGTATTTTAATTTAAAAAACCTACCTGTTACCAACCGTTCGTCTAAAATTGTGACCCATATGTTTGTGACTATTACGGCGCCATCTATCGCAAAGCGAAAAAAGTGGTCCAACTAAAACATACATATTTCATTACGTACAACACGAATATGTAATAAAAATGGGGTTTCCTATTTTAAAAAAAACGCAGTTGATATTCGTGTGACCTATGGCAGCGCCATCTATGTACTCGCTTCGGCGGTACATATACTAAAATTGGAACGATACTGAGAAGATTAGCATGGCCCCTGCGCAAGGATGACACGCAAAATCGTGAAGCATGCCGGCACGGTAACTCAGCGTGTTCGGTCAGAGGGTTAGCTGCCCTCTGTAATAAAAAAACTGAGCTAATGGATCAATGACGAAGTGAAACGGATGTCTTGCGACGTCCGCCCCGAGCAGATGAAGCGAACAAAATGAGATTTAAAAAAAAAAAAAAAAGCGAGCTAACCATAGCGCCATCTGGTTTCTCCCTTCAAGCTAGACGAGTTTCGTTCTTTGTAGTTTTTTCGTTTGACGCTCATTTCGTGAGATATTTGGCCCGGTCACGATCAATGGACTACCCTGTATATATCATCAGCTGAAGTGCCTCGTCCATGCAGTAAGATGGACGTCTATAAACTGAACAACAACGAGGTTGTTTCAGCAACCAGCAACGATTTTTAGAGTCAGTTTTATTTAGTATATTTGTAATGATGGTTGCGTACCTATCCAGGAATTTCAGTGTGAAACATATTTTTAAAAATAGGGTGTTTTAGTCAAAAGAAGTGGGAGTAATGTGGTACATTGAGATCCTCTATAAAACGAACTTGCTTTCGGAAAAAAAATGTGTTGCATTACTTATCGAACGTCCCTCATATGTACGCGTAGATGTAGAGAGTGAGGTGAAGCCTCACGTATATAGGAAAGAAGATATAAGAAGTACGGTTTGAAACTTCGCGAGCCGTAACTGGAGAAAGTGTGTTCGCCGTAGTGCAGCCTCATTTCTCCCGCCGCCTGGCCCGGTGTGCGGTCCCGCCTGCTTGCCGCAGAGGAAGCCCTCGTCGCCGACAATTAAGGCGGTTTGTTTGTCTGTCTATTCAGGCGGCCACCCGGGGCCTGAAGAGCGCAGCCGGGACGAGTCCTCGGCGCCGTCCTTCTTCGTCCCCCGCCTTCTTTCCGGCGCTCCGACTTAATTCTGGGAACTCGTCTGAGGTGTCGAGGGGAGCCTCCCGGGGCTCTTCAATCGGACAAATAATTTCGCAGCGTCTGCGCGATAATTGCCGGAGAGGCGACTGGCGACGAGTCGTAAGCTCCTCCCATTAGGCGGAAACTGACGCTCCGAGAGCTGTACCATCCATAAGAGTGGGTCCGTGCGCTTGAGGCTGTCAGTTTTATTGTAATTAGACAATTCGCCCGTGGAGCGGATGGCAACTTTCTTCGAGGAATCATTAGTTTGTGTAGAAATTACAATTTTTCACATATTACTGTTGTGCTTTTCCGCCCGATAATTGCTTTCATGAAACTCTCCACGCTATTGTATCCTGTTTAAGCCTCTTCGTCTCTGCGTAACAATTGCAACTTACATCTACTCCAATCAAAACGTCAGTCAAACCTTGGAACGAAAATTATACAGGGATTATAACGAATTTCAGCCAGCTACACTGCTCTTTAAATGGTTTTTATTTTATGAATTATTCACAACGAGCCCATTTCGACATACTGCCATCATTTGGTGCTCTGTAAATACGTAAGTAAGTGATGGTCTTGCCCGCCCGGTTGGCCGTGCGGTCTAACGGACGGCTTTCCGGGCGGGAAGGAGCGCCTGGTCCGCCGCACGAATCCGCCTGGCGGATTTGTGTCGAGGTCCGGTGAACCGGCCAGTCTGTGGATGGTTTTTAGGCGGTTTTCCATCTGCCTCGGCAAATGCGGGCTGGTTCCCCTTATTCTGCCTCAGTTACACTATGTCGGCGATTGTTGCGCAAACAAGTTCTCCACGTACGCGTACACCACCATTACTCTAGCACACAAACATAGGGGTTACACTCGTCTGGTGTGAGACGTTCCCTGGGGGTTCCACCGGGGGCCGAACCGCACAATAACCCTGGGTTCGGTGTGGGGCGACGGAGGCGTGCAGTGGACTGCGGTAGTCGTCGTGGGGTTGTGGACCACTGCGGCTGCGGCGGGGACGGAGCCTCTCCGTCGGTTCTAGGTCCCCGGTTAACATACAATACAATACATACAAGTGATGTTCTTAATATAATTAAGTGTTTTTACGTTACATGTAATATTGTTGCTGCCATGTCCTATCTCTTTTTTTTAGAATTACTAGTTTCTCCTCAGATGTACACTGGAGATGTATATCTGATTTTAGTTGGTTTTTATGTATTATATTTTTTTCTTGACGGCTTGGATCACAATGGGTCAGCGATATTACATTCTTACATAGTTACCAAATAAGTGATATGTGGAAATTCGGTTGCTTTTTGTTATTTTTGTAGGTTTGGTTCTAATTTTTGTCTGGAATTTGTGTTAGTTTATTTTATATTTTTTCGTTTTTCCGTAGTAATCTTATAATTGTTTATGATTGGTGATGGTGTTACATTTTTGTTTTATACTTTTCATGCTGTTATCGCTGTTCCTGTGGATACCTGGTTTTTCTTTTAGAAATTGCCGGCAGGGGTGGCCGAGCGGTTCTAGGCGCTATAGTCTGGAACCGCTAATGTCGCAGGTTCGAATCCTGCCTCGGGCATGTATATGTGTGATGTCCTTAGGTTAGTTAGGTTTAAGTAGTTCTAAGTTCTAGGGGACTTATGACCTCAGAAGTTAAGTCTCATAGTGCTCAGAGCCATTTGAAACTGTTTTTTTTATTTATAATGTGAGTAAAGTTTTCTGTGTACTTTTTGCGCTTTAGGTCGGTTTAATCGTTCAGTAAATTTGTAGGGTAGCTATATGCATGTGAACATAACCTTGTTTCCTGAAGGACCTTCATGAACGCTCCCTTCTGCGTAATATGGAGGATTTCTGATGCTTCGTTTATAGGTTTTACGTCGTGCATTTCTGTTTGTAGATGTTGAAAAAATGTGCATGGGTTGTTGTCACTCTCTCTGGTGTACTCTTTGTGTCTAACTTTGAAGTTTCTACCGGTTTGTCCTGTGTAGAATTTTGCACTGCGTGCCTCAAAGAACAAAAACTGTACAGGGAGTTTCACAATTTCTATTGCTGGCTTGTACGGGATCTAGCCGGCCGGAGTGGCCGTGCGGTTCTAGGCGCTGCAGTCTGGAACCGCAAGACCGCTACGGTCGCAGGTTCGAATCCTGCCTCTGGCATGGATGTGTGTGATGTCCTTAGGTTTAAGTAGTTCTAAGTTCAAGGGGACTGATGACCACAGATGTTGAGTCCCATAGTGCTCAGAGCCATTTGAACAATTTTTTTTGTACGGGATCTAGAGGCTACTTAGTAAACAAGTTTTTGAGAAAGTCGCTCATGTCGGTGGTTTCGCCATATGCAGCCCGCATCGTTGCTAGAATGATTGTCCATTTGTTTCTGCTCCGTTTATGCAGGGTGATTAAAAAAAAAAGTAAAGTTTACATACTGACATGGCACATCAGACATACAGCTATCAGTAATCACGTATGAACCAGAGGTCGAAAAGGCCACTAGAGGGTGCTACGGCCACGAGACCGAAGCTTCACAGCGGGTATCTTCTTTATAGATGAGGCTGTGAGGGTGTGATGAACGTTCATAACGTGCATACGTGGGCGGATGTCCATACGTGGGAGGATGTCCATACGTGGGCGGATGTGAATCCACTTCCTACACGTACGCTTGCCTCACAACGGAAATTTACCCTTAACGTACGGGCTGGCATTGTTGGAGACTTCAATTGGGCCGTACACATTCTTCCAGTCAGACCCAATGGTTGCACGTATCTATAATTTCTACGAGAACTGCTGCCGGACATGCTGAAAGATGTTCCCATGCCTATTCGTCGCCGTCGCCGCATTCGATTTCAGCACGACGGAAGCCCCGCGCATTTCAGCAGACAGGTGAGGGCATATACGCAGGCAACCTTTCCCGGCCGCTGGGTTGGTCGCGGTGGTTACCGCTATCACCCGATCAGTCCCCAATCGCTTTTTTCCTGTGGGGGTATCTGAAGGGTCTTGTATATGAAACACCTGTCACATCGCCGGAGGACCTTGGTTGGTTGGTTGGTTGGTTGGTTTGGGGAAGGAGACCAGACAGCATGGTCATCGGTCTCATCGGATTAGGAAAGGATGGGGAAGGAAGTCGGCCGTGCCCTTTCAGAGGAACCATCCCGGCATTTGCCTGGAGTGATTTAGGGAAATCACGGAAAACCTAAATCAGGATGGCCGGACGCGGGATTGAACCGTCGTCCTTCCGAATGAGAGTCCAGTGTCTAACCACTGCGCCACCTCGCTCGGTGGAGGACCTTGTGAGCAGGATTGCTGCGGCAGCAGGATGTCTTCGAGATACACCAGGTGCGTTTGAGAGATTGCACCGTCCGATGAAGTGTCGATATCAGGCGTGTCTCGATGTGTCTGGACAAAACTTTGAGCGTCTCCTGCAGCATACATATACTGACATGGCATATCGCACATACAGCTATCAGTAATCACGTATCAACCAGAGGTCGCAAAGGCCACGAGAAGGCAGCATGTGACTAAATAACTAAATTACCATTTAGCAGCCCGGGTGGCGTCTGCGAGCTCAAAAAATGGTTCAAATGGCTTTAAGCACTATGGGACTTGACATCTGAGGTCATCAGTCCCCTAGAACTTAGAACTACTTAAACCTAACTAACCTAATGACGTCACACACATCCATGCCCGCGGCAGGATTCGAACCTGCAACCGTAGCAGCAACGCGGTTCCGGATTGAAGCGCCTAGAACCGCTCGATCACAGCGGCCGGCTTTTGTGGCCTCCCCCGGTTCGTATGTGATTACTGATCCTTGTTTTGTGCCTAAGTGTCAAGTCGATTTGTAAACTTCTTTTTTTTTAATCACCCTGTATACCGGCTGGTTATAATTAAAATGAAAGTGTCAGAGTTCTGTAGGTACGTTCATTAAACGGTGCGCTCGCGGAATACTCTGAAAAAAGTTCCATTTCCTGTCACCAGGTGAAAATACAGCGCTGTAAACAGAATGTGAACTGTTTCCTGTTTTCACGTCAGTCTGTTGTTTGTCGCTTGGCGAGGCATTTTTATTTCTTTTGTGAAGTAGGCTGTCGGTGTAAAGGGTTAAGAAGGTTGAAGTTTTCGGTACAAAACGCAATCACTATTAAGAAGAACAGCTGCTGGTAAAGTTGTTTTATCAGAATAGCAGCAATAGCAGCGCTACAATGCGGGAATATCGCCGACAGAAACAGCTTCGAAGAAGACCCATGTCAGTATATGGGCTAAAGAATCTGATGATGAAATCTGAAGAAACGGGTGAATTAGATGGCGCAGCAGGGAGGGGCAGGGGCAGTCGACCCATTCCCGTGGCAGTTCTTGACGAAGTTGATGTAGCTATACTCGACCGTGCGGCACTTGGCTCATGTTCTGTAGCCAGTGCACGAAATGTATCATGCAGACTGTCTCTCCCTGGTCAACAATTCAGAAGATTTTAGGCACATTTTACACTAGTATCCTTACAAGTTTCAGAATGGAGCACCAGATGAAGCACCATTTTTTGCGCACACGGAAACGGATGATATGTGGCTGGAGAATATTCTTTGGGCAGACGAGGAACATATTGCTCTGCGCGGTGCCATGAATGTACAGAACTGTTGCATATGGAGCTCTGCCCAGCCACACATTGTGCAGAAACATCCCCTGCGCTCAGCTTATTTGACTGTGTGGTGTGATTGAACAAGCACCTTCATTCTCAGTCCATTTTTCTGCGAGGAGATGACACCTCGCGGGCCTGTTAGACGTACAGTGACATTTGCACGTTGCAAGGACCACCTTGTGCAACACGCGATTCCAGCATCCAAGAACACAACTGTGTCCGCGCACCCCTATTTTCATGCAAGGTGGGACAACACCACATGTCGCTTGCAAGGTGAAAGACTTGGTTTGAGAAACCTTCGGTAACGAGTGCATCATCTCGAGGCAATTTCAAGATTTGTGGACTTTCAGATCTCTCGACCTAAATCAATGTGACTCCTGGTTGTGGGGATATCTGAAAAATCGTGGCTATCAGGGATGCATCTGAAGGGCAGCATACGATGACATATCTTTCTGATTACACAGGAGATGTTGCGAGCAACTGTCGACCATGCCGTGTTATGGATGCAGCATACTGAAAACATGTTATAACTTGTGGCCATATCCAAAACAAATACCGTTATCATGTGTTCGATCGTTCCTCTCCTTTTCCTGCACCCACACCACATTCAGACTGCTTACAGCACCGTATTTTTCGCCTGATGGCAGAGAGTTGAACTATTATTTTTTCAGCATACTCTGCGAGCGCACTGATAAATGAAGATGCCTACGATGTTTGAGCGTCCTGTGATGTGTTCAGCCCAGACTGCAGCGTTCGGAACTGTCATTTAATTATAACCACCGGGTACTTTACTTGCTGTGTCTCGTGCTCGCTTTGCCATCAGGCGGTATTCAGTCTCGCTGTGGGCAATGTTCGTCATGTTTTGTCTCATCGGCATATTGTTTCCATCTGCTCCGAAATAACACTTCAATCTGGTTCTCTAACTGAGCGTTATGAATAGTAGAATTGCTCTGAGATATGTAGAGTCACCTTCCCCTCGTTTCGTATGTGCGAATGGAACAGGAGAGAAAGGCGCTAATGTCTGTACGAAATACCCTCTACCAGACGCCGTCCAGCGGCCTTCTAAGTATGTATAGCCTGTGGAAGTGCAGGAATGAAGACGTGTACGTTGTTTTGCATTTATTTCAGGGAATTTTTACCATCCTCTCTCGACACCTCGTCTCTTCTACTAGGGACCATCTCATCATAGGGAAAACCTTTAGTTTTGCTGCTCTCTCTCTCTCTCTCTCTCTCTCTCTCTCTCTCTCTCTCTCTCTCTCTCTCTCCGCAGCTGATGCTGTCCAGAGCTCTGGACGTCACATTTCACGTTCTTTACGGGATTATAAAATGAGGCTCGGATCGTAAACACTTCATGCTGGAGACTTACCGGTCAAGGCACTGCGCGTTTTAACCGAGCCGGTGCTGAATTTCAACAAGATGCGAGCCTCAGTCCGCATTTAACTTGACCTGTATTTGGAGAAATGATGGAGCAATGCAGCACGTTCTTTCTGACCTGAATCGCGGTATTACCTCAGCAGCCTGTTGCTACGTGTGCTTCTTTCCTTGACCCATACGACCTCCATACGTTTCCCTTTCGTGGCGTATTAATATTTTTTTAGTCTGTAAAATGTTATTTATTTTTACGTATGCATGGAAAAAACTGACAGTACATGTGTACGCAGCGAGATTTACTAGCTTTTTAAGTCTAAAACCAGGACCAAAAAAGCTTAAGAGTTCATTTAACCTCCGTAGCACCTTACTTTACCGAGTGCTCGAAGTATTGCGTGTCAGATTTCCGGGAAGCTCTCCACCTAGTCTATCCTGCAAAAGTTTTATCATCTCTGCTTCACTACGACACCCCCACATCTATTCCCACCTGATTACTATAATTAAGCCCCTCTCTCTCTCGCTCTCTCTTTCTCTCGCCTCACACTTGCTTTCATAACCAAATTAACCAATCCTTGATGCATTATTTTCGTCACGTTGTGCTATAGAGCTCCTTTCTCCCCAGTTCGATTCAGTGTTTCTTCCACAGTTACTCGATCGACCAGTCTAATCTTCAGAAGTCTTCTACAAAACCACATTCCAAAAGTTTGTATCCGTTTCTTCTCTGTACTGATTGTGACCCACGTTTCGCACATAAGGCTACATTCGAGACAAACATTCTCATCAAAGACTTTCAAACAACTATTTATGTTCGATGTTAAGTCTTTTTTCCTTCCAGAAACAACTTTCTTTCTATTGTCTGTTTGCATTCAGTGTCCTCTCTACTTCTGCCAACGTTAGTCATCATGCTGCCCAAATAGCAAAACTCTTCTACTCCTTTGGTGCGTCATTTCCTAACCTAATTTCTGCAGCACAACCTGGTGCATTTTATCTGCATTCCATTTCCCTTTATTTACGTCCATTGGTGATCATCTCATAACCTCTTTTCATGGCACTGTATACACGGTGAAGGAAAGTGATATTCTCGTCATGACACAGAGATGCTGTTGAAATCAGTTAAATTTTGTGTTTTTCATATAGGCACTTGTTGCATAATTAAGTACCGTTAATTGGGGTGAGATTGGTCCCTTTTCAGGATCCATTAATGTTTTATTTCGGTTTTGGTTATTTAAATCTGAGTAAAATTAACGAGCATTCAATTACATGTTTTTAAATATTGTAGGAATGTTCCGATACTTTTACAAATAATACATCATTCATACATTTAGAGATACAAAGCACGAACTTTGTTAAGTGTCTTTGGTCGATATTGTGAATACTGTATTTGTAGATTTACTGCCTTCTCCTGGAATAATTCCGCGCAAGCCCCGTGTTTATCTGTGAATATATTCAAAGAAAATATTTGAAAATATCCAAGAAGTTTATGTTACTGAAAAAGCTAAAATTAATAGCAAGGAATTGCAGAAATTAAGGCTAGAAAGAAAAACAGTTAGCATTTGTTTTACAAAAGTAGATTGATAATGGAGATATCCTCTTAAAATCTACCAGTTATTACACAGTCCAAGGTAATTCATTTTAGCCAGCCGTTAACGGCCTACTTGAGCCAAAGAATTTAATTCTTGTACATTGAAGACTCCTGTTTCACTCAACAGTGTAGGACGTGTTGAGTTTCTGAGCAGATCCGCTCATTCACATTCTATAGCTGGCCATTTCTGACTTCTCCGATACTTATCGATACAGCTGACAGGAGGCCCTCTCTTGTCATCAGCAGAAAGTGTCCGTACACTCCTTCCCCATGAAACAAAGTCAGCTTTTCTCAACTGTTTCTTTTGTTGTAATGTCAACTACAATGATTTATGAACGACTTCCTCTGTTTCTGCGTCTTACTCAGGTCATCAGATCCACTCGAATCACCAGTGTCAGTCACGACAGTTGTCCAGGTTGAATGTTTGGCTTCCCATTCTCAGAGGCTTTCTTCAAATTGTTAACAGTAACAGTCTGTTCAGTAGGCACAAGCAGGTCTTCCTTATTCTTTTTTAAACATATCAGGAATATCAAAGTGTTGAGCAACTTCAGTTTTCATGTTTAGGTATTGTAGAAATATAAATCAAGTGTCAATTTCATCAGTGGAATAGTTGGATATTCGTCATTCTGAAATAATCGTCTTAGTGTGTTTCATTCAACTGAATCAACTGGAATACCGCGCCGCCCTTAGAGTCCTTATCTTTTTGGACGCTTTATCGCCAACCAAAATTCATCCAAAGACAATTGTAAACTCCATCCCTTTTTTCCAAATACTACAGTTCATTTAATTTGAAGGCATCTGTTCTTTCGAAGGGAGGCAATTTAAAGATATATCTCGCACAGCAGAGGATGAAACCGTCAGCTTGCTGCGCGCGACGTGCCTGTAATTAACTACCACAGAAAATTAACTACTTGTGATGGCAAGGATCGTCTGCTGTATCAACTAACTTAGTTAATCAACAATACACCACTCCTGTGTCCTTCTTATTCACACAAACACAACTGAAAAATCAAAATTCCAGAGAACAGTGTGGTTATGTTGCTTCAGTGTAAATCTGATTATAAATATATTAAGGTCGGCTGTACTCTCCGTGCCGGTATCCACATTAACAATTGGATGTTAACACGAATTGCTAAAGTCGGCATCTGGTCCCGTCAATTTTTCTTCTATTCAAGCGAAAGCTCCTCCATTTCATCTCTTTTAAGTTGGTTGGTTAATTTGCGGGAGGGGACCAAACGGCGAGGTCATCGGTCCCAGCGGATAAGGGAAGGAATTCGGCCGTGTCATTTCGAAGGAACCATCCCGGCATTTGCCTGAAGTGATTTAAGAAAGTCGCGGAATACTTGAATCAGGATGGCCAGACTCGGGTTTGAACCGTCGTCCTGTCGAATGCGACACCAGTGTCCACTGCGCCACCTCGCTCGGTATATCTTTTTAAGTATCACTGTATCCAGCAATATAACAAAGGGTATAACTGCTTAAAGACGTCTCACCTTAACTTTCACTTGCCCATTTCCAGCCGGCCGGTGTGGCCGTGCGGTTAAAGGCGCTTCAGTCTGGAACCGCGTGACCGCTACGGTCGCAGGTTCGAATCCTGCCTCGGGCATGGATGTGTGTGATGTCCTTAGGTTAGTTAGGTTTAATTAGTTCTAAGTTCTAGGCGACTAATGACCTCAGAAGTTAAGTCGCATAGTGCTCAGAGCCATTTGAACCATTTTGAACCCATTTCCAGCGACTGTATCCCCAGATGTTAACTCGGCCGACCTCAACATCTAACTCCAAAACGACTGCCGACTCTGATACACTACTACTACTGATTAAAAAAGTCATCTGTTTGCCGGATAAAGATTTCGGTTACCGATATCCATTAAAGCGTCGTTGTTAAGTGTTAATCATGGAAGAAGGATGCCAATTGTAACAAACAGGGAGAGTGAATAGTGCAGTCAGCTCAGATAAAGGTATTGCCACGTACTGTATGTTAAAGTGTGTAAAGTACAGAATGAACAGCTGTAGTTTACTCATATAAGTTAGTCGACAGGGCCTCAGGCAGTTACTATTGACGAACTTTAGAACGCCCTGTTGTCACTTACTAACTTTTAACTGCAAAGCTATTGCGTGGTACAGTCACAGAATGAACTACAACTGATTAAATAAGGACAGTTTATGAATTTTATACTTTATTGAGATAAATGAATTATTGAACTTTTTCACTAATTAGCCAAGCTGCTTTCTCACTACAGTGTTACTAGGCTGTGGTGTCAAAGCTTTTGTTTGGCCAACAAAAGTAAATAATCATATTTTTGCTTTGGACACTGATTTTTAAAAGGAAATTTTTGGGGCCACACATTGTTGTCGAAGGCTTAAGTTGGGTGAATGTTTTGTTGTTCTTGAAATTAAGTGTGTAAATATAATAGTCATACCAGTCACGATACTAATGCCTTATTCCTTAAGGTTCACACGAGTCGCCATTATTTGTAATCCTTATATCATCTGTATATATCTGTGGCCCGAAATTGAACACATTCTGCTTTGAATAAGTTCGAAATAGGACCAAATCAATCTGATTCTTTTCCTTGTACAAATAATGATCTTTCGGGATTGTAAAAGAGAAATTTTCAGATTTCAACTGCATCGGGCACTGCATTATATACTACGGCGGCATGTGAAAATTTTTAAAGGACGGGGACTCGAACCCAGCTGCTCTGCTTCTCTAGAACGCATGTCTTAACCACCCTTGGGGTTGTTGTTGTACTAGTAAGACCGGATGAGGCATTACAAGTCTTTACCTGTTAAATTTCATAAATACGCCAAATGCGATCGAAACATGCGAATGGCAACGTATTTTTCAAAATAGATCGCGAGCTCCTTTTTGAAAATGTCAGATTTCGTTGAGCAATCGGTTGACGAAAATGGGTGTCACGGATCTGCCTTGAAAGTTGTCCGCGCAGTCAGCGCCTACACATCACACGTCTACAGTGAGGACTGGGCTGTTCCGGATCTGTGGTGGCGGCGGGCCGTAGCGAATCGTTCGTGCCCTTTGGTGGCGACCCACTTCCCTGCCACCCGATCGCTCCGTCAATGGAGAGCCGTATTCCGGCTGGGAGACCGCTTTGCACCAGACTCCTGTCCAGCATTCGGCAGCCTTTCTATGTCTGTCAAATTACAAGTACAGGCTGTCTCAAAAACATTCATCCGATTCCACAACACCACAACTTCTTAAATGACGTAAGATACAAACCTGGAGTTTTTGTTTGTTTACAACATGCTCCATTACATTATTTGTTATACTCCATGTGTGTGTGTGTGTGTGTGTGTGTGTGTGTGTTGTATGATGCTGCTGCTGATGGTGGTGGTGGTGGTGGGGGTGGTGGGGGTGAGAGAAGGGAGAGGATGAAACCCAGTGCCGGTACATAGCCTACTCCTCGCGAATAGCATCAAGCGGGTCACCAAGCGTAAAGTCACCATCCGAAGGACGGATAACGATCAATAGTGTCACATGCCCTCGCTTCATGAGACACTCCGGAAAGGTTTGGGATTGATACCAGGACATTGGTGCAAAGTCTGGTGATCAGGTACTTTACGCCACCACCTCTCGTTCCCTTGCCGGCCAAATACTGGCTGTGAACAAATTTAGGGTGAATCTTAACTTACACGAAGGACTACAATTATTATTACTTTTTATTTTCAACAGAACCAGTCAATTTTAAAGGGCCATATGATCTTGAATGTACCTTTTACAATTACGTCTACGGTCAAAGTTTCAGTTAACTTTCAGAAATATTGAATTGCATACCACAGGACGCACGACAAACATCCATAAGATGGTCGAACTTGTCGCATTCATTTCACGAGCTGTCCGTAGTTACTGCATTCGCTTGTGTTGCCCGCAGCTGTTGGAAGAGAAGGTACGTGGACAATGTCTTTGACAGGACCACACAAAAAGAATCACATACCGTGATATCTGGCGTTCTTGGAAGCCCCTTAGAGACGATCCATCATTGAAGCAGCTCATTGTCAAGAAACGCTCTTACATTCAGTTAGTACGATTGTGTACCGTAGCTAGATGACCGACATATCTAGGTACAGGGTTCTAGTAACTGCCTCTGTGCAAAGTAAGCAACGAGGCGTAAATCTTTTCTCGGGAAACTGTCAAAACGTACGAAGTGTTGTAGAGTCTCTCTCTCTCTCTCTCTCTCCCTCTCCCTCTCCCTCTCGTGCTCGACTGGCATACCTAGGCGGCGGCAGAAAATACATTTTGCAGAGTTCTCAGTTTTGGATTCTGTCATTTCTTGGACAGAGTATCCGCCTTGTCGCCACTAAAGCTTAAATGTTGCTGTAGACGCCAGGGTGGAGCGAGTGGGAGACGAGGAACGACACCTCTCGTAATTGCGTAATATCTTCTTCTTCTTTTCATATAATTTGCATTCTTTTCTAGCCTGCCATCTGCTTTTCCTGCTACAGTATCGGCTCATTCCACTCCTTCTTTCTATTCACCTACCTCTTTCTGTTATTTTATGTTCCTTCTCCTCCTCCTCCTCCTCCTCCTCCTCCTCGTCCACCACTACCGTAACTTTTCTTCCTTCTGTCCTCTGCTTCTTGTTAGTACTACTCTTCCATTTATTCATCATTTTATCTTGTTCTTCTTTTCTTGTGCCTCATCCTTTTTCGTTTTCCATCTCCTCCTTCCTTACCTCCTTCTTCATATTGCCCCTCCTCCTCCTCCTCCTCTCTCCCTATTTCCTCCTCCTGGTTTTCCTCCTCATCCTCTTCCTGCTTCCTTCCCTTTCTTCTCCCTTCTCCCACGCACTGTATTCTCTTCCATCTTCTGTTTCCCCTTCCACCTTCCTCTTCATCCTCCTCTCTCCCTTTCCACCTTCCTCGTCACCCTCCTCTTTCCCTTTCCACCTTCCACTTCCTCTACCTCTTCCTCTACCTGTATGTCTACCTCTGCCTCATCTTCCTCTTCCCACCGGTCTTCCTTCTTCCTCTGCCCTCATCATCTTTCCTCTAGTCTTCCTTCTTCCACTTCCCTTCATCCTACTCTCTTCCCTCTTGCCCTTTCTCCTCCCTCTTTCTCTACATCTTCTCTCCTTCCTCTTCCTTCTTCTATTTGCTCCATTCCTTCTTTTTCTACTACCTCCTCCCTCTCCTTTCACTTCCTTCTCCTCGTTTTCCTTCCTCCCCTCGTTTTCCTTCCCCCTACTTCCCGTACACGTCGAATCAATGTTTCACACTTCGTCGGTTTTCTCTCTTCCGTATTTTAGCTGCTTGAATGTGGCATCCCAGTCTCCAACCTGGCAAAGCAATTTATCACTTGCATAAACAGATGGCGAAGCAGACCATCTAAAACTTTTAACAAGGCCGATCAGTGCATATGACCCTCACTCCCTGTCTGGTAAACTAGCCCCCATTTGTTTATGAAGTTGTAGGTTCATAGACTGCTCAACAAAATGGATGGAGATGCAAAAGAGAAGGCGCATCTCTTGCTTCATACTTACTGGAATTGTGCGGCATAACAGCGCTTGTGTTATGTATTATTAAGAAGTAGGATGTAATGCTCCTTCGAACATGCATGCATGTATGCATGCACACCCGAAAGAACATTGCATCGTACATCTTAATAACACAGGCACTGCTATTGCATATTTATTCACCAAGCCCAGGACCTCAACTCTCAAAAATATGCCCTTCCGGGATGGGACGGGAATATATGTAACGTCCAAGTGCAAGATGTGACACAAGGACGACAATGTATGGAAGTTTGGGTCTGGCCGTGATTCGTGCACGGATAGCCGAAACGTTTAAGGCGGCCGCTCGCATAAAGTGGAGGGTTTGTATTCGAGTCCCAGTCCGGCACAGATTTTCACTGACGTCAGTCTAATATACAGACGAAGGTGGTTCATATTCGCAACTGCGAATACATTTCCTGTACTGGAATTGTGCCGCACTGTGTTTTGACAAGCAATTGCAGACACACTCGTGAAGCGGCTGCGGCACGTTTCCACAACAGTCAGTACCTAACGAGCTGCAGCTGATCCCCATACGTCGTCGTTTCCCGATGACAGCTTTGGTTTATACTGCTGCCAAGATTTTTGTCGCCGCACACTCGTAGCTGAAATTCGTGGCGACGTGTACGGGTGAGTTGTTGCGGCACCGAAATTAACTTGCATCCTTTTAGGCAGCGAGATAATCATTTCAAATGTCGCTCTTGAAAAATAAAAGAACTCGGTCAGATGCTGGCTCGGTAACTCAACGGAGGTGACAGATCTGCAGCCGAGATCTAGCAGCGCCACCTCATTACGAGGGCTGCTGCGACCCGGCCGGCGGCCTGCCCAAATAGGACCTTACACCGCCGACCGCAGAAAGAAAAAAAAGGTGAAGTAATTTGATACTGTCGCCACATGTCAAACAAGCCGTTATTCCCGTTTTATTCTGCTTGTCTTCAGTCTCGTTTTGTTCTTTTTTCTCATTCTCTAGACTGAAAAGTATGTCCATCAAGTGTTTGCAGTCTAGGCAGGCAAATCAGTGTTATCCTGAAATTGATGCTACGAAGTACGCAAAAGATTTTTAGAGCACTATATTTTCGTATTAACTTGCTGTGTACTTTGAATATAGATTTAGAGGAGATAATTTTCTGAGACACGTTATCATATAATAAGTTATGGGGGAGGGCATTTGTCAGCCACTACACATGGAAATTTTAATCATTTTATTTTTCTGTCATTACCAGTTTCGAACATAGTTCCTTTCACATGACTGCTAAATGATTATTAATGGATGAATGGCTGCCTGGAAAGCGGTTTGTAAACGGAAACTAGGGGAAGTTAGTCAGTGTGGAACTCTACAGTATACTGTCAAGTTTCGTGTGCCACAAAATGTTCCTGGGTCGCCACCCGGTATTATTAAAATTGGGAAAATTTAATGTTGTTGTTTTTGTTGTTGTTGTTGTGGTCTTCAGTCCTGAGACTGGTTTGATGCAGCTCTCCATGTTACCCTGTCCTGTGCAAGTTTCTTCATCTCCCAGTACTTACTGCAACCTACATCCTTCTGAATCTGCTTAGTGTATTCATCTCTTGGTCTCCCTCTACGATTTTTACCCTCCACGCTGCCATCCAATGCTAAATTTGTGATCCCTTGATGCCTCAGAACATGTCCTACCAACCGGTCCCTTCATCTTGTCAAGCTGTGCTACAAACTCCTCTTCTCCGCAATTCTCACTCCATACAAATACTTTCAGAAAAGGCTTCCTGACACTTAAATCTATACTCGATGTTAACAAATTTCTCTTCTTCAGAAACACTTTCCTTGCCATTGCCAGTCTACATTTTATATCCTTTCTATTTCGACCATCATCAGTTATTTTGCTCCCCAAATAGCAAAACTCCTTTACTACTTTGTGTCTCATTTCCTAATATAATTCCCTCAGCATCACCCGACTTAATTCGACTACATTTCATTATCCTCGTTTTGCTTTTGTTGATGTTCATCTTATAACCTCCTTTCAAGACACTGTCCATTCCGTTCAACTGCTTTTCCAAGTCCTTTGCTGTCTCTGACATAAGTACAATGTCATCAGCGAATCTCAAAGATTTTATTTCTTCTCCATGGATTTTAATACCTACTCCGAATTTTTCTTTTGTTTCCTTTACTGCTTGCTCAATATACAGATTGAATAACATCGGGGAGAGGCTACAACCCTGTCTCACTCCCTTCCCAACCACTGCTTCCCTTTCATGGCCCTCGACTCTTATAAATGTCATGTGGTGTCTGTACAAATTGTAAATAGCCTTTCGCTCCCTGTATTTTACCCCTGCCACCTTCAGAATTTGAAACAGAGTATTACAGTCAACATTGCCAAAAACTTGCTCTAAGTCTACAAGTGCTATAAACGTAGGTTTTCCTTTCCTTAATCTATTTTCTAAGATAAGTCGTAAGGTCAGTATTGCCTCACGTGTTCCAACATTTCTACGGAATCCAAACTGATCTTCCCCGAGCTCGGCTTCTACCAGTTTTTCCATTCGTCTATAAAGAATTCGCGTTAGTATTTTTCAGCTGTGACTTATTAAACTGATAGTTCGGTACTTTTCAGATCTGTCAACACCTGCTTTCTTTGGGATTGGAATTATTATATTCTTCTTGAAGTCTGAGGGTAAAATTTAATATGAGAACTTAGTCACTGAATTGGTAAGCATAACTAATGTGTTAATAGTAATAAAAACATCTAAGTGAATATATGGAAGTGAGCATAAGGGAACATTTTAAACACACATGTTAAATCGAATAATTCACAGCAAGGTGGAGTTTTAGCCTCAAAAAAGGGAAGAAAATAATGATGTAAATCAAATGTCTACAAATATAAGGCCCGCATTTTGTGCTTCAGCAACGCCTGGTTGAATGTATCAGAATACTCTTAGAATAAGGGGAGGGGTTTGTCTGTGAAACACTCGTAGCAGTTTAACATAGTTTAGTAAAATAAAACATAATATTAAAAATTCACAAAGTAATTCTAAACTATGATGTGCCGTTGCCTGTTATTTATTTGATTAATTCACTTGTATTATCATTATATTGCAAGCTGAGGTACACTGCAGTGATAAATGAAAAGGAAATCTCCTGCGCGCGTGGGATAAGTTCACACATACGTATGCGATTCACACACACAAGAATAGAGATAAAAAGAATTTTGCCCATTACAGTAAGTCAGAGGCTCAGTGGGTCATCCCTGTCGCTATGAATGAATTGTTGTGAATACCATGAAACTAATGTACGCTGGCGTGAAACACCTGGAAAAGCCGTGAATGTTCATGAACAAAGCAAAATTACTAAGACTCGTGAAAACTTCAAGAACACAAATACAAACCATATAGAGACAAATAGCAGTCATGCGAAATTAAGAATAAACTTATTCAAGATGCCACTAAAATTACTCATGGTGAAATCACCATCACGTGATATGAAAAAAGATACACAATCTTAAAATTGAAAGGAAATGAAAAGTAGAAGACATAAAACACAAACACACGAGAAAGGTTGACACATACATTCCAGTTAATGGAGAGGTCTGACGACTGAATTTTATACCAACGCTGGAGTAACGAACGTCTTACACCACGTATTCTGCTTACACGAAGGGAAAACTTACTTCACACAGAAAAAATATACTCATCACCACACTGTGAAAACTATAAGAAATCGACTATCGAACTTGAAAATAAACTAGCAGATCGAGCGTGTAAATCAGTTAGAATAGCTACACATCATCACAAATTAACACACTCACCGGCGCCAAGTCGCTCTTAAAGAGTACCGTTTTCACTCACCAAAGGTTCAGTCCGAGTGACGAAACCACGCTTTCCCTGCCACGAACTTCCCTTAGGTAACCGCAAGAGACCATAGGGTTCCTTTCCGCCACCAACTTAACTACTGTCGAATGACTACCGCAAGCGTAGAAATCTCCTTGCGTTGACCGAAAAAGCTACGTTGGCTACATTGTTGCTGTCACAGCAGACTGCCAGATGCTGTACTGCTACCATGTTAAAGACAAACTCAACATAAACAATCAGTCAACCGAGCGAGGTGGCGCAGTGGGTAGCACACTGGACTCGCATTCGGAAGGACGACGGTTCACTCCCGCGTCCGGCCATCCTGATTTAGGTTTTCCGTGATTTCCCTAAATCGCTTCAGGCAAATGCCGGGATGGTTCCTTTGAAAGGGCACGGCCGACTTCCTTCCCCATCCTTCCCTAACCCTATGAGACCGATAACCTCGCTGTTTGGTCTCTTCCCCCAAACAACCAACCAACCAACAATCACTCACTCATACAGAGGACAAAGAGAGAAAGGAAATTTGGAAGCTCAAAATATAGTTAATATACGTAGGATGAGGTGTTTACTGGAAAAATTGATACTTTAATGTAATTCTATACCACTGAATGGGGATAAACACGAAGTATAAAACTGAATCTCGTACAAATGACTGAGCGTGAGAACGCGAAATACAAGTTAAATAATATGAAATGAATGTAACAGAGATGTTTCACTGCATTACTGTTACGAGAGGCATAACTGATCGCATGTGGCAGTAATGCCATGGTGCCGTAGAACTAACAGTAGCTGTAATTGATAAAGATTCGAAAACTTTCATCGCTATTTGCAAAGAAAAAACATCAGGAGCAAATACTCTTCACACATTCCTAGTGCGGATCCTGTTCCGTGCCACCGTCTCCAATTGTCATCATTTAGTAACTGTGCAACTTCTGTGTTTAAATGAGTGTGTCTTTACTTAAATTGCTGAATGACTGAGAAGATGAAACTTCTACGTTATTTGATTCTGAAACAGCTGAGTAAATCTGAACGTACTGAGCCTACTTTCTCTTTACTTTTTCTTATCATGTCAACACTGACCCGCAGTATTCTAGCGTAACGCAATCTGACTGCTCAAAAAAAAAAATTACAACCTGTCTTCAAATAATTAATTCAAAAGAATGGCCCTGACTGAAAAAAATCTTAACAATAATGTATACATTTCATTAAGCACTGACCTCACAAAAATCTTCATTACGCGAACTACTGCAATACAGCGATCCTCAATACTGCCAGCTAAATAAAAAGATTCTAACTACTAAAGCCACTAACTACTAATAGGCATGTGGTTAGCAAAGGGAAAATTTTGTTGCAAACCAAATAAAATATTTTTTACCTTAGTAATGTGACATCCACTTCAAACACGAATATAAATCGTCATTGACATAAAGTGCAAAGCTATATAATCATGAATAATATTTAATCTCCAAGTCGAACATGTACAGATCGTTAGCCTACGCTAACACTTCAGACCTCTGCCCTCCATCAATGCTAACTTCTCACATCTAACATCCGTCACTGCTGGCTGTTCACCTCCAACTGCCCAACAGTACTTCCATCACTGCCGGCGACCAACTTCCAACTGCCCAACACTACTGACGATTGACTTCCAACAACGAGTCCGACCAGCCACAGAGTCTCTTACAAAGAAAGCATAGACAGATATCCAATGCAAAGCGCTACACAGCGCTGCCAACGCAGAAGCAGCCCACTTACAACTGGTGTGAAGATAATCTCACACAGATCGAAACCAGTAACTTTATAAAATTAAAATAAATTACGATGTGTGGTTCAGACTGTTTTTTAATTAAAATTTTTTTATTAATGCTGATGAAGTGTCTCGCATCGTGAAATGAGTTTCTGCCCTACCCCATATGACCATATCGCTGAGTACGTTGGCGACCTGCGGATAGCCCGTTGCTCCGACGTTTTGGATACGCACACTGGTGCTCTGCTTGGCGTCATGGTGTAGGATGCCACTGGTTATGACTTGGGGTCACGGCTGGTGGAGTTTGAGGGAAACTCTCAGTACACAGCGGTACGCCACGGTCGCCGTCGTTTGTCACCTTTCAGGCGACAGCATCGCAGTGCCATTTTTCAACAAGGTAATGCTCGTTCACTCATGGCAAGTGTCCCTAATGAAATGTCAGCGTGATGTTGAAGTACTGCCGTGGCCAGCAACGTCCCAGAATCTGTCCCCATTATAACGTGTGGGACAAGCCCGGACGTCAGTTCCACCCCATTGCCAGTATCGGCATTTCAAGAACTACACTACTGGCCATTAAAATTGCTACACCAAGAAGAAATGCAGATGACAAACAGGTATTCATTGGTCAAATATATTATACTAGAACTGACATGTGATTACATTTTCACGCAATTTGGGTGCATAGATCCCGAGAAATCAGTACCCAGAACAACTACCTCTGGTGGTAATAACGGCTTTAATACGCCTGGGCATTGAGTCAAACAGAGCTTGGCTGGCGTGTACAGGTACAGCTACCCATGCAGCTTCAACACGATACCGCAGTTCATCAAGAGTAGTGACTGGCGTATTGTGACGAGCCAGTTGCTCGTCCACCATTGACCAGACGTTTTCAGTTTGTGAGAGATCTGGAGAATGTGCTGGCCAGGGCAGAAGTCGAACATTTTCTGTATCCAGAAAGGCTCGTACATGACATGCAAAATGCGGTCGTACATTATCCTGCTGAAATGTAGGGTTTCGCAGGGATCGAATAAAGGGTAGAGCCACGGGTCGTAACACATGTGAAATGTAACGTCCACTGTTCAAAGTGCCGTCAATGCGAAACAGAGGTGACAGAGACGTGTAACCAATGGCACGCCATACAATCACGCCAGTTGGGCGATGACGAATACACGCCTCCAATGTGTGTTCTCCGCGATGTCGCCAAACACGGATGCGACCATCATGATGCTGTAAACAGAACCTGGATTCATCCGAAAGAATGACGTTTTGCCATTCGTGCACCCAGGTTCGTCGTGGAGTACACCATCGCAGGCGCTCCTGTCTGTGATGCAGCGTCAAGAGTAACCGCAGCCATGGTCTCCCAGCTGATAGTCCAAGCTCGTCGAACTGTTCGTGCAGATGGTTGTTGTCTTGCAAACGTCTGATGACTCAGGGATCGAGACGTGGCTGCACGATCCGTTACAGCCATGCGGATAAGATGCCTGTCATGTCGACTGCTAGTGATAAGAGGCCGTTGGCATCCAGCACGGCGCTCCGTATTACCCTCCAGAAACCACCGATTGCATATTCTGCTAACAGTCATTGGATCTCGACCAACGCTAGCAGCAATGTCGCGATACGATAAACCGCAATCGCGATAGGCTACAATCTGACCTTTATCAAAATCTACGAGGCATCACAACAACGTTTCACCAGTCAACGCCGGTCAACTGCTGTTTATGTATGAGAAATCGGTTGGAAACTTTCCCCATGTCAGAACGTTGTAGGTGTCGCTACCGGCGCCAACCTTGTGTGAATGCTTTGAAAAGCTAATCATTTGCATATCACAGCATCTTCTTCCTGCCGGTTAAATTTCGCATCTGTAGCACTTCATCTTTGTGATGTAGCAATTTTAATGGCCAGTAGTGTAACATGTGTGGGACCAGCCGGGACGTCAATTCAGCCCCAGTGCCAGTATCGGAATATCAAGAACTGGTTACAACAGTTGTGGGCGAGCTTGTCTCAGTAGAGAATGCGACTACTGTACGACACCCTTCCCAACCAATCAGTGCCCACATCCAGGCCAGAGTCACACTGATAATTCATAAAATGAATGCGTCGTGTCTGCGCCACGCGTGCAATGGATCCACCTTCCCCAGTGTAGATGCACAAGTACGTCCGACCTGCTGCGGGACACTCAGACTGGCGAACCTGGAGGAAAAGCACAGCGACTACCGATACGTGTTGCTCGATGGGAGTGTGGGTCGGCCGTGAGGCGTGCCGAGACAGTCCGGCCATTTGCGATAATACTGTGTTCCGGAAGGCGCAGTGGCTAGCGCACCTGCGTTGTAAGCAGGAGATCCCGGGTTCGAATCCTGGTCCGGTACACTTTTCACTCGACGCCGTTGATTCCGCGTAATGGCCCGATGCAGCTGACATAAGTAATCCCTTTCCTCCCCCCCCCTCCTTCCTCCACCATCAATCAATTTACATCATACTGATAAGCTTCTGATACTGCGAAGTTCGTTATGTAGTTCAAGGAAGACACTTGTACCTAAATCAAGCTGTCACAAAGCCATCAGATCACTCGTAATGTTGGAACTTTCAACATTGTGTTGTTTACATAGATAATTCGATCTGAGAGTTGTAAGTCGTCATCTATTTGTTACAGAACCCGATGGTTGGTTTGAATATCACAATACCTGCGACCGTTGAAATTGCTTTGAATATCACAATGACTCCAACCTTTGAACTACCTGTAAACCAGTTATTTAGGTGACTTGTAGCTCAGCAATATGCCGTACGAGTTAGGTAGAAACTCGGCCTTTTTCGCATTAACAAATAATTGTCAGAGTTGAAAAAACTGTGTGATAGACAGAGAAGTGAACCTCAGATCTTTGGATTAGCAATACGAATTTATGGACTTAAGACACCCAACCATCGTCTGCATGAATAAAATAATTACATAATGCCTTCTGATATTTTTAAGATTTTGCTTCGGATCTTTGATACTGCCATTAACGTAGGTTCGAGTAAAATTAGGTAATATTGGGTACCTGTCTTATTTCTTCACTTATTGCAATTTCATCGGTCTTTGTTTATCTGAATTTATTATGATACTTAGTTCTTCGTATAGGTTTTATATGGTCTTTATTGACATGCTGACGTAATTATTTTCCTGTGCTATCCAAAGTGTATTTATGTTTACATTAACAAGTGCTATTATAAGATATATAAAATATACATGCATTTTAAGTCTATTTGGCGACTTTTTTCTATTACTCGTTGCTGATCTTCTGATAGCAATGAACAACCTATTCTATGCAGCATTGATCAAGTTGTTATACTGTCTTAAGTATATTGCTGAAATCCCCCAGTACATTTAGTAATGTTTTTATTTCTCCCGTTTCAGGTAAGTCTGCGTCCAGCTTCATGACCTATCAGTGTTTCGACTGCTAGGTGAGTGCAATAAGTAGTAGTTTTCAGTTTGTGTGCAGACGATTGTGATTAATAGAGATAAAAGAATATCTCTTACCTACTTCAAACGTCGTACGGGATCACAAGGATCTACTTAGATGAGAATTAATGTTATAATATTGCAATATTACGATAGTGTTCTTTTATCTGTAGGATTGTAGAGCATACGTGTTGGAGGTCACTCTAAAATTGCAGAAAATGAAAAATAAGAGTGGAAAACTCTTAGGAAAATAAATCGCCCACAGAAGAAATTGGGGTTTGGTTGAACAGTAGAACATCTCATCTGTACGAAGTGTGATCAAAAAACACGATCAATAATTTCATTACAAACAGGGTAATAAGCTTATAGGGAATTTGATTAGATCTCCTTCCTAGTACTGTCTTTCATTAGCAATGTACGTATCCCAACGTTGAATCCATGAGTGGAAATATTTCTGGAAGGCTTTGTGTGGAAGGACGTTCAATTGCTCTGTCGCGGCCCTCTCAGTGTCAGGAATGTTGTCAAAACGTTTTCCTTCCAGCAAGGTTTTAATTTTTAGGAAGAGCCAGAAGTCGCGTGGTGCTAAATTTGTTGAGTAAGGCAGTTATAGGCAGACAAAAACACTTTTTCCGATCGAAAACTCGCTATTCAAAATTGAGGTATGGATCGGCGCGTTGTCGTGCTGAAGAACGAAGCCATTGTCCCATTTTTCTGGTCTCTTTCGTTGTACATCGTTCTGCAAATTTTGCAGTACGCCCTTGTAAAATTCAGCATTTACAGTTGTTCCGCTTGGAACGAACTCTTCTCACAAAAAAGCAAAGACACTGGCTTTGATATTCGATTTTGACTGAACTGCCTTTTTAGGACATGGAGGTCCACTGATTTTCCATTGGTAACCCTGAAGTTTCTTTTCAGGGTCATACTCATAGAGCCAAATTTCATCTCCAGTTACAACTTTGGACTTCAAGTCCGGATCTGTTCGAAGACGTTCCTTCAAATCCGTGCAAATTGGCACACGATTTTCCTTCCATTCATCACTCACTCATCTCGTTTGCAAATTATCAGTTAAAATGCTTTGCACGAACCCGTACGAGATGCAAAGTTTTTTGGCAAGTTCTCGAATAGTTATTCACCTGTTTAAACCAACAATTTTTTCCACTTTTTGTACGTTTTCTTCAGTTTTTGAGGTTAATGATCGACCCGAACGGTGATCGTCTTCCGCTGTTAAATCGCTCATACCAGTTACAAATAGTTTTCCGAGTTACAGCATTATCGACATCTACCAATTTCAACGCTTCATGAGTGTCTTTGGCACTTTTTGCAGATTGAAACAGAACCTAACGTTCACGCGTCATTCGAAATCAATGATGCACGACAGATACGATAAACACAACCTCACTCTACTGCCTCTGGACGCTGACTGACAGGTCAGAACGCGTTCCGAATTGACGCTGCCTGTCTCAACGGATCAGACTGTCGGAGAAATTACATAAAATCGCTGTAGCGTCAGCAGCTGCCGCTAATAAAAAATTGACCATAATTTTTGATCACACATCATACATTCTAATATACAGGGCGATTTTCACCGCGTCCAAGAGACGCTTGAAATTCTATGGAAATATTTATAAAATGAACAATATAAGACTTTCCAAAAGACTACTGAGCACTAGAAATTCAAAGGAGATGAAAATCAGTTGGTTATAATAAACTGGGGAAGATTTAAGGGCATAAATGTTGCAGAAGCACTCGTAAGAAATCATCTAGCCTTCTTAACTTTGATGACGAAGCACAGAATATGAAAAGGAAAACTGATAAGAACAAGAAAAATAAAATAAAGTACGGTTAATTCATGAAGAGATACTGGTGGGTTAAGACGGCTAATGTCATCAGCCATCGAAGTACCAAGTTTAAAAGTACTCGTTAAGTGAGTAGGAATGTATTATAGGATATGGCATAATTTTTTTTTTATTTTCGTGTTTCGTTTTCTGTCCGAGTGGACAAGATCGACTGTTGCAGGAGTCACTGTGTTTTCGTTTTAACCGTCGGCGACGAGGTGAAGCACAAGCTCGGACGAGGAAGGAAGTCAGCTGTGCCCTTCAAACATTTGTCCCGAGCGATTAAGGGAAATGACAGAAAACCGGGATAACCATATGATGTATCTTACTATGACAGTGCAACCACCATTTAACACCCTACGTCTTGAGAAATTTGTTGCTCCCCTTTGTTACGTCACGTTGCACACGAGTAAATTTTTTAAATATTTATATTCGTAGAAATAATAAACCCTATTTAAGCATTTGTGTATATACGCCACGTATGTAACTTAGTTTTACTCAGCACGATTTCTTAGCTACACCGCTGTACCAGAACTAAGATCCTCATGTTTATTGATAGCCTCGCAGAGTTCTTATGTTGAATAGAAAGATTGGAGCTCTGTCACTAAAGCTACAAATATATGAATCGCTAGCGGACATACGATAATGCCATCCTAATGTGACGGTACGGTGTCAAGTTGAACAAGCATAACTTGCAGAAACTCATTATACCACAATTTTCACTATAAATCTTTCCCTTCTTATTCGTAAGGAGAATAACTTCGTGCCATTTAAATGAGACAGCTGTAATAAATTGCTTCGAGTCATCAGAAATACTGGAAGAAAATATCATGATGTCACAGATATTTGTAATGCTAATTATTCAAATCATATACGATCTACGCTTTCAAGAGGTTTCGCAAGCGGTTAGTGCCAGCCGAATAGCGATATATGACTGTGATTTCGGACACCAGATAGCATGAAAAATCTTGGTGTCTATAATGTCGCTTGCGTTCAAACCGTTTTATTTTATGTGCCTGCGTCGGATCGCGTGACTTCAGGTCGTAAACAGTCTTGTCCTCGGCGGAAAGCGAAGTTGTACGTCTGAGCTGAGCTGAGCCGTCGTATGCCACGTGTTTACCGATGAACAGCTTTCTGTTTGGACAGGTTAAATCAGTTCTCGATACGAGACAAATCCATCATGCCAAGACCTCCAAAGCTGATTGTCCCATAAATCTTATTCCGTTCCAATAACTCCGTGGTAAGTATAGATAAAAGTGTTATACCCGATTTATTTAACATTAGATTGCTAATTTACAGGCTTTATGGCCATTGTCATTGGAGGTACAATTTTATAGCGTCTTGGGTTGCGTCATGTTGCTAGCAGAGGAAGAATGTTCCTGTTGGAGAAGAAAGAAGGCGAAAATGTTCCTCTTTAAAAGATACTGGCAGAAAAGTGGAGAATCAACTACCTCAATCCTTAGTCTACCTTCAGCACCAAAAATTTTGACATGTGAACATATTCGTTCTCTTTTAACACAGAACACTCAAATCCTTTACCCTGTCTCTCTCTTTGTTAAGACTTAATACTCAGCAACTCCCTGTCACTGCCGCTGTCCTATACACGTTTCTCTCCCATGATCTCCTATTTTTCCCCACTAATTTACAGTACATCCCACTGAACTGTCTCCTCTCACTCTGTCTCCTTTTGTCTTCCTTTCCCAATGGCATTGTCTCCATCATACATCGACATCTCAAAAATTCTGGGGGTCCAAGCCTACGAATGATCTCCACCCATCTCTCTTTTTCATTTCCACTGTCTGCTCTCTCTTTCCCTCCCACGGCTCCTACCTCCATCCATCTCTCTTTCTCTTGTACTGCCACTCTCTCTCTCTCTGATCATCAATGTCTCCTCTCACTCTTTGGCTTCATCCATCTCTCTCTCTCTCTCTCTCTCTCTCTCTCTCTCTCTCTCTCTTTTTCTGCCAGTTTCTCCCACCATCAGTCTCTCCTCTCTCTTTCTCTCCCACTGGCCCTATCTCCTCTCTCTTCACCGTCACTGTCTCTCTTCTGCTCTCTTTCAAAACAAAAAAAAGTGCGAATGTGTTCGTATGCCAAAATTTTTGGTGAAAGATGTGAAATGAGAATTGGGCCAGCTGGTTGCCATCTTTTCCGTAAAAGTCTTTTCAAGAGAAGCATATTCGCCTTTTTTTGCTCCAGCAGGATCATTTTTGCGCTGGTTCCCTTCTTTTGTCTGCTACAGCAAGGTATGCAGTTTGTATAAAACGAATTCTAAAGGTCAGTCAAGTTTTGACAGTGCATTTATGTACTTCGACACATTGATGTACTTTGACACACACAAACAACGAAGTACGCACAATATAAGGTTAGCACAAAATCTAGCAGGCCGGAGTGGCCGAGCGGTTCTAGGCGCTACACTCTGGAACCGCGCGACCGCTACGGTCGCAGGTTCGAATCCTCTATGGGTCATGGATGTGTGTGATGTCCTTAGGTTAGTTAGGTTTAAATAGTTCTAAGTTCTAGGGGACTGATGACCTCAGAAGTTAAGTCCCATAGTGCTCAGAGTCATTTGAACCACAAAATCGTTTTCCTTACTTTTTTTTAAATATAGATGCTTTGCTCATCGACCGCAGTTCATCGAAATCGCACGGCTTATGATTTGTATTTTAAAAGAGTAAAAATGTTAATAAAAATATTGTACGGCATTTGTAGTCTTTCTACTTTTAAATCTGCTATCTTTGCTGTTTTACATATATTTCGCAGTCATTTTAAATGCTTTTCAGGTATATTAAGACCCTTTTTTGCCCATTTTTTGTCACTGCAGTACCCCTTTGGGCGTATATGCGTAAGCGTGAAATGCCGATTTTACGGAGACATAGATTGGTGACCTCAGAACCCTTGCGATGACCCAGAGACCCTTGCCAAGTGCTCGCTTAAAACTACTTTTACAAGGCCGTATATTAACATGCGAATTTTACGTGAATAAGCAAGGTAAATTTTAACCTCAGGATCTCGTTGACGAATAATGATATCGCAAAAAGTTTCAAAGTTCCCCGAGAGTGTCATCTTAAGAACATACGGTAAAAATTTTGACCGTCTGCCATAAATAGAAATTTTGGAAGTACCCATCCCAAAAACTGGTACTTTTGTGACCAAAAAATCAAGGTTTGTCAGGGCTTTCTCAAAAACCGGCCATGATCAAATGGTGCGTTTGTAAGCCGTCTAAGGTCCACCGTAGATCACACCTAATGCAAAAGAACCAACTGATTTGCCCAATTTGCCTAGGCTGGAGAAAGTGAGTAATGTTTAAATTTTGACCTTGTAGTGTAGGATGGCTACAGTATGCCCGTTCTTCCGATAGGCACGCAAAAACTTACTAAACCAAGTGCTATCCAAAATACTTAACCCATTATCTCTGTGATCAATATAACAGGAGATACGATCCCCGGAAACTCGCATATCGCGCGCGGGTTTTTGGAACATTGAGGTACCGTGCACCGTCGTAAAAGGACCGATTCCAATTCCCCCTTATACAACTGAAATTTTGGCACATCTACTAGTGTCTTCTTCAAAATATTTTGGTGTTCCCAGGTAGCTGAAGACTGTCAAAGACTAGTGTCGCGTTCGTTTACAAAAGAGAGCTTCTCCCCTGCTTGTTCTGTATGAAATTCTTCCACCTGCTGTTGGTGGGCCCTCGTAGTGGGATATGTAGCTTAAACAGGCAGATAAAGAGAGGGAGCATGTTTGTCAGGTTGTTATTATTATCGTATCGCAGAAATGGCTTCCTGGTCGTTGTTTGTATTTATCGCGCATCGTGGCTGCGTATTTAGTTGTTTCCTGGCGGGAAGCCACGAAGCTTGAACGTTATAGCCGTCATCTCCATTGAAATTAATTTCGTTTTTAGAAATCTCAACCGCTTCTCGGAGTTTCGTTTCGTAAATGGTGCATTATTTGGCTAGCACTCTTACGTTGTTGAAATGTATATTGTGGCCGCAGTTCTCTTAATCTTCCGCTATCGCAGAATACACATTTCGTTTTAAATGCATATGGCGTTACCGCGCTCTTTAATCTGTTATTGCCCTCCCCGTTTCACCTATACACACGTTCCCAGGGCCACGTGTTACTCCACAGACTTCCGCAGTGCGGAGATAATCAGATGAGTCCGTTTTGGATGGGAAACAGTCTTTCATTTTCTTCTTCCTGAAAATGTGGTATTTATACCGAAGCATTTTGTTTCGGTGTTCAATAACTCAATAACCGAACGATAAACTGAGTGAGGAGGCTGTTCCTCGTCTTTCTGATCAGCATAATTAATACTATTTCGTTATTTTTTCGTTTTCCGTCGTTTCTTAGTTGCTTCAAAATTCATGCAAGTCTGTTCCATCTTAGCAACTAAATGAAAGACGATTTATTTTTTTGCCATACGCTTTTCGCTTCTTTTATTTATGAAGCATCTTCAGTGACCTGTAATACGTGTTTGTTTTTATACACATAATAAATGTAATGTAGTAATTACAGTATGTTCCTATGTTACATTTTGACATGTTTTTCAGATTATAAACAATTTTTGTAGTATAAATTTCGTGATGTTAAATTACCATTTGATGTTACTTACGATCTCCATTGTTGTTAGTCCGTATGTATGGTCCAGGAGATATGTTCGTTCGGTCCTGATACTCCAGCTGGCGTATTTCCGGCGATTTTTCACCCACATTTATTACAACACATCACTTGCAGATTTCATTTTGTGACTAACATGTATGTGTTTATAAAGTGCACTGTTGTCAGCCGTCGCTGTGTGTTTATCTTTCGCCTTTTGTTTGTGTTGTGTGTATGCTTTGATATTTTTCGTTCGGTGTGTATGTGTGTGTGTGTGTGTGTGTGTGTGTGTGTGTGTGTGTGTGTGAGGAGCTACTACACAATACATTTATTATATGTGTAAAAAGAATCATGTATTACAGAACACTGAAATTGCTTCATAAGTAAAAGAAGCGAAACGCTTATGTCAAAAGAAATTGCCTTTCATTTAGTACATAGACGGAACCCACGTCCATGAATACTATTTCGTTTGAAAGACATGTCTATGGACAAATCATCACAACCTTCAGTGCCTCCTTTAAGGAATTCGGCTCCGATTCGCAGCTGTTACTATCACTGTTGCTGAATGCAAACTACGACAGTGTGTTAAGGGTCGTTTTACAAAGTGGCATCTAAGTATTCATTTATGCTTGCAAACATCCTATTCCTATATCGATAATTTGTCAAATGATCTCATTTTTGAGAGGGAGGGGGTGTCATGTGGCCAGTCGTTGTGGCCGAGCGGTTCTAGGCGCTTCAGTTTGGAACCGCGCGACCGCTACGGTCGCAGGTTCGAATCCTGTCTCGGGCATGGATGTGTGTGATGTCCTTACGTTAGTTAGGTTTAAGTAGTTCTAAGTTCTAGGGGACTGATAACCTCAGATGTTAAGTCCCAGTGCTCACACCCGTTTTTTTTATTTTTTTTTTGTGTCATGTGGTAAGACGGGTTTTCATAACAGCTGCCAACAACTTAATAAATGACATTCGCAGAATGTTTTGTTTTGTTGTTCCTTATCGTTACCGGTTTCGATCATTTCCTTCATCATAAGATGACTGCATTGGACTCACAAGAAGAAATATTAATCAATTGTTCAGTGTCCGCGGAGTCATGATGCCCCATAGAAAAACAATGTGAAATCGAGCCGTTTATCGTCGACGCTTGTATGGTGACTCACATTCGTGAAACATTCATGGTTGTGCTGATGAAAACACGCACAGCAGCGTAGGGATGGCGGTTATCGCAGAAACAACCGGTTTTCGGTTACGCCGGTTCTTTCCGTCTCCAGTTTAACCTGACTGTTGAAACCACTGGAAATGACTGGTTTCTGAAATAACCGGTTTTTGTCTTATATTGCTATTAGTTGCAGCGAAAAACAGACTTCAAACACATATTGGAAAGTCCTAATGAGTAGCAGATCGTGATGGGGTTGAGGTTGCGGCACAAATCTGTCTCACTGCCTCCAGCAAAAATTGCCAAAGTGAAGGAGACCGGCGCTGAGACAGCGAGAGTGAAAGGTCACAAGTCGATGACTTCCCTGCATCGTCAATTTTGGATGGTATTAATTTTTCACCCTGAAGCAACCACAAAGTTAAGGGTTCAGCTATTATCGAAAGTTTATAGCACATCAATAAAATTACAGGTATATCACTCATAGTTAGCTTCTCTTTCAAGGAATATCGTGCATATTTCTCCATACATGTTGACGCAAGATTGTTGTGCCACCTCCCGTTTTAAATCCTTTAATGGCACATGGAGCATTGTACGTCATTGCTATCACACGACGTAAAATACTTCCACAAACGAGGGACGGTACCTTTCTGTAACATTACTGGTACCCGAAGACGGCCGTCTTGCGCTTTGCGCGCACACGTGAACCGCATAAGAGACCACGCCATACGGCAAGTGATACAGAGCCTATGCAATGCTGTATCGATTCTGATGTCATATGTTTGTTGTTAGTTACTAACTGTAAATGGTGTTGTTAAACCGAGGCTAATCGCTTTTCCCAATTTCTATAATAATCCAATATTTCAAACCAATGAAACTTTTACTAATAAACATTACTCATTAAAAAAGGTTTTATTTAAAAACAAAAACATTTAGTGTTGCTATGGGAGACTGATACCCAGTTTTTTACCCGGTTATTAGTAAAAAAAAAATAAATAAACTGTTATAACCAAGACAAACAAATACCGAAAAATACCGGTTACTCAAAACTAAAATACCGGTAACGCTTTTAACCGACCGGTTTTCCCCATTCCTGCAACAGCGAAATGATAAGCAATGTATTTCGCACCATAGGAAGAATGCACGTTCCAGAAATAACTGGGTCATTTTTACTAGCATCATGCTACTGTAAACACGCAATAACTGATTAATAGTCCGTCATGCGAGGACAGTGCAGCCATTTGAACTATAAACAATGGTTCAAATCGGTAATGGTAAGAAACAATAAAATGTTTTAGAAATAAAACATTAACGTAATACAAAATTGCTGAGGATGTCCTGGGCAGTCTTGGCGGTTTGCCTATTGGTTTTTATCTCGAGTTCTTAAGCCACTCAATGGTCGGTTCATTACATGTAAACACAGCCCACTCCATTATGGAGACAGTGCCTCGTTGCACTGCTTTTCAGTCTTGTGTGCTTGAAAAGTCTCAATCGATTTTAAATATTTTGACGAGATTAATTTTTTTATGTAAATAGGTATTTATATTATATATATTAGTTTTTTACCCATAACTTCACCCCTTTACGTGTATGCAACATGTATTGCACAGTTCTCGTCCTCCCACTCTCTCTGCCTAGGTCCTCTTTCCCTCCTTTCTCTGCTCATCTGTGCCCATCCGCTCACAATCGCCTGGAACACATTGCGATACCACCTGCAGGACACCCCCGTCCTGCGGAGCAGCTGAGATGTAGGGAGTTACCAAACTTTTTCAACCCTAGCCCCATTCCTACCAGACATACCGAGTAGAAACCGTATTAATATTGGACTGTCATCAAGTTCTGAGCCATATCTATGTCTCACTAAAGCGTTAGTTTAAAATCGGCTGCAAATTTCGTACCGAAAAGACTGACAATCAAGAAACCAATCTAATAAAAACGTGGGAAAAAGAAGAGCAACTGACAGGGGAAAAGCAATTAACTTATTAGCTTCAATAGCTTACTGATAGAACTTAACACGTCGTTCAAAACCGGTCAAAATCGACAAAGGTAAAGGTAATTGCTAGAGTGCTATAGGGCCTTTATTTTTTCACGTTATATACCAGTGTTCTAGTGAATAATGTGGGAGGCTCTGTGGGCCGATTCAAAGATGATGCTGTTGTCTGTAGGACGTTGTAAGACCTATGGGGTATCTACCATTGTTCCATGGACTTGCAGTTGACCTTGAATGTAAAGAAAATGTCACGTAGGCGAAGAGATCCACTGCTGTTCCATTACACAGACTGGCGAAAAATTACTGGAAATAATAATTACCATGAAATACCAAGGAGTAACCATCCTAAAGTGGAGTGACCACATGAAACAAGTATTGGGAACAGCAGATGTTAGGCTGAGATTCATTGGAAGAATCTTAACGAGATGTAATTCATCCACGAGAGAAGTGGCTTCCTGATTAGTGTTCATCAGTCTGTGATCGTTACCAAGTAGCATTATTAGAAGAGACAGGCAAGGTCCAACGAAGAGCCACACGTTTTGTTACGGGGTCGTTTAGTCGGCGTAAGAGCATGACGGAGATGACCAACAAACGCTGGCCCCATATCCTCTGCAAATGTTTTAACAAACTTGTAAGCAAATTTAAATCAGTTCGAGCAAATGGTTTGTCCTGAACTTGTAGTGTAGGAGAGATACTGGGCCAAGAAATTTTTAAGTACTATTTTAAAAGAACCGATTTATTGTACTGAACACCAAAGACCATGGAATCCTCTTGTTAGTTAGGCAATGAATTCATTCACTTTTACTACAAAACCATAACAGTTAAATAAACTTTTTAAAGTTAATTAAAACCTTTAAATATGACTCTGTACTGGATCGTAATCCAATATTAACTCTCTTTCTAGTCTGTATGCTCGGTAGGGGTGGGGCTGGGGCTGAAACAGTTTGGTAGCTCCCGACGTGCAGTGAATTGAAACATCAAAAGCTATCGTAACTTTAAAATTCGATAAGTAAAACTTTACAATAAATTAAAAAAACACTAAGACGTTTCAGGATTTAAAACAAAACGATACGTAAGCAATGAGATCTCAAAACTACGACAACCACATTGACAGTAAGTGGAAGTACGGCATCTCGTATCCAGCGTGAGGCCATTTACATGGCACCTTTAACGCTGGATTGGGACTCCTGCTCACATCTCTTATACGTGCCGCCTTTGTGGCTGCCAGTTGGGCCTTACATCAATTTAATAATACGGAGTTCAGCACATAGCAATAAGGATTTAAAATTGATTGCGTATTTCTAGATTTTCGGAAGGTTTCTGACACTGTACCTCACAAGCCGCATTTGTATTGAATTTGCGTGTTTATAGGATATCGTGTCAGTTATGCGACTGGATACGTGATTTCCTGTCAGAGGGGTCACAGTTTGTAGTAACTGACACAAAGTTATCGAGTAAAACGGAAGTGATTCCTGCGTTGGTCAAGATAGTGTTATAGGCCCTCTGCTGTTCCTTATCTACATAAACGATTAGGAGACAATCTGAGCAGCGTTTCGAGTTGTGTGCAGATGCTGCTGTTCTTTATCGTCTAGTAAAATCACCAGAAGATCAAAACAAACTGCAAAACGATTTAGAAAAGATATCTGTCGGGTGTGAGACTTGACAGTCCACCCCAAATAATGAAAAGTCTGAGATCATCCGCATCATTGGTGAACGGAATCCGTTAGACTTAAGTTACACAATGAATCAATCAAGTCTAAAGACCGTAAATTCAATTAAATACCTAGGAATTACAACTAAAAACAATTTATATTGGAAAGAACAGATAGAAAATGTTGTGGGGAGGCGAACCAAAGACTGCGATTTATTGTCAGAGCGCTTAGAAGATGCAACACATCTAATAAAGAGACTGCCTACACTATGCTTGTCCGTCCCCTTTTGGAGTACTGCTGTGCGGTGTGGGATCCTTACCAGTTAGGATCAACGAAATTCATCGAGAAAGTTTAAAGAAGAGCAGAACGTTTTGTATTATCGCGAAATAGGGGAGAGGGTGTCACGGACGTGACAGAAAATTTGGGGTGAACATCATGAAAGCAAAGGAGTTTTTCCTTGGGGCAGTATCTTCTCACGGTATTTCAGTCACCAACTTCCTCCTTCGAATGGAAGAATATTTTCTGACGCCGATCTATAAAGAGAGAAACGATCATCGTAATAAAATAGGGAAATCAGAGCTCACACGGGAAGATAAAGGTGTTCGTTTTTTTCCGCGCAGTGTTCGAGATTGGAATGATAGAGAATTATTGTGAAGGTGGTTCGATGAACCCTCTGCCAGGCACTTAAGTGTGATATGCAGGGTATCGATGTAGATGTAGTTTCTTCAGCTTAATGGTGTTAAGCACTTACAATAACCATGAAACCAGAAAGAGCATATAATCTTTTAGTATTTATAACCAACAAGGTTTTGCATTATTAACTGTTGCTTACTTCAATTAATCGCGAATGTAGAATTTAAGTCGCCAAGAATGTTTATTGAATAATAAAAAATCGCCAGAAGTACTCTTTGCGTTATCAGTGTTTCAATCAATAGTTGCACCAAATAGCTGTAGCAACTACAACTAAGGATCAGTAGTAACCAACGGCTGTTACCGCAGTTTAATACCCACAGTGAGTAGAGTTAATTTACCTGGAGCGGAGTCTTCAATAGGGAACAAAGAGCAATTACACTAGCCGAGAACCGCGATCCACTCTTCGAACTAAGCCAAGATGACTCACGCCGAGTGCAGAGACGAAGAGGCTGTGTACTTCGTTCCGCGTGGCAGGGCATGGCACAGGGCACGTACAAGTGCGAGTCCACACAGGAGACCACATACGACGCCGCGGCGCACACCAAGTCGCTCAGTGACTCCGTCTCTACCCTCAGAAGGCAAAAACGTTCACTTCCCGGACGCGCCACGCGCACTCCAAGCCCCTGCACTCATTGTGTTTCGCTAGTCTAACTGCACTCATGTTCAGGAAAAAAAAAAACAGACCACCTTAAACGATTTCATATTCACAGAACATGTACATTAGTACGTTCCGCAGAAATGATTAGCATTTCAGTCGCCTCAGCATGTGCCCCGCTGTCTAGTAGGCACAGGGTCTGCCACGAGCCTTGCTAACTTGTTTCATGCGTGATGGCATCGACACGTACAAGGCGCGAGTGGCGTCCTGTGGTATAGCCATCCTTTCTGCATTCATCTGGTTCCAAAGTCCATTTGTGTCGGTTGGCATTGGGTCACAGCATCGCACCCGTCTTTTCACCGTACCCCACACATTTTCGATTGGCGACAAGTCTGGTAATCCGGTGGGCGAGGGCAAAAAGGCTGACATCCTGTGACACCAAGAAGGTACGTGTTCCTACAGCAACATGTGGGCGTGCACTGTCTCGCTGAAAAATAAGATCTGGGGTATTGTGCAGAAAGGGTATGGCTATGGGTCGCAGGATGTCATTCACATAGGTCACACTGGTCACAGTGCATTGGACACGCGAAAACTGTAATATATTGTTGTACCCAGTAACACACCTCGCCGTAAGGCCTTGAGCTGGCGCTGTATGTCTTGTGCGAATGCAGTCACTGTGATGCCGCTCCCCCTGTCTGCGGGGAACCAAAATGCGGCCCCCATTTTCAAACAAACAGAATCTGGATTCGTCCGAAAATTCTATCTGATGCCATTCCTGTCCCCAGTGACATCGTTCCATACAAAATTGCCGTCTAGCATGTTTCTGCACATTCGTCAAACGTAGAAGTGGATGACGCGCACTTAACCCATGCCGTAATAAACGGCGACTCACTGTCAGTGTACGACGTGTTACGCTGTCCCACTGTTGCGCCAGAGTCGAAGAGGACGCAGATCTGTCCTGCAGTGACATTCGAATGAGGTGCCGATCTTCTCGGGGGAGGGGGGGGGGGGGGGGAGTGATATGGGTGGTGCGACCTGACCTCTCTCGTCTTCTACGACTTCCGTGAACCATTCGGTACACACCCGCTGCACTGCCGAAACACGTCGTCCCACACGAGCAGCAATTTCCCGGATGGAAGCATCACATTCTCTCATGCCAATAACGGCCCTCTTTCAAACCCACTGATTCGACGTACGGTTCGCACATACGCTTGCAAGGCATCCTGCACGTCAGCTCGAGTCACACTGATTTATTACCTTCGGTTTATAGCGACAACGAGAGACGCAGAAACATTTTACCGGTAGGTGGTGTTGCGCCGCGATATCGATGTTGACAGTAAACTCGTTGGCCGACGAGGTTTAAATGTTAATCACTTCTGCAGAACATGCTAACGTGCATGTGCTGTAAATATGAACGTCCTGTCTCTAGCCGTTCAATGTGTTCCGCTTTTTTCCTGAACATGAGTGTATTTCTCCTAGTGCTACCGTGCTTGCCCTTTTAACTAGCCCCGCCACAAGGCTTCTAGTTATCAGAGTCCCGAAAGTAGCACGAGATATCGAACAAAAATAGCAACAGACACTGAAGCAGTGGACCGCACCGTGGATCGAACTCCACTGGCACACGCTACAAGAGATGCATTGTGTATTATAGAGAGGTTGTCTACTGCTCTGCTTATCGAGCACGTACAGGCTCACTTACAAGCAGCACTTATCCAAAACAGCAGAAAGCTCAGTGCGAAATCCACGCCTGTGTGCATGGTAATGCACTTTTGGAGTCTCACAAATTTCCGTAATACAAGAAATAACTCGGTTGACCATAAAGGATCACTCTCTCCGAATTTCTGAACTACATTACAAACACACCTCCTCCGCCCCAGATGGTGCACGATGTCTACTCCCCATAACGGATCCCGACCGACCCCACCATTTCGCGAGTTCAAAATCGCTCCACAGAATTATTTAACATGTAGGCCTTCCAGCCAATAGTTATCAGGAACAGAATGTAGGCAATTACATTGGCCACTTCCTGCTGCTGCGTGAAGTGCTTCGGTAAGGTTCTGCTTCGTGGCGTGACATTCAGAAATTTTCTGCCACAGGTGATGGGAAACAATAGTCGTCATGGAGAAGTAGCTAACCGTGAAAATGAGCCTAGTTGGCTCCGACCGATCACCGCTCATTCTGACGGGTTATGGTCACCCACTCCTACCTGCAACTGGTTAAGGGACAATAGCGAGATGGGCTAGCACAGATTAGAGGCTAGGAAATGATGTGTCACATAGATATCTCATCTATATTACTAAGCGACTAACCCCGAGGCACGATAACTTGGCCCCTACTGCAGGCTGTGTATATGATAACTTCCAGGGGCAACAAAAATTTTATTTTCTACCTTTCTTATAATTATTGGCTCAATTTAAGAATTTAAAATGCTGTCATAAGCTAACCATTAAGAAATATAGTCTTACGCTCAAGGTTTAACACAAGAAGACAAGTATTAAAGCTAGAAGCCGGCCGGAGTGGCCGTGCGGTTCTAGGCGCTACAGTCTGGAGCCGAGCGACCGCTACGGTCGCAGGTTCGAATCCTGCCTCGGGCATGGATGTGTGTGATGTCCTTAGGTTAGTTAGGTTTAATTAGTTCTAAGTTCTAGGCGACTGATGACCTCAGAAGTTGAGTCGCATAGTGCTCAGAGCCATTAAAGCTAGAAATTGTTTATATGTTTTGAGGCAGTGCAACTCATGGTACGCATATTCCTCAGACAATATTCACCCAGTATTTAAGAATGGGAACTTTCAGCTACGTCCAGTGTACTTCAAACATAATTTCAAACATTTTCAAAACTTTTTCTCGCTGACGCCTCCGAGGCCGGCCTTAGTGGCCGAGCGATTCTAGGCGCTTCAGTGTGGAACCGCGCGACCGCTACGATCTCAGGTTCGAATCCTGTCTCAGGCATGGATGTGTCTGATGTCCTTCGGTTAGTTAGGTTTAAGTAGTTCTAAGTTCTAGGGGACTGGTGACCTCAGATGTTAAGTCCCATAGTGCTCAGAGCCATTTGAACCATTTTTTTGACGCCTCCGAGAAAACAATGAAAGGAAAGCAGTTAATAGCTTAGTATATTTTCGGTCTTCACGCAGTAAACCTTCAGCATCAGATATGATCTTTAGTTCATTACTTACTTGCTACTAACTCTTTTCACCACACGTTTTGCAGACAGTACCCATACATACAACTGAATGCACCTACGAAATTATATCATGTGCAACATACAGGGTGTTCCGAAACTATTCGTTCAAACTAACACAGGACGTAGGGAACATCAAAACAAATGTATTTAGTTGCGGTACATGTGGTCTATGACGGCAGTTTGTAGTGCTTGGGACAAATTGCACAGGAAGTAGTTTAACATGCTAATTATAGCGGAGGCAACCGTAGGAACTGCTCGAATGCGCGATCGTTGGCCTGTATGCCCGCAGTACATCGTCGGACTCTTGATCGTCGTGACCGTTTGAAGATTCCTGGCATGTCCGCAGTGGTACCAGCAGCGACGAAAATTTTAGCCTTGAGGTCTTCTTCTGTTTCACACGATGTTTTTCATACACCAGCTGCTTCATATGCCCCCAGGGGGAGAAAGCAAGACACCTGAGGTCAGGTGACCTGGATGGCCAGGTCATAGGGACACCTAGGCCGATCCATCGATTCCCGAAGGTGGCTCCCAGATGATTCCCCACAGCACTTCTGAAAGGCTGTCGCCCCATCGCGCTCGCAGTACATATTCTGTCTAATATGCAGAGGTGCACACTCCCGCAGTTCTCGCACTAAGATGCGGTGTATCCGGTCGCTGAGGCGTTATGGAAGAATGTACGGTCCAGCCAACATGCCACCGAGAATGCCGGCTCACGCATTAACACCGAATCGCTGTTGACAGGCGCAGGTTCGAGTACCTCATGGATTCACGTATGCCTAAACATGTGATTTGCGGATGATGAAATAACCTTCATATTCCCAGTCGGTGACACGCAACACATCTTACGTCAGCACCCCTAACAAAATGCTCCCTGGCATTAAAACTTGACCTCAGAAACCAAACGTTTCTTATCGAAATATATTTCTTTTGATGTTCTCTACCTGTATAAATTCGAACGAACATGCTGTACAGTTCACGAGAAATGACGTCACAAATATTGAGATGCGTAACAGACTAGCTGTTTTATATGTCGGAGTATGTTTCTTTAAAAAATTGTGATTGGGAGAAGGGAGGTGATTACTGATAATTTTCTAGTGCACCCATACTCATATGGCACTCGCAGTATCGTGCTGCAACTACTTGCACACTATTTATAATACGACTGACCTACGATCATGAAAATTCCCCACTTTACTACGCGATTGCCCCTGCTGACCTAAGGAGTAATCTGACAAACAGTAATACTACAAACTACGAGAACTTGTACAGCACAACGCATTAAGTCATCTGTAATTTTCCTGCATCTATGGTGCTCTACCAGCTATTACATGCCTCTTACAGATTCCATCGCCATTATCTCCTCGGCAATTGCGTACCTTACGATTCCCTAGTGGAGCAGTACCCTTAATACACGCCGATGTAGGCCTTTAGCCACTCACACTGCCTATTGTGCGATCGCGAAAACTTCCCATTTTACACTGTGATTGCTTCTGATAACCTGTGGAGCAAACCGACAACCCATTGCGAGTTGATCTTAGTCGCAACGCAATGAGTCATCTTCAGTTTTCCTGTCTTTATACCCACGCTTGTCCTCCGCCAGCCGTTGCCACCATTTTACAGGTTTCACATTATAACATAAGTATTATTCGCGCGTGGTTCCACTCACGTATCAAGAGGGTGAAGAAGCTTTTTTATATGTTTACATATAGGCTTTTATTCGTCGATTTTTATCTTTATTGCATGTCTGCGAAACTCTAAGAGGGGAGAGAATAACTATACCATTCAATGCAAATTTTTTCCTGAAATTGCTTTGCACGTAATTGCAATGCCGGCGGCGTCTGACCTAAAAATGCCAGTATTGGTTTCTCAGAAATAATCCAGCTTCAGACGGACTTCTCTTGGAGTAACGACACGAATGGCTTAGAAGCAGAAAACTTATTACGTGAACTGCGAAAAACGCGAATAGCCCTCTCCGGTGCACGAGGAGGGTAACTTCGATCGAGAAAAGCTCTCGCCAAGCATTTTCCGAACACTCTGCAATCTTTTGCACAGCACTAATTTCCACCTGTCACGCTTTCTCGTGGTGATCGTACCCCCTCTAAAAATGTTCGCGAAGATCACGTCTAGTCGTGTAAGGAAAGCATACACTCGAAGAGTCACTGATTTTGCTCATCTTTCGCACTGTTATAGAACATGTTTAGACGTAAAGAATGCTGCTCTAGGACGGTGCGCATAGCAAGGCTTTCCGAAAATCGAGGTCCAGAATTTTACATGTCTTCTGAATACCGTACGAGAGCGCCATTCATTACGAGTCATGTTTCTTCTGAAAAAAGGAACAACAACAATAGTGTTGTTCAACATAACCTTACACGAAGTTTACAGGGAAAGGGAAAAAACTGACGATACAGGGACTTCCAGTAGTCTAGGGAGGAAAACCAAAGGATTAGATATCGGCTGTGGTATTCGCTGATGCTCTCCCAGTGCTAACAGACAACAGAAAGTGGAGCAAGCAAATCGAGGCCCTGAAAGAGAAGGCTTGCGAGGTCAGATGACAAATCTCAGTCGAGAAAACAGACTACATGTCAAACCAAAAAGATGCACCTAAAAAGATTATCACCAAGTATGGTGAGATTGAGTTCACAGCTTCCCGTACATTGGGGAGATGATCACGCAAATGAGATGGAGAAAGAAGCTCATTAACAGAAAAATCAAAAGATGACTAGAGAATTCTACCGGACTGTAAAATCTACCAGCCATGCCTGTCGTGTAATATGGATGTGAGATATCACAACACTTTGATCAAACCAGAAACGTCATACGCGTCAGAAACGCTGGTCATGGGTCGGAAAGGTGCACTCGAAAATATAAAGAAACTAGGGATAAGAATCACAGAAAAACCTAGGGCCCCATGAGACAGAAGGTTAGTGCGGAGCAGACAGAGAGTTGGAACAGATATGTAACATAGTACTTGATACAAAGGAACTCCGACTGAAATTTTACGGGCGTACCAAGAGAATGCAGGACACCTGCAAACAAACAAAGAATTAAAGACATGAAATGGATAACCGAAGTCAGAGAAGACCTGAAGGATGGTGACGTAACAGACTCAGTAGTACAAGACAGACAAACATTCTGTCAAACGGAAAGTGAGCCAAGAGGTCAAGAAATTCAAAACCGTTACAGCTTGGTCGGAAGAATGCATAGCGAAAAGATGAAAAAAGTGTAGCGCCTGCGAAAATTAGGAAATTTGTGGTAAGTTCCTGTGAGACCAAACTGCTGAGGTCATCGGTCCCTAGGCTTACACGCTGCTTAATCTAGTTTAAACTAACTTACGGTAAGGACAACACACACACCCATGCCCGAGGGAGGACTCAAACCTCCGTCGGGGGGAGTCGCGCGAACCGTGGCAAGGCGGCCTGAGACCGCGCGGCTACTCCGCGCGGCCTGAGAAAATCTCACGCTTCGTGTGGTCCTCTAGCGGAGTATACGTGTGTAATAATAATAATAATAATAATAATAATAATAATGTAATAACAATAATCATCGTCGTCATCACAGTGATATATTCGCGGCGATGTATAACATAGGTATAATAACACAGACAGTATAGAGTAAGTACGGGGCTATTAAGAGACTGCATTAGTTTTAGTGTGAGAATGCATAACAGCAGCAAAGCTACCATAAATTAGAGGACGCGTTAAGAAAAATAGGATAGCCCTCCAAGTACGTCGCCTTCATTAGTATCATCGTCACCATCTTCTTCTTCTTCTTCTTCTTCTCCTCCTCCTCAGCTCAACAGTTGTCCTATATTTTGCGTCGTTCTCTTCATCTATTCCTAATTTTGGAACATTGTTAATTCAAATAGATGTACGACTAATTTCTATCGTGGCTTCCCGTTGCGTTGCTTTCCCAAAATGTATCCTTCCAATTAGGGTTCATCTGCGTATTGATATCTTTCAAAACACCTTCTTTCGTTTTTCTTTCTGTCCATTTTGTTCTCATTCGCCTTCTCCAGAGCAATCCAACAGTGGTGATACCGCCGTTCGTAAAACAGAAGTACACCGGCTGACAAAAGTAAGTGAAGCACCCTGAGAACATGATCGGGTGACACTGTAACTTCATACAAGCGCACGCAACTGGCGGTATGCAAATGATTAGCGTCGCGGCTCTCTGTGACAGGCAGAGCAACCATCAGAGGGGATTAGTTCAAATGGCTCTGAGCACTATGGGACTTAACTTCTGAGGTCATCAGTCCCATAGAACGTAGAACTACTTAAACCTAACTAACCTAAGGACATCACACACATCCATGCCCGAGGCAGGATTCGAACCTGCGACCGTAGCGGTCGCGCTGTTCCAGACTGTAGCGCCTAGAACCGCTCGGCCACTCCGGCCGGCAGAGGGCATTAGTGTTGTTCGTGTACCAGGGCTGGTGAGGTTCATTAGGACCGTTAACAGCGTCTTACACTGAAGAAACAGGTACACGTGTCTAATATCGCGTAGTTCCGCGAGAGCGCAGAAGTGCCGCAACGCGACCTGAAATAGACTCGACTTACGTCTGCAGTGGTGCTGAAGGGAACTGATACCATAAATCCTACGAGGCTGTCCACAAATCCGTAAGAGTATGAGCCGGTGTAGACCCCTTCTGAACAGCACTTTGCAAAGGAATCCCAGATATGCTCAATAATGTTCATTTCAGGGGGGTTTGGTGGTCAGCGGAAGTGTTTAAAATGAGAAGAGTGTTCCGGGAGCCACTCTGTAGCAATTCTGGACATATGGGGTGTCTCATTGTCCTGCTGGAGTTCCCCAAGCCTGTCGGAATGCACAATGGACATGAACGGATGCAGGTGATCAGACAGGATGCTTACGTACGTGTCACCTGTCAGAGCCGTTACTTGATGTATCACTCTAACTGCACACAGCCCACACCATTAGAAAGCCTCCACCAGCTTGAACTGTCCCCAGGTGACAATCAGGGTCCATGGATTCATGAGGTTGTCTCCATAACCGTACACGTCCATCCGCTCGATACAATATGAAATGAGACTCGTCCGACCAAGCAACATGTTTCCAGTCATCAACAGCCCAATGTCAGTGTGGACGGGCTCAGGCGAGGCGTACAGTATCGTGTCGTGCAGTCACCAGGGATACACGAGTGGGCCTTCGGCTTCGAAAGCCTATATGGATGATGTTTCGCTGAATGGTTCGTACGCTGACGCTTGTTGATGGCCTAGCATTGAAATCTGCTGCAGTTTGGGGAAGGGTTGCACTTCTGTCACGTTGAAAGATTCTCTTCAGACGTCGTTGGTCCCTTTCTTGCAGGATCTGTTTCCGGCCGCAGCAATGTCGGAGATGTGATGTTTTACCGGATTCCTGATATTCACGGTACACTTGTGAAATGTTGGTACGGAAAAATCCTCACTTCATCGCTCGTGCGTCGACTGTAACACCACGTTCAAACTCACTTAAATTTGATTTTTTAATCACTGAAATAAGGTTTTTCATACCCACTCAGCCCGTGAAGTTTCGTTCCTTTCCTTCTCTCGTTCTGGGTGCTTCACTTTTTTTATTTTTATTTTCTGACACGCCGCGTGTGTGGAGTCCGAAGACAGTGACTACAATGATGGTGGGAACGGGCTGGCAGTTCCGTTAGCTATCAAACTGCACACGCATTTGCAGCCGCCTGCTCCATGGGATTCCAGTGAAGGGTTCCGCAGGTATTGAGCATTTGACCTTTTGGGACGTGGAGGTGCAGGTGGCGCAAGAGAGCCCCGTGGGAAGACAGAGAGAGAGAGAGGAGAAAGAAAAATTCTGCTCGGGTCGGCACGGCGTGGCTCCGGCAGCTGATCAGAGAGGCCACGGCGGCGCATGCGCAGTAGGGCCGCGGCGCCTTTGTTGACGTTCTGTTTGCCTTGGCGACCTCGACTCACGCTGTAAGCTAGCTTCCCACGCCCGTCGCTGTTCTTTCAAGTGGTGACCAGTTGTCAGCAAAGAGATTGCTCTGGCCGAGGTGTTGCTCAGAGCAACGGCATACGCCACGCTCCGAAGGCTTCCGCGACAATCTGTCACTGCCTCAGCCTGTTGGCTTGTTCTCTCTGTCGCGCATGCGTTTGTTTACGTGCGGTATATTAACCTGGCAAAGCGAGCTGAAGACCTGAGCAAGGCGGCAGCTGCGTCGTGTTTACGCACTAGAAGCAGGAAAGGCACGGAGTAACGGCGTACAGCCCAGTAGTCGAAAGCCATCCTCAAACGTGATGCAGCAGCTAATGTTCACATGGACGCGGACGAGATATCCGACCTCGCGAGAGATGTTCGCTCTCCGGCGGCCGTTATTCGCTTTATTTGGCTCGCAAACTGCATAGTTTCTCTACAGGCATGCACGCGCCTACAATAGTTGCGATAACTCTGTTAGCGATTGTCGAATAAGAGCGGATAAAATCGCGAAGCAGATTTGGACCCGTCGATGGCTTGGATAGTGAATTATTGGGAGAGGAACATTACGCAGTACTACACAGCGATGTGAGGTATCCAACTAGTTGATGTTATTCGTATAATCATTTCAATTTTCATCCCATATTCGGTTTGAAGTTGGATATAGTAAAGGTATAGACAAACTGCCTATTGGCTTCTGTCTCGGGTTCTTCGGCCGACGTTCATCTAATGATTTTTCTGACGTTAACAATTTTGTAAAGGTATAGAGTTTAACGTTAGTGCACGCATAATATCCACATTCTCGATGTTGCATTGACTACCGACACTCTGCTTTAATGTACTTGATCACATAGATTTCAAGATGGAGATTCGTTTCGTAATTTCATTCGAATCGAAGAGACGTGTTTTTCGAAGCAGTTCACCATTATCGAAAGAAATATTTACTGGGAAGATACAAACATGAGTGAGTCCATAAACCTAGAGATTGATAACAGCAAAAACTTCCAGTGCGTAACTTGTGTTTACTTTCATAGACTGACAGTCACGTGAAGACTTATGACCACTGTGGAAACTTTCCAGTCGCTAGCCTTTGCAACAAGAAAGCACCAAACACATTATTTATTATAAATAGCATCGACTTTTCATTCGACATCCTGTGTAGTCAACCGTATATTGTACAGGCCGTGTAAAGACTGTGACTACATATTTGATATGCAGGTGGTACCAAAAAGACGCGCTTGTGATAAATCATTGTGCAGTAGCACTGAAACGGTATAGTTTTGTAGCATACAAGATACAACAGTAAAATCATCAACTACAAGAAGCTGTCCCGTGCCGATATGCAGTTTCCTGTCATTTTCTTATTACGAATCGCTACTAAAACGATGAGTTTTCGAGACATCTTCAATTTGCTATTGCTTTGAAACAGCTTATATTCGTATCACGTACTCTGTGAGAAAGAAAACCCACCAAATAGGATGTTTAACGCCATGCAATATGACGGCTCCCCTGTTCTGCTTGTGACGTAAAACGATGCCCCATCTCAATGGGCACATTCCACTCCACGAACACTGCGATTATGACAACATTTATTCACAGCGTAATGCGCCTGAATCCATGTTTCAGGTCATTAAACAAACGGCCGCTTTACTAATATTACTGACGCTTTATTGTTTTGAAAAAAATGACGTTGTATGCCCTTTTTCAAAAGTGTCATCTCGATTACACATGATGATTCGTTTATCTCTCTTTTTTTCGGAATTTCCTTACAGTCCAATTACACAACAATAGCCTTGAAATTTTTGCGAAGTTGTTATTTATTTCTATTGTTCATAACATCGCACAAATGGGTTTATCATGTTGTAAATGGGATATTTGTTTTCTGCGCTTTATTTCTGCTTCTCTGGTGTAGATGCTTAAATTCCGCCGGCCGCAGTGGCCGAGCGGTTCTAGGCGCTTCAGTCTGGAACCGAGCGACCGCTACGGTCGCAGGTTCGAATCCTGCCTCGGGCATGGATGTGTGTGATGTCCTTAGGTTAGTTACGTTTAAGTAGTTCTAAGTTGTAGGGGACTGATGACCTCAGATGTTAAGTCGCATAGTGCTCAGAGCCATTTGAACCATTTTCTGAAATTAAATTCCACTCGGCATCATGTTATACCTCATGTAATTTCCGCACCGTCGAGTTTTACCCTACTTCAACATTTTTGTCGCAAGTTCCATCAACTTTTCCTTCAGCGCTTGTGTTGAGGCGGGATAACCCGTCACACCCTGTATATTGTCGACAACATTCCGGTACCACGGAATATGTCACAGTATATAAGCACTACTCAAATGGCTCAAATGGCTCTGAGCGCTATGGGACTTAACATCTGAGGTCATCAGTCCCATAGACTTGGAACTACTTAAACCTGACTAACCTAAGAACATCACACACATCCACGCCCGAGGCAGGATTCGAACCTGCGACCTTAACAGCAGCGCGGTTCCGGACTGAAGCGCCTAGAACCGCTCGGCCACAGCGGCCGGCAAGCACTACTCATCCCTATACATATCAGTAAAGGCGGAACCGACTGTGAGATTAAATTCCAGCTGGGCGTCTTTCGAGCGTTGCCACCCTTTCAAGTTCTGACGTTAGACGCCAACAAGACAGCATTTAACGAATCCAATAAGTATAATAGCACCGGAGCTATCATATAAAAACATTCATTGCTCCTTATAGGCGGACACCCCAGACGACAAAAGCACAAAAGCAGCTGTTTGGGAGCCAGCAAGTAAGTTCACTGCAATCTCACTCCATGAGACACGGGGCTTAACTGTGATGCATTCCACTAGGCACCCCTCTACACGCGGCGAGAGAGCCATGTTTCCGAGCGCATGCAAAGTGCTAATTAGTTCATAAATGTTAATAGACACTTTGAGAGAGCGATGTCGGGGCCTCTGACCTTGAAGCCGACAGACACGCCCAACACGGGAAGTATCTGGTCCCGACAGGACGGAGAGAACTCAGTTCCTATTTCCGGCAACTTTCTTACTCTGCTCTCGGCAGCATCTGCGTAACGCGAGTTTGGTTTCGTTTCGTGCCCCTGTCACGCACAGACCTCTGACGGCGTTCAACCAGAAATAAAGTTTAGCGAGAAACTTTGCTTGTTTTGCCTTCTCATTCTGCGATGACATACTCAGCTCTTCGTTACGTCACATTTCTCATTTTCTCAGCCATTGGGGAATTGTGTCACAGGCGTAGTTTCTTGTTGGCATTTTTGAATTAGAATCATCGGCCCAGATGGAATCAGTTCTCTTCGTATTGTGGATTCTTAATATTTGAAACATACATTCTACATCTACATCTATACTCCACAAGCCACCTGATGGTGTGTGGCGGAGGGTACCTTGATCACCTCTATCGGTTCTCCTTCTATTCCAGTCTCGTATTGTTCGTGGAAAGAAGGATTGTCGGTATGCGTCTGTGTGGGCCCTAATCTCTCTGATTTTATCCTCATGGTCTCTTCGCGAGATATACGTAGGAGGGAGCAATGTACTGCTTGACTCTCGGTGGAGGTATGTTCTCGAAACTTCAACAAAAGCCCGTACCGAGCTACTGAGCGACTCTCCTGCAGAGTCTTCCACTGGAGTTTATCTGTCATCTCCGCAACGCTTTCGCGATTACTAAATGATCGTGTAACGAAGCGCGGTGCTCTCCATTGGATCTTCTCTATCTCTGCTATCAACCATATCTGGTACGTATCCCACACCGGTGAGCAGTATTCAAGCAGTGGGCTAACAAGTGTACTGTAACCTACTTCCTTTGTTTTCGGACTGCATTTCCTTAGGATTCTTCCAATGAATCTGTCTGGCATCTGCTTTATCGACAATTAATTTTATATGGTCATTCCATTTTAAATCACTCGTAATGCCTACTCCCAGATAATTTATGGAATTAACTGCTTCCAGTTGCTGACCTGCTATATTGTAGCTAAACGATAAAGGATCTTTCTTTCTATGTATTTGCAGCACATTACACTTGTCTACATTGAGATTCAATTGCCATTCCCTGCACCATGCGTCAATTCGTTGCAGATCCTCCTGCATTTCCGTACAATTTTCCATTGTTACAACCTCTCGATATACTACAGCATCATCCGCAAAAACCTCAGTGAACTTCTGATGTTATCCACAAGGTCATTTATGTATATTGTGAATAGCAACGGTCCTACGACACTCCCCTCCGACACACCTGAAATCACTCTTACTTCGGAAGACTTCTCTCCAATGAGAATGACATGCTGCGTTCTGTTATCTTGGAACTCTTCAATCCAATCACACAATTGGCCTGATAGTCCATATGCTCTTAATTTGTTCATTAAACGACTTTGAGGAACTTTATCAAACGCCTTGCGGAAGTCAAGAAACACGGCATCTACCTGGGAACACATGTCTACGGCCCTCTGAGTCTCGTGGACGAATAGCGCAAGCTGGGTTTCACACGATAGTCTTTTTCGAAACCCATGCTGATTCCTACAGAGTAGATTTCTAGTCTCTAGAAAAGTCATTATACTCGAACATAATACGTGTTCCAGAATTCTACAACTAATCGACGTTAGAGATATAGGCCTATAGTTCTGCGCATTCAGTATCTATAGCTCTTATTTTGTTCCGATCCAAGAGTCTGTGCACCCAACGACGTAAGCATTTCGTATAACTAGCACAAAATAACAGTAATTGGACAAAGCAGCGGATTGATGCTTGATGTAGGGAGGGGCAGTTGATCTTCAACATAAAGAAATGTAACGTATTGCGTATACGTAGAAAGACCTGTTATTGTACGATGACACAATTGCAGAACAATCACTAGAAGCATTTACTTCCATAAAATATTCAGGAATATGCATACGGAGCGATTTGAGTGGAACGACCACACCTGAAATTAATCTCGGGTAAGGCAGATGCCACACACATTCACTGCAAGAATCCTCAGCAAACATCGCCCAACAACAATGATGGTAGCTTACCAAACACTTGTGTGTCGTAAAGTGGGACGTCATGCGTAACTTATTTTCTGAAGTCTCTATGCAGAAATACTTGGTCGTCGAAGGACGTTCAACCGTAAAATTCTTTCATTCTGTCCTTCATATAGACTGACAAGAGGACCGCGCCTTCTCGACATACCCGATTTCGTCCAAGTTATTGGTTTTTGCAGGGCTTGGCCAGAAATGACTGTGGCAGAAGTGGCAGTTCCGGATGGCCAAGCGTTCAGAGAAAATAGCATTTTCGGCACAGGTTGGGCGAGACATGAGCCTTCTGTGTTAGTTTCCAAGCGGTTGGTGTAGTCGAAAGAATACAGAATGGTAATCAAAGGATTTGGAGTCGAGTCCTTATGCGAATACTCTTTTTATTTTTATGTTACTTTACTGTTGCACTAGCAAATGCTGAGGAGGGGCCGGCCGCGGTGGTCTCGCGGTTCTAGGCGCGCAGTCAGGAACCGTGCGACTGCTACGGTCGCAGGTTCGAATCCTGCCCCGGGCATGGATGTGTGTGATGTCCTTAGGTTAGTTAGGTTTAAGTAGTTCTAAAAAAGTTCTAGGGGACTAATGATCACAGCAGTTGAGTCCCATAGTGCTCAGAGCCATTTTGCTGAGGTGGGGGGGTGGGGGGGGGGCGATTACTGTAATACTGGCATGGTGGCAATCCAGAGGTGAAAGTAAGAAATACTGAAAAAAAATTTTCATATTGGGACTCACCTCGACGAGCCTCGGATTACCATTTTGTACTCTTACCGCTTACCAACCTCGTCCTAGAAGGTATGCTCACACAAAAGCCTCGTGCCTCGCCCGTCCATCACCAGAAATGATATAAACAGTTGGCCATCTTGAGCTTCCATTTCTCTCACTTTCATTTGTGACCAAGCCCTGCACATACCACAAATTTGGACGAAATTACTACGAGTAATCGCGGTTCCCGTGTGACGAGCCAAATGTCACGGGAAGTGTTGTCCAATTTCAGGATGTATCGTGTATGACGCCCAAATGTGGCGACAAGGTGTAACGGATGGCGTGAATGACACGTGCGGTATCTAAAGGGTCTGTTAGGTGTGTAGTGAATATTACAGCAGGATAATCAGTGCAACACGCATTGGTCATAGCACGTCAGGGATTACGTAATATCGGCGTACCTTAGATCAACAATTTCTAGGCGTAAGCCATACAGGACGATCGCAAGTATTCGACGAACGGCCGTCACGTCGCCTTCGCAGACTGTGAAGGGACAATCGATGGTCAGATCTTCATCTAGATCTACGTCCGGACTCTGCAACCCACGTCCAGTGAGTGGCGGAAGATACTTCGTGTCATCATCAGTTACCTGCCATATTAGCAGGCCATTTGCTTCTACATTTTCTGCGATCCATTTCTTCCTTCTTATGGCTGCTGTATGTTGTACCGTCCATCATGTCATCCTTTTCCCTTCTACATAACCTTCTAAAACTGTTTTTATCGGTCCGCCATTCTTTCTTAATATATGCCCAATCCAATTTCTTTTTCTTCTCTTTATTACATCCAGTAACTGTCTTTTCTCTACCACTCTTCTCAGTACCCCTTCATTTTTTACTCTGTCCATCCAACTTATTCTTTCCATCCTTCGCCCTTTCCAGATCTCAAAAGCCTCCAGCCTTTCTCTGTCTTTCTTCCTCATAGTCCATGTTTCAACACCATATAGAAGAACACTCCATACATTTTATGAGTCTCTTCCTGAGTTCTCTGTCCAGACCGCTGCAGAAAATTCTCCTTTTCTTATAAAACGCCTCTTTTGCTATGGCTATTCTTGTTTTAATTTCTGCGGTGCACTTCCAGTCTGTGTCTATCCTGCTTCCAAATTACTTAAAATTTTGCACCTGTTCTAGTATTTCTCTATTCAGCATAATTTTTAATACTTTGTGTACCAGTCCAGTTTCCGCCTTTTCCTGTTCCAGTCGCGAAAGAATGACTCTGAGCACTATGGGACTTAACAGCTGAGGTCATCAGTCCCCTAGAACTTAGAACTGCTTAAACCTAACTAACCTAAGGACATCACACACATCCATGCCCGAGGCAGGATTCGAACCTGCGACCGTAGCAGCAGCGCGGTTCCGGACCGAAGCATCTAGAACCGCTCGGCCACAGCGGCCGGCCGAAGTCCAGTCGCTTGGAACTTAGTGCTGCGCTACAGATTCGTGATAAATGCAGGCTAGGTAAGGGGCCAATGGGGTGGAGTTCTCTTTGTGAAACCGAACTGGGTTTCCATCCGGACCTGGTGATTTATTTGCTTTCAAATCACGCAGCTGTTTCTCTACGCCAGGTATGCTTAGGGCCTATTATTATGTCGTCCATACGGGAGTCTGTCAAATGGTCCAATGAAGGTGTATTTGTAGGGTTCTCCTGTACGAATGATTTCTAGAACGCGAAATTTAAAACTTCGGCTTCCGTTTTGCTATCCTCAGTTGCCACAACAGGCTGGTCAAAACGGACTGAATGGAATCTTCAGTTACGTCGTCAGTAAAAAATGAATTTCGTAAATATCTTTCTGAAAATTCGACACCTGACTAAGCATACTCTCTAGACTGCTGTTTTAATTGTATGATACTCTTTTTAAACAAGCAAATGCTGCTGTTAAAATATTATTCTGTTGCAAACAATTTCGATGTAGTATCTTCATTGACAGATATTACAACTCAAAGTGGTATAAAGCACGTATTGATGATTACGAGCCGGCCGAAGTGGCCGTGCGGTTAAAGGCGCTGCAGTCTGGAACCGCAAGACCGCTACGGTCGCAGGTTCGAAACCTGCCTCGGGCATGGATGTTTGTGATGTCCTTAGGTTAGTTAGGTTTAACTAATTCTAAGTTCTAGGGGACTAATGACCTCAGCAGTTGAGTCCCATAGTGCTCCGAGCCATTTGAACCATTTTTTGATGATTACGAGGAATGTTCGGAGGATGAGGATGAGGAGGAGATTAGTGTTTAACGTCCCGTCGACGACGAGGTCATCAGGGACGGAGCACAATCTCGGATTAGGAAAAGCTGAGGAAGAAAATCGGCCGTGCCCTTTCAATAGAATCAAGTATGGCAAATGTCTGAACAGTGGTGACAGTTACGTAGAAAGGTAGTTTAAGAAATGCTCCTTTTTGTAAAAGTAAATTTTGGTTTGAAAAAAAATCTAATTTTTTTTTTTTTTTTTTTTTTTTTTTTTTTTTGCGAAACGGTACTTAATTTCTGGACATGCCTCTTATCTCACATCTATACTCAGAACTTTTTGACCTAAATTCTTGTTTAGGACGCATGATATGTACTGCTCTGAGCGGTAATGTCCGCCAGATGATGACGCTAATTCGAAAACAGTCACGCTGAAATAAAATACTGTTTAACAGCATCTTTTTAGAGATATACGAAAAATGTAGTCTTTTATTCAACGTATCAATGCTGTGGAGCGCAGTTTGCAGAAAGCAGTGATTTCATGTACGACTAATGCATGTCTGCGCAGCTGTATTTGAAAACAGAAAGTGGCATTCGAGTGCAGATTCATTTGTTCGCTGACAAGAATAGGCCTCAGCTGCCGTGCCGTTTCCAAGCGCTCTGCTCACGCAGCGTATGACGTCAGTAGTTCGTTCCAGTACCTAGCTGCCGCATTGCTGTTTTCATACGCCCTTCATCCCTTCATTTATTGTGGCGAACAGCAATGCAAAACAGGTGCACTGCAACGGACAGAAGTAGGAGCACCGGCTAGGGGGTGGGGGGGGGGGGTAGTTTCCCCTATAGCTTGCCACAGTAGTTGCACAGTGGCGGACAGTTCTATCTCCAGCCGTCGTTTGCACAGCCGCCCACCACCCAGGCCTGCCAACCCATCCAGTCAGCCTCATTCGCCGGCTTCTCTATTCTGCTGTGAACAGCAAAAGGGAAATACGACTGTTCATATTCTGTCAGAACACTTCATTGAGGATCTGTTTTACTGCCTCATAAGATGTCGCAAATTCGAGGTAAACATAATAGCGATTCGCGCATTCATTACATGAACATATTTGCCTCTTTCGCTATGAAGGACTAAGCAGAAAAAGAAAATTTCTACCAGGTTTGTCAAATATTGAGAATTACTAGATGTTTCACGTTGAATAGTAACTATCGCAGGAGGTTTTAGTAAAGGCTGATTCGTATAAAACGTTCCGTATAACATGTTTCCAGTTTTTATTGGCTGCAGGGACACAGCTCTTAGAATGTTGCCCAAACAAATACTTACAGAAGGGAAAGTATTAAGAACAAAGGGTTTTGTTTGATAAAGTCCACCTTCGACTACAGTATAATTTCGAATTCTCTTGACGTCAACACCACGTGTAGCTCTTCCAGTGTCGTCATGGAGTTATTTAATAAGGGGCAGCACTATGCATAAACCGAACCGTCATTTCGTCTCTTCTGTTTACTGTTTACACTACTGGCCATTAAAATTGCTACACCAAGAAGAAATGCAGATTATAAACAGGTATTCATTGGACAAATATATTATACTAGAAGTGACATGTGATTACACTTTCACGCAGTTTGGGTGCATAGATCCTGAGAAATCAGTACCCACAACAACCACCTCTGACCGTAATAACGGCCTTGATACGCCTGGGTATTGAGTCAAACAGAGCTTGGATGGCGTGTACAGGTACAGCTGCCCATGCAGCTTCAACACGATACCACAGTTCATCAAGAGTAGTTAATGGCGAATTGTGACGAGCCAGTTGCTCTGACACCATTGACCAGACGTTGTCAGTTGGTGAGAGATCTGGAGAATGTGCTGGCCAAGACAGCAGTCGAACATTTTCTGCATCCAGAAAGCCCGTACAGGAGCTGCAACAAGCGGTCGTGCAATACCCTGGCTGAAATGTAGGGTTTCGCAGGGATCGAATGAAGGGTAGAGCCACGGGTCGTAACACATCTGAAATGTAACGTCCACTGTTCAAAGTGCCGTCAGTGCGAACAAGAGGTGACCGAGACGTGTAACCAATGGCACCCCATACCATCAAGCCGGGTGATACGCCAATATGGCGATGACGAATATACACTTCCAATGTGCGTTCACCGCGATGTCGCCAAATACGGATGCGACCATCATTACGCTGTAAACAGAACCTGGATTTATCCGAAAAAATGACGTTTTGCCATTCGTGCACCCAGGTTCGTCGTTGAGTTACACCATCGCAGGCGCTCCTGTCTCTGATGCAGCGTCAAGGGTAACCGCAGCCATGGTCTCCGAGCTGATAGATGATGTCTTGCAAACGTCCTCATCTGTTGACTCAGGGATCGAGACGTGGCTGCACGATCCGTTACAGCCATGCGGATAAGATGCCTGTCATCTCGACTGCTAGTGATACGAGGCCGTTGGGATAGATTTAGAGTCTCGGTCCCTCACACAGTTTTAATCTGCCAGAACTTTCAAATAAAGAATATCTATCCTACTATATTAAGACAATTTGTTGTTTAAGTTTCTTACCAAAATTATTTAAATGTTCTTGACGATTTACTTCACATTTTTGCAAGATATTCTAATGAACGCTCGGACGGAGTTAGGCTACATATTTTTAATATATCGGTGTATAAATATAGATATAGTACGTAAGGCAGAAAACTTGTTACCAAAAATCTCGAAAAATTATTTACTAAATCACTTGAAATTTTTACACGGTACTATAATAAACAGCTAGCCGGACACGTGCCATAACTTTTTAAATATATATAGTATATCATCATATAATATACAGGGTGAGGCAGGAGGAAAGGTACATGCTTTGAGGGGTGATAGAATTAGTGATTCTGAACAAAAAACTCCATATGGAAGTATGCTTTTTTCCGAATGGTTTCCAAGATAGAACACATTTAATATCACTTTTGTACGTTTTTCTTGAATAACTCGAAAATCGCACCTTCCAGTGAAAAGTGTCGCAGTACAAAATTAAACTATATTAAATTTCCTACAGAAAAGATTCTATTCATTGTATGTGCGAAGAGAGCGCGAGAATGTTGAAAAACTCGCTTGACGGGCATGCGCTGAAGCTTGCGTAGTTTTTGTAGGCCAATGTGAGGTAGTTTCCTGACTTGATAGGCGACAAGTGTCCCGTATCAAACTGTTCGTCCCAACTTGCTACTTCAATATGCTGTCTCAAATTGGCCTACAAAAACTACGTAAGCCACAGCGTATGAGCGTCAAGCGAGTTTTTCAACATTCTCGCGCTCTCTTCGCACAAACCATTAGTTCTAGAGAAAAAAAATGAATAGAACCTTTTTTGTACGAAATTTAATATAGTTTAATTTTGTACTGCGCCAAGTTTTCACTGGAGGGTGCGGTTTTCGAGTTATTCAAGAAAAACGTACAAAAGTGATATTAAATGTGTTCTATCTCGGAAACCATTCAAAATAGGGCATACGTCCATATGAAGTTTTGTGTTCAGAATCACTAATCTATCACCCCTCAAAGCATGTACCTTGCCTCCTGACTCACTCTGCATAAAGGGAAAACGTTGTTACCAAAAATCTGGAAAAGTTGTTGACTGACTTACTTTGAATATTTACAGGATGCTCTAATAAATGTTTGGAGGAAAATAATTTATAGTTTTCCATATATATGATATGTAAATATTTATATAAAATTAAGGGGAACGTTATTAGCAAAAATCTCGAAAATATCTACTCGATTTACTTCAGATATTTACACGATGCTCCAATAAGTGTTCGGATGGACATACGCTATATTTTTTAAATATATGTTGTGTCTAAATATTTAAGTAGTACACAAAAGGGATATGTTAGCAGAAATCTCAAAAGGTTGTTAACCCGTTTACCTCAAATTTTTATATGGGACTCTAAAAAACACTCGGACGGCTGTATAGTCTTTAATGTACAAAATATGTAAATATATGTGTGGATATAATGGGGAAACGTTGGCAACAACAGTAAGCTGGGGTGAAGGTACGAGAGAGGGATGGACATAGAGAGGAGTAGATGGAGAAGGAGAGGGTGAGAGAGAGGGGGGGGGGTTAGAGACAGACAGTGGGAGAAGAAGATGGACGGAGAGAGGGAGAAAAGTAGAGTAGGGCATATATCCAATTCCAATATATGTTTATCAGATGCAGAACATTGCCGAATACTCTAGGTTATGTATATTGTGATAAGGAAAAGTCCAGTAACAGGACCTTGGAGTGTGCCTTATTTACTTTCACGTCTGAAGATTTCTCCTCGTTATGAGTGAAATGCTGTGTTCTGTTTGCTAGGATCTCTTCAATCCATTCATACAGTTGATCTGGTATTCCGTACGCTCGTACTTTGCTCATTAGGCGGAAGTGCGGAAATGTATCGAAAGCCCTCCAGAAGTCAAGGAACACGTCATCAGCGTGGGCGTCAATAATAACTGCTTTCTGGGTCTCGTGGATGGACAGAGCGAGCTGGGTTTCATCAGTAATCGTTGTTTTTGGAAACCATGTAGATATCTACAGAGGAGTTTCCAGAAATGTCATAATACGCGAGTGTAAAAAGTGTCCCAAAATTCTACAAGAGACCGACGTGAGAGATATAGACCTGTAGTTTTGTAGCCTGTTGTACTACCCTTTGATGACTGGGTGTTGTGTGCTGTCCTTAGGTTAGTTAGGTTTAAGTAGTTCTGAGTTCTAGGGGACTGATGACCATAGATGTTAAGTCCCATAGTGCTCAGAGCCATTTGAACCATTTTTTTTACTACCCTTCTTGAAAACGGGAATGACCTGCGCATTTCTACAATTGTTACGAACGCGTCGCTTCTCCAGCGACCTACGGTACACTCCTGATAGAGGAGGAGCAATGTCCTTTTCATACTCTATGTAGAATCGTACTGATGTCTCGTCAGGTCCAGTGGCTTTTACTCTGTTGAGCGATTGCAGCTGCTTTTCTGTCACATGGTCATTACTTCGACACCTGTCATTTTGACGTTCATGCGACGAATTAAAGAAGAACTATCTTTCTCTGTGAAGTAGCTTGCTGATATAACTTTGTATGGAGAGATGTAGGTCGGTAAATCAGAATAATCCCAGAGGCTGACAGCTAATGCTCGTTTGAATTAACGTTAGTGATGCTCTTTTAATTAGCGCTGTTTCTTCCGCCGAATGTCGCAGTGAGATTTCCAGCATTCACCACCAAGAATGAACTGTGTCGCGAAACGTAGCCCCGTGCATAGGTCTAAACATTGTAAGTTTTTAATAGTAAGAAGTTAACTTTTTAGTGTGAGCTGTGTTATATTACGTACAGTATGGTTTTGTATTGGAGAAGGAGCTAATTCCGCGTGAGAGCGCTGACAGACATGATACAAGATGCAAAATTGCGGTATCCTACACATTCCTGCTTACTTCTTTGTATAAACGTCCTAATCTGTGCATGAATCCTGCGTGTCAGTGCGTGCTTGAGTGTGAATAACGGCCTGAAAATTGAACTGCGGCGGACTAGCAGAACCGACTAGGAACGACCTGAGGTTTCAATTCAGACAGCATTAGTCTACATTGTATTGGTCACAGAGATAGAGTTGGTTACAGACATAAGATTTCATTTATTTATCGATTGACATTTTTGTTCTGAAGTTCAAGTTGTGAAGTTGTGCTGGAGTTTACATTGCTGTATTTTTCAAATGTAATTGTTACTGGTTGGGCGATTCCACTGCTTCGTTTAAGCACGCTGCACGCATTTGCCGACGCTGAATATGCCGATATTGTCTTTGTGTACCGGTTTTGTAATGAAAGTGCTCTTGTTGACTGTGGAGAATACGGTAAACGATTTTCTAACCGCGGAATACTAGATTCAAGAATGTATAAAACTGCATAAGACTGTCGCAGTGACCAACAGTCATATTTTATCTGATTGTGCAATAAAACAGTGTGTGGATGAATTAGAAGACATTATTCAGTTGATAATACATAGACGTTCAACTAGCACGCGCGTAATTTGAACATGCATCGTTATTCCATTTACGTGAATATGTTGGATACCACGTGTGGACGGCCTCTATCCTTACCGTTTACAATTGATTCAACACCTTCGAGAAGGATATGAAAGTAGACGATTGGAATTTTTTCGGTGGCTAATTGCAAATCGCATAAGTACTACTATTAATACTGTTTATCTGATGAAACCACTTTCACTCGCAGAGGTATCGCTAACAGTCGTAACTCACATCGGTGGTACGACGAAAACACTCATACCTTTGTAGAAACATATTTTCAAGAACGCTTCGCTGTAAATGTATGATTTAGTATGACAGACAATTCTACATCTACATCTACGTGATTACTCTGCTATTCACAATAAAGTACCTGGCAGAGGGTTCAATGGACCACCTTCATGCTGTCTCTCTACCGTTCCACTCTCGAACGGCACGAGGGGAAAAACGAGCACTAAAATTTTTCTGTGCGAGCACTGATTTCCCTTATTTTATCGTGATGATCATTTCTCCCTATGTAGGTGGGTGCCAACAGTGTTTTCGCAGTCGGAGGAGAAAACTGGTGATTGAAATTTCATGAGAAGATCCCGTCGCAACAAAAAACGCCTTTGTTTTAATGATTGCCACTCCAATTCACGTGTCATGTCTGTGATACTATCTCCCCTATTTCGCGATAATACAAAACGAGCTGCCCTTCTTTGTACTTTTTCTATGTCATCCGCCAATTCCACCTGATGCGGATCCCACACCGCACAGCAATACTCCAGAATAGGGCGGACAAGCGTAGTGTAAGCAGTCTCTTTGGTAGACCTGTTGCACCTTCTAAGTGTTCTACCAATGAATCGCAGTCTTTGGTTTGCTCTACCCACAATATTATCTATGTGATGTTTCCAATTTAGGTTATTTGTAACTGTAATCGCTAAGTATTTAGTTGAATTTACAGCCCTCAGATTTGTGTGGCTTATCGCGTAATCGAAATTTAGCTGATTTCTTTTAGTACTCATGTGAATAACTTCACACTTTTCTTTATTTAGGGTCAATTGCCACTTTTCGCACCATACGGATGTCTTATCTAAATCATTTTGCAAGTCGTTCTGATCATCTGATGACTTTACAGGACGGTAAATGACAGCATCGTCTGCAAACAGTCTAAGACGGCTGTAGTGGACTGACAAGGCAGCCAGTCCACAGAGACGGGTAGCCGAAAGGGCACACGTACACACACGCCGACTGGCGCGAAGTCTGGAACAGGATACGTGATGAATGTGATAAAGAAAAGAACGTAGCTACTAGAACACTTAACTTTTATATCGTCCTTTGGTATACAGCATTCTTGATTATACAAGTGAGACTATCTTGAGAGACATGCAATGGTACAAATGGCGCCTTGCTAGGTCGTAGCCATTAACTTAGCTGAAGGCTATTCTAACTGTCTCGCGGCAAATGAGAGAAAGGCTTCGTCAGTGTAGTCGCTAGCAACATCGTCGTACAACTGGGGCGAGTGCTAGTAAGTCTCTCGAGACCTGCCGTGTGGTGGCGCTCGATCTGCGATCCTGACAGTGGCGACACACGGGTCCGACATGTACAAATGGACCGCGGCCGATTTAAGCTACCACCTAGCAAGTGTGGTGTCTGGCAGTGACACCACAACGGCTACTCAGATTGTCCCCTATGTCGTTAATATAGATCAGGAACAACAGAGGGCTTATAACACTTCCTTGGGGAACGCCGGGTATTACTTCTGTTTTAGTCGATAACTTTCCGTATATTACTACGAACTGTCTGACAGGAAATCACGAATCCAGTCGCACTACTGAGGCAATACTCCGTAGGCACGCAGTTTGGTTAGAAGACGCTTGTGAGGAATGGTATCGAAAGCCTTCTGGAAATCTAAAAATATGGAATCAATTTGAGATTCCCTGTTGATAGCACTTATTACTCTATGAGTATAAAAAGCTAGTTGTGTTTCACAAGAGCTATATTTTCTGAATCCGTGCTGACTACATGTCAATAAATCGTTTTCTTCGAGGTACTTCATAATGTTCGAAAACAGTATATGTTCTAAAACTCTACTGCAAATCGACGTTAGTGCTATAGGCCTGTAAATCAGCGGATTACTCCTAAGCCTTTTTGGGTATTGGTGTGACTTGAGCAATTTTCCAGTCTTTAGATAGGTATCTTCCTGTGAGCGAGTGGTTGTATATAATTGCTAAATATGGAGCTATTTTATCAGCATACTCTTAGAGGAACCTGTCTGGTATTCAATCTGGATGGGCGGCCTTGCCTTTATTAAGTGATTTAAGCTGATTCGTTACTCCGAGGATATCTACTTCTACGTTTCTCATCTTGGCAGTTGTTCTTGATTGTCATTCAGAATATTTACTTCGTCTTCTTTGGTGAAGGACTTTCGGAAAACCGTGTTTAATAACTCTGCTTTAGTGGCACTGGCATCAGTGACTTCACCGTTGTTAACGCGCAGTGAAGGTATGGATTGCTTCTTGCCACTGGTGTGCTTTATGTATGACCAGAATCTCTTTGGTTTGTTGGGTCTGCTGTGTTACCGCATCGCCTTACTGGGTCCCATTATTTAGGATTTCTTGAAAAGCAGGTTACAGCGTAATTGGAACAGAACGATATTGCATTGCCTGTATTGTTGAGGAGTATGGGGCAATGTTCCTTCGGACATGGGTGCATGTTCTCAGGAACAGGCGCTGCGGCGACTACAGCCGTTATGAAACACGTGATGTACGATACTGCGGTGCATGTGTTATTCTGAAGTTCGATGCAGGGTTTCTTTGGACACGCATGTATATCCAAAGGAATAGGCATTGCGGGGGCTACAGCCATTGTAAAATACATTAAATGTATTCGCAGTTGCAAGTATGGACAAACATCAACTGTATAAAGAAATGACGGCAATGAAAATTTTTGCCGGACCGGGAATCGAACCTGGATTTCCCAATTATCGCGAGCGGTCGCCCCACCATTTGGGTATCCGTGTACGACTCACGGACAGACCGAAACTTCGATATGTCGTCAACCATGCGTCTGTAAACTGTACTCTTGTACATCCATTGTGTGTATTGCCGTACAGTCCGCAGCTCGTGGTCGTGCGGTAGCGTTCTCGCTTCCCACGCCCGGGTTCCCGGGTTCGATTCCCGGCGGGGTCAGGGATTTTCTCTGCCTCGTGATGACTGGGTGTTGTGTGATGTCCTTAGGTTAGTTAGGTTTAAGTAGTTCTAAGTTATAGGGGACTGATGACCATAGCTGTTAAGTCCCATAGTGCTCAGAGCCATTTGAACCATTGCCGTACAGGTGAGACCTGTTACTTAAAAGTCGCTTGCCCAGTTTCTGTGGATAAACACGATATTGCAGTGCCTGTGTTATTCTGAATTACGTGTTTATCCGCCGACGCCTGGCGAGCGACTTTCAAGTAAAAGGTCTCACCCATAGGGGAATACACACAATGGATGTATGGTTGACGACAAAAGGAAGTTTGGGTCTGGCCGTCAGGCGGGCCCGGATAGTTATATGTTAAGGCGACAGCTCGCGATAAGTCGGAAATCCGGGTTCGCGTCCCGGCTCGGCACAAATTTTCATTGTCGTCATTCCATTCTACAGCATACGGTTGTCCATATTCGCAATTGCGCATACATTTCATGCAAGGCTCTTAATGTAGTTGTAGGTGTCCCGCCAGTTCGCCCAGCACTATTGCCCGACAACGTTTGCGTCAGTACGTTCCCACAAGTGTCTCAGTATTCCCGCGAAATGGACGGAATAGAGCTGGCGGAAGTCAGTACGGTTCTCTTGCTGTTGCTCTCCACAAGGAAATAAGAAATACGCATGAAAAGGGAAATCTAACTTTGTAAATGTTTTCTTTTTTTAGTGAACGAATTTCTTCCAGTATTTAAACTTGCAAACCATTACTGAAGAATACCTTTTCGAGAATGGGGAAGTACGACTTTAATTATCTCGTAAAATCAATTAGTCCGACAACTGGTAAGACCAATACCAAAGTGACAGACTTTATACGGGTTACAACTAGATTGGCGATCACCCTTCACTTTTTCAGGCTGCTGGTGATTCACACAGAAGTTCGTTCTAATTCTAAAGTGCACTTCTCACCAAAGTGCTTCATGGTGCCAGAAGATACGATTTTTTTTTATAGGACTGAAGAAATGCTTTAAGATAAGTTTGAAATAACAGTCCATTATTCATGTTAACATTTTTTGCGGTTCGTCAGTACCGTGAGATAACTACTAATTTCATAAATCGATACTCGTACGACCGTATTTGTCGGACGTGGAAAGTAATCTAAACGAAGGTTGCAGTCATAAAATGATCAGTTGGCAAGTTGCCGTCCATGAACACGGAAGCATATGAAACGCAATGAAGCTTACAAGAACTTTGCAATTCTAAAGAACCTATGTAGAACGCAATTAAGGCTCCCTGCTGCAGATCTGCTAATAAAGATAAGAGAGAATGCCCTCTTTCAAATTGTGGTCTTTGCATGAAGGGTGTAAACGATAACTGTTTACAGCGTACCACATGGTGTAGGGAAAGTCCAGATGAAAAATTTGATACGGGATACTTGTGGTCTATCACGCCGGGAAACTGACTCACTCTCTCTCTCCCTCGCTGCCATATTAGTCAGCTATTTTCGTTAAGAGAATTTAAACGTTATGTGAAAACTAATTACGTTCAGCATTCGATCTAAGCTTAACTCTTGCAAGGACAGTCGTTTAGTCGTAAGAAGGCCAGACGAACAAAACGAATTAATTGTTAAATTCATGCTGTTATAATTCACAACATTTTGATATAAAATTTACATAACGCCATATTTTACACTTATAAAGGGCAAGAACAAGGCTTTCTTAAGACACAAGTACGATTTTAACCAAAATCTCGTGCGATGCGGATGATTATGACGATGATGCTCGGTTTGTGGGGCCCCAACGGCACGGTTATCAGCGCCTGTACCAATTCCCAATCTTTAGACAGTCCAATCTCGCCACTTTCACGAATAATCGTAAAATGATGGGGACAACACAAATACCCAGTGCCCGGGTGCGTTGCGAATGCACTGTAGCCCAAGTGGATTTTATAGGCCAATGTGAGGCATTGATAGACCATAAGTACTTCGTCTTGACTGCACCTTTTCCTACACCACTGTAGTTCGGTGTAAAGAGTAATTGGTTACACTCTGCATGCAACTTTGTGTGCTCCCTAGGTCGTCTTGTAGATGTATTACTTTTATAAAAGTCATGTTTCTCTCGTTGCTCGTTGACAACAAACAAATACATTGTCTCTACATACGTGCGCTAACTTTCGAGCTGAAGTGAAATAATATTCCTTCACCGCTCAGAATACGTGACCTGGCACCGAAGCGCTGTCGGTGTGAGAAAGCATGGACAGACGTAGATATGAGCCACCAGCCATAAAAAATATTGTCCAAAGTTGTGGTATATGCAGCGCTTGGCCACAAATGTAAGTGACAGAAGCTCCAGGTGGCCTAGCGTATTATACCAGGTGATTCACGAAGCTATGCAAATATTTTAATATGTTATTCTACAGCTAAAACTAAAGAAAAAAGTTCATATAGACATAGGTTCGCAAATGTTTGGTTACGGAGATACGGCTAATAAAAGGTTTTGCCTGAAATTTAGCAACTTCGCTAATATGGAGCCATAGTAAAAATGTAGGAGGTTAAAATAAAGCACGATTTCCATTTATTTTGTTGTTATTGATCTTGTAAATCTAATAAATTATGTCCCAGACGTGTACCTGCAGTAGTTTTCCAGAAGATCCAGAGAAGCAAAGATTATTATACAAGTAAATTTGTTTACTTTCCATTAAGAATGTAGAAACGTTTATATCATTGTTGGCAACCGTTAGTGAGTTGTTTCAGTCGTTTCCTAACCTTGAAACGAGTTAGTTTCTTGTATTGTTCAGTGAAAGAACATAACTACAGTTCCTTAACACTGAGCTTTGTTTTTCCGGTTTAGCACGAATTCACGGGTGCTATGGTGTTAATAAAAGCAGATTATTTGACAGTTTCAGTTAACGTTATTTCCATCATTTTTCAAAAACTAAATTCTCTACAACTTCTGTTGAAAACATCGCGCAGTTGTCTGGAATTTAAAAATCAAATTGGGCCAAGTAGTTAATAAATTAAAAATGTTACGACATTACTTCCTTGCTTCTCTGGAAGTTCATGAAAACTAATGCAGATACACGTGTGTGTCATTATTTATTTGGTTCACCAGACCAATAACAACAAAATAAATGGAAATCGTGATTTACTTCCAACCACGCACAGTTTTGCAATGGCTTCATATCTGCGAAGTTGCTGAATTTCAGGCAAAATATTTTATTAGCCGTAACTCCGTAACCAAACATTTGCGGACCTATGTTTATATGAACTTTTTTCTTTGGTTTTAGTTGTAGAATAACATATTAAAATATTTGCAAATTTACGTGAATCACCCGATATATTAGCGCGGGTCGAGCGAGGGTTCTACAGTCACATCTATATGTATACTCCGCAAGCCACCTTGCGGTGTGTGGCGAAGCATACTTTGTACACCACTTTCTCCTCTTCCTGTCCCAGTCGCGAATGCTTCGCGGGAATTTCTGGTAAGTCTCCGTGCGGGCTGAATCTCTCTAATTTTATCTTCATGGTCTATTCGCGAGGTACACGAAGGAGGAAGCAATATGTTAGTTGACCCTTCTCGGGATATACGCTCTTGGAACTTTAACAGTAGACCAAAACATGATGCAGAACGCCTCTCTCGCAGCGACTGTCACTGGAGTTGCCTGACCAATCCCTGACGCTTTCGCGCTTACTACACTACTGGCCATTAAAATCGTTACACCAAGAAGAAATGCAGATGCTAAACGGGTATTCATTGGACGAATATATTATACTAGAACTGACATGTGATTACATTTTCACGCAATTTGGGTGCATAGATCCTGAGAAATCAATACCCAGAACAACCACCTCTGGCCGTAACAACAGCCTTGATAACGCCTGGGCATTGAGTCAAACAGAGCTTGGATGGCGTGTACAGGTACAGCTGCCCATGCAGCTTCAACACGATACCACAGTTCATCAAGAGTAGTGACGGGCGTACTGTGACGAGCCAGTTGGTCGGCCACCGTTGACCAGGCGTTTTCAGTTGGTGAGAGATCTGGAGAATGTGCTGGCCAGGGCAGCTTCCAATGTGCGTTCACCACGATGTCGCCAAATACGGTTGCGACCATTATGATGCTGTAAAGAGAACCTTGATTCAGCCGAAAAAATGACGTTTTGCCATTCGCGCACCCAGGTTCGTCGTTGAGTACACCATCGCAGCCGCTTCTGTCTGTGATGCAGCGTTAAGGGTAACTGCAGCCATGCTGCTGCAAACGTCGTCGAACTGTTCCTGCAGATGGTTGTCGTCTTGCAAACGTTCCCGTCTTTTGATTCAGGGATCGAAACGTGGATGCACGATCCGTTACAGCCATGCGGATAAGCTGCCTGTCATCTCGACTGCTAGTGATACGAGGCCGTTGGGGTCCAGCACGGCGTTCCGTATAACCCTCCTGAACCCACCGATTCCATATTCTGCTAACAGTCATTGGATCTCGACAAACGCGAGCAGCAATGTCGCGATACCATAAACCGCAATCACGATAGGCTACAATCCGACCTTTATCAAAGTCGGAAACGTGATGGTACCCATTTCTCCTCCTTACACGAATCATCACAACAATGTTTCACCACGAAACGCCGGTTAACTGCTGTCTGTGTATGAGAAATCGGTTGGAAACTTTCCTCATGTCAGCACGTTGTAGGTGTCGCCACCGGCGCCAACCTGTGTGAATGCTCTGAAAAGCTAATCATTTGCATATCACAGCATCTTCTTCCTGTCCGTTAAATTTCACGTCTGTAGCACATCATCTTCGTGGTGTAGCAATTTTAATGGCCAGTAGTGTAGATCAACCTCTAACGAAACGTGCTGCTCTTCTTTGGATCTTTTCTATTTCCTCTACCAGTCCGTCTGGTACGGCTCTCTGGCTGGCGAGCAATATTCAAGTATTGATCAAACGAGTGTTTTGTAAGCTACTTCCCTTGCTGGTGGACTACGTTTCCTGAGCATTCTTCCGGTGAATCTCAGTCTGGTATCTGCCTTACTCGCGATTAATTTTATGTTGCCGTTTCACTTCAAATCGCTACGTACGTATACTCCTAGATATTTTATGAAAGTAACTGCTTCCATTGATATTCCTCGAATCGTGTAATCATAAAGTAAAGGAACGTTTTTTTTATTTGTTGGTGATACGTTACATTTTTTTGTTGAGCGTCAGCTGCCACTGCCTGCACCAAGCGTCAGTCCTTTGCAGATTTTCCTAAATTTCTCTACTATCTTCTAGCACCACGACCGCTTTGCATACAACAGCATCTTCCGCGAAAAGGCTCATGGAAATTCCGACGTGTATCTACCAGGTCATCTATGTAAACGGTGAAAAGTAATGGTCCTTTGAAACTCGCCTGGGGCACCCCCGAAGCTACTTTTACGTACGAAGACTTCTCTCCGTTCAGAGTGATACGTCTTGTTCTGTTCGCTACAAACTCTTCAGTCGAGTCTTACCATTGGTCTGATATCCAATACGCTGATATTTGTTCGGAGCTGTATCGAATGCCTTTCGGAAGTCAAGGAACACGGCATCTACCTGGGGCGTCTGTTTCTACTAGTCTATGTCTCGTGGACGAACAGTGCGAGCTGGGTGTCACACGATCGTTTTTTTTTTTCCGGATCATATCTTGGTTCCTACAGAACAATGGTCCATTTACGTTAGCGTAGATTGTAGTCAGCGGTTGGCGCCGTGGGTAGAGTACAGAACGGTAATTCGAGGGCAATGGAGTCGAGTCTGTATGGGGAAATTATTTTGTTCTGTTTTTACGTTACTTACGCGGCAGATAAGCCGAAATAACGCTCAATATATTGTATTTATTAAAGAAAAGGGAAGATAAAGCAACCGCGCGGAATGGCCGCGCGGTTTTGAGGCAGCATGTCACGGATTGCGCGGCCCCTCCCACCGGGGGTTCGAGTCCTCCCTCGGGCATGAGTGTGTGTTTTGTTCTTAGCATAAGTTAGTTTAAATAGTGTGTAAGTCTAGGGACCGATGACCTCAGCAGTTTGGTCCCTTAAGAATTCACACACACATTATGATAAAGCAAAATTTTGTTGCAAGTAAATTCGCAGGAAAAGATTGTACTTACAGCGTGCATGAGGACTCCACAAATAGCTTTTCAAGAAGGGATTCTAATTAAAGTGTAAAGGACTTCGTATTCCGTTAGTGTTATTTTTACTTTGAGAACCCCTCCGCACTTAATACAACCCTGCGGTGTACATTTTTATTCTCAGTGAAGGAATTTGGTCAAAAATCTTCAAAACTGGTCTTATCGGGGAAGAAAGAAAGAAAGAGATCGCATTCCGAGAACGCAACGTCAAATTTTATTCTGTTCTATGTCAGCAGCTCTCCCCGCCAGTATTTTGCGAAATGATGAGTTACGCGCAGTTTTCTGCTGAACTGTGCAATGAGGGAGATGCGTTTATGAATGTAAACCGAGTTTGTTTTTCTATAGAATCTTTGAAACAACCAAGCAACTGTAAAAGTGCGGCGTTTGTAACAGGCGCAAGATGCCTTGAAAATTACCAATTACCCTGTTGTTACGATGAATATCACCACAGCATGTGTAAATCATCAACTGTAAAGTAATAGCCTCACAGTTCCCTCCTGGAAATTCATTTGCAACCCCAAATCTTCTTTTGCATTTTCTTTCACGTTTTTTTATGAAGATTTTAATAAATACAGTATGTTGAGCATTATTTCGGTTTACTTGCAGTGCACGTAACGTAATAACTGAAAATAAAAAACAGTTTCAGCATACGGGCTCGACCAGGCGACCCTCGAAATAGCGTTCTTTACTGTTTCCGCTGCGCTAGCCGGTACCTGCAAAATACTTAGACTGCAATTTGGACGGAATATGTGATGATAAATGGGGAGCGGTCCCCTTGTTCGATACAGCAATGTCGATGGCCACACCAATGCTGTCACACGTGACTCGTGTAACCACACCCTAATATTCCTTTCCTTCGTAAGGTGGGTTGCGGAGTACAGCTGTACATGAAGTGTAAGTTCAATTGTCGGGTACATCATGGACCCCTCTATGAACCGAGGTATTACACCAGCGTCTGCCCAGGCTGGGACAGCACATGCCGTGTGTGTCCAGGACTGCCAACTTCGAGCGTTCGCAGTCGTTTGTCTTCCCGCACAGGCGGTGTACACTTTCGCCTTAGTGGCTGTTGTATAAGGACCTTAGCGACCGGCGTCGGAGATAGTGTCAGGCCGGTGCTGTGTTGTAATTGCGAGCTGCGTGGCGTAGATTTGCGATACGTGGAACAAGAACGCTCTCGCCGCCCTGGTATCTCAGCAAATTGCTGCCAAGGAGAACACATCTGTTTCCCTCGTGCCTGCCGACCAGGGAACCCCAAATTCCACACATGTTCGCAACGCGGGCGCAGGAGTGTCTCAGCAAACCGAAAGAAACAATGACACATATTTCTTTTGTTGGTTGTTTTACGAGGAACTCTTAAGCACTAGGCCCGCTTCGACTTTTTTCATGCTTACAGGATCTCTAGCTCAGTGTCCATACAGCATTTTCCTAAGGAGTACGATGCAATTAAAGAAAAGCCATGTTAAGTATAAAACGTCGCTACGCTGTTGCTGAATGGAAAAAAGTGCGAAGTGCGAAAGGTGCAGATCTTATGGTCATGAGGTCACTGGTTTGACTTTCCCTTGTAGCAACTTGTTTTACTTAAATTATGTGTTTATTAACAAATGGAAATACTAAATAACAAATACTGTACTAGCAAATTACAAAAAGTAAGTCACATTATTACGGCAAGCCAAGTAACTATGCTTCAGTACCGCACCATACTTCAAACTGACACAGATACACGGTACTACACAAATCAAAAAAAGTTTTGCATCACCTCTGTTCCGAGAGTTCCGGAACCTGTACAGAAAATTGGAATACAGATCAACTGAAACATCATTTCCACCCTTTTTATTGCTCATGAAAACCACACATTGCATGTTGTACCACCATACAGCGAGACCTTCAGAGGTGGTGGTCCAGATTGCTGTACACACCAGTACCGGTACCTCTGATACCCAGTAGCACCTCCTCTCGCATTGATGCATGCCTGTATTCGTCGTGGCATACTATCCACAAGTTCATCAAGGCACTGTTGGTCCAGATCGTCCCACTCCTCAACGGCGATTCGGCGTAGATCCTTCAGAGTGGTTGGTGGGTCACGTCGGCAATGAACAGCCCTTTTCAATCAATCCTAGGCATATTCGATAGGGTTGATGTCTGGAGAACATGCTGGCCACTCTAGTCGAGCGATGTCGTTATCCTGGAGGAAGTCACTCACAAGATGTGCACGATGGGGGCGCGAATTGTCGTCCATGAAGACGAATGCCTCGCCAATATGCTGCTAATATGGTTCCACTATTAGTCGGAGGATGGCATTCACGCATCGTACAGCCGTTACGGTGCCTTCCATGACCACAAGCGGCTTCCGTCGGCCCCACATAATGTCACCCCAAAACAGCGGGGAACCTCCACCTTGCTGCACTCGGTGGACTGTGTGTCTAAGGCGTTCAGCCTGACCGGATTGCCTCCAAACACGTCTCCGAAGATTGTCTGGTTGAAGGCATATGCACCACTCGTTGGTGAAGAGATCGTGATGCCAGTCCTGAGCGGTCCATTCGGCATGTTGTTGGCCTCATTTGAACCGCGCTGCGTGGTGCCGTGGTTGCAAAGATGGACCTCGCCATCGACGTCGTGAGTGAAGTTGCGCATCATGCAGCCTATTGCGCACGGTTTGAGCCGCAACACGACGTCCTGTGGCTGTACGAAAAGCATTAGTCAACATGGTGGCGTTGCTGTCAGAGTTCCTCCGAGCCATAATCCGCAGGCAGCGGTCATCCACTGCAGTAGCAGCCCTTGGACGGCCTGAGCGAGGCATGTCATCCACTCGGCCTGAGCGAGGCATGTCATCCACTGTTTCTGTCTCTCTGTAACTCCTCCATGTCCGATCAACATCGCTTTGGTTCACTCCGAGGCGCCTGGACACTCTCCTTGTTGAGAGCCCTTCCCGGCACAAAGTAACAATGCTGACGCGATCGAACCGCGATATTGACCGTCTAGGCATGGTTGAACTACAGACAACACGAGCCGTGTACGTCCTTCCTGATGGAATGACTGGAACTGATCGGCTGTCGGATCCCAACCGTCTACTAGGCGCTGCTCATGCAGGGTTGTTTACATCTTTGGGCGGGTTTAGTGACGTATCTGTGTCTGTGATACAGTATCCACAGTCAACGACTATCTTCAGGAGTTGTGGGAACCGGGGTGATGCAAAACGTTTTTTGATGTGTGTATTTTTTCAGCGTAGTTACCAAGTCTTTGTAAAGGATGGTCGAAACGTTTTACCAATTGTTCAGTTTCTCGCCGACAGAATTCCACTTTTTGGTCACTGGATCACTTGAGAACCGGTATGTGCAAGTCGTCATCGTCGGAAAAATCTGCGACTGCTGCGAATCAGTGCCTGAACGTTGCCTCTGTTGTCGATGGCCTTACATTCCGATCAGCACCAGCCATGTCTGTGCGGCCTGGGTGCAAATTTTGGGCACCAATTCACAACTGCTACAAGCGACATCGCTTTTGGTCCGCATAGATCACGAGAATTTCACGGCCAATCTGTGTGAAATTTAGACGTTTCACCCACAAGAATAGCTCTACCCTGCGGGCTTAATCTTTGAAGTAGTATCCCAGTAAACGAAGTCCAAAATAAGTCGACTGCGGAAAAGGGCTCGTGTTGTCGAAACTTTTGATACCGTAGTTGGGGAAATTTTATGAACAACATACTAAATATCCTGACCGGAGGGGTGTGAGCTTGGGGGTCGGGAATGTTTAAAGGTCACTTTTTTATGTTTTTCGTTAATATCTGGAAAACCGTGTCTAGGGGACGTGCTCCCCAGTACAAAAGTAGAGTACATTAAATTGTCCACAAAAAGGTAGTCTATTTCTTTAGGACCAGTAGCGTCCACGTTGCAGAGGATGGAAAATCACAGATTTTTAATGGTGTAATATTGATGTTTGTCGTTTAATAAAGTGGTTTAAGAACGAATATTAGATGCGTGTACCACATCCCTGTGCAGTAGAACCGTATTAAGTCAGAAATTTCGTTCTGCAGACAGGCAGGTCGTTATATTGTGGTCTCGAACTTCCCTCCTTTGTATGTCTGCAAATTGAAGAGAGAGTATGGCAGTCCCCCCATTCTGTACCCCTCTGCGTCAAAAAATGCCACTACAGAGCATATCACAAACTTATAATGACCCTTCCGCACCTCGTCTTATGAATCGCAGACGATGTAGTGTGCAGACACTCGCCGGGGCGTTTATTTTCCACGAAGTGTGTTAACACTGCGTTGATCACAGATATTACTTATTACTAACAACACTAACGCAACGAAAGGATATGGACAGAATATACGTAAATTTCTGCACACTGCCAGAGGCAAAATTGATTCTTGGTCATACTGTACGGCAGGTACAGCTTTCTTCTGGGAATGGCGACTTTCTCCACCACGAGCGCTATTCGCTTTTCACTTTACGGGCAGACTATACCTGCCCACTATTTTCTGTTGAGTTTTCTTACGTAAGTAGACAAAACGGATACACTTCCTGTGGATTGTTCCAGTGAATGTGTATCTGACTATTAATGTTATTTGATCGTACCACTTTACATTCCTCCATACGCGTACTCACAGGTTTTAATTGGACGTGACTGCTTTCAGCGATTGATCAATTACATGTCCCTCGCCTGCACTGATACTTACACACTAAAAGAAAGAGCTTAACTCATGATCATTGTAAAAGTAGGCCGTCTAGGTTTTTGGTTTCAAAGATGGGTGGAAAAAGAAGATAACCATGGTCTGTTGTCAGTAATTAACGGGAAATAAAACGATTTTCTTGTATTTATAGTACGTAAAAGAAAATAAAAATAGAAAATAAAAATAACTGTATTTGATACATTATGATGGGTAGGCACTGAATGATTCCAAGCCGTTTTCAACTGATAACCATGGTCGGTAATCAATAATTAACTGGGCAAAAAATTATGAATTATTTCGATGCCATTCCTGCAAGCGGAGCACCTTACCCTGTCAGTCTACTTAATTTCACCTGAGACACTAAAGTACCTCTGCTTAAGTAATTAATCAATACTTAATACACTCTAAGGCAAAAATAAAACGATGCACCCCGAACGAATTATACAAATGACATGGAATGGGTAAATGATTACAATTTCAGAAAAAATTGATTATTTATGCAAGAAAAAGAACTTCACAAATTTCAAGTTGCAAAAAACTGCCAAAAAAACTCGTTAAATGCTGAAATTAGCGATAACGCTGTAACTCTGAAGACTGTTTGCAAGTGATATGAGTGGTTTAAAAGCGGAAATGACTCGATAGAAGGCGAGAAATGTTCGGGATGTCCATTAACATAAAAAACGGAAGCAAACGTGCAAAAAGTGACAAAAAATGTTCGTTCAAACAAGTGGGTAACTACTCGAGAGCTTACCGAAAACATAGCATCTCTAACGGGTTCGAGCAAAGCATTTTAACCAATAATTTGCAAATGAGACGAATGAGTGCAAAGCTTGTTCCCAGACTTTTGAGTGTTGGAAAATCATGCATCAGTTTGGACGGTGTTGAAGGCTCGTCTTCATTGAGATCCGGACTTCTTGTCCAGAATCGTAATTGGAGATGTAACTTGGGTCTATGGGTATAAACCTGAGACGAAAATTCAGAGTTCCCGATGGAAAAACCAGTGAATCTCCTCACCTCAAAAACGAGTATCAGTCAAAATTTAATATCAAATGGCTCTGAGCACTATGGGACTCAACATCTGAGGTCATCAGTCCCCTAGAACTTAGAGTTACTTAAACCTAACTAACCTAAGGACATCACACACCGTGCCCGAGGCAGGATTCGAACCTGCGACCGTAGCGGTCGCGCGGTTCCAGACTGAAGCGCCTAGAACCGCTCGGCCACAACGGCCGGCGAATATCAAAATCATACTCATTGTTTTTTTGATACTGACGGTGTAGTGCAACTAGAATTCGTTCCAAGGGGAAGAACTGAAAACATTGAATTTTACAAGAGTGTACTGCAACGTTTGCGAAACGATGTACGAAGAAAGAGACCATAAAAATGGGCCGTTGGGTTCCTTTTTCATCACGATAACGCGCCGTGTCACACCTCGCTTTTAATTAGCGAGTTTTTGGCCGGAAAAAAGTGTTACTATCTGTCGACATCTGCCTTACCAAATTTAGCGCTATGCGACTTCTGGCTCTTCTCAAAATTTAAAACCATTCTCAAAGCTAAACGTTTTAACACCGTTCCTGACATGGAGCGGGTCACCACAGAGCATCTGAAGCCCTTCCAAAGGAAGCCTTCCATAAATCCTTCGAGTCATGAATTCAACGTTGGGATAAGTTCATTGATAACCAGGGACCGTGCTTGAAGGAGATTAAATCAAATTCCATGTAAGCTTATTAATTTGTTTCTGATAAAATTATTCACCGTATTTTTTGATCACATCTCGTAATTGTTTCCCCAGCGTGGACCTTAAGAAACCAAAAATGTAAGCAATAGAACCGACTGATGCCATTAAGTCAAGAGGAGTATTTCGGTAAGCTGACTGCCAGCCTGCTGTTGTTTCTGAGGTATTTTAAACTGAAATCGACCAACAGCAGATTGATGTACGAGGGTTGCCCAGAAAGGGATTCACGGCATTTTTTTCCTTCAACAACTCTTTATTGAACATAATGAGAATTATACACACGAAAGAATGGTGTTTTGTCTACACACCCTACTTTTGCCCGTAATCTCCATCCCGTTCTGTGGCCTTCCTTCAGAGCGAAACAAGGGCGTGTGTGTCCTTTCGGGACCAACCATTGTCCTGGTGGCGGAGCCGGTGTTTCATTGAGTGAATCACCTCCTCATCGTCCTCAAAACGGCTTCCACGAATGGCATCCTTTAATGGCCCAAACAAGTGGAAGTCCAAGGCTGGTCTCCCCGATCGCTGCAAATCGTTGAGGTCTGCCGAACCGCCTTCTAATGGCCTCACCCTTCGTGCTCAGCGACTAATTGTACTTCTCTCGACAGCAGACACTCCATAGAGTTTGCTCAAGCGTTTGTGAATATACCCTACAGTTTCTTTCTCTGCAGTGAGAAATTCAATGACTGCTCGTTCCTTGAGAAGTACATCAGACTTCTGCAGCTAAGCTATCTGTCGGAAGTGACGATAAATCGGCGCACCCACTCAGGTGACTTCAAATAATACATTCGTAAAGTTTCACCTTCTTAGCATTGATTTCGGCTGAGAAAAAAATGCATTGCTTTCTGGGTTCAAATGGCTCTGAGCCCTATGGGACTCAACTTCTGAGGTCATTAGTCCCCTAGAACTTAGAACTAGTTAAACCTAACTAACCTAAGGACATCACAAACATCCATGCCCGAGGCAGGATTCGAACCTGCGGTTCCAGACTGCAGCGCCTTTAACCGCACGGCCACTTCGGCCGGCTGCTTTCTGGGTATCCCCCGTAACTGAACTGTTGCTTTGATTTTGTATAGTTGAAATTAAGAGACGATATGACTTGTAATAAAAACTTAGGAAAATATCCCTGAAGAACCTCCTAAATTTTGTCGGTGAAGTCAGGGTTCGCCATGTGTGTTTTCTTTTCCCTAAACGGCTTCGGCAAACCTTAAACACCACGTCGCTATCCACTTACTTGTATTTTTATTACGCTGAAAAAGTTACACAAAGATTACCTCTTTCAGTTCAGAAACAATAAACAGAATGGAAATACAGAGCGAATAAAAATTCTTGTCCCTTTAAATACAAGACAGTCGTCATTTCATTATACCACTAGCTAGTTATTTCAGTGATAATGGACGCTGAGTGGAAAAAAGAATGGGCCGAAAGCAGCATGTGGAATTTCCGTTTCTGTTTTTAGTTTGCCGAAACAGTTATTTCTCGGGTACCGTCGGACTGAAATAATCCCACCGGATAACGGGGGGCTTTGTGCACTAGACGTGGCCGAATTAGCAGCCACGGTGAAAGCTCTTTCTGACGGTAGCCGCGCCACGCTTCCAGGAGTAATTGTTTGATAGGACGGCAGTTAATCTGCTCTGTTTAATTAGGCCTCCTCTGTATGCCCCGTATACGCAGTACAATCTGTCTGTCAGGCATGAATGCACATTTCGCCACCCACAATGCACATCCTATTGCCCCAGCGTTAATCACTCAATAAACCAATGTTCTCATCGACAATAACAAACAAAGAAATTTCGTACACTTGGCCACCTTTTTAAAGGTGTTATGATGGCCTGTGACAGCCATAAAATAAATTATAAGATGATCGACCTCTGATTTTTTTTTTTTTTTTTCACCACCGTTAGTTCCGGAACACTAGCTCCGATCACGACGAAGCTAGCCTTGAGGAACTAATTGTGAGATGAATTAATTAATTACTGGTGAATTTTCGGGTTTTATGGTCTTGGGCGATGAAACTTCTTTATTCCTAACGTTTTGTCCAGAGGTACGTTTGACATTTCACAGTGTGCTCAGGTTTCGTTAAGTCATGCTTTCTGATGGGTCGGATGTCGGAGAGCGGAATATAAATCGTGTACAGGGGGCGTGATCGGCAGACATAATCCTAGTCAAAGATAAAATTTCCATATTTAGCTGTTGTCTGTCAAAGACAATACTGGGTGGTTATATGGTTCAAATGGCTCTGAGCACTATGGGACTTAACATCTGAGGTCATCAGTCCCCTAGAACTAGTTCCCGTTTTGGTCACCATGTGCAGATTTGGCGCTGTGAATGCAGGAAAGCCGGCCGCGGTGGTCTCGCGGTTAAGGCGCTCAGTCCGGAACCGCGCGACTGCTGCGGTCGCAGATTCGAATCCTGCCTCGGGCATGAATGTGTGTGATGTCCTTAGGTTAGTTAGGTTTAAGTAGTTCTAAGTTCTAGGGGACTGATGACCACAGATGTTAAGTCCCATAGTGCTCAGAGCCATTTGAACCAATGCAGGAAAGACGTGTAGAAACGTTTCCTTATGTGATGCATTAGAAACGGCACGTGGGCAGAAAAGGTCAAACAAGTGAGAAAGGCTTAATGTTGTTTATATTATTAACACCGCTTACACAGTTTGTTTAAAATGAGCTCTGGAGGCGTCGACGAGATGCTGTACAGCCAAAATTGGAATTAATTTTATTCCAGTGTAAATCAGTTCGCGTTAACGAATTTGCGTCTCTGCCAAGTTTCGCTGCTATACGATAATTACAGTACACACCGGCTGTCTGAGAGTAGCTGTACTTTAATTACAACCACATGATGTATTATTGTGGAAAAGATTGTTCATCTTTTTGTTTCTTAAAAAATTAGTTTACGCCATCTGAACTTAATGTCAGAACGACACCTTGTGTGTTCGGTAGTTCCATACAGATTTGGATCCAGTATCCAGTATTCCAGTGTCCCAAAGAAAGCAGGTGTTGACAGATGTGAAAATTACCGAACTATCAGTTTAATAAGTCATGACTGCCAAATACTAACGCGAATTCTTTACAGACGAATCGAAAAACTGTTAGAAGCCGACCTCGGGAAAGATCAGTTTGGATTGCGTAGAAATATTGGAACACGTGAGGCAATACTGACCCTACGACTTATGTGAGAAAATAGATTCAGGAAAGGCAAACCTACGTTTCTAGCATTTGTAGGATTTGTAGACTTAGAGAAAGCTTTTGGCAATGTTGACTGGAATACTCTTAAATTATGAAGGTGGCTGGGGTACAATACAGGGAGAGAAAGGCTATTTACAATTTGTACAGAAACCAGATGGCAGTTATAAGAGTCGAGGGACATGAAAGGGAAGCAGTGGTTGGGAAGGGAGTGAGACAGGGTTGTAGCCTCTCCCCGATGTTATTCAATCTGTATATTGAGCAAGCAGTAAAGGAAACAAAAGAAAAATTCGGAGTAGGTATTAAAATCCATGGAGAAGAAATAAAAACTTTGAGGTTCGCCGATGACATTGTAAATCTGTCAGAGACAGCAAAGGACTTGGGAGAGCAGTTGAACGGAATGGACAGTGTCTTGAAAGGAGGATATAAGATGAACATCAACAAAAGTAAAACGAGGATAATGGAATGTAGTCGAATTAAATCGGGTGATGCTGAGGGAATTAGATTAGGAAAGGAGACACTTCAAGTAGTAAAGGAGTTTTTCTATTTGGGGAGCAAAATAACTGATGATGGTCGAAGTAGAGAGGATATAAAATGTAGACTGGCAATGGCAAGTAAAGTGTTTCTGAAGAAGAGAAATTTGTTAACATCGAGTATAGATTTAAGTGTCAGGAAGTCGTTTCTGAAAGTATTTGTGTGGAGTGTAGCCATGTATGGGAGTGAAACATGGACGATAAATAGTTTGGGCAAGAAGGGAATAGAAGCTTTCGAAATGTGGTGCTAAAGAAGAATACTGAAGATTAGATGGGTAGGTCACATAACTAATGAGGAGGTATTGAATAGAATTGAGGAGGCATCAAGGGATCACCAATTTATTACTGGAGGGCAGCGTAGAGGGTAAAAATCGTAGAGGGAGACCAAGAGATGAATACACTAAGCAGATTCAGAAGGATGTAGGTTGTAGTACGTACTGGGAGATGACGCAGCTTGCACAGGATAGAGTAGCACGGAGGGCTGCATCAAACCAGTCTCAGGACTGAAGACCACAACAACAACATCCAGTATTCAGTTCGGGAGTGAGAGAGGGGGGTCGTAGTGGAGGGTAATAGTTTATTACTTTTTATTCTTCCCTGCCTCCCATTTTACGTATTGTCACCCCCATTTTAACGGTCACAACACCTAGTATAACAGTAGTAGTAGAAGCAATGAACAACAAGATGAGCATACAGTCTTTATCAGATTACAAATACTTGTTTCTAAGGAACTATGCTACAGTTAGGATCTGTGCATTTTTCTGCAAAAGGTAACTCAGCTCATGAAATTTTTGGTCGATGCACTTCTACAAGCGTTCCGTTTGTTGTCTCTACTCGTATGTCTTTGTCAACATCTCTCCCGTCGCCGTATCTACACCATCTCCTATTCGTGCCGTAAGAGTTTGCACATCAGGAACTGGTGAACTGAACACTTCATCCTTCACGTAACAACACAGAAAGGTCAAGAGGTGTTACGTCTACGATGCTGGACTGTTTCTACCGAGGCACGTTTCCGGAAAGGTTTCATCCAAGAACTGGCGAACAGATAACTCCCAAAATGGACGTGCACCACCTTCTTGAAACACTGCAAATGATTGAAATTCCTTAATTGAGATGTCTGAGCACAGGTAGAAGTGTATCCATAAATCTTCACGAGTTACGCTACTATTTGCAACAAATCACATAGCTGTATCTAGCATAGCTCCTTACAATTGCAAATAATGTATGTAACGAGGGAAAGACCTCGTCATATATATAGAATACAGGAATATAATAGCAATAATAATGTACTTGCATCAGTGTTTATTACAGTTTTAACATAGCTTCCAAGAAGTAGGTTCATTAGCTGCTGCACTTATTGGGCCTTTCCTACTGATGGAGATTAGTACAGATTCTTCCATCCGGTTTTAGGTCTACCTTAGTGTGTTTCTTCGTCCTGTAGGTTTTCATTTGTGTAGTATTTTTGCGGATCTGTTATCGTCCATCCTGCTGATGTGTTCTTTCCATTTCCTTCTGTATTTCTTGTATTTTTTCATTTAGACATATTAATTTAAATTCAGACAAATACATAGTTTGAAAAACATAAGTCGAAAAATTTGAAATTCACATCTGTCATGCATATGATTGACGATCTATACCAATAAACTCTTTTGTGACCACGTCACAAATTACAGGTTATGAAATGGAAGTGTGCACTCTCTATTATTACTGTTTATTATTGTTTTTATGGTCACTTAGAACTACACTGATCTGCGAACTATGTATACAAGTGTGTGCTGCTTCTTTCACTCGTTTTGACTATGTTCGGGAAAGTCAGTGTTTCTGTTGTTTTCTCCTTTTTGGCATCTAAATTCGCCAATTTTGTATGCCTGACTGGAGGATCTAAACAGAAGAGGTCACGATCTGTCATTAGAGTCGTTATGATAGTCAGGACAAGATCGGAGGTCACGGTTGTACGTAATTGACTGCAATGAAGCGAGCTGACTTTGGCAACCTTTAACGTCCGTGACTGTAGTTCGATTCATAAAGGGTGCTCCTGAGGTACAGATTCCAGCGCTACGTGACTGCCATAGCAGAAACTGTATCATTACTGCCACAATTAGCAAAGTTGTTCTTGCATTGTTCCTAAAAACTTTGACCACACACACTTTAGATTAATTACCTACTTCAGCAGATATTGGCTGACGACGACGGCAGAAACTGCGACTGTAATGTTAGTTCAAAAAATGGTTCAAATGGCTCTGAGCACTATGGGACTTAACATCTGAGGTCATCAGTCACCTAGACTTAGAACTTCTTAAATCTAACTAACCTAAGGACATCACATACATCCATGCCCGAGGCAGGATTCGAACCTGCGACCGTAGCAGCAGCGCGGTTCCGGACTGCAGTTCCTAGAACCGCTCGGCTACAGCGGCCGGCGATGGAGAAGGGGTAATTTATCAGTCTGAGGCAAGGGACCCAGTGCGGAAACGATCGAGTTGAAAGTTATAAGCGAAAATCTTTCCGATACCTGTGGTAGTGGAATACGTGCAACGGTACTGTTATTGCTAAGACTGCACGGCAGGGAACTTTCAGAGGTGGTAGTATGGAGCAAAACAAACGTCTAGCTAGACATGGGCTCTAAAATGTATACCTTAAGAGCTATGGGAAATGTTCAGTAGAAGCGATGTGTTTTTTCTTGTTTTGATCCATAGTACCTTCCTAAAAAATTACTGAAATCGAAGAGTTTGCAGTAGAATAGATGTGTTCCACTGTATCGAAGATTAACACTTGCTCATAGTATTTAAAGTATGCCTTTTAGAGCCCATGTTTACTAGACATTTTTCCTTGTTTGGTCCATACTACCATCTCTGAAAGTTCCCTGCCCTAAAAATCTTAGCAACAACAGTACCGGTATATGTATTCCACTGTCAAATTTTCCCTTATAACTTCTGATTCGATCTTTTCCAGAACAGGGTTCTATACCTCAAATTGATGTGTTTATCCTTTTCCATCATCCCTGAAAGTTTGTTACATCGTTGCAGGTCATCCGCTATAAAACTAATTATTTTAATTACCTATGAGAATGAATAAAGCACAATTAAAAACAGAGAATAGAAAGCAGATTACATTACATGGAAAGGGCATTCCACATGACAGAAATCATATGTAACAAAAATTCATTGCTCTGGAGCACAAAACTCGGATACTATCAAACAGTGGTAAGACCCGAAACACTGTTAAGTATCAGGAACACTTAAGCTAGCGAGATTTGAGGATTTTGAAAAACTAGAAAAAAATTGAAGCAAGAATTCTAAGGAAGGTTCCGGTCCCTAAAAGTAATAGTAATGATGAATTCAAAACGAACTAAGAGAGCTCTATTTGAACAAGGAAAAGCTAACTGACGCACTGGGGAAAAGAAGACTGAAGACTAACCAAGCACATCTTCAGTTTATTAAACAGTTACAAATCCAAATCCACCTGATTTCACTGAACTTGACGAGAATAGGAAAAGCACTGGAATTAGAATGAGTGTAATACATAACAGAATACTTTTTACTGAAGCAGCACAAAAAGCAGGAGATCGGGAAAGAAAGGCGTCTGCATATGAAAGGAAGTGGACCCAGGAAGGAAAGGAACAACACCTAGAAGGATGAGGGAAATCACAAAGCAAAGAAAATCAAACAGAAAGGAGCATAGCCAGACTGGGTTTACCGCAATTTCCAAAACAGTTATAGATGGTTCAAATGGTTCAAATGGCTCTGAGCACTATGGGACTTAACATCTGTGGTCATCAGTCCTCTAGAACTTAGAACTACTTAAACCTAACTAACCTAAGGACATCACACACATCCATGCCCGAGGCAGGATTCGAACCTGCGACCGTAGCAGTCCCGCGGTTCCGGACTGAGCGCCTAGAACCGCTAGACCACCGCGGCCGGCACAGTTATAGATAAATGATGGAATGAAAGTATGTAAAATGTGACAGTTTCCATATTTCTGTGTCAGCGATTTCATACAAAGTTTGTGCATCAAATAAAAATAAGTTTAGGAATTTCAGGCCCCCAACAAAATGTGTTGTCGAGATGTAATACGAAGAATTTAATGCTATAAATCTCATGAGTCCGCACATCAGAATCTTTTTTTGTAACTGAAAAATATCTTATTGAATAGTTCCAATTGTCACGTTTTCTGTTGAGGCAACGTTTATTAATATCTTCGGTGCTTAATCTTGAAGAGAAGATCTTGAGAACAGGTGAAAACCAATACTAGGGATTAAGTTGGCCACACTACTCATGCAGAGACACATTTAGCCAGCAGTATGGAAACACGTAGTAGCGGCGTTACACTGCGTTGTGGATGTGTGATGCTGCAAAGCAGTGTGGGATTAGGCAAAAAATAGCGGTGCCAATCGATAGAATACCTCAAAAATATGTAAGCAGACAAGATTTCCTGAACTCAGACATTAAATACCGTAAGTAAAATCGTACCCCAGTATCTTTTGTAAAGAATTGTTTTTAGGTCTGCAAAGGAAGCCAAATTGTAAATACGCTTCATTACAGAGCACTTATGGTATCTTGTATCAATACAAGGGAACGCGTTCGGTAGCAAAAATACACACTTTCTTGTAATTGCAAGGACAGATTTAAAATACCTCGAATAATTACTGTTATATGACCACACAAATGAATAATTTTCATTGTTTATCTCCCTTACCCAGCTTCAGGGAAATCAAGTTACAGCAGAAACGGAAAAACCTGCGTCACGTTTTCATCTTGCCATTTGCCGTTTCTGTGTACGATTACTGTGTGATGTCATGTGTTACGGTTAATTACAAATGCCGTTATAAATGTATTCGCAATTATCGCGTCGATACATCAACACGATTCTCTGTTGATTTGTAAAGTTAAGCCAGTGATAGCCTGCCGCGCACATTTGCGTTGTCCTGCTTATCGCTATTTGCATAATCCAACAGTATTATTCGCGGCATCCATTCATTTCATGTATCATTCCATTATTAATTGTGTCACACGCTTTGATTACCTTGGCCGTTTCGCTGTGAAATGTTGACCACGTAACTTACACAGTCCCGAATTACGTTGACGCTCTCATCCGTAACACTTTAACACTTTGTCGTTTCATTTTAGGAAGATAATTCTTATTTCGTGTTCATAAATGTAGTACCACTGTTCGTGGATTATCGTGCGTGTTCATTACCATTGTTCGTAGATTATCAGGGAGGTCCATCGAGAGCACTATGGGACTTAACATCTGAGGTCACCGGACTCCTAGAACTTAGAACTGCTTAAACCTAACTAACCTAAGGACATCACACACATCCATGCCCGAGGCAGGATTCGAACCTGCGACCGTAGAAGTCGCGCGGTTCCGGACTGAAGCGCCTAGAACCGCTCGGCCACCGCGGCCAGCGAAGTTTTCTTCCGTTATTATAGAAGCGAACTGCCGAGTGAAACTAAAACTTTTAAAAATAGAATAATCAAATGTAATCGCATTAAAGCGAATGATACTGAAGAAATTAGAATACGAAATGACACACTGAAAGTAGTAAATGCTTTACATATATGCCACAGTGAGTCAGGCCGCAAACCATTGGGTAACACACAGGTGCGCAACGAAAAATAACCTGTGTTAAAAGAAGTTTGTAACATTTTTAGAAGTTATTGACGTTTCCCAGACTTAGTTCTCACGATACGAAAAATGTGTAAATTAATACAACAGTGGAAGCCAGTATAAAGCCACGGATATTTGGAGAACAGTTAACAGTGTCGGTTGTCCACTATGAAGATGCAGTAGTATGAGATCCAGTACAACGACAAATGAAGTCAAATGGTATCGCATTTGATGTCAGTAGTACAGTCTACAAAAATACCGCAACGATTCAGATGGTAAGAGGGTGGAACACGGTATGAAGGCAGTCGGCTCCGTGCGGTCTGTGTGTGTGTGTGTGTGTGTGTGTGTGTGTGTGTGTGTGTGTGTGTGTATACTTGCCTTTACTGCAGATGGTAAAGAGACACCGTTAGTGGCATAGCTTTTGTGTGCGTAAACCACGATTGCAACAAGACCTTGCGGAAAACAGGTACACTACTGGTCATCAAAATTGCTACACCACGAAGATGATGTGCTACAGACACCAAATTTAACCGACAGGAAGGAGATGCTGTGATATGCAAATGATTAGCTTTTCAGAGCATTCACACAATGTTGGCACCGGTGGCGACACCTACAACCTGCTGACATGAGGAACGTTTCCAACCGATTTCTCATACACAAACAGCAGTTGACCGGCGTTGCTTGGTGAAACGTTGTTAAGATGCCTCGTGTAAGGAGGAGAAATGCGTACGATCACGTTTCCGACTTTGATAAAGGTCGGATTGAAGCCTATCGCGATTGCGGTTTATCGTATCGCGACATTGCTTCTCGCGTTGGTCGAGATCCAATGACTGTTAGCAGAATATGAAATCGGTGGGCTCAGGAGGGTACTACGGAACGCCGTGCTGGATCCCAACGGCCTCGTATCACTAGCAGTCGTGATGACAGGCATCTTATCCGCATGGCTGTAACGGATCGTGCAGCCGCGTCTCGATCCCTAAGTCAACAGATGGGGACGTTTGCAAGACAACAACCATCTGCACGAACAGTTCGACGACGTTTGCAGCAGCATGGACTATCAGCTCGGAGACCATGGCTGCGGTTACCCTTGACGCTGCATCACAGACAGGAGCGCCTGCGATGGTGTACTCGGAGACGAACCTGGGTGCACGAATGTCAAAACGTCATTTTTTCGGATGAATCCAGGTTCTGTTTACAGCATCATGATGGTCACATCCGTGTTTGGCGACATCGCGGTGAACGCACATTGGAAGCGTGGATTCGTCATCGCCATACTGGCGTATCACCCGGCGTGCCATTGGTTACACGTCTCGGTCACCTCTCGTTCGCATTGACGGCACTTCGAACAGTGGACGTTACATTTCAGATGTGTTACGACCCATGGCTCTACCCTTCATTCGATCCCTGCGAAACCCTGCATTTCAGCAGGATAATGCACGACCACATGTTGCAGGTTCTCTGTGGGCCTTTCTGGACACAGGAAATGTTCGACTGCTGCCCTGGCCAGCACATTCTCCAAATTTCTCACCAATTGAAAACATGTTGTCACTGGTGGCCGAGCAACTGGCTCGCCACAATACAATGAACTGTGGTATCGTGTTGAAGCTGCATGGGCAGGTGTACCTGTACACGCCATCCAAGCTCTGTTTGACTAAATGCCCAGGTGTATCAAGGCCGTTATCACGGCCAGAGGTGGTTGTTCTGGATACTGATTTCTCAGGATTTATGCACCCAAATTGCGTGAAAATGTAATCACATCTCAGTTCTAGTATAATATATTTTTCCAATGAAAACCCGTTTGTCATCTGCATTTCTTCTTGGTGTAGCAATTTTAATGGCCAGTAGTGTATCTTGTGATGAAAACGTTTAAGACGGTGCGCACAAAGAAACGAGGCTCTAGTTGTCAAATTGCCAAGAAGCTGAATCGTTCTAGTACCGTGACTGATTATTTCGTTAGATTGGGCGCAAGATTAGGATAGAAAGGAAAATAAGGGCAAAGTAGATAATTACGTGAGTCAGCTAAACTGTTACTTTTGGGCAAACCGTTATTCTTGCCAACGTGTTGCTAACTTACATTTGCCAGTAACTGACAGACGTGTACGACAAATTTTGTCAAATGACAAACATGTTGCATTCAAGAAATGACTGCAGAAACATGCTCTAACACGAAACATAAAACAGGCTAGATTGCAGTTTACTGAAAAACACGTCATGCACTTCAAAAAGGGGTAAAGTGATCTTCAGTGATGAGAAGTACTTTAACTGGTATGGACCAAATGGATTTCTGTATTACTTCTGCCAGTATCTCGTCTCCTACCATCCAAACTTTACTGGCAGAAGTAAAGCTGTGAGTACCGGGCGTGTGTCGTGCTTCGGTAGCTCAGATGGTAGAGCACTTGCCCGCGAAAGGCAAAGGTCCCGTGTTCGAGTCTAGGTCGGGCACACAGTTTTAATCTGCCAGGAAGTTTCATATCAGCGCACACTCCGCTGCAGAGTGAAAATTTCATTCTAGAACCATCCCCAAGGTTGTGGCTAAGCCATGTCTCCGCAATATCCTTTCTTCCAGGAGTGCTAGTTCTGCAAGGTTCGCAGGAGAGCTTCTGTAAAATTTGAAAGGTAGGAGACAAGATACTGGCAGAAGTAAAGCTGTGAGTACCGGGCGTGAGTCGTGCTTCGGTAGCTCAGATGGTAGAGCACTTGCCCGCGAAAGGCAAAGGTCCCGAGTTCGAGTCTCGGTCGGGCACACAGTTTTAATCTGCCAGGAAGTTTCATATCAGCGCACACTCCGCTGCAGAGTGAAAATCTCATTCTGGATTTTGCGCTTGGTTCAAATGGCTCTGAGCACTATGGGACTTAACTTCTAAGGTCATCAGTCCCCTAGAACTTAGAACTACGTAAACCTAACTAACCTAAGGACATCACACACATCCATGCTCGAGGCAGCATTCGAACCTGCGACCGTAGCGGTCGCGCGGTCCCAGACTGTAGCGCCTACAACCGCTCGGCCACAACGGTCGGCTGCGTTTGGTGCACATTACATAATATGTTGCTGCGTATGAAATTTAGGTAACATATTTAATTTTTCTTTAGACTTCGGTGGAGGTCTCTCTGTCTGTCACCAGTCTCGAGAAAATTGATCTGACGCAGCGCCCTTGCTTACGATCGCAGCGCGCCTGCAATAAAGCTAGAGTGAAATATCCACAATATTCCTCATATTTTATGAACGGTTTGAGATATGGAAACGATATGTTGTCAAATGATAGCACACTAAAAGGAGAGTATTTTGCCGTGTGGTTATTATGCAAAACTTCATTTTACCGTTTATTCTCCTACTTAAAGACTTTTCCAATGAAAGAATGTAATTTTTATGGGCCGTCGATAACTGGTGAAACGAGAAATGCTATGGGTTTTGGAACAACGTAAGCCAAGTCATTACACGTTTACTTTGTACCGAGGATGTGCTTTTTCGTAAGTTGCTGAGAGTACTTTTCCTCAGTTCTTTTCTTAAGGGGGGGTAGGACGTCAAACGCGCCGACTTGGAGCAGGAGAGGCACCATAGGGCATTTTAATTTCCACTGTCTATACTTTTACAAATAAATTCATAAAACTTTGAAAGCATGATCAGGAAGGATTCAGGATTCATACTCATAGCAGTGGAATCTCAAAAACCTAACAAAATACATTTTTTTCACGTGAAGTTTCGTCATTTTTTGATTTAGTACTGGCTGCATTTGTTGCTATAGGTACACTTTTCTTCCTAAGTACGAGAGATTCTTCAATGAATTTTGCACAGCATACAAACTGTAGCTACATGTGTGTGAAACTCTAGAGTTTATTTAATGTATGAAAAAATGAATGAACTGTTACAATTTAAACTTCATGTTTAGAAAAAACTCAAATTTTGTAGTTAATTATCTCAATTTTTACCACAGTTTTTGATAGATTTGGAAAATTCTAGAGTTTCATACACCTGTAAGTAATGCTTTTACGCTGTGCAAAATTCATCGAAGAATCTCTCTTACTTAGGAAGAAAAGTGTACCTACAGAAACAAATGCAGCCAATAGTAAGTGAAAGAATGATGAAATTTCACTTGTAAAAAAAAAAAGGTGTTTTGCTACGTTTTTGAACTTCCACTGCTATGAGTGTGAGTCGTCAATCCTTCCTGATCATGCTTTCAAAGTTTTATGAATTTATTTGTAAAAGTATAGACAGTAGAAATTAAAATGTCCTGTGGTGCCCCTCCTGCTCCAAGTCGGCCCGTTTGACGTCCTACCCCCCTTAACAAATTTAATGAGGCACTGTTTCAGAATTCTCTCGCTATTGCGTCAGCACAACATGTAAGTGAGGTGAGGCTGTGTCAACTCTACTGAGTTTTGGCAAAAGATGCAAATTTTAACATGGCGACAAGAGAACTATGTAGATTTTACTCAAAGTTACCCACTCGTGACACTTCTCTGAAACAAATGGTTAAGAAACCAGGCGAAAATAAATCGCTGTATTTTCGGCGAAATTCTTTTTGGATACTAACCAAAGAAGAGGTAACAGATCTTTTTGAATGGTCAACATGCAAGTGTGGACGTGAAGGGGCCCGGCTTAATATATACAAAACATGTGATTGTAGGCTTCAGTCTAGAACAGCATTTCCCCTACAGAGCATGCTGACAGCCCCCACCACAACCGCTCTCCCCACGCGTGCCTTGGCGTCTCCGCATCTACCGGCCACGGTATTCTGCGTGCACTGTCCGTGATGATTGCTTGTATATTATATGTATCTGGTACTTTCATAATAAACTTGATACATGTAGGCTTTAGACATTATACCAGTACTTTCGTGGGAACCCAGCCTTTATACTGCTTTTCACTACTGTACATGTAAAAATATAAGTTGTTGTTGTAGTGGTCTTCAGTTCTGAGACTGGTTTGATGCAGCTCTCCATGCTAGTCTATCCTGTGCAAGCTTCTTCATCTCCTAGTACCTACTGCAACCTACATCCTTCTGAATCTGCTTAGTGTATTCATCTCTTGGTCTCCCTCTACGATTTTTACCCTCCACGCTGCCCTCCAATGCTAAATTTGTGATCCCTTGATGCCTTAAAACATGTCCTACCAACCGATCCCTTCTTCTAGTCAAGTTTTGCCACAAACTTCTCTTCTCCCCAATCCTATTCAATACCTCCTCATTCGTTACGTGATCTACCCACCTTATCTTCAGCATTCTTCTGTAGCACAACATTTCGAAAGCTTCTATTCTCTTCTTGTCCAAACTGGTTATCGTCCATGTTTCACTTCCATACATGGCTACACTCCATACAAATATTTTCAGAAACGACTTCCTGACACTTAAATCTATACTCGATGTTAACAAATTTCTCTTCTTCAAAAACGATTTCCTTGCCATTGCCAGTCTACATTTTATATCCTCTCTACTTCGACCATCATCAGTTATTTTGCTCCCTAAATAGCAAAACTCCTTTACTACTTTAAGTGTCTCATTTCCTAATCTAATCCCCTCAGCATCACCCGATTTAATTTGACTACATTCCATTATCCTCGTTTTGCTTTTGTTGATGTTCATCTTATATCCTCCTTTCAAGACACTCTCCATTCCGTTCAACTGCTCTTCTAAGTCCTTTGCTGTCTCTGACAGAATTACAATGTCATCGGCGAACCTCAAAGTTTTTACTTCTTCTCCATGAATTTTAATACCTACTCCGAATTTTTCTTTCGATTCCTTTACTGCTTGCTCAATATACAGATTGAATAACATCGGGGAGAGGCTACAACCCTGTCTCACTCCTTTCCCAACCACTGCTTCCCTTTCATGCCCCTCGACTTTTATAACTGCCATCTGGTTTCTGTACAAATTGTAAATAGCCTTTCGCTCCCTGTATTTTACCCCTGCCACCTTCAGAATTTAAGAGTATTCCAGTCAACATTGCCAAAAGCTTTCTCTAAGTCTACAAATCCTACAAATGCTAGAAACGTAGGTTTGCCTTTCCTGAATCTATTTTCTAACATAAGTCGTAGGGTCAGTATTGCCTCACGTGTTCCAATATTTCTACGGAATCCAAACTGATCTTTCCCGAGGTCGGCTTCTAACAGCTTTCCATTCGTCTGTAAAGAATTCGCGTTAGTATTTGGCAGCTGTGACTTATTAAACTGATAGTTCGGTAATTTTCACATCTGTCAACACCTGCTTTCTTTGGGATTGGAATTATTATATTCTTCTTGAAGTCTGTGGGTATTTCGCCTGTCTCGTACATCTTGCTCACCAGATGGTAGAGTTTTGTCATGACTGGCTCTCCCAAGGCCATCAGTAGTTCTAATGGAATGTTGTCTACTCCCGGGGCCTTGTTTCGACTCAGGTCTTTCAGTGCTCTGTCAAACTCTTCACGCAGTATCTTATCTCCCATTTCATCTTCATCTACATCCTCTTCCACTTCCATAATATTGTCCTCAAGTACATCGCCCTTGTATAAACCCTCTATATACTCCTTCCACCTTTCTGCCTTCCCTTCTTTGCTTAGAACTGGGTTGCCATCTGAGCTCTTGATATTCATACAAGTGGTTCTCTTCTCTCCAAAGGTCTCTTTAATTTTCCTGTGGGCAGTATCTATCTTACCCCTAGTGAGACAAACCTCTACATCCTTACATTTGTCCTCTAGCCATCCCTGCTTAGCCATTTTGCACTTCCTGTCGATCTCATTTTTGAGACGTTTGTATTCCTTTTTGCCTGCTTCATTTACTGCATTTTTATATTTTCTCCTTTCATCAATTAAATTCAATATTTCTTCTGTTACCCAAGGATTTCTATTAGCCCTCGTCTTTTTACCTACTTGATCCTCTGCTGCCTTCACTACTTCATCCCTCAGAGCTACCCATTCCTCTTCTACTGTATTTCTTTCCCCCATTCCTGTCAATTGTTCCCTTATGCTCTCCCTGAAACTCTGTACAACCTCTGGTTCTTTCAGTTTATCCAGGTCCCATCTCCTTAAATTCCCACCTTTTTACAGTTTCTTCAGTTTCAATCTGCAGTTCATAACCAATAGATTGTGGTCAGAATCCACATCTGCCCCTGGAAATGTCTTACAATTTAAAACCTGGTTCCTAAATCTCTGTCTTACCATTATATAACCTATCTGATACCTTTTAGTATCTCCAGGATTCTTCCAGGTATACAACCTTCTTTTATGATTCTTGAACCAAGTGTTAGCTATGATTGAGTTATGCTCTGTGCAAAATTCTACAAGTCGGCTTCCTCTTTCATTTCTTCCCCCCAATCGATATTCACCTACTATGTTTCCTTCTCTCCCTTTTCCTACTGACGAATTCCAGTCACCCATGATTATTAAAGTTTCGTCTCCCTTCACTACCTGAATAATTTCTTTTATCTCGTCATACATTTCATCAATTTCTTCATCATCTGCAGAGCTAGTTGGCATATAAACTTGTACTACTGTAGTAGGCGTGGGCTTCGTGTCTATCTTGGCCACAATAATGCGTTCACTATGCTGTTTGTAGTAGCTAACCCGCACTCCTATTTTCTTATTCATTATTAAACCTACTCCTGCATTACCCCTATTTGATTTTGTATTTATAACCCTGTAATCACCTGACCAAAAGTCTTGTTCCTCCTGCCACCGAACTTCACTAATTCCCACTATATCTAACTTTAACCTATCCATTTCCCTTTTTAAATTTTCTAACCTACCTGCCCGATTAATGGATCTGACATTCCACGCTCCGATCCGTAGAATGCCAGTTTTCTTTCTCCTGATAAGGACGTCCTCTTGAGTAGTCCCCGCCCGGAGATCCGAATGGGGGACTATTTTACCTCCGGAATATTTTACCCAAGAGCACGCCATCATCATTTAATCATACAGTGAAGCTGCATGTCCTCTGGAAAAATTACGGCTGTAGTTTCCCCTTGCTTTCAGCCGTTCGCAGTACCAGCACAGCAAGGCCGTTTCGGTTAGTGTTACAAGGCCAGATCGGTCAATCATTCAGACTGTTGCCCCTGCAACTACTGAAAAGGCTGCTTGCCCCTCTTCAGGAACCACATGTTTGTCTGGCCTCTCAACAGATACCCCTCCGTTGTGGTTGCACCTACGGTACGGCCATCTGTATCGCTGAGGCACGCAAGCCTCCACACCAACGGCAAGGTCCATGGTTCATGGGGGGGGGGGGGTAAATATAAGAATATAAAGCTTTCACTAAATTCTGTTTGGGCCATGGCCCACCCGCCCTCCCTAGATCCGCGGTCTACCAGGTGGTCTTGGGACACTCTTGGCTGACGTAAGCCATAGTCGGTAAGTGATGTGCATCCGCGTATGGATAGCACGGAAGCGGCGCTAACACATGGATCGACATGACAGAACGATCAAAAGGAGCTACCGCGTTTGAACGTCCCCATGACCACACTATGAATGAAGTTGCCCAATTTGTTGGTGTATCAATGCGGACTGTCCAGCGTATCTGCATCTACATGACAACTCTGCAATTCACAGTCAAATCCCTGGTCGACCTTGCACACTATTTCGCTACTGTTCCACCCTCGAACAGCCGGCAGTAAAAACAAAGACTTAAATCTTTCCGTGCGCGCTCTGATTCTCTTATTTTATGACGATTATCATTTCTCCCTATGCAAGTGACCGTCATCAAAATATCTTCACATTTGGAGGAGAAAGTTGGCGATTGAAATTTCGTAAAAGGATCTCCCCACAACGAATAATGCCTTAATGATAGTCACCCCAACTCGCTACCGAGCGAGGTGGCGCAGCGGTTAGCACACTGGACTCGCATTCGGTTTAAACCCGCGTCCGGCCTTCCTGATTTAGGTTTTCCGTGATTTCCCTATATCACTCCAGGCAAATGCCGGGATGGTTCCTTTGAAAGGGCACAGCGATTTCCTTCCCATCCATCCCTAATCCGATGGGACCAATGACCTCACTGTTTGGTCCCCTCCCCCAAAGCAACCAACCCAACTTCAAATGGCTCTGAGCACTATGGGTTTTAACATCTGTGCTCATCACCCCCGTAGAACTTAGAACTACTTAAACCTAACTAACCTAAGGACATCACACACATCCATGCCCGAGGCAGGGCGACCGTAGCGGTTGCGCAGCTTCAGATTGAATCGCCTAGAACCGGCCGGCCAACCCAACTCTCTTTATCATATTCGTGGCACACTCTCCCCTATTTCGCAATTACAGAAAACGAGCTGCCCTTCTTTGAACTTTACCAATGTCCTCCGTCAGTAGCCGGCCGCGGTGGCCATGCGGTTCTAGGCAGTTCAGTCCGGAACCGCGTGACTGCTACGGTCGCAGGTTCGAATCCTGCCTCGGGAATGGATGTGTGTGATATCATTAGGTTAGTTAGGTTTAAGTAGTTCTAAGTTCTAGGGGACTGATGACCTCAGATGTTGAGTCCCATAGTGCTCAGAGCCATTCGAACCATCCTCCGTCAATCCTGTCTGGTAAGAATCCCGAACCGCACAGCAATACTCCTGAAGAAGACGGACAAGCATAGTGTATGCAGTTTCTTTAGAGCATTTGCTGTACCTTCTTTCTGCCAATGAAACGCAGTCTTTGGTTTGTCTTCTCCACAACGTTATCTATCTGATAGTTGTAATATTGTTTGTAATTATAATCTTAGATATTTAGCTGAATTTACAGCCTTAACGTTTGTCTGACATGTGTGACTGAAATGTATCGAATTCGTTTTACAAAGTCCAGTCACATCAGTGTGACCTATGCCATATCCGACGTCAACGTGCAATAACCTTTCAGAGACTGCAGGTGGCAGCACTAGCAGTGGAGGGTATATAAAGCGATTGGGGGGGGGGGGGGGGAGCATGCAGAGGAGGAGGAGGATATTGGTGTTTAACGTCCCGTCGACAACGAGGTCATTAGAGACGGAGCACAAGCTCGGATTAGGAAAGGATGGGGAAGGAAGTCGGCCGTGCCCTTTCAAAGGAACCATCCCAGCATTTGCCTGGAGTGATCTAGGGAAATCACGGAAAACCTAAATCCGGATGGCCGGACGCGGGATTGAACTGTCGTCCTCCCGAATGCGAGTCCAGTGTGGAGCATGCGGAAAGAAGTACAGTCGCTAATGCGGAAACGGAGCGATTTTTCTGACGGGGAAAAGGACATGATCAATGGCTTTCTTTTCTCGTGCCGCCGTAGTTAAAGTATTCCGTGCACGGCGAAATGGCGCTGTCCAAACCCGACGCCGAGGCAACTGTAGTGCAACACGGGCATGGCTGCGGTGGTGCTTACGGGCGAGCAAACATGTAGCTAATTATTGAGCAACAGTCCACCCAACAGTGTCTCCTCGATGGCCGTTCAGCGAACGTTGCTGCGTATGGGCCTCCGTCGCAGGCGCCTGCTTCAAGCACCCATGCTGACTGCTGTTCATTGGCGACTAAGGCTGGAATATGCCTTTTCAGATGAATCACGTGTTATGTTCCATCGGTGCTCCATCGGACAGATGGCCGTTGGCGTGTAAGGCGTGAAACGTCTGAAAGCAAACACACTCCGACAATCGTCGAAAGGGATCAGGCTGGAGGAGGGAGCGCTGTGGTCTGGGGAATGTTTTCGTGGCTTCTCCTCATTCTGGAAGGGGCAAAGGACCAACACACAGCCGGCCGGTGTGGCCGAGCTTTTCTAGGCGCTACAGTCTGGAACCGCGCGACCGCTACGGTCCCAGGTTCGAATCCTGCCTCGGGCATGGATGTGTGTAATGTCCTTAGGTTGGTTAGGTTTAACTACTTCTAAGTTCTAGGGGGCTGATGACCTCAGATGTTAAGTCCCATAGAGCTCAGAGCCATTTGAACCATTTTGAACCAACTCATATGTGTATCTATCCTTTGGAACCATGTGCAACCCTTCATGCATTTTATTTTCTCTTCAGCACGATAGCATCTACGAGCAGGCCAACTCACATGTCACACAGTTCAAAGTGTACCTGCATGGTTCGAGAAGCACAACGATGAGTTTACCGTGCTGCCCTGGCCTCAAAACTCCTCGTATTTAAATACAATCGAGAATATGTGGGACCTCTTCGATCGGTGCGTTCGCGCAGTGGATCCCTCAACCGAGAAACCTAGCGAAGCTCGCCACGGCAGTAGAGTCGGCAGGGCTCCATATCTCCGTCGGTACCTTTCCAGAACCTCCTTGACTCCCTTCTTGCACGTCTGCGCTGCAGAAGCTGGTTATTCAGGAGTTTGACAGATGGTCACATTAATGCCACTGGACCGTGGCTAGTGGCTAGCGTTGCTGCCTCTTGATCACTGGATCCCGGGTTCGATTCCCGACCGGACGGGGATTCTCTCCGCCAGGGGAATGGGTGTTTGTGTTGTCCTCATCATGCCATCATTCGGGAAGTGCCGAGACTGGAAATGGAAAGATTTGGCACTTGTACTGCCGCTGATGACGACGATGTCGAGCGCCCCACAAACCATCATCATCTTGTATGGTAGCGCTGTCAGACAGCCTAGAAGAGCCTTCATTGTACGCGGCCACAGAAGGCGTGACGGCCGGTCGCCACAGCGGCGGCGGCTCGGAGCGGGACTTGATCGCTGTCCGCCTACCGCTGACTCACTCTCAGCTACAGAATACCCTTGACCGAGTCGGCCGCCGAACCGTTGCTCTCGCCTCGGCCGGTCCCCGCATTCCCGCCATTACGAGCAACGTTCAGGCCCGCAGTACACTGTAAAACAACTTCGGCCTTTTTTCGTCAATCTTCTCACCGGCTTGAAGCGGCCCGCCACGAGTCCCTTTCCTGCCCCATCCTCTTCAGATCACAGTACTACTTGCATCCAGCGTCCTCAGTTCTTTGTTGTATGTATTCCATTCTCTGGTAAATAAAATGTCGTGTGACTAGGGCCTCCCGTCGGGTAGACCGTTCGCCGGGTGCAAGTCTTTCGATCTGACGCCACTTCGGCGACTTACGCGTCTATGGGGATGAAATGATGATGATTAGGACAACGGAACACCCAGTCCCTGAGCGGAGAAAATCTCCGACCCAGCCGAGAATCGAACTCGGGCCCTTATGCTTGACATTCTGTCGCGCTGACCACTCAGCTAACGGGGGCATTCTCTGGTTACCCCTTTAGTTTATACCCTCCACACCTCCCTCTAGTACAATGGAAGTTATTCCCTAATGTCTTAACACATTTCGAATCATCCTGTCCCTTCTTCTTGCCAGTGTTTTCCGTATGTTCCTCTCCTTGCCTATTCTGCGGAGAAGCACCTTACTTGTCATCTTATCAGTCTACCTACTTTTCAACATTCTTCAGTAATCCACTTGTCAAACACATCGATTCTCTTCTCCTCCGGTTTCCCCGCATCGCATCATCAGGTGCATGCAGTACTGTTCTCCAAACGTACATACCGAGCGAGGTGGCGCAGTGGTTAGCACACTGGACTCGCATTCGGGAGGACGACGGTTCAATCCCGTCTCCAGCCATCCTGATTTAGGTTTTCCGTGATTTCCCTAAATCGTTTCAGGCAAATGCCGGGATGGTTCCTTTGAAAGGGCACGGCCGATTTCCTTCCCAATCCTTCCCTAACCCGAGCTTGCGCTCCGTCTCTAATGATCTCGTTGTCGACGGAACGTTAAACACTAACCACCACCACCACCTCCAAACGTACATACACCATGTGATCAAAAGTCTCCGTACACCTGGCTGAAAATGACTTACAAGTTCGTGGCGCCCTCCAACGGTAATGCTGGAATTCAATATGGTGTTGGCCAATCCTTAGCCTTGATGGCAGCTTTCACTCACGCAGGCATACGTTCAGTCTGGTGCTGGAAGGGGAATGGCAGACTATTCTTCATATTCTTCACGGAGTGCTGCACTCAGGAGACGTATCGATGTCTTTTGGTGAGGCCTGGCACGAAGCCGGCGTTCCAAAACATCCCAAAGGTGTTTTGTAGGATTCAGGTCAGGACTCTGTGCAGGCCAATCCACTACAGCGATGTTATTGTGTAAACATTCTCCACAGGCCGTGCATTATGAACATGGGCTCGATCGTGTTGAAAGATGCAATCGCCATCCCCGAATTGCTCTTTATCAGTGGGAAGCAAGAAGGTGCTTAAAACATCAATGTAAGCCTGTGCCGTGTTAGTGCCACGCAACAAGTGGAGCAAGCCCCTCCATGAAAAACACTACCACACCATAACACCACCGTCTACGAATTTTACTGTTGGCACTACACACACTGGCAACGGCCTTGCCGCAGTGGATACACCGGTTCTCGTCAGATCACAGAAGTTAAGTGCTGTCGGGCTTGGCCGGCACTTGGATGGGTGACCGTCCGGGGCGCCATGCGCTGTTGCCATTTTTCGGGGTGCACTCAGCCTCGTGATGCCAATTGAGGAGCTACTCGACCGATTAGTAGCCGCTTCGTTTAAGAATACCATCGTAACGACTGGAAGAGCGGCGTGCTGACACCACGCCCCTCCTATCCGCATCCTCCTCGGAGGATGACACGGCGGTCGGATGGTCCGGGTAGGCCACTTGTGGCCTGAAGACGGAGTACTACATACGCTGTCATATGACGTTCAGCGGGCATTCGCCATACCCACATCCTGTCGTCGAATCGCCACGTTGTGTAATGGTTCAAATGGCACTGAGCACTATTGGACTTAACATCTGAGGTTATCAGTCCCCTAGAACTTAGAACTACTTAAACCTAACTAACCTAAGGACATTACACACATCCATGCCCGAGGCAGGATTCGAACCTGCAGAAGATCGTGTTGCAGTTTCGAATTCCTGTGTGACGGTTCGGATAGATGTCTGCCTGTTACGCTTTACGACCATCTTCAACTGTCGGCGGTCTCTGTCAGTCAACAGACTAAGTCGGCTTGTACGCTTTTGTGCTTTACGTGTCCCTTCACGTTTCCACTGCACTATCACATCGGAAACAGTGGACCTAGGGACGTATAGGAATGTGGAAATCTCGCCTACAGACTTATGACACACGTGACCTGACCACGTACGAAGTCCGTGAATTCCGCGTAGCGCCCCATTCTGCTCTCTCACGATGTCTAATGACTATTGAGCTCGCTGATATGGAGTACCCGACAATAAGTGGCAGCACAGTGCACCTAATGTGAAAAACGTATGTTTTTTGGGGGTTTCCGGCTACTTTTGATCACATAGTGTACTCGTAAATTTTTTCCCCAAATCGAGGTCTTTGTTTGGTAGTAGTAGTAGTAGTAGTAGTAGTAGTAGCAGTAGCAGTAGTAGTAGACTTCTTCTGGCTACGACTGCCCTCGTGCTAATCTACTTTTTACGTCCTCCTTGTTCCGCCCGTCATACGTTATTTTGAGTCCAACGTAGCAGAAATCCTTCATGGTCCCCGATTCTGATGGAGAGTTTTTCACTAATCTCAAATGCCACTGCTCTTCATTATTTTCGTCTTTCTCCGGTTTACTCTCGATTCATATTCTGTACTCGTCAGAATGTTCCTTCTATTAACAGGTCCTGTAATTCTTCCTCATTTTCACCGAGTGAGGTAGCAAAATGTTTAGCACAGTGGAGTCTCATTTAGGAGGACGACGGTTCACGTTTAGGTTCTCCGCGATTTCCCTAAATCGCTTGAGGCAAATGCCGGGATGGTTCCTTGGAAAGGACACTGCCGATTTCCTTCCCTATTCTTTCATAATCCCAGCTTGTGTCCTGTCTCTAATGACTCCGATGTCGACGGGAGGTTAAAGACTAATCTCCCTCCTCCCTCTTCTTCACTTTTACCGAGTGAGTTGGCGCATTGGTTAGCACACTGGACTCGCATTCGGGAGGACGACGGTTCAAACCCACGTCCTGCCGCCCTGATTTAGCTTTTCCTTGACTTCCGTGAATCGCTGCCGGCCGCTGTGGCCGAGCGGTTCTAGGCGCTTCATGGCGGAACCGCGCTACTGCTACGGTCGCAGGTTCGAATCCTGCCTCGGGGTAGGATGTGTGTGATGTCCTTAGGTTAATTAGTTCTAAGTTCTAGGGGACCGATGACCTCCGATGTTGTCCCATAGTGCTCAGAGCCACTTGAACCTGAATCGCTACAGGCAAATGCCGAGATGGATCCTTTGAAAGGGCACGGCCGACTTCCTTCCGTAATCCGATGAGACCGATGACCTCGCTGTATGGTCCTTTCCCCCTGAATCAACCTTCTTCATTTTCAGTGAGGATACTAGTGTCATCAAGGAATCTTATGATTGAAATCTTCTCATCCTAAACTTCAGTCCTACTCTTGAATCTTTCTTTTATTTGCTTCATAGCTTCATAGAAGAATAAATTGAAAAAACAGAGATAAAGGACTTCGTTCCTGCCTTATACCTCTTTTAATACGAGCACTTGGTTCTTGGTCTTCAATTCTTATATTTCTCTCTTGCCTATCGTATATATTTTATTTTATCCGTCTTTCCCTATAGCATACACATATTTCCCTGAGAATTTCTAAGTCTTGTATCATTTTACACTGTCGAATGCCTTTTCTAAGTTAACAAATCCCGTGAACGTGTCTTGATTCCATTAACAAGCACTACGTCAGAACTACCTCTCTGGTACGTTTACCTTACCTAGTTACACTGATTCTCATCTAACAGATCCAAAATTTTCTTTTCCATTCCTCTTTGTATTATTCTTGTCAGCAGCTTTCGTGCATGTGCTGTTAAGCTGATTAGTCTTTAGTTCTCGTACTTATCCGCAGCATTGCTATTGTAGAAATCGTGTAGATGATATTTTCCTAAATTCTTACAGATTCTACTGCGCAACTTGAATAGTCTGCTGGTCCACTTACCTCAGTGATTTCATAAGTAGACAAGGAATGTTACCTATGCCTTTCTCCTATTATGATCGCACCTTCCAAAGCTGTGTTAATCTCTGACACTTTCACTGTGTCCCCTATGTGCCTCATATCGAGATTCCTTCTTCTGTCACGACATCAGACAGTTCCTCCCCCTCGTAGAGGCCTTCTGTGTACGCTTTCCACCTAGCCGCTCTTTGTTCTGCATTTAACAGCAGATTTTGTCAGATATCTTACATAAATGATTCTTTATAAGTGTATGGTAACGTACTGGGGTGTTTTTATCTTTTATAGAACTAAATGTGGTCCTAGCTTTTATAAGAAAATTGTCAGAGTTACTGGTCTTAAGTGGGCTCTCAAACCCGATTTTTCGATAGTCGATTTCGCAATACTGCTCCTGTTTGCTCATATAAACACTGCCAAATCAATTCTGGAAATGCGAGTTTTGCTTCCGGATCTCTATTTTGACAATCGATTTTTGCATCCATATAGATGCTCTGTCGCTTTTGAGTAAGGATTGTACTGTCAGGTTTCCACTTACTTTTTAAAATGTTGCTTAATGTGAGCAAAGTATCGTTTTGTGCAGTCAAGGAAAAAAGTGAAGCTATATCCGGGAAGTAATTCATTTGCTTTGTGTAACAGAACTTTATTAGAATGAAAAATGTTACATAAATGACGATCTATTTGTTGAATTAGCTACATAGAAATACTTGGTAACGATCCAGTGTCGTGCGTAGCTAGATAGTCTTTATGTTACTTTCCCAGCACATTAATATTAGGAACCGGCTGCAAATGCCACAAATATTTCATGGCCATAGTCACTCTCACGTTTAGTAGCAAAGCCTGTAACACACCATATCTGGTGACAAAACATTCGATAGTTCTGTACACAGGAATAGGAATGTTTCTTTCATCATTCGGAAGTTTTCTAGCCATTCCGAGTCTCCAAATGTTAGAATGCAGTGTCGCACGCTTTAATAGGCGTCAGTAAGAGTGCAAGTATGTGGGAGTTATTCTATGTAAATAAGAAAAGGACACTACCAGGAAAACTGGTAGAGGGTTAGTTATAAGAGTTGTGGAATATTAGTGATAAAAATTATTTTCAAATAATGAACAAGTAGTGAAGAAGACAGTTCCTCGAGCTTGTTTTGTGATGTTAGAACACAATAAGGTATAGCTGAGTATTAAGACGAAATTTGCCCTTTCAGTATAGAAAAATGGCAGTCTATAAACGCCAAGTGGCTACCTGAAGAAAGGCGGGCGCAATGAACTGGAAGCTAGACCCTACAGTAAGAAAATGAATTGGATCAATCAAACAATGTACAGAGTACACTAACTGGGATATTAGGAACGAAGTAGTGAAATAAATAAGATTATGGCAAGACGCATCAAATTGTGTTCTGTCCACTCGTCTAATACAGGGTGGCTAGGTAAACTGATTTCTCGGATCGCTAGACAACAATTCAAGCAAATCGTATTAATGAAGTACATTACAGTAAGATAAATGACAATACTTTGCATATCCATAAAGGTGTGTCGCAAGCAATTGGCGACATGCAAATAATCAGTGACCTTTGGAATATACAATTCCAAAACAATACAGTTCAGAAGTCACTACTGTTGCGTTCGGACGGCGGCTCGTCTTCAACTCGTACCGCGGCTAGGCAGTGCGGCGCTTAAGTTCGTAACCTACCAACAGTTTACTTTCGTAAGCTCGCTATAATAATATGACTAACCTCTCAATAAAATTGTGACTCATATATAACCTTTCAATAATTAAGTGACGGTGAACCTAAATTAGTAAATCTGGATGTCAGCAATGCTGCGTCATGGCCCTGAAAAGTCATTCTGAATAAACTGAAAATTCTTACCTCAATTATGTCGCCGGATAACGCGTATATACACTCCTGGAAATTGAAATAAGAACACCGTGAATTCATTGTCCCAGGAAGGGGAAACTTTATTGACACATACCTGGGGTCAGATACATCACATGATCACACTGACAGAACCACAGGCACATAGACACAGGCAACAGAGCATGCACAATGTCGGCACTAGTACAGTGTATATCCACCTTTCGCAGCAAGGCAGGCTGCTATTCTCCCATGGAGACGATCGTAGAGATGCTGGATGTAGTCCTGTGGAACGGCTTGCCATGCCATTTCCACCTGGCGCCTCAGTTGGACCAGCGTTCGTGCTGGACGTGCAGACCGCGTGAGACGACGCTTCATCCAGTCCCAAACATGCTCAATGGGGGACAGATCCGGAGATCTTGCTGGCCAGGGTAGTTGACTTACACCTTCTAGAGCACGTTGGGTGGCACGGGATACATGCGGACGTGCATTGTCCTGTTGGAACAGCAAGTTCCCTTGCCGGTCTAGGAATGGTAGAACGATGGGTTCGATGACGGTTTGGATGTACCGTGCACTATTCAGTGTCCCCTCGACGATCACCAGTGGTGTACGGCCAGTGTAGGAGATCGCTCCCCACACCATGATGCCGGGTGTTGGCCCTGTGTGCCTCGGTCGTATGCAGTCCTGATTGTGGCGCTCACCTGCACGGCGTCAAACACGCATACGACCATCATTGGCACCAAGGCAGAAGCGACTCTCATCGCTGAAGACGACACGTCTCCATTCGTCCCTCCATTCACGCCTGTCGCGACACCACTGGAGGCGGGCTGCACGATGTTGGGGCGTGAGCGGAAGACGGCCTAACGGTGTGCGGGACCGTAGCCCAGCTTCATGGAGACGGTTGCGAATGGTCCTCGCCGATACCCCAGGAGCAACAGTGTCCCTAATTTGCTGGGAAGTGGCGGTGCGGTCCCCTACGGCACTGCGTAGGATCCTACGGTCTTGGCGTGTATCCGTGCGTCGCTGCGGTCCGGTCCCAGGTCGACGGGCACGTGCACCTTCCGCCGACCACTGGCGACAACATCGATGTACTGTGGAGACCTCACGCCCCACGTGTTGAGCAATTCGGCGGTACGTCCACCCGGCCTCCCGCATGCCCACTATACGCCCTCGCTCAAAGTCCGTCAACTGCACATACGGTTCACGTCCACGCTGTCGCGGCATGCTACCAGTGTTAAAGACTGCGATGGAGCTCCGTATGCCACGGCAAACTGGCTGACACTGACGGCGGCGGTGCACAAATGCTGCGCAGCTAGCGCCATTCGACGGCCAACACCGCGGTTCGTGGTGTGTCCGCTGTGCCGTGCGTGTGATCATTGCTTGTACAGCCCTCTCGCAGTGTCCGGAGCAAGTATGGTGGGTCTGACACACCGGTGTCAATGTGTTCTTTTTTCCATTTCCAGGAGTGTATCTGCTCCTATAAGAAATTATTCTGGCAGAGCCCAGTGCAATGCTGGCCACTAGATTTGTTATGTATAAAAATAAACAACTGATTTTTCTTTACGATAATAGGAATGACCATGGATAGGACAAGTTACTAAAATCTTTAAATTCAGATGAATGACTGTCAAAAGTTATCTTTATAAGAAAGATTGTTATTAAAAGATTTTTAAAAAAACATTTACATGGGACTCGATATAACAATAGTAAGAGTACAAAATCAGTTGTTACAAATTACACATGCGCGCGGCTGTAAACAGTAATACATGGTTTTACCTTATACTACATCGCTCAGGCACCGCCATCGCTCTCCACGACCGGCCCAACCGCCCGACTGCGAGCTAATACTACTACTGCTATATGGTCTGCGATTCTATTGTAGCATACATATCGCAGGCAGCGCGTGAGCATTCCATCGAAGTTACAGCTGCTCGAGTGCGCTAGCAATAAATTCCTTAGTCATGGACCTCTTCCAAGTTCTCTTCATGTAGATGGCGCTACCGTCACGGAGTCGTCCTAGGGAGGGGTCCGGCAGTGTACTATTGTCTGAAGTCGTCTCACAGCCCTCTCTGCTGTTCCATTCTTGGCCCTTCGTGCCGGCGCTTGACGTTAAGCTGGAACACATCATACACGGTGAAAACTGACAGAAGGGGAAGATACAGCAATTAAGATACGACAACGGTGTATAGAATTGCAAATTGTTTTTATGATTATGATGATGATTATTATTACTGTTGTTATTATTTGTAACAGTAGTAGTAGTAGAGGTATTATTAGTAGAAGTAAGGTTTTGATGATGGTGATATCACATCGTCCAAATGATATACTTGTGAATGATAAAGCAATATCTGACTGGTGAATAAAAATATACTGAGGATCGAATGTGAAACCGGCATGATCTGAGTTTATACTACGTGACAAAAGACGAAATTTGCCGTTTTTCTTTGCGGTAATAGCTTCTTACAAAATATTACCACATTAAGCTATAAGAAGGCGGAGGTCTAGCATTTCCTGAGTATCTTGCACGTTAAAGTTGTATGTTGTTCAAATCCTCCCCCTCCCTCGCTTCAGTTACTGACTTCAGCATTACATAATTCTCATCAGTTATCTATTGTAACAGTTAAAACATTCTCTCTTTTCTTTCGTAGTGTGACACTGTCCTCTCATAAGTTATTAAAATGTAACAAATAAATAATTAATTTGTACTTCAATGTATATTGCTAATGCTTTCTGTTAGAAAGTACCTAATATTGTCTTTTCTCTCTTTGTTTTAGGTAAGTTCCCTGTGGATGTGAAAATTACTTTGGGGGTACCAATTTGTTCGAAGACAGTCTGCAATACGTAAGTTAAAGTACTGGCCTCCTGCTTCAGTACTGATATTGTGGAATGCATGTTAATAAGGGTTGATGATTATTAGAAGTTAGTTTGCTGGGCGTCTTGTGAAAGCTTTATTTCCTACGTTTCATTGGGAAATATTTATTAATGAGAGGGAAATACCGTTTGTGCGTGCGAGTGGGCATTTCAGTGCCAGGTGAAGTCATGCAGTTCTGTTTACTACATTTAGTAATAATTATATACGTACATAAAACGACTTAAGACCAAAAATGACAGTGAGATAGCAGAGTGATAAGGGAGTATACTAAGTTAGGGGCATGAATAGAGAGTAAGAACAGTTCGAATAAACCTATAAATGCTGATACTTTTGTGATTACTTACATAGCCTGAAATTCTCGTGTTGGAATGAAGTATACGCTTTGTGGAGCTTTTGAGATTAGACAATATTCATTATATTTGTTGTGGAGCGACAGTGACCTCTCAGTTCCGAGTTTCCTACGGTCGGTACACTTGCTGTGGATGGAAAGACAGCACGTTGCTCCAATGAGGCATTCTCTGTTAAGCTAGGGCTGTCCATGATTAGCTCGATGTCCTTTTCTGTTTGTTATTAAAACACCGCTGATTTTATTTTAATCACCAGGTTTTTGATTAATATGAAACCGTCCTCCATCTTTTACTACTTCACGCTAGCTCCTGTCATCTCTTTATAACTACAACACACAAAATTTTCCATTACGTGTTTTACATATTTTGCTCTTCGTCTGATCCTAATATTTCTTCACTCTACTGGTCGAGCAAGCACCACGTTATCTATTCCAGAATGCCGTAATGGACGTCTCACCCGCCGTTGTGGCCAGAGATGCAGTTTTCCCTATCGTCACGACTCTTCAGCGCTAGTGCTTGCTAGGCTTGAGTGCACATATCAACATTCGTACGAACAGCGAGAACGGCTATCATACAACCGCCAGTGCTTAGCCGACAAGGAAAGAAGTCGTGAACTCCATGAACATCAAAGCTTTCGCCAAAATGGAATTAAGTCCCATGATTCTTGACAGAGCGTAGGGGAACGATGTGGGAGACCCACATCGCCGAACTAGACAAGGTTCAAAATGGTTCAAATGGCTCTGAGCACTATGGGACTTAACTTCTGAGGTCGTCAATCCCCTAGAACTTAGAACTACTTAAACGTAACTAACCTAAGGACAGCACACACATCCATGCCCGAGGCAGGATTCGAACCTGCGGCCGTAGCGGTCGCGCGGTTCCAGACTGTAGCGCCTAGAACCGCTCGGCCAATCCGGCCGGCTACTAGGCAAGGTCCTATCGGAGATGGTTTGCCGTTGCCTTCCTCTGACGATAATAGGGATGAATGATGATGATGACGACGACGACATAACAACACCGTCATCTCAAGGCAGGTGAAAATCCCTGACTCTACCGGGAATTGAACCCGGGGCCCCGTGCTCGGGAAGCAAGAACGCTACCGCGAGCCCACGGGCGGCGGACTTTTGCCAATGATCTAGGCTAAATACCAAATCTCCGCGCAGTGAATCGTTGAGTGAGAGCATGTGACAGTGTTGACAGTGATCCGTTCATGGAACACGGGGCGTTAATCGCAAATGCCATGTTCTGCCACTCTGTTTCTTTTCTCTCGCCGCCGTCCTCTGCAACTGACACCCGACCCTACTCCAAACGTAGTCAGTACGTCGGTCGATATTGAATAGTTACAATCAAGACAAGCTAGATGCGGAAATTTACAGATCTGCACCCGTCGCTGACCCGCAGGAAATAACTACTGCCACTCTAAAACAGTTACTGGACCTTTACTTTCCTACGATATATTGGATGAGGTGTCCGCAGCTCGTGGTCTCGCGGTAGCTTCCCAAGCACGGAGTCCCGGGTTCGATTCCCGGCGTGGTCAGGGATTTTCACCTGCCTCGAGATGACAGGGTGTTGTTGTGTCGTCTTCATAATCATCATTCACCCCCACTACGGTCGGAGGAAGGCAACCTAGTACGGCGGTGCGGGTCTCCCGCATCGTTTCCCTACACTCTGTCAAGAAGCATGGGACTTCATTTCCATTTTCCATTGGATTAGGTGGCTAATGTCCGTTGAGAAGTTCTACGAAGTGAGGTGAAGAGGGAACAACGCTAACACAGCATAAGAAAAAATTGTTTCAAAAAAGGGCGAAAAATTTCCAAGAGTGAATGCACAACCAAGTTTCTTTCGACCTCAACCTGTGCTAACAACGAAGGGAAAAGCATTGGTTCACATAATATGTAAGCAATTGGCACGAAAACACAAATGATCACAAAAGATGCTTTGTAAATAAAAGCGAAGCACCTCTGATGTATAATAATCTTCAATTACAGCGAGGTGACGAAAGTCACGGGATAACGACGTACACATATGAAGATGGCGGTAGTATCACGGACGCAAGATATAAAAGGGCAGTGCGTTGGCGCGGCTGTCATTTTTGCTCAGGTGATTCGTGTGAAAAAATTTTCTGTAGTGATTACGGCTGCACGAGGGGAATTAACAGAATTTGAACGTGGAATGGTAGTTGGAGCTAGATGTGTGGGACATTCCATTTCTGAAATTGTTAGGGAATTTAATCCCGCCACAAACACACACACACACACACACACACACACACACACACACACACACACACACACACACACATACCTGATCCTGTAAAGAATGAGCTCCCACGTATAAAACAGCACTGTATTGAAACAATTTATCTTGATATTTAAGCGGAGTGAAACTTTTCTCAAATCTGTGCACTGGATCCTGATGAAGCATTCTATCAAAGCATACATCTGTCGGAAAACTCATTATGATAGAGTCAGCCAGAGGGTGGTGAGCCAAGACTTAAGCCAAATTTATCGTTAGATTTCGGTAAACTTTTCGTGTTCTGGTAGATACTTGCGATGACAAAATGCGTCAGCTGGTTGCAGACCCTAATTTGCGCTGCTTTGTAATCAAACGATTTCGATTCTTTAAAGAATAGGGAATGAGTAAATTGAGACTTCATGCCTGACCCAGAAGTTTTGCTGCATGGACGGCGAGCATGCCGTAAAGGACACACTTTATTCTTTCATTATTCTGTGGAGGATGTCGGCACGAAAAAATTTCGACAAGGTTTCACATTAGGTGTAAGGTTGGTTGGAGGACGCTAAATGCTCTCGTTGTGAACCACAGAAAGAATATAGTCTGAGTAATTTTCACGCCTTGATTTGGGTGATGGTTGGTTGGTTGATTTGGGGGAGGGGACCAAACAGCGAGGTCATCGGTCCCATCGGATTAGAGAAGGATGGTGTCCGCCCCCGGAAGCTGAATGGTCAGCGTGACGTATTGTGAATCTTCTGGGCCCGGGTTCGATTCCCGACTGGGTCTAGGAATTTCCCCGGCCTAGGGAATGGGTGTTGTGCTGTCCTCATCGTCATCCTATCATCCTCATCGACTGCAGGTCGCCGAAGTGGCGTCAAATTGAAAGACCGGCACCCGGCGAACGGTCTGCCCGACGGGGGGCCCTAGCCATACGATTAAATAAATAACAGTGTCAAGAGTGTGCCGAGAATACAAAATTCCATGCATTACCTCTCACCGTGGACAACATTGTGGTCGACGGCCTTCACTCGACTCGCGAGAGCAGTGGCGCTTGGGTAGAGTTGCCTCTGCTAACAGACAAGCTACACCGCGTGAAATAACCGCAGCAATCAATGTGGGGCGTTCGATGAACGTATCCGTTGGGACAGTGGAGCGAAATTTGGCGTTAATGGGGTATGGCCGGCCGACGCGAGCGCCTCTGTTCTTGGAAAACCATAGCCCGGTCAGATGAGTGCAGATTACAGTTGGTAAGAGCTGACGGTAGGGTTCGAGTGTGGCGGAGACCCCACGAAGCCTTGGACCCAAGTTGTGAACAAGAGACTCTGCGAGCTGATGGTGGCTCCATAAAAGTGTGGGCTGTGTTTACATCGAATGGACTGGGTCCTCTGGTTCAATTGAAGCGATCACTGACTGGCAATGGGCATGTTCGCCTACCTTGGAACTATGTGCAGCCATTCATGGGCTTCATGTTCCCAAGCTATGAAGGATTTTTTTATGGATGATAATGCGCCATGTCACTGGGCCACAGTTGTTCGCGATTAGTTTTGAGGAACATTGTGGACAGCTCGGGCGAATGATTTGGCCAACCCGACCGCCCGCCACGGTTTATGATGTAGAGGTCAGTTCGTGCACAAAATCCTGCACCGGCAACGCTTTCGCAGTTGTGGATGGCTATAGAGGTAGCGCGGCTCAATATTTGTGCGGGAGATTCCGACTACTTGAGTCCATACGACGTCGTTTCTGTACTACACCGGGCGAACGGAAGTCCGACACGATATTAGGAGTCATCCCCAGACTTTTGTTACCACAGCGTAATCACAGAAAGCTTAAGACGTAAAAAACAGTAGTAACTGATTAATAATAATTTGTTTACATAAGAGAGTATAACTTCCAAGAATTTTCATTTTAGAAAATTAAAAAAGTATGAAAAGCATGCAAAAGCTGTGTGTGAGCTTCCTGATCTACATCAACTGCACCTACTGAGAGGCATATCGCTCCATGAAATCCAAATGCTTATTGAAGTTATGCAAAGAAGTTGAATTTACCTCAGTTTTAATACTAAGTTGGGCCTGGCATTGAATTTCAAGTACGGATATTTCCACAGTTACTAAGTGCAGTGTCCGGGTGAATCCCAAATTTCGTTACATAGACTTCAAGAACATTCTAATGATTCGTGAATTAGAGTGGAAAAAGAAATACAGTAAGGGTTTGGGCAGGCTATCTGATAAGGATACGCCGGCCGCGGTGGTCGAGCGGTTCTAGGCGCTTCAGTCTGGAACCGCACGACTGCTACGGTCGCAGGTTCGAATCCTGCCTCGGGCATGGATGTGTGTGATGTCCTTAGGTTAGTTAGGTTTAAGTAGTTCTAAGTTCTAGGGGACTGGACACCAGGTGTTGAGTCCCATAGCGCACAGAGCCATCTGATAAGGATACGTTCGAGAGTAAAAAATCACTCCCTAACAGATTCATTAAACGTTATGGAACTGCGTGAATACAATCACTGCATGATCGAGAAAAAGAAAGAGAGTTACACGTGCAGTATGCTTATGAGTTTAGCTATGGTGAGTCTACATGAATGTACTTGAATTCAGCAACGCTCTTACTCTATTGCGACCTAATCTAGCAAAGCTGCTGTGCGATCTTACCTTAATAGTGATCAGACGAAATGGCTGCAAACGTGTATGTTCTCGTCACCAGTATTCTGACTGCTACCCATCTAATTGCAGATATTACCTTCGCCTCTCTCTGCAGAGTCCGTCCCACAAGTCGTCTGCCCACTCAGTATGACGAAGAAGATCGTACGTGTGCTAAGTCAGCAGAAGAAAAAAATTGTGTAGACACCACGTTGCCAGCATGTTATTTCGCGGTAAAATGCTTTGTCTATTTCTCGTAGCTTCCCCCAAAAGTGTCAAAAACATAGTTTCCAATAGTGTGTGCCTCGACCTGCTCTCCATTGACAATTCTGGGCTCCGAGTCTCCTTAGAGACCGCATGCTTTTTTAGCCGGCCTTTGACCTGTCATATCGCATGGAAAAATACTGAACGATACTCTGTTTTCAAACAAGTTCTCAGGATGTTTCTCTGCCTGCGGCTGGTGAAATTTCTCCCAACCTCATGCCGTGGCGTCAGCTAGTCGCCTCTTGTGATAAAAAACGGCGAACAGGACGTACACTCCTGGAAATTGAAATAAGAACACCGTGAATTCATTGTCCCAGGAAGGGGAAACTTTATTGACACATTCCTGGGGTCAGATACATCACATGATCACACTGACAGAACCACAGGCACATAGACACAGGCAACAGAGCATGCACAATGTCGGCACTAGTACAGTGTATATCCACCTTTCGCAGCAATGCAGGCTGCTATTCTCCCATGGAGACGATCGTAGAGATGCTGGATGTAGTCCTGTGGAACGGCTTGCCATGCCATTTCCACCTGGCGCCTCAGTTGGACCAGCGTTCGTGCTGGACGTGCAGACCGCGTGAGACGACGCTTCATCCAGTCCCAAACATGCTCAATGGGGGACAGATCCGGAGATCTTGCTGGCCAGGGTAGTTGACTTACACCTTCTAGAGCACGTTGGGTGGCACGGGATACATGCGGACGTGCATTGCCCTGTTGGAACAGCAAGTTCCCTTGCCGGTCTAGGAATGGTAGAACGATGGGTTCGATGACGGTTTGGATGTACCGTGCACTATTCAGTGTCCCCTCGACGATCACCAGTGGTGTACGGCCAGTGTAGGAGATCGCTCCCCACACCATGATGCCGGGTGTTGGCCTTGTGTGCCTCGGTCGTATGCAGTCCTGATTGTGGCGCTCACCTGCACGGCGCCAAACACGCATACGACCATCATTGGCACCAAGGCAGAAGCGACTCTCATCGCTGAAGACGACACGTGTCCATTCGTCCCTCCATTCACGCCTGTCGCGACACCACTGGAGGCGGGCTGCACGATGTTGGGGCGTGAGCGGAAGACGGCCTAACGGTGTGCGGGACCGTAGCCCAGCTTCATGGAGACGGTTTCGAATGGTCCTCGCCGATACCCCAGGAGCAACAGTGTCCCTAATTTGCTGGGAAGTGGCGGTGCGGTCCCCTACGGCACTGCGTAGGATCCTACGGTCTTGGCGTGTATCCGTGCGTCGCTGCGGTCCGGTCCCAGGTCGACGGGCACGTGCACCTTCCGCCGACCACTGGCGACAACATCGATGTACTGTGGAGACCTCACGCCCCACGTGTTGAGCAATTCGGCGGTACGTCCACCCGGCCTCCCGCATGCCCACTATACGCCCTCGCTCAAAGTCCGTCAACTGCACATACGGTTCACGTCCACGCTGTCGCGGCATGCTACCAGTGTTAAAGACTGCGATGGAGCTCCGTATGCCACGGCAAACTGGCTGACACTGACGGCGGCGGTGCACAAATGCTGCGCAGCTAGCGCCATTCGACGGCCAACACCGCGGTTCCTGGTGTGTCCGCTGTGCCGTGCGTGTGATCATTGCTTGTACAGCCCTCTCGCAGTGTCCGGAGCAAGTATGGTGGGTCTGACACACCGGTGTCAATGTGTTCTTTTTTCCATTTCCAGGAGTGTATTTTAGTATGTTTTACTTGCTTTCAGACCAGGGAGAAAAGATGGGAGTTCATCTTCTGCGAATTCGCAGGACGCCCAACCGAGCTTAAAAAACAGTCCCTGTTTTCGTGGGAGAGTTGCCCTTTGAGTCTGTCACTCCTCTGTTGGGAAGATTCGCTACGGCGTCGGGTTAATGTGAGGCGAGTCTGCCAGTATTGTTCCTTAGCTAGCGCAATGACGCCACACTGAACGCATTCTGCCCAGCCTGTCTCCGGTGTCCTTGGCCCGTTCGTCCGCCGGCCCGTACCCCGTGGGGTGAGCCGCGCCGCTAGACACGCTCATGTTCTGACAACTCGCCAAAGACTCAACTCACAGGCAGCATGAAACCTCTACGTAAGCCCATGCTGTCAATTAGAGTACAAAAAGTGACCTGAGTTTGCAATCACTGCTACTACCCTCAGAGAAAGATGTGATCGAGCTGAACGTGATTCATGGAATTATTAACTGGATTTGCGTATCAGAAAGAGAAAAAATGAGGAGAAGCAGGCCAGGGAAGGCCTGGTACTCGTCAAGCATTTGGCCATAAATTTGAGAAGTATGAGGGGCGTTACGTGGTTGTGGTAAACCTTTTTTATTTTTCGACATAGTCTCCTTTTAGACTTATACACTTCGTCCAACGCTGTTCTAATTTGTTGATCCCTTCCAAATAGTAGGAATTGTCCAAGTCTGCAAAGCAACTATTAGTTCAGGGCTTCACAACATACATGCTCGCGGAGCAAGCTGTGAGCAGGAAGGCGCGAGCACGGAGCAGCGCGAGCACGCTACCCCCACTACCGGACCAGAGCCGAGAGTGGGGAGATCACGTGGGACACACAACAGTTGCCGCCAGTCAATGTAAATCCGCGGCCACCTGCAGGGATGTCACTCACGAATTATTACTGCGACAAATGAAACAAATAAAGGAGAATGTACACTTGCCACATAATTTTATTAGCTTAGTGTATGCCTCTACATTCGTATTAATTTGTGAACTGTTACACAATAAAAGGTGTCACTGAAGTGTGGGATTCTCGGTTATCTTGTACTTTTTGCCCTTTACAATTGCGTCTATGTTCGGAGTAATTGTTCTTGCGCATTGTAGGCCCAGTGTGCAGTTTAAATTTCGATCAGAAAATGCGTTTCTCAGGCGCGTCTTGTTACATTTCATTGCAGAGAACAGTTGTTCACAAACATACGTGGAACCGAACATTGATATTATTGTAGCCACCAGTTTGTGCAAACGAGGAAATCTATCCTGAGGGAAGTGTCTGTAGAATTCCAAAATATTTTTCTTGTTCTCTGTATTCTCTGTCACACTGTAGGTCAATAATTTCTAGTTGCAGCTCAGGACCAATCTCTTCAATATTCGCTGAATATGGAGAGGAGAACAGATCAAAATCACTGTCTAGTGCTGTCAGATCTTGAAAGTATTGATCAAATTCTTCCTTAAGGGCAACTAAACTATGTGAATAACGTTCACAGTCTTTGTGAAAATCTTGCATGGATGATAATTTAGGAAAATGAGCTATATTTCCTGTTTCCAGCTGACTCACCCAAAGTGTCAATTTCATTTTAAAAGCTCGTATTCGATCTATGAAATGAGTAATTAGCAGATCTTTACCTTGTAGTCAAATCTTCAAAGCATTCAGATGGCTAGTTAAATCTGCTATGAACGCGAGATCACATTTTCATGACGGCTCTTTCAATTCAGGAACACACATGTTATTTATTTCCATGAACATATTTATCTCATCTAATAGGCAAAAAAATTGATTTAATAATTCGCCACGACTAAGCCAGCGGACCTCGCTGTAATAAGGCAGGCTACCGTACTGGCTTTCTACTTCCTCAAGAAAGCTTTTAAGTTGCCTGTGTTGTAGCCCATGCTTCCTTATATAATTGCTTGTACGAACAACAACACTCATCACATTTTTTAGAGTGATACTCTTTGCACATAAGTTTTCCTGGTGGCTCACACAGTGAAAGCCCCTTATTTTATTCGGCACGGTCGGTTTTTGCATTTTCTCCTTCAACAGCGCAACGAAACCTGATTTTTTTCCCCCTGTCATCGCTGGTTCACCGTCTGTAGACACTGAAACTAAAGAATTCCACGACAATCCTATATTTTCAACACTTTCTTCAACACCACTTAAAATATCTCCTCCGGTTGTAGTGTTCTTCATGGCTACTACATCGAGGAGATCCTCCCTCACCAGAAGATCTCTATTAACACATCTAATAAATATGGCAAGCTGCGGTGTTCCAGTGATATCAACACTTTCGTCCAGAGCTAGAGAATACGCCATAAAATCTTTACAGATATTTGCAAGCTGGCTCTGGACATCGTCTGCCATGTCCTGTATGCGACGCATAATGGACATGTTAGATAATGGCACAATCAGAAACTGTTCAACTTGAGATGGACACAAATGTTCCGCTGCAACTACCAAACATACTTTTATTAAATCGCCAACAGTGAAGGGGCGCTGGGATTTTGCTAAAAGCAAAGTAATTTTTTAACTCGCTCTGAGAGCTGCCTCAGTTGATTTTTCTTCGTCGTCCAGACCATCTTCGGATAGCTTCCTTTTAAGTTTAATAACGTCCTGTGCACGATCTGGTCCATCACATTTTCCACTTCCGTAGTCTTTCGCGTGGTACGACATATAATGACGCTGCAAATTAAATTTCCTAAAAGAATTCAGCGTTTTGTGACATACTAAACATTTTGCAACACCATCTTTTTCTGTAAACAGATACAATTCCTCCCAATGGGGGTTGAACTGCGAAAGCATGGTTGGGGTTACACAACGGCGACTTGACATGATTCGTAACCAGCGAAGTGGCTGTTAGAGCTGATCGTAGTACTTTAAACGTTACACAGTCGGCGCGAATTCAATAGGCACGCTGCGGCCCTATTCAAACGTGCGCGCGCATTTCCCCTCCCTCCCTACTCCACGACCTTGCACCTGCTCGCGAGCACGTGCCTGAGCAGACGCGAGTACTCGCGCTCAAAACCGGCCAGTTGTTAAGCCCTGTATTAGTTGCTGCAGTCACCTCCTCGTTTGAATAAAATCTTTGTCCCGCCAGCCATTTCTTCAAATTTGGGAACAAATAGTAGTCCGAGAGAGCCAAGTCTGGAGAATAGGGGGAATGTGAAACGAGTTGGAATCCTATTTCCATTAATTCTGCGACCACAGCTGCTGAAGTGTGTGCTGGTGCATTGTCGTGATGGAAGAGGACTTCTTTGCGGTCCAATCGCCGGAGTTTTTCTTGCTGCTCGGTTTTCAAACGGTCCAAAAACGATGAATAATATGCACCTGTAATAGTTTTACCCTTTTCCAGATAGTCGATGAGGATTGTCCCTTGCGAATCCCAAAAGACAGTCGCCATAACCTTTCCGGCCGAAGGAATGGTCTTCGCCTTTCTTGGTGCAGATTATCCCTTGGTAACCAGTTGTTTAGATTGTTGTTTGATCTCAGGAGTGTAGTAATGTATCTATGTTTCATCCACAGTAACGAAACGACGCTTAAAGTCCTGCGGATTCTTCCTGAACGGCTGCAAACCATCCTTGTAACAATTCACACGATTCCGTTTTTGGTCAAGCGTGAGCGATCGCGGAACTCATCTTGCGGATAGCATTCTCATGTCCAAATATTTATGCAAAATATTATGTACCCGTTTATTCGAAATGCTCACAACACTAGCAATCTCACGCACCTTAACTCTTCTGTCATCCATCACCATATCATGGATTTTATCAATGATTTCTGGAGTCGTAACCTCCACAGGGAGTCCAGAACGATCAGCATCACTTGTGCCCATTTGGCCACTCCGAAAATTTTGAAACCACTTATAAACTGTTATAATCGAAGGTCCAGAGTCACCGTCTTCTCTTTAGTCTCCTGAGGCGTTTTGCCTTTCATAAAGTAATGTTTAATCACCACACGAAATTCTTTTTCGTCCATTTTTTGATAGTCACTAGACTTCCTTGATTTACACGAATGCCAAACACAAAGAAATAGACTAATATAGCTGAAACTTGGTGTGCGTTCTTTCCAAAGATGCTACTAACTAAACATGACCTCGATACGCGCCGGTGGTGCCATCTCTCGGACTTTGCACAGACTTTTCAAACGCCCCTCGTACGTGTGTCATGGAATTAATTAGAAACTGTAATAGCAAGGAATTCCCTCAATTCTGGCAACATCAGAATTTGCACAATATAAAATAAAAATGTGCAGCCATCAGATACCATTGTCAGTATCTCCCATAGGTCTACGATTATGAGCACAGGTCTGTAGAATATGACTGTGGGAGAGTGGAAATGAGGGGTGTGCTCTTTCTCTCTGTCACTTCCACCTTATGTCCCGGAAGTCGGCCTGTGCGTGGCTTTTTGTAGTAGGACAGGGATTCTTTTCCTTGCTGCCTTGCCTTGAAGAACCTGCGTGTGGACTCTCGAACCGTGTCGGATTTGTTGTCGGTAGTAGGATTGGTCAGTCTGTGAGGGTTGGAACATTGGCGTAGAGTGACACTTTTGTGGACAGACAGTTCTGCGGAGCCTGGGGCTCTTGCTGAGATTAGCGGGTTGATTTTCGCAGGTGTGTGGTGATAGGCTGATCGCTAGCGTAGTCCGAGGTCTAGGTCAAGTTGGAAAGCGACTGTTTGCCTGTGATACGGGAAATCTGACGAATGTGAAAGCAAAACATCTGGTTGTGGTGACTGATTTGTAGCGTAGTCCAAAGTCTCGGTTAGATGGAATGTGACAGTTTGGTTGAGAGTTTGCGAAACCAACGAATGCCAAAGAAAGAAAACGTGGTTGTGGTGACAGACTGATTTGTAGCTTAGCCCAAGGTCTAGGTTAGGTTGGGATATCGCAGTCTCGTTGTGAGTTGGCGAAGCCAACGAATGTGAAAGAAAGAAACCTAGTTGTGGTGACAGACTGATTTGTAGCTTAGCCCAAGGTCTATGTTAGGTTGGGATATCGCAGTCTCGTTGTGAGTTGGCAAAACCAATGAATGTGAAAGCAAAAAAGCCTCATTATGGTGACAGAATAAGGTGTGGCTTAGGCTGAGTTGACAGTGAGGTTGGAATGTGGCAGTTTGGCTATGAGTTAGCGAAGCAAAATACTACCTGAAGTGTCTTGAGCTCCACAGTAATGTCATCATATTCCATCTCCGCACAAGTGTCACTGCCTACAACTGACAGTCTGTGAATGGACGCTTTTACCGGGCTTGAACGTTCTTTGCAGACGGGAAGTACGAAAGCCCATGCTTGTGAACAACAAACTGAAAAATTAGCTGAGAAATTTTGAAATTTAAATACAAGGTGATTTAAAATAAATGTGACGAAAAGAAAGTATACCTCTGACTACAGTAATGACTTTTCAGAAATACACGTATGGATTGAATGGTGAACTCTTGAAGATATTCGATGTGGACTCCATTTGTGACACGGCATTGTCCAGTCGGTGCTGCATTTCCTGTCAGACCCGTTCCAGTGCATCCCGATGAATGGAATTAACCGCGCCACGTATCCTGTACATTAGCTGCTGTAAGTTCCAGTGGAAATGGGGATACGCAAACCATGTCCCTCATACATCCACAAAGAAACAAATCCGTTTAGGTCAGGCAACCTGAGGGGCCACAACATGAACGGTACATCATTCGACCCAGTACGACCAATCCAGCGCTGTGGGAGATGTTCGTTGATGCGGCTACATACGTGACTACATACGAAGTTATCCCAATGCGGCAGGCCTCTGTCCTGCTGTAAACTAAAGTCTAGTATCTCTTGTTCTGTTAACTGAGGCAACAAATGGAGAGAAGGCATATCGAGATAGGTTATGCTTGTATGTAATGATAGATTCTGCAAGGAAGAAAGGACCAAAGATTCTACTGTAGGCTATCGCGCAGAAAACATCAGGTTTCAGAGAATCACGTTCACGTTCCAGAGAGGCATGCAGGTTTTGTGTATCCCATATTCTTAAATTATGCTTGTTCACTTTGCCACCTGAGTGAAGTGTTGCTTCATCAGAGAACACATGTTTGTTTGCAAAAGCATCCACTCCATCCATGCTTGAAAATCGATGCATAACGGTCTTGATTTATTGGCTGGTTTTAACGCCAGCAATATCAGAATTCTGTAAGCGTTCACCTGGAAAAACTTGCACAACTACGGCATACTGTTGATTTTGAAACATTCGCTTTTCTGTTGGCACGACGCGTAGTTTTTCTGGAGTTCTTTCATAGTTCGTTCAAATGATTCCCATCACTTCATTCTTGATGGAAGTAGGTCCTGTCGTTTTCTTGTTACATATGCATACTGTCTCCTCGAAATGCTTTGCCCATCTATCAGTATGCCTTTTCTATTGCGGATCCCACCATTTGGATACTAACACCAGCGTTGAACAAAAACGGTGGTATTCCATTGCTTCATTGTCGCCAACCTTAACTGTGATAGTTAGCCTTTTAGTCTGTATATGTATGACTGAAATAAAGTCATTAGTCCCAGGAATGCTTCCATTTTGTCCCATTCGTGTTCAATAGCCCCGTAGGTAAGTCCGGTACAGTTGTATCACTATGTTTCCTCAGCGTAAAACTGATGTGTTTTGTACCTTATTTGAAGTCTGGCAGCATGGCTCTGAGCACTATGGGACTTAACATCTGAGGTCATCAGTCCCCTAGAACTTAGAACTACTTAAACCTAACTAACCTAAGGACACCACACACATCCATGCCCGAGGTAGGATTCGAACCTGCGACCGTAGCAGTCGCGCGGTTCCGGACTGAGCGCCTAGAACCGCTCAGCCACCGCGGCCGGCTCTGGCAGCATGTTCGTATACAGTGTCGTATAAACTTAAGTACAGTACTGCCACTTAAAATACAAGAAGTATGATAAAACGAAAATATGCATAAGTGGTCCATCTCAGTCATAGGTGTACGCGTGAGAGGGACCAGTGTATTGACAGAGACGGACCACATAAAGAAAAGCTATACGTGAACAAAAGACTGAATTAAAATTAGATATGCGTACATGTCACTGAAGTAAAATATCTTGAATCTCTGATTGCTGAAATACTGCCATATTTGTTGCTTAACTCCAACCCGGCTTCATCCATGTTTTAGATATGCCGTGGATTATTAAGAAATTTGAATTACTCTTTTACAGTGGCTTTATTCATCCCTTTGGCGCGAGCGACTGACACACCTTCTCTGTTTCTTATAACAATATTTTGATTACGTCTAACGGTGGAGTTAAGCCAATCCTAACTGGCTTTTTTTGATTGGTCATTGAAAGTCTGTGATATATTTAGCTTTTCTCCTAGTTCAAATGAAATACACCTTACTGAATCTCTACATTGTGTCACACCTCGCTCTTGCAATTTTTTAATCTGATCAATGGCTCAAATGGCTCTGAGCACTATGGGACTTAACATCTGAGGTCATCAGTCCCCTAGAACTTAGAACTACTTAAACCTAACTAACCTAAAGACATCACACACATCCATGCCCGAGGTAGGATTCGAACCTGCGACCGTAGCAGCAGCGCGGTTCCTGACTGAAGCGCCTAGAACCGCTCGTCCACAACGGCTTCCGTTCATTCTCAGTGCCCAGTAAAAGGGATCCTATGATTAGCGTAGTTTTTGTACTGCAGACTTCTGTTTAGCGTGCTGTTAGGAACACGGAAAGCTGTGGCTGCAGCATTGGCACAGCATTCATGGCCTTCATCAACCCATCGTCAGACCATTCGCCTCCCCCTCTAGACCCAATCGTTTCTTAATCATGTGGCATTTCTTGAAACAAAAAAAAAATACCAACTGTTGGAAAAACATGTTATTCATTCCCTTTTCAGAACATAAATTTCCATGCTCGCCGAAGCTAAATTTGATTGTCGTCCATTCCTGTCCCTTTAAAACAGGTGGTCCATCTCTCCTGATGTCTAGGATAGATGGACCATCCGGACGTCTGTCTGCAGGTAGTGAACTTGGTGGCCGTTTTAGGTCAGTTTCATGACTGCACATTTGTCAAGCTCACAGAAAAAAAATCCTACTTGAATCTTAATACTACATATTAAATAATTACACGATAAAACTTTTCGGCTTACCTGAGCAGAGATTGTGATTTATTTATTTCCAGATATTACACGAATATAACAAACACGTTTTCACCCCCGTTCGTTAACAAGAGAGCTTCCTTACAAATAATGGGGACTGCTCTCTAGCGGTATTAATAAACAATAATATTATCTTGGAACACTTCCATTTGGTCCGTGTTTGCATAGAAAAACAGAAATATCACAAATTGAGTCCGCCTTGATGCAAAACACCGTGTTACTTGTTTATTTCTTTATTATCCCAAACTAGTTTCGGCGACAAATATCACCATCATCAGTGGTTTTTTTTATCTTATTTACTGTATGGTACAACATGTTTTAAGCTGTTATTGGCGCTGTTCGTGACATATATTCTGTGCTCTTTTTTCTGTTGCCGTCTTTTTACTTAGCGAACATCATGTCATGTTCGTTGGATGGTGTGTGGCTAGTTTTTACACAGAAAAACAAAACTTTTGCACCTTGTTTCTGATCCAGAATATTATGGCGTAATATTCTGATCCAGAATATTACGGCGTAATATCAGAAATAATAACGAACATGACATGATGTTCGGTAAGTAAAAAGACGGCAACAGAAAAAAGAGCACAGAAAATATGTCACAAACAGCGCAAATAATAGCTTAAAACATGCTGTAGCATACAATAAATAAGATTTAAAAAAACCACTGATGAGGTGATATTTGTCGCCGAAACTAGTTCGGGATAATAAACAAATAACACGGTGTTTTGCATCAAGGCGGACTCAATTTGTGATATTACTGGTATTAATAAAGTACGCCACTAGTCCATCTCATCCGGTGGACCAACTCTCCCATCTGGCCTTGTATAAAAGTATAAACGCTTTTACTAAAATGATTTTTCGGGACATAACGACCGCCATGAATTCCCATCTCCTCTTCCCTTTGAAACACCGTCATGCTCAACGCCTCACTCTTGTGGCGTCCGGCTGGAACTGCGAAACTATTCGCCGGACATTTCCAAGCGAGTTTTCCCGCCGTCTACCTCGAGCCCATGGGGTGGTTGCGGAGCTGCCCAAATGAAACGGCGAGTGGCGTGAAGCGTGGTGCAACCGCTGATGTGGCAGCCAGCCTGTGTTTTGTTTACTCAAGTGCGTGCCAAGTGCAGACGCCGACCGCCAGAGGCGCTGACAGCGCTTCCTGGCGCCTACAGAGCTGCTCTGTGCCCACCAGCTCAGTCGCTTCCCAGGCGGAATGCAATGTCGGTGCACAGCCCCTTGTACTCCTGCTTCCCCTTTCCTGCTGACGTCAGCTGTTTACGTTTACCCAGGCAAGGTCTGCTGCTGCAGGCACACCGGGGTAGGGTCAGCTTAGCCTACCGATACCGGAAGCCGGTTTCGTTCCTGAACGTAATGATAAGGCGACATGCGGCATCATACATATCAACACAGAAAGAGGGCACAACACTGAAAGGCAGAAATTTCAAAACGTGGCTACAAAGAACACATAAAAGCTGGAAGTATGAAAGTGGCATTTTACCTTTGCTGAACATCTGATAAACCAGGAGCATGAACCATCTGACATGGAGTTGAATATGAAAGTTATTCGAATGAACAGCGCCAAAACAAAACTCCCAACATCACAAGAAGATTTTCACATGCAGAGAGCCTTTGCAATGAACAAGAAATTAACAAATGACCAAGTTAATATCAGTAAAAACTCAGTTATCATGGTAGCCATAAAAATAATAAACGAGATGTACTACGAAACCTGCTCGATCTCCCACCGCATTCCATTAAAAAAAATGCAAACCCACGACTCACTTTTCACTCCTTTGTCCCAGAGTACACACACGCACCTACGTAGCAAACGAATGTCAGAGTGCATACAGACACCACAGCAGAAACAAAGAGAACTAAAAACACGTATGGCCTTTCTGGCGTTGCAATTTCAGTCAACGTAAGGAAGGAACTCGGGTACGCCAACTGTTAAGTCGTGTCCTCTGCGATACGTTTTAACTGTTAGTGTATCACATTTTCTGAGTTGGAGATTGGGAACTGCCTTTGTCTGTTTCTGAAATATTCTCAAGTGGCGTGTAATACTTTGTTGTACGCATGCAGTAAATGTGTTTCCAGATATGACTCTGTTATAGCTTTTTATGTTCTCTTGTGACCAAGTAAGAAGCAGTCTTTTGCAGCGCATGCTATATAAGGTTAATTTTTTTGTTTGATTTTACTTACGATTTATTGACATTGTGTTATTATGTATGTGGGATCAGCCCAGCATTTGCCAAAACGAGTGTGGAACACTGCCTAAAAATATACTCATGCTGATTGAGGTCCAGACCGACAGTTGTTAATCCATTGTGCAAAACCTGTCCATTTCTCTCTTAACTAGCTAGTCCGCTGCCCGCTAAGCGGTACGATCAGGTCACACATTCGTCCAAACCTGCTATCCCTACAGGGTAATTCGCAAGTACCTCCAGGTTTCCAGAAGACAACTGCGCAGAATCTACGAAACGTACAGGATATAGACCCATATCAGTGGATAGATCATCTCTGCTGGTTTCTAGCTCACGTTACATGTGCCCCACATGGACACGGAAATCGTCAATATGTGCGTGCAATTAATTCATTGAAGGCACTGCTGCTGTTTTGTGGGGAGGTGCAACACCAGCAGCCGCTTAAGAAATCTGTTCACTGGATTGCCTATCTGCAATCAGAAACTACACTCATGCTAATAAATTAAGGATAATTGCAGAATGTGTTGCTAATAGCATAGGAACATAGGGAACACACACGACACAGATCTGTAAGTCCACGATATTGGTGATAAGTTGAGAAAACCGTCCCGAAACGCATGTGCTACAAAACGCCACTGTTTCCTGGGCATGTATCTCGACATAAATATGGGATATGATCACCATGCACACGTACACAGGCCGCACAACGGGTTGGCATACTCTGGATCAGGTGGTCGAGCAACTGCTGGGGTATAGCCTCCCATTCTTGCACCAGTGCCTGTCGGAGCTCTTGCAGTGTCCTAGGGGTGCGAAGACGTGCGGCGATACTTCGAGTGAGAGCATCCCAGACGTGCTCGATGGGGTTTAGGTCTGGAGAACAGGCAGGCCACTCCATTCACCTAATATCTTCTATTTCAAGGTACTCCTCCACGATGGCAGCTCTGTGGAGCCGTGCGTTATCATCCACCAGGAGGAAAGGTGGGACCCACTGCACCCCTGAAAAGGCGGACATATTGGTGCAAAATGACGTCCCGATACACCTGACCTGTTACAGTTCCTCTGTCAAAGACATGCAGGGGTGTACGTGCACCAATCGTAATCCCACCCCACACCATCAAACCACGACCTCCATTCAGGTCCCTTTCAAGGACATTAAGAGGTTGGTATCTGATTCCTGGTTCACGCCAGATGAAAACCCGGCGAGAATCACTGTTCAGACTATACCTGGACTCGTCCGTGAACGTAACCTGGGACCACTGTTCCAATGACCATGTACTGTGTTCCTGACACCAGGCTTTACGGGCTCTCCTGTGACCAGGGGTAAGTGGAATGCACCTTGCGGGTCTCCGGGCTAATAAGGCATGTCTCTTCAGTCATCCGTAGACTGTGTGTCTGGAGACAACTGTTCCAGTGCCTGCGGTAAGGTCCCGAGGAAGGATACCTGCAGTACTCCGTGGCCGTCTGAGGGCACTGATGGTGAGACATCGGTCTTGTTGTGGTGTTGTACACTGTGGACGTCCCGTACTGTAGCGCCTGGACACGTTTCCTGTCTGCTGGAATCGTTGCCATAATCTTGAGATCACTCTTTGTGGCACACGGAGGGCCCGTGCTACGACCTGCTGTGTTTGACCAGCCTCCACTCGCCCTAGTATTCCACTCCTCATAACGTCATCAATATGTGTTCTTTGGGCCATTTTCAACACACAGTCATCATTAGCACGTCTGAAAACGTCTGCACACTTAGTCGCTGCACCGTACTCTGACGTGCACCGACACACCTCTGCGTATGTGGACTGATGACAGCGCCACCGTGCGACGACCACAGGTCAAATGTACCGCATGGTCATACCCCGAGGCGATTTAAACCCGCAAACCGCCCACCAGAGCGCTGTTTCACCATGTATCAGTATTATCCTTAATTTATGAGCATGAGTGTAATTCAATGCGACAGTACTAGAGCTGCGCTCTACCAAAACTACGGTTCGGTAGATATGGTACAGTATATAAATGACGTAGTAAATGGTAGGATTACCGGCAGTATTGGTAGCTGCGATAGGGAAAGAAAGATAAATGAGTGTATGAGAGAGAAACTGTTTTTTGTTTGTTTGTTCGTATTGCACATGTTTAGAATCGTACATCGTTCAGTGTTAGTCCACTGTGTACGTATTTTATATCCTTACAAAAAGTAAACCGCATTTTGTAAGTGGAAAAAAATAGCTTCTCGCTTAACTTCTGCGCTTTTAAGTAAAACAATTACTTTTGACGCAAGTACAGTTTACATGCACAAACACAAAAAATCTATATAGTTATTGTTGTTACATTGTACTCAGAACGTTCTTCATCATTATCAAAGGCAAAACTTTCCTGTTATAAATCATAAGCGCGATAGTTGTTTAGCAATAACAGAAACGTGTTTTAGATGTTCCGTAGGTTATGCAGCCCTTTGTATATCCACACTCAGTTCCTATACTATATGAAGACGGCATCTGTTCTTTCGGACATGTCCGAACAGATCCCATGTTGATATAGTTAAGGCTAACCGGCCATTGACCTCCTTCTTCTGTGGAGATGCGCACGCATTGCCTGAACTCTTAGGGACTCGGTTAGATTGTCGGCCGCGAGTAATGAGTGTAATGGGCAGGGGCACAACGAATATAATGTGTGGACATTAAGTTGTGAATGTGGGTCTCACGGGGAGCGTGCAAGGGATAAGTCCCTGTAGTCGCACTATCCTCTGTGCCCTCGGTGGCTTAGATGGATAGAGCGTCTGCCGTGTAAGCAGGAGATCCCGGGTTCGAGTCGCGGTGGGGGCACACATTTTCAACTGTCCCCGTTGATGTATATCAACGCCTGTCGGCAGCATAGGGTCTTGATTTAACTATCATTTCAATTCCTATACGGTTCACCGCTTCCGGTTTTTAGGGGAGTCTAGTAGGACACCCATTGCGTATGAGAACAAAGCGATCGAAATGGGATAACACGTGATTGGTATGCAACATACCTTACGTACGGGTACCGGGTTTACGACCTTAAATGTCGAAAGCTATCAGGAGAACTACTATAGTCTACGTTTACTTACGATAGTCCACTGTAGTTTTACAACTCTAGACAATATGGATCTGACGATTTGTCTACATGGCCTCACGCGCCAACCACCCGGTCGTGCACTAGCCAACTATGCGACGGCGCGAAACTTGGAGACATGCTCCGTCCACTGACATGTGTCATTCTTCTCCGTGTTGTATTTTCCGTCCAGTCGTCTTGTGAAGTCGTCTTGTGAAGTCTTCTGGAGTTAATTACGAATAACACCGTAGAATGAGAAGAATATGGAATTTATTTTAGCAATAATCGAAATCGAATTCGGAATTCGCTCAGCGCATCTTCCTCTGTGATATGCCAACATAATATCCGTTAAGGTATTTGAGTAGTATGGTAATTACGAACATAAAAATAAAGCAAGAGGAATGGTGCACAGTAACAGAATAAACAGAGTAGGATTTTGCTACGCCGGCAGAAGAGGTGCAAGGTAATGTGGTCGCGCCGGCGCACGTAATGGCTGCGTTTTCGTCGCCGTGGTCCGCCGCGGCGCGTCGGTAAATACGGTGGTCGCGCCGTGCTTATGCAAATCCCCTGGCTCGCTTAATGCTAATGCGTAGCAATGTGAGTACGAGCACGGCACGCAGGTGCGTTCTACGCCGCTACCCTGCCAACAGCGCCAGACGGGTTGCTTCGCGAATTATCGACGCTGCGGCACAGAGAGGCGGCATCAGATAAAGCGGCAGGCAGGCACTGAATGTCAGCTGTTTGCTGAGATTTAATTACTAAGCTTTCGCTGCAGCACTGGCGCTACCCTTAATATCCGTGATCCGAACTGTTATTTTTTTGCCGGCCGGTGTGGCCAAGCGGTTCTGGGCGCTTCAGTCCGGAACCGCGCGACCGCTACGGTCGCAGGTTCGAATCCTGCCTCGGGCGTGGATGTGTATGATGTCCTTAGGTTAGTTAGGTTTAAGTAGTTCTAAGTTCTAGGGGACTGATGACCTCAGATTTAAAGTCCCATAGTGCTCAGAGCCATTTGAACCATTTGTGTTTGTGTTTTTTTTTTTTTCCCTGACCCCTTCTATGCGGCCCGTAGCTGTTTCTTCGTGATGATTATTCTCTGGACACTCACTTCTCCGCAAGACAACAACCTTCTTCACGGGATTGCACGTATACGTTACCCGTTTGAGGAATTCTGAGGATGCTATCGCAAATCGATAAATAGTCCATCTTAATTTAACAGAAAAATTTCGGAACCATTAGCAACTGTCGTTGAAATATGATGATCGTCATACCTAGCAATTAAGTAACTGTGCGGGATTTAATCATCAGTGATATAAGAACGTAGGCTTCCGCGGCCGGTGTCATAGTGTTTAAAATTCTTCTGGGTATTATGCCGCGTCATTGCTAAAAACAAACAAAAATAATAAACCAAAACCGACGTTTCAGCCGAATTGCAACGCCCTTTCTCAGGGCAAGACTGGTTTTGCATGGGAATAGGTGCATCTATTTATTACAAACTATCGATGCCTGACGTCACTGTTGTAAAACTTTCAATTGGCCCTCTAATATGATTGGCTAGTCATGACGTAAGGGAAGATGGAAGGAAAGAGGCTATTCGTGGATGTCCATGTCGTCAACGATTGGTAGCTGTCCGCCAATCAGCTTTCGGCTTCTGGTCGGCAAGTTTTCCTCCTGGTGTGCGCGGAAGTGGACTGACAGTTGCTCTACAGCTGTTCGTGCAGATACGTCCGTGTCCCGTGCAGCCTACGTCGTGACTAGCCAATCATATTAGAGGGCCAATTAAAAGTTTTACAACAGTGACGTCAGACATCGATAGTCTGTAATAAATAGAAGCACCTAACCCCATGCAAAACCAGTCGTGCCCTGAGGAAGGCCGTTGCAATTCGGCCGAAACGTCGGTTTTAGTTTATTATTGTTGTTAGTTTTTAGCAATGACGCGGCGAAATACCCATAAGAATTTTAAACATTAATCATCAGTGATTAGCTTCAGCTGGTAATGGCATACCTGAAAAAACTTGAACCATCTTTCTCGCCGAACCGAGGCCATTGTCAAGACTAAACGAAAGCAAAGTCGTGTGGCATGAATGGCTGGGAGAGCCCGAAGGGAAGGCTCATCCGCTTAATTGGAAAGGTTTTCCTTGACCTCCGCACCTGCTGCCACCTTTGCTGCAAGAGAGTTGTGTGCATAGGTTTATGTTTTAAGCGTAGATGACTGCAACGGTGGGCGTGCGTAGGTCGTGTACGGGGTGATGAGAGAAGGGGGAGAGAAGGTAAAATCCGGAGCCGCCACATAGCTTACTTCCCTCATAGAGCACCAACGGGGCCGCAGAGGTTAACGTCCCCCCCTCTGGCGGGAGGATCACCATCAACAGTGTCGCGTGTCCTCGCTCAACGAGACGCTGTGATAGGTTCGGAATTTAACCCAGAACATTGGCGCAAAGACTGTTGATCGTGTACTTTACATCACCACCACTCCTGTCCCCTCTGCCGTAGAGAGAAACCGAAAATTTCCACAGCGCGCGGCGTACCCGGACGATCACCTATCCGAGACCTGGCCACGCCGACGGTGCTTAACTTTGATAATCTGACGGGAACCGGTGTATCCACCTCGGCAATGCTGTTCTACATCTACATCTACATTCATACTCCGCAAGCCACCCAACGGTGTGTGGCGGAGGGCACTTTACGTGCCACTGCCATTACCTCCCTTTCCTGTTCCAGTCGCGTATGGTTCGCGGGAAGAACGACTGTCTGAAAGCCTCCGCGCGCGCTCTAATCTCTCTAATTTTACATTCGTGATCTCCTCGGGAGGTATAAGTAGGGGGAAGCAATATACTCGATACCTCATCCAGAAACGCACCCTCTCGAAACCTGGCGAGCAAGCTACACCGCGATGCAGAGCGCCTCTCTTGCAGAGTCTGCCACTTGAGTTTGCTAAACATCTCCGTAACGCTATCACGGTTACCAAATAACCCTGTGACGAAACGCGCCGCTCTTCTTTGGATCTTCTCTATCTCCTCCGTCAACCCGATCTGGTACGGATCCCACACTGATGAGCAATACTCGCCGGCCGCGGTGGTCTCGCGGTTCTAGGCGCGCAGTCCGGAACCGTGGGACTGCTACGGTAGCAGGTTCGAATCCTGCCTCGGGCATGGATGTGTGTGATGTCCTTAGGTTAGTTAGGTTTAACTAGTTCTAAGTTCTAGGGGACTAATGACCTCAGCAGTTGAGTCCCATAGTGCTCAGAGCCATTTGAGCAATACTCAAGTATAGGTCGAACGAGTGTTTTGTAAGCCACCTCCTTTGTTGATGGACTACACTTTCTAAGCACTCTCCCAATGAATCTCAACCTGCCACCTGCCTTACCAACAATTAATTTTATATGATCATTCCACTTCAAATCGTTCCGCACGCATACTCCCAGATATTTTACAGAAGTAACTGCTACCAGTGTTTGTTCCGCTATCATATAATCATACAATAAAGGATCCTTCTTTCTATGTATTCGCAATACATTACATTTGTCTATGTTAAGGGACAGTTGCCACTCCCTGCACCAAGTGCCTATCCGCTGCAGATTTTCCTGCATTTCGCTACAATTTTCTAATGCTGCAACTTCTCTGTATACTACAGCATCATCCGCGAAAAGCCGCATGGAACTTCCGACACTATCTACTAGGTCATTTGACGCTAGAGGTGGTGTTACAGGGTATTAGCACAGTCTGACGTAAACAGTCGCCACACTCAGCGCTGTAAAAGTTGCCTCAGAGTTGGAAAGATACTACCGCCTCCAGCGGTGAGAAAACCAGCTGTGGAGATTGTTTGTTTTTAATTATATTCCTACTTAATTAAGGGGAGCCGGAACGATCCATCTCCTCCATGTTAATTTTAGCAAATAGAAGGAACATTTTTTCTAAAACCATTAAACATATTGCTCTGAAATTTGGACTACATGTTCAGTTAATATTTCTATACAAAGTTATAGTGCCATGTTAAGAAATATTTATTGCTTTTTGTTTTACAATTTTTCTAAACGGATGCTTATTTTTTTCTAAAATTTTGCACTTTTTCTTCTATAATTCTTGAATTATACAATACTTTTTTACAGTTTGTTATAAAAATGAAGGAAAAGAAGTAGTCAATATTGTGTGTAAATTTCATTGATATACTGTGAGCAGTTTTTGAGAAAATGTTCCTCAAAGATGAAAATTTTAAAGTTACAGGCAATGGCTTCCAAAGGTTTTTAATACATTCCTGCCCCATATGATGGATTATCAGCATCCTCTTCTTCTTCCAGTGTTAATTTATTTTCACTGGTCTTTTCTTCCATTTTTCTGCATGTTGTAGGCTTTTGTCTCTTCTTCCTGCACCTCTTACTCTTTGTTCATCAATTAGGCCCATTGTGGAAATGGTGTTGTGTCCTGGTTGGAAACGTAAACGTTTCAGCACATCACATTTGATAATTTTTCTATCATTGTATGTTGCCACTGCATCATACACTTCAAAATGCAATGTTTTTATCTGTACAAACACCCTTTTGGGAATCCTAATCCAAATTAAATTATTTACACTTTAAAAAAAAGAAGTTCAAATGTGTGTGAAATCTTTTGGGACTTAACTGCTAAGGTCATCAGTCCCTAAACTTACACACTACTTAACCTAAATTATCCTAAGGACAAACACACACACCCATGCCCGAGTGAGGGCTCGAACCTCCGCCAGGACTAGCCGCACAGTCCATGACTTAAGACCGCTCGGCTAATTCCGCACGGCACTTACACTTCCATTTGGATGTTGTGTTTTCCCATGTAAACACTTTTCCAATAAACTTGGCTATGATAAATCTCTGAACATGGGCTTAATTACATCAATTACAGCATTTGGCAAACTGTTTTTATGGGCATATTCCTTTCCTGATTGGTACTTACACCAAGTCACCACCTGTGGGGCGCAGTGCATGTTGTGGGTGCTCATTTGTTGATGCAGTATTAAAGAATAATGCTCATACTGCTCTCCTCATATGCTCAATGCTTCTTGTATTTTGCCTAATTGCACACCCATAGTACCTCTGCAATCTATCAATTGCTTCATCTGTCAATCTTATTCTTCCTTCAAGGGTCTTACCATCACTAAGCTTCTGGGATCCTAATGTCTGCTTTAGTTTAAGCTGCTGCACGTGTCCAATGCACTCCTGTTTTTTAATGTGAATTTCATTGCCACAAGGTTTGAGTTCCTCTACAGTTTTATGTCCCTTAGAATCACCATCTCCTAGATAGTTAGTGTATCGTACATTATACCACTCCTGTGATCTGGGACAAATTGCTTTCACTCCCTCTACTTCCGTCGCTTCACTCGTGCCGTCAAAATTTGCTTCACAACTTTCACTATTTTCGTCCTTGGTATTGCCGTTACATCTACAGTGTTTTGAGAGAATAGCAACATCAATTACTTTGCAACTGTCTCCACTGGTAGCTGTCACAACTCCATTTAGAGATTTATGACATCTACGTTGCCATGATCCATCTAAAGCAACAGTTAAATCTCTCCAGTTCCCATTATCTGTCACAGCTTCTTCAACTGCTTTCTTCATTGTTGCTTGAGCAATATCTTCAGCAGAACATCCCACCAATTCATTATAAAATCCAATCTTGGTTGGTGGTTTTGGCAAGTTCATAATTCGACATAACGTTGTTCCCTGCAGCACTGCCCTTGCCAGTGCAGCGCAAACGATACACTAGCCTAACATTTATATCATACACCTTCTTTCCACTATTACCACTACGAGGAATACTGTTAGAATTACAAAACGAAACTTCTGCAGCACATTTGTTACACTTCAATAACATTTTACGTGTCAAACCAATGTGTTAAGCTATTTTCAAGTCCAGTCCTCTTTCTTCGCAAACTTGGCATAATACGTTATGTTTCAAAATATTAGAGAGCAAGGTAATGTTAATTATTTCATTCACATCATTACTGTCACTTTCATAGTTTTCAAATTTTTCTTTGTTGTCACAAAGTTTATTGCTAGAAGAAGTTCTATCACATTCATTTGGAGTAGTCGGTGAAGCAGTCTGAGCAGCATCTCCCTTCGAAACAACAAAAGATTTCTTCTTCCACTCATTGTGCCTTTTCGTAAACACTCGATTGCTGAAACGGGGCATATTGATATCCATAATGCAAATACGTAAAACAGGTACGAGCAAAATTCGAAAATACGCAAAATTGAACAGCTAAACAACACAAAGCAAACTCCACAAGTCAACACACACGGTTTAGCGTTTATGTTTACCGTAATGAATAGTCACTTGTCACAGAGATAAAGGCATACAACGTTGGAAAACAAAACACTGGCTAATTCCGCAAAGATACCCTGCTTGCAGCCAGAGAGCGGCGCCGTCAGAGGTGACACACCAAGTCACTACAACCGTTTACGCGGCGCTAAGCTGCAGCCATAAAAAACACACTTAGAATTCATTTAGAAGGGTGAAACTTGATTTGTTTTATTCAGAAAACTCTAATTTTATAATGAAAAAAAAACAAAAAAAAGTTGATTTCGTCATTTTCATCGTTCAGGCTCCCCTTAAAGCAATCACATTTTTGTGTTCAAAGAATAGGTAAATTACCGAAAGAGCTGAATCATAGTGAAATAAACGGAAAAAGTGCAGAATCTCACTCATTCAGTGACATAAGCTACAAGTTGTTCGTAAAGAAATACTTTCGAGTATTTGAAACTTACTCCGCGGAAAGGAGGAGAGTATAAACACAGTTTTTTTTTTTTTTTTTACGCATGAGGAGCACATGTTTCTGTTGCTGTCTGTTCTTATTATGCTAGGCGCTTTTCTTGACAAGTAAGAATTTTGTTTGGTGTCTAACAATTCACACAGACTCTTACACTTCACTCGAGTTTCTAACTTTTGCTTCAAAAGACGACTTGTTGAAGACACTTGCCGTTTGTAATCAAGAGGTAGAACAGTCGCAGAACTGGTTTCTTCCACGTTTTGAAACCTTTTTATTGCGTTTGACTTTTTATTACCACGGCTGCGCGATTTTCTCTCCAGCTTCAGTTGTCGTGGCTTAAATAACGTAGGTATTGCATTCCACAGAGTTTCCTACTTTCCACACTCTCCGACTCAGGTGGAACTGTAACGAACAAACTTATGCAAACTTCCTGCAAAGGACGAGTGCTTCTGCTGTTTACTAGACATTTTCTGTTCTTAAAGATAAACGACATTCTTCAGTAACTTTCTGTAGGAGATGTACCTTTTCATATCTCCATAGAAAGCTAACGAAAGACAATCTTGGTGTAAATTTTTAGTTATAGTCGACTGTTGTTGCACTGCATACGCTCCCTTTCGTAAATAATTCTGTTACAGATCAATGTAAACGATACTATTCGCTTCATCCAATATCGTATTCAAAAGCGTACCTTGTTGTTCGCTTGGATCACTGCCGTTTCTGCATGTAACAGAAATGAGCACGATTGTCATGACCGTATTTGTTAGACTGTGCTATTGGCGTGATCGCTCTTGTAGGTGACTAATTTTTTTGTGTGGTGTACCTACTTTCAAACGGACTATATTGATCCGTTAATGCCCGAGTAATGCGTCGTTGAATTTGTTCGATGTGTTTTGACTTACCTGCTTCATAAGACTTCTGGAGTAATATTCTAGTAGAAGTCCGCATTGGCGTCTTTTACGCAGTTTCCTTTACATGCGGGCCGCACTTTCCTAGAAATCTGCTTACCTAATCCTCCACACTACTGGTTTCAAATTTTCGTCATGTTTCGTGGTGCCTCGTAGTATTACACCTAGATATTTAAGGTGCTTGACGGACACAACGAGTTTAAAGAGCATCTCTTGATGGCTTATCAGTGGGTTGATTCTCAGCATTATGGATATTATCTTTCATCTATACAAGTTTTAGTCGGTTACTCATACCCATTTGGCCACACAATGTTATTCCAGGTATAGGCTCCATGGCAGCTGCACATAAAACAAACGCAGTTGCGTGTATACTTTCGAAGTGGGCGTGGCGCCTGTGTCCCGTATCTCAAATATATCTTTCACTAATTGGTCCATTCATTACGGCCACTGACACAGCATTCGTGGTTGAGCCTGCTTCGTAACACTTCATTAAGAGCCCCTTGACGTTCTGTATTGGGTCTCATTAGAGCATATTCATATTTCTCGTGTTTATCTCAGCACTGCCAATTTGACAGTGTGGTGTGACTTAGTCGGCTGAGTTAGTTGACAGCTTTCTCTGACTTCGCCTCCCAAGCAGAAGAAAACCTGGCAAAGAATTGGGATGGATTACGTTGGAAAAATGATCCACCCAGCATCGGTGTCCTGGTCATATCGGGACACAATGAACAGTTTCCTGCACCTTACAACTATTGTTCTCCTCCCAGTCTTCAGACAGAGGCAATGCATCAAAAGTGTGAACTGTTTCGTTACAGCGTTCCCCGCCTTTCCCGGTGCCTTCGAAGTTGGGGTTCAGTATTTATGCCACGTTTACTTCCTTTCGAGAGCCTCTGATCTGGTGCATATCCTGTCAATTTATCAACATACGGGGCTTCGATGAAACTTCCTGGCAGATTAAAACTGTGTGCCCGACCGAGACTCGAACTCGGGACCTTTGCCTTTCGCGGGCAAGTGCTCTCCGCTGCAGAGTGAAAATCTCATTCTGGATACGGGGCTTCATTAAGCCGTGGTCCACGTCCTTTTGGTTTACCTCTATCCTTAGATGAAGCGTATGCTCTGTTTGTAATGTGTAAAAGGTGGTGGAATTGCTAACTCAATCTGTATGTCTTGTTTTCATTTCGGGAGGAAAAAATAATTATATTACAATTTAATTTGCGATATGAATGTAAAATGACTCGATCCACATCGTGACGATTTATCGTGCAAAATGATCCATGGAACACGATGGTAACTAACAAGGAATGTACCCTGTCAGTTTAGTTCCTCGTTTTAGAACTGCTACTGCTTTACCTAGTAGATGCTGTGTAAGTTATTCAAGCAGTTTTCCGAACGCTAGGTCTTACGCAAACTGATAAAGAAATAAATTACTGTGTGTGTTGGTACCTTTTCATTCTGTTCTCAAACGTAGCGAAACGACGTACAGGTTAAGACACTGCAGTAACGGGGCTCAAATTTAACTCCCACAACCCTTGATTCAGATTTTCTGCTGTTTCCCTAAAGAAAATCAAGCTACTGACGCTATTATTTGAACAAGATGGTTCAAATGGCTCTGAGCTCTGTGGGACTTAACTGCTGTGGTCATCAGTCCCCTAGAACTACTTAAACCTAACTAACCTAAGGACATCACACACATCCATGCCCGAGGCAGGATTCGAACCTGCAACCGTAGCAGTCGCACGGTTCCAGACTATAGCGCCTAGAACCGCTCGGACACCCCGGCCGGCGAACAAGATGGCTACGGTTGACTTCCTCCCACACGTTTGTCCAATCCGTGCTCGTAATCTGTTGCTTCAGACTTACCGGCGCCGGGAGGTTAAATAATCTATTTGCTCAGTGCAATCACGACCATGGTATGTAATGACACATGTCGGCTTTCACAGCTACGCGGCACGGGTTGTCGCCTTGAAACGGTACAGGGCAGCCCTAGAGCTGTCGGCCGGTACCACACAAATGGGCGGCTGCCGTGTGCCGCTGTTAGCACGGTGGCGTTTGGGGTATTGACGGCTCGGTAAACATCGGCGCCTTCACATCTTTGAGTCACGGAACTCCAGTCTTCGAGGCAGCAGCGTGTACTGTTATTTGCCTTTCTTTTTGTATCCGTAACTTCTCCTCGTGGGCCTACGCGTGGCTTGGGTAATAGACACTGACTGATTAATTTCTTTAGTGAAAGTACGACCAGTTTTGCCCGACAAAACTCTTGAAAATCTCAAAGACAAAACTCAAACAAAAAATGCCTGTATCCATATGATATATTCGAGCAATGGAACGAATGATTTCAAAACATGAACGACAAGGACAGAAAGGGATACCGCAAATAAGTTTTTCAAAAACTTAAAATCTGTTTTATTTCACCATTTTTAAAAATTTGTTGACATGAAATGGAATAAAAAGTCCTTCCAAAAATTCCGTTTTATAGAACTGCCAGTTTACAGACACAGTTGAAGTCAAAAAGTAAGCCAGCTTATGTTCCTGACGTTATTTGCTGAAATTCCTCAACGTCCTAGTTGTCTAGTAGTCTGGACTTGTTCACGTCTAATGATCGACGATGTATTGTCAGTTTCATACCAATCTCTGTCACGCAGAATGTTATAGAAAACAACACATGCTTTTACTATATTTGCAGAAAAATTTGGATCTAAGTTCAAAGATGTTTGAAAAATTCCTCATTTGTTAGTCAGTATTGCGAAGACACATTAATCATACTTTCGGGCTCTGGAAAAACGGTAATTGTAGTTGTCTTTGCTGCTGTCACCATATTTCCTCCACACTGTCGAGGAATGTACTTGTGCAGCCAGAAGCCACTTCCTCCACGAAGTACTAAGGTACCTGGGCGTACCCTTCAGTCACACTGTACCTCTTCGAATGCACTCATTCCACACTACCGGGAGAATTCCTCAGCACCACTACGGAGCTCTTGAAATAGAACGTGAGACGCCCCAAATGAGTTCATTTTTGAAATTCATTGGATGAATCTATTGTATTCTCTATCTCCTACTTTTTGAACGACGATAAAGTAAAACTGATGCTAGCATTCGTTCACTTTCCATTTCGCTGGCACTGTACTGAGAACGAAGGGAAGTGACGTGCGTGCTGTGAACAACAGCAGTCGGATATACAGGCTGTTTCCGTCAAGATGCTACATACTTTCAGGGATGATGGAGAAGGCTAAATGTACCAGTATGAGGCAAGAGACCCTGGTCTCGAAACGAAGTTATAACCGAAAATCGTTCTGATACCTCTGACAGAGGAATACGTACACAGGTACTGTTGTTGCTAAGACTGTAAGGTAGGCAATTTTCAGAGGTGGTAATATGGACCAAAAGTAGGAAGAAGTGTCTAGTAAACATTGTCCCTAAGGCGCATACCTTCATAGCAACTTGCGCCAGCGTAGCGGTATGTCGACCGAGTAATATGCACTATATGTAATACCTCAACCAACACTGAGAACAGAATAAAACATTCGAAGGCATTACTTTTCAGCACGCTCTCGTAATTGTCCCAACGAGTGATTAAAAGAATCATGTTGCTGTTGACGAGAATACTAAGGAAGACAATGAATGCGTGAGAGACAAGACAGAACAAGAGGATGACGTGATTAGAGATTCTGACACTTACGGAGAGATGTGTTTTGTATGTAGCCAGTAGCCAGAGAAGGTAGCAGAATACAAAGCGCTGTTACGGTCACGACAGGTCGGTATAGCCCATACAAATGAAAACACACACTTAGGAGACGTAAAAATCGGTACAGTCTGAAAAGAGCGAAGTTGTTTTCGCGAAATCTCGTCAGATAATTTAAATAAATTAGATAAAGTGAATCCACAGCATATCTCGCATGCGGGTTATTATTTTAAATATAAGAAAGGTAATGACGCAAGAACAAGTGTACAGTTACTTCTTCCTTCGCTCTGTACTCTAATGGTAGAGAATAGGAAATGGCAGTATTTGTATCAGGTACTCTCAGGTATGCACTGTGCTAGTGATGTGGGCTGGGCAAATGCAGGACATTTGCCCAAAGCAGTTTCAAATGCCGAATATCCGGACATTTATAAAAAAATGCTTTTTAAAGTTTTCACTGCTAGAATATATAATTTACCAATTAAAATAAGAGATGGGATGATACTCCTGTTACTGAAAGTTGGTAAATTCTTTCTTTCTTTCGCTTGTGCCTGTTTCCCACAGTGACGCAGGGTCGGCATGGTTAATCGGATTTGGCAAGGTTAGTGTAAGGGGTGGCCGGATGCTCTTCCTGCCGCCACCCCGTACCCCCCAGTACGGAATTAGGGCACCTCAACTGTCTGCATCAAGAGTAATCCATGGAATAGTGGGAATGTGTTCAGATGTCTGCAAGCCGTGTAACTGAGGCGGGACGTGGGGGCCAGCCCAGTGTTAACCTAGTGGGATGTGGAAAACCGCCTAAAAACCACATCCAGGCTGGCCTGCACTCCAGCCGCCGTCGTTAATCCACCGGGCGGATTCGACCCGTGGCCAGTGCACCCACCCGAGTCCAGGAAGAAGCGCATTAGTGCTCTCCGCTAACCTGGCGGTTCTGAAAGTTGGTAAATGTTTTCACTTAAACCTGCATATGTCATTCATTGCAACCTGCTGCACCAAGGAAGGGTGCGTGTTCTCGACAGCTGCTTGTCACTTATAATAATCCATGTTCAATCTCCGAATACTATTGAAAAATAATTATAGATAACAAAATTATTACTGAATGTATTAAACAAGTGGCATCTTTTTCTTCGTGATAAATTTATTCGTAAATGTTAACTGTTTTCAGTGAAAAGAAAAATGCTTTATTGTCAGATGTAGCGACATTTGAGACCGATTACAGTTTTCTATTCTGCTCCTTTCTTTATCTACTTTCGTATGACTGCACTGCTGTGAAGACGAGAACATTAACATGGATTTAATAACAAAGAATCGATGCCCACATTGCAGCTAATTCTACTGATCCAGCAGTACGTGGTAGTAACCTGAAGCCTGTCGAGATGCTAGACGCACAGCAAAGAACACTGGACTAAATGTCTCTCAGTTTAGAGAGAACTGGGCTGATTATAGGGACAAACAAGAAGTTTGATCTACACAGTTTGTGTGGGGAGGACTGAGTCCTCACTCTCAGGAACATAAAAATCATCGTGTAAATCTCGTATTATGGTCGCGAGGTTTAAGAGTAACTAGTCAAAATTGTTGAGGCTTTCGTGGCCACTTGTTGACAAACTGCCTATTGGCTTCTGTCTCGGGTTCTTCGGCCGACGTTCATCTAATGATTTTTCTGACGTTTCGCCAGCACGAGTGGCTGGCATTGTCAAAGCTTCACCCTCCATTGCCTGTGGTGAACTGGAGCCGAGCTCGCGGGCGCAGACTATATGTACCTGGCGCGCCAACGTCCGAGGGCTTCTCCGCGGTCATTTCCGGTGCGGTTCTCCTCTTGCTACCTGCGACGGTCGTTCGCTGCAGTACGGGAAGCCAGGATCCGTTGACCTTAAGGCTTTCCTCTTTCTTGTTCAAACTGTTCGCGTGTTTTTGTATTTCTACAGCTTCTCTGAACAAGCGCGTGTGATAGTGGTTCTCTACAGCCTGAACTTCCGTGTCGGCGAATTTTATTACGTGGTCGGTCTCATTCAGTGCGTGTTCTGCCACGGCCGATTTCTCCACTTGCCCCAACCTGCAATGTAGCTTATGCTCCTTGATCCTGGTGTTAATGGATCGTCCAGTCATCCCGACATAAACTTTTCCGCATGTGCATGGTATGCGGTATATTCCCGACATTGAAAGTGGGTCTCTTTTCTCCTTCGCCGATCTAAGACACTCTTTGATCTTCCTTGTTTGTTTGAAGATCGTCTTTACGCCATGTTTGCGCAATATACGGCCGATTCTGTCCGTCACTCTGGGAATGTATGGCAGAAAGGCCGTACCCGACATTTCTTTTTCTGGTTCCTTACTTCGCCGAGTGTTTGGCTCAGTTACACTTCTAATATAATTTGTGGAGTACCCATTGCTCCTCAGGACTGTTTCCAGGTGTTGCATTTCTCGTTTGAGGTGTTGCGGCTCACATATTCGTCCTGCTCTCGTTACGAGCGTACTAATCATGCCCCTTTTCTGGCTCGGGTGGTGGTTTGACAGTTTGTGCAGGTATCGGTCCGTGTGAGTCGGTTTTCGATACACGCTGTGTCCCAGGTTTTCGCCGTCCCTTGTGACCAGCACATCTAGAAATGGCAGTTTCTTGTCCTTTTCTACTTCCATGGTAAATGTTATGTTGGCATGGAGGCTGTTCAAGTGTCTTAGGAAGTCACCGAGCTGTTCTTCACCATGGCTCCACACCACGAAAGTATCATCGACGTACCTGTACCACACCTTAGGTTTGCAAGTGGCCGAGTCCAGTGCCTGTGCTTCGAATTGTTCCATGAAGTTGTTGGCCACCACTGGACTGAGAGGACTACCCATGGCGACGCCTTCCAGCTGTTCGTAGAAGTCGCCATTCCACGTGAAATAGCTCGTGGTGAGACATGCATGATACTTTCGTGGTGTGGAGCCATGGTGAAGAACAGCTCGGTGACTTCCTAAGACACTTGAACAGCCTCCATGCCAACATAACATTTACCATGGAAGTAGAAAAGGACAAGAAACTGCCATTTCTAGATGTGCTGGTCACAAGGGACGGCGAAAACCTGGGACACAGCGTGTATCGAAAACCGACTCACACGGACCGATACCTGCACAAACTGTCAAACCACCACCCGAGCAGGAAAAGGGGCATGATTAGTACGCTCGTAACGAGAGCAGGACGAATATGTGAGCCGCAACACCTCAAACGAGAAATGCAACACCTGGAAACAGTCCTGAGGAGCAATGGGTACTCCACAAATTACATTAGAAGTGTAACTGAGCCAAACACTCGGCGAAGTAAGGAACCAGAAAAAGAAATGTCGGGTACGGCCTTTCTGCCATACATTCCCAGAGTGACGGACAGAATCGGCCGTATATTGCGCAAACATGGCGTAAAGACGATCTTCAAACCGACAAGGAAGATCAAAGAGTGTCTTAGATCGGCGAAGGAGAAAAGAGACCCACTTTCAATGTCGGGAATATACCGCATACCATGCACATGCGGAAAAGTTTATGTCGGGATGACTGGACGATCCATTAACACTAGGATCAAGGAGCATAAGCGACATTGCAGGTTGGGGCAGGTGGAGAAATCGGCCGTGGCAGATCACGCACTGAATGAGACCGACCACGTAATAAAATTCGCCGACACGGAAGTTCAGGCTGTAGAGAACCACTATCACACGCGCTTGTTCAGAGAAGCTGTAGAAATACAAAAACACGCGAACAGTTTGAACAAGAAAGAGGAAAGCCTTAAGGTCAACGGATCCTGGCTTCCCGTACTGCAGCGAACGACCGTCGCAGGTAGCAAGAGGAGAACCGCACCGGAAATGACCGCGGAGAAGCCCTCGGACGTTGGCGCGCCAGGTACATATAGTCTGCGCCCGCGAACTCGGCTCCAGTCCACCACAGGCAATGGAGGGTGAAGCTTTGACAATGCCAGCCACTCGTGCTGGCGAAACGTCAGAAAAATCATTAGATGAACGTCGGCCGAAGAACCCGAGACAGAAGCCAATAGGCAGTTTGAGTAACTAGTCAATTGGCAAAAGTTGTCATAAAAATTCTGATCGCACCACTTACATCTACAGCTACAGAGCGTTCCTTACCCACTTTTGGATGGATCCACAGTAAAGAAAGCAATAGAATCGCAGCAGAGAGAGCTGCAAAACCAACCAACATCTCCTACAACTGGAAGCTGATGAATGGAATAGGAACAAGACATAAGCCTGTTGATCCCAAGCAAAAACCCATACTGAAAAGTCCAAGCAAAGACAAAATGGAAAGGAACCCAGTGGTCAGCGAGGAGCCAAAGGAGAATCTGAGGCAGAATGGGAACTTCATGATTTTTCTTCAACTTATGAATACCAAGTAACTGACAACCATTTTTTATTTTATTGTTTTAATTTTTATTTTTATTTTTCGCAGAAGTGTAGTAGAAGTAAAAATACTACCTACAGGTTAGTTACTTAATGTAAACTGTACTTTATTTCAAAAATTACTTTTACAATTGAGTGTTCAAAATGGTTCAAATGGCTCTGAGCACTATGCGACTTAACTTCTGAGGTCATCAGTCGCGTAGAACTTAGAACTAATTAAACCTAACTAACCTAAGGACATCACACACATCCATGCCCGAGGCAGGATTCGAACCTGCGATCGTAGCAGTCGCCCGGTTCCAGACTGTAGCGCCTAGAACCGCACGGCCACTCCGCCCGGCACAATTGATTGTTGCTTTCTTTTTTTGTTATGCAATACCCCAACATTTGACCCCATTAAAGAATTGAAAAGTTATGTTTACAGTCCAGTTTATTTTCCCCATTAACTCGCACCTAACTATGAAGCAGCTGTCCCACCTTGGTTACCCAACCACTGAAGAAGCAGTGTTGCAAAACACCTTTTCCAATACAAAATATTAGCTTCAAATTTTTTAATCTTTAAAATGCACAAATGCCTGAGCAATTATGAACTTTTGGGTATTTATCCTGGGCATTTGCCGCAACTTATAAATGCCCAGGCATTTTACATCACTACGCTGTGCGATGGCTTCCGGAATACGCAAGCCGAGTCATAAATCTGGAAAAATATTTCGAGCCTAGAGCCACACGTTAAGCTACGAACGCTGAATAGTTTTTCCGAAATCCCTGTGTTAAGAAATGACAATGCAGAGAGATTTCATAAAATTTGCAAATTTGAAGCATCCTTTTTAGTGATCCTTTGCGGCTGCATAGCCAGCAAGATAGAGCGGCGGGACTGCATAACTTTGGTGCGCTGTGGACGGCATTCTTCCGCAGCCATCGGCCGTTCTTTCCGCTTACAGCTCAACTTCGTGGCACGAAAGTGTTCACTCCATCGCTGTCGACAATGAGCGGTTCTCAGATTCATGCACGATTCCTCGTACTGTACAATGAGATCAAGAGATTGAATACAAGCCGAATTGAATGTTGAAATTTAATTTGCTGATACTAACTACGAAATCTCATCATACACTACTGGCCATTAAAAATTGCTACACCAAGAAGAAATGCAGATGATAAACGGGTATTCATTGGACAAATATATTATACTAGAACTGACATGTGATTACATTTTCACGCAATTTGGGTGCATAGATCCTGAGAAATCAGTACCCAGAACAACCACCTCTGGCCGTAATAGCGGCCTTGATAGGCCTGCGTATTGAGTCAAACAGAGCTTGCATGGCGTGTACAGGTACAGCTACCCATGCAGCTTCAACACGATACCACGATTCATCAAGAGTAGTGACTGGCGTATTGTGACGAGCCAGTTGCTCAGCCGACATTGACCAGACGTTTTGAATTGGTGAGAGATCTGGAGAATGTGCTGGCCAGGGCTGCAGTCGAACATTTTCTGTATCCAGAAAGGCCCGTACAGGACCTGCAATGCGATCGTGCATTATCCTGCTGAAATGTATGGTTTCGCAGGGATCGAATGAAGGGTAGAGCCACGGGTCGTAACACATCTGAAATGTAACGTCCACTGTTCAAAGTTCCGTCAATGCGAACAAGAGGTGACCGAGCCGAGACGTGTAACCAATGGCACCCCATACCATCACGCCGGGTGATACGCCAGTATGGCGATGACGAATACACGCTTGCAATGTGCGTTCACTGCGATGTCGCAAAACACGGATGCGACCATAATGATGCTGTAAACAGTACCTGGATTCATCCGAAAAAATGACGTTTTGCCATTCGTGCACCCAGGTTCGTCGTTGAGTACACCATCGCAGGCGCTCCTGTCTGTGATGCAGCGTCAAGAGTAACCGCAGCCACGGTCTCCGAGCTGATAGTCCATGCTGCTGCAAACGTCGCCGAACTGTACATGCAGATGGTTGTTGTCTTGCAAACGTCCCCATCTGTTGACTCCGGGATCGAGACGCGGCTGTACGGTCCGTTATAGCCGTGCGGATAAGATGCCTGTCATCTCGACTGCTATTGATACGAGGCCGTTGAGATCCAGCACGGCGTTCCGTATTACCCTCCTGAACCCACCGGTTCCATATTCTGCTAACAGTCATTGGATCTCAACCAACGCGAGCAGCAATGTCGCGATACGATAAACCGCAATCCCGATAGGTTACAGTCCGACCTTTATCAAAGTCGGAAACGTGATGGTACGCATTTCTCCTCCTTACACGAGGCATCACAACAACTTTTCACGAGGCAACGCCGGTCATCTGATGTTTGTGTATGAGAAATCGGTTGGAAACGATCCTCATGTCAGCACGTTGTCGGTGTCGCCACCGGCGCCAACCTTGTGTGAATGCTCTGAAAAGCTAATCATTTGCATATCACAGTATCTTCTCCCTATCGGTTAAATTTCACGTCTGTAGCACGTCATCTTCGTGGTGTAGCAATTTTAATGGCCAGTAGTGTAAAAAAGTGCTGTAGTACCGGTACACTTGATGCTGTTTCCATATTTCTTTCAGGAGCGAGGCTCCGCTACTGTCAACAATTGTGACCGCCCTCGAAATGTTAACCTCTTCTCCCAACGAAGCCAGGAGCAGCACTGCGGACAGAAATGCGACAAGCGTAAGTCTTAAATAAAAGAGGCGCGCCTCGGAGCCGGGAAAACTTTTACGACGGGTGGCAAGGTCGCAGCCATCAAAGACGGGTCGGCGTCTGTAGGGTGAGAGGGCGACGGCCATATCGCGGCTGCTCGGACGGCGGGTGACGGCGGGTTCGGCCGGGGGCGCTCGTTACACGGCCGCCCACGCCCGCCGCGGCCGTAAACTCCTCTTCCGCGCCACCGTGGGCGGCCTGACCTCGGCCGAGCACTGCCGGCTTCTGCTGTGCGAGTACTGTGCGCTAGCGATGGAGGAGCGTAAATGAGTCATTTGGAGGTCCAGTCCGGAACGGACCGTGTCGAAAGCTATAATCGAAAATCGCTCTGATACCTCCGACAATGGAATACACGTACCGGTACTGTCGTTGCTAAGATTGTAATTTAGGCAACTTCCAGAGGCGGTAGTGTGGACCAAAACAAGAAAAAGTCTAGTAAACATGGGCTCTAAACTACGTATCTTAAGAGATAGGAGCCCTTGTTCAATTTCGCTACTGTGAAAAACATCTCTTCTGTGTAAGACCTGAGTTTCTCCTGGCGTATACAACTTTCAAATAACTTCCGGAAATTCAGCCAGGTAACACTTTCAGCGACCGCCGAAATTTCGGAGGGAGAACACCCCGCCATTTTCAAGGCAACTGCAACGTACCGGCGACGTACATGCAAACTTAAAACCTCGCTTCTCGGTCTGATGCATGAAAGATAACACGCACACTGAACACTAGTGCCACCAAAGATGACCAAAGTCAGAGCTATCGATAGTGAGACTACGAATTCACAGGTGAGGTAGCATTGACTCTGTCCCTCTGTTTTTTGACAAGGGAGAGAGCCGGATTCCAAATAGAGTTTAAACAAAAACCTCCATCCTTATAACGAGGTTGCTCGCTAATTTCATCTCAACTGCCTCTTTAATAACCCTGTCCCAATAGCTGGACGTGCATGCCAATACTCGGTGTTATTATATAACATGGGGTGTGACCAGTATCCAAGTAATGTTCGGCAATAGCAGATCTCCTTGGCTGCTGTAATCGTGTGTGCCGTTTATGCTCAGTACATCGGTCCTCCACGGTCCTGATAGTTTGACCAATATATGCCATGCCGCAGCTACAAGGAATGCGATGTACACCCGCCTTACGCAGACCAAGATCATCCTTAACAGAACTCAAAAGAGCTCTAATTTTAGATGGAGGTCGGAAAATACATTTCACATAGTATTTCCGTAAAATACGACCGATCTTGTTGCAAGTGTTTCCTACGTAAGGCAAAAAGGCAATTGTCGACTCAGAATTATCATCAATTACCCTATGTACAGTTGGTAGATAGCGCAACGCACGTTCAGTCTGTCTATTACTATGACCATTTAGACGAAACGCAACTTCAATATGGGACAGCTCAGCTGGCAAAGTCTCAGCGTCAGAAACGACATGTGCCCTGTGTACCAAGGTACGAAGTACCCCCTCACGCTGAGCTGGATAGTGACAACTGCTCGTAATACTGGTCATAGAATAAAAAGTAAGTGGCTGTCAACACATGCCGAAAGAGATTAATTAATCAGCACCAAACCTAGCCTCAATTAACCGCAACGAATCAGGCAGAGGAACACGAGTGAAGAGAGTTTTGCGATGGGTAGTCCGTTGTCTCCTGTGATCGCAAATTTGTTTATGGAAGAAAAAATGGCTCTGAGCACTATGCGACGTAACTACTGAGGTCACCAGTCGCCTAGAACTTAGAACTGCTTAAACCTAACTAACCTAAGGACATCACACACATCCATGCCCGAGGCAGGATTCGAACCTACGACCGTAGCAGTCGCTCGGTTCCGGACTGTAGCGCCTAGAACCGCTTGGCCACCACGGCCGGCGTTTATGGAAGACTTCGCGGAACTTGCACCGGAGTCTGCGCCTTTGAAACCCGCCTGTTTCTTTAGATATGTTGACAATACCTTTGTTGTTTGGCCTCATGGTAGGGAGAATTTGAATGCCTTTCTAGAACATCTGAACTCGATTCACCCGAACATTCGTTTGACGATGGAGGTGGAAGAGGATGCTTGCCTTCCCTTTCTTGACGCGTTGGTTAGGCGAAAGGATGATGGATCATTGGGACATGCAGTCTACAGGAAACGTACTCACACCGACTTGATTAATAGTTGTCACCATCCGGCTCAGCGTGAAGCGGTACTTCGTACCTTAGTACACGGGGCACATGTCGTTTCTGACGCTGAGACTTTGCCAGCTGAGCTGTCCCACCTTGAAGTTAGATTTCGTCAAAATGGTTATAGTGTTAACCACATGAACGTGCGTGCGCTATCGACCAACTGTACATGGGGTAATTGATGATGATTCTGAGTCGACACCTAATTCTACTGCCTTTTTTCCTTACGTAGGAAACACTACCAACAAGATCGGTCGCATTTTACGGAAATACGACGTGAAATGTGTTTTCCGACCTCCATCTAAAATTAGAGCTCTTTTGAGTTCTGTTAAGGATGATCTTGGTCTGCGTAAGCAGGGTATATATCGCATTCCTTGTAGCTGCGACATGGCATATATTGGTCAAACTATCAGGACCCTGGAGGACCGATGTACTGAGCATAAACGGCACACACGATTACAGCAGCCAAGTAGGTGTGCTAGCCGAACATTGCTTGGATATTGGTCACCCCATGTTGTATAATAACACCGAGATATTGGTATGCACGTCCAGCTATTGGGACAGTGTCATTAGGGAGGCAGTTGAGATTAAATTAGCGAGCAACCTCGTTAACAGGGATGGAGGTTTTTGTTTAAACTCTGTTTGTAATCCGGCTCTCTCCCTTGTCAGGAAACAGAGGGACAGAGTCAATGCTACCTCACCCGTGAATTCGTAGTCTCACTATAGATAGCTCTGACTTTAGTCATCTTTGGTGACACTAGTGTTCAGTGTGTGTGTTATCTTCCTACATCAGTCCGAGAACCGAGGTTTTAAGTTTGCATGTACGTCACCTGTCCGTTGCAGTTGCCTTGAAAATGGCGGGGTGTTCTCCCTCCGAAATATCGGCGGTCGTTGAAAGTGTTACCTGGCTGAATTCCCTGAAGTTATTTGAAACATCTCTTCTACTAAACAAGGGCCACGGGGTTTTGAGATATGCATTTAGAGTCTATATTTACTAGGCATTTTCCTCTTAAACTGAAGAGCAAAAAAAAAACCTGATACGCCTGCCTAATGCCGTGTAGGACGCCCCCTCCCTTCCCCGCACTCCCTTCGCGACGTCCCCCCCCCCCCTCCCACGAGGACGTAGAAGTGCCGCAATACGACGTGACATGGGGACTCGACTAATGTCTGAAGTAGTGCTGGAGGGAACTGACCATGAATCCTGAAGGGCTGTCCATAAATCCGTAAGAGTACGAGGGGGTGGAGTTCTCTTCTGAACAGTAAGTAGCAAGGCATCCCAGATATGCTCAATAATATTCATGTCTGGGGAGTTCGGTGGCCAACAGAAGTGTTTAAACTCAAAAGAGTGTTCCTCGAGCCACTCTGTAGCAATCCTGAACATTTAGGGTGTCACATTGTCCTGCTGGAACTGTTCAAGTCCGTCAGAATGCAAAATGGGCAGCAATTGGATGCAGCTGATCAGACAGGATGCTTGTGTCACATGTCAGATTCGTACCTAGACGTATCAGGGGTCCTATATCACTCCAACTGCACACGCCACACACCATTACAGAGCCTCCACCAGCTTGAAGAGTCCCCTGCCGACATGCAGGGTCCATGGATCCAGGAGGTTGTCTCCGTACACGTACACGTCCATCCCCTCGGTACAATTTGAAACGAAACTCGTCCGACCAGGCAATATATTTCCAATCTTCAACAGTACAATGTCGGTGTTGACGGGCGCAGACGGGGCGTAAAGATTTGTCTCGTGCAGTCTTCAAGGGTACACAAGTGGGCCTTCGGCTCCAAAAGCCCATATAGATGATGTATCGTTGAATGGTTCGCACGCTGACAGTTGTTGATGGCCCAGCATTGAAATCTGCAGCCATTTGCGGAAGAGTTGCACTTCTGTCATGTTGAACGGTTCTATTCAGTCACCGTTGGTCCCGCTCTTGCAGGATCTTTTTCTGGCCGCAGCGACGTCGGAGATTTGCTGTTTTACCGGATTCCTGATATTCACGGTACACTCGTGAAATGGTGGTACGGAAAAATCCTCACTTCATCGCTCGTGCGCCGACTGTAACACCACATTAAAACTCACTTAAATCTGGATAACCTGCCACTGTAGTAGCAGTAACCGATCTAACAACTGCGCTAGACACTTGTTGTCTTATGTAGGAGCTGCCGACCGCTGCGCCATATTCTGCCTGTTTCGTGCAGATACTGTATGTAATCTCTGCAATTGAATACGTAGGCGTATACCAGTTTCTTTGGCACTTCAATGTATTTTGGTCCACACTATTGTATCGCCTCCAAAAATATGGAAACCAAACAGACTATTGTGCTTCAAAGTATCGAAGACGAACAAGTATTTATAGTTCGTAAGGTATGCATTTTAGAGTGAATTTTTGAAGACGGCCTAGAATCTTAACAACAACAGTGGTTGAACATATATTCCACTGTCAGAATTATCAGAACGATTTCGCATATAACTTACGACACGGTCGTTTCTAGCCCAGATTCACGTTCATCAAATTTATACTTTTACCCTTCTCCGTTATCCCTGAAAGTTTCTAACATCATTATGGAATCAGCCTGTATGGCAGCGATCTGACTCTTCAAGCAGTAATATCGGAATGCAAACAGTTGTTCTGGATCTGTTACCCACGAGAGTTTTCCGTGTTTCGCTGCAGCCAACTTCAGAGGCCTTCCGTTTCAGAGTGATGCAGCTGGAGCGAACAAAGGCTGCGTCGGCGCGCAGGTCGAATACTAAACAGGCTCTCTCCGTGGAGACACGTCTCTCTCCTCTGCTCTTCTACGATGCTACGCACTCGCGCCAGTGAAGAGTAAGGCCAGCTGAATAACACACGTCAGCCTAAACCAATAACGCATACAACCCACAAACCAGTCGACATTCATGGGAACATGAGTAAAACATTACTTCCTCCGTCGCTCTGATGTAGAAGAATAGTTGACCATATACTTGGATAAATGTGTACCTACTAGAACATTTCATAATGGGAGGGAGTCTCCATGGCAAACGGTCACTGTAAAGAAACTTCTAAAGAAACAACGACCTATCGACTTATGCATAGTAGGGCTATTGATGGAGATATGCTGAATGGCGAAACGTGTCTGGTTATCGAAAGGGCAACGCGTGAAACCTTCCTGTATAAAGGCTGTCGGTGGCCCCAAGGTAGGGTCCAGAAGTTCGTGAATGAAACAGGAAAATAGAGTGAGGGTAGCAAAGCAAGAGCAGGACTGCGAAATTCCGTTATCAAATGTTCCGTTACAAACAACGGTAATGAAGTACTACCGCAGTTCAATGTTCGCATCACTCTAAAGACGAGTGATATCGAAACACTACCTGATTATTAGTATGCAGAGAAGGGGGTATTAAAATCCATGGAGAAGAAATAAGAACTTTAAGGTTCGCCGATGACAGTGTAATTCTGTCAGAGGCAGCAAAGGACTTGGAAGAGCAGTTGAACGGAATGGACAGTGTCTTGAAAGGAGGGTATGAGATGAACATCAACAAAAGCAAAACGAGGATAATGGAACGAAGTCGAGTTAACTCGGGTGATTCCGACGGAATTAGATTACGGAATGAGACATTTAAATTAGTAAATGAGCTTTGCTATTTGGGGAGCAAAATAACTGATGATGATCGAAGTAGAGAGGATATAAAATGAAGACAGGCAATGGCAAGGAAAGCGTTTCTGAAGAAGAGACATTTGTTAACATCGAGTATAGATAGATTTAAGTGTCAGGAAATCGTTTCTGAGAGTATTTGTATGGAGTGTAGCCATGTATGGAAGTGAAATATAGACGATAAATATTTCGGACAAGAAGAGAATAGAAGCTTTCGAAATGTGGTGCTACAGAAGAATGCTGAACATTAGATGGGTAGATCACATAACTAATGAGGAGGTATTGAATAGAATTGGGGAGAAGCGGAGTTTGTGGCACAACTTGACTAGAAGAAGGGATCAGTTGGTAGGACATGTTCTCAGGCATCAAGGGATCACCAATTTATTATCGGAGGGCAGCGTGGAAGGTAAAAATCGTAGAGGGAGACCAAGAGATGAATACACTAAGCAGATTCAGAAGGATGTAGGCTGCAGTACGTACTGGGAAATGAAGCAGCTTGCACAGGATAGAGTAGCATGGAGAGCTGCATCAAACCAGTCTCAGGACTGAAGACCACAACAACAACAACAGTATGCAGACATCCCTATGTAATGCAGAATTGACCACCAGTTGGCACGAGAGACGGACCCGGCAGTATAGAGGGAGGCGAGGAGTATTGTGTTCTCAGTAGAGAAGCAGCAACACCAGAATGGGTGGGTCACGAGAGTGAACTAAGCATTCGATGTCACCTGAATAACAAACCCATTGTTGAAATGTCCCCCCTCCCCCTCCCTAAAGCTGATCGAGCCGACTGTTGGTGATGTGATGGTGAAGTGGAAACGTAAAGGAACAGCAACAGGTAAACAAAGATCACGTACACCTTATACACACATCAAAAAAAGTTTTGCATCACCTCGGTTCCGAGAATTCCGGAACCTGTACAGAAAATTGGAATAGAAATCAACATAAACATCATTTCCACCCTTTAGATTGCTCATGAAAACCACACATTCCATGTTGCACCACCATTCAGCGAGACCTTCAGAGTTGGTGGTCCAGATTGCTGTGAACACCGGTACCTCTAATACCCAGTAGCACGTCCTCTTGCATTGATGCATGCCTGTATTTGTCGTGGCATACTATCCACAAGTTCATCAAGGCACTGTTGGTCCGGATTGTCCCAGTTCACAACGGCGATTCGGCCTGGATCCCTCAGAGTGGTTGGTGGGTCTCGTCGTCCATAAACAGCCCTTTTCAATCGATCCCAGGCATATATATTCGATAGGGTTCATGTCTGGAGAACAACATTTACGTCGTCTGGTTTCGGCAATGGGGAAGAATGGGCGGCCAATCGTCCACAGACATTCAGACACTTCGCTGAAATTTTCACCAGCAGCATTCAAACAGTCATAAAGGCGAAGGGTGAACACAACTCTCATTAATGCCTATTAGTGGGTGCCCGGATACTTGTGATCAAGTAGCATATTAGCATCAGTGGCACTGATAAACAGCTGTAAGCAGTGCAACTGAAAAAGGCCCCAGGGACACATGTAATTTGCGTTCACAGTGATGGGTATTGCTTGAGAAATTTTGAACGCCTGTCGGAGTACTGTGTTAGTGGACTGAGTTTGGGTTCCCAAGTTACTCTTGTAAACGTCACGTACGTATATCTGGACAATAATCCAGATTGTACGGTCATCACTGGCAATTAAAAATAAAAGACAATGTAACTTGTACTAGCAAACCAGATACGTTGAAAACTTTTAACGTTATGTTATCATACTTCTCTTTTTTTACCTAAACATACTTACAGTGACGATAATACACTACAGCTGTGTGTTACTTTCGTTATCGATGCGCTATAGTTTTTAGCCTCGTAAGCTGCAGTGAGGTAAACACTGTAGGGTTACCTTCTAACGATGTGTATCTAGGTATTTTGATCTATGACCTTCATGTGAGATATATAAATTGCTTCAAAATGCCTTTCACAGAGTACTGTCGCATCAGGTTTGCTGCGATTAGTTCACGGACGTATCCTTCACGAAACCATTTATGTTACTACGAACAAGAGATGGCTCCGACCTTTACCACAAGTTAGTAATTTTGAAGATAATTTACAAAAAGGGAACCAGATGCAAAAACTTGCATCATGCGATGAAAGCGCGATAAAAAAAATATTAGTAAAGAGACTGATATGAAAAGAGACGGATAATGTCAAGCAATTTAATTTTGTTGCCGGAATGTCAATTACGTTACATCGGAAACAACTTTTATTTACTGAAAATTTAGGTTGTGTTGGACGAAAAGCCTTCCACATAGGCGACTGATGAGGTATAGTACGAGTCCTTGCAACCGATCTTAGATTGACAAAACGAACAGAGAATCTAATAGATTATATCAAAGCAGATTTGGGAGAGCACGACCACGAGCTGCGGACACTTGCTAGGTGGTAAGTAGTCTTTAAATCGGCCGCGGTCCGTTAGTATACGTCGGACTCGCGTGTCGCCACTATAAGTGATTGCAGACCGAGCGCCGCCACACGGCAGGTCTAGTCTAGAGAGACTCCCTTGCACTCGCCCCAGTTGTACAGCCGACTTTGCTAGTGATGGTTCACTGTCTACAGACGCTCTCATTTGCAGAGACGACAGTTTAGAATTGCCTTCAACGCCGGCCGAAGTGGCCGTGCGGTTATAGGCGCTACAGTCTGGAACCGCGTGACCGCTACGGTCGCAGGTTCGAATCCTGCCTCAGGCATGGATGTGTGTGTTGTCCTTAGGTTAGTTAGGTTTAAGTAGTTCTAAGTTCTAGGGGACTTAAGACCTCAGCAATTGAGTCCCATAGTGCTCAGAGGCATTTGAACCATTTTGCCTTCAACTGCGTCATTTGCTACGACCTAGCAAGGCGTCATATTCAGTTACTAAAACTACTTCAGGAATGTATTCTGAACAGATAATATTGTGAATTATGTACCGTCAAGAGCGACGTTCATCATTAATGGATTAAAGTTAAGTATCAAACTAATTATGTCCGCTTTCTGAATTCTCATTCCTTGTCATGTTCCAGACCTCACGTCAGTATAGTTCTTCCCTCCTCACGCTAGCCTGCTTGAGCTAAAACGCGTGCATTTCGGCCTCCACTTGTAACACGGTGTTGGCTTCTGCTAACACAAAACTCCTATTTCAATTATTTTGGGAAATTGAAGACATTTGTTGTCCTCAATCGTTTATAAAGGATTTGAGGACAAAGCATGAAAATTGAGGACTATTCTCAGGAAATGAGGACGTCTGGTCACCTTAGTTTAACGATTATAAGTGTATTAGGACATTCGAATTGTTGTGTCTTTCGATGTGTGTTGGTGGTGGAGGGATATCGGGGAGACCGAAGGCAGTAAAAAAGAGGGGACGTCAGTTTTAAGTTCTCGCCTAGGGTGTCAAAACACCTAGCAACCGCCCTGGGTTCACTTCTGTAACGCCTGAAACAATATATGCGAAACTAGTCACACGTATCACCTGAAACATGGAACAAATTACTGGGACAGTAAGGCACCTGTACAGCTGAGGGTGAAACGAAAGTGAAATAAAAGCATAACTCAGGGACATATGGAGCAATTTCAATCAAATTTGGTGTGAACGTGACTCATTTTACTACGTTTTTATTAACTCACTCTCTTGTCTGTCTGCCTGCCTGTTCGAAACAAATTTTGCAGTTGATTTAAAACCAAACTTTTCGATGAGGTAGAAACTTGAAACTTTCAATGAAGCTCAGAATTGGATGACACTGCAACATTAACTCCGTTTCTTGTTTGGCGTGTGGCAAAGGGTGCTGTCTCCTCCTGCATCGTACCGCATCAGTAACGTTAGTGTGGGACACCATTCAGAAGCTTAGGTCTCATCGTGCACAAAGTTTATGATAACGAATTTCGTCAGTCACAGCCTCGAACGATACTCTGATATCTGAGGAAAATTGACTGATAACTATGTAATAGCTCACCATGAATATCCACAGCTTTCATGTTTTTCGCACATAAAAAACTTGATTACAGAATTGATAGTTGGTGAAATTTTCGACGCTTGCAGCCATTTTTATTTTCAATTATGATGCAAACAACAGTTCAGTAACCTTTCCGCGGCACTACTAGGGTCGCACTGAACTAGGCAACGCAGCCGTACCGAAATCACTCAGCTACCACCAATCTCCCACTTACCAGACAACATCGGAACGTACTTCCCGAACAGCCCTCGTGCAGTGAATCGTTGAGCACAACAGAGATGGTATCTAACGTGAGAGAAACCAGGAACTAGACAGCAGCATAGGCGTGGTGTCTCCTGCGTTCTCTCACGTGTCAGAAAACACGTGTCACCGAGGGTGGGCTCAATTGGATTTCCCCCTCCTGTAAGCAAGATACCAACGTGCACTGCATACTCATTGCAGCGAGCCTTCTGGCAAGGTTGGTTCAGTACAGTCAAAAGCAAGAAGGCGCCAGGTCCTCAGTGGAAATCCACTACAGAATTCAATCTCTTCTTAGCTCCCATTCATAGTGTCTCAAGCAGCAAACAGTTCTTAGTAGAAAGAAGCGCCGATTACTCCAATTTATCACAATGTTTCAAGAATAAATGCACAAAATTGTAGGCAAATACCTTTAGCATCTATTTGAAATGAGGCTCTAAAACATATTCGGAGGACGAACGTAATTACATATGTAATAGAAAACCTATTAATCACAAATTACGGTAAGGTTAGCGCCTAGTTTCCTGTGAACTACAGCCCTTCAGATAAAGTGTGACGAAAATCAGGTAGGACGCTATCCAAGACTCGACGTGTATTGACTTGCTGAGGCACAAATAAGTTCTGAAAATACGTCCGGCGCATCTTGGTCCCCCCGTAGTTCAATAATAAACACTGATTTGTACAGAGCTATTCACGAGTACCGTCGTGATTTCAGAACACGACTGCGCGAAAACTACCACAAGTACAGAATGGCACACATCAGTACGCAGCGCATCTCTCCAGCTTTATATTGGTAATACACGCCATGGACTAGCTGCAGAGTCCACAACTTGGGGGCAAGAGTGTCAGAACAAGGCGTGCAACTAGAGTTGCGCCTACCAAAATTACGGTTCGGTAGTTTTGGTACACTACACCAATACCGTAGGAAATGGTAGGATCGGAAGGGAAAGAAACATAATGAATGTGGAAGAGATAAAATAGGAGCCGAGGAATTCTTTCTCTTTTTTGTTTGGTTATTTATTCTGCAGGTAATTAGAACCGCACATCATTCAGTGTTAAATCCTCTGCGTATGGTATACTTGCAGAATATAAATTGCATTTTATAAGTAATAAAAATTACTTGAACGCGTAACTTCGGCGCTTTTCTGTAACCAAAGCAATAATTTTTGGTGCAAGTAAAATATATATATATATATATATATATATATATATATATATTATTGTTATTATTTTGTACTCAATAGTACGTTCTTCACAATAATCAATGGAAGGATATTCCTGTTGTTATCGGTAAATGCGAAAGTTGTTTATGAATAACAGAAACATGGTTTATACAAACTCGACGAAATATTGAAGCTTTGTTTGATTTACTTTTGTTTTGCGCCTTTTTTATTTTACCTTTTTATCGAGTAAATTGCGTTTTCTAGCGCTATATGATAAATGTGTATTGTCTCCTTTATTTTTACTACAACATCCGTCTGTTTCGCGTTAAAAATCAGTAATATTTGAATAAAACCTGAGTTAAACATGGGCAGTTTCAGTTGTGCTTTAAATAGTGTTTATTCTTATCAGAAAGGAGAATAACAAACATCGGAAGGGTCCATGCTGGAGGGCATTCCCTGGGTGATGTCTTCGTTCTGGAAAGGACATTGTATCGACACAAGTATGCATCTAGCTTTTAGGATAATGTCTGTCCATACAGGCAGTTTGTTTATCTACCAGCAGGACAATGCGACGTGTCACACAGCTCGCAGTGTACGTGTGTGGTCCAAAGAGCAACCGGGTGAGTTTATCGTACACCCTCGGCCACCAAACTCTCAGGATTTAGACGCAACCGAAAATTTGTCGGGTCGGCATGGCTCCACATCCCTGCTGCTACCTTCCAAGACCTGACCGACTCTCTTCCTGCACATCTCGCAACGGTCCGCGATAGAAAAGTTGCTTATTCAGGCTTTTGACAGCTGGCCGCATTACTGTGACGACTGTGTACCAAGATTCAGTGAAACAAGCATATGAGAGCTATCCGGCGAGTAGTCCCCATTCCTATGCTTCTTTCACGGCGTCTCAACTTTCTGTACATTTCTTGGAATATCTTGTTTGAGATCTTGATATACATGGCTCTGGGTACTATGGGACTTACCATCTGAGGTCATCAGTCCCCTTGACTTAGAACTACTTAAACCTAACTGACCTAAGGACATCACACACATCCGTGCCCGAGGCAGGATTCGAAATTGCAACCGTAGCAGCAGCGCGGTTCCGGACTGAAGCGCCTAGAACCGCTCGGCCATAGCGGCCGGCTCATATACATGAAAAAGTGACTTTTCCTCCCAGCACGGTTAATTCGACCAAGAAAATGTTGTCACAGACGTCCTGCAATCTTAAGCGGCAGTATTATATGCATAAAAGTAATACAAAGATGTAGGTTTATGACTTCCGTAATACATTTGGTTTAACTAGTCCGGTATTTTATTTCGGCATGACTGAGGTTACTTTCCGGCTAGCCCTCCTAGGTTATTATAAGGCGAGCGGACGCCTGTAAAAAGCTTCACGCACACCTTTTGATATTTTAATTCACAGCCCGAGATGTATCAGACCGCCACTGTGATTTCTGTAGTAAAAAAGCTGACGCTTTCGTTAATCAGATGCTGCCAAGCTCCATTAGTCTGGATTAGTCAATGTGTAATGGGCCCGCTCTCTCCAGTAGCTCGCGACCGGACTCACTCCCTCCCTTATACACACACACACACACACACACACACACACACACACTAACGCGCGCAGGAATAAATTATGCAACAACTGGTAGAAGTTCGTGATGTCATTGCTCAATGCGTTTCCAGTTCGAGAGTGTAGCGTCAAAATTGAACACTGGCTTGAACTCTTTGAGTATCTGAATAGATTCAAAAAAATGGTTCAAATGGCTCTGAGCACTATGGGACTCAACTGCTGTGGTCATAAGTCCCCTAGAACTTAGAACTACTTAAACCTAACTAACCTAAGGACAGCACACAACACCCAGCCATCACGAGGCAGAGAAAATCCCTGACCCCGCCGGGAATCGAACCCGGGAACCCGGGCGTGGGAAGCGAGAACGCTACCGCACAACCACGAGATGCGGGCGAGAATAGATTCATCCCAATAGATATTATGCTCTTATGCTTCCTTGATTTCGTCCACATGTTTCTTGCTTTATTAGGGTGGTACGTCCAGATATCAGTTTTGTGTGTTATGCATTATCAAATTAAAGCACTCATCAAGCCTAGCTTTCGTGTTGGTATTTAAAAATTCAGTACGGCCTTCTTTATTATAAGGCTTTTTGCTCTTCTCTTTGCAATTGATTTACAAAAGACACTGCCGGAAAAAAGCACATCTGGAAGGACGACGTCGATTTTGATGCACTGAAGACATATGCAACGTGTGTGTGTGTGTGTGGGGGGGGGGGGGGTTGCAGATGTACTGATCGTCCACCAACAGATAGCACCAGATAGCTAATAGTGCAATCTGTGTCTACTATTTAAAAGGGAATGCTCACAGCCAGACGGCTCAGCGTAGTGCAAAAATGTGAATCAAGCAGGCAGCCATACCACGGAGACGCACTTGTGCTTCTTACAGTCAACTGAGCGAGTTTGAGATGGGTCAGATTGTGGCCTTCCGAGTGGCGGAATGGTCCTTTCAGGCGACTGCCACACAAATTGAATGTGCTGCGTCAGTTGTGGAACGGTGTTGGTACCTGTGGTCACGTGAACATTGTCACACCTGTAGACGGGGTTCTGGACGTCCACGTAGCATCCAGATTGTATACCGGTCAGGTTCCTCTCAGAGCATGCTGATAAAACAGCTCCATATTTAGAAATTATATACAACCACTCGCTCACAGAAAGATTCGTACCTAAAGACTGGAAAATTGCTCAAGTCACACCAATACCCAAAAAGGGAAGTAGGAGTAATCCGCTGAATTACAGGCCTATATCACTAACGTTAATTTGCAGTAGGGTTTTAGAGCATATACTGTATTCGAACATTATGAATTACCTCGAAGAAAACGATTTATTGACATGTAGTCAGCACGGATTCAGAAAATAACGTTCTTGTGAAACACAACTAGCTCTTTATACTCATGAAGTAATAAGTGCTATGGACAGGGGATGTCAAATTGATTCCATATTTTGAGATATCCAGAAGGCTTTCGACACCCGTCCCCACAAGCGTCTTCTAACCAAACAGCGTGCCTAAGGAGTATCGCCTCAGTTGTGCGACTGGATTCGTGATTTCCTTTCAGAAAGGTCGCAGTTCGTAGTAATAGACGGAAAGTCATCGAGTAAAACAGAAGTAATATCCGGCGTTCCCCGAGGGAGTTTGTTTGCAGATGATGCTGTCATTTACCGACTTGCAAAATTATTTAGATAAGATATCTGTATAGTGCGAAAAGTGGCAATTGACCCTGAATAAAGAAAAGTGTGAAGTTATTCTCATGAGTACTAAAAGAAATCAGGTAAATTTCGATTACGCGATAAGTCACACAAATCTGAGGGCTGTCAATTCGACTAAATACTTAGGGATTACAATTACAAATAACCTAAATTGGAAACATCACATAGATAATATTGTGGGTAGAGCAAACCAAAGACTGCGTGCGATTCATTGGCAGAACACTTAGAAGGTGCAACAGGTCTACCAGAGAGACTGCTTACACTACACTCGTCCGCCCTATTCTGGAGTATTGCTGTGCGGTGTGGGATCAGCATCATGTGGGACTGACGGATGACATCGAAAAAGTACAAAGAAGGGCAGCTCGTTTTGTATTATCGCGAAATAGGGGAGATAGTGTCACAGACATGATACGTGAATTGGAGTGGCAACCATTAAAATAAAGGCGTTTTTCGTTGCGACGGGATCTTCTCATGAAATTTCAATCACCAATTTTCTCCTCCGATTGCGAAAACATTCTGTTGCCACCTACCTACATATGGTGAAATAATCATCACGATAAAATAAGAGAAATCAGGGCTCGCACAGAAAAATTTAAGTGCTCGTTTTTCCCGCGTGCCGTTCGAGTGTGGAACGGTAGAGAGACAGGTGGTTCACTGAACCCTCTCCGAGGCACTTTATTGTGAATAGCAGAGTAATCATGTAGATGTAGATAACGGCCGCCAGGTTCGTCGTTATTGTAAGGGCAGCATGGCAGATCGTACAGCGACTAAAGCATAAATAAGAGGGCCTTTGAGCGAAGACGTTTCAGCACGAACCGTTGCGAGCCGGTTATTAGCAGTGGGAGTATGGGCACACATACTTCCAGCCCGTCTTCCACTCACGCCATAGCATCGACCTGCATGGCTGGACTGGTGCCGTCAGAGGATCACTTGGAAGATGGAATGGCGCACCGCGGTCTTTAGAGAGGAAAGCAGATTCTGTCTGCATGCAACTGCTGGCGGTTTGTGCGTACGACGTATACATGGTGAACGCTCTCTCGTAGATTGCATTCGACCAAGACACACTTATCCCGTCCCAGGCCTAACCGTCTGGGATGTGATAAGCTATAGCTCTCGGTCACTTTTGCTGTTCCTCAAGGGGACATTAACCAGCGCTCGGTACGTGCACAATGTTGTTAGACCCTTTCTTTTGCCGTTCTCGCAACAGGATGGTGATGTTTTGTTCCAACAGGATAACGGTTGCCCACATACAGCCCGTGAAACACAACATGGTATGCAAGAAGAGCAGCATCTTTCCTGGCCAGCATGTTCTCCGGAGTTACCTCCAATGGAGCACGTGTGGATGTGGTGGGACGAGAAGTGACTCGTGCGACTCGTCAACCAACAACTCTGACAGAACTACGTGAAAAGATCGAAAAGGCCTGGCATAGCGTATAGCATTACAATATTTGCGATGTGTACGATCGACTGGAGGCCAGAGTCAGCGCCTACAATGCCGCGCGTATAGGCTACACCACGTGCTAATATCGGTGTTTCAGCGTGAGTAGCTACCTGGTACCTCAGAACCGCTTTACTGTTGACATGTGAATATAATCATTTTGGCGTACTCCCTATGCACTCTTGCAACAATAAATCTTGAGTGAATTGGAAATCTCTGGGAAGGTGTACTATTTTTTTTCTAGCAGTTTTAACTTTGTAAGTAGGCTGTTTAGGTTTTTATGATGGTAACGCCACGTAGCACTCTATATGAAAATCACTGACTCTGCTGTGGGTTTGCTCTGTTGTGGCCAATTACCTGTCTGCATGTCAAGAGTCAGCACTGTCTTTCCGTTGGAAGGACAACACTACTTCTTCAAGAATGCATGGAAATCCACTACTTCCGTGTACCGTTTATTTTACTGATCAGACTTTGTGCAATGTAATGACTACTGTGATGAATGACCAGGACTGCCTTTATGGACTGTGAGAAAATTTTTGCTTTTGACCAACATTGTATCAACAAGTGTGTGCATTTGATATCTTTGTTATTGTAATTGTGAATTTTTTTTTTTTCAAATCGGTATTGGCAACTGCCCAAAACAATTTGTAAAATTTTTTGTGGGGAGCATGGGGGCTATGTAAGTAGACTGTTTAGGTTTTTATGTTGGTAACGCCACGTAGCGCTCTATATGAAAATAACTGACTGTGCTGTGTGAAGGCTGTGGTTGGTTTGCGTTGTTGGAGTATATGCTATTGTAGCGTTGCGCAGTCGGAGATGAGCCGCCAGCAGTGTTGGATGTGGGGAGAGAAATGGTGGAGTTTTGAGAGCGGATGATCTGGACGTGTGTCCATCAGATACAGTAAATTTGTAAGACTGGACGTCATGAACCCTATATATATTATGACTTTTGAACACTATTAAGGTAAATACATTGTTTGTTCTTTATCAAAATCTTTCATTTGCTTAGTATGCCTATCAGTAGTTAGTGCCTTCAGCAGTTAGAATCATTTATTTAGCTGGCAGTAGTGGCGCTCGCTGTATTGCAGTAGTTCGAGTAACGAAGATTTTTGTGAGGTAAGTGATTTGTGAAAGGCATAGGTTAATGTTAGTCAGGGCTATTCTTTTGTAGGGATTATTGAAAGTCAGATTGCGTTGCGCAAAAATATTGTGTGTCAGTTTAGTGTTGATCAGAATATCGTTTCCTTGGTCAGTCTATGTCCCTCCTTCCTGTCACATTGAAGTTCAGTGCTTTCTTGGTGAGTCTCATCTTTTACTCTATTCAAGCTATAGAATAGTTGTCACATTTTAAATAGTGGAGCTGTCACGCTTATTACAATAATGTCATAGATAAAAAGTTCCACACAGTTCAAGCAATATGTGGAACATAAATAGAACGCTTAGCTAAAAACTCGAAAAGATGCAATAATTAAATTTTATGACATTGTTGCGATGTCATTACTGTTGTATGAAAGCCAGAGTTGGACAAACGAAAAGGAAGAAGACAGCAAAATAGGAGCTGCAGATATGAAACTACTGAGGAGACCAGGGTGCGGCACAAGAGGAGATTTAATAAAGAATGAAGATGGTGTGGCCGGTTGGAGTGGCCGAGCGGTTCTAGGCGCTGCAGTCTGGAACCGCGCGACCGCTACGGTCGCAGGTTCGAATCCTGCCTCGGGAATGGATGTGTGTGATGTCCTTAGGTTAGTTAGGTTTAAGTAGTTCTAAGCTCTAGGGGACTGATGACCTCAGAAGTTAAGTCCCATAGTGCTCAGAGCCATTTGAACCATTTTGATGATATATATATATATATATATATATATATATATATATATTACTAGCTGTTCGCGACCACGCTTTGCTGTGGATCAGTCTGATTAAATCGGTCAGAAAGGAAGGAGGAAGTACACGTTTCTAATATGTGTGGGAATTAGAAATAATCTCCTTCTCAGCCCTTTCTGCGTCCATCTCCTATGTGTCTCTCTTCCTGCTCCACCCTTTCTCGTCCATCGCTTCCTCCCCCCTCTCTGCCCCATTTCTGCACCCCCCCCCTCTCTCCATCTCCACCTGCCCCAACTCCCTCCCCCTCTCTCTGTCCATGGACTCCTCCTCACCTTTCTCTGTGTGTCTTCTCCTCTCACCTGTGTCTCCATCTCTTTCTGCTGCCACTACTTAACTCATCTCTCTGTCCATCGTCTCGTCTTTTGAATTGGAACCGAATCACAGTTTTCGCGAGTACTATTATAAATAATATTCAGACGCACTAGGCAGAGATTACACCTCGCAGTTTGTGTTGGCAGCGCCGAGTCGTAATTACGTCAGTATTAGATTTTTTGTCACCTATTTCCACCCACCGCTACCAAAACACCATAGCGCACAATGCGAGACTTAAGACTACTCTCTTGCATAATCGCCATTGGCCTGCAATGAATAGTTTTGGCTACAAAGTGAAAGACACTGACACACGTCCCAAGAAAATACTTAAATGCTACTCAAAATTGGTAAAAAGTTAATAAAATAAATCTGAATTCTTACATGGTGAGTGGTGACTGCAAAAACGTGCGAGGCAACGGCGTGAAACGCTTCATGCAGGTAGTAGGCGGCAAGCAGATGTAGGCGAGGCAGCCCTTGGGGAGGAGGGGGAGGTGTTTGGGGAGTGCGACAGGCGCTTGGCCAGCTGGTCCTCAGCCTCCGAGGAAACTCCTGCATTCGCCTGGAGGGGAAGTTGGTCGGGAAGGTAGAGAAAGAGAGAGAGAGAGAGAGAGAGAGAGAGGGAGGGAGGGAGGGAGGGAGGGAGGGAGGGAGGGAGGGAGGGAAAGAATTCCCCTAGCTTCTGTCTTGAACCGAAGCAGTCCACTTCCCGTCTGCGGTCAGAAGTCATACCGCCTGAGATACAAAATCACGAGAAACAGTCAAACTACGGAAATTAAAAAAAAAATGTTAAACATGTAAGGTTTGCGTCCTTAGCCGAGAGTCTCACGCGGACGACCCGTCTTCAGTTCCTGGTTCTGCCAGGGATTATCCTTGGTGGGGCGACTGCAACCGGATGCGCTCAACCTCGTGATGCTCGTTGATGAGCTACCTTACTGCAAAGCCGACAACCGCCGGGAGAGCGGTTTGCGGTCCCATGTCCTTCTATACTGCTGACACCATTAGCTGAGGATGACACAGCGGCACGTCGACATCGCGTAGTTTGCCAGGTCCAAAAATAGAAAATTCGTCTTCGACGTTATTTGTAGCCGGACATTTTGCTCTAAGAGCCGGTCCACCTACAATGACATGACAAAAGTCCTGGGATAGCGGTACGTACATATACAGACAGCGGTAATACAGCGTACACAAGATATACTCGTAAAAGGGCAGTACACTGGCGGAGTTGTCATTTATACTCAGATGATTCATGTGAAAGGGTTTATGACGTGATTATGGTTGCATGATGGGAATTAACAGACACTGAACGCGGAATGTACGAGAGTGAGTCAAATGAAAACCCTAAATTTATGAGCCGGCCGAAGTGGCCGTGCGGTTAAAGGCGCTGCAGTCTGGAACCGCAAGACCGCTACGGTCGCAGGTTCGAATCCTGCCTCGGGCATGGATGTTTGTGATGTCCTTAGGTTAGTTAGGTTTAACTAGTTCTAAGTTCTAGGGAACTAATGACCTCAGCAGTTGAGTCCCATAGTTCTCAGAGCCATTTGAACCATTTATGATAACAAATCGAATTTCGCGCCGTTATCCAGTAAGTTGGTAAGCATGCTACAAACTGCGTGCAGAATGGCCTGTAGGTGGCAGCATAGTGCAGATGCACACATACCGTCGCAGTATCAGTATAAAGATGGCCGCCCCACTTGCGACTTGCACCAGGGAAGAACAGCGTTCTGTTATTCGGTTTTTGCGTAGTGAAGGTGTGAAACATTGAAATTCATCGACGAGTGAAGGTCCAGTACGGTGATGCATGTTTGTCATAGCAGCAAGTCTACGAATGGAGTAGGAGGTTCGCAAATGGCGTGAGTTCAGTGGAAAATGCTCCTCGTCCAGGTCAGGCACAACGAGTTGTGACTCCAGATAACATTGCAGCAGTTGAAGCCATAGTGAAGGAAAACCGCCGAGTGACACTGAATGACATTGCAGCATATTTACAGAGTAGTCATGGGTCAGCACACCACATTGTGCACGATGTGCTCCAGTTCCACAAAGTGTCTGCAAGATGGGTGCCACGGCAGCTGACTCCTGAAATGAGAGAACGACGTGTTGATGCTTGTGAAGAACTTCTTCGGCGCTTTGAACGAGAAGGTGATGGCTTCCTTGCAAGAATCGTTACTGGGAACGAAACCTGGGTTCACTTTCACCAACCGGGAACGAAGAGAGCGAGCAAGGAATGGTGCCATTTCTCATCACTAAAACCAAAGAAGTTCCGAACAGAACCATCAGCAGGGAAGGTTATGCTGACTCTCTTTTGGGACGAAAAAGGCGTCATTTTGGAGCTTTACATGCCTAGAGGGACCACTGTCACCAGTGCATCATACATAGATCTCCTAAAAAATCATCTGCGGCCTGGAGTCAAATGAAAGCTACGTGGATTGCTGTCAGCAGGTGTCCTTTTGCAACATGACAATACAAGGCCGCACACTGCCCGTACAACAGTTGCATCAATCACAGACCTGCATTTTGAGTGCCTTCCTCATCCACCATACTCCTCAGACCTTGCCCCAAGTGATATGTTTGGACCACTCAAAGACGCAAAGGGAGGATAGAAGTTCCGTTCTGATGAAAAGGTACGCCACACGGGGCAGGAGCGGTTGTGCGGACTACCAAAAGAATTTTTTTCTAGAGGAATTTATGTACTTTGTAAGCGCTGGAGGACTTGCATTGAGCGTGGGGCAGATTATTTTGAAAAGTGATACAGCTTTGTACATCTTCTGCACAATTAATAATGTTTAAAAAATATTTAAGGTTTTGACTCACCCTTGTAGCTGGAGCTAGGCGCATGGGACATTCCATTTCGGAAATCGTTAGAGAATTCAATATTCCGAGATCCACAGTGTCAAGAGTGTGCCGAGAATACCAAATTTCAGGCATTATCTCGTACCACGAAAAATAAGGGCCGACGGCCTTCACTTAGCCACCGACAGCAGCAGCGTTTGCATGGAGTTGTCAGCACTGACAGACAAGCAGCACAGCGTGGAATAACCGCAGCAGTCACTGTGGGATGTACGACGAACTTGTCGGTTAGGACAGTGCGGCGAAATTTGGCGTTAATGTGCTACGGCAGCAGACGACCGACGCGAATGTCTTTGCTAACAGCATGACAACGCCTGCAGGCGCCTCTTCTTGGCTTGTGAGCATATCGATTAAACCTAGACGACTGGAAAACCGTGGCCTGGTCAGATGAGTCCCGAGTTCAGTTGGTAACAGCTGATTATAGGGTTCGAGTGTGGCGCAGACCCCACGAAGCCATATACCCCAGTTGCAAACAAATCATAGTGCTGGTGGTGGCTCCATACCGGTGTTGGCTGTGTTTACATGGAATGGGCTGGGTCCTCTCGCCCAACCGACCATTGACTGGCTACTTGAAGACCATTTGTAGCCAATCATGCTCGTCATATTTGCAAACAACGATGTGATTTCATCGGGCCACAGTTGTCCGCGATTGGTTTGAAGTACGTTCTGGACAGTTCGAGCGAATGATTTGGCCACCCAGATCGCCCCACATAAATCCCAACGAACATTAATCGAGAGATCACCTCGTGCACATCATCCTGCACCGGCAACACTTTCGCAGTTATGGACGGCTATAGAGTTAGCACGGCTCAGTATTTATGCAGAGGACTTCCAGCGACTTGTTGAGTCCATGTCACGTCGAGTTGCTGCATTACACTGGGAAAAAAGAGATCCAGTATTACCTCAGCGTAATACAGGGTGGTTCAAAAAGAATACCACAACTTTAAAAATGTGTATTTAATGAAAGAAACATAATATAACCTTCTGTTATACATCATTACAAAGGGTATTTAAAAAGGTTTTTTTTCACTCAAAAACAAGTTCAGAGATGTTCAATATGGCCCCCTCCAGACACACGAGCAATATCAACCCGACACTCCAACTCGTTCCACACTCTCTGTAGCATATCAGGCGTAACAGTTTGGATAGCTGCTGTTATTTCTAGTTTCAAATCATCAATGGTGGCTGGGAGAGGTGGCCGAAACACCATATCCTTAACATAAGAAAAAATCGCAGGGGGTAAGATCAGGGCTTCTTGGAGGCCAGTGATGAAGTGCTCTGTCACGGGCTGCCTGGCGGCCGATCCATCGCCTCGGGTAGTTGACGTTCAGATAGTTACGGACAGATAAGTGCCAATGTGGTGGCGCTCCATCCTGCTGAAATATGAATTGTTGTGCTTCTTGTTCGAGCTGAGGGAACAGCCAATTCTCTAACATCTCCAGATACTGTAGTCCAGTTACAGTAGCACCTTCGAAGAAAAAGGGACCAAAAACTTTATTGGCTGAAATGGCACAGAAAACGTTCACCTTAGGCGAGTCACGTTCATACTGAGTTGTTTCCCGCGGATTCTCAGTGCCCCATATACAGACATTGTGACGGTTGACTTTCCCGTTAGTGTGGAAAGTTGCTTCATCACTAAACACAATCTTTGAAACGAAAGATTCATCTGTTTCCATTTGAGCAAGGATAAAATCACAGAAATCGATTCTTTTAATCTTATCAGCTGCAGACAGTGCTTGACCCAATTTCAGACGATAAGGTTTCATAACTAACCTTTTTAGTAGGACTCTCCATACAGTTGATTGTGGAATTTGCAGCTCTCTGCTAGCTCTGCGAGTCGATTTTCCTGGGCTGCGAACAAATGCTTGCTGGATGCGTGCTACATTTTCATCACTCGTTCTCGGCCGTCCAGAACTTTTCCCTTTGCACAAACACCCATTCTCTGTAAACTGTTTATACCAACGTTTAATACACCACCTATCAGGAGGTTTAACACCATACTTCGTTCGAAATGCACGCTGAACAACAGTCGTCGATTCACTTCTGCCGTACTTAATAACACAAAAAGCTTTCTGTTGAGCGGTCGCCATCGTAGCATCAACTGACGCTGACGCCTAGTCAACAGCGCCTCAAGCGAACAAATGTACAGTAAATGAAAGTTTATAGCTCCCTTAATTCGCCGACAGATAGTGCTTAGCTCTGCCTTTTGTCGTTGCAGAGTTTTAAATTCCTAAAGTTGTGGTATTCTTTTTGAATCACCCTGTACTTGCGTGTTTTTCGAAACTACCGGTAACATATCTAGCAGCCCGCCTCTGAATTCCGTCGATTCCTTCCTTTAATCCCAACTAGTGGGATACGAAACACTTAAGAAGGGGTGGCACTTATGTTCCATGTGGAATCTCCTTTACATGTGACCTACACTTTCGTAAGAGTCTCCCACTAAACCGAAGTTGCCCGCTCGCCTTCCCTATACCGTCCTTACGTGCTGGTTCCATTTCATACCGTCACGCCTAGATATTTAATCGACATGACTCTGTCAAGCGACACACCACTAATACTGTACTCAAACGTGATAGGATTGTTTTTGTGGTGTCACCGCTAGACACCACACTTGCTAGGTGGTAACTTAAATCGGCCGCGGTCCTGTAGTACAGGTCGGACCCGCGTGTCGCCACTGTGTATTCGCAAACGTAGCGCCACCACAGGGCAGGTCACAAGACACGGACTTGACCTCGCCCCAGTTGTACGGACGACATAGCTTGCGACTAGACCTACCAAGTATTCCTCTCATTTGCCGAGAGACAGATTAAATAGCCTTCAGCTAGTCCATCGCTACTACCTAGCAAGGCGCCATGTGTATCATTGCTAATTGCTTACTACTATGCAAGAGATGTATTTCAACAAGAACAAGACTACATTAAAGTTAAGTATATTAAAATCTCTCTTCTTTTCTTTATAGTTTTCATCCAGTCTCCTGTTTCAGAATTTACGCCCGTCTGCGTTAGTTTCGCGTGCACCTAGCCACTCATTGTGTCGAGACCTTAGGGAATCGACACAACAATATTCGTACTCATCCGTATTGTAACTGACATTTTTCTACATTTGGAGTAAGCTGCCGTTCGTCATACCAAATAAATGATCTAGTCACATTCATGTAACCGCCGCCTGCGTTCGACTTCAATGTGGAACAACGACTCACAGTCGGCAGGTGGCAGCAGTAGCAGCGGAGGGTACAATATAGCTTCTCGGGGGACGCAGAAAACAGTACAGTCGTCGTCTCAATGGAGAAATGGAGCAACGTCTGACGTCCAAAAGGGCATGCTCAATGACTTGCCGTGCCTGGGAAAATGACGCTAACCAAACCTGGAGCCTAGGCAATAGTGGTGCACCACGGGCCATAGATGGCAGGAGTGAACGACAGTTATGGAGACGTGCAACTGTTGAGCAACTTACCGCCCAATTAAACCAACGGTTGACCTACAGTGTCTTCTCAACTGGCACTCAGCGAACGTTGCCACGTGTGGGCCTCCGCAGCATCGCCTTGTTCACGCACCCATGCTGATTGCTATTCATTGGCGACGAAGGTTGGAATTTGCACGCCAGTTCCACAGAGTGGCGACAGGAACCTTTTGAGATCAATCGCGTTTCATGCTCCGTTGGACACATGGCCATTGGCGTGTACGGCGTGAAACGTGTCAAAGCAAACACCCTTCAACAATGGTCGGAAGGTTCCAGGCCGGATGAAGGAGTGTCATGGTCTGGGGAATGTTTTCGTGGCATTCCGTGGACGATCTCGTCACTATGGAAGGCACAAGGGATCAACACAATATGCATATATCCTTTTGGGACCATGTCAACCGCTAAATGCAGTTTGTACAAATGGTTCAAATGGCTCTGAGCGCTATGGGACTTAACTTCTGAGGTCATCAGTCCCCTAGAACTTAGAACTACTTAGCCCTAACTAACCTAAGGACATTACACACATCCATGTCCGAGGCAGGATTCGAACCTGCGACCGTAGCGGTCGCGCGGTTCCAGACTGTAGCGCCTAGAACCGCTCGGCCACCACGGCCGGCATGCAGTTTGTGTTTCCTCGGAACGATGGTATCTATTAGCCGAACAATGCAACGTATCACACAGTTCGCAGTTTACGAAGAACATCAGAATGAGTTTCTCTTATTCCATGGCCACCAAACTCCCCACATTTAAACCCAATCCGGAACCTATTGGACTGCCTCGATTGGGCTGCTCGCGCCATGGATCCTCAAACCGAGAAACCTGGCGAATCTGGCCACGACACTGCAGTCCCTATGGCTGCACATCTCCGTTGGAACCTTCTAGAACCACACTGACACTCTTCCTGCACGCGCTACGAAAGGTGGTTATACAGGCTTTTGACAGATGATCACATAATGCGACTGGAAAGTGTACATATTCTGTTCTGAATCCTCCTATAATCACTCAACGACAGCATTTTTCCGTCCACTACAGCATCATCAGCAAACAGTCGCAGATTGCTGCTCACCCTCTCTGTCAGATCGTTTATGTACCGGGCGATCAAAAAGTCTAATAAATTTGAAAACTTAATAAACCACGGAATAATGTAGATAGAGAAGTACAAATTGACACACATGCTTGGAATGGCATGGGGTTTTATTAGAACAACAACAACAACAACAACAACAGCAACAAAGTTCACAAAATGTCCGACAGATGGCGGTGGACAGCAAAACGTCAGTGACTGCGCATGACAATCGTGTATAAAAGGAGCTGTAATGAGAGAGAGAATCAGATGCGCCAACAGTCGCAGCATGTTGACGTTACCTGAAAAGGCGCTTTTAGTGAAGCTATATTATCAGAATGGGGAATGTGCTAGTTCGAACCTATCGCCATAGGAAGGGGATTCGAACGGGTAAAGGTCCGTTGACAAATGCAGCTGTGGCGAGAATTATTTCGAAGTTCGAAGCCACGGGTTGTTTAGTCGATAGAGACCCCATAGTGGCCGACCGAGCACAAGGCGTAATGCTGCTGAGACAGTTCAGGAAGAAATGGAGACTGTAGCGGGTTCGTCTATGCACGGGGAAGTCAGCGCTCGTGCAGTCGCACGTCGCACCGGCATTCCATACACTGCTGTTTGGTTGGCACTTAGGCGTACCCTCCGATGCTATCCGTACAAAATCCATCGGCATCATGAACTGTTACCTGGCGATTTAGTGAAGCGGAGGGCATTTGCGGTGTGGGCGTTTCAAAAGATGGCGGAAGATGACGATTGGTTGAGTAACGTGTTGTGGACCGACGAAGCTCATTTCACGCTCCGAGGGTCTGTCAAGGCCCACAACTGTAGAATTTGGGCTACCGAAAATCCTAGAACTGTCATGGAAATTCCATTGCACGACGAGAAAGTCACGGTATGGGTTGGATTTACCACATCTACCGTTATCGGTCTTTTTTTTCCGAGGAAATGAGTGATTCTGGTTTTGTAACTGCTACCGTCACGGGTGAGAGGTACGCCGATATGTTACAGAATCGCATCATCCCCAGCCTAGCTGATAAACACCTGCTGGAACGTACGATGTTTATGCAGGATGGCACTCCACCCCATATTGCTAGACGCGTGAAAGATCTCTTGCGCGCGTCGTTTGGTGATGATCGTGTGCTCAGCCGCCACTTTCGTCATGCTTGGCCTCCCGGGTCCCCAGACCTCAGTCCGTGTGATTATTGGCTTTGGGGTTACCTGAAGTCGCAAGTGTATCGTGATAGACCGACATCTCTAGGGATGCTGAACGACAACATCCGACGCCAATGCCTCACCATAACTCCGGACATGCTTTACAGTGCTGTTCACAACATTATTCCTGGACTACAGCTATTGTTGAGGAATGATGGTGGACATATTGAGCATTTCCTGTAAAGAACATCATCTTTGCTTTGTCTTACTTTGTTACGTTAATTATTGCTATTCCGATCAGATAAAGCGCCATCTGTCGGACATTTTTTGAACTTTTGTATTTTTTTGGTTCTAATAAAACCCCATGTCATTCCAAGCATGTGAGTCAATTTGTACCTCTCTATCTACATTATTCCGTGATTTATTCAGTTTTCAAATTTATACTGACTTTTTGATCACCCGGTATATAGGGAACAATAACGGTTCTATCACAGCTTCCTGGCGGTATCCTTTGACCATGCCCTAGTCTCTGGTGAACAGTTGCGTAAGCTATGTTATAAAAGTCCTAGGGTCAGTATAATCTCGTGTGCTCCAACATTTCTCCTGGACCCAACTGTTTGATGTTAACGAACGCAGTCGGTACCAAAACAATCAAGCATAAAATGTCATCCATCGTAAGCACATGATCGTCGGTTGAGAGGCAGCGAAGGGATTAGCGCTGCCTTAACGGCGATCCGCACGAGCGAGTATCAAAAACCACCTCGACAGACGAGCATAATAGAAAACTGCCTCGTGAAGTACGGGGTGAGACCCCAGAACTAGTCTCGCGCACGCACACAGGCGCCGCGAAGAATGATCCAGAGGGATGCGGCTGTTGTGAGCGTTGTGTGTGGGGCGCTGCGGTCCACCTGGCAGGCGGCGGTTTTTTGTGGCCGCCCGGGGGAGCCGACCGGAACCGTGGCAGCGGCAGCTGCAGCGGGCAGCTGGCAGCTGCAGCCAGCAACAGGTAGGCAGGCAGGCGGCGCTGCGCAGTGCCGCCCTGGAGCCCGCGCCATGAGGAACGTGCTGCTGCGACCACGCCTGCTCGCCCTGGCCGCCGTCGCGGACGCAAGGTCAGTCACTCCGGCACGCGTCCCTCCACTGTGTCCATCCGCGCACTACTTGTGGTGCTCCCGCTTCCGGAAGGTGTCTCCAGCAGTTCTCCGTAATTGCACGCATCTCGTGTAAGGGCTGCTTCGATGTCTCTTCGCCCTGCGGTAACGGTCTGCACTGCTGCCGAGAAGTAGTGTTTTAGCGCCCTTCTCTGCTGAAGTGCAACTCCACCGTTCGATTCCAGGTGACTGACCCAGGTTTATTCAGCGGTGGGGGAGTCCAGGAATGAGATCCACGCGGCCCTGTCAGGCCAGACGAAGTATTGTGTGAGTAAACTATCCGATCTAACAGGCGCAGGTTGCAGTTAAAAGGCTCCGTGGCATAGAGGCCCCGAAAGATATACAGGGTATTTCAAAATGAATAGATAGATTTTAAGGCTTTGTAGCATTTATTACAATCAACTTACAATTATAACTTGTGCATCGAATGAAGGCTGCAGTGGATACACCGGTTCCCGTGAGATCACCCAAGTTAAGCGCTGTTGGGCGTGGCCGGCACATGGATGGGTTACCATCCAGCCGCCATGCGCTGTTGCCATTTTTCGTAGTGCACTCAGCCTCCTGATGCCAATTGAGGAGCTACTCGACCGAACAGTAGCGGCTTCGGTCAAGAATACCACCATAACGACCGGGAGAGCGGTGTGCTGACCCCACGCCCCTCCTATCCGCATCCGCATCCTCATCTGAGGATGACACGGCGGTCGGATGGTACCGGTAGGCCACTCGTGGCCTGAAGACGGAGTGCTTTTTTACATCAAATGAAAAAGCAACCCAAACAGGTTTTTTTGTGTATCTGTACGTAAACGGAAGGGTATGGAACGACCAAGAGTGACTGAAGAACCTGTTGAACTAGTGAGAGTCTTTCACGCGTAGCCCAAAGAAATCATTCCGAAAGGCTATAGTTGGAGTCACGAACGATGGCGTTCGAGTTTAGGCTTGTTCTGCGCACCTACGTCAAGCATTCTGGAACAGCAAATGCGCGTGCAGTAGTTTCCTGAGCGATGTGCTCTAAGTGCCGTAGCTAATGCGAGCATTAAACGTGATCGCTGTGAGTTATTTAGTGAATTTTTATTCCAGGTGTTGCGAGTTGTCATCTCTGATTGTGGTGGTAAGTGATACATTACGCATAACCAAGCGAGAGAAATAATTTGCAGGGGATAAGCTTTCTTCAGCCGGAAAGCTCGCGAATGCGCGTTGCGCAGTTGTTGCTTGGAATCGTCAACAATGCAATCCTCCATGCCTCGATAGCCGGCCGGAGTGGCCGAGCGGTTCTAGGCGCTACAGTCTGGAACCGCGCGACCACTACGGTCGCAGGTTCGAATCCTGCCTCGGGCATGGATGTGTGTGATGTCCTTAGGTTAGTTAGGTTTAAGTAGTTCTAAGTTCTAGGGGACTGATGACCTCAGAAGTTCAGTCCCATAGTGCTCAGAGCCATTTGAACCATGCCTCGATACGCACGAACCGCCATCTTTCGTGGATCGGACTATAGTCGTGAATTACCAATTCCAGTGACGTCTGTGTGGAGCCTTTTAGGGGAGATGCTTACAGCTGCGTCCTTATCGTCTGCTGCTGTTACAAGCTCTGAACTCTGCAGACAACAGATTACGTGACAACTACGTTGCGGCTTCGTGATGAAGATTTTATGTATCGTGCCGTCTTCAGTGATGAATCGACATTTCACCTAAGTGGAAATGTGAACACACGCAATGTGTGCATCTGGAGGTCAGCAGACCCTCACGAGATAGTACGTTTGCAAAGAGACTCCCCTAAATTGAATGTATTTTGTGCCATACCCAGGCGAAAAGTTTATGGGCCTTTCTTTTTCGGGGTAATTTACAAGAATTCCAGAATGAGATTTTTCACTCTGCAGCGGAGTGTGCGCTGATATGAAACTTCCTGGCAGATTAAAAGTGGGTGCCGGACCGAGACTCGAACTCGGGACCTTTGCCTTTCGTGGGGAAGTGCTCTACTATTTTCAAGAATGATTGCCTCCCGAAGTTGCGTAGTCCAAACGATACATACCGAACGTGCGATGCTAAATCGATCACGCGACTCTGGTGGCGAGCGTTATTATCAGTTATTTGTGATCGTCATTTTTATCTGTTTTCCGTCATTCCCGTAGTTACTCTAAGTTATACACCTCCGCGAATTAATGGCAAAAAGGGAATTGTTCCCGTAGCGTACACATCACATGGACTTTCACATGATGACAACACCGACAACGAGTAAGGTAAGTCGTCTGCTTTGTAATTATAAGTATTTTTTGTAACCGTAAACATACTCATAACGCCCGCCACCAGAGTCGCGTGATCGATTTAGGATCGCACGTTCGATATGCATCGTTTGGACCACGCGACTTCGGGAGGCACTCATTCTTGGAAATTACCTTTTTCGGTGTAACAATTGTAACTGGTGTTTCTTATCTTGATGCGATCGAACTATAGCTGTTTCCTCAATTAGGAGAAGCTGAACCACAAACTTTATTTGGCAACAAAATGGTGCGCCGCCTCATTGTCAAACTCAGTACGCGATCGATTAAACGCCACTGTACCTGACAGCTGAATTGGCTGCAATGGGTTGGTTGATAGAGCTTCTTTTTCATGAGCTCAACGTCCACACGCGATATGACACCATGCGATTTTTTACCTTTGGGGATCATACGAGATCATTCGTCTGTGCCTACGCGGATGTACCGAACTTCAGAAACAGCATTGTTGCAACAATTACTCCAGACACATTGATCAAGGCTTGGGAAGAGCTCGCCTATCGACTAGATGTGTGATGAGTGCTGCTTACATGGAACACTCATATCAAAAATTGAGTTGCCGTTTCATGTGATGTATTATTTGTAATTGTGTGTTAAATGTAATAAATGCAACAAAGCCTTAAAATACGCATATTCAGTTTTAGACACACAATATTTCAATATAATATTCAATAATGCATAGCGGAATTTATATTATCAGGTACCATTATAAATATTTTCCACTCGGATTTAAATAATGATTGACGACGTTTTTAGAAGTGTATTATCTAGTGATGTTTTTCAGTCAAGTAATAAACTTCAGGCTGAGCCTTGAAATCACAATTAGCTCCAGGTAGCAAAGGTTTGAGGGCGTGTTTTTGCATAGAGTAGAGCTACTTATGGGCCCAGAAGTCTCAAAACAGCTGAGCCTAACGGAGCTGTACAAACCTCCCCATAATGTTCACATTTCGCCGCTTACAGCGAAGGGAGACCAGCAGAGTGATTGAGCAATCAATCTCGAATCCTTGTTTCTCAATATTTCTTTAATGCTTTGATATGGCATTATAATCGACTTTTTATATTAATATTGTGATAGTATTATGACCAGACGAAACGACATAACTGTAACTGTGCTTCCTTTTATCGCCCAGGGAGAAGGATCATCAGACAAGAACACATGAAATCTTATTTCACTTAATTACATAAATAAATAAAAGATTTAATTAACTCTGGCTCAGCTCTTTGTCTCAGGATTGCTTAATTATTTACAACTGTCATTGACTACGAAAGTATCATATGATGCACAGATTGACAAACCGATCTCTTGCAGTACAAAATGCAACTTGTACGAAAGTACATTTCATCATAAACTTTAACTGTCACTGTCCAACACGAAGATGTTAGCTGATGTAGCTGACGTCTCCAACTGGGGCTGAGCATTTGTGTGCTCCACACTATATTGAACTCACTGTGAGGCTACTGCTATGCTGAGAGAGAGGCGTGGTCTTCTGGAGTGCCTCTCATTGGCTGTTGTGGACTGCAGTGAGCCCTCGCTAATCTCTGTGGTATGGATTCGCGTCGTCGACTCACTTGGCAGTGCAATGTGGACGATACCACAGATAGTATTGAAGATACAGTTTTGTTTCTGGCACTGGAAGGTTTGCCCGTCTGTGGTACAGGCACTTTAAATTTGCAAATGTCACACTAGAGAGCACCAAAAATACAGTAATATTTCATTATCTGCGTAGGGTTTCATAAACGATTAGATGAAGAAATTAGTCTTTGATTTCAGTTACTAACAAAGCTAAAGCCGTTTGCTAGGTAAAGACCGTTATTTCCAAGTTCCATTTTGTTACTTGACGATTTATGCGTGATGTGTCATACATAGAATTGCCAAAACACGTATTTTTAACATAATCGAAAGGGTAAAAAAATCGGTAGGACATTTGGATTTGCAGCCTTCCCTTATATTGAAAGCGCGGCCCACCTCTGTGTCATGCTATCTTTATATCTACCTACACAGGGTGAACCTGAACTACGCGAAGTTGTTTAGGAATATTTTTTGAATACCGTTAATAGGAACATCGAAAAATAAACATGGACACACGTCAGTTCAAGCTACAGTGTGATTCTGGACACCCATGAACTCTTGGATGTAGTGACAAGACATATGTGGCTAGGCCAAAGTCTATGTTAATTTGAAAGGTAATAATTTATTTGTGAGTTGGTGAAGCCAACGAATGTAAATGCCAAATAAATTTCTGGTAACATATTGACCTATAGTGTAGACTAATGTTTAGATTTGCGCCATATTTAAATGCACTTCGCCATACTTAAGACTTTTTCCTTGATAACAACTAAAACTACAAGTCAAATTCAGAAAATATATATTAGATTGTGTACAAGTCACTGACAAGTATCCTGATGCATATTATGCATATACAAGGCTTCAGTTGCCCCTGTTGATAGGTTTTATGCAACCTGCAATGCCATCAAAACCACGTGCTAGATTTTCATATTCTCAAGCTCACTACATGCGAACTAGCAGTCCTACAGAGAAAAATGAACAGAACCTTTTTGTAGGAAATTTAATGTAGTAAAATTTTTTACTGGCCTAGGTTTTTCCTGAGGGCCACAGTTTTCGACTGATTCTAGAAAAACGTGTTCGAAGGTCTTGAGTAATTCGAAAACTAAAACCTCTAGCGAAAATGTATGTATCCCAGTACAAAATTTAACTAGACTACATTAAATTTTATGAAAAGTTCCTGTTCTTTTTTTCTGTCGCAGCAGTAGTTTGTACATACTGAGCGAGAGAATATGAAAATCTTGCACGTGGTATTTGAACTTTTACCGTCAGTTCTGACATTTATTCTTGCTGAGTTGAGCTGTTCTAGATGGGGTGTTTTTGATTTCTCATTGCTACTTTTGTATTTTTGGCGGTCTGTGGAAGTCGTTAAATTGTAATCCTTCATATGAAGCTCGTCATTTATACCTGGACCGTGATCGCAGTTCGCAGAGTATGTGACTCATGTAGACATTTCTGCTTTGGCTGGCGGTCTATTCAAAAATAAAACTGCTCGTTCTTTCAAGGGCTTTAGTTGGCACAGACTGATGGCACAAATATTTAGAGGTCAGGTCTCAACTACCGAATCAAAGCGGCTGGTTCCAGTAACAATGGGCCGGCGATTGGGTCAACGCTTCACAGAAACTGTACCAAGCTTCGTGTAAGTTTAAGAATTGCGAATGAGCGTGAGTTTCTGTGATGATTCTTCCAGGAATGTCTTTGAAAAATGTTTCACAGAAAGAGCGGAAACGGAGAAGTAGCGGGAAAACCCAAGCGAGAGACGAGCCATGTTGTCCTCCATTTCAGCTTTTCTTCTGCTCTCCGTCTCGCCATTGTTTTAATTTCGCGCCGTTTGTTTGTTTTCTGTGCCGTGACTTGCAGTGTCCTATTTTTAAGAGACTCGATGCCGATGCGATTGTCCTCTGAAGTAACCGATTGCCAAATCCGATTTTTTTCGCGATTTATATACAACCCTCGTTTTGTATACACAGATTAAATGTACCGCCGTCTGCATATTTGTCGGTCAGAATGACCACTATTTTTGCGAGAGTAAATAAACGAGAAATTATAATAACGTGAGTCTATTTAAATTCGTATTATGTTACAGAAATTCATGGCTTAAATCGCTGCTAGTAAATCCATGTCAAATGTGTGCATTTAGCTCTCCATCACAGGTTATTTCGTAATTTGCGACTAGAGCTGATCATCTCCCTCTAATACCACAGCACCTATCCTTCAGCTTCATAGGGAGCACCATACTTTGTCTTTCACCATATCTTCTGCTCTTCAACAGCTGTTACTCGTATTCAACTCAACATAAAATCTCCCATCATCGCAATACAAGGTACATATAACTTCCATGCCTCCCTCAAAGTTCCATTGTCATCTAAGGAAAATGTTCCTCTTTCTGAACATTAGCACACCACATTAACATCCGTAGTCCCAACAAGCTAAGCAAATCAATATTTACCAATTTACCACCATCAGGCCAACAGTAATGATTTAGTGAAAATCACCGGACGCTACCTGCTTATTGTAATACACTTTACGCTGACAAAGGCAAAAAAAAAAAAAAAAAATAACGGATCCACCTTGGATAAATTGAAATCCTCGTTAATAACTACGAAAAACTACAAACTCTTAAATCGGTCAGAATGCACAAATAAACTGACTTACGAACAGTATTAATATCTGTGTAATAAATATCCGTGTAAGATTGCATACGTAAAAGGATCTCTTTGTAAATGAAACCACAGAATGTGGATGCTCTATAAGGAGAGGGATAGGAAAATCCAATGTTTCTTTGTTGAGGGTTTCATCAGGCGAAGGGCCTGCCAATCCAAATTCGAAGGAATTGTGGAATATGTAGTAAGAGGGAGTGGTCCAGCATATGGACGCAAGTTAAATGCGTAAGTCTGTGTCCCCCCCACCCATCAATATGATTATTTATTTCTCAGTTTTGCATCTGAGGCAACTATCTCGTTTACTCGGCTGTTAATTGCATCTTCGTGAAGTATAAATAACTAAACAGCGTTTTTTCAGTGAATATGTTCCGTCTCCAAATGCGTATTAGAGCAGGCCGGTAAAACTCCCATCTCCTGATGACATTACCCCATCATTGGAAACAGAAGAAAGATATTTTGCCAGTCAAAACTTTTTTTAAACGTGGGGTTTTAGAGGATGCTAAATCTAGATGTGCTGAATCATAAAAAAGCTGTCACTTCAAACATCCTGATCTTCCCATATTCGAAGTTCCTTTATGGACAGCTGTATAGTCGTGACGAACATGGTTATCCTTTGCTAGCTATTTTTCATACAACTGGTACAGAAAAAATGTTAGAATTCTCTAGTATGTAATCTGGAAGCTACTAACTCAGCAAGTCATGGTTGTGTATTGTGGTACACGGCATCCAACGTCCATGACAAGGGTGCGTTTCCACCATGGGAACTCTCGTACTAGGACAGACGTCAGACACTACCCAGACTGTTCGTGCTACTCAACATCAAATGGTTCAAATCGCGGTCGCGCGGTTCTAGACCGTAGCGCCTAGAACCGCTCGGTCACTGCGGCCGGCTACTCAACATCACAAGGTGATGTAAGTAACCTATTATCTTCCTGTGAGCGGTACAACGAGTAGAAAATCACCTTATCCAAGGGACTAACCAAGTTGTAACGCTATTTTTTTAACACTATCCTCCTGTCAGAAGAAAATCAACAACTCGCAGAATTGTCATGAACAGCTATGAGTTTGCAATCTGCACATAACACCGAATGTGTTCCCGCGGAGATGTTGTGTACTATCTCAAGGACTTATGGGGCGATAATTCAAAGAAGCGTGTTTAAAAAGTAATGGGAATTTATTAATTTTGCGTATTAGTTCGATTCGCGAGATGTTTTTGCTGTGAGGCTGGTAAATATGTCAGAAAATTATGTCTTCAGTTCAGCCATCTCAGATATTTATTCTGATGTCAACTGTCAAAAAGACTGCACGTGTGTCGGCAACTAGGCAGAAACCCAAGAGGACGCCATAAAATTACATTTATTTTATTCCTTGGCACAAATATTAACCTTTTTATTTCTGAATATGTTACAATTGGCTTACTAAATCGTATCCTGTGCTCCGATTTGCTGACATCTTGATTTCAGTGCTTGCCTAGATCTCATGCCGTATTTGGTGGTATCCGCATTTATAATCCCGTATTAGGGGACGTCCATTAGTTACGAGAGGTTTACCTTTTAAAATCTGGAATGCCTCCCGCTTTGTTCAAATTTGTTGCTACCCCCCCCCCCCCCCTAAATGAGGTTTACCCGTAGTCGGGTAAAAATACGTAAACGTGAAAAAATACGTACTTGTGTTAAACATTCATTAAATACTTTAGTAAAAACGTTTTATTTAGGAAATGTATTAAGCAGTGTTTTTAACACGTTATTAAAAACACTAAACATGCCACCCTCTGTATAATTCGGACGGACAGGCAAACTGAGACAGGAGGACAAAAAGGCTATACAAAAATAGTATTAATCGTTTTGAAGAATCAGAAAAAACTGATTTTCTAATGATCCATTATATACATAAATGTCATTGAACCTTTACTTTACTTTGCAGATGAAAGACAATATCGTCGTATCCTTGAAACGGTACGATCACGTAGCTTTCCCATCTGTTAATGTATGTGATTACTTAGAGAATTCTTATAGGTGAAGTTCAACTTAGCTTCTTTCCACAAACGATTATCTTCTTGCTCGCGTGTATGTTTCGACTTGTCGGCATGCTGCTTACTATAAGCATTGTAAAAGTTTTGATAGGAATTCGTGATGAATACAATAACAATACAATACATCACGACTCACTGAACGAGATGCAATGATTTAGGTCGACGCCGCAAGAAACTCCTCGGTTGAAATTTGATACTTGTGCGGCACTTGTTTTGAATCTGGCAAAGCCCGGGCATACACACGTGTAAAACGTTCAGTTCAGAGAGGCCATAGACACTGGTGGGTATTTTAATAGTTCCTATTTTCGGGATTAATTTTATAAAACAAAAGCTATCCGTTACAATAATGTATATTCTCTGTATTAAAAACTTGACGTGATATTGTCATTGCCTCCTCCCCCTTTAAATGAGATTTGGTGAGATTTTCCTGACCCCCCTCTTCCCCCCCCCCTCCCCCATTTTCAGCTCACGCCATTAATAGACGTTCCCTTACGAATTTATCCAATTTCAGCTATACGCTCCTTTAGATCTCTTTTCAAAATGCGTCTGTTTTAGTGCAGTTTATTCTGCTACAGTGTCAGGAAGTGAAGTGCAATAACCGTACATAAAACCGTTACCGAAAACGAATGAGAGAACTGTATTAGATTTTGTTGTAAGAATAAAGTGCAGCAGAGTTTTAAATATTGCTTCTGGTAGGTGTGCTATGAGTAAAACAGTGTTTTGCGAGTGATATAACCATTTAGAAAATAGTCGTGAAAGGTAATGAGCGCCCGGGACACCCTAGCACATCATTAACCAATGAAATCCTAGGAAAAATAAAAAAAAATGATTTTGAACGATCACCGAATCACAGTCAGAGAAATCGTTCATGGTGTCGGTATATCTGTTTTACCTCACACCTTGAAACTATTTCGGAAGTTTCGGGTATGAAACGTATTTCAACAAAATTTGTTCCAAAATTACTGAATTTCTAACAAAAGCAGCGCCGAACGTAAGTTACACAGGAGTCTCTAGATGAAACGTGTCATAACAGACGATGGCTTTACAGATGTTATGTTGAAACTAAGGCATGGGGTGCATGGTTTTTCGTCTTTTTCCATAAAGTTGTATAGGGAACAAATACTTCGGCAGTTTACCTCAGCAGTATCCCTGGGTTCATAATTCCAGCAGTAGCGAAAACTGTTGTTAACAGAACATAATTATCGTAATTCGTAGTTTATTAAGAATGCAGATTCAACTACTGGTCGGCTTCATTAAAAATGTGGCGGCTGTTTAATTCCCAAACAACAGTTTGGTTTTAACGATTTTAATTAAACGCTGTGGCTTTCAAATGTATGAAAAGAAGAGAAAAACGTAAATGAGGGCAAGCCTGAAGCATACGACATACCACCTGTAAAATTGTGTTTTTTCAGGCAAAAAGAAAAAAATCTGTTTCGAAGCACGGTCCAGTTCGTCAGCTTTACGTCATTTCTAGCGCGTATAGAGACGGTACGGGAAGAATCTGACGAAGCTAGCAGAACCGCTGGTCGTATCACTACAGTGTAGCAACCGGAAATATTTTTGGTTAGATATAAGATTTACAAATTGCTTGTAATAAGATGTTTCCTAAACTCAGTACTATTAGCATTATTACAAACGCCAATCACAAAGATAAAGTGAATCTCTAAATACGTTGGTACCTGAAAGAGATGTCTGCTGTAAAATCTTTGCTCATTGTCAGATTTAGGTTTTTGTTTTTGGTAGCCCGTTTAGGAATTTTATACATCGGTTGGACAAAACTGGGTTTTCGGCAACCTCCCCTACACTCACATTTTGTTCGACTTAGAAGTTTGAATGTACTTTTGTCGTTAAAAAATTGCAGTAATTCTTGGTTTGCACGAGAAAACTCGTTGCATTTTTTGATACAATTACTCCTAATTTTACGTCAGTACTTTGTAGATCATACGATCATTTACCTTATGTTAACGCCTTGTTCTTATTCGTTTTCCTCTAATTCTTCCTCTAATGTAGCCATTCCACTAAGCAGATAGCGCAGTTTGTAAAACTGATTTAAGTTTAATAATCCACGTGACACTCATATGGAATCTTTTCTAGTATGAATGATGTTGTGGATGATCTACTCGCATTTAAAAGAGCAGAGTTGAAATAAACGTTCAACCAACCAAATTTAGGTTTTTCTTGGTCTCCCTCCATCACGTGATTCAACAAGACGAATACCGAGTTATCTTCCCCAGTGGGCCAGCCTGTCCAATGATCCGTGTTAAATGATGTACACTTCTACCAAGTTAAACTGACACGATTCACGATTTAAAAGAGTAATTTAAAGGTGAAAATATCTGCCCTGCACACTTAATGATTCCAGGAAACCACTTTTCCCAGTTTTGCTACCGACAAACCTATGTCACTCTTTTGAACTTGAGCTATTCACAAAAAAAGTCTACACTCATTGGACTGCAAGCAGAATACTGCAAACTTTCATTACAGTCTGAAAAGTTTTTGCACATTAAATCATATGTAGATATGTATCGCACATGGAAACCTACTCTTTAATCTGTGCATTTTAATGCCCAGCAGTTATGCGTAAATATATATACATATTCGAAAAAAAAGATGTAAAGAATTCCTGTTCTTTCTTCTGTCCAGTTCACGCTCTCATTTCTTTCAAAAAATGTAATCCATTAATCTACGATATTAGTCCTAGCGAACTAATAATGTATTGACAAATATTCGTCCGGTATTTCTGATCTCTGTATATCTACCTTTTGCAGACAATTATCTAATTATGCTAACAAAGACTATTCCCGATCAGCTCTTACCTAATTGAAAAAGTCACTTGCTGCGGCACAGTGGGCATGTCACTAGAGTCTCATTCGGAGAGACCAGGGTTCAAATACCCGCCTAACCGCCCAGATTGAGGTTTTCTGCGGATTCCGTAAAGTAGTTAACACAAACATTTGGGTGGTTCCTTAGGACAGTAAACAGCTAAACTCATCTGAACTTGTGCTGCGTCCCTTAACGACGTTACTGTCCACCATATGAAACCGTACCCTTTCTTCCCACAGTATGTCCCTCTATATCAATAATATATCTATATATTTGACAAATTTATGAACTGTCCGTCCGGTCATGGACGTGTGTGTTCGCTGTATTCAGATTTGTGTCTGTGTTGTAATTTAACGTCGGTTTGTAACAGCGAGTTGTAAATTTAAAAAAAAGTTCAAATGGCTCAAGCACTATGGAACCTAACATCTGAGATCATCAGTCCCCTAGAACTTAGAACCACTTAAACCTAACTAACCTAAAGACATCACACACATCCATGCCCGAGGCAAGATTCGAACCTGCGACCGCAGCAGCAGCGCGGTCCTTGTTTTTGGCAGGCTATCCACTAAGTCACTTTACAACTAAATGTGAGGGAGATGCGATGGAGAGTTTCGCTTGCTGGGTGCTGTATGTTTATCATGGAGGTATAAAAAGGAGGGCGGGGACACTACAGACTTACATAGTACTTTGTTTTGAAGCCAGAGAGGGCGGCGCCTGTCGCCATTTTAAGTAGCCAAAAACATTAGCAGACCACTGTTTACGAGTGCTTCTTGTTTATTATTTCTGTCGTGTGCGCGTAACAACTGTTTTAAATACTAAAAAGTATGGAGCTTACATGAATAGTATAATGTCAGGAAGGCAATTTCGAACGTTTTTCTGTTTTCTAATGCGTATTTGCTCTAGTCATAAGACACAGCCAGTGACGTCACAGGGAACTGTCACCGCGATGAACTATGGGGGCATGAATGCGGTGAACCTAAGGTGTTGGGCTAATTAAGTTGACGGTTATCGGATTTAAGTTTGTGACGTAATTCCACCTCCCTTCTTTTCTTTCCTTCATGATTTTTACAGGTTTTTTTAAATCTCTGGTTAGAATTTTTTGGTGTTATGTGTGATTTCATAAGTGTTTCCTTTACAATGGTCGATAATTTCAACTAAATTTTCTAAGTAGGTCTTATGTTCCGAGTCAGTTCGTTCACTGAGTAAGTCGTTCGGGAAATTTCTCGTATGTGTGTGATATCTCTAATTCCTCCAAAACATTCATTATACGTCTTTTAGATATTTGATACAAAGTCTGTACAATGTTGTGCTTTTTCATTATATGGGCCAAATAGCGAATAAAATGAACGAACTTTTACACACGACTTTTACAGAAAAGACCAATAATCTGAAAATACGAATTCGATTAGGAGAAGCCAAAATCTCAGAATTTTTTTGGACCCAGGAGTGTATAAAATTTCTTGTGAAAACTACGAAATTCTACACCGGACGAACGGAAAGAAAAATCGACATAGATTCAAAGGACATACGAGAATGTGTGAAGCCAGTCAGTCAGCTTAAAAATATGAATATTTGGAAGAATTATGGGCATACATAAACATGAGAAATTTCCCGAACGACTTACTCAGTGAACAGACTGACATGAAACAGGAGTCGTACTTAATAAATTTTGTTGAAATTTTCGACCACGAGAAATGATAAACAGATAACACATATAAAAAAATTTAACCAAATATTTAAAAAATCTCAACATCTGTGCCACAAACACACTAACTCTGACTCTGTAAGATGAAAGATTTGTGAACATAAAGCTTCGAAGGATTTCAACGGTCAAGTAGCTGTGAAGCAGTTATCACGAAAAATTTCGTATTATAAAAACTGTGTTATTACAATAACATTATTTGATAATAGACAGCTAACAATTGGCCTCTGAATACCATTTGATCGTCAACGCGTTTTAGACGTAAGTAAAAACGCAATTTATAAAAATTACGTTATAGATCATAAATAAGATTTATTATTCATAGCACCCACAGGTGCGCTTGAAAATAATATTGTAAGTCGAAACAGGTAAGTTTGTTGCGCAGAAATCTGTAAATACAAGCAATTAAAGATTACATTACAGCTTATAGAATCGACTTGTTACAATTACTTAATTCAATGTAGAAGTTATGCAGCCGAAAACAATAACCATTAGAGATTGTCCAGATCCACGGAAAATCGAGAAAACGTCTATTTTGTGAAGTGCTCATAGGCACACGGTCAAAAAGAGTATGTATTTTTTTATAAAATAGTGTAACACAGTCTCTAGCCTTGATAATGACTTAATTCGGCGAGAGAGGAAGTCCACATGTAACCTGAGGCATGCAACATCTATCTGAAGCCATACGTAGATGAACAGATTTCCCTAGGGTCCTTCACGACCTATCCGACTCCAAATATACACAGCAAGCATTTCTCTTCGTAGTTTCCGCCCGGTTACTCTTTCAGCGGACCTACGTTTACTGATAGGCGGCAGTTCTTGGCGTGTTTGGCGCGAAACACGTCACCGATCACTGTGGGTTAAGATATTTTTAAGACCACTGTTCTTAACGTCGTTTTTCATGGCCGCTAGTCATAAGCCATTCCTTGTAGAAGCGTTGGACGGTTGCAGTTGATGCACCAACTAAGGCTGCGGTCACATTGGCATCGATAGCAGTGGACTACAACGACGACCGACATCGGCCGAGACCGCCGATCTTGTCAAATCAAGAAGGTCACAATGTATCCGATCCATCGCCCAAACTTACAGACTTCTGACGAAAATTGGTGAAATTCAGATCAGTTTGTTTTCTTCGGTCGTATCGGCCGACGCGATACGAAATATGGACTGTGAGAAACTGATAAGTTTAGTCAGATGTACAGGTTTGTCGCATCCCAAGGATGAAAAATATCATAATCGGGAGGAATGTATGGATTGAAATCGCCGGTTTATTGAAAACCATAAGTAGACAACATCTGTAACCGAAACTTTAGGCGCAAATTATAACCTCAAAAAATAGTTTGTTCAAGTGAGAAGGGAATGTGATAGGCGGGATTTAGCGGTCTGCAAATTATTAGTACTGCTTACTGACGTTTATATGCCAGTAGAGGGCTGATTGTTACATGAAATGGGTTGCAAATGTAGTATATGTATGTCCACTTCATGTCTTACACGCGTATACTGCGTGACAGTCATTCAAGGCCAACTGGCGTATATCTGCACAATTCCAAATATTTTTTATTTATTTAGCGTATGGCTAATACAGACATATCATGAAATTAAATTACATATGTACATATTGACACACAAGAAACTTAAGTTTGTCTTTACAACTGAATATCCAGTCCTTCAATCCAGCGCACTGCATCTGGAGTTGCTAGCAGGAAGTCCTCTTTGGCGCCGTGATAGGCTCGAATCCTGCACTCACTGGCAATGTGGTGAACAGTCTGGTATGGAGCCCCGCAGTCACAGGCTGGATAAGGCAGCTTCTTCCACTTAAGAGAGAGCATCCCTGCATCGGCCATGGGCGGTACGGCTTCTGTTGAGACAAGTCCAGGTCTTGCGTGGTAGGTCGAATCCACTTGGAAGTTAAGCACCTGAGAAGATGTTATGCAGGTGCACATCTGTCACTGCTTCCCACCGACCTTTCCGTTCTTCAAGAGGTTTAAAATCCTTAGCAACCATGTCAGCAGCTTCGCACAGAGTGGATGGCGTGATTTCACTCTCTTGCGATTTAAAAGTGGCAGGTCGCTATGCACGGGTAGGTTAGAATTCCTGGAGATCTTGTGGAATTCCCTCATAAGGGCAGTACATCTGCGTAGATCAGGAGGCATTATACCGGTTAACAGTGGAAGCCAATAAACTGGAGTAGATCTGATTGCGCCAGATATTACGCGCATTGTCGTATTCAGCTGGGTATCAACAAGCCTTGTATGATGACTATTCGTCCAAACAGGTGCACAATACTCAGCACTTGAGTATACCAAGCCCAGAGCTGAAGACCGCAGGGTGGTTGCTGAAGATCTCCAGATAGTTCCGCATAGCTTATGGAGGATGTTGTTTCGAGTCCTCAACTTTTGAGCTAAGTTAAGAAGGTGGTGTTTGAAGCATAGTGTACGATCCAGGATGACACCAAGATATTTTGGGTTCCAATTATGACGAATTCTGCCTCTGAAACTTCCTTCCAGTTTTACGTTGGCCAACCGGTTATTTAGATGGAAGCAACACACTTCTGTTTTACTCACACTGGGCTGGAGTCTCCAGATTTTGAAGTAATTATCTAATGCAGACAGGTCATTGGCTAGAATCTCTACTGTTGTCTTCATTTCCTGGTGTTTGACGGCTAGAGCCAGGTCATCGGCATAGCAGTATTTTCTGGACGAAGTGTCAGGTAGATCAGATAGATATAGGTTGAACAGTAAGGGTGAGACAACCGATCCTTGAGGCAATCCGTTGTTCAGCTTCCTCTCTTTACTTATGTTCCTTCCAGTGATTACCTGGAACTTCCGATCACTTAGCATGCTGTTAATCAGTCGAGCCATTCTTGTACAGGGTCTGATGCGGAGAAATTTGTAGATGAGGCCTTCCCTCCACACAGTGTCGAAGGCGGCAGTTAGATCAACAAATGCCACAGATGTTTTCTGCTTCATTTGGTATCCTGACTCTATGGAGGATGTGAGAGACAATACTTGGTCGCAGCAGCTACGCCCTGGTCTGAAGCCTGCCTGATCAGCTGGAACGTTCTCTAGGATAGCGTTACTTATTAATTCCAAATAAATTCAGCGAAACAGAGTGTAATCTTCCTTTCAGAGGTCACCTTCAATCATATCAAGTATGTAACAGAACGTTTCTCCCTTTATCTCATCTATTCGTAAAATATATCTGGTAATTTCAATAACAGATGACAGAGTGTACAGTACTCGACACATTCTCTTCGAGACAGATATAGCTCATTCACATGCATTCGGTATCTTTTTAACAGCAAAAGCCAAATTACAGAATTCGTCTCCAAGCACAGATTCGCTATATGTATCCCACGCTACGAGCTTTAAATTTAACTTATTTCAAACGTAGACAGTCCAGTCACATTAATGTGACCACGGCCTGTGTTCGACGTCGACGGTCGCTAACCACTGACAGATGGCAGGTTGCAGCACTAACAATGGAGGGAATGTAAAGCATATCCGGGAGACGCGGAAAACAATGTTGACGTTCTGCGGAAATTGAAATAAGAACACCGTGAATTCATTGTCCCAGGAAGGGGAAACTTTATTGACACATTCCTGGGGTCAGATACATCACATGATCACATTGACAGAACCACAGGCACATAGACACAGGCAACAGAGCATGCACAATGTCGGCACTAGTACAGTGTATATCCACCTTTCGCAGCAATGCAGGCTGCTATTCTCCCATGGAGACGATCGTAGAGATGCTGGATGTAGTCCTGTGGAACGGCTTGCCATGCCATTTCCACCTGGCGCCTCAGTTGGACCAGCGTTCGTGCTGGACGTGCAGACCGCGTGAGACGACGCTTCATCCAGTCCCAAACATGCTCAATGGGGGACAGATCCGGAGATCTTGCTGGCCAGGGTAGTTGACTTACACCTTCTAGAGCACGTTGGGTGGCACGGGATACATGCGGACGTGCATTGTCCTGTTGGAACAGCAAGTTCCCTTGCCGGTCTAGGAATGGTAGAACGATGGGTTCGATGACGGTTTGGATGTACCGTGCACTATTCAGTGTCCCCTCGACAGTCACCAGTGGTGTACGGCCAGTGTAGGAGATCGCTCCCCACACCATGATGCCGGGTGTTGGCCCTGTGTGCCTCGGTCGTATGCAGTCCTGATTGTGGCGCTCACCTGCACGGCGCCAAACACGCATACGACCATCATTGGTACCAAGGCAGAAGCGACTCTCATCGCTGAAGACGACACGTCTCCATTCGTCCCTCCATTCACGCCAGTCGCGACACCACTGGAGGCGGGCTGCACGGTGTTGGGGCGTGAGCGGAAGACGGCCTAACGGTGTGCGGGACCGTAGCCCAGCTTCATGGAGACGGTTGCGAATGGTCCTCGCCGATACCCCAGGAGCAACAGTGTCCCTAATTTGCTGGGAAGTGGCGGTGCGGTCCCCTACGGCACTGCGTAGGATCCTACGGTCTTGGCGTGCATCCGTGCGTCGCTGCGGTCCGGTCCCAGGTCGACGGGCACGTGCACCTTCCGCCGACCACTGGCGACAACATCGATGTACTGTGGAGACCTCACGCCCCACGTGTTGAGCAATTCGGCGGTACGTCCACCCGGCCTCCCGCATGCCCACTATACGCCCTCGCTCAAAGTCCGTCAACTGCACATACGGTTCACGTCCACGCTGTCGCGGCATGCTACCAGTGTTAAAGACTGCGATGGAGCTCCGTATGCCACGGCAAACTGGCTGACACTGACGGCGGCGGTGCACAAATGCTGCGCAGCTAGCGCCATTCGACGGCCAACACAGCGGTTCCTGGTGTGTCCGCTGTGCCGTGCGTGTGATCATTGCTTGTACAGCCCTCTCGCAGTGTCCGGAGCAAGTATGGTGGGTCTAACACACCGGTGTCAATGTGTTCTTTTTTCCATTTCCAGGAGTGTATTTAACGTCCAAAAGGGCTTGATTATTGGCTCTCGGGCCAAGGATGAAAGCATTTTTCGAAACGCCTAAGTTTGTAAATTGTTCGCGCTCCGTCGTGGTTAAAGTATATCGTGCATGACAAAATGGCGCTACCCAAAACCGCACGGAGGCATCTATGTTGCACCACTGGTCGTGACAGGATTGAACGACTGCTACAGAGGTGAGTACAGGCTAAGTAGACGTGCAGCTTTCAGCAACTGACCAACCAGATGAACCAAGGGACTACCAACAAGCCTCCCCAACGTCTGTTAAGCGAACGTTGCTGCATGTGAACCTCTGCATCAGGCACCCATGGTAACCGGTGTTCATCGGCGAAGCAGCTAGGATTTTGCACCCCAATACCACAACTGGACTTCAACTGAGTGGCGACAGGTTGCCATTTCAAATGAATAACGTTTCATACTCCATCCCAAAGAAAGCAGGTGTTCACAGATGTGAAAATTACAGAACTATCAGTTTGATAAGTCACGGCTGCAGAATACTAACGCGAATTCTTTACAGACGAATGGAAAAACTGGTAGTAGCCGATCTCGGGGAAGATCAGTTTGGATTCGTAGAAATATTGGAACACGTGAGGTGATACTGACCTCACGACTAATATTAGAAGAAAGATTAAGGAAAGTCAAACCTACGTTTCTAGCATTTGTAGACTTAGAGAAAGCTTTTAACAATGTTGACTGGAATACTCTCTTTCAAATTCTAAAGGTGGCAGGGGTAAAATACAGGGAGCGAAAGGCTATTTACAATTTGTACAGAAACCAGATGGCAGTTATAAGGGTCGAGGGGCGTGAAAGGGAAGCAGTGGTTGGGCAGTTTGTGAGACAGGGTTGTGGCCTATCCCCGACGTTATTTGGAGTAGGAATTAAAATTCATGGAAAAGAAATAAAAACTTTGAGGTTCGCCGATGACATTGTAATTCTGTCAGAGACAGCAAGGGACCTGGAAGAGCAGTTGAACGGAATGGTCAGTGTCTTGAAAGGAGGATATAAGATGAACGTCAACAAAAGCAAAACGAGGGTAATGGAATGTAGTAGAATTAAGCCGGGTGATGCTGAGGAAATGAGACTCTTAAAGTAGTGAATGAGTTTTGCTATTTGGGGAGCAAAATAACTGATGATGGTCGAAGTAGAGAGGATATAAAATGTAGAATGTCAATGGCAAGGAAAGCGTTTATGAAGAAGAGAAATTTGTTAACATCGAGTATAGATTTAAGTTTCAGGAAGTCGTTTCTGAAAGTATTTGTATGGAGTGTAGCTATGTATGGAAGGAAACGTGGACGATAAATAGTTTGGACAAGAAGAGAATAGAAGCTTTCGAAATGTGGTGCTACAGAAGAATGCTGAAGATCACATAACTAATGAGGAAATATTGAATACACGTGGGGAGAAGAGAAATTTGTGACACAACTTGACTAGAAGAAGGGATCGATTGGTAGGACACGTTCTGAGGCATCAAGGGATCACCAATTTAGTATTGGAGGACAGCGTGGAGGGTAAAAATGGCAGAGGGAGACCAAGAGATGAATACACTAAGCAGATTCAGAAGGATGTAGGCTGCAGTAGGTACTGGGAGATGAAACAGCTTGCACAGGATAGAGTAGCATGGAGAGGTGCATCAAACCAGTCTCTGGACTGAAGACCACAACAACAACAACAACAACAACAACAACAACTCCATCAGATAGAAAGCAAACACCCTGCGACAACCGGTGGAAGGGTGCAGGCTGGAGGAGGGATCGTTATGATATGGGGAATATTTTCGTGACATTCCCTGCGCGATCTTGTCATCCTAGAAGGCGCAGTGGATCAGCAGAAGTATGCACCAATCTTGTGGACCATCGCCACCCCTACATGGAGTCTTTTTCTATGGAACGATGGCATCTACCAATGCGACAACGCAGCGTGTCACACAGCTAGCAGCGTACATGCGTAGTTCGAAGAGCACCATGGTGAATTTACCGTACTCCTCTGGATTCCGGAAGTCCCATATTTAAACACAATCGAGAGTCTGTGGGATCACCTGGAGTGGGTTGTTGAGGTCGTGGATCGTCGAGCACAGTTGACCTGGACAATGGAGCCGGCATGGTTCCACATCCTTGTCGGTGCCTTCCAGAACTTCAATGGCTCTCTTCCTCCACGTCTCGCACCGGTTCGGGCTGCAAGAATTTTGAGAGGTGGTCACATTAATGTGACTGCACTAACCTAACCTATTTCCTTGACCCACAAAAAACTGACGAAGGAGATCGGACGCACTGTGAACAATTTGTCAGCTCATGTCTGGGCGTCTGACCGTAGTCGCTGCCACTGTGAACGCAGCGTAAGCGGGCAACTTCACGCAGTGGACACGTCCAGACACCGTAGCCCCTTTCTGATACGCTGTAACCTCTGCGCGTGACCTCGTCTTATTGTGCTCATTCCAGGTAACGACTGGTGCATACACAACACTTCTTTGCCGTGCCTTAAGTCAGCGATAGAGTGTTACATTACCTTCTCGTACCAGTTCTATACTATGCGCAGTGCTTCAAAGTGTCCAGCAACCTCTTTGATGTGGCTGACAAATAGTTTGTCACGTGAACTTACGTGACGTCTCTGCGATTGCACATCAACGCAGTCCTTCCCTCCTCGTCAGCTGTTGTTTAAATTTGGTATCTTCTGCCAGTAGGTAGAACGTCTTTGAGCTTTAATTGCAGCTGGGAGGAACAGGGGAGAGACTATTTGGAGGACTCTGCCGCAAAGAACGGCACTCAAGGATATTGCAGTCCGCCGTAATGAACTAACTTTCAGAATTTTTTTGAAGTCTGCAGACAATGAAAAACTTTCATCTATATGTTAACTTCCGAGTCCTGCGGAAGTTATTACGGCTCCTCCATTATTAGACCGCGTTCTCTGGCGTAAGATTTCGGCATCGTCTTTATTAGTGTACGGACAGACTCTTCACCATTCTCGGGCATATTAAGTTCCTTATAATCTTTTTCAGTCTCTGCGTCACTAATTCAGTGGTACTTGTCTAGTGAATTCTATGTTCATTGTCGTGAGAGGCTAATTATGGTTTCTATGAGTCTGGAACCGAGCGACCGCTACGGTCGCAGGTTCGAATCCTGCCTCGGGCATGGATGTGTGTGATGTCCTTAGGTTAGTTAGGTTTAATTAGCTCTAAGTTCTAGGCGACTGATGACCTCAGAAGTTAAGTCGCATAGTGCTCAGAGCCATTTTGAACCTTTTTTTTATGGTTTCTCTCTTTGTGTCCGCGCAGCTGGTTTCTATATCGTCTCCGCCAGGAAACAGTATCTCTGTTGGAGACGTAATGTCATTCATTTGATGCGCGTCCATGGACGCAGCAGAAATAATTATCACCTTAGGATGACTCATCGGTTCTTAGAGGTTTCCCCCCGCCCCCGAAGATTGGTTGTATACAGTTCCACAACTGTGTATCCTGTGTAAACCACTTTTTCTTCGCATAACAACATATGTATAGCAACATGTACACATTTGAACCCGCTTGCTAAAGTAAAGCTTTTTTTCTCCTCATTTCAATTCAGTACGTAATAATCTTCTTCTTCGTAATTTTAGATAACGCGGTTGGAGATAACAGCGATTTATTGCAAACTATCACTGTTTTACTAACTGATAATCTTCATGTTCGATCTGCTCACGTAACATTCAGCATTCACATTTCAAAAACTCCTGTTCGCTTCTGATGTGTACCACTACTCGTATATCTTCACTTAGGTATAAAGTTACAATCAAAACTAATACTTTCTTCGCACATAAATTTTTGGTACTGAAGTTAACATGATCCAAAGAGCCATAGCATTAGATGTAACACTCAGCAAAAAAAAAGAGATTTCATAGGAACAAAGTGAGTGATTAAAGAAATGTATATGAACAGCTGACTAACAAAGTAAATATTCCCTCATACTAGGTTATCCATCTCTTTCTATGACGCCCACAGTAGTTGTAATGACTGTTGAAAACAACTTTAACATGTATGTTTACTTTCGTTAAATGTCATTCTATTGCAATCGTAGACTGAAAATGAGGTTTGTGCCTCAAAACATGTTGCTTTGTTAAATAATTTAAGCAACTTAACAAAAATTTGTTAACGGGTAAGTGATCTCTGAAAAACCTTTCGGTATTTTGGAAAGTCACGGTTGATTAACGTCGGTATGGCTACAAAGAGTCTTGATAGTTTTTTAATACAGAGGGTACTAATATCGATCTCTTTCAATCGTGAAACTGTTTTTAGATCGTCATGCGTAAGTACATTTTTAGATGTGAAATTTAAGAAGTTTTGCTTTCCATCCATTGTCTTCAGTTTCACGACCAGATGGATCCACGAGAAACTGAATGTAAAGTTTACGAAAATGTAACCGTATCTCAGGTGTTATTTAAAATTTCTTGCGGCTTACTGTGTTACAGGTAGACGTAAAAGGTAGCTCGTAGCAGGCATATAACCAGTGCAGTTTCGCTGCCTTCCCAAGATGAGAAGTGTGACCGCTTAGGAAGTGACCAATAAACCCCTGATTCTTTAAAGAAGCAACCTCTCATGTATTAAAAAGCGCCAAAAGTTTAGTTACTTTAGAAATAAGTTACTATCTTAAATATTTGACGTTAAGCACGCAAGCGAGAAAAGGTTTACAAAAGGTTTGAAATTATGCTTCAGATTTGTTGGCAGGAGCGAAGTGTTGTCATTATGAAATGTTGGAGGAATATAAGTGTGGGAAATCTGCGCTCCATTTTAAGCAAAAGCAAGTTTTTCACACATCGCAACGTTTACGTCATGTCTTTTGAACTATGTATAGTACGATGATGGTAATTTTGCAGGTACATTCAGCGAGGGATACTGCTGTCTGCAAACTGTGTTCCGAATAGAATTGGCAGTGAAGAAGTAACAAATTAAAACGCCGTCTCCGATGCTGAATTTTGACTGCATGAACAGCGAAAATGCAACAAGCGATAAACATTTTTCCATTCATTCTGTGGGGACTGTCAGCGAGAAAGTGTCATAAAGGTTTCAAAAAAATGTTCAAATGTGTGTGAAATCATATGGGACTTAACTACTAAGGTCATCAGTCCCTAAGCTTAGACACAATCTAAATGATCAGAAGGACACACACACACACACACACACACACACACACACACACACACACACACATGCCCGAGGGAGGACTCGATCCTCCGCCGGGAACAGCCGCACAGTTCATGACTGCAGCGCCTTAGACCGCTCGGCTAATCCCCATAAAGGTTTCAAAATGGTTCAAATGGCTCTGAGCACTACGGGACTTAACACCTGAGGTCATCAGTCCCCTAGAACTTAGAACTACTTAAACCTAACTAACCTAAGGACATCACACACATCCAAGCCCGAGGCAGGATTCGAACCTGCGACCGTAGCGGTCTCGCGGTTCCAGACTGAAGCGCCTAGAACCGCTCGGCCGTTGCAGCTGAAGGTTTCATATCATGTGTAAAGTTTGTTGGAAGTCGCTAAGTGATCCAATTCTAAAATACTAATTGCATATAGTCCTGGCATTTCTGAGTTAATGCTGCTTCAAGACAAAGTCAGTTTCAAACTGTAATGCTTGTCGTATTGTGTTAAACTCATTAAAAGGTAAACTCTTATGTTAAACAGGATTGTACCTCTTAATGAGTAGATTATGACAACATTTAAATTTTTATGTTCGGCCAAAAATTATGCGAAATTCCGAAAATCAAATTTTTGTTGCCCTCAGGAAGCCGTCAGATAGGCAACCTGCAACTGATTCTGGGATAGTCGCACGACGCACATAACGCCTCTGGCACGCAACAGTTCTACCCAGACATCGCAACCACAGTAGAAGCGTCGGACAGCAGAGGGGGAGAAAGAAAAACTGTGAAACAAAGGGAGGGGCGAGGAAACAAAGGGATAGGCGGACAGAGCTTAGAAGGGGAGCGATGGAGGAGGGGGGGGGGGGGTAGCAGGGAGCGCCGGCCGATAGGCGGGCAGTGCGGTGACAGCGGGAGACAGCGCTGATGTGCTGGCGCGGCGCACGTTATCTGGCCGTGCAGGCGCCGAGGCAGCCGCGTGACGTCACACAGTGGCACCGGCCGTCTAATGGGGCGGAGCAGCGCGCCAGCCTACCTGCTGATGCCAGTGTCCTGTCTCTGGCTGCTGAACTGCCACAGCTGGCGCCATCACAACCACTACCCTTGCAAAAAGACCCGTCCCATTTCACAAAACTATATTTTCTACGTGAAGAGAGATAGCAGCTTGGGATGAATTTTATCTAAACTAAATGTTTACCTTGGCGCCAGTTGTAAATTGCCATGTAAAGTGGTAGGCGGTAGAGATCTTCCCGGTGCAGCTAGTAGCTCGCTCGTTCAGTACTCAATGCGCACCATACAAACCGTGTAAGACGTCGTTATATTGAAATCATCTCTACCACCTGACTGATGGCGGCATTCTTTTACAGGCGACTACATGAGCACTGTTCAATTCATCTTTATCGTAGTTGTTGTATTTTCAGTAAACGAGTCTTTACAACAATGGTAAAATCTTCTGCAGCCTTTGGTTGCACCGAAACACGTATGAAAATACGCAATGTTCCGTGCCACATGCAACTGTGCGGTTAAATGTTTGCCCTACAGAAACTAGTCCATTCGTCTTGCGGTGATTTCTTCTTCTACAGTCCGGTCCACACGCCTGACCTGTTAGGAAAGAAAATACGTAATGTTGGTCGACTAGAGAAAGCTGTAGTGGAAACTAGCGTACTACACATCCCTACAGGTTGCATCAGATGTTTTATAGTATCAGGTTGAGCTATTAAACGATAGATGGTCTGTGAGTCAAAACGTCAATGCATTTTTCCTTGTTTGATACAATAACACCAGCAACCCTGTGTTAATTTTCAGTTTCGACACACACACACACACACACACACACACACACACACACACACACACACACACACACACACACACACACAACCACAGTCATTCATAATAGACAGCTTATGTTATGTAACCGAACCAGTTACCAAAAAGACTACAAAACAGGTTGTCTGCGACAGTGTGCTCACTCAAATACTATTTGATCACTTATAAATGTTCACTTCTCGGGCCCTCCTTGCACTATATGGCACGCAGATTTTAATTTATTCAAAGTTCCCACAGAAAAAACGTCGTCTTCCACAATCGTATACGTTTACTTTGCGGCACTCCGTCGTCAAGTTTCACTCATAATAGCGCAAAATTATTACAGCTATTGAGAACTCCTATTATATTACTTTGCTCTGACGCCATCTTCACCCTGACGATTAAGCATATTAAACCAACAATAATTTGTAGAAGACACAGTGTTTTTTTTTTTTTTTTTTCCAAAAACACTTTTTCTGACAATCTCGGAATTTGGCATGTACGGTGCTGACACCTTTCGGGCATAACCGTAACTCCGTGCAGCTACAGTAGCTACAGGATCGGATCGTACATCTGTTACGAGATGACCTGACTCATACAAGCTGCTCGCTCGTATTAATTGCTGTAGGCGCTACGTAGAGTACACGCCTCACACAGGTAAAGCTGTTTTAATAACACAGCACAATTGCGAACAGATTTTTCGACGTTACCTCAGTGAATTTACAGGCTGAGATTTAAGGAGTGATATTGTTACCAAACATGTGCGACTGGTATTCTATTTGAGAATATTTATTTGTGTCTAATATTACGAATTCAATGGTAAGTAGAATTTCGTTGGTTCTCGGAGCTAAAGCTCCATGGATGAAGAATATTTCGAGACGACGGAATACCAGCATGTTAACTCACTACAAAAGTTTTACCTATAACCGTTTACTTACATATTATGCTCCTTATATTTATATTTTATCGCTATTTGTGCTGGATTAAGCAAGTCATTGAACATAATCCCACATTTTGTGTATAATCCAGAAAGTGTGGATAGAAACGGATGCTATTTCTCGTAAAAGCGTAATAAAACATTTCGTACTTATTGTTGAGAAATCGTCAGAACTCTGAAAAAAAAAAGAGCACTATGGGACTTAACATCTGTGGTCATCAGTCCCCTAGAACTTAGAACTACTTAAACCTAACTAACCTAAGGACATCACACACATCCATGCCCGAGGCAGGATTCGAACCTGCGACCATAGCAGTCGCGCGGTTCCGGACTGAGCGCCTAGAACCGCTAGACCACCGCGGCCGGCAACTCTGAAAACCAAACAGATATAATTTGTCTTCTGCTCGGGGCCTAGCGGTGTCTTCGTTGCACATGAAAATGCCGGTCTCTTGCGCCGATGAAAGATTGTGAGGGATTTCACAACGCCCTACTTCTCGTCTGAGAACCATTTCTACAATTAGTCAGTTGGCAAAACCTCAAGCAATACAATGTCCTCGGTTATTTGCTGGATGTATTCTAAACTTCGCTCTACACTTTTTTCTTCTGTAGCTCCCTGTAGTACCACCGTTATTATCCCTTATGCCTTAAGCCGTCGGCACACGGACCGTGCTGTCGAACGTTAAACGTCGAGCGTGCCGAGTTCAACGTGCTGCTGAACGCCCAGGAACGATGCGACTTGTACATACGGTACGTGGGCCCCCAGCGTGGTATATGCGATAGCAACGCACTCCAGCGGCAGTTGAGGGAACATTCTAGTTCTTAAATCACCTTGTTTACTCAACGGGCGCGCGTAAAATTCCCACGTTGGCTCTATTAAAACGCACATTTTCTCCATCGTCCACGAAAAGGAAAGTACCACGTCCAGTCAATAAGTAGACAGGCTTATGAAAGTTCCATTATAAACAGTGCGGTACAAATGTGGAATCCTTCTCCGCATAAGATAAACATTATTTCATCATTCCCACATTTTAGTGAAACCCCAAGGTCAGTCTTACTTGATCACTGTTCCTACCCAGTAACAGAATCTTTGCAACATGTGAGTTACGAAGTGTAAAAGAAAAAGGAGCAAAATATCTTCATACAAGTAGCGCAAGCTGTCTCGTAGATAAGCCAATCGAACAAAGTCACCCCTCAAAAAAAGGTGAACTTATATTTATATAACATCAAATATATACTTATATAGACTTATATTAAACTAATAATAGAGTATCAGAATCTAATAAAAACGCGAATGTTAGGAAATAAAAGTTAGAAGCATCAATACGCTTTTTTTTTCTTTTTTTTAATCTCATTTTGTTCGCTTTCGTTCGTTGCATCTGCTCGGGGCGGACTTCGTAATACATCCGTTTAAGTTCGTTGTTGATCGATTAACTCAGTTTTTTTTTTTTAATTACTACAGAGGGCTGTTAACCCTCTGACCGAACACGCTGAGCTACCGCGCCGGGCCGGCTATTGTGGCCGAGCGGTTCTAGGCGCTACAGTCTGGAACCGCGCAACCGCTCCGGTCGCAGGTTCGAATCCTGCCTCGGGCATGGATGTGTGTGATGTCCTTAGGTTAGTTAGGTTTAATTAGTTCTCAGTTCTAGGGGACTGATGACCTAAGAAGTTAAGTCGCATAGTGCTCAGAGCCATTTGAACCATTTTGTACCGCGCCGGCGCTAAACCAACAACATGCATTACAAGTAATCATAGTATGTTACCCCTTGCAAAAAACCTTATCGTAGATATGTTAGTGACTGAAATTTAATTATAACAAATTGTACCAAGAACAATGCGTTTTGGGTGGATCTTCAGTGTGTCGCTGCCTTCAAATAGCCTACTCTCATAATACGCAAGTTACAGTAATTCTTTTGCCATGAATATGTTTCTCATTATTTTATTGGGTCACACAGATAACAACGGTTTTTCCAGTGATTCTCAATGTGCTGGTGCTCAGAAACGACATATATACATATAAGCTTGAAATGAATGCCTATATTTCGCCTCACAAATCTGTACTGAAGGGAGACGACTCGCGTGTGACGTAGGTGGCGTTGAGCCATCTCATTGGTCAACGCTCAAACGCACGCTCAGAATATCTGACATGACAGATAGTGCTCTGCACGGTCGGAAAGACTCCAGCGTGCCGAGTTTCTGACGTCATAGCGTGGAATAGCACGTTCGGCAGTCTTTCCGAACGTGCAGAGCAATGTCTGGCATGTCAGATATTCTGAGCGTGCGTCTGAGCGTTGACCAATGAGATGCCACAACGCCACCTACGTCACACGCACGCCGTCTCCCTTCAGTGCAGAGTTGTGAGGCGCTATAGTGGCATTCATTTCAAGCCTATATGTATATTTTCCGTTTCTGAGCACCAGCAAATTGAGAATCACTGGAAAACCCGTTGTTAACTGTGTGATTCATTTCAATAAAATAATGAGAAACATCATATTCGTGGCAAAAGAATTATTGTAACTTGCGTATTATGAGAGCAAGGGGTAACACAATATGATAATATGTAAAGAGTGTGTTGTTGGTTTAGCGTAATAAGTAGCGTCTCTGCCCAGTAATGAGTTTTTGTTGGGGCGGTGGTTCGCGTTTTTATTAGGTTCTGATGCTTTATTATTAGTTTAATATAAGTATATGCTATAATATTTGATGTTGTGTAAATATATGTTCACTTTTTTAAGGAGTGACTTTGTTCGATTGGACAGGACAGGTTGCGTTACTTGTATAAAGATATTTTGCTCCTTTTTCTTTACGCTTTCGTAATTCACATGTTGCAACGATTCTGCTACTGGGTAGGAACAGTGATCAAGTAAGACTGACCTTGGGGTTTTCACTAAAATGTGGGAATGATGAAATAATGTTTATCTTATGCGGAGAAGTATTCCAAATTTGTACCGTACTGTTTGTAATGGAACTTTCATAAGCCTGTGCTTATTGATTGGACATGGTACTTTCCTTTTCGTGGACGACGGAGGAAATGTGCGTTTTAATAGAGCTAACGTGGGAATTTTACGCGCTGCCGTTGAGTAAACAGTGTGATTTACGAACTAGAAACATCCCTCAACTTCCACTGGAGTGCGTTGCGATAGCGTATACCACGTTGGGGCCCACGTACCGTATGCACAAGTCGCACCGTTCCTGAGCGTTCAGCAGCACGTTGAACTTGGCACGCTCAACGTTAACGTTCGACAGCACGGTCCGTGTGCCGACGGCTTAAGGTGCTTGCGTAACTCTGTGTCGCACTGGCGACTGCCGCGGCGCCCATTCTGCCGTAAGTTGGCCGTCCCGGGGCGAAGTGAGGGAGCCAGACGGTAGCTGTGGCTCCAGCCAGACGACCCAACACGCGAGCTTGCGTGTCGGGACCAGTCCCCGCGCCAGCCCCCACTAGCGGGCTTCCATCTCGCAGCTGCTGGTAGCTATAGGGCACGGCGCAGGCGCACACGTGGGTGGCTCCAGGTCGCCAAGTGTCGCCGACGTATCCGTGTTCTGGGCAGAGCGCCTCAAGCATCAGGCGGTTATAATTAAAATGCAGCTACTCACGTAGGTCCACTGTGGGCTGTAATCATCTATGGCAGCCAAACTCAATAGATATTCTAATGCGTCAATGCGAAACCGATTTTCGCTGGTAAAATTAGTTCCAAATTTTGGCCACCAGGTGCAAATCTGGCGCATCTTCTCGATGACACTGCTATCACTGGTGTTCATATTTAACAAATTGTGTAAGCGACGGCTAATAATAAAATCAACATTATGCCTTCCTCACTGATTTGTACTTCCCTGGCCCGTCCCATTCCTAAACGTTTACATATGGAAACATTTATATACGTCTCAATTACATCAAATATTCTACACTACTGGCCATTAAAATTGCTACACCAAGAAGAAATGCAGATCATAAACGGGTATTCATTGGACAAATATATTATACTAGAACTGACATGGACAAATACATTATACTAGAACTGACATGTGATTACAACTTCATACATCCTGAGAAATCAGTATCCCGGACAACCTCCTCTGGCCGTAATATCGGCCTTGATTCGCCTGGGCATTTAGTCAAACAGAGCTTGGATGGCGTGTACAGGTACAGCTGCCCATGCAGCTTCAACACGATACCACAGTTCATCAAGAGTACTGACTGGCGTATTGTGACGAGCCAGTTGCTCGGCCACCATTGACCAGACGTTTTCAATTGGTGAGAGATCTGGAGAATGTGCTGGCCAGGGCAGCAGTCGAACATTTTCTGTATCCAGAAAGGCCAGTACAGGACCTGCAACATGCGATCGTGCATTATCCTACTGAAATGTAGGGATTCGCAGGGATCGAATGAAGGGTAGAGCCACGTGTCATAACACATCTGAAATGTAACATCCACTGTTCAAAGTGCCGTCAATGCGAACAAATGGTGACCGACACGTGTAACCAATGGCACGCCATACCATCACGCCGATGATACGACGCTTCCAATGTGCGTTCACCGCGATGTGCCAAACACGGATGCAACCATCATGATACTGTAAACAGAACCTGGATTCATCCGATAAAATGACGTTTAGCCATTCGTGCACCCAGGTTCGTCGTTGAGTACACCATCGCAGGCGCTCCTGTCTGTGATGAAACGTCAAGGGTAACCGCAGCCATGGTCTCCTAGCTGATAGTCCATGCTGCTGCAAACGTCGTCGAACTGTCCGTGCAGATGGTTGTTGCCCTGGAAACGTCCCCATCTGTTGACTCAGGGATCGAGACGTGGCTGCACGATCCGTTACAGGCATGCGGGTAAGATGCCTGTCATCTCGACTGCTAGTGATATGAGGCCGTTGGGATCCAGCAAGGCGTTCCGTATTACCTTCCTGAACCCACCGATTCCATATTCTGCTAACAGTCATTAGATCTCGACCAACGCGAGCAGCAGTGTCGCGATACGATAAACCGCAATCGCGATAGGCTACAATCCGACCTTTATCAAAGTCGGAAACGTGATGGTACGCATTTCTCCTCCTTACACGAGGCATCACAACAACGTTTCACCATGCAACGCCGGTCAACTGCTGTTTGTGTATGAGAAATCGGTTGGAAACTTTCGTCATGTCAGCACGTTGTATGTGTCGCCACCGGCGCCAACCTTGTGTGAATGCTCTGAAAAGCTGTTCATTAGCATATCACAGCATCTTCTTCCTGTCGGTTAAATTTCGCGTCTGTAGACGTCATCTTCGTAGTGTAGCTTTTTTTAATGGCCAGTAGTGTACATACACAGGAAAGTTGCGAAAAATTGGTGATCTTTCGTATATACGCTCCCGTTGTAAGATTCGCTCGCACTCACCTTTCATAGGCAGGGCTTCTCGTGTTGACTTGTGGACGGTGCTGGTGGGGGCGACGTGTGCGGCAGGCGCGCTACATCGAGCGGTGTGCCGTTGCTTTGGTATGGGTGTGCGACGTGCGCGTGTAGCAGGGTGACAGTCCAGGGCGCAGGTGGGACTGGATGTTGGATGTAGCGGCTCGCGGTCTAATTACGCCGACAGGCCGGAGCACTCCCAGAATCCCATCGGGGAACCCGCCAACCGGCTGCGATGCCGTTCTGGAAGCCCACCCCTCCACCGACGCGCCCGTCACTCTTCATTTACCTACCGATGCGGAACCCTACATATTAGCCAACCAGATTCCTAAACTCAATTTACTACACATCCACGCTTTTACGGAAAATCCGCTGTGATGAGAGCAGTTAGGATTGGACGATGAACGGATCTCGTTACGCTGAGAACATTTTTTTCCCTAATTATAAGTTTCTATTAATTAATGGAGTCCCACAAGGTTCACTCCTAGCCTCAAAATTGACTGTCATTTATGCAAATAATCTCCGTCAAAACAACCAGACTCTTTTTGTTTGCAGATGACAAAATGTTATAATTAGCCAGTAAACCTGCACCTCTGATTCTGTAAAGAATCGAACTCACATGAATAAAAGAGCATGTTTGAAGTTTGTAGGCAGTCACTAAGTGGTGTCGTCATCAATAAATCGGGTAAGAAACTTCCTGCCAGATTAAAACTGTGTGCCAGACTTGTGTGCTTGGGTAGCTCAGTTGGTAGAGCACTTGCCCGCGAAAGGCAAAGGTCCCGAGTCCCAGTCTCGAACCGGCACACAGTTTTAATCTGCCAGGAAGTTTCATATCAGCGCACACTCCGCTGCAGAGTGAAAATCTCATTCTACAAATCGGGTAATTTGTGCTTTGTACTACGACAAGCTGCTTTTTCTCGCATATCAATGTTTCTGACGCAAGATATCCTGAACTATGTGTTCTGCAATGATACAGTTTTGCAGGTCCATTCAGTGGTATATACGCGTGCAGTTAGTAGTAAAGAAGTAATAAATTTAGACCTCACGCCTAAGGCTGAATTTCTACTGCATAAACAACGAAAAAACGTAGCGAGAGTTAAATGTTTTTAGTTTCAAGGACATTGTATAATTATAATTCGAAGTACGCTGCGAAGTTTGATTGCTGTTATTTTTAAAATATGCCTATTTTGGCTGAATTGCCATCTTCAGGTTGCCTGTAAGTAAACGGTGCTTAATTTTGGTACATTTTTTCTAATTTTACAGCTAATTATTAAATAGCTTTAATTATTATACTTTTTACACACGCCGATATCCATGCAATATCGGTGGTTCCGTCATTGTCTATTTGCTTGTTAATTATGTGACTTCGGTTTATTGGGGTAATAATGGTTGGTAATCACCTTATCTGACTTATTGTTTTATGTAGTTGTGAGATTATGCTGTTTATATCAGTATTTTCGTGACACTTTATTTGATAGATAATCCGGTGATACTGGTAGTTCTCTTCCTCATAGCTGTTGCGTAGGTGTTGATCATTGCTACTTTTATGCTTTTTCCGTTATATCTATAGCTATATATTTTCTTTTTTATAATTGTACGTATTTTGTAAGTTTCGGTAATCTTAGTTTGTTACTTATTTTACTTATTATTTGCATGTCCATATGACATCGCTGGATACTGTCATTGTAATCTATTTTCGTAGACCAGTTTTTGTATAGGCTGTAATTAGTCCTATGTATGCAATGGAATGAAAGTTTCTTTCTTGCTATTTAGGTGATATACGTTCCTTTTAGTTTTGCTGGAAAAACTGTCAACAAGTATTAGAAACACGCACCTACGAAAATTTAAAAAATACAAACGAAAACGTAGAACTAAACATAGTCTAAACCAGAATTGGTCTACGAAAACAGATAACAATGACAGTATCCACCGATGTCATATGGACACGCAAATAACGTGTAAAACAAGTAATAATTAAGAAAATAGGACTACCAAAAGTTAGCAGCATGTGGTTTTATAAAATCATCGAAGATGAAGCAAGTGCGACAGTATTGTGAAATAAAATCAGAACTTTTAGATTTACTTATTTATTGTAATCACTGACTGGCGTTAAATGTGGTTCAAATCCACGTTCGTTGTTGCATTGTTTTAACATCCGCTGTTCTCTTTTTTTATCGTTCAGGCGAATGCCTTACCCTTCATCATTTGACGTAAAGCATCGTTTTGTAGCAGCCTGGATATTGACAGGATGTTAAACGCTTCAAATACGAAGGTAGAACACGCAAAAATATATTTTATTTCCAAAAAACACTTTGTGTCCCTCGCGGCAACTTTTAATTAATAACGTGAAGTAAATCACATTTTAGTAGCATCCCGTGAAAATTTGAGGGAGAGAGATACTTCATCAGTACACAATTTACTTTCGGGTGTTAAAAACGAGATATCCAGCCCAAGCTACCCCTAATCACTTAAACTGTCAGCGCTACTAAAACATACAATTTTTTTCAGCTATAAACGTGTATGCAAAAAATAATTTCATTGGAACACTACCATAAGCAACTACGCTGGTAAATTGCCGTGATTAGAGTTTTTTTATATACAAGAACATGAGAGCAACAGTAGTACTTATAATTTTTTGATGCAGTCGCAAAAGAAAAACGTAAATTTCAAGATACGCCACGTCATAAGTGTTTCCACTTTAATTCATTCACATAACAGCTGGTTAAAAATATGTAATAATACTATAGACAAATTTGGGAAAGAGTATAATTTCATAATTTTTTAAGTCGTTACAACTAAAAGAAAATGCGTGTTTTTCTCACCAGACGCGTTTCGCTTTATTGAATTAAAGCATCATCAGTGGTCTGTAATGACTTAACAATCTGATTTGTTTTCTAAATATAAAGACAGTTCATTATGAGTTGGTTTTTCCCTACGTCGGGAAATAAGTATCTGGTTTTTTTTCTTCGTTAGGCACTGCTGTTGTGGTCTAATTTTGCGCTGGCCTGCGTAAAATTAGACCATGATTATCAGTGCCTAACGAACAAAGAAACCAAAGACGTGCTAGCAGACGGCATATCCTAATGTAACAGTTTGTTAGCGAACTCTTTTTCGATCTAGAAAACAAATGATATTGTAAAGATTGTTAATTACAGACCACTCATGCGAACCTCCGTCCGAACAGGCCTTGCAAGGCCAAACGGTACCGACTGACCACCACCTCATCCTCTGCCGACGTGCATCACTGGATGCGGATATGGAGGGGCATGTGATCAGCGAATCGCTCTCCCTGCCGTTATGTTTTCGTGACCAGAGCCACTACTTCTGAGTCAAGCAGCTCCTCAATTGGCCTCACAAGGGCTGAGTGCACCCAGCTAGCCAACAGCACTCGGCAGACACAGACGGTGTCCCATGCAAGTACTATCCAAACACAACAGCGCTTAACTTTGGTAATCTGACGGGAACCGGTGTTACCCCTGCGGCAAGGTCGTTGGCCGACCACTGATGATGCTTTACTTCGGTAAAGCGAAACGCATCTGGTGAGAAAAACGCGCATTTTCTTGTAGTTGTAACGATGGAACGAAAATACCCTCAGGAATTGTAAAGCAACTACGGACAATATGGCCAGACAAATGAAGAATTTAATTTCATGAATACTTCAGAGTGTAACGTACTTATATAAAGACCATGAATTTGGTACTGCCTGTTCGAAGTGACTTATACAGGGTGGGGCAAATAAAAGAGGCCCCGGCGAGTGGATACAATTGGATGTGAATTACGCATATAACCACACCTCGTGACGCGCACACCACCCCCGCCACCTGATCCACACAGGTTCAGAGCTTAGTGCAGGCTGTGTCGGTTTGGGTGGAGTAGTGCGACAGGGACGAAGGTACCCACAGTGGAGCAACAGGGGTTCGTTGTGGAAAGTTATGTGACAACGAAGCTCAGTTGTTTGCTGAGAAGTTCAGTGGTGTCAAAGTGCCAGCAATAAATGCCGTGAAACGCTTAGTCCGAAAATAGTGTCAGACAGTCCGGAACGTGCCCACACACCAAAAATCGTGGCTGCAACTCACCATAATGTGCTTCAGAGTCCTACCAAATCAAGCGACGCCTGTCGCAATAGACCGGCATATCACGTGGATCATGCGCTGTTATACCCCACCTGGCTTGCACATCCTCCCTACCGAGTGTCTGTCGGTCACGCATTAAAACCTATACATGCTCCTCAGCGTCTTCAGTTTGGTGAGTGGCTGTTCACTGATAAAACAATGAATTGCTTGGACATGGATCTGTTCTTTATGTTTGATGAAGCCTGGTTTACCTGAGCGGTTATGTCAGCTCACAGAATCACAGGTTTTGGACATCGGAGAATCAGCACAACTTCCACGACACATCACTCCTTATCAGAAGATTGGGATCTGGTGTGCGTGTCTGCACGTACCATTATTGGCCCATCTTCTTTCGTCAGACTCTGACTACGGCGCATTACGTTTCCGACATCTTGAAACCGTTTGTGGCGGCATTAGCGGAGGAGGAAAAGACCTACAATTACTTCCAACAGGATGGAGCAACTGCCCATACAGCCGGCCTAACCTTGGAACATATTTACACAGTCTTGACGTCTGACAGAGTTGTTAGCAGAGGTCAGTCTGGTAGTGGCTCTAGCTGGCCACCCAAGCCACCTGATCTATGTCCAATTACTTTGTGTGGGGAGTCCTCAAGTCCAAGGTGTACCGCAACAACCCTCATAGCCTTCAAGAACTGGAGCAGACTCCAGTAGGTCCAGTAGTCCTGCTTCGATCCGTCATCAGCAACTTGCTGACCAGGTCCCAAAAGTGCCAAGAGATGAAAAGTGGTCACTTTCAATATCTGATGTTATCATGTCAGTACTTTATGTCCTTTCCTCCGCTCTGTTTCTTTGCACCCTGGAACTCTGCTCTTCGGGCCACTTTTATTTGCCCCACCCTGTATAAAGATCACGACTTTCGTACTGTCTATTCGAAATTAGAATAAAAATTATATTTTAACTAAAGTTCAGTCTTGATCACAACACTTATGTCTCAATAACATAGGTGACCGGTTTCGCTTATATTTACACTCCTGGAAATGGAAAAAAGAACACATTGACACCGGTGTGTCAGACCCACCATACTTGCTCCGGACACTGCGAGAGGGCTGTACAAGCAATGATCACACGCACGGCACAGCGGACACACCAGGAACCGCGCTGTTGGCAGTCGAATGACGCTAGCTGCGCAGCATTTGTGCACCGCCGCCGTCAGTGTCAGCCAGTTTGCCGTGGCATACGGAGCTCCATCGCAGTCTTTAACACTGGTAGCATGCCGCGACAGCGTGGACGTGAACCGTATGTGCAGTTGACGGACTTTGAGCGAGGGCGTATAGTGGGCATGCGGGAGGCCGGGTGGACGTACCGCCGAATTGCTCGACACGTGGGGCGTGAGGTCTCCACAGTACATCGATGTTGTCGCCAGTGGTCGGTGGAAGGTGCACGTGCCCGTCGACCTGGGACCGGACCGCAGCGACGCACGGATGCACGCCAAGACCGTAGGATCCTACGCAGTGCCGTAGGGGACCGCACCGCCACTTCCCAGCAAATTAGGGACACTGTTGCTCCTGGGGTATCGGCGAGGACCATTCGCAACCGTCTCCATGAAGCTGGGCTACGGTCCCGCACACCGTTAGGCCGTCTTCCGCTCACGCCCCAACATCGTGCAGCCCGCCTCCAGTGATGTCGCGACAGGCGTGAATGGAGGGACGAATGGAGACGTGTCGTCTTCAGCGATGAGAGTCGCTTCTGCCTTGGTGCCAATGATGGTCGTATGCGTGTTTGGCGCCGTGCAGGTGAGCGCCACAATCAGGACTGCATACGACCGAGGCACACAGGGCCAACACCCGGCATCATGGTGTGGAGAGCGATCTCCTACACTGGCCGTACACCACTGGTGATCGTCGAGGGGACACTGAATAGTGCACGGTACATCCAAACCGTCATCGAACCCATCGTTCTACCATTCCTAGACCGGCAAGGGAACTTGCTGTTCCAACAGGACAATGCACGTCCGCATGTATCCCGTGCCACCCAACGTGCTCTAGAAGGTGTAAGTCAACTACCCTGGCCAGCAAGATCTCCGGATCTGTCCCCCATTGAGCATGTTTGGGACTGGATGAAGCGTCGTCTCACGCGGTCTGCACGTCCAGCACGAACGCTGGTCCAACTGAGGCGCCAGGTGGAAATGGCATGGAAAGCCGTTCCACAGGACTACATCCAGCATCTCTACGATCGTCTCCATGGGAGAATAGCAGCCTGCATTGCTGCGAAAGGTGGATATACACTGTACTAGTGCCGACATTGTGCATGCTCTGTTGCCTGTGTGTATGTGCCTGTGGTTCTGTCAGTGTGATCATGTGATGTATCTGACCCCAGGAATGTGTCAATAAAGTTTCCCCTTCCTGGGACAATGAATTCACGGTGTTCTTATTTCAATTTCCAGGAGTGTATATAACCATCTTCAGACCCATGGCTCCCTTGGGGGATGGTCGGCGGAGCTCTCTTCAGCTGCTACGAAGTCAACTGATCACTTGACTTCGTAGCAGCTGAAGAGAGCTCCGCCTACCATCCCCCAAGGGAGCCATGGGTCTGAAGATGGTTATATAAATATAACCGAAACCGGTCACCTATGTTATTGAGACATAAGTGTTGTGATCAAGACTGAACTTTAGTTAAAATATAATAATCCATTGATCACTGTATTCCAAAAAATGTTTACCAAAATTGTAGAATAAAAACTGCCAAAAAAACGAGACGGAGTCACAACTTTTGGTAATCTCAGGATGATATCGTAGACCCTGGTTGATGTAGAACCCCCAGAATCTTGGTTTGTTATAAGGATCAACTGCTAGTGACTTCTCCAAACACCAATCATTAATTGCTGGCCGTATGAAATTAACAGTCGAACATATTCCTGCAAAGACAATAGCGTTTAGCGGTTCGGCACAACATTTTCGGTAATATTTCCTCTACGTAGAACTGATGTAATTTTGAGAGAAGCCGAGTATATTAGTGTGGATGGCAGCGCTCGTAACGACAAGACCAATTAGAATGATGCCTCATAGTATCTTCTAATCTCTGTTCACGACAAGCGTATCAGGAGAATGATTAATGCAGCAGCGTAACACAAATCAGACCGTGCAATCAAGCCGCTATTGATCAAGCGCTGCTTTGTGTGGGTTTTTCGCGGCGTTCCTAACGGCGAGCCATCACGCAGAGAGATCGCAGCCGTCAGTGGGCGTTTTGCTCGCTTTGTGATCGCCGCTGCCTGTGTTGCGGCTAAATGACGGGGCAGCACTTTCTCTCTTATTAATAATATACATAACTGTTCCGTCACAGCCGCCTGCCGCTGTTTTGACAGCTGATGCCTCGTTCTTTAGTGGTCGTTAACTATTAACGAATCTTGACAGTGAGTGCGCATTTCCGTACTCTCACATAAAAACCTACACGCCAGCCGAAATTACCCGACATGAGTTTGACATCTGCATTTAGGACATAAATCGAATTTCTTGCTTGGATTTTTGCACTGCTTTATACGGTTGACAGCTCTATATCAAGGAAACATTCTATTTGTTGGATAAGGCATAACGAACGTTTCAGGACTCTCTAACGGAATATTCGGCGCTTGCAATTGTTCAATTAATCTTCACGATACCCAACCCCAAAACAAGCTTCCGCCACTCCAGAAATAACAGATAGTTTTATAGCCTGTAGACAACTGAGCCACGGCGAACTACAATAAAATATGCTTCGTTGAATCAAAAATATGTTTAACACTTTTCAAAAAATACTGATTATATTACATGAAAATACAACAAATACCCAATACACATCTCCAACTACCCAAAGACTCCTCACGTTCTTGTATGTTTCTCTGTTACCGAATTATTACAGTAGTTCCTTTGAGGTAGTGATGAATATACACTGACGGGGAAAAAAAATCGCAACCCCAAGGAGGTGTCGTGCGACAAAAACGAAAGTTGGTAGGCATGTTTGGCAATAACATGAATCCCAAGGAATCAATAATATAGAGTTGTTGTATCTGCAGTGAGGTGCAGCTGTCTGTATGACTAGGACCTGTATATTTAAATTAATAACAACTCTTCAGATGAACTGTTGGCCTATTTCTGTTGTTACGTTAACATGATCTGGGGTATTATCAAGAGCAGATTCTGTTTATTTTAGCTAAAGGTATATGTATAAGAGTTATAGTGATTGTAATGGATTAAAGTTGTTTGTATGGCTGTACATTTAATATTTAAAAAATCATGAACAAAAAAAAATGCCTGTTATATACAAATAGAAATAAGATATCAGATCACCTGAAATTTGTTCTTGAAATAATTTATTTATTTATTTTATCTTGTGCTCTCATGTTATCGCCAGTCTGATTAAAATACTTTCCCCGTATTTCGACTTTAACACATGTAAAGAACAACAAATTACATCTCTGTACAAAGTAGGCTTATGCCACATCTTTCTGTCAAGATCTTTGTTACAAGCAACAGTTGTAAAGCGCATGCTGGATGATGGTAAAGTGTCACTGTCAAAGTGTAAACTAATATAGTTTGTGTGAAAGTGTTCTGGACGTCAAAATGGAGGCAGACAGATCCGAAAAAAGCCGCCTATACTGTCGCAAACCAGCACCCAGCATTATGCTACTGCCAGTAATGATGTAACTTCCCGGATCCTCCCGAAACCATCTGAAGATGAACCTGAAAAGGTTCGAAAACCGGTTCATGTAATAAAGCATTATTATTCAAAAAAAGTGTCTGGTTGCAGTTGTGTGCCACATGTACTTGGAGGTACTAAAAAACCTAAAAAGATACGTCTTATAATGGCTATAATTATTAGTATGCAAATTACGTAAATACTGATGTAATGTTAGTCACTACACATAAATTAACGATTAGCTTAATTCTTCCCTTGGGCATTATCAGGCCACCTAGCGGTATAAACAGCAATAGCTTAAAGGCGAAACAAAAACAAAGTCTAAAATATATAAAAAAAATTACGCGTCTCACGTATTACATCCAGCAAGTAATGCTTATAGCATGATATATTCGACACATTGTGGAGGAAGCAACAAGCGATGGCGTCCGTAATAAGGATTTCGCACAATCGTAGTACGCATTGGGTGCAATGTGCCTATACATAATTATTTAACAAAATTTACACTAAAAACGCAGAATTATAAATTTCCTATATTACAATCAAGTGACGTAACAACTTTACTGTCTCAGAAGTGAAGTCCACAGTTACAAAGAATCGAAAACATAAAGACAGGCAACGCGGGAAAACGACTACTCTCAAGACATTCGCAGCGTGCTTGCAAAAGATTACTGAGGATTTGTCAAGCGTGGCAGAAAAGGTCGGAGTCCATTCTATGCATTAATTAATCTTCAGGTCTTGATTCAACGAAGTCGTAATGCTCACTTCAACTTTTATTCTTGTATCATCGGTCACGAAAAAGTTTTTACGCTGTTTAGCATGACAAACTGTTTCATGTCTTAGGTAAACTGGGACTAGGTGGTTGTGACATCTAATTGTTTGGAAATCTGTACTGGAACCAAAGTACTGGTGCGTGATTCGATGGTCAGATGTTGGAAGAAGTATCGATTATGAATGGAGCTCACCTGGGCTGCATTCTCTCTCCATTAGTCTTCAACATCTCTGAAGAGTTTTTCCGACTTGCTCTTGATAGAAAGTATCAAGAAGTGTAAGATAATTCTCATTTATTGAGCTGTCTCAGTTTCACATATTAGAGTACATAATTAGATGATTCGGAATAATTCTCATTTACTGTTCCGCCTCAGTTTCACATTTTTAATTTGAGAACATAATTAGATCATTCAGGATCATCTTCAGATCTAAGTAGTAGCGTAAGCAACTCGTTTTGTCTATTCACAACCGCGTATCGTAGTACTATAATCTGGTAGGTGGTTCTGAGTAGACAAGACGGGTTGCTGACGTAACTACTTAGAGATGAAGACTATCCTCAGTGTTGGAAACCTGTAATCTAATAAACAAATGTGCAACAGAGACGGAACAATAAATGAGAACTAACTTAAAATATCAATACCGTTACTGAATCTCTCAAGACCATTACGTCAAATGGCTCTGAGCACTATGGGACTTACATCTGTGGTCATCAGTCCCCTAGAACTTAGAACTACTTAAACCTAACTAACCTAAGAACGTCACACACATCCATGCCCGAGGCAGGATTCGAACCTGCGACCGTAGCGGTCACGCGGTTCCAGACTGAAGCGCCTAGAACTGCACGGCCACACCGGCCGGCACCATTACGTCGGCTATATTATCAAGAAGTGGTGGTTAATGGAATTGTCTGATGATTAACATTAGATATTCTGATGACACTGTCTTACTTGCAACGAGGCTGGAAGACCTGCAAGAACTGTTAAGTAGTGTTACGCTTGAACGTTAAGAAGACAAAATGGGTAATTGTCAGCAGAAACTGAGATGAAATCCGGGACACTCTTGCTCTCGGCAACGATAAGATCGATACGGTTCCATCGTATAAATATTTGGCGTTTCAAATCAACAGCAACTGGGACTTCTCTCAAGAAATACGCTGCAGAATTGAACAAGCCAGAAGTTATGTTTCAAAAATGAAGAAAGTTCTGAGTAGCCGTGACATAGATATTACACTCCACGCTCAACTACTTCGGTGCTACGTGTTTAGTGTCTGCATCTATATGTACATACATAATCCACAAGCCACCGTACGACGCGTGGCCCAGGGTACGCTGTATTAGTACTAGTAATTTCCTTTCCAGTCCCACTCGCAACTAGGGAAGAAAGGCTAATATACCTCCGCAAGAGTCCCAATTACTCTTGTGTTCGTGGTCCTTAACCTAAAGCTTCAAAAGCTGGTTAGCTATATTTTCTCATTAGTGTTCCTCGAAAAGAACCTCGCCTTCGCTACAGAGATTCTCACGTGAGTTCTGGAAGCATCGCCATAGTACTTGTGTGTTGTTCGAACCCAACGGTAGCAAATCTAGCAGCCCGTCACTGAATTTCTTCGATCTCTTCCTTTAATCCGACCTGGTGCGGTCCCCAAAACACTCAAGCAGTACTCAAGAATAGGTCGCATTGGTGTCCTATATGCAGTCTCCTTTACAGACGAACTACACTTTGCTAAAATTCTCCAAATAAACCGAAGTCGACCATTCGCCTTCTCTACTACAGTCCTAAATTTTTCATATCGCTTTGCAGCGTTGCGCCAAGATATTTAACAGACATGACTGTGTTGAGCGGCACGCTGCTAATGCTGTGATCGAAACTTAGGGTTTGTTTTTCCTAATGGTCTGCATTAAATTACATTCTTCCGCATTTACAGCTAACTGTCATTCGTCGCAGCAAACAGAAATTTCGTGTAAGTCATCTTCTATCCTCCTACAGTCATGCGACGACAACACCTTCCCGTACACCACAGCATCATCGGCAAGTAGCTGCAGATAAGCTCCTCATCCTGTTAGCCAAATTATTTATGTCTCCATAATATGGTTCAAATGGCTCTGAGCACTATGGGACTTAACATCTGAGGTCATCAGTCCTCTAGAATTTAGAACTACTTAAACCTAACTAACCTGAGGACATCACACACAACCATGCCCGAGGTAGGATTCGAACCTGCGACCGTAGCAGCAGCGAGGTGCCGGACTGAAGCGCCTAGAGCCGCTCGGCCACAGCATCCGGAATCTCCAGAATATCAACGGTCCTATCCCACTTCCTTGAGGTACTCCTGACGATACCATTGTCTCTGATGAATACTCGCCGTCATAAACAACTTAGGACCTACTGGGTTTCGTAGCTTAAAAAGTTCACGAGACACTCACTTACCTGGAAATCTATTCCGTATGCACGTACCTTCGTCAACTACCCTGTGGAGCTGAGTTATGGACAACTGCCGCAGTATCAGGTGAGAAATTGGAGGCATTTGAAACGAGGGTGTATCGATGTGTGAGAGGTATAGAAATTCTCAATACCATGAAGTGAATGAGGCTCGAGTAATTTGACGATATAATGTGAAGCAACAAATACAGCCTGTTGTAGCTTATTCTTCAAGAAAAGACTGATGGCAGACGTGGTCGAGGCTGTAGAAGATTATACTGGTTACAGAATTTAACCCAGTGGTTAGAACAGGGCACAGAGAAGCTGTTCAGAAAAGCCATGGACAGACAACAGATCGTTCCACTAATCGCTAATGTTGTTGGAGGACGAGGCGCTCAAATAAGAAGTACTGTTAACGGAAAAAGTATTTATAATTCAACATTTCGTAACATAAGAATTTCTGTTTGTAAGAAAATATGATAATGAGCGGTCAGTCTCCGATGGACACGGTGGATTACCCACTTCTCTGCAGCGCTACCTGCCAATTGTTGAATTGTTCACAGTACAGCGTACGCAGTGCTCTAGTAAACGTCTGTCCACAACGGCGAACCATTTCTGGAAATGGGGCAGCTCAGAATCAGGGCGCAGGTGCTGTTGAGAGGAACACGTGCAACAGCTCGCGGATGAAGAGTTCTCGGTGGCATGGCCTGGGGAACAAACTTGCAGCGCCCTTCCTTCCAACGCTTCCTTGCTCCCTCCCTCTTCCCTTCTTACCTTCATTCGGCACAGCATCCCTCACCCCACGGCAGCTGCTGCTGCTCAGCACCTGAACTAAGCGGGCAGGGGTGCACCTCATCCCAATCGCAGCAGAAAAGAAAGAAAGAAAGAAAGAGAGAGAGAGAGACAGGAAAAGTTGGTGGCAGCAAAGGGAAGCGAGCCAGAAGCGGCAGGAAATCTGAGCATCTGCTCGCTCGCTCTGTATGCGCCGCACGGCCGCCAATCACAGGGCTGGAAGGATGGTGTTGTTAGAGGTGGAGTGGGGGAGAAGGGAGTGATTACCAGTCCAAGCGCTGCAGGCGTGTTCCTTTGAAGATTCGGATGGCTACGCCAGACACTACTTCCGTCCAGACGTGTCTGTCCGGAATCACGGAGCACTTGAGTATTGCGTACACGCACGTCACGGGACGAGCTTCCTATGGCGGAAGCGTCTTGGAGTGTAATTTAAGCGTTGCTGACGTGCGAAATTCCTAGTTTATTTTATATTTTTATACGACAGTCTCGCCATCACTCTGGAATTCTTAATAAGATATTATCATTACTTTTGGAAAATGACACCTTGACTGAAGCTACCAAACTTGATTCTCCAGTATTTCCACGCCTGTGCAATCAAAAGTCAAAGCGTCCCCGTATCCAGGAAATGAGTGTAGGGGAGTAGAAGCAGCATTGCTGCATCACTGCTACGTCCTAGTGGAAGCCGGCCGGAGTGGCCGAGCGGTGCTAGGCGCTACAGTATGGAACCGCGCGACTGCTTACGCTCGCAGGTGCGAATCCTGCCTCGGGCATGGATGTGTGTGATGTCCTTAGGTTAGTTAGGCCTAAGTCTTAGGGGACTGATGACCTCAGATGTTAAGTCCCATAGCGCTCAGAGTCATTTGAACCATTTTTCCTAGTGGAAGTGGTTTGTCATTGCCATCCTCCGACCTGCTATGAATTGTCAAGTGTGTATCTGTGTTGGGTGCGTTTCTGTGGTGAGAGTTCTACAGTGTAGTGTTACATTTGTCTTGTTTTGCATGAAGGGAAGAGAAAGGGAGAACCATGGTGCACTTAGCTTATTCCTCTCGAATAGCAGCAAGGCGGCCGCCGAGCTTAAACAGCCGTCGGTACACGGACCGTGGGTTGTTCCAGCGTTGAGCGTGGCCAGTTTCTGACGTCATAGACTGGCAGAAGCACGTTGCAGGGTCTTTCCGACCGTGCAGAGCAATATCTGGCATGTCAGATATTCTGAACGAGCGTTTGCAAGTAGACTAGTGAGATGGAAGAACGCCACTTAGGCCTACGTCACATGCCCATGTGTTCTAAGGGTCGACATTTAATGTTCGAAATTTACTTTAGTGTTGGAAAATTTGGTTACACAGCACAGCATGGTTGGCCGTTTCGAAGTATGGTTAGAAACTACGTTTAGCATGATCCAGGAACAACGACGTGAATGTAATAACTTTTTGTTCCCGTCAAGCCGATGTCAAGCACCCCGTTGGAGAGAGGCAAGGGGACTCACCGAAATCAAGTACACCAGTGATGAGGGGGACCGGGGGCTCAGGAAATGAAGCATCCCGGTGCAAACAGAAAACTATTACACACACGTCGTTGTTCCTGGCTCACGCTAAATGTAGTTTCTAACCATACACCGAATTGACTAACCATGTTGTACTGTACATTGATATTTGCAACATTTGTTAAGTAAATTTCGATCATAAATACCAACGGTTAAAATATGATCGTTTATACTTACATCGTAAATGAAATGTGGAATCAAATGTGTCAGTTATCAATTGTAAAAAAGGGCAGTCTTAGTATTTGTACATTACAGCGCCATCTACCAGGAATGGAAAACTATGGCTTGAGTAAACCGACCGTGTTTTAAGGATAGAATCCGAATATGCCATAAAAATAGGGAGTTCCCGTTTGAAAATACAAAATTGACCCCGCCCACACATGAGCGGTGGTTACGTGGTGTTTAGTTGTAGCACGGACAGATGTCCCCCTTACTAATACAATATTAACTTCTCATTTAGAACATTTTATTTTTCATACGATGCATCGTTTTCGAGACATTTAGTTGTCGCAAGTTAAAACAAACACCCTTTATATACAGGAAAAGTCAGCTGCCGCTACCGATTCGTTTTATGCAATCTTCACAATATACGTATCAGAAACGGTACCCAGAAGGGTGAAAGCCACGTAATTGCCAGAAGCGGCACAGAGCCTTAAGCGGCTCTTATCTAACTGAATCATACAGTAAAAAATACGAGGATTGTCCATGAGTTACACGATATTTTTGCACCAAGATACATTGATCAACGAAAACATTGTGACCACCTACTTAATAGCCAGTATGTCCACCTTTGGCAGCGATGCATCGTGGCATGGAAGCAATGGAGCATTGGTGGATTGCTGGAGGGAGTTAGCACCTCATCTGCAAAAACAAGTCACTTACTTCCCGTAAATTCCAGGGAGGGGGCGATAAGCTCTGACCTCACGTTCAGTCAGATCTCAGATGTATTCGATCGGGTTCACATCTGGCGAGTTGCCCTATGGTTGTTATTTTGACGCCTGCCGTCGTTAAAATATTACCAGTTTTAACCATACAACAAAATACTACCGAATATTCCTGTGTGGTATGGGGTCCTTATTAGATAAGATTGAGGGAGAACATCGAAAAATTTAGCTTTGTACTATCGCGAATTACGTGAAGGAGTACCGGAAATAAGGGAATTGAGGTGGCGATCATTAAAACAAAAAAAAGATATCTATTAACGAAATTTCAGTCATCAACTTTCTCCTCAGATTGCGAAAATTTTTCTTGTCTACCACCTACATAGGAAGAGACGAGTGTCGTTATAAAATAAAAGAATCAGAGCTCCGCAGTGAAACATATTGCTGTTCATTTTTCATACGTGCTATTCGGGAGTGGGACGGCCGAGAGGTTCCATGTAACTTCCGCCAAATGCTCAAGTATGAACTGAAGAGTACAGAATAATTTTTTGCCTGTTTGCTCTTACTCCTCCCCCCCCCCTCTCTCTCTCTCTCTCTCTCTCTCTCTCTCTCTCTCTCTCTCTCTCACACACACACACACACACACACACACACACACACACACACACACACACACTTACTCACTCACTCCACACACACAAACGCACGCGCTCGCGTTGCAGAAGTAAAATTCATAGCTGTAGATTGAGCAATACACTAACTTCGCATATTACGGAACACTTTGGTAACGGTTCACAGTCTCTGATAGATACGGATTCCTGCAGCAGCGGTAAGTCTGTACCTTGCGTGTAAAAACCTGGGATTCTGTGTTGCTAACGGAGTTGTCACGCAGGTTGGAAACGGATGACCGAGCTGCACAAGTTTTTGTAAAAAGGACTGTACTGCTTCTTTGTAGTCTGGGGTACACGTGGTCTGCGTCCTCTTCCTCTCGACAAGAGTAGAAAGCTGGGTCTGTGCTGAGCAGCCTGTACCGATATTTAACTAAAGATCAATAGTTAAATTTGATTCTACTTATTAGAAAAGTGATGTGGCTAGACACTGAATGTACATAGGATTTCGTGGAACAGGTCACCGACGGGTGAATTATTGCGTATTTCTTGCCCTTCCATCTTGTTGTTTCCTCCAATTCCCGTTGCCAGTCTCCTATTTTATGCCTCGGTAATCCGTATCTGGGATTCCAGTTCAGGAAATGTGCCCTCGGACGGCAGCTTCTTTGTGTAAGTCGCCCACAGCTTGGTTGCCAGTGATCACACGGTGCGATTTTTCTACAGCAAACTTAACGGTATGGGCTATTTCACACACCTATTCTAACCACTTTGTTATTCCCTTATATGTAGGGTTTTTCAGTCAAAGATGTGCCAAAAATGTTAAGTACTGTTACAGCAGATAATTTTGTTTCCTTCTCGCGAACCGTTTACACAATGTTAAAGTCTCCCACAAACGAGCAAACTTGTTTGTCAAATGCGCCATTGTCTAGCCGCGCATCTGTCAAACAAACTTGTACACGTACAAAGTCTGTCAATTTAACTTCACTTTGAAGTAGAGGCTGTACGTGTTTGAGTATTTTCACAGTATGGAGTTTGGCCGCAAATGCAGACACAGCAGTCCTGCCATTGACTTTGGAACTGTGTTTAACCCGTAACTGGTACACCTATAAATTGTAACACATAAGGTACATCTGGGTCCTCGGGACCCACCCAAGTTTTGAGTATATTTTGGTAAAAAAAACACATTTAAATGAAATTTAAATATGAAACTTTTATTAATGTTTTGTTACTAATGTTTTAAAACCACATTCCTCATTTATGGTCATACCTTAAAGATGTTACAAAAAAGGACAATAAACTGCATAAAATACGAAATGTGAAAAATATACTTTTGGAAAGTCCTGCACATCAGTTACAAATAGTAAGATAGACAACTGAAACTTCACGTTTAAACACAAAATGTACTATGCTTCACAACAGTAAGCCAGAAGAAAAGTTCAAAATCAATATAAAAATTTCTGCAGGCACAACTTTTGGATAAATTTTAGTACATTTCTCAGCTAAATGACTATGTGATCTTTGAAAATAGCAGAAATTATGACAAAATATTAGGTTTCAATTATACAGCATCTTCACCAGTCCATTTCAGTTATTTCATTCATCCAGACTACCGAAACAGTTTGGACATAAAGCAGTGGAACATTCCAAACATAATGGTGTTCGACATCTGGCACACGCCCGGGATGCTTTCCTGTCTTTTTTAGATGGGCACACTGAGCATCTTTTCCTCTTCGATTTAGTAGCACCAGCTTCACTGTGAACCTGGGATGTTCCTGATGCCTTGGAGGGGGTCATGCCTAGAATATCACAAATGGAATTTCGGATATCTTTTCTCAAAAATGGAGAATCCAATCTTCTTTTCATACAATCACTTATGAGTTGTGTACCTAGTTCAATGAGGAATTCTCTGCGTGTCACATCATCAGTATCTTCTTTCCCATGGTACAAAACAAAAGCATTTACACCTGCTATTTCTAGCATAGTGTAGAAGACTGCCATAGGCCACCGCCTTGTTCTTCTAGAAGTCGTGTAATTATGCGTCTTTTCGTCAAGTGCGTCAACTCCACCTTTTGTTTTATTGTAGTCATGGATTATTTCAGGCTTATTTTCCACCATACATTCTCCATGGTGCATTGTCGATATCAGGTTGACAACCTTGTTCTTTTTGGGGACGTGTGAAAGTATTGTTACAGAACCAGAGTATCCGTAGATTGAAGAAGACACATTTCTGCCCTTTGCTGTTGAAAAGCTTGGTGGTAGCTCAGCCTTGTTCTTTCTCATGGTGCCAATATAAGTCAAATTACAGTTCGACAACTCATTGACCAACTCCACACTTGAGAACCAGTTGTCCCCTGTCACATTTCTGTTACTTCCCTTGATTGGTTCAACCAACCGCATGACAACAGCTGTTGGTAAGAGGACACGGCGCGGGATGGCTACAGCTGATTTTCCCGAATATATCTCTGCATTCAAACAGTAGTGCATTTTGGCATCAGCTAGAATAAATATTTTTATACCGTATTTCCGTGGCTTGGATGGAATGTACATCCTAAATGGACATCTACCACGGAATCCTACAAGCATTTCGTCAACAGTGACGTACTCTCCGACTGAATAGTTTTCTTGACAAGCTTCTATCAATGAATTGAAGAGCCAAGAGATGTGGTACAGTTTATCTGTGAGTTTCCTTGCGTCACGGGTTGCTGCATCATCAAAACGAAGGCAACGTAATAAAAACAGCAAACGTTTCAAGGGCATAGTTGCCCTAAAAATTGGTCTACCAGTGCCGTTTGTAGCATATAAACCATTCAGATCTTCGTTGTTTGACTTGAAGGCTCCCCACAAATAACAAAGACCTATGACAGCTTTTATTTCAGTACTGTCTGTTAGATTTGAAAAAGAATTCTTTTTTGACTCAGGTGGCAATGACATAATCTTTTCATTGGTTCTGAGTACTACCTCTGCAATCATTTCTTTGCTGAAAAGTAGTTCCCAAAATGCTAGAGGGGTCTTTTCTGTTACCTGTCTAGCTGCATTACGTATGCCAGGAAAGTGAATTGGAGCAATGATGTTGGTTTGAGAGGTTCTTCCACGTATGCTGGGTGTTGTTGACCACTTGAATCTGTTTCTTCCATAGATATAATTAGTTCCAGATTGTTCGTTGTTACTGTCTCCATCATCACTTTCATCACTTCCAGTTTCATGTTCACTAATTTCATAGTCACTGTCGCTTCCACTTATGTCTTCAATATCACTGTCCAATGGTTCGTTCAGATTATCTGTAGTATCTTCCTCGCTCATTTTTCTGAAGCACTACACCGTAAATCCAAGATACCGGAAATAATGCCACGAAAAGAAAACTTTCACTAACGGTACACCTGGGTCCACGGGACCCGATCACCTTTATAGAAACAAAACTAACAAAGAAACGCCTGCAACAATGTTGTGGGCTGGTAGCCAGTTGATTGTTAGGAGAGTACAGGGAGAGGGAAGTCAGTGCTACCACACACATCACGGAGCTGGAAAAAAGAAATTTCGCTCGGGTCCCTGGGACCCAGGTGTACCAGTTACGGGTTAAAAAGAAGACGAAAACAGCACGCTGATCAAGGGAATAGCTTACAGTGAGATATAGATTCACCCATGAAAATGTTCTAAAGCAAATATTATCCTCAGAACCCGATGATTACTTCAGCCAGTCACGGACTGTGCGGCTGGTCCCGGCGGAGGTTCGAGTCCTCCCTCGGGCATGGGTGTGTGTGTGTGTGTGTTTGCCCTTAGGATAATTTGATTTAAGTAATGTGTAAGCTTAGGGACTGATGACCATAGCAGTTAAGTCGCATAAGATTTCACACACATCTGAACATTACTTCAACTTTCTTCGAATGGACAAGGAAACATTTAATGGCCAATGAAACTTTTCAAAACTTGTCGAGATTTCCATAAAAGAGCAAACTTTTGAGTCAAATTCGCTCTTATGTACCCACCGGAAATGTGTAACAAGACAATATACGTACCAATAAAGCTCGTCAGTTTAACATTACTTTTGAAGCAGACGCTTTTCGTGTATGCTGTATTTTGGCACTGATGGGAATGGCTACAAATACAGATAAAGCGATTCCAACCATGACTCTGGCACTGTACTTAAAGAAGAGGAAAACCCAAGACTCTGGTCCTGGGAATGCTTTAAAATGAGAGAGAAATATACCCATGAACTTGTTAATGGAAATGTTACGCTCAGAACCTGATAATCACATCAGTTTTCTGCGGATGGACAATGAAAACTTTCATAACTTGTTTGGATTCACTTCGCCCTCTCACTGGAAAAGAAAAGTATGCAAAAATTTGTCCTCTTCTACTTGGTCCTCTAATGATAGTTCATTAAATTACAGTGCAAAATGGCTCTGAGCACTATAGGACTTAACTGCTGAGGTCATCAGTCCCCTAGAACTTAGAACTACTCAAACCTAACTAACCTAAGGACATCACACACATCCATGCCCGAGGCAGGATTCGAACCTGCGATCCTAGCGGTCGCGCGGTTCCAGACTGTAGCGCCTAGAAACGCTTGGCCACACCGGCCGATTACAGTGCACATCGTCCGTGAAGGAACTTACGAACTTCGATTTATTATATTTCATTGCACACCTGCTTGTATGTTATGAGTAAAAACGTTGATTTTGTTCATGACCTCTGTGGTGTCACCGCCAGACACCACACTTGCTAGGTGGTAGCCTTTAAATCGGCCGCGGTCCGTTAGTATACGTCGGACCCGCGTGTCGCCACTATCAGTGATAGCAGACCGAGCGCCGCCACACGAAAGGTTTAGAGAGACTTCCTAGCACTCGCCCCAGTTGTACAGCCGACTTTGCTAGCGATGGTTCACTGTCTAGATACGCTCTCATTTGCCGAGACGACAGTTTAGTATAGCCTTCAGCTACGTCATTTGCTACGACCTAGCAAGGCGCCATATTCAGTTACTATTGAGTTTGATATTGCCCATGAACCATGGACCTTGCCGTTGGTGGGGAGGCTTGCGTGCCTCAGCGATACAGATGGCCGTACCGTAGGTGCAACCACAGCGGAGGGGTATCTGTTGAGAGGCCAGACAAACATGTGGTTCCTGAAGAGGGGCAGCAGCCTTTTCAGTAGTTGCAGGGGCAACAGTCTGGATGTTTGACTGATCTGGCCTTGTAACATTAACCAAAACGGCCTTGCTGTGCTGGTACTGCGAACGGCTGAAAGCAAGGGGAAACTACAGCCGTAATTTTTCCCGAGGACATGCAGCTTTACTGTATGATTAAATGATGATGGCGTCCTCTTGGGTAAAATATTCCGGAGGTAAAATAGTCCCCCATTCGGATCTCCGGGCGGGGACTACTCAAGAGGATGTCGTTATCAGGAGAAAGAAAACTGGCGTTCTACGGATCGGAGCGTGGAATGTCAGATCCCTTAATCGGGCAGGTAGGTTAGAAAATTTAAAAAGGGAAATGGATAGGTTAAAGTTAGATATAGTGGGAATTAGTGAAGTTCGGTGGCAGGAGGAACAAGACTTTTGGTCAGGTGATTACAGGGTTATAAATACAAAATCAAATAGGGGTAACGCAGGAGTAGGTTTAATAATGAATAAAAAAATAGGAGTGCGGGTTAGCTACTACAAACAGCATAGTGAACGCATTATTGTGGCCAAGATAGACACAAAGCCCATGCCTACTACAGTAGTACAAGTTTATATGCCAACTAGCTCTGCAGATGATGAAGAAATTGATGAAATGTATGACGAGATAAAAGAAATTATTCAGGTAGTGAAGGGAGACGAAAATTTAATAGTCATGGGTGACTGGAATTCGTCAGTAGGAAAAGGGAGAGAAGGAAACATAGTAGGTGAATATGGATTGGGGGGAAGAAATGAAAGAGGAAGCCGCCTTGTAGAATTTTGCACAGAGCATAACTTAATCATAGCTAACACTTGGTTCAAGAATCATAAAAGAAGGTTGTATACCTGGAAGAATCCTGGAGATACTAATAGGTATCAGATAGATTATATAATGGTAAGACAGAGATTTAGGAACCAGGTTTTAAATTGTAAGACATTTCCAGGGGCAGATGTGGATTCTGACCACAATCTATTGGTTATGACCTGCAGATTGAAACTGAAGAAACTGCAAAAAGGTGGGAATTTAAGGAGATGGGACCTAGATAAACTGAAAGAACCAGAGGTTGTAGAGAGTTTCAGGGAGGGCATAAGGGAACAATTGACAGGAATGGGGGAAAGAAATACAGTAGAAGAAGAATGGGTAGCTCTGAGGGATGAAGTAGTGAAGGCAGCAGAGGATCAAGTAGGTAAAAAGACGAGGGCTAATAGAAATCCTTGGGTAACACAAGAAATATTGAATTTAATTGATGAAAGGAGAAAATATAAAAATGCAGTAAATGAAGCAGGCAAAAGGGAATACAAACGTCTAAAAAATGAGATCGACAGAAAGTGCAAAATGGCTAAGCAGGGATGGCTAGAGGACAAATGTAAGGATGTAGAGGCTTGTCTCACTAGGGGTAAGATAGATACTGCCTACAGGAAAATTAAAGAGACCTTTGGAGAGAAGAGAACCACTTGTATGAATATCAAGAGCTCAGATGGCAACCCAGTTCTAAGCAAAGAAGGCAAGGCAGAAAGGTGGAAGCAGTATATAGAGGGTTTATACAAGGGCGATGTACTTGAGGACAGTATTATGGAAATGGAAGAGGATGTAGATGAAGATGAAATGGGAGATAAGATACTGCGTGAAGAGTTTGACAGAGCACTGAAAGACCTGAGTCGAAACAAGGCCCCGGGAGTAGACAACATTCCATTAGAACTACTGATGGCCTTGGGAGAGCCAGTCATGACAAAACTCTACCATCTGGTGAGAAGATGTATGAGACAGGCGAAATACCCACAGACTTCAAGAAGAATATAATAATTCCAATACCAAAGAAAGCAGGTGTTGACAGATGTGAAAATTACCGAACTATCAGTTTAATAAGTCACAGCTGCAAAATACTAACGCGAATTCTTTACAGACGAATGGAAAAACTGGTAGAAGCGGACCTCGGGGAAGATCAGTTTGGATTCCGTAGAAATGTTGGAACACGTGAGGCAATACTAACCTTACGACTTATCTTAGAAGAAAGATTAAGAAAAGGCAAACCTACGTTTCTAGCATTTGTAGACTTAGAGAAAGCTTTTGACAACGTTAACTGGAATACTCTCTTTCAAATTCTGAAGGTGGCAGGGGTAAAATACAGGGAGCGAAAGGCTATTTACAATTTGTACAGAAACCAGATGGCAGTTATAAGAGTCTAGGGGCATGAAAGGGAAGCAGTGGTTGGGAAAGGAGTGAGACAGGGTTGTAGCCTCTCCCCGATGTTATTCAATCTGTATATTGAGCAAGCAGTAAAGGAAATAAAAGAAAAATTCGGAGTAGGTATTAAAATTCATGGAGAAGAAGTAAAAACTTTGAGGTTCGCCGATGACATTGTAATTCTGTCAGAGACAGCAAAGGACTTGGAAGAGCAGTTGAACGGAATGGACAGTGTCTTGAAAGGAGGATATAAGATGAACATCAACAAAAGCAAAACGAGGATAATGGAATGTAGTCAAATTAAATCGGGTGATGCTGAGGGGATTAGATTAGGAAATGAGACACTTAAAGTAGTAAAGGAGTTTTGCTATTTAGGGAGTAAAATAACTGATGATGATCGAAGTAGAGAGGATATAAAATGTAGACTGGCAATGGCAAGGAAAGCATTTCTGAAGAAGAGAAATTTGTTAACATCGAGTATACATTTTAGTGTCAGTAAGTCGTTTCTGAAAGTATTTGTATGGAGTGTAGCCATGTATGGAAGTGAAACATGGACGATAACCAGTTTGGACAAGAAGAGAATAGAAGCTTTTGAAATGTGGTGCTACAGAAGAATGCTGAAGATAAGGTGGGTAGATCACATAACTAATGAGGAGGTATTGAATAGGATTGGGGAGAAGAGATGTTTGTGGCACAACTTGACTAGAAGAAGGGATCGGTTGGTAGGACATGTTTTGAGGCATCAAGGGATCACAAATTTAGCATTGGAGGGCAGCGTGGAGGGTAAAAATCGTAGAGGGAGACCAAGAGATCAATACACTAAGCAGATTCAGAAGGATGTAGGTTGCAATAGGTACTGGGAGATGAAGAAGCTTGCACAGGATAGAGTAGCATGGAGAGCTGCATCAAACCAGTCTCAGGACTGAAGACCACAACAACAACAACATTATGAATCATGTTCCGTCAAGAGCGACGTTCATCATTAATGGATTAAAGTTAAGTATGAAACTAATTACGTCCGCTTTCTGAATTCTAATTCCTTGTCATGTTCCAGACCTCACGTCAGTATAGTCCTTCCCTCCTCACGCCGGCCTGCGTGAGCTAAAACGCGTGCATTTCGGCCTCCTCTCGTAACACGGTGTTGGCTCTTCTGCCAACACAACAACCTCTTCTTCCCTTTATACAGTGTATGGCAATATTATTTTGATATTGGTCAGTGCTATTTTTTTCCTTGATAGTAATTTCCATCGTTGTGGAAACTCACGATACAGTGAGAGAAAATGTAGTAAAACAATTTTTCACTAAGCGTAAGCGGCAAAACATCCACAGAAACAACGTCCTCCGTCTTGTCAAACGTTCCGTAATTCAAAATTTCTCGCAGAAATGTCAAACAGATTTATGTTTGACAAACGTGTCAAACATCATTGCACACGGTCAAATGTTTGGCAAATACAGTACAGTTTGACAAATAGTCTGATCGTCTGCGGGGCCTGAAGCTGTGCTAGGTGGGATGTACGTGCAACGGCTCCTCCCTGGTCTTCTTCCCGCTGTCCCTGACGGCCGCTAGCTGTGGCCCGGTGTCCACTTTGCGGTCAGAGCGGGCAGTACCTGCGCTGTCCTTGGGCAGCGCGCCGCCACGCCACGGCCGCCAGCTGCCGCGGCAGATGCTGCTGTCGTATTCTGCCCCGCCCTGCCCTGTTAGACCACTAGGACAAGCCACAAGCTGCAGCTGCACCACACCATAATACAAGTCCACTACCTCCAAGTGTTCCCGGGTTACTGGTACGAGTGTCAATACATTTGTCTGAATAATCGTAGTTGGTGGCTGATACGTGTTACAAACCAGACACAATGGGAAGGACCAGGCCCCTTTGCATTTTTCTTTTATCACTCGTTTATTACATCAGAGAAATACACATTTTAAGTCAAAATTTAACTACTTGAAATATTGATCGCAGTAAAGGTAAACATAAGCAGTGACAAAACTTAGTTGTCTTAAGGGTTTCTGCTGGCAACAAATTTTAAGGAGGCAATGTAAGGTTTATATCAATTTAGCTCAAACGTAGCTGGTGATTGAACCACGACACAGACACTTCAACAATTTCGGTAACAAATAAATAGCGTGAATTTGTACTCACAGTAACCAACTAATCAACAGCCTTGCCACTGAATAAGTGCCGGCCGCGGTGGCCGAGCGGTTCTTGGCGCTCAATCCGGAACCGCGCAACTGCTACGGTCGCAGGTTCGAATCCTGCCTCGGGCATGGATGTGTGTGATGTCCTTACGTTAGTTAGGTTTAAGTAGTTCTAAGTTCTAGGGGACTGATGACCACAGATGTTAAGTCCCATAGTGCTCAGAGCCATTTGAACCATTTTTGAACTGAATAAGTAGTAGGCCATTTGGAACGAATTAGCAACACCCCGCAACTAGGGGAGTTAATACCAACAGTCTTTAAATGTCTTGCTCCCTATTAAATGAATAACAAATCAAACACACTACGCTCCACCCAAACTTTTCAGTGGAAGCCAGGCCAAAATGAAGATTCCATTAACTGACTAGCACTGAAGTCGCACTAAAGCTCATCTCTGTGTTTCCAGACACGCATGGGGCAAACTTATACAAGACAAGATTTTGAAGGGAGCACATCAGTAAAACCGGAAGTGGAGCCAACTCGTGCCACTGAAAATTAAGGTACTAGACCAGGGCACAAGGTGGTATACAATGAGGTTGCCTTAGTGCTATACTGCGCTCCAAAATATTAACTCAAATGGCCAATTCAAAATTAAGTACACATAAACCAGCATTAATTAACGAGGAGTGACATCAGGTCGCTCGAAGGGATGACAACACTTAATTGAAAAGACAAATGCCGGAAGCGGCAGTAACATCAAACACCTTCTCCGAGTTTTAACCAGGAGTCACTTCCCGCGATACAAGTAAAAATTTAACCAAGCGCAAAGAAGGAACCTCAAAGAGAAAATTCAAATAAAACCTCCAAAAGATTATAAAGGACAGGGAACCCGAACTATTTAAATTCAAAAGAATTAGCTCTCCCCAAAGGTAGTGTAAACGCGAAGGCCACACTTAAGAGCCAACCAAAATTGGTTACAAAAGGTCTTATACATTTGCTTTTTTTTTTTTGTAAAGAAACACAAGGCTGCATAACTTCTGCTGGCTTCTGCTGGACGTCCGGTATGGCTCGTGTAGGATACACCAGGCAGCAACACAAGCTAGGCGGTCGCAAGGCACGGCGAGCAAAATCAGGAGAGCAGACAGACAGGCAGCCAACACATATCCTCCATCCTGAGCCGGCAGGCGGCGTACAACCAACTCCACATATACGTGGTTGCTTCCACCTCGTACCTCGCGGCGTCTCAGCAGGTAGCCCCAGCAAACGTCAACTGCCACTCGCCCCGCGAATGCGGAAAACAACAAGGCAAGCCAAGATGAGAAACATCGAAGGATCGATAATGGACATCCAAGAGACTGGCGCGCCAGTAACGAGCGCCACGGCTCAATGGTCTCCACGGATAAAGGAAATGCTATGTGCATTCGCACCACATCCCCGAGTTCCTCATCCGCTCCCACGTCATCGACCGGTATTTAAGCAACATCCACGGATATTAAAATTAAGTGACTCGCTTTAACTTGTTATGTACGCCAAGGCTCTGTTTGGTTTGTGCTTTGCCTTAACTTTCCTCTGACTTTTACCCACTAAATATTACAAGCTTTAAATGATGAAATATCGCCAGTTGATATTTTTTGTGATCTATCCAAGGCGTTTGACTATGTAGACAATGTTAAATTCCTAGAGAAACTTAAGTTTTATGTAACTGCCCATTCATGACAAACAAAATGCAAATGGTTGACATGAAGAGTTCAGACGATGTCGGAAAGACAGAAGAATTTAGTGACGGGAGAAATCACAGGTTCAGTTTTGTGTCTGCTCCTATTCCTTATACAGGGCGTAAGGGTAATGTGGGGATATTTTAAATGTGATGGAACCATAATATATAGACACATCACCAGTGTATTGATTGTTTTTTTTCTCTGCGTCGAACAGTCTTCCTGCAAACACGTCACCAACTTCATGCCCTGATGTTGGCTGTGCCTGTCGGTAAAGCCTGACCTTTTTTGCGTCCTCGCGACCACACTTAAACACTTGACCTCCTGCCCAGGGGAGCATTAATGGCTTGCTATTGCCACAAGTACTTCGAGGTACTAACCAACTTAAGAACGTACAACATCTAATGAATTGTTAATCTGCAAGTTACATAAATACTGATGTAACGTTGTTCAGTACACCGTCCTCAGTCACCAACAGAAAATCTGCATTTACATCTGTTAAACCCTGTATATGTGAGTGATCTTCCACTTAACATTCAACAAGGATAAATGGTACTTTTTGCAGACAATAATAATGTTACAATAAATCCCATAAGCGAGAAAGAAACAGAAGAAATTGTTAACGATGTTTTACAAAGAAGTATTAATTGGTTCTCTGAAGGTGGAGTATTCCTACAGTTTGAGAAAACACACTATATTCCATTCTGTACAACAAAGTCACACCCAAATTGATGTAGCACATGAAGAGGAGACAGTAAAGAGGGGTGTGGGGGAGGTGGGGATGCTCCAAATTCATACTGACGTAAGCTTCAGCTGGCAGAAGCATATTACTGAGCGTCTCAAACAATTAAGTTCAGCTACTTTAGCTCCTCGTATAATTACTTGTCTCAGAAACATGTATCGCATACATCCACTCGATTGTGTATTATACTCTTATTGAACAATTTTCTGGGGTAATCATCTCTTAGAAAGAAATTATTGGTTGCACAAAAGCGAGCAGTACGAACAATGTGTGGTTTTCATCCAGGGATGAAAATACGTACCTCTTAAGGAATTGGACATTTTAATTGTACCGTCACAATATATAGATTTCCAAATGAACGTTCTCGTAAACAATTCATTATAGTTTGAGAAGAATAGTGATATCCATACCTACAACACTAGAGGAAAAAATGACATTCACTATCCATTATTAAGGTTGTCAGTGGCTCAGAAAGGAATTGAATATGCACATCAAAATTTTTTGATCGTTTGCCCCGTATCATAAAATGTCTGACACGCAGCAACATAACTAAAATCCATTCTTGGACAACTCCTCCTATTCCATTTATATTTAAAAACTGATAACTTGCAAAAAACAGGAGAGCACTAATTTTTAAGTGTAGTGCCATGAGTAGGACTAAAAATATGTGTTCACTAATGTTATCACTATGTCCACACCTTTGCTGAGTGATTAGCGCGTCTGCCTGCCATGCAGCCAAGCCGGGTTCGATTCCCGCTAGGGGACTGGGTGTTCTGATGTCCTCCTCGTCATTCCATCACCATCGACACGCTAATCGCCCAATGCGATTTCAACTGAAAATACTACCAACTCGGCGGCCAAACTTCCCCAGGTAGGGATTGCCGGTCATCATTGTCATGCGATCATTTCATTTCAACATTAGTTACGTATACATGTCCTGTAAACAGACTCGTTCTACGTCTTGTTGATAAAAGATCCTTCAAATGTCCTGTGGGACGTGTAACTAACTAGCTATGTATGTCACTAACATAAAATGTTCGTTTCGACAGACATGTTCATCCGATGCTCAGTTGTTCAAAAATCAAAATAAAAACGTACTGCTGATGGTGAGCTTCGCCGACACACGTTTGAGTAAGACAAATACCAGTATTTTGTGGCCACAGAGATCACACGATAATTTCCCGCTTTGCTGGCCAGTGGATTTGCGCAGTGTTCTCTTTAGCAGAAACCCATTGGCTGTACAGTGAACGACAGAAGACCCCCCAGGCAGTGGCCGGGCAGAGGTGACTACAGGTAGCGGACGCAGCCAGCAAAGGTCGTCGGTCACGCCAGGCCAGGTCGACCGCGCTCCGTTGTTAAGCTCCGGCTTGCCCTGTGTCCGGAATCCAATACACTCGACGCTAGCGTACACGGACCACCTGCCACAGGGGCGTACGTTCTAACTCGTCAGCGGCTGCATTACACAGCCCAACTTCTCTCGCTACCGCTACGATAACGATTTGTGCTATCCAGAAACTGCGGTTCGGTCACACAGGGATAGGCGTGCGCCGTTGTTGAGATTGTCTCGAGCAGTATTGGCGTCAGTTCCTCCAAATACGCCTCTTCCAGTCATGCCGTCTACAACAGTCCCCCGACGTATACCGAAAGAGTATCTAAGAATCTAACACAATTAAAAATTAGATTTTACTGCATAAGACATTTATTTAACAAATGGTTTACACAATTATACACTACTGGCCATTTAAATTGCTACACCAAGAAGAAATGCAGATGATAAACAGGTATTCATTGGACAAATATATTATACTAGAACTGACATGTGATTACATTTTCACGCAATTTGGGTCCATAGGTCCTGAGGAATCAGTACCCAAAACAACCACCTCTGGCCGTAATAACGGCCTTCATACGCCTGGGCATTGAGTCAAACAGAGCTTGGATGGCGTGTACAGATACAGCTGCCCATGCAGCTTCAACACGACACCACAGTTCATCAGGAGTAGTGACTGGCGTATTGTGACGAGCCAGTTGCTCGGCCACCATTGACCAGACGTTTTCAGTTGGTGAGAGATCTGGAGAATGTGCTGGCCAGGGCAACAGTCGAACATTTTCTGTATCCAGAAAGGCCCGTACAGGACCTGCAACATCCGGTCGTGTATTATCCTGCTGAAATCTACGGTTTCGCAGGGATCGAATGAAGGCTAGAGGCATGGGTCGTAACACGTCTGAAATGTAACGTCCACTGTTCAAAGTGCCGTCAATGCGAACAAGAAGTGACCGAGACGTGTAACCAATGGCACCCCATACCATCACGCCAGTATGGGGATGGCGAATACACCCTTCCAATGTGCGTTCACCGCGATGTCACCAAACACGGATGCGACGATCATGAAGCTGTAAACAGAACCTGGATTCATCCGAAAAAATGACGTTTTGCCATTCGTGTATCCAGGTTCGTCGTTGAGTACACCATCGCAGGCGCTCCTGTCTGTGATGTAGCGTCAAGGGTAACCGCAGCGATGGTGTCCGAGCTGATAGTCCATGCAGCTGCAAACGTCGTCGAACTATTCGTGCAGATTGTTGTTGTCTTGCAAACGTCCCCGTCTGTTGACTCGGGGATCGCGATGTGGCTGCACGATACGTTACAGCCATGCGGATAAGATCACAACAACGTTTCACCAGGCAACGCCTGTCAACTGCTGTTTGTGTATGAGAAATCGGTTGGAAACTTTCCTCATGTCAGCACGTTGTAGGTGTCGCCACCGACTCCAACCTTGTGTGAATGCTCTGAAAAGTTAATCATTTGCATATCACAGCATCTTCTTCCTGTCGGTTAAATTTCGCGTCTGTAGCACGTCATCTTCGTGGTGTAGCAATTTTAATGTCCAGTAGTGTACTTGCGAGAGCCAGTTCCATCAGCAATATTTCCCGGCCATACCGCAACATTGCCGTCTAATATAGCGACACTGTAGAAACCCTGAGGGTAACACACACACATACTGTCGTAAAACATTGGCTCCCAACTGCGGGGTAGTTACCCCTGAGGGGTAAAATGAAATTTTCAGTGGGGTAAAAACCTAAAGATTCGATTCTGCTTCAGTTTCGAAACACAATTATTTTCAAAAGATCGTTACTATTATCAAAATTTTGTAAGACTCTAATTCTGATTACAGAACGTATCAATAATTACTTCTTCTCAATTAGTAGCATTAATGCGGTGGAAGTTACAGGTTCGTCGCATAGTCCACGAACGAAACTCACATGTCGCGCTTTGGAAAATTTTGATATTTGTGGTAAGTTACTATGGGACCAAAATGCTGAGGTCATCGGTCCCTAGGGTTACACACTGCTTAATCTAACTTAAACTAACTTACGCCAAGGACAAGACACACACACACACACACACACACACACACACACACACACACACACACACACACACACACACACAGCCATGCCCGAGGGAGGACTCGAACCTCCGACGGGGGAAGCCGCACGAATCGTGGCAAGGCGCCTGAGACCGCGCGGCGAGGTTTGTTCCGTGCATCACTGGCGATAAAAGTGGAACATATACGTAACAAATGCTAAATATCTCGAGAAAATGAATTCTCCAATTTGTAGATAGTACCTGCAGTAGTGCGGAAATTGCTTCATTACTTGCTACGAAGCACACAAATGAATTAATTGAGAGCAGGACACAACAGTAACTACACAAGGGCTACTATAGTGCTGTACACAGTTTTATCGTTGTTAGACACGAAGCATTAACAGCCTGAAGTCGTCCAATTTCTGCCAGTTCAGGAGTAGGAGTGAAGCAATTTTGTGATTTACGAACAGAAAGTATGGTGCACGCATCTGAACTTGTTTGATGTTAAATACGGTTGTAGAGCGCAACAAGCAAGTGCCGCAATAGAGAGGAGTGTGCAGAGAAAGCATGTTTTGTAACGAGTGCCTACCGTTATTGTGGGCCGGCCGAAGTGGCCGAGCGGTTCTAAGCGTTTCAGTCTGGAACCGCGCGACCGCTACGGTCGCAACTTCGAATCCTGCCTCGGGCATGGATGTGTCTGATGTCCTTAGGTTAGTTAGGTTTAAGTAGTTCTAAGTTTTAGGGGACTGATGACCTAAGATGTTAAGTCCCATAGTGCTCAGAGCCATTTGAACCATTTGAACCTTATTGTGGATATTTTTAGATTTTTTATCTAAGAATTCCTTCACTATTCATTCTTCACACACACACACACACACACACACACACACACACACACACGTTCGAACTGTCATTCATTTTTCATTATTTTATAAATAAAAGTTTTTCGAGAAAAGTCTTTCATTCTACAGTTTAGTTTGGTGCTAAAGTTGACGATAATTTGCGGGATGGGGACAACAGATGTTAGGGAGGGGGAGGGCGGGGGAACTAGCTAATGTCTCACTGCAGTCTGGGGTAATGGTGTATTGTATTGTATTGTTAACCGGGGACCTAGAAACGACGGAGAGGCTCCGTCCCCGCCGCAGCCGCAGTGGTCCACAACCCCACGACGACTACCGCAGTCCACTTCACCCCTCCGCCGCCCCACACCGAACCCAGGGTTATTGTGCGGTTCGGCCCCCGGTGGACCCCCCAGGGAACGTCTCACACCAGACGAGTGTAACCCCTGTGTTTGCGTGGTAGAGTAATGGTGGTGTACGCGTACGTGGAGAACTTGTTTGCACAGCAATCGCCGACGTAGTATAACTGAGGCAGAATAAGGGGAACCAGACCGCATTCGCCGAGGCAGATGGAAAACCGCCTAAAAACCACCCACAGACTGGCCGTTTCACCGGACCTCGCCACAAATCCGCAGGGCGGATTCGTGCCGGGGACCAGGCGCTCCTTCCCGCCGGGAAAGCCGTGCCCGCATGGCCAACCGGGCGGGCCCAAGGGGTAATGGTATAAGAAAGGTTGGAAAACACCGTTATAAAATATGGCGCATAAATAAAATTCTTTACAGACGAATGGAAAAACTGGTAGAAGCCGACCTCGGGGAAGATCAGTTTGGATTCCGTAGAAATATTGGAACACATGAGGCAATACTGACCCTTAGAAGAAAGATTAAGGAAAGGCAAACCTACGTTCCTAGCATTTGTAGACTTAGAGTAAGCTTTTGACAGGTTTACGGCGGCGCTGTGGCCTTTGGCCGGCAGCCCGCAGTGGCGGGGAGATTTGAGGGCCCGCAGCGCCGCCCTGAAATATTCAGACGCATTCCGGATTACCCCCGGGCCGGCGTAACGCGGTTATGGATGACGCCAATAGCGCGCTGTGCGTCGCCGCGGGGCACTGTTCTGTTTCCTTTTTCTCGTCCGTGCGCCAAAAGACCGCCCGCGCTCGCTCTTTAGCGAACGGAAATATTCATAAGCAATTCGTTTTGATGTATTCGCCCTGCGGGGCCGATAGCTGCCACAGGCGCACCGCGCACAGCAAATATTTACTCGTCCGCCGCGTCCGTACACTGTCAGTCGCTGTGTTACCTGCGATGTCGCTTTGTACTCGGGCGAAACTGAAGGCGGCTGTCGTCCGTAAGACACGAGATTTAATACTGATTACTACCCATTTCTTGTATGCCGATGATCTGGCCATTAGCCGGCCGAAGTAGCCGTGCGGTTAAAGGCGCTGCAGTCTGGAACCGCAAGACCGCTACGGTCGCAGGTTCGAATCCTGCCTCGGGCATGGATGTTTGTGATGTCCTTAGGTTAGTTAGGTTTAACTAGTTCTAAGTTCTAGGGGACTAATGACCTCAGCAGTTGAGTCCCATAGTGCTCAGAGCCATTTGAACCATTTTGATCTGGCCATTACAGCGCAAGGGAATAGCTTCGAGGAAGTGCAAGGGAAGTTAGAAAGCTCGCTACACGTAATGTCTGAATACTATAAAGAAAACTCCCTCAAACCAAATCCATCTAAGACACAGGTTAGCGCTTTCCACCTCCGCACAAAACAGGCAAACAGGAAGCTGAACGTCACCTGGAATGGCAACAAACTGGACCATACGAACAAACCAACATACCTTGGTGTCGTGCTGGATAGATCACTGACGTACAGATATCACTGTGAAAAAAACTGCCAAAAAATTGCTGCCAGGAACAATTTTTTAAGAAAACTGACGAATAGTAAATGGGGAGCTAGTCCGACTGTATTACGAACAACTGCTCAAGCACTTTGCTTCTCCACGGCAGAATATGCATGCCCTGTATGGTCCGATCCACACATGCCAAAAAAGACACTACAGTCCTTAATGAAACATGCAGGCTAACAACAGGATGCATGAAACGCACTCCACTTGGGAAAATATACAAAGCAGCTGGATTCTCATCTCCTGAATCCCGAAGAATTGCGCACGAACATGCAGAAAAATTTAAACAGGTTTTCGACGAGCGCCACCCGCTGCATGGTTCTTCGTGTGGACGTAGCAGACTTAAATCCCGCAAGAGATTTCTCACTAGTGAATTGAACGAGCCTCCGAAGGACTACCCTGCCTCACGAGAAATACGCAGCGGCAGTACATCAAGCTGGAAGATTTGGAGAACACTGAACCGCATCAGAACAGGCGTAGCACCAGTTAAAGCAAACCTAGTCAAATGGGGCTTCAAGGACGAAGGAGGCAACAAATGCGACTGTGGTGAAGTTCAGGATATGGAACACCTTCTACAGTGTTCCATCTGCCCCACAAGGTGTACTCTTGACGAACTATGGCTTGATAAGAGAGAAACATTGGACTTGGCCCGACATTGGGCTGAAAGGCTTTGAAACAAATCTCCCGACACGAAAAAGTAAAGTAAGTAATACTGAGTACTTAGTGGATTTCGTAAACGGTACCGCAGGAGGGCGATTACAAAATACGTACAGCGGCTGCGAACAGCGAATTTTTCCTGTACTGGCGGTGGACAAAAATATCGAACACCACATGTAAAACACCTTACTGTGCCTCATAAAGCACTCCGTCTTCACGCCACGAGTGGCCTACCATCCGCCCCCCGTGTCATCCTCATGGAGGATGCGGATAGGAGGGGCGTGGGGTCAGCACACCGCTCTCCTGGACGTTATGATGGTATTCTTGACCGAAGACGCTACTGTTCGGTCGAGTAGCTCCTCAATTGGCATCACGAGGCTGAGTGCATCCCGAAAAATGGCAACAGCGCATGGCGGCCTGGATGGTCATCCATCCAAATGCCGACCACGCTCGACAGCACTTAACTTCGGTGATCTCACGGGAACCGGTGTATCCACTGCGGCAAGGCCGTTGCCTACTATGCCTCATACGGTTAGGAAAACAGTTGGCATTCAAAAAAGCGTCCAGTCGTCTTGGAATGCATAAGTACAGGACCTATACGGTTTCCAAGGAAATGTTATGCCATTTTTCCTGCACAATAGCGGCACCTCCAGGTAACGACAATGGAGGTGGATAGCGGTTACGGACACTTCTCTCCAAAGAAGACCAAAAGACTCAGTATCACTGAGATCTGGTGACTGTTGTGTACATGGGAGATACGAGCGTCACTCCAAAAGAAATGCACACTATTTTTTTTAAATTCATCTTTTATTTTACATGTTTGAAAGTTTTACAGTGTGTAGATACATCCTTTAGGAACAATATTTTCATTTCTCCACTTCATTTCCATCCCTCTCAACTGCCTTACGCCATCTTGGAACCAGAGCCTGTATACCCGCACGGTAAAATTCTGGACTAACCTGTTGGAGCCACTGTGTGGCAGCGTGCACAAGGGAGTCATCATCTTCAAACCTTGTTCCACGAAGAGAGTCTTTCAGTTTCCCAATGAGATGATAGTCACATGGCGCCAGGTCAGGACTGTAAGGCGGGTGTTTCAGTGTTCAAAAATGGTTCAAATGGCTCTGAGCACTATGGGACTGAACATCTGTGGTCATCAGTCCCCTAGAACTTAGAACTACTTAAACCTAACTAACCTAAGGTCGTCACACACATCCATGCCCGAGGCAGGATTCGAACCTGCGACCGTAGCGGTCACGCGGTTCCAGACTGAAGCGCCTAGAACCGCATGGCCACACCGGCCGGCCCGGTGTTTCAGTGTTGTCCATCCGACTTTTGTGATCGCTTCCATGGTTTTTTGACTCACATGTGGCCGTGCATTGTCGTGAAACAGCAAAACATCCTGCCTTTGCCGATGTGGTCGAACACGACTCAGTCGAGCTTGAAGTTTCTTCGGTGTCATCACATATGCATCAGAATTTATGGCGGTTCCACTTGGCATGATGTCCACAAGTAAGACTCCTTCGGAATCGAAACACACCGTAGCCATAACTTTTCCAGCAGAAGGCGTGATTTTGAATTTTTTTTCTTGGGTGAATTTGCATGAAGCCACTCCACTGATTGCCTCTTCGTCTCTGGTGAAAAATGATGGAGCCATGTTTCATCACCTGTCACAATTCTTCCAAGAAATTCATCTCCACCATTCTCGTACTGTTCCAAAAGTTCGCTGCATACCGTTTTTCTCGTTTCTTTGTGAGCCACTGTCAACATCCTGCGAACCCACCTGGCACAAACCTTTTTTAACGCTAACACTTTCAGTATTCTGCAAACACTTCCTTCCCCTATCCCAATGTAGCGTGACAATTCGTTCACTGTGATGCGTCTGTCAGCAGTCACCAATTCCTTAACTCTCTGCACATGGTCTGGAGAGTGATCAGTACGAGGCCTGCCGCTGCGAGGACAATCCTCAATATTGCCGTGCCCGCTTTCATCACGTAACCTGCTTGCCCACCGACTAACTGTACTGCGATCGACAGCAGCATCTCCATACACCTTTTTCAACCTCTTTTGGATGTTTCCCACTGTCTCGTTTTCACAGCACATGAATTCTATGACAGCACGTTGCTTCTGACGAACGTCAAGTGTAGCAGTCGTCTTGAAGGCATGCTGTGAGGCGCCACTCACGGGAACAGGTTGATCTAAGTATGAAAACAAGCGAGACTGATGTATCTACACACTGTAAAACTTTCACACATACAGAATGAAAACTGTATTTTTACAAAAATAGTGTGCATTTATTGTGGAGTGATTCTCGTACAATTCATCCTTCTGCTCGCAAAAATCAGTTCTGAATTATGCGAGCCGTGTGAACAGGACTCCTGTTTTCGTGGAATACAGTATGACCATTGGGGAACAAACGTACCATGGGATGGACCTGATGAGCCAAAATGGTCACATAATCCTTGGCAGTAATTCAGGCTTCCAGATTAATCATGGGGCACATGGAATACCACGATATCACTGCCCAAACCATCGACGAACGCCCGCCGTGTTTGACTCTTCTGACGTTTACTTAGCCAGATGTTGGAAACAGCGTGAAACAAGATTTATTTACTTCCTTGTTCGGTTGGTTGATTTGTGGAGAGGGGTAGGCGGGCGGCGGCAAACAACGAGGTCATCGTTCCCACCGGATTAGGGAAGGACCTCGGCCGTGCCCTTTCAAGGGAACCATCTCGTCATTTGCCCGAAGCGATTTAGTGAAATCACGGGAAACCTAAATCAGGATGGCCGGACGCGGGTTTGAACCGTTGCTCTCCCGAATGCGAGTCCAGTGTGCTAACCGCAGCGCCACCTCTCTCGGTTTTTTACTTTCTTTCTTTGCTCTATATTCCAGGTCTTATATCTTCGACACCAAGATTTCCTGTTACGGTTACTTGTATCACTGATGAGTATTTTTGGAATTCCCTGCTACGGTCGCAGGTTCGAATCCTGCCTCGGGCATGGATGTGTGTGATGTCCCTAGGGTAGTTAGGTTTAAGTAGTTCTAAGTTCTAGGGGACTGATGACCACAGATGTTAAGTCCCATAGTGCTCAGAGCCATTTTGGAATTCCAAGTCGCCGTGCAGTTCTCTGCTTATGCATCTCCCTTCGGTTTCTTTTGATACTGACGGGGTTCACGAGTTCGACTTACAATTCTGCAGTGGGTTTTGCAGTTGACATTCTCATATTTTTCGTCACAGTCCTCTTTAATGATCTTTCGTCACAATCATTCAACAGACGCTTCAGTCCGCAGTGTGAGTTAGCGGATAATGTTTTTCCGCTTTGCCAGCAAGCGGTATGGATCTTCGATACGGTGTCTCTTCAAACACCAAACACTTCGACTACCTTGGTTACGGAAGCTCCCACCATACGGGCACCGATAATTTTCCTATGTTGGCCTTCATTAGCTCTGACATAGTGCACCTATAACTATGAAAACACTGCTCTGACTACGACGGACACTTGCGACATATTGAGGACATTGCACAGGTGTCTTTTATGGTCAAACACAAGAGCGCCACATGCCCACTCGGCTAGCATCTTTGTTTTATGTTCAGACATGTATTTCATGCAACAACATATCAGATTGGCTTGAGATGAGATGTATTACACTCCACTCACGGTAATTCGAATTTCATGGGACCTCAGAAACGTTCGAATAATTAGAGTTCAATTTAAAGAAGGTTAAGTGGGCAAGGTGGAATCAAAAACAAATTGAAATAATGGCACCCTTGAAACTGGCAAATGAAGATAATCCTCACATGCTAGGTCAACTCTTTGAGGAGATATGGAAACTTGGTAGCATACACTTTGAGTGGCAATCGGCACTAGTCCAACCACTCCATAATGGGTAGACAGAAAACATGTCAATAACTGCAGGGGTGTTTTCATTAGTACCTGTTTCATAAGAGATCCTCTCCAAACCACTCGAGAACCGATTTGAGGATCATCTTGATAAACGGATTGGTGAGTACCAGGCTCTTTTATGGAAAGACTTTCTTGCCCAGAACGGATTTTAAACCTGTGAAACTTAATCAGATACGAGTGGTAGAAAGCCGGCCGTGGTGGCCGAGCGGTTCTAGGCGCTCAGTCCGGAACCGCGTGCTTGCTACGGTCGCAGGTTCGAATCCTGCCAAGGGCATGGATGTGTGTGATGTCCTTAGGTTAGTTAGGTTTAAGTAGTTCTAAGTTCTAGGGGACTGATGACCACAGATGTTGAGTCCCATAGCGCTCAGAGCCATTTGAACGAGTGGTAGAAACAATTATGAGGTTGTATTAATTGATTTTAAACAAAAGCGTACCACTCAGTAAACAGCGATGTACGTTTTGGAAGAATGTGTGTGGATGAAACTATCAGAAATTTAATTAAACATATGATGAATTTAAGGAGATGGGACCTGGATAAACTGAAAGAACCAGAGGTTGTAGAGAGTTTCAGGGAGAGCATGAGGGAACAATTGACAGGAATGGGGGAAAGAAATACAGTAGAAGAAGAATGGGTAGCTCTGAGGGATGAAGTAGTGAAGGCAGCAGAGGATCAAGTAGGTAAAAAGTCGAGGGCTAATAGAAATCCTTGGGTAACAGAAGAAATATTGAATTTAATTGATGAAAGGAGAAAATATAAAAATGCAGTAAATGAAGCAGGCAAAAAGGAATACAAACGTCTCAAAAAATGAGATCGACAGGAAGTGCAAAATGGCTAAGCAGGGATGGCTAGAGGACAAATGTAAGGATGTAGAGGCTTGTCTCACTAGGGGTAAGATAGATACTGCCTACAGGAAAATTAAAGAGACCTTTGGAGAGAAGAAAACCACTTGTATGAATATCAAGAGCTCAGATGGCAACCCAGTTCTAAGCAAAGAAGGGAAGGCAGAAAGGTGGAAGGAGTATATAGAGGGTTTATAGAAGGGCGATGTACTTGAGGACAATATTATGGGAATGGAAGAGGATGTAGATGAAGATGAAATGGGAGATAAGATACTGCGTGAAGAGTTTGACAGAGCACTGAAAGACCTGAGTCGAAACAAGGCCCCGGGAGTAGACAACATTCCATTAGAACTACTGATGGCCTTGGGAGAGCCAGTCCTGACAAAACTCTACCATCTGGTGAGCAAGATGTATGAGACAGGCGAAATACCAACAGACTTCAAGAAGAATATAATAATTCCAATCCCAAAGAAAGCAGGTGTTGACAGATGTGAAAATTACCGAACTATCAGTTTAATAAGTCACGGCTGCAAAATACTAACGCGAATTCTTTACAGAAGAATGGAAAAACTGGTAGAAGCGGACCTCGGGGAAGATCAGTTTGGATTCCGTAGAAATGTTGGAACACGTGAGGCAATACTAACCTTACGACTTATCTTAGAAGAAAGATTAAGAAAAGGCAAACCTACGTTTCTAGCATTTGTAGACTTAGAGAAAGCTTTTGACAACGTTAACTGGAATACTCTCTTTCAAATTCTGAAGGTGGCAGGGGTAAAATACAAGGAGCGAAAGGCTATTTACAATTTGTACAGAAACCAGATGGCAGTTATAAGAGTCGAGGGACATCAGAGGGAAGCAGTGGTTCGGAAGGGCGTGAGACAGGGTTGTAGCCTCTCCCCGATGTTATTCAATCTGTATATTGAGCAAGCAGTAAAGGAAACAAAAGAAAAATTCGGAGTAGGTATTAAAATTCATGGAGAAGAAGTAAAAACTTTGAGGTTCGCCGATGACATTGTAATTCTGTCAGAGACAGCAAAGGACTTGGAAGAGCAGTTGAACGGAATGGACAGTGTCTTGAAAGGAGGATATAAGATGAACATCAACAAAAGCAAAGCGAGGATAATAGAATGTAGTCAACTTAAATCAGGTGATGCTGAGGGGATTAGATTAGGAAATGAGACACTTAAAGTAGTAAAGGAGTTTTGCTATTTAGGGAGTAAAATAACTGATGATGGTCGAAGTAGAGAGGATATAAAATGTAGACTGGCAATGGCAAGGAAATTGTTTCTGAAGAAGAGAAATTTTTTAACATCGAGTATAGATTTAAGTGTCAGTAAGTCGTTTCTGAAAGTATTTGTATGGAGTATAGCCATGTATGGAAGTGAAACATGGACGATAAATAGTTTGGACAAGAAGAGAATAGAAGCTTTCGAAATGTGGTGCTATAGAAGAATGCTGAAGATTAGATGGGTAGATGACATAAATAATGAGGAAGTACTGAATAGGATTGGGGAGAAGAGAAGTTTGTGGCACAACTTGACTAGAAGAAGGTATCGGTTGGTAGGACATGTTTTGAGACATCAAGGGATCACAAATTTAACATTGGAGGGCAGCGTGGAGGGTAAAAATCGTAGAGGGAGACCAAGAGATGAATGCACTAAGCAGATTCAGAAGGATGTAGGTTGCAGTAGGTACTGGGAGATGAAGAAGCTTGCACAGGATAGAGTAGCATGGAGAGCTGCATCAAACCAGTCTCAGGACTGAAGACCACAACAACAACATGATGATCCACTTACTTTCAAAACTTGAATTCGTTGTCAAGATCTTGAACCCCTTTGAAACCAAAACTGGCGTCAGACAAGGTGATGGCTTCGCTCCACCCCATTTTAACTGTTTCCCAGAAAAGGTCGTTCGAGAATGGAGGAAAACACTGAGGCGAACGAAGAACGGATCAGATTATGATCCAAACAGAGAGGAGTATACGTTGATTGTTTGGCCTTTGTGGATGACCTGGCAATTTTTGCCAACAGTACTAACTCAAAATCATAAAGGTGGGTCGGTTGACAGAGATAGCTGATACAGTAGCATAGCGATGTACCAAGGAAGAGTAATTGTGTGAAGAAATTGAGAGACTTGGATGAGTTAATCCAACAGAATGGCTTAGAACACGAAGCGATCAATCTTAGGATCTGCAAATTGGGTCAAGCTTATCGCCGGACGAAGAATTTGTGTAATAAGAAATCAGTGAGTATTGGAACCAAGTTAAGAGGCTACGGTACAGTTGTCAAACGCTATAGATTATAGGCTTCGAAGAATTTGATTATGAATAGACAGGGATTAGCCTATAAATTAGTCAAAAGAGAAGGCAGGCTATTAAGGAGATCAAATGAGGAACTAATGAGTAAAATGGAACCAATTACATCATCGACTGAAAAGAAAATATCGTCGTTCTGTAAGAATATCTTCAGAATTTTCGGTATCGTCTAACAAAGAAAATGTTAAATTTCATAAGGCCAAAGGCAAACAGATTCTGTTGGTTCCAAGAATGTGATAAAACTCTTTAAGAGGACAAAATTATGTATAGGAACGAATTCAGAGAAACGGTTAAAAACTGTGTGGCTTTAACCTGGGAGGAGAACGCAAGAATACGAAGGAGAGCCTCTTGTCAAAAGGTCGCAAGAACGCATTGAGTGATGAGTTCAAGAGACACTGACAGGACATCAAAGCTAGCACACAAACGCCAGCTAAAAATGGGAAACGATATTGACTGTTAAATCGTAGCCCATTGTGGGTCAATTTGAATCTTAAAAAAAAAGTTACAAAATAGTACAGTAGTTTCAGTAATCGCCAAATGCCCTGTACTTGGAGCAAGCTGTTGCAATATGAAACATACGCTTGAATGCGGGGAAAAATAAGGCTAATTCCTTCTATATGTAACTATTTCCTGAATACATAATTGATTGTAATCGTCAAATATATACACACACACACACACACACACATATATATATATATATATATATATATATATATATATATATATATATATATATATATATGTGTGTGTGTGTGTATACACGCACTTTGATTTTGCGCATCGGACAATTGCAATTTCATGACAGGAGTCACAGACAGGATCTCAGTTTTTAAAGTAAAAGTGAACAGAAGTCTCACATTTATACTATTTCTGTTCAATATAATCACTCTTGTACCATGCATTTTTAAAAACGTTGACGAATCTGAGAGCAGAAATCTCGTTGTAAACGAGGTATTGAATTTTTAAAACATTATTTCTGAAATGCAAGTTAACATCGTAACTATATCATATAAATATGTCTGCAAAATGCGAACGTGAGCCGAGAGAAACAGTAGACTGAAGATCCAACACTCAGCAAGTCCACAACACAGTCTGTGATGCGAACTAGGCGTTCCAGCATGCTGCGTTTCCCACCGCTTGTCCCTGGTCCGCTGCCCGTGCGCTTCGGTTAGGCCGGTATTAAACTATCAAATTTCTTTGTCAAAGTTGATATGTCAAATATTTATGTCAAAGAAGTTTGATGGTGTAACAGGGCACTTTGTCAAATCTCGTCTGTCATCAAATAAATTTGACCAAATCTAGGGCCTCGCTGTAGATTTGATCATAAAAGTCGCGTGTCTTCTGTTCACAGCAATGTGACATGTTACCACGTGGAGCGCTAGCATCACTGCAGCGTTCTGCCATCTGTAGTGTGTTTATAAACATGGCAGGTAAATACAGTTGGTGTGTACCGTCAACTATAAAATTAATAAAGATGTATGAAGCTGATGAGGCGCTTTACAACGTGAGGCACCCCGAATACAAAAATAGATTAAGAAGATTGGAGAGCTATAAAAATACTAAGGAGGTCATTAGCCGTGAGATACGGACACAAAATTTAATTGATTTGTTTATAAAATAAAAATAGTTCTTAATGCATATAAAGTGTATTGAACATTTATTTACCTTCAGACATTGGACCTTTAGTGCTTTATAAATTGCTGAACACGTTTCTGGTATTATTTTCGTTAATGTGCACTGTGATATTCAAGTGCTATACTGTAAGCTACAGCAACTCGCTCCTGTAGCAAGGAATTGGAGTGTTAGAGTGAGCCTGTCTTCTGCAGATATAGCAGTTCATAAGTGAGTATTGTGCTTTGTGATTTGAGGATACACTTCACTGAGCACATACTGAAATGTATGCTCATCCATTCTTAAGTAATTTATGTATGACTTGACGTCCTCCACTACAAGCTCACTTAACAAGTTTTGTTGAATGCTTTTATCGTCTCGTCGTAAAACCCACGGCTTCACCCAGGTACGTTTCCTTTTTTTTCCCCCGCTTCTCTTGTCTTCCATTTGTGGAACATGCAACTGCAGCGGTTAATAACAAGTTGTTGTTGTCAGCCATCTTGAACTTTGATGAAAAATATAATGACAGTGTAATACCCTTTTTAGCGCCACGTCAAAGATTTTTGTCAAATAAATTTGACAAATCTTTGACAAAGAAATTTGATAGTGTAATACCGGCCTTAGGTTGGTCGGCCGAGGGGAAGAGAGGGCCCATCCCCTCTTCCTTCCCGCTCTCGTCGTGAAATTGTAGTTGTCCGATGGGCTTGATGCGCAAAATCGAAGCGCACTCGCCTTTTATGAATTCACAATTCTGCACTTCCTTATTATTGTACAGATCTACTATAATGTTAAAACAGTAATGTACGAACAATTTCAAATATAATATAATTAAATCTGAAAAGATTACAACTTGAAAACAATCACAATACAACAAAAGTAAAAAGAAAACACAAATACAACATGAGATATTTTATATTTCACAAAATGAGATATTTTATATTTCACAAAATGAGATATTTTATGAAACTTCCTGGCAGATTAAAACTGTGTGCCCGACCGAGACTCGAACTCGGGACCTTTGCCTTTCGCGGGCAAGTGCTCTACCAACTGAGCTACCGAAGCACGACTCACGCCCGGTACTCACAGCTTTACTTCTGCCAGTACCTCGTCTCCTACCTTCCAAACTTTACAGAAGCTCTCCTGCGAAACTTGCAGAACTAGCACTCCTGAAAGAAAGGATATTGCGGAGACATGGCTTAGCCACAGCCTGGGGGATGTTTCCAGAATGAGATTTTCACTCTGCAGCGGAGTGTGCGCTGATATGAAACTTCCTGGCAGATTAAAACTGTGTGCCCGACCGGGACTCGAACTCGGGACCTTTGCAGGAGAGCTTCTGTAAAGTTTGGAAGGTAGGAGACGAGGTACTGGCAGAAGTAAAGCTGTGAGTACCGGGCGTGAGTCGTGCTTCGGTGGCTCAGTTGGTAGAGGACTTGCCCGCGAAAGCAAAGGTCCCGAGTTCGAGTCTCGGTCGGGCACACAGTTTTAATCTGCCAGGAAGTTTCATATCAGCGCACACTCCACTGCAGAGTGAAAATCTCATTCTTGAGATATTTTATATTTCACAAAATGACATATTTTATATTTCACAAAATGAAAATAAAGACTTATTAAACAACCCATCATAACAAATGGCATGAAGCGGTCACGTAGGATGCTTACAGCGATACAGAGATAGTTCTAACCTATTTCTGTCAAATAAGTCTTTGGAATACCATTTCATCATATATGGCCGGCCGGAGTGGCCGTGCGGTTCTAGGTGCTACAGACTGGAGCCGAGCGACCGCTACGGTCGCAGGTTTTAATCCTGCCTCGGGCATGGGTGTGTGTGATGTCCTTAGGTTAGTTAGGTTTAATTAGTTCTAAGTTCTAGGCGACTGATGACCTCAGAAGTTAAGTCGCATAGTGCTCAGAGCCATTTAAACCATCATATATGATTTAATTTGGTGTTAAATGATTGAATTTGGTGTTAACGATGCTATACGTCTTGCTATTAGTCAAATGTCAAAATGAAAAACGAAATAGCTAGGGATTGGGGGGGGGGAGGGAGGAGGAGAAGATTTTGAAAACGGTTACTTTTTCGTCAAATCAGGGTGCACCGCAGTAATGTACATTAAATACCACAGAACTTTCATTTGAAGTATTTTTGCATCTGTTACCGTTTCAGTAGTATTCATTCAGAAATATTAATCTTAATTTATTTCAAGAGAGTGTTTCACTTCTCCAATGGCCATATGGGAACGTATAAAAAATGTGTTTCTCTTATTTTGCTCTACACTGGAACATATTCAAAGGCGGTCGACGGGTAGGTTTACTTGTCAGTGATGCGACATTTTTGTCCCTGTTTTTATGAGCAGTAGTGGGATAATGAACTGGCAGTGGAGACTTTTTCAGCGTGCTGAATACTGTGCTGTCTTTCCTCGTATTTGTCAGTTATGTTAGTGTTAGAGGGAGGGAGAGAGAGAGAGAGAGAGAGAGAGAGAGAGAGAGACTTCCGAAATACAGACAGACACACCTACTGCGCCTACTACCGGTGATCCAACAAGGAAAGAGAGATTCCAGCAGCAGAGAGAGAGAGAGAGAGAGAGAGAGAGAGAGAGACCTAGGGGCGCTTTCAGCGGAATGGACAGTGCGAACTTTCCGGGTGAAGTTAAAGAAACACGGGTCCCGGCTGGGTTTAAATTTACGACAGGGTGTGGTGGAGCACCTGAGGCTTTCCGCACAAGATACGCCCACGATCTGCCCACACAGGCCGCGGCTTTCTACTTGCAGAAGACCTCTGTCCGTGCTGCGGTCTGGCCAGCCCGTTGCGGGGAGATGACAGATCGGCCGTCCAGTGCCTGCAGTATTTCTCCTGTGTGTGTTGTGTGTGTGTGTGTGTGTGTGTGTGTGTGTGTGTGTGTGTGTTGACGTTACACACTATTGTTCAGTGTGCAGACAGGTGCGGCGCAGTTAATAAACGGCTGAGACCCTGTGCGCAGGAGGAGAAAAGTAGTGTTGTTAATTTCTGATACGTACGCGAGTAGCACAAACCCTTAGTGATACCATTCAAGAGTGTAGTTGTCAAATCGCTGTTGGGCCAACTCATTCTGCTGAGATAAGATATTTTGAACACTGTCCATCGCACGACTTTTAATCCACCTCTCCGCGACCCGGGAACTTGGTCATCTCGCTTCCGAACCTGGACACATATAATAAAAAAAGAAAAAAAGGTGCGGGGTAGGACTCGCGCACTGAGTGTTCCGTACAAATTTAATTACACATAGAAACAGTTCATCTGCCTAGGAATCGAGAATTTCGACCACTTCTCTCAGTTATCGACACATATACTGGCAAGATATTGGCCCAGGGATTCCCGATTAGTCTGCGAAAGTTTGTTTCACATACAACATATCTTCGTGCAGTATCACTCCTGGATATCTGATGATTGATCAATTCCGAAACCCATCATATGAGCAATGAAGTCATTTCTTGCCGGATGTTTGACTTTAACCATTGCGACCCAGTCAGCCTGAATTCAGGACTGCTGACTGTTTTAATTTCAAGTTTGGCGCCGAATAACAAACGACAAAAGCAATATTTTTTGTGTGATATAATCGCAAATTAACAATTTAAGATTTGCCAAATGTCATGGTTCTAGGTCAACGGGAATTATTTTCTGGGTATTGACGAGTGAGTTTTCGAGTATCAAAATATGTGACGTAAATGGCCTTTTCTTGTGACTGGGTTGACTTAGAAACTTAAACTTTCACCGCCAAAGGACAATAGACATTAGTGCGTCACATAAATTTGAACTTGATACTTCTACTCGTGCTGAGTAAAAGGGTTCTTAACAGTCGAACACACACACAGGCAACAAAGTGTTTTTACAGACTGGGGCACGAAACCCTAAAAAACGACCGAACCAAATAGCACCAATGTTCAGACTGAGGGCCATTCATTCGAGAGTAGTGAGATTCAAACACGTGTGACCATTCTAATTTAAATTTGTACATCATTTCCCTAACTCAGTTCAGATACATGCCGGGATGGTGGTTTACACGATGGCAATGGCAGCTCCCCACTAGTGCTCAGAGCCATTTTTGATAAAACTGTTCTGATTCCTAGTTGTGGTTTTATACATTTCCCACTAACTCTCTCGCATGTTCATTCGACTTTTTCCATTTATAAAATCTTAATATCAGTTGTAGCGTACAACTTCTTTAATTTCTGCATCTTCTAACATTGGCCTATGGTGTAATCACTCAGCTCTGTTGTGCGTAACAGCATTTCGCGAAAGAGACGCTGTCAATGAGTTAGCTGCATTTCGCACAGGTAAAATCTACGAGGATATTCCAGAAAAAAAATTATAGCATCATACTTATCTCCACTGCCTTTGTGGGGATTTAATTTGAACCATGTCAAACACGATTTTCAGATAATAAATACCAACAAAAAATCGCTTTATTTATTTGAAATGAAATCTGGTAACATGTAAATGAAAGTTAGGAATGCAACGTGTGAAAAATAAATACTAAAATTAAGTAATTAAAAACTCCGGAACTCCTGAAATTTGTACTTGATGATATTTTTATATTACAGTTAACGCTGATGTTTTGTGACGTGCGCATTAATATTTACTCTGTCAGAATAAACGCGGCGCGTTGGGCCGGTAATTCGCTACGCAACAAAGTGCTTTATAGCAGATATAGGCGTGAGACCGGGCCGATACTGTACTGTCCTTTTTTATTTTTTATTCGCATGGCTACATCTAATTTCCTTTGTTATCATTACGAGTCAGGAGCACAAGACCAGAGATTTGCTTATTCTATTTGAGAATGAAACCAGGGGTCCAGATAGAATTTTTCCAACTGAATGTTGGAAATTTGCTGATGCGGTACGTACGAATACTCAGCTCGCTCCGTAGTAATTTTTGTCGGGCACCAAGCGCGGAAATCCGCATTACACGGAAAAGTAGACAGGTGACGCTTTGGATAGTCGTATAATGAGTGGAGAATGCCGGAGGTAAACTGACTCTGTCACGCTCTAAGTAGCAAGAAAGTGAGGTTGATGCATTTCGTTCCATATAATTCTAAGTACAGCTTCTCGAGTTTTCCAGTTACACTGAACACGTGCATTGCGGCATTGTGTGGTGAAAGTTACTATTGCGTTATGCTGTTGCATTCGCTATGTATAAATTTTTGCACTCCACAGATAATTTCGCAGCTATTCTGTTTATAAACTTTTACTTTATGACATGGATGCATTACTGTTCTTTATGTCACGTCAAGTGGCTGGAGCAGTAATGTTACTCTCCATCGCAGTAGACATTGATATTATTCATACAAAATCAAAAGACATCGCCCACTTCCCGTCAGTGTGTCTTCCGTTTATTTATTTGCCACGTCATAGTGTTTCTCAACGTGTTTGAAATGATCCATAACTAGAATAAAATTGTGCGAGGTTGCAGTTATTCTGAAATTCTACTTTTCTATTTTTCTTACAGGTTGTTTTTCGCGGTTCACAGTACTTTGAGATCTCACACTTTAAATGCAAACATTTTAAGTTAGGATTGATTGTGAGCATAGTGAAACTGAGCCAGAAAATACAGGGCGTTTCAAAAAGAATGACCTGATTTCCAAACTCCATAATTGTTGATAAAAAAAACGTACTATAAAAATGGTGGGGCAACGGCCTTGCAGCAGTGGATACAACGGTTCCCGTGAGATCACCGAAATTAAGCGCTGTCGAGCGTGGTCGGCACTTGGATGGGTGACCATCCAGGCCGCCATGCACTGTTGCCATTTTTCGGGGTGCACTCAGCCTCGTGATGCCAATTGAGGAGCTACTAGACCGAATAGTAGCGGCTTCTGTCAAGAATACCACCTTACGACCGGGAGAGCGGTGTGCTGACCCCACGGCCCTCCTATCGGCATCCTCCACCGAGGATGACACGACGCTCGGATGGTCCCGGTAGGCCACTCGTGGCCTGAAGACGGAGTACTATAAACATGGTATAAATTGCAAAATACTCAAAAAATCCTAAAGCCTTAGCTACGCTATTACAAATGCTCTGTGCAGTACGAACAACATCGAGACGATCTCTTAAATTCGTCATAAACGTTACACAGTGTATCTGGTTTGATAGAAGTTACGGCAGGTGTTATTCTGCCCTTTGCTTCTTCTATGTCACGAGATAAAGGGGAGATGAACACATTTCCCTTCACATATCCCCACAAGAGAAAATCGCATGGAGTCATATCTGTCCATCTTGGAGGCCAAGAATGCAGGGAAGTGTCTCAGTGCACCCTATCAAGCGTTGCGGCAGTGTGTCGTTGAGAAACTGACGTGAATTGTTGTGCCAGAATGGTGGAGCTCCATCCTGGTGGAAATTGATGTCATCGGAGTCTTCTGGAAGTTGTGGAAAAGCCAATTCTGCAACATTTGAAGATAACTCATTCCAGTTAATGTGTTTTCCTCAAAAAGAAAGGACCGTGCACTTTCTCACTAGAAATGGCACAAAAAATGTTCACCTTAGGTGAGTCTCTCTCAGTAATCTCACGAGGGTTCTGAGTTTGTCGGTTTACTTTTCTTTTGACATGAAATGTTGCTTCATCGCTGAACATTAACCGTGGTATACATGTAACGTCTTCCATGTCCTCTAGCAGAACATTGTTGAAGTCAACCCGTTTACTTTTATCACCAACACAAAGAGCTTGCACTAATTGCAGTCTGTGTGGTTTATAGACCAAACGACTCTTAACACGCGCCAGACAATCGTATGAGGCAATGCCAGTTCTCTGCGCGCACAGCGAATAGACTTCCGTAGACTCCGCTCAGACGTTTGCCGGATTCTTTCCACCGTTTCATCAGAAGTGCGAGGTCGATCTGGACTCTTTATCTCTGCTCAAGCATCCTGTCGCTTCAAATTGGCGATGCCAACGACGAATTTTTTTGGATACAGGAGGATCAGCGTCAAAGCGCCGAAGAAAAGCGCGTTGGATCTAAATCACTGACTCACTCTTTGCAAATTTCAGCACACAAAACGCCTGCTGTTGAGCGGACGCCCTCTTACTTCTGACTGATTGAGAATACGCGTTGACTGAAATCTAACAGCGATGCTCTAAAACTCTAGGCCATGCACATTCAAACAACACACATTTCCATTGCCGCTTTGAAATTATCACCGTCCAAAATAAGGTTTTCTGTTTGAATCACCCTGTATTTCATGTAACTTAAGATAGATAACAGAGTTTATACCATCTGCATGCAGGGCAGATGATGTAAGTTGGATTGTTTATCTTCAGGTGCATGAAATATTTTCCGGTCCGCCCTATATATATCAGCTGATAATACAAACTACTGTAAGTAGTCGCATTTATCATTCTTCCCACTGTGTGTTTTGTACGATTTTACCGCCATATGTGTGTGTGTGAATTCAGTGTAAGATGCGACACTGTCTTTTACCGGTAGTATCGGTAGGGAAAGAAACATAAATGAAAGTGTAAGAGAGAAAATAGGAGCCGACGACTTCTCTTTGTTTGTTTGGGATTTTTTTTTTGCACATAATTAGAACCGCACATTATTTATTGTAGTCCATTGTGTATTTTATATCCTTAAAGAATATAAATTGCATTTTGTAAATAATAACCTGATCGAGTAACTTCTTCGCTTTAATGCAACCAAAGCAGTTACTTTTGATGCAAGTATGTATAATTATTTCTATTTTCTACTCAGTAGAATGTTCTTCATAATAATCAAAGACGAGAGTGCCGGCCGGTATGGCCGAGCGGTTCTAGGCGCTACAGTATGGAACCGCGCAACCGCTACGGTCGCAGGCTCGAATCGTGCCTCGGACATGGGTGTGTGTGATGTCCTTAGATTAGTTAGGTTTAAGTAGTTTTAAGTTCTAGGGGGCTGATGACCTCAGAAGTTAAGTCCCATAGTGCTGAGAGCCATTTGAACCAAAGGCAAGAGTTTCTTGTTACTGTTTCTAAACGCTAAAGTTGTTTATAGATAGCAGCAACATGTTCTGTGTATGTTCGACGAATTATTGAAGAGCTGTTTGATATATTTTAGGTTTGCGTTTTATCTTTAATTTTTCTCTGTTGTCAAGGAAATTGTTGTTGTTTGTTGTTGTGGTCTTCAGTCCTGAGACTGGTTTGATGCAGCTCTCCATGCTACCCTGACAACATTTGGAAGCTTCTCTCTCTCTCTCTCTCTCTCTCTCTCTCTCTATCTATCTATCTACATCATAGTCTGCAAGCCATATAACGGTATGTGGCGGAGGGTACTTACGGTACTACTATCTGATACCTCCAACCCTGTTCCACTCGCGAATAGTGCGTGGGAAGAATGATTGTCGGTAAGCCTCTGTTGTTGTTGTTGTTGTTGTTGTTGTTGTTGTGGTCTTCAGTCCTGAGACTGGTTTGTTGCAGCTCTCCATGCTACTCTATCCTGTGCAAGTTCTTCATCTCCCAGTACTTACTACAACCTACATCCTTCTGAATCTGCTTAGTGTATTCATCTCTTGGTCTCCCTCTACGATTTTTACCCTCCACGCTGCCATCCAATACTAAATTGGTGATCCCTTGATGCCTCAGAACACGTCCTACCAACCGAGCCCTTCTTCTAGTCAAGTTGTGCCACAAACTTCTCTTCTCCCCAATCCTATTCAATACTTCCTCATTAGTTATGTGATCTACCCATCTAATCTTCAGCATTCTTCTGTAGCACCACATTTCGAAAGCTTCTATTCTCTTCTTGTCCAAACTATTTATCGTCCATGTTTCACTTCCATACATGGCTACACTCCATACAAATACTTTCAGAAACGACTTCCTGACACTTAAATCTATACTCGATGTTAACAAATTTCTCTTCTTCAGAAATGCTTTCCTTGCCATTGCCAGTCTACATTTTGTATCCTCTCTACTTCGACCATCCTCAGTTATTATGCTCCCCAAATAGCAAAACTCCTTTACTACTTTAAGTGTCTCATTTCCTAATCTAATTCCCTCGGCATCACCCGACTTAATTCGACTACATTCCATTATCCTCGTTTGGCTTTCGTTGATGTTCATCTTACATCCTCCTTTCAAGACGCTGTCAATTCCGTTCAACTACTCTTCCAAGTCCTTTGCTGTCTCTGACAGAATTACAATGTCATCGGCGAACCTCAAAGATTTTATTTCTTCTCCATGGAATTTTATACCTACTCCGAATTTTTCTTTTGTTTCCTTCACTGCTTGCTCAGTATACAGATTGGATAACATCGGGGAGAGGCTACAACCCTGTCTCACGCCCTTCCCAACCACTGCTTCCCTCTGATGTCCCCCGACTCTTATAACTGCCATCTGGTTTCTGTACAAATTGTAAATAGCCTTTCGCTCCCTGTATTTCACCCCTGCCACCTTCAAAATTCGAAAGAGAGTATTCCAGTCAACACTGTCAAAAGCTTTCTCTAAGTCTACAAGTGCTAGAAACGTAGGTTTGCATTTCCTTAGTCTAGCTTCTAAGATAAGTCGTAGGGTCAGTATTGCCTCACGTGTTCCGATATTACTACGGAATCCAAACTGATCTTCCCCGAGGTTGGCTTCTACCAGTTTTTCCAGTCTTCTGTAAAGAATTCGCGTTAGTATTTTGCAGCCGTGACTTATTAAACTGATAGTTCGGTAATTTTCACATCTGTCAACACCTGCTTTCTATGGGATTGGAATTATTATATTCTTCCTGAAGTGTGAGGGTATTTCGCCTGTCTCATACATCTTGCTCACCAGATGGTAGAGTTTTGTCAGGACTGGCTCTCCTAAGGCTGTCAGTAGTTCTAATGGAATGTTGTCTACTCCCGGTGCCTTGTTTCGACTCAGGTCTTTCAGTGCTCTGTCAAACTCTTCACGCAGTATCGGATCTCCCATTTCATCTACATCTACATCCTCTTCCATTTCGATAATATTGTCCTCAAGTACATTGCCCTTGTATAGACCCTCTATATACTCCTTCCACCTTTCTGCTTTCCCTTCTTTGCTTAGAACTGGGTTTCCATCTGAGCTCTTGATATTCATACAAGTGGCTCTCTTTTCTCCAAAGGTTTCTTTAATTTTCCTGTAGGCAGTATCTATCTTACCCCTAGTGAGATAAGCCTCTATATCCACACATTTGTCCTCTAGCCATCCCTGCTTAGCCATTTTGCACTTCTTGTCGATCTCATTTTTGAGACGTTTGTATTCCTTTTTGCCTGCTTCATTCTTAGCGCTATATGATAAATCTGTATTGTTTTCTTTGTTTTTACTACAACATCGCTATGTTTTACGTTACAAATCAACAGCTTTCGATTGAACCTTGAATTAAACATTAACAGTTTCAGTTTTTGTATAAATACTGGTTATTTTAAAGTAACAGTATGGAAGATAACTATGCAAAATAAAAATGTTTCGTAGATTACACGATCCTTTGTATATCCTCACTTTGTTTCTAGACGGTTGACCGCCTCCGGTTTTTAGGAGAATCTAGTAAGAGACAGCTCGCATATGTAAACAAAACGATCGTTATGAGGTTGTCCGAGTGGTACGTAACACACGCAACGTAAAGGTGAAGCGGATATGACCGTAACTGACAAAAGCTAGTAAGAAAACTACCATACTCCGCGATTGCTTATTATAATGCACAGCAGCCCACGGTAGTTTTACAACTCTGGATTCACACCAGTCCTTCTGGGTGCTGCGATTTTCGTAACAGAGTAAATGGTAAGATTATTAACAAATATTCTATCAGGTGTCTAAGTAATTGCTCTTTATGTATCTGTTCCCTCCCCCCACCTTTTTTTTTAAATTCATTGTTACGGCATCGGTGTCATAATTCTCATAACCATTTTGTTACAGCGAGCAGAACAGAAAACGAGACAGCGGGGTGATATAGTATGCCATCCCGTGATGGTACACTTCCAGGAGTTCAACAAATTACTCTTACCTTGTGTCACAACTTGTGTCAGCTTCCACTTGTTAGCAGCTCCAGTCACGTCTTCTTGCGCTCTGCTGTTTGCACACATTAATTACAGTAGGTTCGTGAATTAATCATAGCTGTACGGTGGGAATTACATTTTTCCATTTTGAAATTCAGGTCTTAGCATCTCGTATGTAAACTGTAAAGTCATCATAAACTGCTCACGGCTGTGTCGTGGTTTCTGTCGAGTTTATAGCATGTTCCTGGCGACCGCTTTTTAGCAGTCCGGCGCTGTTGCATCTCAAATAACATACCTCGGCGCACTCACGGAATACGAATGAGCACTTCGGGGCGAACATGCGGTTGTGGACAAACGGGGCTCAAATGTCGCCACAGTTAGATGGAAGAAAAAGAGAGTTGTACGCAGCGTAGTTGCCAGCGTCAGTCTGACGTGTTCTAGGTACAATATTAAATGTAGTCTCGCTATACATTAGTTGTTTATGGTCTGATTAGGATAGAAGAGCTGTGTGTATTGGACGACTTCGTTGCCTGAAACTTGTTTTTGCTCCCTTCGCGCTATTTGTTGATTTCCTCGGTAACAACGATGTTAAAATGACGCTCTACTAAACGCTATCGAAACACATATTAATGACTGCCGTGGAATCATGTTAGCTGTTGGGTTCATTTTCGTCGGTGGCGCTAAATGAACTGCAGCGTAGCCGGATGTATAGTTTGGGTTGGAAGGTGACAGTCTGATTCTGAGTTGGCAAATCCAAGGAAAATGTGGTAGCGAAATGTTTGAAGTGTTGACGTACTGATCGGTATCCCCGAGTTCTAGGTGAGGCTGACAGATGACGTTTTGGTTGCGAGTTACAGAAGTGGTATCGAAAGCTTCAGTTAAGCCGTTCATATGATAGTGTTAACATGTGGAAATTAACTCATTTCTATGTCACATACAGCAGAAATAAGCATTATTCACAGGTATACTATCCATTTTAATAAACATATACATATGTTCTATAAGAAACTGGTACACCTGCCTAAATGTCGTGTAAGACCCCGCAAGCACGCAGAAGTGCCGCAACACGACGTGGCATGGACCTCACTAATGTCTAAAGTAGTGCTGGGGGGAACTGACACCATGAATCCTGCAGGGCTGTCCATAAATTCTGAAGAGCACGAGGGGGTGGAGATCTCTTCTGAACAGCACGTTGAAAAGCATTTCAGATATGCTCAATAAGGTTCATATCTGGGGAATTTGTGGGCAAGCGGAAGTGTTTAAACTCAGAAGAGAGTTCCTGGAGCCACTCTGTAGCAATTCTGGGCTTGTGGGGTGTCTCATTGTCCTGCTGGAATTCCCCAAGTTCGTCGGAATGCACAATGGACATGAATGGATGCAGGTGATAAGATAGGATGCTTACGTATGTGTCACCTGTCTGAGTCGTATCTAGACGTATCAGGGGTCCCATAACACTCCAATTGCACACGCCGCACGCTGTTACACAGCCCCCATCGGCTTGAACAGTCCCCTGCTGACATGCAGGATCCATGGATTCATGAGGTTGTCTGCATATCTGTATACGGCCATCTGCTCGATGCAATTTGAAACGAGACTCGTCCGACCAGGCAACCTGTTTCCAGTTATCAAGAGTCCAATGTTCAGTTTTCACAGTTTTGCAACAAACAAAACACACTGATGACGGCGCAGAGCTGCCGAAACATGTTTGGATAACAAGAAAAACAATATTTTGCAAAAAAGGCGGAACCTATATCCAATAATTTCAACTGCAAACACGGAAAAAATACAAGATGGAAAATTAAAAAGGATGATTATTTTAAAGTCTTACAGGGTGACAATTATTGAACTATATGAAAAAACGTAAAATGCCCACACTTTATTCAACATGAAAAGTCACTACAGGTATTCAGATTTATGTTATGATATGTTGGATATGCCTGCCATCATTGACGATGATGTGGTGCAGACGAATGGCGAAATTCTTCATGACCCACTGAAGTGTCGGAACATCGATGCTGTCAATGACCTGTTGAATGGCTGTTGCCAGCTCAGCAGCGGTTTTGGGGTTATTGTTGTACACCTTCTTTTTCATATAGCCCCAAAAAACGTAGTCGCATGTGTTCATATCCGGAGAATATCGCGGTCAATCGAGGCCCATTCCAGTGGCCTCTGGCTACCCCAGAGCCAGAATGCGGTCCCCAAAGTGCTCCTCCAGGGCATCAAATACTCTCGTGCTTCGATGGGGTCGAGCTCCGTGTTGCATGAACCACATCTTGTCGAAATCATGATCATTTTGGATAACGGGGATGAAATCATCTTCCAAAACCTTCACGTACCTTTCGCTAGTCACCATGCCATCAAGGAATACCGCACCGATTATTCCGTGTCAGGACATTGCATACCACATAGTCACGCATTGAGGGTGAAGAGTCTTCCCGATCGCGAAATGCTGGTTCTCAGTCCTCAAAATGCGCCAATTTTCCTTATTAACGAACCCATCCAAATGAAAGTGGGATTCGTCGCTAAACCAAACCATGCATGCGCATACTAATTTCCATCATGACCTGCGGCCAACAGTGCAGTTTGAACGTCCTAAAGCAAACTGTTCAAAAGTTGTCACCCTGTACTTAGATACTTCTACTGGATTCTTTAATTATCTGTATTCTTAATCGTTAAGTATTTTATATTTTAGCCGAATTGAATACAAGTTGGTGAATAAATATGAGTTCTGGAAATATATTTTCGTTTAGGATCTCATTTTTCCACTTTTGGCCATGGATGAATATTTCCAAATTGAATTTTCTCATTTTGAGAGTCCTAAAGGGCAATCTGTTTTAATTGTAAAAAACCATTCAACAACCAAGATCGCGTAAAATATTTCTTTATTTAAGACAAGCGGTTCAACAGACATTTGCTGCCATCTTCAGGTCTTAAAACATCTTTTTGTTGTAAAACAGGGGTGTAAGGCTAGTTCGCGTCCGTAGTAGAATACTACACGTGCACCCTGGGTAACGCTAAATGAACTAGCACTAAAGGCAACCAGATAATCCAGATAATCCTGTGCTGGATCTCCTGGTAAACACATCATGAGTGATACCGACCAAATGAACGATGAAGAATTGACTAGAGCACTCGGACCGTGCCTCCGAGTCTGCCACCTAAACATTGAAGGCATAAGTAGGAGCAAATGTGAATTTCTCCAGAGAGTTCTCACTCAGAACAAAATCGACGTAGTCGCGATACAAGAGACTCATGCGGAAAATATAGATCAACTGGCCTCTAGAGGAAAAATCCCTGGATTCGAGATACTGGGAGCCACCTATCACCGCAATTACGGCGTGGCAACCTACATACGAAATAAGATGGAAAATGCTTCCCTGTGTAAGATATCTACAGACAACAACATACATGTAGTTGCTGTCGAAATTGGCGAGACCACTATAGTTAACATCTATAAGCCTCCCGGCTGTCCATGGCCTCCAGAAGTACTCCAAGAATATCCCCACCCTGCAATCTACGTAGGAGACTTTAATAGTCACCATGAGAACTGGAAGTACGCACGAAACGACCAGAACGGTGAATCCCTGATGAACTGGAGTGAGGAGACTAACACCCACCTGATTTTCGACGCCAAGGACCGCGGAACATTTCGATCAGCAGCATGGAGACGAGATTATAACCCTGATTTATGTTTTGTCACTAAAAACAAAAACAACCAACCGCTAGCCGCAACTCGTGAAGTCCTGTCTGATTTCCCACATAGCCAGCATCGCCCTGTTATCTTAAAAGTCGGAATTAACATCCCAATCATAAAATCCTTTCCTCGCCCACGATGGAATTTCCAGAAGGCAGACTGGGCCACCTTTGCAGAAAACCTTGACAAGTGTCTAGGTTGGATACCCACGACTAGGGACAACTATGACAGATTTGTGGGAGTAGTCATCGCCACGGCTAAGAGGAATGTACCCAGAGGCTACCGGAAAGAGTACATCCCTGGCTGGAATGAGAGATGCGAAGACCTGTACCAGGAATTTACCGAAACCAACAACCAAGAAATCGTGGACGAACTGTTGCACAGCTTAGACGCAGCTCGACGGGAAAAATGGATGGACACCGTGGAGAATCTAGATTTCACTAAATCCAGTAGGCAAGCATGGACCCTACTCCGTAACCTGGGAGGCAGTAAACGTAAAATAAAAGACACCCACCCGATAACCCCTAACAACGTGGCCGCACACATAGTTAGAACCTCAAGAGCACCAAGGGACAGAACACACACCACGACCGTCAAACGTGAATTAAGATCCTTAAAACAAAGGGCATCGCCTACCTCCGAATTTTCCCAGCCTATCACAGCGGAAGAAGTTGCAACAGCCTTGTCAAAAATCAAAAGTGGCAAGGCTCCCGGCTTCGATGGTATCCACCCGGAATTCCTGCTTCACTGTGGAAAATATACTAGAACATGGCTCGCAAACTTCTTAACAGATATTTTAGAATTGGGTAATATCCCACACCAGCTTAAACGAGCAAAGATTATAGCGATACTAAAGCCAGGCAAACCTAATGACATGCCCCAAAACTACCGCCCTATCGCTCTGCTGAACTGTGTCTATAAGCTGTTGGAACGTATCATCTACAATAGAATAAGCGGAAAAATTCTTGAAGTGGTACCGATTGAACAGGCAGGTTTTCGACCCAACCGCAGTTGCACCGACCAGATCCTCTCCCTAGCAACTCATATAGAGGCGAGCTTCCAGAAAAAACTCAAAACATCAGTAGCCTTTATTGACCTATCAGCCGCTTATGATACCGTTTGGCGACAAGGCCTGATATTTAAGTTGCTGCGGGTCATACCATGTAATAAGCTGGCCAACCTCATTGATAACATGCTCACAGATAGAAGTTTCAGAGTCATAATGGGCGACTTAAAAAGTGACCAAATGAAGCTCAACAATGGTTTACCACAAGGCTCCGTTCTGTCGCCATTGATGTTTAACCTCTACATATCTGACTTACCTGAAACCACTTCTCAAAAATTCGGATATGCCGACGACTGGGCAATAGCTGCAAGAGGCAGATCAATGGAGGCAACGGAAAACACATTAACTGCGGATCTAACAAAGCTGGGAGATTACTTCCGAAGGTGGAGATTACGGCCAAACGCGACAAAAACGGAGGTGACATGCTTTCACCTCGACAATGCCCAAGCAAAAAGAAAGCTCAACGTTCATTTCGAAAACAGGCAGCTAAACCATAATAATTACCCCAGATATCTAGGCGTCACCTTTGACAGAACCCTAACATTCAAGGAACATCTACGTAATACAGCCGTAAAACTTAAAACTCGAAACAATATCATACAGAAGCTATGTGGGACCACGTGGGGCTCTTCCGCGGCTGTACTGAGATCTTCGGCTCTGGGACTTGTCTACACAACAGCAGAATATGCTGCACCGGTATGGCTAAACAGTAAACACACAGGCTTGATCGATGCACAACTAAACTACACAATGAGGATGATATCAGGAACGATAAAGCCAACGCCTTTACACTGGCTACCTATACTGAGCAACATTCCCCCACCGGCCCTGCGCGGAGAGAACGCTCTCTTACGCGAGTATGGAAAAGTGCTGAACAACGAGAAACTGCCAATCCATAAGGATGTTCCTGCCCTGGAGATGAACAGATTGCGCTCAAGACACCCCTCTTTAAAAAAGGCAAAAAATACGCATCCTCTCAACCCGGATTATGGCAACCTCTGGAAAATGCGGTGGAGAGAATCTGTGCCCCAAAACCTGCAGAATATGCCATGCATCAATGTCCAAACACCAGGATTCAATTTGCCAAGGAAAACTTGGACGACCCTGAATCGAATTCGGACAAATAACGGCAGATGTGCAGACAGCCTCCACAGGTGGGGTAAAATCACCACCCCGAGATGTGACTGCGGTGCGGATCGGCAGACGATTCGTCACATCGTGGAAGATTGCCCTCTGAGACGTTTTGCAGGATACCCCAATGAGTTTCTGACCGCGACTGAAAGTGCAATAGACTATGTCACAAATCTGGATGTTTGTTTGTGAACTTTTGTTTGTTATATACACTATTTTTAAACACTTTTATATCTACAACTATATGTTACACACTGTGACTACTCTTTATTTCTGTGTTTTATGATTTTTATGTCTTTTCTATATGATGTGTTATATGCCATAAGCTAAATAAATAAAATGTTGTAAAACATGTTGATTTTACGCTTAACCTCACCCAGAAGATGGCAAGTGGATCTTGTGCGTGAGGTTAAGCGCAAAATGAACATGTTTTACAACAAAAAGAGTTTTAAGAACTGAAGAGGACAGCAAGTGTCTGTTGAAACCATTTGCCTTAAATAAAGAACTATTTTATGCCATCTTGGCTTTTGAATGTTTTTTAGAATTTTTCCAAAGCTTCCGAGATGTCATTTTTTTGCTCATCTCTAAAGTTTGCTGTATTTAACGATTGCTGTCCATTGCAACACTGCGTCCTGTTTCATCTATATGCTTTGCTATAGTTGATTTGTGAGCTGCACGGCAGCGGAGGTCTCTAGATAAAACCGAGCTAACGCGAAATACTGGCAGTCGAGGCATGGAAACTGCACGGAAATCTCCAGAGTGCGAAGTTGTGACCATTAATAAAAAGAGGAACTAATCCTCCCACACCCCATATCGGTTATCCTAGTTGTCCTATTTACGGGTCGGCGCGCTAGTCCAAACGACCCCTCGCCGTTCCCCGACGCACTGTTTCCAGATAGCTAAATAACTCCGCCTTGCTTCGCAACAGCAGACACACAAATCAGCTAAATTCCGCGGGGAGCACTGTTTGCAAACGCCGTCCATTGGAATCATTTCCTGTACCACGCGTCGTCGTTGCCTACTGGACTATTGTCTCGCAAGCTGTAAAAGACCCTACGTATTTCGCATCCACGGGAGTTTCTCTTGCTCCCTGCTATTGTAAAGCTGCCGAGATGATTGTTCTGGCTCGTATCGGTATGAATTACATTATGGAGAACTCAATGGATGGTTCAGCAACCGTACAGAGTCAATGCTTCCGTCGTACTCTCTCGCTATGTTAGCCATATACGTACCGCATCAGTTCTTTTGCCGGCACGAACTCCCCTTGCCTGTTGCAAAATACTTACTAATCGAAACGAAGTACACACTGACGTTCTTGTTCTGCGTAATTGTAGAATTTTCAATTTATGAAATAATTTTTACGGCTTCAGTCACTTTTTATTGATATTTATTAGAACAACTCGTTTCGGCAGCATGGTGCCATCATCAGGTTCATTACAGTTACATGTGGATTGATCTAAAGTGTAATGAGGTTTCATTTGCTGGGTGTCCCAGTGAGGTTATGTACTGAAACTTAACTGTGAACAGAAAGATTCGGCCGTGCGGTTAAAGGCGCTGCAGTCTGGAACCGCAAGACCGCTACGGTCGCAGGTTCGAATCCTGCCTCGGGCATGGATCTTTGTGATGTCCTTAGGTTAGTTAGGTTTAACTAGTTCTAAGTTCTAGGGGACTAATAACCTCAGCAGTTGAGTCCCATAGTGCTCAGAGCCATTTGAACCATTTGAACCAGAAAGATTCATTTAACCTTAAGTGAGTTGTGTGTGTAAATCTGTTCATTGTTGTCTTTACTTACATTTTGCTGAATATGTAGTGTCTATTTGTCTGTCACACAAGCACAATAGTAAAAACAACGCTATCACTTAACACTCTGTAATTGAGTTGTTTACGTTTCAAAGACTCTTCAACTACTAAGATTACTTATTCCAGTCGCTAAGATTAAACAATGAAAATACGAGTACGATCCAATTTCAAAATGGTTCAAATGACTCTAAGCAGTATGGGACTTAACATCTTACGTCATCAGTTCCCTAGACTTAGAACTACGTAAACCTAACTAACCTAAGGACATCACACACATCCATGCCCGAGGCAGGATTCGAACCTGCGACCGTAGCAGCCACGTGGTTCCAGACTGATACGCCTAGAACCGCTCGGCCACAGCGGCCGACACAAACCTTTTTATTTAAGCTTATTTATTTCATAGCATATATTAATTAGTATGATTTTTAAGTATTTCTTGGTTATTCAGTAGTGCTAATTTTTGCTTTCCCTTCAATTAACTTATTACGGTAAGAGAAATATTTTGAAATAATCATGTTAAATAACTATACAACTTTTCAGGACTCTGTTTTGTGTTCCAAAAATTACAGGTGATGAATTACAGACGAATTTTTTCCTATGTTTACTGAACATTTACATACTAGTTGTACAAAACATAGCGAAGTAATCCTAAGGCTTTGGGTAGAAACCCTGATTGGTTTTGAGGTATTTTCCTGGTGCATACCGTTACTCTCAGTGTTCGTGGGAGTGCCAGATTGCACCGAATTCCGCGTAAACTGGAACTTCTCGTGTAAATGGCTCGGTAGAGCGCTTTTTTCGTTGTTAGAAAACTGAAAAATGGCAATTTTTCTAGAAGAATATTGTATCACATTAGTCCTCGAATTGATGTCTGACTTACACTTTTCGAAATTCTTCCGTTATTCACAGTAAATCATAGAAGTATCTCTTCTTTATTTGATCGTTTCCCACTGGCATTAAAATGCAACATATCGGTATTGCTGATATTTCAGTGCATAGTGCTGAAACTTCTAGTAAACTAATGACTAATACTGCCCTTTCTCTCTTTGTTTTAGGTAAGTTCCACGTCAGTGAGGCTACTCGGCTCATGCAATTCTGTTCTTGTGGGTCTGCCACACGTAAGTTAATATACTGCCCTCTACTTTCTGTGTTGGCAATATGCAATATATCAGTATATATTAAAAATTTTTGATCACTGTGAAACATCTGTTTCTTCAGATTAATTGTAAAATATTGGTTAAAACAAGGAAAATTCGGCGTGCGAACTTTGAATGGTAAATAAAGACATGCAACGCTGTTTATTACATACAACTTGAACTCTGTTCTATACCTACATAAAACGACTTGACCTTTCGATAAACTAACCTCTAGGAAGGAGAGGCTGATGATATTGGCACTAAGTTAGGTTCACCAGTGGAAAGAAATATACAGTCGCATAAGCTGTTGAACGATGATGTTACAAGTATAATACAGTTGTTGCATCGCCCAAAATTCTCCTATCAAAGTAGACCTCAAGTTTTTACTACTACCGCTTTGTCAATCTTCCGAAACCGACTGCAGGTGTTATTTCCCATATTTGTTGTCGAGTGGCTACGTACGATATGCTTAGAGGTTCCTGCGGACGTGACACTTACTGTGCATAGAATTACAGCACGTTGTTGGTTCTTGTCATAATGCTATTAAATTACTGTGTGTGCGTTCTTGTACAGTGAGGGAAAGGTACAGAAATAGCCCGCCGCGCCCACGGCGAGGCACAATTGGCAGCGATGAGTTAATTGCCAGCCCTGCAGCCGGCCACAAGGTCACTGACCTCTTCAAGCACAGTGCACACAATGGATTAGCTCCAGAGCCTGCCTCATACGAGACACAGGAAGGAATACCACGTCTGCGTACTATACGAGGCGTGCAAACTGCCTAATAAAAAAAATGGCTCTGGGCACTATGGGACTTAACATCTGAGGTCATCATTCCCCTAGAACTTAGAACTACTTAAACCTAACTAAGGACATCACACACATCCATGCCCAAGGCAGGATTCGAACCTGCGACCATAGCGGCCGCGCGGTTCCAGACTGTAGCGCCTTTAACCGCTTGGCCACCACGGCCGGCTGCCTAATAAAGATACACTTCCTGGTCAAAGGTATCCGGGCATATTGGACGTTAATATGATGGTGATTTGAACACTGCTAGGGACACTTTCCAGTGAGGTGTCTAAATGTCCGTCGAAGAACGGCATGCCATTTTTGCTCATGAGCCGAAACCAGAGAAAGTAATGCTGTTGGCCGCTGGGGTGTGGAACGAAATCGACGTTCTAACTCATCCCAAAGGCGTTCCACTGGGTTCAGGTCCGGACTCTGGGCAAGCCAGTCAATTTCAAGAATGTTGCGCTCAAACCATTGCCTCACAGATGCTGCTTTGTCACAATACTGTAAACTGCGTGCGTATTCTTTCACATTTAGCGTTTTCTTAAGCCCATTGTACGAGGGTTGGAACTTAAAGAGCGGGTTGTGTAGAACCCGTTGCCAGCGATGTAGTATACTGTTAGGAGAGCCTGTTCTGTTGATGGTGCGAATGGAGCGGACTCCTGCCTGTCGAATCTCTGGAACAGTTCTGAAGCGAATGCCACGAAGTGGTTCCGTCATCTTCGGAATCAAATCAAAGTCACAAGGACGTAAGTCCGGGGACTGTGGTGGATGGTACAGTACTGACGGCCGCGGTGGCCGTGCGGTTCTAGGCGCTCCAGTCCGGAGCCGCGCTGCTGCTACGGTCGCAGGTTCGAATCCTGCCTCGGGCATGGATGTGTGTGATGCCCTTAGGTCAGTTAGGTTTAAGTAGTTCTAAGTTCTAGGGGACTGATGACCTCAGCAGTTAAGTCCCATAGTGCTCAGAGCCATTTTTTGGTGGTACAGTACTACCCAGTCCCATCGACAGAACAGAGCAGCCACAGCTCGCGCTGTATGTGCCCGCGCATTGTCTTGCAAAATGATGGGTGGGTTGCGCAGAAAACGAATAACCATGTGCTACCCCATCTCCCCCTTTTCCTTTCTACCCCCCCCCTTCCTCTTTCTATCCCCCTTCCTCTTTGCAACCCCTTTCCCTATACATTTACCTAACCCTCTAGGATTCCTTCCCCTTCCCTCATTATCTCCATTTCCCCCTCCCACTCTCTCTTTCCTCCCCTCGCTCACGGCCCTCATTTCCCTTCATATCCCCTTATCCTCCCACCCTCCCATCCTGGTTTTTTCATTTATTGTGTTATTTTGCGTATAATAATTCTTTTGTACGACTAAGCTTTGCTGGATTAGTGAATGGTATGTTAAGGGTGTAAATAAAAAGATCGTCGTGTACAGTGGATGACCTCATCAGCTGTTGTGGTGTATTGAGCGCCTTGTAGCGCATAATGACAATCTGGGAGGATTACAAATGCTTGTTACCTCTACGTTTTTCCATACATATAAATTATATTGGTGAAATGTGCCCTATCTTTGTATACGCATCAGGTGTAAAGATTTACTTTTGTGATTCCTATAGTATATAATATGTTTTTTTAATTGTGTAAAAATTTTCATGAGACTAAGTTTAAAATATTTCAATGTATCGTCGGTTAATGCGACAGCACTACGTGACGTGTACACGGTTAAGTCACAAGGGCTCTGCAGCGCCCCAGTTAAGTCCACGTGAGGTCGTCAACATGGCGTGTAGTCTTAACTCTGATGGTGCTCTTGTTTTACCTTTTATTCATTTGACAACCCATCTGGGAGCATTCTGTTTCATAAATAAGAAACCACGTGGAGTTCTTTAATGTATTTACACTTTCAAAATGTCGAATATACACGTATGTGTACATAAACGCAGAGACATGTAAAATTTTTTGTAATATTTCGGCCATCCGTTGTGCAGGTTATGGATTACCTGTTTTCTTTTCGTACAGTGTAATGCGTATCTGAAGATGACTGGATGATTCTGTCGAAACTAGTAATTGAAATAAAGATCTTGAATTCAAGCGATCTTGGCTTTCACAGAAAAAATATATAAACAGAGATCGCCGCGTAATTTATACAGGGTGGTCCATTGATAGTGACCGGGCCAAATATCTCACGAAATAAGCATCAAACGAAAATACTACAAAGAACGAAACTCGTCTAGCTTGAAGGGGGGAAACCAGATAGCGCTTCCTTTAAATTCAGTTGTTGTTAGAGTATCGAGTTCGCTCTATAACGACCGTTTTCCGGTCTGTCAGGAGTTGTTGTTGTTGTTGTTATGGTCTTCAGTCTTGAGACTGGTTTGATGCAGCTCTCCATGCTACTCTATCCTGTGCAAGCTGCTTCATCTCCCAGTACCTACTGCAACCTACATCCTTTTGAATCTGCTTAGTGCATTCATTCTTAGTCAAGTTGTGCCACAAACTCCTCTTCTCCCCAATTCCATTCAATACCTCGTCATTAGTTACGTGATCTACCCTTCTAATCTTCAGTATTCTTATGTAGTACCACATTTCGAAAGCCTCTATTCTCTATTTGTCCAAATTGCTTATCGTCCATGTTTCCACGCTCCGGTCCGTAGAACGCCAGTTTTCTTTCTGATCTACCCTTCTAATCTTCAGTATTCTTATGTAGTACCACATTTCGAAAGCCTCTATTCTCTATTTGTCCAAATTGCTTATCGTCCATGTTTCCACGCTCCGGTCCGTAGAACGCCAGTTTTCTTTCTCCTGATAACGACGTCGTCTTGAGTAGTCCCCGCCCGGAGATCCGAATGGGGGACTATTTTACCTCCGGAATATTTTATCCAAGAGGACGCCATCATCATTTAACCATACAGTAAAGCTGCATGGCCACGGGAAAAATTACGGCTGTAGTTTCCCCTTGCTTTCGAGAGGAAACAAAATAATACGACTACTGAGCAATAAGCTGTAAACGACAAATTGCGAAGTAATGGTAATGTACTAATTTCACATTTGTGCGAGCTTAAAGATAGGAAGAAACATTCAAGCAGGAGAGGCCGTACATGAGTAGGCCAAAGTGGCATCGTCATGAAATGTAAACAAAAGCCGGCCGCTGTGGCCGAGCGGTTCTAGGCGCTTCAGTCCGGAACCGCGTTGCTGCTACGGTCGCAGGTTCGAATCCTGCCTCGGGCATGGATGTGTGTGATGTCCGTAGGTTAGTTAGGTTTAATTAGTTCTAAGTCTAGGGGACTGATGACCTCAGATGTTAAGTCCCATAGTGCTTAGAGCCATTTGCACCATTTTTGTAAATAAAATAGCTTGGCATAGTCGAACAGGTATAACAGCGCAGGCCAGGCCACAGTTACTGGAGAATCAGAATGTGAACGCCATCGGTATTCCAGAAGACTGGTGTTAAGCTGCAACACGAGGATTAAGTTTGTGACGTTAAGTAATCAGGTTGCCACATTGCACATTCTACACATTTGACAAATAGGTGTGTACGTGTATAAAATATTCTCGGGACTTCTTGCCACATCAGTTCTGGGTAAATCTCAAGCTTTCAATGATTAGCACAGCCGTCTGCGTCAGATGACTGTCCTACCTGCTGCTGTGGTGGAGTTACGTAGCCCATAGACGGCTTCTGATTGGTCGGCGAGTAAGTCATGCTGCCACAGATGACGTCAGCGTCTGCGCTGGTGGCGCCGCCATGTCCGTAGTAGCGTAAACAATGAGGCGAGTTTCACTGTTTCTTCTTGGGGTCGACAGATCACTTCCACACATCACTAAGATTATATCCGCTGTTCTGTTGAACTTCTCGCACATTTTTATTTCTAGACGCGGTAGTTATACAAATATTAAATGCAATTGTAAATGTAACTTTATCACACATTATTCAAAAAATTCAAATGTGTGTGAAATCTTATGGGACTTAACTGCTAAGGTCATCAGTCCCTAAGCTTACACACTACTTAAATTATCCTAAGGACAAACACACACCCATGCCGGAGGGAGGATTCGAACCTCCGCCGGATCCATACATTGTTAAATGTAATGATAAGCAAATAAAAACTTTAATTTTCATTTTGAATTAGGTGTAACTATATCTGACTTAAAAATGCAATGCGTTCCATTGCATACACTCTCTACGTGGCAACATTTTTGTATCTTCTGTGTAAGTAATAACAGTGTAAGTCGCACGGCTTTGACATTTATTTTGCCACATGCCGATGGCCTAAGAAGCCGAAAGCTTGTTCGTGATCAATAAACATATATAATTTTGTAGATCATTACGGAAGTATTTCCTATTTAATATTTTTGTCACTCTCCGCCAGACACCGACATACAATGCATTCCAGTGTTAATAAGAGTATAAGAACAATTTTAATTAACAATACATTCTTTTTATTAGGAAAGAGTGAGTTTGTATTGAAGGAAATGCTTACAGTTGTTTTTCATGTTGTGCTGTACTCATAAAGACAATTTCTGATAAAGAAGAAGGCAAGCTGTAAATATGTCAACGTTAAAAGAAGTTTGTTGGTATGGCCACTATCCGGAGCAAGTATATAAATATTCCTTTTACAAATTTAAACGCCGCTTTCTGGTGCAATTTATTTATATTCCAGACATGTTTTGCCTTTTACATCAAGACATCTTCAGCGGATTTAATTTTCAATCTGTATGTATCGCGTATAAAAACAAAACTGTATTCATCCAGATTGAATCCAGCGAAGAAACCGTAACGTAAAAGGCGAAATGCGTATGGACCATAAATAAATATAGACTGCAACAAGAAAAAGGAGTTTCAATTTATAATACGAGTATGTCGTTACGCTGTACTTGTCTGTGTCACGCCTTGTTGACTACCCTTGATGCGTGGTAATTACAGGGACAAATGTAATTTGCGCCCGGCGCGACAACAGCCGCCAGCGCGTGTTTGCAACGAAATACCGCGGGAAGGGAAACCGGCGCCGGCCGAGTCGATAAGACACGCCTGTACGGGCTTACTAGCGTAAAGCGGAATTGACGGCGCGCTGCCATCAATAAACCGGCGCAAACTCTGCCGGCTCACGTAGCCGCAGGGGGAACGCCGCTACACACGACTGTTGCAGCGACAACAAGCGTTACCTGCTGGAAGGACTTTAGGAATACTGTTTGGATAAACCGGATTATTTGTGACTGTCTGGCAGTTCACTGCGTGTTGCGTCCCTCCTAGTGATGGCAGCTGATGAGGTCAAACTGAAGATCTTATAAGTGTGGCAGTTTGCATCCAGCGATATGGAAAAAGAATCTCAGTGGTTGAAAGTATTATTCCATTAAACACCTTTATTAATTTTCTGTAATACTTTCCAGAAAATTCTCGAAAAAGTGTTCACTGCTAATATGAAATATTGTTCTTGTTGTGGTCTTCAGTCGTGAGACTGGTTTGATGCAGCTCTCCATGCTACTCTATCCTGTGCAAGCTTCTTCATCTCCCAGTACCTACTGCATCCTACATCCTCCTGAATCTGCTTAGTGTATTCATCTCGTGGTCTCCCTCTACGATTTTTACCCTCCACGCTGCCCTCCAGTACTAAATTGGTGATACCTTGATGCCTCAGAACATGTCCTACCAACCGATTCCTTCTTCTAGTCCAGTTGTGCCACAAACTCCTCCCCAATTCTATTCAATACCTCCTCATTAGTCATGTGATGTACCCATCTAATCTTCAGCATTCTTCTGTAGCACCACAATTCGAAAACTTCCATACTCTTTTTGTCTAAACTATTTATCGTCCACGTTTCACTTCCATACACGGCTACACTCCATACAAATACTTTCAGAAACGACTTACTGACGCTTAAATCAATATTCGATGTTAACAAATTTCTCTTTTTCAGAAACGCTTTCCTTGCCATTGCCAGTCTACATTTTATATCCTCTCTACTTCGACCATTATCAGTTATTTTGCTCCCCATATAGCAAAACTCCTTTACTACTTTAAGTGTCACATTTCGTAATCTAATTCCCTCAGCATCACCTGACTTAATTCGACTACATTCCATTACCCTCGTTTTGCTTTTGTTGATGTTCATTTTATTTCCACCTTTCAAGACACTGTTCATTCCATTCAACTGCTCTTCCAAGTCCTTTGCTGTCTCTGACAGAATTACAATGTCATCGGCGAATCTCAAAATTTTTATTTCTTCTCCATGGATTTTAATGCCTACTCCTAACTTTTCTTTTGTTTCCTTTACTGCTTGCTCAATATACAGATTGAATAACATTGGGGAGAGGCTACAATCCTGTGTCACTCCCTTCCCGACCACTGCTTCCCTTTCATGTCCCTCGACTCTTATAACTGCCATCTGGTTTCTGTACAAATTGTAAATAGCCTTTCGCTCCCTGTATTTCACCCCTGCCACCTTCAGAATTTGAAAGAGAGTATTCCAGTCAACATTGTCAAAAGCTTTCTCTAAGTCTACAAATGCTAGAAACTAGGTTTGCCTTTCCTTAATCTATTTTCTAAGATAAGTCGTAGGGTCAGTATTGCCTCACGTGTTCCAACATTACTACGGAATCCAAACTGATCTTCCCCGAGGTCGGCTTCTACCAGTTTTTCCATTCGTCTGTAAAGAATTCGCGTTAGTATTTTGCGGCTGTGACTTACTAAACTGATAGTTCGGTAATTTTCACATCTGTCAACACCTGATTTCTTTGGGATTGGAATTAGTATATTCTTCTTGAAGTCTGAGGGTATTTCACCTGTCTCATACATCTTGCTTACCAGATGGTAGAGTTTTGTCAGGACTGGCTCTCCCAAGGCCGTCAGTAGTTTTAATGGAATGTTGTCTACTCGCGGGGCCTTGTTTCGACTTAGGTCTTTCAGTGCTCTGTCAAACTCTTCACGCACTATCATATTTCCCATGTCATCTTCATTTACATCCTCTTCATTTCCATAATATTGTCCTCAAGAACATCGACCCTGTATAGACCGTCTATATAGACCTTCCACCTTTCTGCTTTCCCTTCTTGAAATATGCTGACTATATGTTCTGTCCAATCCGTAACGCAGTGGTAAATGCATAAGACGAGTTCGATTCCTGGAACGGACTGCACCAGCGTTGTGTTGCTATTTGAGGAGTTACTTGGCAGACAATTAGTGGATCCAAAGTTTGGAAAGCCGATAGCAGTCAGGAGAGCAACGTGCTGGCCCCATGCCCGTCCATAGCTTGTGTAAATGACGCCACTGGAAGTGGATGACACGGCTGGCGGTAGGTACTGAATGGCCCTACAGGATCAGTAGAAGAGGCTTTTTGCATGTTATACAAGATGATTCAGCTGCACCTACCGACGTCGTTTTTGGCATCCCGCATCACGACTGTAATAGGAATGGTGTCCAGACAGGCAACAGCCACCTAATCGATGTTAAGTTCCCTCTCAGAGCTTTCATCGAGTATTAGCAAAGAGAGTCATACCATAAAAATATAAGTGAGGATTGGCCATGAGTTACACTATATTTTTGGACCAAGGTATACTTAACTTCTGCCATACCTATCCAGGTGTCTCCAGTTGCTCTCTGTGTAATTAGCAGCTTACACACACAGCTTTTGGATGTTTCTGTAAGTTTATTCCGTTTACAGTATTTAATCTTTCGTAAATGGTGCATAAACGTTGCCTTATACAGTGTGTCTCACCATGAGAAACAACGAAATTGACAGGAGATACTTAATAAGAACGTGGAAGTAACAGGTTTCCAGTATATATCCCAATGAGAAGCTTAATATATGACTCGCCACATTAATGAGCTAAAGTAGTTCTATAGACTAAATGTATACAGTAAGTGTAAGATGTCTTAGTATATTTTACCAGTTACTCTGTGACACTTTGCAATATGCTTCACATCTGCAGAGAGAAGTGGCCAACAGCATTACTCTGTCATGTGGGGTTGCATAGAGAGAAATCAGTAGGGCCAGCTGAATAACTTCGAAGTCAAATCTGATATGGTTCCGTATTGTTTGCGTGCATCGCTGTTTTGGCATAGTGTTTTTTGTCGTGTGGAGCGTGATCATAATCGTTTGTACAAAATTCTGTTAGTTTTTTAACAGTTTTTTAGTTCATAAACAGTTGGATCAGCAACTGTCCGCTTAAAAATATGAGTATATTGCTGCAATGATCAACACTCGTAACTTTTATATCGACTCATATTGCTTCAAGCGACTACCGTTAGTTTAATGTAATTGTTAAAAACTTTCTATAACTAAGATTGCATAAATTCTTCTTTATTTTACAGACATGACTGTTGTCTTCTGAGCTTCAAATTTTTTTTGTTAGAAAATATATTCATTGTAGTTAGAAGCTCATTCAGATTGGAGAACCTCATGTCATATTGATGGGTGAAATGTAGCACATTATACAGACGTTTGTGAGAAATAAAGCACCTTGTGGACATGGCCATGTCCGTATACGTATCGCTCACTGGTGTTTGTTAAGTCAGAAAAATCACAATATACAGTAAAATGCACATTTGTGATTTTTAAGACTTAAGTCATTTTATTCACGATAATGACAACATGGCACGACGTTCTAACTTACAATGAACACGTTTTGTAGCAAAAACAGTTAGGGGGATCAAATATGACAGTTATATCTGTCGAAACCGGTTGTCAAAAATAAAGAATAATTTATGCGATCTTGGCTACAGAAGTATTTTACTAAAAAAACAGATCGCTCTTCTAATTTCTCAGTATGAGAAAATTCAGTCGTAATGTAATTGTGTGCTTTATGTAGTGACAGCTAATGGCGTTGACTCGTTGAGAATACCGATTCCTGTCAGATTTCCGAAGCCCGCCTTGGCCAGTCCTTGGTTGAGTAAACGCCCGAGTACGTCACGCGCTACTGCCAGGTTCCCTTTGCCTTTCCGGAGGAGAGGTGGTGACGTAAAATCCCTAGTCACCAATCTTTGCGCTAGTTTCCCGGATTAAATTCCTGCCGACCTTTGTGGCCGAGCGGTTCTAGGCGCTTCAGTCTGGAACCGTGCGACCCCTACGGTCGCAGGTTCGAATCCTGCCTCGGGAGTGGATGTGTGTGATGTCCTTAGGTTAGTTAGGTTTAAGTAGTTCTAAGTTCTAGGGAACTGATGACCTCAGTTGTTAAGTCCCATAGTTCTCAGAGCCATTAAATTCCTATCCTCTCCGTAGGGCCTCATGAACTTAGGGCATGCGACACTGTTGATCGTGACCCGTCCGTCGTATGGGGACGTTAAACTCGGCGGCCCCTTCGTGGTATTCGAGAAGAGCAGACGTTCCGGCACCGTTGCACTCTCTCCCTTCTCTCGTCATCCTCCAACGCAAACATGACACCACACTAAACCCACACCCATTACAGATACCAACACGTATCATATACACGTAAGAAACAAATCTGACACTTCGCGCAGGAAAAGTGCCAGTGTACGCGAAGGGCAAGAAAAAACCTTTCCAATTAAAGTGACTGAATCTGTCTCCTGGCGTCTCTCAACCAGTCATGCCATAGGACTGTATGTATTGACGTACGATAGCGGTGGAAACTAGTTGTACGCTGATACAGTGATTACTGATTTTTGCAGTCCAGTAATCTGCATATATAGGCAGATATGCGAAACCTGTGTCGTAAAACACACACACACACACACACACACACACACACACACACACACACACACACTTCTACACATATTACGAACTGAAGTCAGCTGCCGCGTTTTCCGATGGGTATGTGAGGGCTAATCGCAGGCATTGTGATACGGTTATCACTATAGTAATTTTCGTGTGTCTCATTGACCGGAGGCAGTTCAGTTGAACGACACTTCGACGACTTGCCTGTCCCTAACCTAGCTTAGTTACCCAACCTTGGAAAGGGGACCTGTAATTGAACGTGGGATCCGAACCAGAAGTAGTCCCTAGAGACTCCTCACGTAGTTGGGAAGTGAAGGCCAGATTAAAGACAGGCTAAAAATTTTCGTGTTCCGACGGGGCTTCGATCCCGCGACATCCCGGTTTCCAGGTACGAGCGTTAGCGCTAGACCACCAGACCCGACACGGTTTTCGCTAATAGGCAGAGTGACTCACGATAAATGTTTGTGTATGTAATTTACTACCTCTACGTGAGATAAGACTTAGTGCTGCCCTTGCGAAGCCGGCAGATCGAAACTCGCGCATTCGGACGTCGCAGCCCGAGTCCTTGCTTTAAAAAAAAGGTAAAACATTGTATCGGAAGAAAATTGGTGTCAAAAAAAGGCAATTGGCACTATATGCACGCGTCACCTCATTGTGGTAGTGCCGCCGAATTACGGCAGTTTGTAGAGTTTTGCGTTAGAGTACTCGAGTTCGCGAGTTCGATTCTGCGACTATGCTGATTTTATTTTTATTTTCTAAATTTGATCTGTCCGATAATGCTGTAGTGACACTGTTTCGTAAATGATACGTACCCTACAAGTAGAGTCTTTTAAACCCTAAATATAACACTTATTGGTCAAGCAAGTCAAAAATGTTCAAGAAGAGAAATAATCAGTTAAAAATAAATTACCGGTCATAGGACAGAGAGAACTACAGAACTTATTGTGACGAAAGTGAAAGTCCGACATTAGCCGCAACCGGACATTGAAAGGAATTTAGTGGCGACAAGTGAAAATTTGTGCCAGACTGGAACTCAAAAGCGGATTTCCACTTTGCACGAGCAGTCGCCTTAATCACCTTTTTTTCTCAATCTCATGCGGCTAGAAGCCGCTTGTCCCTCTAAGATGAATATCGTTTCAGTTATTCGAGCTCGTTTCCCGTCTAGCCCAATTTCCGCTCTTGTGTCACATTGCTTACGTAGCATTACCTGACGTTTACCCTCATTGCTCTCGGCCTCGTGCAGATTCCTGCAAGAGTTCGTACAAAGACTGCATCTCCACTGAATGATTATTAATTGCCGTCAAAGCGCTTATATCTATAAGTATGGTTGATTGATCTTTCGGACGCACTCTTCGTCCGACCTCATGCGGGAATCAGCGTGAGGCTGCGAGCAGTTAGGGTAAAGGACAGCGCACGGTATGTATGTGGTATGCGACAAGAGGGGAATTTGGGTTGGACTGGAAGCGTGCTCGGATATCCGAACGGTTAAGCCGACCGATCGCGTAAAGCGTGTTTCCGGGTTCGAGTCTCGGTCCGACACAAATTTTCACCTGTCGCCGCTGAATTTATTTCAATTTCAGATTGAGGCTAATAGATGAATTTCAGTTTCATCGTGTATATATACGGGCTACGGGTTAAAAAACAAATGTTGTATATTCTATCTAACATGTCCGAAAGAACGGACACCATACAAAAACAGAACTTTGCAGAAATATTAAAATATCACGTTTAGTGAGAGCCGCCAGGTACATTATTTTAAATACACCGTCAGTGACGGCATGTCTTTCATTGTGTTTTCATTTCTGTGTTGGTATTAAATAATTGTATTTTTTGTGTAAGGTCTGCTGTAATTGATGTATAACTAATATCCTGCCACACAATGTAAAATTAGAAAAGTAAATGACCGGAACAGAATTTTCGAAGCCGAATATTCTAGCGCAAAACGCTACACACTCCACTGATTGGGCAGCATTGCTATACATATTGAATGATGATACTTGCCGAACATGCGATTACAGTGATTCCAAATGCCCTTCGTCGACGGCAATTTTCTACCGAAAATAGGCACGGGGCTAAATATCGTTAAAAAAAATTCTTGTGCTGTTGTCATGCAAGGAATGGCGCTGTGACGCCCTAGTGAGCAAATTTTGGTCCTCCCTTTATAACAGCCAGGGATATATAAGAACTACGATTTTTAAATGCAGTGTTGGTCTATCAGGACTTACGTAATGCTACGTATTTCTGCATTGCGCTGCTTGGGTCCAATTACAATGTCTGTTTGTAGAATAACCATTTACAGTAGATGAAATTCTAATTTCGACACATGAATTCCACATAGCTAGTCGGTAGTGATTAGATAGCAAGGCGTACGAAACGGGTCGTGACGCCATGGCCTACGTCGCTAGAGCAGCTTTTTGGAGGAGAACGTGTTTACCGCGCAGCCTTGACGACACGCGACATTGGGTTTTGCGGTGCGGACTCGTTCCTTCACTCCCTGTTCGATTTGATCCTTAGTACAGCCACACTTCCGCAACCACGAGCCGTCTGTACCTTACCCCGCCTTCGGCCGAGGCTCACGAGAAAGACAGGCGTCTGGGGCGTACTTCACAGCACGTGAAACTGCAGGCCATACGAATGCCAGCAGCCATCTCCGGCGGGGAGCAAGTAACTACTTCGGGTTTAATAATTATTCACTGCGCGTTAAAATACATACATATTTCTCGATAGCACACGACAAAATTAAGACCTTTATTGGATGCCTTTAAATTGAGGTGGACAAACCTACTAGTGTGACGTCACAAGTTTTGCAGGGGCTGTATATCTCGTAGGCTCCGCATTGACACAGTCGCGTGACAAACTCCAAGCAAACTACAAGCCACAGACTATAGCCTTATCAGGAGTGCGGCAGGACGGTGCGGTAGGACCACGTTTGCTCTGTGTAGGTCTGTACGTAAACGATCTGACGGATAGGCTGAGCACCAACCTGTGGCTATTGTGTTGATGGCTGTGTAGTGTACGAGAAAATGTCATCGTTCAATGACTGTAGGAAGACGCAGGATGACTCGGATAGAATTTCTGTTTGGTACGAGGGCTGTCCAGAAAGTAAGTTACGATCGGTCGCGAAATGGAAACGACTATGAAAATCCGATAAAGCTTTGCAAAGATGTGTTGGGCAGTGTCTCTAGTATGACTCTAGGTAGAATTATGTCGCTCTTTTCATTCCTGAGCTCTTAGTGAGCGCGTAAAGATGTTATAGAAAATAGTGTATCCCGCCAAGTACGAGGGCCTGGTGAGAATTTTCCCCTGAAGCTATGCAACCAACATTACATAACTGTCGTGCGGTTTCTTCTTCAAGACAATTCTCAGCCTCATTCTGCATGGGCAATGAAGATGTTTCTGCGTCGTTTCAATTGGAAATGTTTGGTTACCCACAATACAGTCCGTAATTGTCTCCCACTGAGTTTGATCTCTGCTCAAACGAACCGCTGGCTATGAAGACAACATTTTGGCACAGACAACGAGCTTTAGGCCAGCGTAGAGAATTGGCGGAAAGCACTGGCGGCTGCCTTCTATGATGAGGGTATTGGAAAGTTGGTACAACGCTACGACGAATGTCTGAGTCAGAACGGGGACTACGTAGAGAAGTAGATGAAAGGTGTAGCTAACTGTTACAAATGAAACATTTCTGATTTTCACTGTGATTTTCATTTCGCGATCAATCGTAACTTACTTTCTGGACAGCCCTCGTATAATGAACGGTAGCTTGCTCTAAATGTGGAGAAATTTTAGTTAATGAAGATGAGTATGAAAAACAATCCGTAATGTTCCAATACAGCATTACTGGTGAGTTATTTGACACCGGCGTGAAGTCGCAAAGTGATGTGAAGTTGAACGAACACGTAAAGTCGGTAGCAGGGAAGACAGATGGTCGACTTCGGTTAATTGAGAGAATGTTATGGAAGTGTAGCTCTATCTGCAAAGCAGACTCATACAGAACACCTGTGCAACAAATTCTTGAGTACTGCTCGGGTTTTTGTAATCGCATCCAGGTCGGATTAATAAAAGACATCGAAGCAATCCAGAGATGCGCTGCTAGATCTGTTACTGCTAAGTTGTACCAAGAACCGTGTATTAGAGAAATGCTGCACGACTACGCTCAGTATTGAGAAATCTTAGAGAACAGGCGTTTACTACAGACTGCAGGACGGTTCTACGCCGCGCGGGATTAGCCGAGCGGTCTAGGGCGGTGCAGTCATGGACTGTGCTGCTGGTCCCGGCGGAGGTTCGAGTCCTCCCTTGGGCATGGGTGTGTGTGTTTGTCCTTAGGGTAATTTAGGTTAAGTAGTGTGTAAGCGTAGGGACTGATGACCTTAGCAATTAAGTCCCATAAGATTTCACACACAGACACGGTTCTACTGATACCAACACAAAACTGCGAAGACAGAGTAAGAGAAATCAGGATCATTTTTTAAAGAGCTTGCCATCGACGAAAATTAAATCACAAAATTTCCTGTTGAAAAAATGTTTCTTTATTCATATTGAGGCCTCCAGGATATCAAAGACTGACATCGCTGAACTCTTGCAATTAAAAGAACAAAAGTCGCCGTTGAAAAAGCCATGTTGTGTTGCTTCCCGCTACGTTTTCCAACGACTAAGTGTTGATTTTCAGACAAGAAAAATTACATTTACATGTATAAATCTTATTTTGCTGTAGGATCTTTACAATGTAATTCACTTTACATCTATTGTTGAAAAATTTGTACTTCGTCTCACGGTGCAAGCTAAGGAACAAAGGAAAATATGAGAAGAAAAAACTGTAAATTTTTTCCTGTTGTGTTCTCGAGCTATCTTAATTTTAGATACCAGTATAGCGTTTTTTTATCCATTTATTTTGTTTCTGTATGGTACATAAAGAAAACGCTGAGGAATATTCATACACATTCTTCTGAGAATAATTGTCTTTCATTATTTACTTATATAGCGTGTGACAAATAGTTACGGTCTAAATTATAGGATTCTTTCTTCACACATATTGAAAGAAAATTTTGTTACATGGACGTGGGTCCGTGTAAATCCTTGCTCAGTTCCAGAATTTTGACCTCGGGACCACATTGTGTATAATAATCATTTTGCAGTTTTATTATTAATTAGAGCCCATCCGTTTCGTAATTCTGTCCACCCTTAAGGATTATGTTGCCTCTTATCGTTCTCGGTTCACTGCCAGCATATAGCACTTTCGAATCATTAACGTAGGATAAGCGTTTGATGTATTCATTTGATAACGGTTTTGACCGCAAAAATGAAACTTTATCGTACAATACAGGCTTTCACGGCCGGCATATGCGGCCTTAATGAACGCATTCGTCGGGGAAATACGGATAAATCGGTAGTAGGAAATCATACAGTGGGACCAGGGAACCACCGAATTGATTTCTTGGATATTACCGGTGAGCCAAGATTCAGTCACTACAATGGTAGGTAGGATGAGGTTCCCACAAATGTATAAACGTAACATGCAAGTACTGAATGTGGGAAGAGTTATTCGTATTATGAGATCGATTTACTTGAATTACTTACAGTTATTAGTATCTGTTAGTTTGTTCTTGATGTACCCATTGTTTTCGAAATAATAACGTACAATTTACACCACTTCACTAGGCTGTATGAGAGGCCATACAAATACAAGAACACAAAATCAACTTTAACGGAAAACGAGGAGGATTAAAATTAGCAAGTTAGTGCTAAGTAAAGCAAGCAGCGCAAGCTGTTCCCCATTACAAGACCAGTAACACACACTGGCGCGACTGCTCTTATCTAGCCACGGATTTTCCAGGCAAGCCCGTACACGTTCAAGAAATGTTTATCAGTCTAACCTCACTTTGAAGCAGACGCTATTCGTGTTCGTGTGTATCTTGAGCGTAGTGAGTACGGCCACAAATGCAGTCAAATAAGTCCTGGCGTTGACTGGCACTGTATTTAAAGCAGAAGAAGAAAACTAGACTCTGGTCCCGGGAATGGCTTAAAGTGAGATACTTACCCATGAAAATACGCGAAAGGAAATATTACCCCCAGAACCCGATGATTACAACTTGCTTCGAATGGACAATGAAACTTTTCAAAACTTGTTAAGTCTCTGCTAACAGAGCAAACTTGCCTGTCAAGTTCGCTCTTGTCTAGCCACGGACGTATCAAACAAGCTCGTACGCTTACTACAAAACTTATTTTTGAAGCAGATACTTTTCTTGTGTGCTGTGTTTTGGCACTAGTGGGAATGACTACAAATGCAGATAAAGCATTTCTAACATTGTCTCTGGTACTGTGTTTAAAGAAGAAGAAAACAAGACGCTGGTCCAGGGAATGGTTTCAGATGAGAAATATACAACTGGAAACCTGTTAATGGAAATGTTAACACTCTGAATCGGATGATTACATCAACATTCTGCGGATGGACAGAGGAACGTTTATTAACTTGTTTATCAGTACTTCACCCTCGCATTGAAAGAGAAGACACAAGTATGCGAAAATTTATTCTCTTCTAATTGGTCCTCTAATGACAGGAGATTGAAGTACCGCAACTCGGGAACACATAGCCAACATCGTCCGTGGAAGAAGCGGAGAACTTAGATTTCTTTTATTTCATTCCACTCCGGTTGTATGTTACGGTAAGCATAAAATATTGATTTTGTGCATAACCTCTTCATGCACAATATTCCTGGGAAAGATACGCTACTTCTACCATTTCGGTAATTGCTGACGCTATTTTGTTTTTATCCTTGATCGTAGTTTTCATAGTTGTGGAAACTCGTGTTGCGGCGAGATAAATCGTAGTAAAGCAATTTTTCACTAAGCATATGCGCGAAACGTCAACACAAACAACGTCCGTCATCTTGTCAAACTTTCCGTAAGTCAGAATTTCTCTCAGACACATCAAACACAACCTATGCTTGACAAACCCGTCAAACTGCACCGTACACGGTCAAATATTTGGCAAGCATAGTTAAGTTTGACAAAATGTTTGATCGTTTACGGGGACGTTTAGACAGCGGTCTGATGACGTCACTAACAGTTTTGGGTGGATACATATAACCAACTAGAATAACTAAGCTTGTTCATATTTAAAACTACTATCTGAGTTTTGTAGCCTCTGATGATGTCTCCAGAATTAGGAGAGGAAACTTCAGGCAGGAGAGGAAACTCCAGGCACAAAAATATGCTTTGGGTCACAGTCTAACGACTACTAAACAGATTTCGTCAAGGACGATATTTTATCGTTTTTGCTCAGTAGGTACACACTGAAAAGCTATTAATCCACAATGATTTCCGATCATCGTGCACTGATGCAGAAAGTGAAATTCGTTGTCCCGTTATGGACTGATGCAGAAAGTGAAATTCGTTGCCCCGTTATGGAGTAGTTTTCAGATTTTGCGTTGAATTTGCTGCAGCGGTCAAACTCGATGGCAGGCATTCGCAGTAACAGACTGCGCGCGGCGTGAGTTTGGTGGCGAGTTTTGCCACAAGTGCTCGCCTGCCACTGGCGAGGTATGCAAGCCCGCAGAGCGGCGCGTGCGGAAGCCGCAGCTCCGTGCAGCGAGGGCAAAGCGTACGTTGTGCGTCTGCGCCTGCGTGTTGATGTGCGTGGGCGACGGACCGGATCGCGAGCCATCGGCCGTGGGCGGCAGCCGCGGCCAGCGAGACAGGGCGGGGCGGCACGCGACGCCCACGCGGGCGGCGCCGGAAACCAATCCGCTACCTGCCTCTCTGGGCAGCCTTTGTCGACACTGCCGCCGGCATTAACGAGACAGAGCCTCGCACCATTGATTTTAAGGGGATCTGGCAGGATGGACACGAAGATGTTCAAACAGTAATTACTTGGTTGAAGACGGAATATAGACAGCGGCGTAAATCAACTAGTCTAGTGATTCAAACCATGGAACATTCGTGCTGGTGCGTTTATACGAGCCATATTTGACGGCAATGTGTGTCTGCAATACGTGACAATATTGCAACACAGTCTGGCAATATTTCTGATACAGCAGGTTCTTGCAGGTAGTTGCTGACATATTTCCGGAACGACACCGGTGTTGCTCACCAAGAGTGGAGAAGACGAGGGCAATTCGGAAAGTAAGGTATGGTCGATCGCGAAATGGAAACGCTCACTGAAAATCCGATAAAGCTTTGCATAGATGTGTTGGAAAATCCCTCTAGTATGCCCGTAGATCGCGTCACGTCGCTCTTTTCAGTTCTGAGCACACAGTGAGCACATAAAGATGAGTCGCCCGCCAAGTATCAGTGGCCCCAAGGGATTTCGCCTGATTTCATGCAGCCCACAGAACGTAACTGTCATGCATCTGCTTCTTGATGACGATTGTTGGCTGCTCTTGTAGCATTTTCCAGTGCAACCGTTCGATCATCCACCAAACAGCGCGGACGTGGCTCCTTCTTTCATCTTTGCTCACGTTAATCGCTGGCTGTGAAGACAGGATTTTTGTCACAAACACCCAAGCTGCAGATCAACATAGAGTTGGCAGAAAGCAAAGGGGCTGCCTTCTACGACGAGGGTATTGGAAAGTCGGCGTAATGCTACGAACAGTATCTCAGTCGGAGCGTCGACAATGTACAGAAGTAGCTGGAAGGGTCTGCTCTCGTATTTTCTATGGCCGGGTCATACCTATCTCTGCTCTCGTCTCTAAATGCTTCGATCTGAGACTTGCTTCCTCTTTTTGACACCTTCAGCGCTGCAGTGATAAGTCACGTAATCTGAACGGTGGCACAGTATTATTTCGCTTCAGTTAGAGAAATTGACGTGCTTACGTAGAGACGCTCGCTTGCTTGTTGTTTACAAGAATGTCTTAATTTGACAACATTTGATACATATATCTATAACCAGAGCTATGGAACATAGAATTTAATGTATACATAAATGAACAAAAGTCCAGAATGAGATTTTCACTCTGCAGTGAAGTGCGCGCTGATATGAAACTTCCTGGCAGATTAAAACTGTGTGCCGGACCGAGACTCGAACTCGGGACCTTTGCCTTTCGCGGGCAAGTGCTCTACCAACTGAGCTACCCAAGCATGGCATGCCCCGTCCTCACAGCTTTACTTCTGCCAGTATCTCGTCTCCTACCTTCCAAACTTTACGGAAGCTCTCCTGCGAACCTTGCAGAACTAGCACTCCTGAAAGAAAGGATATTGCGGAGACATGGCTTAGCCACAGCCTGAGGGATGTTTCCAGAAAGAAATTTTCACTCTGCAGCGGAGTGTGTGCTGATACGAAACTTCCTGGGAGATTAAAACTGTGTGCCGGACTCATACTCGAACTCGGGACCTTTGCCTTATTGGCAGAAGTAAAGCTGTGAGGACGGGGCGTGAGTCGTGCTTGGGTAGCTCAGTGGTAGAGCACTTGCCCGCGAAAGGCAAAGGTCCCGAGTTCGAGTCTCGGTCCGGCACACAGTTTTAATCTGCCAGAAAGTTTCATGAACAAAAGTGTTTCATCACCCTGATGTGTCGTGCAGTTGTGTTGCTGTTGTGACTGGTTTTGTACCGAACAGAAGGTCATCCTGACGATTGTAAACATACATGCAGTTACCAGGAGCGCAATCTGTGGGTAGAATCCAGCCCTCGAATAGATTGTAGCATTTCAGTTGAAAGCAGCAGTAGGGCTGCGTTAGAGATATCGGTGGATCAGTAGAGTGAACATGCATCACGCTATGAGGACTATCACTATTAATAATAGGGTCCGCATCATTATGTTACAAACAGGCATTTCCACAATGACGAGGAGTTGATTTTCTTGGTCGGACGTTTCCTAGACAGCCTAAATGCAAACTTCTATAACCAAGATTTCGAACAAGTAATTGGGAAACAAGTGGCGCATTGAAGGGGAATGCATAGAGGATCACTAAGACCGTCATCAATGTTTCATGGTCGCAGGTTCACTTTTTTAAGGTATTGATTAAAACTTTACTACTACCCCTCGCAGGTTCGAATCCTGCCTCGGGCATGGATGTTTGTCATGCCCTTAGGTTAGTTAGATTTAAGTAGTTCTAAATTCTAGGGTACAGATGACCTCAGATGTTAAGTCCCATAGTGCTCAGAGCCATTTGAACCATACTACCCCTCGTACGATCAGAAAAATGTCTTTTTTTTTCGGGGAGGTAATTAAAACTTTACGACTACCTCTGGTATGATCACGAAAAATATTGGAAGGACTTTGTATGGCAAGAGACTTGTTCACGTTGTGTTGTAGGCAATAAATTTCTACTTATTAAATATTCACGACTCTCACGTATTCACGATGTACGATAAGGCTGCACAATCAGGACAGATGTAAATTGTTTAGAAGTATGTCGTAAGTAGCATTCAAGATTCGCATACAGGGAAAAGCGAAGCAAAGTAGCAACCGACAGTCCTGAAATACATCTGAAATTCGAAATGTCATTACGATTTGAGAAAGCAAATAATTTGGCTGACTGTTACGAACGAACGTTGTGCCTGCTTCTGAGGCAGCACTACTTCCATTAGCTGCCGCGGGAATGAAACCTCACAATAAAGATATACATACATGTATATAGCGGCAGAAAGGTTATCCACGACTGAATAAAACATGACAGTATCTCTTCCAGTTCTCGCCTTTATATCTGCACGTACGGGACTATTTCTCCACCCATCTCGCATTCAACTCAAAAAATTGTTCCCATAACTTTCTTCCCTCCTTTCAGCTGGTTCTTACGCTTTCAGCGTTTCTTCTTCACCCTTCTAAATGCGTAAAAATACGGCGAAAAATAAACGGCGGTGTAAAGTAGTTTACCTGGAAAAGGACTGAATATGCGATAATTCTTCTCATTTTCCATTTCTGTTCCCTTCTGAAGATCGACGTTACCACTCCTCTTATTACACTCGGGTTGTCAAAGAGACTTACAAATTCTGACCTGGCTTACTCTAAAGGTTGTATTTCCGTATTTGCAGGATGTATGTAACTACGAAAATGCATCGTAGCTCCCTTCATTGACATAAATCTGTACGAACTCTTTAGTGACAGAACTCCCGACATTTTCATTTGTAGTTGGAGCTGAACCATTGATTCACAATACTATTCGTACCAGGGTTAGTCATAAAGTTCCGAAAAAAATACAACTTTGGCCATGAAATGTGGTTGCGACGTCACTTCTTCTCTACATATTCACCTATCATTATGACATATTTTTTCCCACCGATGGATGATTTGTTTGGGTTCGCTTTGTGTAGAAGTCTGCATTTTGGTTGTCTGGGAAACTAGTAACAGCAAGAAGGCACTAGGTGGCACACCAAGATTAATTCGGTGAGGAGAGGATAGGTGCGGCAGGATGTGGTAGCACAAGGAAGCATCACGCATTACTGTGCACAGTACAGAATGATCAAAAACAGCACCTCGGACAGATCCCGCTATGCTTCGTCGTGGCAGGCACGTCAGGAGATTTCGGACAGTTTTCCTATTACGAGGCCTTTTTCGGTGGTCGTGAATTCACTTGTTTTCTTTTTTTTTGGGGGGGGGGGGAGGGTGGGGTTCATAATCATGGGCCTACCACCAATCTGCATCTATATACATACCCCGCAAACCGCACGGTGCCTGGCGGAGGGTACCCTGTACCACTACTAGCCACTTCCGTTCCTATTCAACTCGCAAGTAGAGTGAGGGAAATACGACTGACTGTTTATAGGCCTCTGTACGAGCTCTCATTTCTGTTTTATCGTCGTGGTCCTTACGCGGAATGTTCATTGGCGTCAGTGGAATCATTCTGCAGTCAGCTTCAAATGCCGGTTTTTTTTTAAATTTTCTCAATAGTGTTCCTCAAAAAGAACGTCCCGTTCCCTCCAGGGATTCCCAATTGAGCGCCCGAATCACCTCGGTAATACTTGCTCGTTGTTCGAACCTACCGCTAACAAATTAGCAATCCGACTCTGAATTTCGTCGATGTCTTCTTTTAATACGATTTGCAGCGGATCCGAAACACTGAAGGAGTATTCGAGAATGGGTCGCACTAGCGTTCTATATGTGGTCTCCTTTACAGATGAATTTCTAAATTTCTCCCAGTAAGCCGACGCCGACCATTCGCCTTCTTTACTACAATCCACACATGTTCGCCCCATTTGCTCATCTGCATTAACCTACATTGTTCTACGTTTAGAGGTAGGTGCAGTTAATTAGCCCAACAAGAAATGTCGTCTAAGTCATCATGTATCCTCGAACTGCCACTCAGCATTGACACCTTCCCGTACACGACAGCATCGTTAGCAAACATCCGCATATTGCTAAGCACCCTGTCCGCCAGGTCATTTATGTACGAATACATAGAAAACAATAGTAGTTCTATCGCACTTCCCTGGCCCACTCCTCCCGATACCCTCGTATCTGATGAACATTCGCCATCGAGCACAACATATTTGGTTCTGTGACTTGCTAAGTCAACGAGCCACTCCAATACCTGGGAACGCATTCCGTGTGCTCGTACCTTCGTTAACAGTGTGCTGTGTGGCCCTGTGTCATATATTTTTCGGAAATCTAGGAATATGGAATTCGCGTGTTGCCCCTCATCTGTAGTTCGCAGGATATCATGTGAGGTGCCTTCGTTAGCAGTCTGCACTGGAGCACCATGGCAAATACTTTTCGGAAATCTAGAAATGTGGAATCTGCCTGTTGCCATCATCTATAATTCGCAGGACATCATGTGAGAAAAGGCAAGCTGAGTCCATGGTAATTAAAATCTAAACTCCGTCCGAACAGGCCTTGGAAGCCTCACGGTACCGACCGGCCGCCGTGTCATCCTCAATCCATAGGCGTAACTGGATGCGGATATGGAGGGGCATGTGGTCAGCACTCCGCTGTCCCGGCCATATGTGAGTTTACGAGACCGGTGCCACTACTTCTCAATCAAGTAGCTCCTCAGTTTGCCTCACAAAGGCTGACTGCACCCCGCTTGCCAACAGCGCTCGGCAGACCGGATGGTCACCCATCCAAGTACTAGCCCAGTCCGACAGCGCTTAACTTCGGTGACCTGACGGGAACCGGTGTTGCCACTGCGGCGAGGCCGTTGGTGAGTCCATGGTGATTAGGCGGCTGAATAGGTAATCTGAAATGGCCTGACTCAGCTGTAATATTTCGGCTGCTACCTAGCTTCGGTGTCCATTTTGAATGATTGTGAGCAGTTCCGGAACCCAGTAAGTGGCGACCTTAGTCAATTCAAAATGTCGTGCAGTATGTTGAAAAATAATGCATAACTAATTTTCACTTTTTCCGCTGTCACCACGATTGTATTACGCCTGTGGTCGAGAGCCAGGACTCTCATTTCTCTTGCGATTTCTGGTTCCTGAAAGAAAGACGATCTGCACACAGAGTAATTTGAGGTGACTGTAAGCGTCTGCACCGCCTAAAACTGTGTCTTATTATGGAGCCTTATTTGCCGTACTCTTCCACGAAGTCCGGATGTATTACTGCTGTCTGTTCTCCTGCAAATGCAGAAAAAGCATTATCGCTGTATCAAGTGGCTCCGCGCCAATCTAGCGGCATGCTACGGCACCTTGCCAGTGAGCAACACTGTAAACGAACAAAAAAGTAATTGCGTAATTTTAGTTTCTTGAGGTGGTAATGACTATCGCTCATGCATGCATGACTATCGCTCATGCATGCTTTTTAAGTGACGTCAGCAGGTTGTTAACTTGACCGACCGTTGCGTAAAAGATACCAGCACAGCTTGAGATATGAGTGTGAGCTCCTGACAATATCGAGAACCTCAGTATTCGGAAACTCGAGTTGTCACTGAAACGTGATGGGGCAATAAAATCAATTAAGTTTTCATCCTGCTGCATAATGTCCAGGATGGGCGTCAAGTCTTGCCTTGATTGCAAACAATTGTATCTAAGGACAAGTGCGTAGCATAGCGGTATCTAGCATAGTTATAAGGAACCATGCTAGATACCCCCATGCAGTTTGCTGCAAACGGTGGGTTAGCTCATAAAGGTTTTTACGGATGCACTTCCACACGTGTTCCTCCTGTTGCCTGTAGAGCGCCCAGGCGATATTCAATTTCTCTCGAAGTCTTTGCTAACATGTCTTCCGTCATCGCCACTGCAGCTTCTCGTACCGGTGCCGTAAAAGTCTGCACATCAGGAAATGGTGAAGTGAACGCTTTATCTCTAACGTAACCCCTCCCCCCCCCCCAAAAAAAAGGCAAGAGGGGGTTATGTCTGGTGAACGTCGTGACTATTATGTTGGACGGTCTCTATCGATCCTTCTGTCTGGAAAGGTTTCATCCGAGAACTGGTGAACAAATAACCCACCAGTGTGGCGGTGCGCCATCTAGTTGAAATCTATCCACAGTCGAAATTCCTGTAACTAAGATACAACATAAAGTTGTAGTTAAACTGTTTCCGCAATGGTAGGTTCAGTGAAAAAGAGCGGTCGAAATACTGTTTTGTAAATGAACTGCTAAATTCAGATTACGGTTCCGCATCAGCTGTAGAGTCGCAGATACAGCACTGCAGTATTTCATGCCATAGCAAAGCAATGACGAGAGAAAACAGTGTCTCACTCCAAGAATCACGGTAAGCTAGTGCAAGCACAAGGGAGAGCGGACACCAGGACGAATGGAGATTTTGCCTGTTTACTTTTCCTGAGATGTGAAAAACAAAGTTAAAACAATCATTATCTACATCGGTTCGTTGTAGCATGTTTGTAGGAAGCGCAGCGCTTCTGCGCGTATGGTTCAAATGGCTCTGAGCACTATGGGACTTAACTGCTGTATTCATCAGTCCCCTAGAAATTAGAACTACTTAAACCTAACTAGCCTAAGGACATCACACACATCCATGCCCAAGGCAGGACTCGAACCTGCGACCGTAGCGATCGTGCGCGTATGGTCTGGACGGAAAGCTTGCAAGAGTTGCGCATTGTATGGAAATGCAGTCCTCTCTTTAAAATCTTCACTGTGGTACTCTTGAGTATGCCTGTTTCTCTGGAAACACGATACTCGGTTCGCGCAGACTGCATTGCAACTCTGTACCCACGCTGTCAGTGTCATCACTTCCTTCAGGTCTGCTGCTTATTGCCTCGTCAGCACCCCTACCAGTGTCTTTTAACTTCTCATACCAGCCTTTGATACTTTTCAAATCTGGCGGATCTAGCGCAATTCAGAACGGCCGCTGAGCTTTAATAGGCGACTGTGTTTCATTAAACTACAAAACACGTTTCGCTTTCCCCTGCGTAGACGCCTTTATGACAGCAGCGTTCCTAAAATACGCTACTTGTAGAAAGAGAAAGTAAGTCAGATGGTGGTACACCACATGTATATGTGTAGGCATAAAAGCTGAGTCAAGCTACTATTCACAACAAACCGCATAGCTGTACTTAGCATAGTTTGTAGAAATAAATTTTTGTAATCAGGGAAAGACTATGCATAGCGTGTACATTTCCTGTTCTCAGTATCGTACGAGGCGTATTCGGAAAGTAAGGTTCGATTAGGCGTGAAATGGAAACCACTGTGAAAATCCAATGGAACTTTGCGCAGATGTGTTGGGCAGTGTCTTTAGTGTGTCTGTCGATCGCTTCACATCGCTCTTTTCGGTTCAGAGCGCAAAGTGATAACGTAGAAATGTCTAAAACAACAGTATTCCCTCCAAGTATGTGGATCTGGTGAGGGATTTCGCCTGAAGCTATGCAGCCCACATGACATAAATGCCATGCGTTTCTTTCTCCAAGACAATTTTCAGCCGCATTCTGCAGGGGCAATGAAGACACTCCCGCAGCGTTTACGATGGGAAGTGTTTCGTCACCCACAATACAGCCCTTAATTGGCTCCCTCCGTTGTTCATCTCTGCTCACATGGACCGCTGGCTAAAAAGACAACATTTTGGCACAGACAGCGAAAGGCAGACCAGCGCAGAGAATTGGCAGAAAGCACAGGAGGCTGCTTTCTGTGACGAGGGTACTGGAAAGTTTGTACAACGCCACGGCAGATGTCGTAAGTGGCAGCGGCGACTATTTAGAGAGGTAGCTGGAAGGTTTTGCTAACTGTTGTGAGTGAAAGATTTTTGATTTTGACTGTGGTTTTCATTTCGCGACCTATCGGGCCTTACTTTCCGAACAGCCCTCGCACCTGATCCCACTTCGTCGCTACCTCATAGTCCATAGCTCATGGTCTAGTGGCTAGCGTTGCTACTTCTGGATTTCGGGGTCCTGGGTTCGATTCCCGGCCGGGTTGGGGATTTTCTCGGTTCAGGGACTGGGTATTTGTGTTGTCCTTATCATTTCATCATCATCATCATCATTCGTGACAGTGGCTCGATTGGACTGTGAAAAAAAATTGGACTGTGAAAAAATTGAGACTTATTCGTCGTCGTCATCATCATCATCATCATCATCATCATCATCATCATCACCACCATCTACCTCATAGTGCCTCACTCTGTCTCATCAGGTGCTCGAACAGCTGTTTCTGCTGCACCAGATGGTGGGTACAGTGATTTTAGAGCCAGTACCCGAAGAACAGCAGCGGCTAGGTGAAAGCTTGTGGTGGCGGGGAACGCGAACGTGAACGTGACGCGGGCCAGACAGGGCGTAGTGCGGTCGCCAAAGGGCAAGGCCGGGAACATCGGCCCTGGACCACTTGCTGCCAACTCGAGCCGCGGCTGCCGGTGCCTAGCAACGCTAGCTTCGCCCGTAATCTCATGCAAATCATAGATCCGCGGCCGGCGATGCAGTCACGCAAATCGTACAAAATAGTTCGGTACGAAGGCTAGCGTGTGGGCCTGCGGCGCCATAGATTACACCAACCGACGATCAGAGACCCGCGTAGCCTGAATCCGACTCTGGAAGTAATGACGTGCTGTGCTGTTGGCATAAATGCGACTCGAGGTGAATTTACCCTCGCACCCAAGCAAATGTTAAAGCCGTTACGCAAGTTCTGAATTTCACTTTCTTTTTTTAAATTGCGATTGATTACACATTACAATGGTTTCTTTTATCCTAGCTTCCTGTCTTTCCAATGTTATGCCTACAAAATTCCTCTACCACATAGCTCTTCTGACTCCCTCCTCCCATGTTCTTTTCGGGCATATTCCTCTTCTGTTCTTTGGAATTCATCCTGTCAACATCATAGGCCCTCTGTCCTTACCCAAACGGCGTATATGCCCATACCACCACAAGGGTTTTGTTTCGACTGTATCCATTATAGTGGTGCCCAGATTCATTCTCTTACATACAGGTATGTCTGCTTTTTTTACTACAATAACACCTCTAAAATTCCATCTCCATTGACAGATAAGTACCTCTAAATCCTTTCAGTTATTTCCCATGTTTCTGCTCCGTACGTTGCTACAGTTCCTACAACAATTTTAAATATCGTAAGATTCGTTTCTCATCTAAAACGCCTTCTTCATAAAATTTCATTCAGCTGTTTGGTTGCTTGTCTGCCGTGCCAATGCTATTCTTAATTTCGCTTCTACTGAATAATGACACGCCAGTATCTATGAGAGTCCACAGAGCCTACTACCCCAAAATGTAACGTCAGTATCCAATAACCAAATACTTCGTTTTCTCTAAATAAACTGTTAAACACCATTTGTGATACTCCCTCTGCCACTTCCTAACTATGTAGCTTATGCCATCCTCATCTTATTACTGCTAACAACGTTTCTCATTTATGTATTGCATATATATCTATATATTATACGAGTACTCTTGCTAATATATGGTTTATGTCAGTCCGAAAGTTCATTAGAGTATCTTGTAAAAATTTAAAGTAAATCGGTCAAGAACTTTTTGAGATTTTATGCTAACAATTTTAAACAACGGTCTGTGTTTATATAGTTATACATATATTAAAATATGTAGCGTATGTCCGTCCGAACGTTTATTAGAACTTTTCCAGATGTTGACTAACAGTGTTTCGGCTATATATATATATATATATATATATATATATATATATATATATATATATATATATATATATATCCCTTTGTCCGTCCGAACGTTTCTTAAAGTGTTGTCTAAAAATTTGAAGTAAATTGGTATTTCGAGGTTTCTGGTAAAAATGTTAACCAACGATTTGTCTTTACACTGCATAGTGGTACAATTAAAAAAATAATTTTTGCAATATTTTCGTCCGTCTGTCTGTCCGTCTGATAAGACCCCTTTTTCTTAAGAATGGGTAAATGTATCAAGCTGAAATTTACGTCAAATACTGATGTCTGCGTTTCCCGTGATGTGTTTCGGATTCCACGTTAATCTGAAGATCCCCTTTCTCAAGTTGGATAACTGGGGTGGGTTAGGGATATCAAAGTCGTCTAAGTGGCGTCCAGTTGAAAGACTTGCGCCGGGCCATCGAGCCACACGAAATTATTATTATTGTTATTATGATTTCTATTTTTCTCAGACCTTAGGTCTGGTTAAAAATTGAAAGTGACGCGGACCTTCATCAAGCGTGACTTCCTTTTAACTGTACGGTATATGTTACATTGTATTTAGGAACTTTCGGGTTACTGAACACGTATCAATAATTACGGATTTCTGTAGTTGTATATATACGTTTGGATGTAGCTATATTGCGTTGATGTACTGGTGGATATTGTGTGGTATGACTCCTGTAGTTGATAGTATAATCGGTATAATGTCAACTTTATCCTGATGCCACATGTCCTTGACTTCCTCAGCCAGTTGGATGTATTTTTCAATTTTTTCTCCTGCTTTCTTCTGTATATTTGTTGTATTGGGTATGGATATTTCGATTAGTTGTGTTAATTTCTTCTTTTTATTGGTGAGTATGATGTCAGGTTTGTTATGTGGTGTTGTGTTATTTGTTATAATGGTTCTGTACCAGTATAATTTGTATTCATCATTCTCCAGTACATTTTGTGGTGCATACTTGTATGTGGGAACGTGTTGTTTTATTAGTTTATGTTTTATGGCAAGTTGTTGATGTATTATTTTTGCTACATTGTCATGTCTTCTGGGGTATTCTGTATTTGCTAGTATTGTACATCCACTTGTGATGTGATCTACTGTTTCTATTTCTTGTTTGCAAAGTCTGCATTTATCTGTTATGGTATTGGGATCTTTAATAATATGCTTTCTGTAATATCTGGTGTTTATTGTTTGATCCTGTATTGCAATCATGAATCCTTCCGTCTCACTGTATATATTGCCTTTTCTTAGCCATGTGTTGCATGCGTCTTGATCGATGTGTGGCTGTGTTAGATGATACGGGTGCTTGCCGTGTAGTGTTTTCTTTTTCCAATTTACTTTCTTCGTATCTGTTGATGTTATGTGATCTAAAGGGTTGTAGAAGTGGTTATGAAATTGCAATGGTGTAGCCGATGTATTTATATGAGTGATTGCTTTGTGTATTTTGCTAGTTTCTGCTCGTTCTAGAAAGAATTTTCTTAAATTGTCTACCTGTCCATAATGTAGGTTTTTTATGTCGATGAAGCCCCTTCCTCCTTCCTTTCTGCTTAATGTGAATCTTTCTGTTGCTGAATGTATGTGATGTATTCTGTATTTGTGGCATTGTGAACGTGTAAGTGTATTGAGTGCTTCTAGGTCTGTGTTACTCCATTTCACTACTCCAAATGAGTAGGTCAATATTGGTATAGCATAAGTATTTATAGCTTTTGTCTTGTTTCTTGCTGTCAATTCTGTTTTCAGTATTTTTGTTAGTCTTTGTCTGTATTTTTCTTTTAGTTCTTCTTTAATATTTGTATTATCTATTCCTATTTTTCTTCTGTATCCTAGATATTTATAGGCATCTGTTTTTTCCATCGCTTCTATGCAGTCACTGTGGTTATTCAATATGTAATCTTCTTGTTTAGTGTGTTTTCCCTTGACTATGCCATTTTTCTTACATTTGTCTGTTCCAAAAGCCATATTTATATCATTGCTGAAGACTTCTGTTATCTTTAGTAATTGGTTGAGTTGTTGATTTGTTGCTGCCAGTAGTTTTAGATCATCCATGTATAGCAAATGTATGATTTTGTGTGGGTATGTTCCAGTAATATTATGTCCATAATTAGTATTATTTAGCATGTTGGATAGTGGGTTCAGAGCAAGACAGAACCAGAAAGGACTTAACGAGTCTCCTTGGTATATTCCACGCTTAATCTGTATTGGCTGTGATGTGATATCTGAATTTGTTTGGATATTAAGTGTGGTTTTCCAGTTTTTCATTACTATGTTTAGGAACTGTATCAATTTAGGATCTACTTTGTATATTTCCAATATCTGTAGTAACCATGAGTGGGGTACACTATCAAAAGCTTTTTGGTAATCAATGTATGCGTAGTGTAGAGACCTTTGTTTAGTTTTAGCTTGATATGTCACCTCTGTATCTATTATCAGTTGCTCTTTACATCCTCATGCTCCTTTGCAGCAGCCTTTTTGTTCTTCATTTATAATTTTGTTCTGTGTTGTGTGTGTCATTAATTTCTGTGTAATAACTGAAGTTAATATTTTGTAGATTGTTGTTAGGCATGTTATGGGGCGATATTTAGCTGGGTTTGCTGTGTCTGCTTGATCTTTAGGTTTCAGATAGGTTATTCCATGTGTAAGTGTATCAGGGAATGTGTATGGGTCTGCAATGTAACTGTTAAATAATTTAGTTAGATGTGAATGTGTTGAGGTGAACTTCTTTAGCCAGAAATTTGCTATTTTATCATTTACAGGGGCTTTCCAATTGTGAGTAGAATTAATTGCTCGGGTGACTTCATGTTGCAAAATTATCACTTCAGGCATTTGTGGTATCATCTTGTATGTGTGTGTTTCTGCTTGTATCCACCGTGCATGCCTGTTATGTTGTACCGGGTTTGACCACATGTTGCTCCAGAAGTGTTCCATGTCTGTTATGTTTGGTGGATTGTCTATTTTAATGTCTGTGTTATCTATTGTTTGGTAAAATCTCTTTTGATTTGTGTTGAATGTTTGCTTTTGTTTCCTTCTATTTTCACTTTTTTTGTATCTTCTAAGTCGTTTGGCCAATGCTTGTAATTTCTGCTTCTTTTCATCTAATTGCTCTATTGCTTCTTGTTGTGAGATTTTACCTAACCTTTTTCGTTTTTTGTCTGATATTTCATTTCTTATAAATTGTGTTAGCTGTCCTATGTCTTTTCTCAGTTTTTCTATTCTGATCTGTAGCCTGTATTGCCATGCTGGTTTTGTGGGTTTCTTCTGTGTGTTGGTTGGTTCTGATCTCTGCCTAGTGTGTATATTTAGTGTAGTGAGTGCTCCTACATAAACCAGTAGTTGTAACTCTTCCATAGTTGTATTTTCATTTATTTTGTTGTGTATGATTGTGTTGATAGTTGTTATTGTTGTTTCGACTTGTGGGTTATTTGGTGGTCTATGCAAGAATGGTCTAATGTCTACATTTGTGTCTTTGTGTTCTATATATGCCAGCTGAAATTTTTCTTCTATATCTAACATGTGTGTCACTTCGTGTTCTATTTGTGCTTGTTCTGGTGGCTGTCTTAAGATTTCGTTTTCCTCTGATCGTTTAATTGACGCGTTTTGTTCTTTGTTTGTTTTCTCTGGGATGTTTGAGTCCATTACTGTATTTTCTTCTTCTAATTGCACAATATTTTGTTCCAGTATTTGTTGTACTTGTTGTTTGATGTTTTCTAATTCTGACTGGGGTATCCTGTTATTTTTGATTATTACACGGATCTGATCAGCTAGTCGTTGTTCTGTTAAAAATTTTAATTCCGGGTATCTGGTAATAAATGTTGTGTATACTTGTGATCTGTATCCAGTTGTGTTGGTTCCTAGGTTTGTTGCTTGGTAATAACAGAACATGAGGTGTCGATTCACTTCATCTGACCATCTCATCCTCTGTCTTTGTTTTCCTTCTAGGGTGGTTGCAGGAAGCATATCCTGCAAAACACCTCTATTTGGATTTAAATCATTTTCCAGTTGGCTAGCAGTGTCGTTACCATTGTGGGCGGGCATAGGGTTCAAGCGTCGTCCCCGACCATGGCGGCGCTTGTCCGAGGCTTCTTTAGTTCTGTCCTGAACCAAGTAACCACACTAAAAGGGGGGTTAGCCCTATTAGTGGTTTGTTCTTTTCGTCGCCTTTTACGACTGGCAGAACATACCGGAGGCCTATTCTTTTCCCGGGCCTGCACGGGATTATTATTATGATGATTATTATTATTATTGTCCGTATATATAATTAATTGTATACAGAACCCTCAGAGAGCAATTTCTACTCGCACTCGTCTGCTTTTTTTGACCATATGTAAGATGTGTGGGCTGCGGGTGGGTGGACCAAGCGCAGGGTTACCCCACAAATCCTGTTCGTTAGTAGTAGTTTCTTTAGGATGCTACTTGGACGAAGTGGCACGGTAGAAACGATTCTGTGACAACGGCGTGCTTAGGAAAATTCAAAAAATTCTTCTTCTCGTAGGCAGAAGATAAGAACACGAATAATAGAAGAAGTCACGTATCTCTCCCAGTTAATACTTAAAAAGCCATCTTTGTTTCTCAGTTTTTGTTTCAGTCACTATATACGCTCCCATCAGCCTGCACTTAAGTCAGAAGCTCCTTGAAGCTATTTGCGGGTGATGTGTAGGAAATTTGCAACGCCGTCAAACTGCAGCGAAATACAAGAAAACCCGCACGATGCTGTATCATACATAAATTTTACTTTCGCTGCTACTATCAGTATGCGCACGTACATTTCAGGGATTAACCGTACAGGGGTAACGTGTAGTGACGGGAACTTTCTTCCTCAATGGAACAAATCACTGGCCACTCGCAGTACCTTCACAAACGAGTGCTGGGCTGGTGGAATATAGCAGCGCATAAGACAATTGTAAAAGACAGAGGAACCGCTGGAAGGATGGGCAGTACTGGTGCACTGTTGCCAAGAAACGAATAGTTCGATAGCGCGCAATAGGTATTTGACAATAGCTCTGAAACGCTCCCAGTCGTGCTGGTAGCTTAATCCCTTCGCAGCTCTCTAGCTGCAGTCTTCCACTGAAAACAATAATCGTTATGCTTCTACCTACCGCTGTTATTTTTAAAAATATCGGCAATCCGAAATATCGATGTTTAAAAAAATATAATTATTGGGCCTCGATATATCAGAAAAATGTCAACATACCGAAGGGAAGATATCGACAAACCAGTATATAAAAATACTTACTGCATATTTCAATATACTGCCGGTTTTAGACTCTATTTTTGTCAGCGATGCTTTTCAATGGATTGTCTCCAAAGTCAATGCTTCACTCTGCAGCGGAGTGTGCGCTGTTTTGAAACTTTCTGGCAGATTGATACTGTGTGTCTGTCCGAGCTTCGAACCAAGAACCTTGCATTTTTCGTGGAGAGCTCAATCGATAAGGAAGCTTGCCGTGAAAAGCTAGAATCGGGATTCAAGTCTCGGTCTGACACGCAGTTTTAATCTTGCAGAAGGTTTCAGAGAACTGACATTTCATAATCTCATCACATGAGTCAGTGCATAGAACTGTCGACGCTGCCCCATTATTATAAAACGGATGCCATCATTCAGTGAAGCCTGTTAGGATAGGTAGTCGGCCGCAAGGACCCGTTTAATGACTGCAGATTAATATTACGCCTGCGTAGAGTAGAGTGTAAGAAGCTGGCGATCATAGCAATCAACTGCCTGCTCATGCACTGCGATAAAATTTAAGTGCTTGAGCGGCTCATTGAGTTCATGTTACAAAATTAATTTTATGATCATTTACACACGCTGCCCTGCTAAAGCCCCTTTTTTCGTTAGCGACTTTCTTGTCTCGATCTACCAATTGCGCCAAGTGAGTCTACAGTAGCTCCTCCTAGTGTTTTATTCCTGTACTGAGTCTCGCTATCCACGAGAGGTTGTTTTGGTTTACAGATCAGCGCCAAATTTGAAGTGAAAGCCGAATCTGGGCAATTTCGCAACAGGACGTTGCAAATAAGATTATGAAGAACCACTCTTTAAACACTGCACAACACAATTACAGGGTTGTGTGCGACATTGACACATGCGTGTATAAAATGGCATAGGGTCTCTCAAACACACACACACACACACACACACACACACACACACACACACACAATAAAAATGCCGTACAGCCAGTCACTGATTTCTAGGCGCTAGTTCAGCGACGTAGCGCCACTCATTTGAGGTGTGTCGAAATGGTTGCCTATCACACCGTCGCCTACTCTGTAGGAATCAATATGGATTCCGGAAACAGCGATCGTGTGAGACCCAACTCGCTTTATTTGTTCATGAGACGCAGAAAATATTAGATACAGGCTCCGAGGTAGATGCCATATTTCTTGACTTCCGGAAGGCGTTCGATACAGTTCCGCACTGTCGCGTGATAAACAAAGTAAGAGCCTGCGGAATATCAGACAAGCTGTGTGGCTGGATTGAAGAGTTTTTAGCAAACAGAACACAGCATGTTGTTCTCAATCGAGAGACTTCTCCGGACGTTAAAGTAACCTCTGACGTGCCACAGGGGAGTGTTATGGGACCATTGTTTTTCACAATATATATAAATGACCTAGTAGATAGTGTCGGAAGTTCCATAGGGCTTTTCGCGGATGATGCTGTAGTATACAGAGAAGTTGCAACATTAGAAAATTGCAGCGAAATGCAGGAAGATCTGAAGCGGATAGGCACTTGGTGCAGGGAGTGGCAACTGACCCTTAACATAGACAAATGTAATGTATTGCGAAAACATAGAAAGAAGGATCCTATATTGTATGATTGTGTGATAGCGGAAAAAACACTGGTAGCAGTTACTTCTGTAAAATATCTGGGAGTATGCGTATGGAACGATTTGAAGTGGAATGATCATATAAAATTAATTGTTGATTAGGCGGGTGCCAGGTTGAGATTCATTGGGAGAGTCCTTAGAAAATGTAGTCCATCAACAAAGGAGATGGCTTACAAAACACTCGTTCGACCTATACTTGAGTACTGTTCATCAGTGTGGGATCCGTACCAGATCGGCTTGACAGAGGAGATAGAGAAGATCCAAAGAAGAGCGGCGCGTTTCGTCACAGGGTTATTTGGTAAGCGTGATAGCGTTACGGAGATGTTTAGCAAACTCAAGTGGCAGACTCTGCAAGAGAGGCGCTCTGCATCGCGGTGTAGCTTGCTGTCCAGGTTTCGAGATGATACGTTTCTGGATGTGGTATCGAATATATTGCTTCTCCCTACTTACACCTCCCGAGGGGATCACTAATGGAAAATTAGAGAGATTCGAGCGCGCACGGAGACTTTCCGGCAGTCGTTCTTCCCGCGAACCATATGCGACTGGAACAGGAAAGGGAGGTAATGACAGTGGCACGTAAAGTACCCTCCGCCACACACCGTTGGGTGGCTTGCGGAGTATAAATGTAGATGTAGATGTAGAAGACTCAGTGAATAGTTGTATCTGTACTAGGGTTGTTAAAATATCGATATATCAAGACTTTTTTCCAAAAAACTAATATATCACGACCTTTTCCAAAAAATATCGATATATATAGACGATATTTCTTCCCATCATATATCGATATTAAAATGGCAAACTCGGGTGCCGATATTTTTATTGTATATTATTTTTTTCACAATTTTTGGTAAATATTTGAAGTTGTTCTTTTGAAACTGTAGTAGAATATAATTTTACTTTCACCATATGAAGAAGTGTTATTACTTTCTGAGCTTTCATCATGTCCAGTCCTTCTGTTTGACAGTGTGAAGCAGGTGTACATGGCGCAAAAGGAGTAGTCAAATTCCCGGGGGGGGGGGGGGGGCAGTAGCTCACCAGTTACGTTAAAAAGAAACTTTTAATGCAACTGTTTTACTATTTCGTCAAGCGGGCATTCTTCAAAAATGTCGAACAAAAATCTAAATGGCAAGATTGGTCTTTGCAGTGGGTGGAGACGTGTGAGGGGAAATGCTGACATAATCGGCGCTCAGTGCTACCAACAGGAACAGCTGCGTTTAGCTTCACCACACAATTTTGACACTACAGCTACTAGGTCGCTGGTGTTGGCAGAAGTGAAAAAACAGGGAAGTCGACATGAAGTATTCCGGACAAATCCCATATGTGACGAAACCGAATGACCGACCCATCAGACAGCTTTTATTGTGCCACTTGCATGCAGTTAGCATTGTTAGCAAAGTGGTTATCATCAAGCGTGAATGGTTTCCTTTCAAGACCAGCACATGATGACACCATTTTAAATTTTTAAATTCGGCGAATAATTATATGAAGTAAAGAAAATAAAATTTTTTCCTGTTCCTGGAAGGCGTTAGATAGGCAACCTGCAACTGGTATCGTGCACCATGAACCATAAACCAGATTTCCCATTCAGTGATATAGATAAACATTTTTCGGGCGTTCTATGCAGGGCGTTGCCACTTTTTCAAAAGGCACACTTTGGGAGTGCCGGTATTATCTTGTGAAACAGCCAGTAGATATTCATTGTGATGTAGTGGGCTACATGGAGTGATGATTCGCTCATCAATTTACAAACTGATTTTCGTAGTTGCTCCTTTTTTCGCACCAAATCTCAGATTCCACCTGCTGACCAGTTCATATGACGATGAAGTTCCCTGTGACGACAAAAACGAAACGACATCAATCCGAAGGATTGCCAGACTGGCCGTGGTGGGGCCAGGTGGGGGGGGGGGGGGGGTGAGGAGGAGGTGGCGGCCCCCCTGCTCTGTCGCATTAAGTCCATTACTGCGGCGACCCGGCTTCGAGGTCAGTCACGTGACCTGTGTCCATTGTGTGTTAATCGGCGCGCCAGCTCTTCCCGAGGTGTCGCCGTTTCGCCAGATACAGCCCCGTCGCGCACAGGCTCCTCCCTACAGGAATGTGGTGCGACTAGAGTGAAGAAGCTCATTTACAACGGCACTCGCCTCTTTGTTCAAAATTGGAGACGTCCGCAACTGGGAGTCTGACGCAGTGTCTTCCTGGGTTGTCCTGACACGTATTTTCCTATACGCCCACATGTGTCATCCCTACGCGAACGTATGGCGTGTGGTGCAGTATACTTATTGCACCACTATTTTTCTGTTGTTTCCCGCTCTATTCGCGAGTGTTGCAAGTGTAGAACGAATGTCGGTAGACTGCGTTGTTGTTGCTGTTGTTGTTCTTGTGGTCTCCAGTCCGAAGACTGGTTTCATGCAGCTCTACACGCAAGTAGATGGTTATAATTGAAGTACAGCTATTTACAGAGATCCAGTGTGGGCTGTAATTATGTTATGTCGGCGAAACTTGGTAGATATTCTAATTACGTTAGCGCGGAACCCATTAACTCTGAAAAAAATTAGTTCCAATTTTGACCACCAGGTGCAAATCTGGCGCTGTGAATGCAAGAAAGACTTACAGAAATGTTTCCATATGTAATAGATTAGGAATGAAACGTGGTCAGAATAGGTCAAACAAGAGAGAAACACATAGTGTTGATATAGTTAGTACACAGTAAGTTCAATATGAGGACCGGAAACATCGAGGAGATGCTATACAGTGCCAGATTAGCACCTGGTGGCCAAAATTGGAACTAATTATTTTCCAGCGTAAATTGGTTCCGCAGTAACGCATTCTGTTATCTGCCAACTTTTGCTGCCGTAGTTATAGCCACACTAGACCTCTGTAAGTAGCTGCTCTGTAATTATAACTGCCCTCTCCATCTCTCCGTTACTACTGCCACCACCATGCATTTGAATCTGCTTAATGCATTTTTTCCTTCTCCAACTCCCAACCTCCATGCCCCCCCCCCCTACACCCCTCTCCCACGTACACACTTCCCATCATTAGCAAATCGATGATTATTTGATGTCTCAAGATGTGTCCTAGCCGCCAATACCTTCTTTCTATGCCATAAACAGTCTTTTCTCTTCAATTCGATCCAGTATATTTTCATTAGTTATCTGGTCTACCCACCTAATCATCAGCTTTCTTCTGTGCACCACGTTTCAAAAGTTTCAATTCTCTTCTCATCTGAACTGTTTATCAGCCACATCTTATTTTCTTATAAGGCTATACATCAGATGAATGCTCTCAAAAAATACTTCCAAACATTCAAATCTACATTCGATGTTAAAAAATATATCAATTTTTCGGAAAGGTTTTTCTTGCTATTGCCAGTCTGTATTTTATATCCTCTCGACTTTGGCCATCGTCAGTTTAATGCTCATTTTTTAATGTTTCGTTCCGTAATTCAATTCCTTATGCATTGCCTGATTTACTCTTTTTTATTTTGTTACTATTCCTCATGTAACCTCTTTTCAGGACAGTTACATTTTGGTTCATAGAGACTCACTAAAGGTCTCCTCAAGGATGAAAAACACTTAAAGTAGGAATCTGTAATACATATTTACGGAAAAATGAGATATTCTTATACCCTTTACACAGATCGTAAGTGAGATGGTGCTCATGGCTGTAGAAAAGGTCAGTAAACCTTAAAACATATTTTCATAAGAAGAATAAAGAACTTGCCAAAAAAGGTGTAAATGTACAGTACACTGAGGTGCATGTGACGATCCTTGGGATATTGTAGCCACGCATCATCAAACGGAAAATAAATTTACAACACTTATTTACATTGATCATATTACTGCTCTGAACGAGTGCAGAAGTCAGTTTTTACGTAATACTTACATTACTTGACTTTATTAACAACACATACACATTCATCGATTTTGATAGAAAAAATTCATCTCTGGATTAGAAGTTGGCCAACAATAAGCTGCTCTTCAACTGAACTTGATTAGTAGATATACCTTTTATGGCTGCAGGAAGTTATTGACGCGCGTTCGTGAGTTGTGGACACCTTTATGGACCAAAGTGAGTGACTTTAAATCTTTGTGAAGTTTATTCTTATTTTTAGTATTTGTTTCAGGAAATGTTGGTTTGAGGAAGCGTTATACCACTGTTGTTTGATAAGCATCTCCGCAAATCTCTCGCTCTTATAAATCGAAACCTTGACTTTACTGAAGATGCTAACCATTGCCTTTATAATCAGCGTCTTAAATATTCCCCATCCTAAGCTTTTCTAAGAAAGGCAATTCGTGGTGGTCAGATTCACGGCAGAGGCTTAAGCCGTCCTTCTGCTTGCTTGCTACCGAAGGAGATCAGGAACGCAGTGTGCCGCCTACCTCAGACTGCACACACATCATTCAAAGTTCATACCTGCCCGACTACCGACCTCCTGCGCTTCGAAGCCGCTGCTCTAGCTGCTGGCGAAGTCCCATCTCCTTCCTCATTCTTTTGTCCCGTATGCGCTTCGTCAACACGACAGCTGTTCAACTAGGTCAGTACTTTCCACAATGGGCTCGTTTTCTGGGGCACGAAGGTTGAAATCCGCCTCCGGCCGTCCAGATTTACGTTTTCCGTGATGTCCCTAAATCGCTCCTTGCAAATGCCGGGATGGTTCTTTTGAAGAGGACACCGACTTCCTTCCCAATCCGTTCATAACTGCAGCTTGTGCTCCGTACCTAATGACCACGCTGTCGATGGTACTTTATCTTACTTCCTCCCTTTCCGGAATGGGTTATCCGATACACATTCATAAAATTTACGACCTTATAAAACAGGATAATTTTTACTTAATTTGATATGTAACATACTATTGAAGATGTAATAATTGCAATTAATTAATGCATAACCTATAAATTATGATTCCTTTTGGGTAAAATTTGAAGTGATACACTTTACGATGTTTTGGTAGCAATGTGCACTGAAGAGGCAGAGAAACTGGTACACCTGCTTAATATCGTGTAGGGACCCCGCGAGCATGCAGAAGTGCCGCAATGCGACGAGGCGTGGACTCGACTAATGTTTGAAGGAGTGCTGGAGCGAATTGACGCCATGAATCCTGTAGAGCTGTCCATAAATCCTTAAGAGATGGTTCAAATGGCTCTGAGCACTATGCGACTTAACTTCTGAGGTCATCAGTCGCCTAGAACTTAGAACTAATTAAACCTAACTAACCTAAGGACATCACACACATCCATGCCCGAGGCAGGATTCGAACCTGGTTCAAATGGCTCTGAGCACTATGGGACTCAACTGCTGAGGTCATTAGTCCCCTAGAACTTAGAACTAGTTAAACCTAACTAACCTAAGGACATCACAAACATCCATGCCCGAGGCAGGATTCGAACCTGCGACCGTAGCGGTCACAGGTTCCAGACTGAAGCGCCTAGAACCGCACGGCCACACTGGCCGGCTCTTTAAGAGAACGAGGAGGTGGAGATCTCTTCTGAACAGCATGTTGCAAGGCACCCCAGATACGCTCAATAATGTTCATGTCTGGGCAGTTTGGTGGCCAGCGGAAGGGTTAAACTCAGAAGTGTGTTACTGGAGCCACTCTGTAGCAGTTCTGGGCGTGTAGTGTGTCGCATTGTCCTGCTCTAATTGCCCAAGTCCGTCGGAATGCACAACGGACATGAGTGAATGTAGCTGATCAAATAGGATGCTTACGAACGTGTCACCTGTCAGAGTCGTATCTAGTCGTATGGAGGGTCCTATATCACTCCAGGTGCACACGCCCTACGCCATTAGAGAGCCTCCGCCACCTTGAACACTCACCTGCTGACGTGCAGGGTACATGGATTCATGAGGTTGTCTCCATACCAGTACACGTCCATCCGCTCGATACAATTTGAAATGAGACTCGTCCGACCAGGCAACATGTTTCCTGTCATAATCAGTCGAGCCGGCCGCGGTGGTCTAGCGGTTCTGGCGCTGCAGTCCGGAACCGCGGGACTGCTACGGTCGCAGGTTCGAGTCCTGCCTTGGGCATGGGTGTGTGATATGTCCTTAGGTTAGTTAGGTTTAAGTAGTTCTAAGTTCTAGGGGACTTATGACCTAAGATGTTGAGTCCCATAGTGCTCAGAGCCATTTGAACCATAATCAGTCGAATTTCGGTGTTGATGGGCCCAGGCGAGGCGTAAAGCTTTGTGTCGTGCAGTCATCAAGGGTACACGAGTTGGCCTTCGGCTCCGAGAGCCCTTATCGATGATGTTTCGTCGAATGGTTAACACGCTGACACTTGTTGGCGGCCCATCATTGAAATTCTGCAGCAATTTCCGGAGGGTTGTACCTATGTCACGTTGAACGATTCTCTTCAGTCGTCGTTGGTCCCGTTCTTGCAGGATCTTTTTCCGGCTGCATCGATATCGGAGATTTGATATTTTGCCGGATTCCTGTTATTCACGGTACACTCGTGAAATGGTCGTACGAGAAATTCCCCACTTCATCTCTACCTCGGAGATGCTGTCCCCCATCGCTCGTGCGCCACCTATAACACCACGTTCCAATTCACTTGAATCTTGATAACCTGCCATTGTAGCAGCAGTAACCGATCTAACAACTGCGTCAGACACTTATTGTCTTACAGAGGCGTTACTGTGCGCAGCGTCGTATTCTGCTTGTTTACATTTATCTCTGTATTTGAATAGCATCCCTTTACTAGTTTCTTGTGCGCTTCCGTGTAATATTTTCCCCTCCTTTTAGTGTTCTAGAGTTAATAAAGTGGTGTCCGTACGCTAACTCGTTTTACGCAACGACGGAAATCTTGCAGTTGTCAGTCCAATCCAGACGGCTAAAGGAGTCAGAGATAGCTACGTTTAGATGCATGCCGAAGTTAATGCTGGAGGCTCGGTTCAGCAGGCTGTTCTAATCCGCTAGGAATTTCTCCGTTGGGCATTCCCATATGTATGCGACCCGGTTATCTGATAAAATTTAGCAATACTTGTGGTTTTTACTGCCTCTGTGGCACGCAGAGTCTCATAAGGAGTAACGGCTTTGCAACATTCTCCGTTTTCACTTGCGTCTCGCTCATAATGGTCAAAGATCTCTCTATCGTGCAGTTTTTTTTTCAGTAGTTTCCTACGTAAGTAAATTTTCTTCAATTGCCATTGTTTCCCGCATGTTTGACTTGGAAGAGCCGGCCATTGTGGCCGAGCGGTTCTAGGAGTTTCAGTCTGGAACCGCGCGACCGCTATTGTCGCAGGTTCGAATCCTGTCTCGGGCATGGATGTCTGTTATGTCCTGAAGTTAGTTAGGTTTAAGTAGTTCTGAGTTCTAGGTGACTGATGACCTCAGATGTTAAGTCCCATAGTGCCCAGAGCCATTTTTTGACTTAGAAGAGATTTTTTTACTAGGTGATCGTTGCTTATTAAACTTCAGAATGGAGAATAATTTTCAGTTATTGATGTTAAAGAGTGCCGTCATAACAACAAACAGCAGCATTTCTTTTTCAAGCCCCTAGTTTGATTGGTTACGGTAGGGAGAAGGTTTCACGAGGCTGAACTCGAACGTCACCGTCAAAATTTTGGAGGTTATTCAGAAGTATTTTCTGAGTATTTAAGTGTAAGTAACACATGGTTTTTGAGTCGCGTGTTACATAAAATCTTTGGTAATAATAGAACGGATAGACTGGTACGCACCGTAAAGTCGACACGTCGAGTTGCAGACAGCCGCAAAGAAAAGGCTGCTGCACATTAAGCTTTAGGTGAAGACCTTCTTCAGAAAATAAAAACACACATGCATTCACACGTTGTGTGATACAAAGCGATATTTGTGTGTTTACTGATGAAGTTTCACATGAAGCTGTCGGCCAAAGACTACATCAGAAAAGAAAAGAGAAATACTGGCATTCAGGCATTATGTGTGTGTGTTTTTCTTTTCTGGTGAAGGCTTTGGCCCACAGCTTAATGTGTAACAGTCTCTTCGGTGTGCCTTTCTGCAACTGAACGTGTGATCTTTACGGTGAGTAGGAATCTATCCTTTTCGTAACTGTTGATATTCCGACGTAGACTTTCAATTGTTTAACAAAGTTTTTACATCTTTACGGAACAGCGACAATCGCACGCAATACCCTAATAAAAAGCTATGCAGGTCTCAACGAATTCCCATTTTTAATTCTGGTTACTATTCTCAGACTAAGCGTCTTAAATACATAACGTTTATAGTGGGTCGTATTTGACAACCTTATACGACTTAAAAACGGGCGTAAAAGCTACATTAGTTTCGATGCAAAATTTGTTAGCGGCTTCTGATGTCATTTTGGTAATTAGAAACCAGTAACCAGAATTGAAAAACGGGAATTTGTTGCGATCTTGATTGCCTTTTATTGGCATAATTTCATTTCGTTTGATTTCTCATCCCGTTTATCTATGCACCTGTACTGCACTGAAACTATCTGTACAACATTGTAAATGTCGAGGGCGTGGGCTGTGGCTTTCTTTGGAAACAAATCTCTGTCGTTCATTAACAGTACTTGCTGTTGTCAACAGTAATGCCAACTTGACGGGGTAGCCGCGCGGTCTGGGCGTCTTGTCACGGTCCGCGCGGCTCCCCACGTCGGACGTTCGAGTCCTCCCTCGGGCGTGTGTGTGTGTGTGTGTGTGTGTGTGTGTGTGTGTGTGTGTGTGTGTGTGTGTGTGTGTGTGTGTGTGTGTGTGTGCTGCCCTTAGCGTAAGTTAGTTTAAGTTAGATTAAGTAGTGTGTAAGCTTAGGGACCGATGACCTCAGCAGTTTGGTCCCATACACAGCAATATGGATGGCTTTACTAATGAAGTTTTCCGACAGCCTGTGCATCTCGAACATGTGTTCCTGCGTCCTACTTGTAAGGACTGTTGCGTTAATCTGTGTTTTGTGTTGGACGTTTTAGTGGTTGCATATTACACGCTGTTTCACTGTTGTGAAGATATGGTCACATAAACAAAGGTAAATGGCGTAACGAACCAAATAAATCGTAATTATATTGTTACTGTGGAATGAGCGACAGGAGAGCGCGGGTTCCATACACCAAAATAAATCAGAAAATATCCCAGAACAACCTTCGAAATATTATCAGTCGACTACGGGTTCTCACTGTATGCGGCTTATCCAGTGTCTGGAGAATCCTCGTGCGTTTATTTGTAAGTGTTTACAACCGTGCGGTCGTAAACTAGACGGCGAGGGGTCGGGGAGCCGGTTGTAACTGAATGACTGGTTGGACAGGTAACTACTGGCCTTCAAGCGCGAGAGTTATGGCGCTGGCTGTGGAAAGGACTTCCAGAAAGTGAAGCCATTTACGCTTTCTTACCCGAAGAGTCGTTCTAGACTGACTAGTTTTTAGACAATAAATTTATGCAAGTAATGTGAACGTGCTGGCGCTTGAATAAAAAGTTGCAGCTACGTGATGCAGAAAGTGTAACGGGTGTCGCGCTGAAGTGTCTGAAATGGCTGACTGGAGAGAAAACGAGTGAAATGTGCAGGAAGCTGATTACTTAATACAACGTGAGGTAAATCATTCCTTTTGCACGTGAATAAATTCCTGGCAGTTCTCAACGACAGGCGCAAGTACACGGTATTTATAATTAAACTTTCGCTATCTGATCCAGTGTAGACGGAAAACTATTTAGCGTATGTGTTCCCGACTTTATGCGAGTGGCATGCAGACTGTGCGCTGCAGGATTTGCGTTTGTGGTAGTGTCGTGACTTGCCGTTAGGCGCCGGTACTGGTACTGCGGCGTAGGGTTTAAACACAAGCATCAGCGTGCATTACATCTACATCTACGTGATTACTCTGCTATTCACAATCAAGTGCCTGGCAGAGGGTTCAATGAACCACCTTCATGCTATCTCTCTACCGTTCCACTCTCGAACGGCGCGCGGGAAAAACGAGCACTTAAATTTTTCCGTGCGAGCCCTGATTTCTCTTATTTTACCGTGATGATCATTTCTCCCTATGTAGGCGGGTGCAAACAGAATGTTTTCGCAATCGGAGGAGAAAACTAGTGATTGAAATTTCATGAGAAGATCCTGTCGCAACGAAAAACGCCTTTGTTTTAATGATTGCCACTCCAATTCACGTATCATGTCTGTGATACTATCTCCCCTATTTCGCGATAATACAAAACGAGCTGCCCTTCTTTGTACTTTTTCGATGTCATCCGTCAGTCCCACATGATGCGGATCCCACACCTCACAGCAGTACTCCAGAATAGGGCGGGCAAGCGTAGTGTAAGCAGTCTCTTTGGTAGACCTGTTGCACCTTCTAAGTGAATCGCAGTCTTTGGTTTGCTCTACCCACAATATTATCTATGTGATCGTTCCAATTTAGGTTATTTGTAATTGTAAACCCTAAGTATTTAGTTGAATTTACAGCCCTCAGATTTGTGTGACTTATCGCGTAATCGAAATTTATCTGGTTTCTTTTACTACTCATGTGAATAACTTCACACTTTTCTTTATTCAGGGTCGATTACAGTTGTAGAAAGTCAATGTGGATGTGAACAAGGAGAGCAGGGCTTTACTTGGAAAGATCTTTTATCGGAACAGCAGGAACAGTGCTGCTTCTCTTAGCGAGTACCGACGCATTAAAAGGATTCGGACAGGTCTTCTTTTCGCACAGGAGTTAAGGGGCTCCGGAAAGGCTCAAAATCATGAAAAGTTCAATTTTTACTTTTTTGCGTTTTCTGAATCTGCAGACTATTACCTTTTAATAGATATATAATTTATTCAATTCCGAAGACTACAACTATTTTTAAATTTTTTTTGAAATGTGTTCTACATGGGCGTAACCCACTGTGGCGCTGTTAAACTGCTGTCAAATGGTATTATTATTAACGTCCGTGTTCATCAGGTACATTTTAGTGATGTGAGATAAAGTATGTGTTGTGGCTAACCTGTGATGGTTCAATATATATCGCTGGTGTGATTGTCGATTGTTTCATGTTTATTTACTCTGTCGTTATCTCGAAAATATTCGTAATTAATTCTGTTTCTTGAGTCTCTGTTTTGTTGAAGTATAATAATGAGTAAAAGTAAAGTTATTAGAAATCCTCTGAAGGCTTTTAAGAAAAGGAGAAATGTTGGAAAGCCAAAGGTATGTGTTATTACTGTAAACAATAAAGACGATGAAAATCCCCAACATAGCTTGTGTCCTAAAGAAGAAGACAGTTGGTGTAAATATAACAAAGGATTGCTAACTGGTGAAGTGTACACTCATAAGCATAGTCTGCCTCATGCAATAATGGAGGTGATAAAACCTATTTTCAGAGACTTAGCAGCACCTGAACTGTTGAAAAAGTGTATTCACGGAAAAACTCAAAACCCCAATGAAAGTGTAAATAGTGTTATATGGTCGAGAATCCCCAAGACTGTATTTGTTGGAATAGAAACACTTCAGTTTGGTGTGTATGATGCTGTTGCGACTTTCAATGATGGCAACATTGTAAGATGCAAGGTATTTAGAAATATGGGAATGAAGATAGGTTCTAACATGGTACGAGCGATGCTTGCTTTAGACAAGGAACGCCTTCGGGCTGCAGACAGGGCTGTAAAGAGTCTAGAAATACAAGCAAGAGTAAACAGGAGGAGGAACAAGAGGAAGCTGGAGGAGGAGTTTGCAGAGGATGAAGATAATCCATCCTATGGACCTGGAATGCACTAAAAAGTTAATCCAATCTTTGTCGCTCGATTCCCAAAACTTTTATTTTCTCATACTAATTACATGTTTTCTAAGGATCTTCCAAACATATTTGTTTCAAACTTTCAGTAAATGTTACACAGTACCTTCTGCATAATTTAACACAGCCTTTTTCCAAAAAGCTGTATATTTTTGAATATATAAATAAAAAATTGCAAAAAAATGTTGTGAATTTTCATTACATTTGAAAAAAAAATCATCTTTAATAACTGAACTAAAATTTTGTAAAATCCCTGTGTTAAGTTGTAGCCCATATTCCAATAAATAATCTGTAAAAAGTTCAACTTCCTACCTCAAATACTTTGTGAGGAAAGATGTAATTTATAAGCGTTATTTTAACATTGCAAGTATAGGGCGTTCCGGAGCGCCTTAAGGGACATGTTCGGAAGAATTAACTGGTGATCTGGGAATTCCTCTTGAGTGAGTTCGACGGCCATTGCGTCACAAATTGTTGGACAAACTACGGTTGCTACTTCTAAGAATGCGGGATACCATTGCGATCTTCAGGCAGTGCACGAATTGCAGCAGAGCAGTGTCTAGCGCAATTCCATGCTGTTATGGACACAATGGTCGTCACACTGAGTAACGTTTGTAACCTGGCACATAAAACAATTATTTCCACAAAATTTCACTGTATTACGATCACTCGTTTTTCATGGGGCCCTCTCAAGTAGCGAAAGTTTAACTATAACCACCCAGTACATGCTGCACGGAAATCGTCTCAGTGAGTCAGTAAAACCACAGAAGTCATGACTCCCAACCTGAAAAATGGCGTTTTACTTAAGCCTAAACAAAAATAATGTTTGATGCAGTGACAAGAATCATAATTTTGTGAAGAGACTAGACTGTAGATTTTATCGCGCTAATAAAGCACTCTGTCATCAGGCCACATGTGGCCTACCGGGACCATTTGACCGCCGTGACATCCTCAGTTGAGAATGCAGATAGGAGGGGCGTGTGGTCAGCACACCGCTCTCCCGGTCTTTATGATGGTTTTCTTTGACCGGAGCCGCTACCGTTCGGTCGAGTAGCTACTCAATTTTCATCACAAGGCTGAGTGCACCCCGAAAAATGGCAACAGTACATGGCGGCCCGGATGGTCACCCATCCAAATGCCGGCCACGCCCGACATCGCTTAACTTCTGTGATCTGTCGGGAACCGGTGTATCCGCTGCGGCAAGACCGTTGTCCTTTATCGCGCTAATAGCTTCTTCATTATTCTTCTAACTGCTTTGAAGCGGCTTACCAAGACTTCTTTATCTATGCCAACCTCTTCATCTCTCTATAATTTGTTTCATAAATTCCAATCTCTGACTTCTCCTACAGTTTTTGGTCTCAACGACTCCCTCTAGTACCAAAGGAGTTAGTCCGCGTTATCTGAACATACGCTCTGTCACCCTGTCCGTTCTTCTTGTTTGACGATTTCAAATAGACTTTTCTTTTAGCTAAAACTGCCCTTTTAATGCTAATCAAATTCTTGTATCCACCGTGTTGCATGTGTCAAGCATTATTTTGCATCCAAGGCAGCAGAAGTCGTTCACTCCGTCTACTAATGCGATTAATCTGCCTCATTCACGGCCTCACGGTTGTTGCCAACTCTGATGGGACAACACATTATAACTACTTCCATAATAGTGTGTTGTTGGTCCACCTTTGATATGCAATACAGCAGCGATTTTGCTTGGTAAGCATTTGACAGGTCATGGTAGGTTTTCAAAGGTAGACGTCTACGCACAGGTGACGCGATTTCCGTAAATTAAGGCCCATTAGTTTGTGGGCGCAGAGCCGGCGCCCGATAGCGTCACAGACGTGTTTCGTCGGTTTGAAATTGGTAAGTGGAAGTCCATTGCTCGACTGACACGTCTCGTGTTTTCTTGTCATAATGTTCTTTAATTCACTTGATTTGAATTCAGTTGAGGCTAGCAGATGTTTCCTCACGTTTATAGGGACCAATAATAAGTGATTGCGGAGATTAGGACGTTAAGTAACATCTTACTTCTTCCTATCTATACAGAGTGATTCAGCCGCCCCAACCGATTTTGTTTTATGAAACCCGCAATGTTATATCTGGCCTTTATAAACCACGCGCGGGATTTTCATATTCTCTCACTTGCTACGCACAACAGAAAAAATGAACAGAACTTTTTTTGTAGGAAATTTAATGTAGCTAACTCGTATACTGGTGTACGTTTCTGGTGAAGGCCACCGTTTCCGAGTTATTCAAGAAAAACGTTCAAAAATCACCCTCAAACGCCCCCCCCCCCACCCCCAACACACACACTCATACCACACCTGTCAGGATTGCTAGTATATCGTTCGTGGCACTCCCTCCTACCACTGCACAGAAATTTCCGACTACACGAACCATTCCCGATTTTCGACCTCACTTGGTCTTTACTGATTGGGCTATTAACCCACCAGCAAGGTCAGCTATGTCGTTAACATTAATAATTTAAACATGCCTGTAAGAGTAATGAAAAAACGACTTTTGTAAACGTTACACTAAAGCCAATTTTGTTGAGAATTCGATCAAAACTTAACCTATAGGAACACATTAGCTTCGTAGGCACAATACAACGATGTAATTGTTTAATTTACGCCGGCCGCGGTGGCCGAGTGGCTCTAGGCGCTTCAGTCCGGAACCGCGCAACTGCTACGGTCGCAGGTTCGAATCCTGCCTCGGGCATGGATGTGTGTGATGTCCTTAGGTTAGTTAGGTTTAAGTAGTTCTAAGTTCTATGGGACTGATGACCTCAGATGTTAAGTCCCATAGTGCTCAGAGCCATATGAACCATTTTTTTTTTTTTTTACTCTATGCTCTTCATATTCACAAAATTGTTCGGTAAAATGTACACAAACGTCAGTTTTACCCGTTGGATTAGTAAGGCAATCAGTGTAGACAAAAAAGGACGAATGTGGAAAATAATTCGTGCAGTCGCAGAATTTTCTACACTGGTAGAAGGGAGTGCCATAAACAACATACTAGAAAATCTGACCGGTGAGGGCTGAGTGTGGGAGTGAGAGTGCATTTGAAGGTCACTTTTGTACATTTTTCTTGAATGACTCGAAAACTACGGCCTCCAGTGAAAACGTTCCCCAGTACAAAAATAACTAGATTAAATTTCCTACAAAAAGGCCATGTTACTTTTTTCTGTAGGACTGGTAGTTCGAGCTTGAAGATTTTTATTTTTTTATTTGTTTCATTAACAGTACAGAGTAACCCACCGCCTTGAAATGTAAGGTGGGTCGGATGCTTCTGAATCTAACAGCAAAGACTTCTCATTGTTACAGTCTTATTGGTATACGGTTGTTAATACTTTTTTAAATAATATAAAGAACATAATATATACAGATTTCTCTGAGGTTACAGCGAATTGAATGTTTAACAATTGCTAAAATCACTCCATATAATTTGTTACTACCTAGTTGATGAGAATATAATTTATATAATGCAAATGTCAAAGAAAAATTTAAAAAAAGAAACGAGAAAGGAAGAAAATCTCGCGAGTGGGTTACGAAGGCCAGATATAAAATTGCGGGAAGCATAAAACTACATCGGTTCGGCCAGCTGAATCACCCAGCAGATCTCGCCGTAGTTTTTGTGAATGGAAAATCCCAGACGAAGCCCCGTTCAGCTCTTAGGAGCGACCACCCTTTGTGGCTTAAGGCCAGGTAGCGGACGGCCTTGTCCAGCCGAGCCTGCCGCAGCATTGTCCGAGTCCTGCGTCATTGTCCGAATGTTGCGTACCGCCCGTGGTGCATCCCAGAACGGTAGCCCAGCCGCATTTCGCGCTAGATATGGTCCACTGGCTTCCCAGTCAATCAGACTGATGTCGCGGTATAACACTTCAGTTTGAGCGATTGGCTAGCGAACCGGTGTATCGAGTCGCAACTGACAAAAAGAAGTGTGTCTTCAAGTTCGAAAGTCCTCAGGAGCAGTTGCTATGAGGAGGCGCGCGCTCCACAGAACCGTGAGAAATCGCGAGCTCCAACTCTTCGCTTGGGTCAGCCCTGCCAGTCTGTTGAAAATCGGAGCCTAATGCTGCCTTCCAGAAAGTCCAAAACGTGGAGCCAGCAGATTGGATAGAGACAATTCGAGAGTGGGGATAACACGAAGACCTTTTCAGAACTGCGTTCGGTCATACGTTCATATTCCAAATTGGGAAATATTGATTTATCTACAGCCTTGCCATTGGGCAAAGTTTTGTAAAATCATCTGATTGGCGCACCGAAAAGTACACTGGCATGGAACGGAGAAAAAGAAAATGGCTCTGAGCACTGTGGGACTTAACATCTGAGGTCATCAGTCCCCTACAACTTAGAACTACTTAAACCTAACTAACCTAAGGACATCACAAACATCCATGACCGAGGCAGGGTTCGAACCTGCGACCGTAGCGGTCGCGCGGTTCCAGACTGAATCGGCTAGAACCGCTCGGCCACAACGGCCGGCCAGAACGGAGAGTTAGTCTGGAGAACGAAAAGAATAATACTTCTTCACTGAGCATCCAACAGAGCAGGCTTCCCTCCAGTAGATAACAACTCCTCAACAGCGTGAATCTCTCCGCCAGCAGCACTTACAATGGAACGTAAAAAAAAAAAAGCGATTTAATTTATATTGACGAAGTGTGTAGGGTACGACTAGAACTTCAAAGTATGTGAACAGGAAGATGCAACCCTCAACCGTTTTGGAGGAAATCAAGTTTGAAAATTTTAGGCGTGCTTACATACTTTGTATGACTGCTAATTTTCAAGGAATCCGCAGCCGAGCGAGTAAACACTGAGCCCTAACGTCATGTCAATAGGAATCAACTCGGTGTGGGCAGTTCTCCATTTTAGAAGTAGATATGACCTCTGCTCCACTACGGCAGAGTTTGGTAAGACGACACGGGCTAAGGCAAACGAGTGAGGAGACTCAAAAGTTATCGTAGCCGAAATGTAGGGGTTGAGCTATAGACGTGGATCATATTATTTCGTGAGAGTTTGAAGGCACATTCAGTTTATTTCTGACTGTAGTGTGAGTGCGTTGGATAGCGAACCTTTCGCTATAATCACGTAATCACTGAGCAGATACCACGAGTTTGGAGTCTGTAACTATATGATTTACGTGACGGTAACCTCACGCACCATCTTTTTATCACGGTATTAAGACTTAAGTATTATTCATGTTCGACAATCAGCATGTACTTGCGATTTCTGGTCCACAATTAGATCCTAAGATTAAACTCATGTCAATGTTTTCTAACTGCAATTTTTAGTAAATTAATTTGATTTCCATCCTTGTTCGTGAGCTTGTGTCGTCCCCGAATTCGGCCCCGTCAGATTATCACGTTTTTAACCCACTGAAAAAAGCTCTTAGTGCCTCAGGGTTCGATAATGGCGAGGAAGTCCAGGCAGCAGTGCATAACTGGTCACACATACGGACGCAACAATCCTTTGCGCGTAGAACTGAGAAGCTTGTCCAGCGCTAGCTAAGTGCGTAGAACTCGAGTGGGGTTACTCTCGATAAATGTTATATTTCGTTCAGGTAAAAGATTCTTTGAAAATAAAATCCTGTTTTTACTCGAATGGCGTTTGTACACTCCTGGAAATTGAAATAAGAACACCGTGAATTCATTGTCCTAGGAAGGGGAAACTTTATTGACACATTCCTGGGGTCAGATACATCACATGATCACACTGACAGAACCACAGGCACATAGACACAGGCAACAGAGCATGCACAATGTCGGCACTAGTACAGTGTATATCCACCTTTCGCAGCAATGCAGGCTGCTATTCTCCCATGGAGACGATCGTAGAGATGCTGGATGTAGTCCTGTGGAACGGCTTGCCATGCCATTTCCACCTGGCGCCTCAGTTGGACCAGCGTTCGTGCTGGACGTGCAGACCGCGTGAGACGACGCTTCATCCAGTCCCAAACATGCTCCATGGGGGACAGATCCGGAGATCTTGCTGGCCAGGGTAGTTGACTTACACCTTCTAGAGCACGTTGGGTGGCACGGGATACATGCGGACGTGCATTGTCCTGTTGGAACAGCAAGTTCCCTTGCCGGTCTAGGAATGGTAGAACGATGGGTTCGATGACGGTTTGGATGTACCGTGCTCTATTCAGTGTCCCCTCGACGATCACCAGTGGTGTACGGCCAGTGTAGGACATCGCTCCCCACACCATGATGCCGGGTGTTGGCCCTGTGTGCCTCGGTCGTATGCAGTCCTGATTGTGGCGCTCACCTGCACGGCGCCAAACACGCATACGACCATCATTGGCACCAAGGCAGAAGCGACTCTCATCGCTGAAGACGACACGTCTCCATTCGTCCCTCCATTCACGCCTGTCGCGACACCACTGGAGGCGGGCTGCACGATGTTGGGGCGTGAGCGGAAGACGGCCTAACGGTGTGCGGGACCGTAGCCCAGCTTCATGGAGACGGTTGCGAATGGTCCTCGCCGATACCCCAGGAGCAACAGTGTCCCTAATTTGCTGGGAAGTGGCGGTGCGGTCCCCTACGGCACTGCGTAGGATCCTACGGTCTTGGCGTGCGTCGCTGCGGTCCGGTCCCAGGTCGACGGGCACGTGCACCCTCCGCCGACCACTGGCGACAACATCGATGTACTGTGGAGACCTCACGCCCCACGTGTTGAGCAATTCGGCGGTACGTCCACCCGGCCTCCCGCATGCCCACTATACGCCCTCGCTCAAAGTCCGTCAACTGCACATACGGTTCACGTCCACGCTGTCGCGGCATGCTACCAGTGTTAAAGACTGCGATGGAGCTCCGTATGCCACGGCAAACTGGCTGACACTGACGGCGGCGGTGCACAAATGCTGCGCAGCTAGCGCCATTCGACGGCCAACACCGCGGTTCCTGGTGTGTCCGCTGTGCCGTGCGTGTGATCATTGCTTGTACAGCCCTCTCGCAGTGTCCGGAGCAAGTATGGTGGGTCTGACACACCGGTGTCAATGTGTTCTTTTTTCCATTTCCAGGAGTGTATTATAACACTAAATTGACAGCCATGGCACTACTGTATCTGCCTAAAAATTCTATTGAAATATAAAAACTTTCAGTGAAGAATACCGCGATGATGATCTAGTGTGTTAACGTCGTGTTGCCACTTCGCCTGCGGAAGTTCGTTAATATAAATATTGGGCGATAGGGTGGGTGCTAAGGTCGGCTTTGGGAGTGACTGCGATGGTGGCGCCGCGGTGCAAACCGCGGCTGTCCCGGTAATGAGGCTCCGCTGGTTTTACGAGCGCGCGGACTTATCGCTGCGATGCGCAGCCCAGTGGTGGTAAAACGAGCAGCGCCAAACACCCGCCACAGCTCCCGCTAATTAACGGCACCCCTCTCTGCCCCCACCCCCTCCTCTCTCTCTCTCTCACACACACACACACACACACACACACACACACACACACACACACACACCAGCGCCCAAGAGCCGCCGCGAGCGCGCCGCTATACGGGATTCCGCAGTACCCCCTTCCGTCGCCCCCTAGCAACCACTGCCGCAATCCAATCCCCCTTGCGCATCTCCTCGATCCACCATCGCAATTTCCTTTTCACAAGAGACCCGCCACCACTGCCCGCTTGCTCCATCCCCCTCGGCTTCCTGTCGTTACCGCCAACCGCCAAGTAAACGTACGGCGGCTTGATCTGCTGCAGATGTCCACTGCTTAGCTGTTTCCAGTTGTCATCACTAGTTTCACTGTATGAATATATTTCATTAACAAACGTAAGGGTGAAATTGTTCTCCTTGTATAATGTCCAACTTCATCCGTTGGGTGCTTGATGGTGTTATGTAGTAGTAAATGACGAGATGATCTGTATTGATTTTAACTGGTATGTTCTCCGCTTTACTAACTCGTTGCAATTTACACAGACGGAAAAAATCGCAACACAAAGAAGGAGTTATGCGACATAAACAAAAATTGGTAGGCGTGTTTCTACATCTGAAAGATGCCCCTGTGAGGATGTACATCAGCGGCAAGAAACAATCAATGCAATGGAGATACTATCGAAGACAGTGCTGCCAAAGCAGTGTTACTAAACATAGGCTTCCGAAATGCCTTCGCAAAAGAAGACGAAGTAAGTATTCCAGAATTCGAATCAATAACAGCTGTCAACATGAGTAACGTAGAAGTAAATGTCCACGGAGTAGTGAAGCAACTTAAATCATTAATGAAAGCAAGTCTTCTAGTCCAGACTGTATACCAATTAGCTTCCTTTCAGAGTATCCTGATGCATCAGCTCCGTACTTAACAATCATAAACAACAGTTCGCTCGACGAAAGATCCGTACCCAAAGACTGGAAAGTTGCACAGGTCACACCAATATTCAATAAAGGTAGTACCTCTTAATTACAGGCCCGTATCATTAACGTCGATATTCAGCAGGATTCTGTAACATAGATTGTATTCGAACATTATGAATTACCTCGATGAAAAAATTTGTGGTAAGATCTTATGGGACCAAACTACTTAGGTCATCGGTCCCTAAGTCTACACAATACTTAATCTACCTTAAACTAACTTACGCTATGGACAACGCACTCACACCCATGCCCGAGGGAGGACTCGAACCTCTGACGGGGGAGCCGCACGGACCGTGACAAGGCGCCCTAGACCGCGTTTACGTCGAAGAAAACGGTCTATTGACACACGGTGAACATGGGTTTAGAAAACATCGTTCCTGTAAAACACAACTAGCTCTTTATTCGCATGAAGCGTTGAGTGCTGTGACAAGAGATTTCAGATCGATTTCGTATTTCTGGATTTCCGAAAGGCTTTTGACACTGTACCACACAAGCGGCTTGTAGTGAAACTGCGTGCTTGTGGAATATCGTCTCAGTTATGTGACTCCCTGTCAGAGAGGACACAGTTCGTAGTAACTGACGGAAACTCGTCGAGTAAAACAGAAGTGATTTCTGGCGTTCCCCAAGGTAGTGTTAGAGGCCCTTTTGCTGTTCCTTATCTACATGAACGATTTGGGAGACAATCTGAGCAGCCGTCGTAGATTGGTTGCAGATGACGCTGTCGTTTATCGACCATTAAAGTCATCAGAACATCAAAACAAATTGCAAAACGATTTAGAAAAGATATCTTATGTTTCCGAATTTCCACTGCTATGAGTGTGAATCCTGAATCCTCCCTGGTCATGCTGACAAAATTTTATGAATTTATTTTAAAAGTATAGACAGTGGAAATTAAAATGTCTTGTGGTGGCTCTCCTGCTTCAAGGTGGCCCGTATCACGTTCTACCCCCTCCCCCCTTAAGAAAAAGCTATTTACGGAAATATGTGAACACATTTTACAGCACACTGTACTGTGTACAGTACAGGAACAATTCGGGGACGACGTCTGTATCAGCATGACAATGCACCTTATCGTAAAGCAACATTTGTGAGGCAGTGGTATGCGGTGGGGACCAAACAGCGAGGTCATCGGTCCCATCGGATTAGGCAATGATGGTGAAAGAAGTCGGCCGTACCCTTTCAAAGGAACCGTCCCCCTATTTGCCTGAAGCGATTTAGGGAAATTACGGAAAACTTAAATCAGTATGCCCGGACGCTGGTTTGAACCGTTGTCTGCCCGACTGCGAGTCCAATGAGCTAACCATTGCGCCACCTCACTCGGTATTTCCAATGGAACACATATGGGATAAGCTAGAACGGGTATTTCGCTCCAGACCCCAGCATCCAACATCACTACCTCCCCTAGTTTCGGCTCTGAGGAAAAATGGGCTGCCATTCTTCCACAGACATTCAGACACCCCAATGAAAGTGTCTTCAGCAGAGTAATAACACCAAAGTGTGGACACAACAGATATTAATGTCCCTCAATAGGTGTCCAGATACATTCGATAAAAAAGTGTACTGCCGTCGTTGTAAAATCGACAGAGGACAACGCCCCACATTCGTCGACGATTTAGATAACCACTACTGTCACAGTGGCATATGTACTACGGCAGTAGGTCATTTAAACCATCGACGAGTATGGAAAGCTGTTCTCTATCGACTTTAATATGACAGCTGTTATATACCTAAATGTCAGACGTATAGTATACCCAGCCATGCAGCTGACTTTGTAAAATTACGAGGTTACGAGTAAGCACGTGGAATGGCACATCAGCTAGTCATAGAACAGCCAAAATCGAAAATGGAAGTGCTTTTTATTGACTTTGTGGCTCGAAAAACATTGAAGATTACTACAACTTTCTCTGCAAACAGTCCACCAGAAACCAATCTTGAAACGATAAAATGCTGCGAAATTTACAGTTACTATGATTTAAGCTTTTTTTCCGGTGGTATTTGCAAGCGGTATGTTTTAGGTTGATATAATACCTCCGACATCAACAACATTACGCATTAAAAAAACAATAATAGGCTTGACTGAACATATGGAAACAACTGTTCTGCCTCGCGTTAGTCAAACATGTTTCCATACGCCCTGACAACCGATTTGAGATCCGCTCTTCAGACGTTCTTCGTTGTCATTCCTAACATAACTTTCCTCAACAGCACTATTTCTTTCGTCACTTGCAAAAGAAATGTTTCTTGTCGTATATGAGTCACCTACTACGTTTTCGTGGCATTTCGCAAGCAGCACACTGAAGTGACCGAGCTAAGCATTGAAATAAATTGGCAATGTAGACATATGCTCTGAGCATTAGGATTAATGTAATCGGTCATCTACTTCGCACTGATTGCAAGTAAAAGAAACGAGTTTACCGGACGGTAAATAAGTGCAAAAACCGTTGTACCATATTATTACATGCAACTTCAAAACGTAAAAATATAAGTAAAAAGAAGATTACGATACCTGAAATAAGATACGAGATGTTTCAACACAGTTATGACCTTTCTGTTTTCGTGTTCGAATTGGTCACGATTCGCCTTCTGTCCGTGGTAATTTACATATCGTGTGTCCTTAGAAAGTTTAAATCTCCACTGATACCGAGCCCGTCATTAGGCTGTCTGGAGCAATCTCATGTTATCTGTGTTCCTTGACTTGAGTTTGCCCATGGACAGAACGCAGCAAATACACTCCTGGAAATGGAAAAAAGAACACATTGACACAGGTGTGTCAGGTCCACCATACTTGCTCCGGACACTGCGAGAGGGCTGTACAAGCAATGATCACACGCACGGCACAGCGGACACACCAGGACCCGCGGTGTTGGCCGTCGAATGGCGCTAGCTGCGCAGCATTTGTGCACCGCCGCCGTCAGTGTCAGCCAGTTTGCCGTGGCATACGGAGCTCCATCGCAGTCTTTAACACTGGTAGCATGCCGCGACAGCGTGGACGTGAACCGTATGTGCAGTTGACGGACTTTGAGCGAGGGCGTATAGTGGGCATGCGGGAGGCCAGGTGGACGTACCGCCGAATTGCTCAACATGTGGGGCGTGAGGTCTCCACAGTACATCGATGTTGTCGCCAGTGGTCGGCGGAAGGTGCACGTGCCCGTCGACCTGGGACCGGACCGCAGCGACGCACGGATGCACGCCAAGACCGTAGGATCCTACGCAGTGCCGTAGGGGACCGCACCGCCACTTCCCAGCAAATTAGGGACACTGTTGCTCCTGGGGTATCGGCGAGGACCATTCGCAACCGTCTCCATGAAGCTGGGCTACGGTCCCGCACACCGTTAGGCCGTCTTCCGCTCACGCCCCAACATCGTGCAGCCCGCCTCCAGTGGTGTCGCGACAGGCGTGAATGGAGGGACGAATGGAGACGTGTCGTCTTCAGCGATGAGAGTCGCTTCTGCCTTGGTGCCAATGATGGTCGTATGCGTGTTTGGCGCCGTGCAGGTGAGCGCCACAATCAGGACTGCATACGACCGAGGCACACGAGGCCAACACCCGGCATCATGGTGTGGGGAGCGATCTCCTACACTGGCCGTACACCACTGGTGATCGTCGAGGGGACACTGAATAGTGCTCGGTACATCCAAACCGTCAACGAACCCATCGTTCTACCATTCCTAGACCGGCAAGGGAACTTGCTGTTCCAACAGGACAATGCACGTCCGCATGTATCCCGTGCCACCCAACGTGCTCTAGAAGGTGTAAGTCAACTACCCTGGCCAGCAAGATCTCCGGATCTGTCCCCCATGGAGCATGTTTGGGACTGGATGAAGCGTCGTCTCACGCGGTCTGCACGTCCAGCACGAACGCTGGTCCAACTGAGGCGCCAGGTGGAAATGGCATGGCAAGCCGTTCCACAGGACTACATCCAGCATCTCTACGATCGTCTCCATGGGAGAATAGCAGCCTGCATTGCTGCGAAAGGTGGATATACACTGTACTAGTGCCGACATTGTGCATGCTCTGTTGCCTGTGTCTATGTGCCTGTGGTTCTGTCAGTGTGATCATGTGATGTATCTGACCCCAGGAATGTGTCAATAAAGTTTCCCCTTCCTGGGACAATGAATTCACGGTGTTCTTATTTCAATTTCCAGGAGTGTAGACAGTGGCTCTCACTTCCTCTTTCATGATCGATGTAAATTCATCGCGGTTATGGTATCTATCATTTGCGGTGTATGAAGTCTCCCTCGTATTCCGAATGTAACGTGGAATTTTCTCGTGTGTTGTGTTCCTTTGGTAGTGTAAGTCAGTTACTAGTGTCCGTTTAGTTCTGTTTAGATAGTTCGTGGGATACGTAGTGAATTAGTTATTGAGGTAACGAATTAGTACAATATTTGTAGATAGATGAGACTTCCGAATGGTAAGGAAATGGGCACAATACGAAGGAAAGGTACCTACACAGTAAACAGCGTTCGGTCACTTTATTTCGACTTATGGAGGATCACAAAAGAACTATCTGATACCGAGAGTTCAAACCAAAGGGAGGCAATATACTCGTATACAAATGAACAGTGCAACAGTAGGTCGTATCGGAGAGAAACGACAAAATAAAGGACAGTTCTTTTTTCTGGAAATGCAGAGAGAAGCCCATCGTTGCAGGCAGTGTTGAGAAACCGGACAATCGACAAACGATGGAGCATTTCATCAGCAAGCAAAAAGTAGTGTTTGCATTACTCAACTACTTCTTAAAAGATTTATTCATTTTTGCTGCTGTTCAACCAATTAACTGATGCAAGAGTATGTGTTAGTAGCTCGGCTTATTTCCAGAATTTCTTTTCCTGATTACAAAAAATTTATTTCTGAGGAACTATGTTAGATACAGCGATGTAGTTTTTTGCAAGATGTAGTCTTTTATAGATACACCTCTCCAAGTGCTCCATTTTTTGTCTGTGAACTTCTAGGGATCTAGGCAAAACTCAGTTTCTGTCCATCTCTGTGGCAACATCTCTTCCGTCACCATCTCTACAGCCTGTCGTACTCGTGTCATAAGAGTTTGCACATCAGGAGCTGTTGAGCTGAACACTTTATCCTTAATGTAATCTCACAAAAAAGGCTAGAGGGGTCATGTGTGGTGAACGTCGTGATCATTACGTTGGACCATCTCTATCGATCCATCTGTTGGGAAAGGTTACATCCAAGAACTGACAAGTAATTAAACCCCCAATGTGGCTGTGCTCCATCTCCTTAAAACGCTACAGAGTGTTGAAATTCCTATAACTTAGGCGCAAAGTAAAGTTCCAATGTGTCTATATGATTTTCAAATGGTAGGTTCAGTGTAAAAGAATGGTCCCATAAGTGTGCAGTACATTAAGGCACATCACACATTCACTTCCTGGCTGTCCCTATCTGCTGTACCACGATATATGCGTTTTCTTATCCCCAGATACGGACGTTATGCCTGTTTACGTTCTCGGAGGCTTGAAAAGTTGCTCCATCGGAAAACAAAACCTTATTAAGATGTTAATTGTCTGCATCGATTCGTTCCAGCATGTTCCTAGCAGATTCAGCACGTCTGGCCCATCACCTGTCTTACAGAAGTCACTTTGCATGCGTGGAAACGGAGCCGTTGGGGTAAAATCTTCATCACCGTACTCTGAGGTATGGCTGTTTTCTTGAAAACACGACACGTTGAACACTTGGCCTAACTAATCGATCATAGTTGAGCTACTTTACTAGTGCTCACAGGCCACTTTGCCTATCATACAAGAGACAAGTACCAGGCAGTAACATGTTTCTGCTATTCACTGGAATCCCGCTATTCTAACGATTTGAGACAGAGAGAGACTGTCTCTCTTCAGTTCTGTTCCGATGAATATTGTAGAACGATTCTTAATTTGGAGTTACCTTGGATCCACCAGAGTCTGTCACCGTCTTCACGTAGTTGAAGTGTTTACTTCTGTATCAGCTGTTGATGCGGTGCGTCACTGCCCTCTGGATGCTCTCTACTGGAACTGAATACTCACTCTGCTCACAACTAAATGATTCTTTTATACCGTTCTTAATTCACTCTAGTTGCACGCGACCCACTTCAATCTCTTTCTGGAACATTCCTGTGGACCCTTTCTTCGACATGTGATTACCTTAATGTTTGATTATCTCCTAAATCGTACTAGGGATTCTTCCATTAACCGCGTTGGAATGTTCCTTATTATTCCGTTGACCACAACCCTTGGCGTGTTTCACCAGCCTCAAAGAAGCAAATAGTGCCCAGCTGCATATTGTTAGGCTTCCTTTTTACGCATGCGTGCCGTCTTGCATACGAAACCTGGCTCACTTTTTTCGTTAAACTGACATGTAACAAAATTTACTAAACTTTTCTGAGGTCACGACGCATCCTCCGATGCTCTTCACATCTCGACCATAGGCAACTAAACAATAATAGGAGAAATCACAAAATACATTGCACTTTCTCCTGCATAGACGCCATTGTGACAGAAACACTTTTAAATTATGCTACGTGGAACGAGAGAGAGAGCAGACCCTAGACTCAGATTCATCGGAAGAATCTTAAGGAAATGTAACTCATCCACGGAAGAAGTGGCTTATAAGGCGCTTGTTCGCCCGATTCTTGAGTATTCTTCATTATCTGGGATCCCTATCAGGTAGGACTGATAGAGGAGATACCTAAGATCCAACGAAGAGGGGCGCGGTTCGTCACAGGATCGTTTAGCTGGCGAAAGAGCGTTACGGAGATGCTAAACAAACTCCAGACGTTACAAGAGAGGCGTTGTACATCACTGAGAGATTTACTATTGAAATTTCGGGAAAGCACTGTCCAGGAGGAGTGCGACAACATTTTATTTCCCCGCACATGCATCTCGCGTATTGACCAGGAGGAGAAAATTCGAGAAATTAGAGCCAATACATATGAAGATGAAATGGGAGATATGATACTGCGTGAAGAGTTTGACAGAGCACTGAAAGACCTAAGTCGAAACAAGGCCCCGGTAGTAGACAACATTCCATTAGAACTACTGACAGCCTTGGGAGAGCCAGTCCTGTCAAAACTCTACCATCTGGTGAGCAAGATGTATGAGAAAGGCGAAATACCCTCAGACTTCAAGAAGAATATAATAATTCCAATCCCAAAGAAAGCAGGTGTTGACAGATGTGAAAATTACCGAACTATCAGTTTAATAAGTCACGGCAGCAAAATACTAACGGGAATTCTTTACAGACGAATGGAAAAACTGGTAGAAGCCGACCTCGGGGAAGATCAGTTTGGATTCCGTAGAAATGTTGCAACACGTGAGGCAATACTGACCCTACGACTTATCTTAGAAAATAGATTAAGGAAAGGCAAACCTACGTTTCTAGCATTTGTAGACTTAGAGAAAGCTTTTGACAATGTTGACTGGAATACTCTCTTTCAAATTCTGAAGGTGGCAGGGGTAAAATACAGGGAGCGAACGGCTATTTACAATTTGTACAGAAACCAGATGGCAGTTATAAGAGTCGAGGGGCATGAAAGGGAAGCAGTGGTTGGGAAGGGAGTGAGACAGGGTTGAAGCCTATCCCCGATGTTATTCAATCTGTATATTGAGCAAGCAGTAAAGGAAACAAAAGAAAAGTAGGTATTAAAATCCATGGAGAAGAAATAAAAACTTTGAGATTCGCCGATGACATTGTAATTCTGTTAGAGACAGCACAGGACTTGGAAGAGCAGTTGAATGGAATGAACAGTGTCTTGAAAGGAGGATATAAGATGAACATTAACAAAAGCAAAACAAGAATAATGGAATGTAGTCGAATTAAATCGGCTGATGCTGAGGGAATTAGATTAGGAAATGAGATGCTTAAAGTAGTAAAGGAGTTTTGCTATTTGGGGAGCAAAATAACTGATGATGGTCGAAGTAGAGAGGATATAAAGTATAGACTGGCAATGGCAAGGAAAGCGTTTGTGAAGAAGAGACATTTGTTAACATCGAGTATAGATAGATTTAAGTGTCAAGAAGTCGTTTCTGAAAGTATTTGTACGGAGTGTAGCCATGTATGGAAGTGAAAAAAGGACGATAAATAGTTTTGACAAGAAGAGAATAGAAGCTTTCGAAATGTGGTGCTACAGAAGAATGCTGAAGATTATATGGGTAGACCACATAACTAATTGAGGAGGTATTGATTAGAATTGGGGAGAAGAGAAATATGTGGCACAACTTGACTGGAAGAATGGATCGGTTGGTAGGACATGTTCTGAGGCATCAAGGGATCGCCAATTTAGTATTGGAGGGCAGCGTGGAGGGTAAAAATCGTAGAGGGAGACCAAGAGATGAATACACTAAGCAGATTCAGAAGGATGTAGGCTGCAGTACGTACTGGGAGATGAAGAAGCTTGCACAGGATAGAGTAGCATGGAGAGCTGCATCAAACCAGTCTCAGGACTGAAGACCACAACAACAACAACAGAGGCTTACCGACAATCATTCTTCCCACGCACTATTCGCGAGTGGAACAGGGTTGGAGGGATCAGATAGTAGTACCGTAAGTACCCTCCGCCACATACCGTTATGTGGCTTGCAGACTATGATGTAGATGGGGAGAGAGAGAGAGAGAGAGAGAGAGAGAGAGAGAGAGAAGCTTCCAAATGTTGTCAGAGTACTTTTATAGGAGTATCCGTCAAAATTACACGAGTTGAGCTACCGTTTTCGAACCATATTATCGCTGTCCTTCCGCTGTCTTCCGTCAGATGATCGACTTATCTATTTGTTCATCTCCTCCTACGAGAGGACTGTACATGATCGGTGAAGGGGCGGGAGGCGGTTGTCTCCTCGCCAGTTAACCGGATCTGCTGACTAGTTTCATCCCAATATCTTTCGCAGGGAAGACAGTGGCAAGAAGATGAAATGGACACAGCTACACACTGTGTACTCAGAGTTAAAACACGGGCCACGGCGAGAGGGTGCTGCCGCACAGGTCGTCGCCTCGTAACACGTCACGTTAGACACCAGTGCTCGTAAAACGCGCCCCTCACGCCGCCACGTGCGCTGCGAAGTCTTGAGCCCACCCTCCTCCTCCTCCTCTTCTTCTTCCTCTTCCTCCCTCCATCCCTCCTCCTCTCCCTCCCCCCCCCCCCCCATTCCACTGCAGCTGTGTCTCGAGGAAGCAAACATGGAAGCGCGACACTTGTCTGGTGCGCAGGTGTGTGTGCTCGGTGCAGAGTCAGGGCATTTCTTGTTCTGGCATAACTTGACCCAACGTAATTTGTTTCTTCCTTCTAGCGTATTTTGTAACGTAACGGGCGTGAGTTACGAATGAACATCCCAGAATATTATATCAGTCGGAAAATATTATTTTTTTGGTTTGGTAGGTAACTGTGCGGGAAGAGATTGTCGGAAGATGCGGTCATTAGACTATGGATTCTGTCTACAGTGTGATGAAACAGCGCAGGTGCGCTGTTAATAATAACTGCTAGCAGAGAGCAGTAGTGGAACCAGAACGAATAATTCTGGGAGTATGCGTATGTACAGTTCTTTCACAAGAAGAAGGCCGAATTCTGAAGGGGGGGGGGGGGGGGAAGAGAGAGAGAGAGCGGAGTAAGCAAGCTCCGCCCGACGATTCCCAGCGCATTGGTTGCCCATGGGTGAGGGGCAATGCGGGGGGAACAAGTCGCGCTAACATCAAGCAGGGCTGGCAACACACTTGCGTTCAGATATAATTTGTGCTCTAAAGGCCTGGCCAGTCAGAATGCGGCCTGGCCGTCCGGCCTGTGGCCTTGAACCGCAGCGGGCAAGCCGCACTGTTGAATCGCTCGTTATTGTACGGCGGCGGTCACACAGAGTGCGGCTGTGACGCAGCGGCATGTGGCCTGCCGCACCGGCCGCCTCCGGGTTGTCACAGATTACAGATTCGCCGCAAGCCGGAGCGGCTGCTTCCCCTGTTGGAGCATTCAACTGCTCTGCTGTCACACTAGAAGCAGCGGCGAGAGGCGGTTTTTGTCTTGCAGCTCGTAGTGCATGCATCACGGACACAGAAAGACTCATAGAGGATGTGAGACAATACAACTTTTTGTATGATACACGCGATCCTGATTTGGAGGTGGAATATTTTTGCCCTCGATATACTCTTGATAGAAAGCTGAATTCTCAGAAATAGTGTTGTCACTGTGACGTCCATATTTTGCAATATCAACTATTGTAAGCTCGTAGTATGGATCAACGATCGCCAGGAGAAGCAGCGAAAAGAATTGTTTGCAACAGAAGAACTGGGATCCACTATCCTTCGGGCATTTTAACCATCTTTTCCGTCTATGCTTCCAAGGCAGTTCGGAAACCCCCAAAGTTCTAGAAATCCTTCTTCAGATTTCTTCCACATCTCTGTTGTAGGAGTAGGTAAATACTTGGGTTGTAGAACAGTCCATATTGCCTGGCACACTTGTTTCACAATTTCTGAGACTGTTGAACGTCCCAACCGAAAAGAAAAAGCTATGGTCTGGTGACTGTCACCTGTAGTCAAGTATCTGGAAAAGATTAAAATAAATTATGCCGATAGAACGAATAGATAAGTTAACGACCAAAGATATGTTTGTTTAAATTCAATGACAATGTTATGAATACAATGAAACAAAACAATCTCTTTTAGTAGAAAGTTCTCTCTAGCGGGACATACGGAACAAGATGTTACTACCGTTTGCTGTTTTCGTAAACACTGCAGATAAATTTATCACACCACTCGTAACTACATTGTGGGAAAGCACTTACTTCTGCCGAACCTTTCATATGATACAGCAAAACTGAAATGGAATAATTTATTTGACTTCGGGAAGCACAAAGAGGCTACAAATGGTAAAATGTATCTCAAATAAATGGCTAGTCTGTGCCTTGTATCAAATGGCTTTCTCCAGTTCGTTGTGCTACCTTTTTATCAGGCGATGCAGTTCATCGAAACATTCTCGCGACATACGAAAATATTTGAAGAACCTATCTTAAAAAAAATCAAATGGCTCTGAGCACTATGGGACTTAACATCTGAGGTCATCAGTCCCCTACAACTTAGAACTACTTAAACCTAACTAACCTAAGGACATCACACACATCCATGCCCGAGGCAGGATTCGAACCTGCGACCGTAGCAGTCGCGCGGTTCCGGACTGAAGCGCCTAGAACTGCTCGGCCACCCCGGCCGGCGAACCTATCTTCGTCAGACTCTAGTTCAATACACAGACGATGATATTCTAAGCTTCCTGTCTTGCTATTAATATCGTGCATCCAACATCTCCTGTTCTTGGTGCCGTTTCGTATCGCTAGTGCGAGTTCTTCCTCGTCCGAGCTACTCATTTCTGCACTTAAAAAAAAAAAAATGAACTCGCACAAAGATAACGCGTCCCGCGTGAAGCTTCCAAATCGTCTAACGCCAAGACAAACGCGCTACGCATGCAAGCTTAATAATGGGGTTCGGCCCCTTCCACCCTGTAACAGCTGACGCATCAAGAGTCGCTGCTGCGGCCGGCCGTTGCCTGTGTGGCGTCCCTGGCCGCTGACTGGCCGGGCCTGCCGCTGCGCCGTCCGTCGCAGCGGCAGGCCGCATTCTGTCTGGCCAGGCCTTAAGTGGCGCTGACACTGGCGTCTATGCGCCGCCGCTGTAGCAGCTGTCAACCACTACATACTGACTGCCTAGGAAACGAAAAATTGAGACAGGGACGTAATAAAAGTTTAGAGGACTAGTGAAATCGAAATTGACAGTTTCATTTTGAATGATGTTGCTTCTAGCTAAAATGGCTTCAAATGGCTCTGAGCACTATGGGACATCTCAGGTCATCAGTCCCCTAGAACTTAGAACTACTTAAACCTAAGGACATCACACACATCCATGCCCGAGGCAGGATTCGAACCTGCGACCGTAGCGGTCGCGCGGTTCCCGACTGAAGCGCCTAGAACCGCTTGGCCACACCGGCCGGCTGTGGCTACAACTTTCGTATCAGTTCTTGTAAAAAAAAGTCGAATTAAAAAGAACCAGTAGCCGGCTGCGGTGGTCTCGCGGCTCTAGGCGCGCAGTCCGGACCCGTGCGACTGCTACGGTCGCAGGTTCGAATCCTGCCTCTGGCATGGATGTGCGTGATGTCCTTAGGTTAGTTAGGTTTAAGTAGTTCTAAGTTCTAGGGGACTGATGACCACAGTAGTTGAGTCCCATAGTGCTCAGAGCCATTTGAACCATTTTTTTTTTTTTTAAAGAACCAGTAGTAAAACTTACTTTGCCGCAATGAAAAGAGAAAGACAAAAATTCTGAATTTTGTTCACATATGTAACACTGCATTGTTTTGACACACAAATCACTCAGAATCTGCCTTCTTAAATTCCTCGTCTGTGCATGATGCATAATTTTTGCTCCTGACCTATTCAGCAGTACTGGTATGAATAATCATTTCGTCTATTGCGAGTTTGTCTCAAGACACACCTGCGAAGTTATCCATGTACATCTTGGCCTAAATGAAAGATAATTTTAAAAATATCAGGAAGAACAATCAGGAGGTAGAATTCAATTTTTTGCAGAATGTATAGTTGCAAGTAATAAGGAGAAGTGCCAAGCGCAAGGATTGACTTTTGAAACGAGTTATACAGAAGTATAGGTAATGGTCCCAGGTATCACACGATGCAGCCTAAATTAAATGAATAAGAATAATGATGGCAGCCATTTCTATTCTGATGTAAAAAAAAATAAACTGACATGTTACAGGGCACGTGCCCACTACTTTCAGTACACTAGCCAAATACGTTATCCACTACTCTCGGTATATGGGCATTACTGAATAATCGAGTTTGTTATTGCATGTTCAGGCATCTACTGGATAACAAGAGATTCTTTTACAGACAAAACAAGATGATCACTTTAAAGTAATTCGGACGGAGCGGAAGGCAGTTTCAAAGAAAAGTCGAACAGAAAAATTGGAACGAAATTTACCTCTTTTTGCCGGATGTTTCTGGTGATTTCCCAGGATTATCTGTACAAAATCTGCGAATTCTATTCGCAGATACGAAACATGCTCCTGTACATGTCACTGTTCGTATTGTCGTCCGAGACAGAGCATGGAACAACTCTTTATTTTTTATTGTCCTGTTCGCAACGTTCAACGACATCATCCATTATTCTTCTTGCTCCACTGCGTAATGTACTAACCGCTGCCCTTTTCTTATGGGTGGAAGGAGTATTTGGTGTTGCCCGTGATGGGCCAGGAACCACTTCGTCTCTCACCAAGTTATGTATTACGTCACTACAGAACGCAACGCAGCACGACAGTCATTTCACAATGGCGACATACGTAATGTTGAGGTCGGCAGCGGCCAGACGCAAGACATACGTAGACGTAAGTTGCCTGACTCCTACCGATTTCCGCCGATTCAGAGCTGGAAGAACCCTCGCTCTTTTCTTTGTGAACAAACAGTTCTTACTTTTACCTCTCTTGGCGGCTTTTTGCGCACACGTTTTTTTCGTGCAGATCTATGGTAAAGTAGCTTCCGAAGTATGTAAGTTCCATTGTTCTCCTTGTACAATTAATATTAAAAATCGGTACTCAGTTTTATGATGTTCATGTATTCGTATTATGATGTCTACGCGGGCTGTCCAACGTGTCTATAAAGAGCAGTGTATCGCTTGCAGTCATGTAACCCAGTGTCCGCCCCGGTAGCTGAGTGGTCAGCGCGACATAATGTCAATCCTAAGGGCCCGGGTTCAATTCCCGGCTGGGTCGGAGATTTTCTCCGCTCAGAGACTGGGTGTTGTGTTGTCCTAACCGTCATCATTTCATCCCCATCGACGTGAAAGTCGCCGAAGTTGCGTCAGATCGAAAGACTTGCACCTGGCGAACAGTCTACCCGACGGGAGGCCATAGTCACACGACATTTACATTTACATATATGTAACACAGTAAGACCAGTCGTCGTGAAAAGATGGTATCCGACAGCGGACCAGATGCAAGTGTCATGCCTCGTCTATGACAATCCGTTTCAAATCCGACAGGAAATGCTGTTAGTGCGTACAGGCTCAAATGGGCGAATATTGCTTTGAGAACTCTTCGCAATTGACATTTAGAGTTTGCATATATTGCAAAAAGCAGTATATGAAACAGAGTGATTTAGCATTTTTGGCGAATATAAAGTACTGTCGTCAGCGCAAGCACATAAATTACCGTAAGAAATCCTTGGAACCAACCTGCGATCAAATTTAGTACCTTTGGGTGACTAATCTGGCGAAGAACCAAATGCGACATAACATACATCATTAAGACACGTCATGCGAGCAACGCGTTGCTACACCAGTACCGCTGCAGGAGAGAAATCACGGTAGCTCGCGGTTAGCTCGCCAGCCGAGTCGTAATAAGAAAAACGGCGCCACGAAAGGTAATTATTACAAGGCTGAGAACACTGCAAGTAGCTGGCATTATTATTGCACTATGTAGGTGCTAGAGGTGATCTGACCGCCGTTTAAATGTCGCACGCTACCTGAGACGCGAGAACTGGTTTAGTGGTTTGGCCGCAGCCGTCTCTGCTGCTCCCGATGGGCTTCGAATACAGCAGGCGGAGCATTTCCTTTTGTTCCAGGTGACACAAGCGAAAGATGAAATTTGTGCTCATACAGAAATCGTGAAATTTGCGCAAAGCATTGCTGGAAACTAGCTGCTCACTAAGTTACCTTTACCTCGAGAATCATCGTCCAGCGCAAACTCTGCCTATGACTCACGTTCTACCTCTACTCCCAATGTCCTCGTCTACACCAAAGGGGCTTGATCCGCGTCAGCGTTGCCAATCGTCATCAGGCATGTTGATATTTTTAAAAATACGGGGAATCCGATACATCGATCTCTTAGAAAAATGTTACTTTCATCCCTCGATATATCTAAAAATAATATCGATGGGAGAAATATCGACGTATCGGCCTATACAACTACCATTTGCACATTGTAAATATTCGGACAGTTTTAGAGCTGTATATTTAAGTATTGATGAATTATTAGATATTCTGTACATCAACAAGATAATAGACTGCTTATCCCCCTTCGAGCAAGAATCGAAAGGAAAACAGCGCGCGTTCACCCTTGGCGACAAGCACTTTGCTAACAATGGTAACTGCATGTACGAGTAAGTGGCACAGTGAAAGGTGTCCGACGGGTCCGCCGTTCGGTTTCGTCAAATATCGGATTTGTCCGGAACATTTCATCTCGACTTCCCTGTTTTTTTTTTCCATTTTTGCAAAGGCCAATGACTTAGCACTTGTAGTGTCAAAATTACGTGGTGAAAGTAAACGTTGCAGTTTCTGTTGGTAGCGCCAGGTGCCGATTACGCCAGCATTTTCCCTCACGCGTCTCTGCCCACCGCAAAGACCAGTTTTGTCATTTAGATTTTTGTTCATCAGTTCAGCACCTGTTTTTGAGGAACGCCGATGTGAAGAAATAGCACACTACTTGCGTTAAAAATTATTTTTTAACGCAACTGCTGCCATTTCTTCGCATCAGAAATCTTGTTATTCCTTTCACACCGTCACCCACCAGTGCAAACAGACTATTTGTTTGCGCCACGTATAGCGGCTTCACACAGTCAAACAACAATACTGGGCGTCATGAAAGCTCAAAAAGTAGTAAGACTTCTCCACACAGTGAAAGTAAAATTATATTCTACTACAATTTCAAAAGAAAGATTTCAAATGTTTACTGATAGTTGCAAAAAAAAGATAATATAAAATAAAAATATCGGCTCTCGATATTGTATTTTAGATATCGATATATCGGTGCAATCAGCGTTGCACATATGTATCGATATATTTCGAGAAGGAATCGATATATTGATATTTTGTCAATAGGCGTAATCGCCATGCAAATGACCAGCAACGCATAACATCCTCCCACCGAAAGCAGAGCGCCAGCAACGCTCGCCTTAGCGTTCTGCGATGTGTCCTCTTACATAAAAACATTGCACTGTTATTACGTAAGTTATTTTATGTCCTTTTAAAGTATGTACTCAGTTTTACAAAGCTCATTATCTTCCACTTGTTAGTAGTGACGATCACATGCAGATTTATCAGTATAAAGGAAATTGTTTTCATGTATTGAAGTCAATATAGAAGACGTGCGCAAGTAGTGCTATGTTGTAGTTAGTGTGATAACGGCATGTACCATATGCTGATCCACGCATAAGGACCTCATTTTATATCGTGTTTATTTAAAAGTATGCTATATCAAGTAGATAAAAATCTATTTTTAAATACCGTTTTTGTACTCGTATTTAGCACCAAATCATCAGCTGCGTGACTTTCACGATGGGAATACACAGTCTGGAAAATTCAGTTATGGATGGAAAGAGGTACCAGAAGTTCACTCCGCCACGCACCGTGCAGTGCCTTGTTGGATGCAGCTCCCCAGCTTGAATTATTTTGACCCTAAACGTTTGTTATTTTATACATGCCGTGTATGTTCCCACATCTTTCTTATCTCATTCACGTAGTCACCAAGCGAGATATACGATTGGAACAGCAGAACTGCTCTGAAGTAACGGCACCTTAATTGTACCCAACATGTTTCGCGTTAACTACCCTTCTTCCAGAGGTTCTCATTTAAGTTCCGTTAGAACGTTCATTATACTTTCGGATTGGCTGTAGTGACATCATACGATGCTAACGTATTGCCTGTGAATTCGTTCGGTGTCAGCTTGGATGCCTATTTGACACGTATTCCAATCGCAGGAGAACACTTGTCTCGGATTCGGGAGGATCCTCGTTCAGCCATCCAGACTTCCCCAAATCGCTCCAGGCAAATGCCGAGGTGGTTCCTTTGAAAAGGGCACCGCCGATTTCCCCCTCCCCCTCCTTCGGTAATCCGAGCTTGTGCTCTGTCTCTAATTACCTCACTGTCGACGGGACATTAAACTCTAATCTTCGTTCTTCCGAGCGCAGGAGCAGTACTCTAGAATTAATCGTACTGGCTCTTGTTCGCGATTTCACTGTACACTAGGCCCTACACTTTTCCGAAACGTTCCTACAAATTGAAGTCTTTCGTTCTTCTACCCCCACAACTGATTGCATTAATAATTGTGTGCTATCGGGTTAATGCTCTTTGTAGTGGTCATTACCTTCCGTTCTCGTCTTTAAAGAGGGCTTTATTGAGTTCGCCGACTAGAAATAAGTCGTTGTGCATTTCCTTAAGTTCGTCCCACAACGATAATGTCCTGTATTCAACAGCATTATCTGCGAAGAATGCCTCTGTTTTCCCTGGAAGAGATGGTCTGCAATGGGATCGTTTGAGTATCGGGAGGCCAAATGAGCACCTGTACGAATAAGAAAGCTGAGCAGCTGACATCTGTACTATAAAAGTAGGCCATATGTCGCTACTACGACTTCGAATAGTGAGGTATTGAGCTTTTTGCTGCATCTCGGTGCAAAACTATTGCAATATCAGTACAGTCCTTGTACTCGTTGGCCCCAAGTGGAGCCCGAAAAGTATGTTTCGTTCCAAAGAACATCCAGCACATATAAGTGTGCAAGTAATATCTGAGTATATTATATTTTCAATACGGAAGTATATCCAGTATATTGTTGTAGATCAGATGTGTGACAGGATTTTGAAGTAGAGGAGGATCAAACATAAGTCGTATGTATATGTAGCTTGCGTTGGCTTTGGCTATGCCGCAGGTGGAGGAACTAAAGTCCCAAATCGTTTATAACAATGCCACAGAGAGGCCAAAAATTATACTAGCCTTGGAAACATGCACACATAAATTTTTGAAGGTAATTCTATGAAAACGTAGAGAGATCTTGGTCGCAATATTACGTTACCGCCCGTATGATTTGGAGTGTTGAAGTTACTTTCTGAACCTTGTAGTCGTCAAGCTTTAAGTTACGTAAATCAACAATAGAAGATTCTATCTTTGACGACAATGTTTTAAGAAATAGTGGGGCCAGAAAGTGAAAATATTTATTTTCGATTATTTTTTGTAAAAACGCAAGAATAATTAATAATGATCGCATTTTCCTTTATTACACGGCCCACAGTTAGCTTGGCAGACGATTAATTTGTAATTTTTAATCGATCGCGAGAAAACAATGCTTTCTGGTCTATCTGACATGGTAACTGAATTACAATGGCGCACAAAATGACGCTTCAGAAGATTGCGAACCAAATGAAAAGCCAATATACTGAAATAATTCGCCTTGACCAAAAATAAACGCTTTTACTATTACTTTCAATGAAAGGAATTGCAAAATGATGTAGCCTATACGCAAGAAAATATTTTTGAGATTTTGTAATGAGAAACAGTTCACAACCGATACAAAAGAGTTATATGATTGCACCTGTCACTCTCATTCAAAGTAGTCACCAGCGTTGTGTAGAACCCGTTGCCAGCGATGTGGAAGGCGTAGTATACCGTTAGCAGAGCCTGTTCTGTTGATGGTGCGAATGGAGCGGTCTACTGCCTGTGGAATCTGTGGAACAGCCAACATATTTTTTAAAAAAATTGAATTACTTGAACTGGATGCTGATGGTTGCTGATGATCACAAAATTATAATTCAGAAATAGAATCTATATACATAACAAAACGGGGCAAAAACGATCCTATCAGCTTTTCGTTGCAAATAAAAATTTTGAAAAAATCCTGATTTACTCGTATATCCAAAACTAAACACCTATAGCTTAATTATTTTATAGCAGTAATGTTCTAGCTTATTTTAAACTACTGAACAAATAATAATTTAATAAACTGTTTCATCAAGGCACTCTAGTCCATTATTTTCATTGGCATGTTCATAGCAACACTCTAGGGCTTTCCGATAGAAATTCCGGGCTTCTTCTGAATATGTATCAAAAAATCTTTTGAGTTTCCTTACTCCGTCATGTTTCATTTTTTCTTTTTTACACACCCATGGTTTCATTACAACTGGTTGATCAGTGTTCTTGAAACTTACTATGTCAGTTTTCTTGACTTCAACAATGATCGGAGAGAAAAAGTATGTTGTTTCGACTTTGCATTGTAGATGTCGAGTTTAGACAAATTTCACAGTTTTGTGTAAAAGACTAACCAAGCAAATAGTAAGTTTTCATAAAATCTGTGTGCTGTAATGGATTCGTTGATTTTTGTGGAAACGGTCCTCAACTGATCTTCGATCATGTCAACTGAAGCGCTACAGTCTAACGTTACCAGATAGAACTGATCCAGTCCAAAGACAAAATTGATTCATGGGCACGCAGAGAATATATGGATCATTATTTTGATACCAGTTCTTATAAAAGCGTATTTCATTGTGGATCCAGAATAATTGCATCTGTTGACTATGTTTACCATTTCCATTAAATGTTTACTACTTTTAAGTTGTCATCTATTTTGATAATTACTATTTGGTTATGAATATTGAACAACTGGTTATGTAAAATACTTGCATATTGAAATATATAATGAAGAATTTGTTACCTAATTATGTTAACAATGTTCTATATTATATTTCATACTTCCAGTTGTGAGGGATGTACATAAAAGGCATTTCGTTACGATGTTAAATGATGGTTGTATTATTTACGTCCGCTATGTTCCTTACAATGTTTGATACTTCAAGTTTCTTGAGTTGCAGGAGGTAGATGTTGAAATGTAGCACCTGAACATGTGTTTGTGGCGATGGTTGTAAAAAGTGAACTCTTTTTTATAGAAAATTTAAAAAAAATACGAATAGAGAAAAAATAATCATCGCACCCTATCGCTTTCATTCGGTATTATGTAACAGATTTTGTCATCGACTGGCAGGTGTTCACGAGCAGTAAACCAGAATTTCGGTATGATGTAGCGATTACTAAACAAATAAAGGCGCTGATAACACTTAAGCAATACAAAAGGAAAGGAAAGGAACGAAGAATGAGATCAGCTGTAGGATCCATGTTTTGCGTCATTAATGAAATCGACGATTTAAAACGTCGTTGAGGAAGGAGTGGAAATGTAGCCCAAAGCTGCGCTTTATCATTCGTGAGCCTAATCAGCATTCCGTTTGCGAAGTGCAGACAACTCATTAAATTAATAACACGGTCAGGAGCAGTAACATAAACTTAACTTGGCTGCTACGCTCTTTGGTGTGATGTTGCTTAATTTCGTGTAATTACTACATCAACACCGGGAAAGCGAGTTTCTCTTTGATCAACGCCAGTGTCCTAGACTCTAATGGAGAACCGTATTTTGACCTCCTGGAAATAATTAACGCGTTTTTTTTCTTCCCACCTTCCACTTAACCTTCCTCTCCTCTCTCTTTCTCTCTCTCTCTCTCTCTCTCTCTCTCTCTCTCTCTCTCACACACACACACACACACACACACACACACTCACTTCCTCCTCCTCTTATCGAGTGAAAAAGTGAAAAACCGGAGCAACTTCTTTCTGGAGACTTGACTAGCTAATTTTTATATTCCTAACTTTCGATGAATCTTAAGACACTGGAAGCTGTATAGTGGTCACCACCTGTTTGTCATCGTTTGTAGTAGCGCCTATATGCGTTTCTAGAAAATTCTTTACACATCGTATCCAAATGTTAAGAGGCGTGAACATAATGCGGAAATAACAAAATTGTGCTACTGTATTAGTTTGGCTATAGCGATATCAGAGTTCAAAGTTCTGGAAATTAATTTCCGTACGATCCGCATACTGAATGGGACGAATAGTCTACTGAGCACAAAATATAGACCGAGAGTTAGCCGACGACATAGGAGTGGTACAAATGAAAGTGGGGAGAAACTTGACACGAAAATTCGGGATCACGTAGTAGACGAATTGAAGGAATTCTGCTACATTGGAAACAAAGTAACGAATGAAATTCGAAGCAGGGAGGACATAAAAAGCCGACAAACACAGGCAGATAAGGAATTTGTGGTCGAAAGAAGTATACTAGTATCAAACAACGGCCTTAACCCTTTCAGTCCCACAAGTATAAAAATATATAACTTTAAACTTTTTCACATAATTAACCTTTATTATCATAGGAAACCATGAATACAAGAAGAAATTGGCAGAAATTGAAATGTCGATTGTTTTAAGGACGTAGTTTCACTCTGAAACCACTAGAACAAAGAGTTTTCAACCAACCATTATTTCATGTGACAAATTTGAGAGTAGATTCACATTTTTCCTAGACTTAGTACCACATCTCGAAACTTGCCTGAACTTATAACGCCTAAAACAAAGTATAGTCCTAAATCACAATAAAAAATAGACCTAAAACTTCATAAATTTTCTATCAAAACTATATAGTGACCCAATGGTTTCATTTCGAAACCACTCATAAAAGCAGTATTACTAACTCAAATTTACGTTACAAAAAATTTAGGTACTGTAAGTGTCAATAACCTCCTCAATGTGACCAGTATGAGGACAAACCGTGTGTCACAATCTCCGCGGCAAATGTTGCTTTGAACGATATACTCGTGACTGCCACAATATACTACATTCGTAGTACCTCAGTATACCACTAGATGTCTCTGTCTTGCAACAGCATCGGTGATTTCAACGTGAAGCCACAAAAAAAAGTAATGATAATAATAATAAAATGGCGGTTTCAGGCAGAAAATACTGGTACTCAGAGGGTTAATTTGAGGAAGAAATTTCTTTGAAAATATGTTTAGAGAATAGCATTATATGCAAGTGAAATGTGGGCTGTGGAAAAGCGGAAAAGAAGGGAATCGAAGTGTTTCAGAACTGGTGCTGCAGAAGAATGTTGAAAAGTGGACTGCTAAGATGTGGAATGAGGGGGTTCTCAGTTGTGTGGGCAAGGAGAGACACATGGAAAACAGCGACAAGAAAATGGGATAGGATGAAAAGACGTGCATTAAGAAATCGAGGAATAACTTTAATGGTGTTAGAGAGAGCAGTAGAGGAAAAAACTGTTGGAAGGAGGAGAGAGAGAGAGAGAGAGAGAGAGAGAGAGAGAGAGAGAGAGAGAGTGAGAGTGGAATATAACCAACAAATAATTGCGGAGGGCTGGCTACTTTGACTGGCTACTTTGACTTTAGTGTCATAATGGTACTTGTAGTGCGTGTTTCCATTTAATGGTTTCAGGCCGTTATACATACAAATGTTAAAAAATCATTCTGATGCTGACTGTATGGGTGATGTCCAAAAGCCGTTAATAAATTAAAAATGGAAAAAATTGGAAATCTGTGGTAAGGTCTATGGGACCGAACTGTGGGGGTCATCGGTCCCTAGGCTTACACACTACTTAATATAACTTAAACTAACTTACGCTAAGGACAACACGCGCGCGCACACACACACACACACACACACACACACGCCCAAGGGAGGACTCGAACCTCCGACGGAGGGGGGGGGGGGGGAGCCGGGTGAACCGTGGCAAGGCGCCCTAGGCCGCACGGCTACCCCGCGCGATAATTAAAAATTTACAGTGTTCACGTAGGTTCAGTATTTACAGCTAAGGATATCGCCATATCAACTAGAGGCAAAATAAAATATTGAAAAAAAAGCCTCAACAGAGGATGGAAAGCATACATTAGTGTGTCTTTGAAGCCACAGGTAGTAAGCCAAAATTCGTGTACTTAGAACAGCAGCACGTGTTAGAAGAGTCACCTTCAGTTTCGCAGGAAAAATATTTAATGTGCTTCGAAGAAACTGCAGGGATACTTCGAATGGTTCACATCTGCTCCTTTTTTCTGACAGTCGTAGAAAGGGTTATCAGTGGGGTCTAGCCGATGCAAGTGGGAAGAAGTGGAACCATGATAGGTACACATTCGTACCAAGATGGTTATCAGCTTCCTGCTTGCCTAAAACTTCCGAAACCAGAGGAACCTTATAATTATTGGTTGGATCGGAGCGTAGTATGGCCGTGACCCCGTTATTGACGCCACGTTAAGCCCTGATCTTCCTTCATCACTTCCGCGTATTTTATCAGAATCACATTTTCATCGTCAGGTGTTACGTAGCAAGAGTAAGCAGGTGTTCACGTTGAGATTTAGTATTACAGTAATTGAGACTTCCTTTCTGAGGAAGCATCGACATAATGCTACTGGAGAGCAACAAAGAGAAAAATAATTGGCAGTTAGCTGATCTCATCGTATCAACTGACTTACTTAAATGAAGAAAATGGATAGGAAATGTTCGCCTCAGCGTTAAACGGAGCCCTGGATACCTGTCAGCGAGCGCTCTCCAAATTTGGAAGGTTGACGGGAACAAACAAGGTACAAGAACAGGTTGCTGTTCCGCCTGATAGCCTAATTTATTTACCCGGTAAGTCCATTACACAAGGAGGCGCGTCCCTGTGATTTACCAGCCAAAACGGCGCCGGTCGGCAGCCGTGAAATGCAGAAGCAACTCTGGCTGTGACGGGGTGGAGTGCGGGCGGAGGGGAACTGTTAGCAGTCGGGAGTGCTCGAGCAAGCACCGGCTGCCCTGTGGCAGGAACTACATTAACCGCGCCGAAACGAGGCCGCGGGTGTACAGTGAAAAGCGCACGCAGGGGCCTGTGACAGGGCATTACGTCAACGAAATGCGACAGACAGCAATCAGCAGGCGTCATCTGAGTTATCGTCTGTTTTCTGCCGTGTTAGCAGGTCCTTTGCGTCTCCATATGTTGCGACGCATTGCCCCGTTCTTAATGTTGCTATCCATCACTTCAGCATTGATCTGAGTTATGAGCTCCCACTTCGCCTGCTTATAGGGTGGGTAGGCACCTATCAAACCCTAAAATTGTAGGTGCCAATGCGGCCTCGTTTTTAAAATATTGCCTGTTAAAGTTTGGGCAGCTCTTTATATACACGAAAGTTTCACTTTCGTGGCAAGTGAACGAGTAGTCGAGTGGCAACCGAGCGAGACCCTCGTCCAGGCGACCCTGGTTCGAGACCCGTCTATGCTACTTTTCTTTTCTTTTTGTTTGTTCAAACGCTTGTTTTAATTTATAATTACTCATGAAAATTTAGCAAGTAATTGATTGAAAAGAATTACAAGCCTCTATAAATCAGAATCACAAATTGAATGTCACATTTTGTTTCAATCTTTTGCGTTTATTTCTATTTTAACAGGAAATTAACCGTAATTAAAACGTTGGCGTACATAAATTTGCCTATTTACCTGAAAATCGAGAGAAGTTGTTAAAATATTTCTTAGAAAATAATCATAAACCCGTCATACAAATGTTGGAACAGAGTCCTAGAAAATTTTATACCTGTGAGATCGTTGACGCGTCGTCACGCCTAATCCTGTTTATGGTCTGTGACCGTTGGCGCTCCCCTATTTGTACCTGCCGTTCCACGAATAAAGGGACTCTACTGTCTGTGTACGTGAGTGGCGACAGTTACAACTGCCGAATAAACGTTTCTCGTCAGTTGAAAGCTTGGCTTTGAAGTGTGCAGACTTTTATCCTTTAAAATGGAGCAAAAAGTGCAAGTTGTGCACGAGTTGTCAAGTCAGCGCAATTTTGACAATATTGAACATTTGGTGAAAGACCAAGAAGGTCTTTTGTGGACTCCACCTAACAATGAAGAACGGCAAGAGTTAACAAATTTTGACAAAATTTGACATTCAGTGTGTAATTTTGATTTATAGAGGCTTGTAATTCATTTTAATCAATTCCTTGCGGAATTTTGATGATTAATTATAAATTAAAACAAGAATTTGGAAAAAACAGAAAGAAAAGAAAAGTAGATAGACGTGTCTCGAACGAGGGTTGCCTGGACGGGAGTCTCGCTCACTTGCCACAATAGTGAAACTTTTCTGTGTATAACGAGCTGCCGAAACTTTAACAGGCAATATTTCAAAAAAGAGGCCGCACTAGTACCTATAATTTTAGGGTGTGATAGGTGCCTACCCACACTATAAGCAGGCGAAGTGGGAGCTCATAACGCGATGCACCTCCCAGAAGGTCGCCTCGTAAGATGCCCAAAGTCCTACCCATCCGACCCCCCTTCTTTCTTAGTACGTGTACAATCGAGTTCCTTTTCTTTCTTTTTATTACATTCAGTAGTTGTCTTTTCTGTCCCAGTCTTTTCTGTATCTTCTCATTTTTCACTCTATCCATCCAACTTATTTTTTGCATCCTGCGCCATGTCCACATATCAAGAGCCTTCAGTCTGGGAGAATTAGTAAATGAGGCATTAAAAGTAACAGATGAATTTTGCTATTTGGGTAGCAGAGTTACATTTATCTCTTTCGAGGTACTTGTTTCATTCCGTATTTCTCTTACAATGAGGTTTCCATTCGCTTCCGAATAGGATGACATCTACGAGTGCGTGATGAAAAGCCTAGTCTCCGAATTTATAATGTGAAAAGTACTGAAGTATTTGAATAAAACAAAACATTCTTCATGAATACTTGTTTATTTCTCAACTTAGGCACCCTGGCGACGAACACATTTCTCCCAGCGAGACCAGTTTGTTGATACCGTCACTGTTAGTGTGTTTGCCTTTGTTGACGGAGCCAAAACCTCATCTCTGATTGCACCGCTTCATCACTATCAAAGCGAATTCCTGCAAGGTGTTCTTTAAATTAGAGAAACACATGAAAATCAGGTGGTGCCAAGTCGGGGCTGTATGGAGGATGATCGAAGACAGTGAACGCAAGGCGGCCGATTGTTGCAGATGTCGCAGCGCTCGTGTGTGGTGTGGCATTGTCGTGCCGAAGCTGAGGATGTTCCGTGCGTGGACGAACTCTTCGAATTCGAAACGGTTTCTCACGCACCGGCATAGTTACGTTGTACGCCACCATGCTACACGCTACAATTCGGAGGCCTGTAGCGGCGGATGGCTGCAAATATGAGGGATGAAGATTTAGAATGTTCATAACGTTTCTGTTTTATTAAAAAAGCCTCAAGAATTTTCACATAAGAAATCGGAGGCATTGATTTTCAGCACGCCCTCGTATATGGATGGCATCAATATTTCATCCAGTATGGTTTTTAGTTCTGAAATTCAATTTTTAGCGACGCTGGGGTATTGTGGTTGTAACGAAAACGAAAATTACAGGTACTAACCGAGTCAGGCACGAACTGTAAGCAAAAACGAAAGCATTAAGCTACTGAAACGTCTTGGAGATTAATGACTTGGTATGTCAAATTACATGGAATATTCGATACCCAGCAACTACGATTCGCCTGAACTCCAATATCGCAGGTAGGAGAGTTCACCTATTGATGTAAGGTCTGGTGATGACTTGTTGCCCACTAACTATTCTTCTTTCTACGACAACCAAATATTGGTGATGAGAATTTCTTCCATTCGAACTGGCTCGGTTCATTTCGAACGCCACAAAAGTACTGTGCGTTGGCTATGTCGTAAACAAGGGCAGGTTTGCATGGAAACTGTTACGACATGCACGCGACCGATCCTCAAAGGTCACTTTTCGTTAAATTCTTTTAAGTTTAACTTTGACACGAGGTATGTGAAATGTATGCTTAAAGTCGTTTTGAGGATGCGGCCTTCGATTCAGTTTTGATAAAAGAAAACTGAAAGAAATCGGCAATTGTCTTGTTGAAGCAGTAATGGCTGGATTCGTCTTCAGTGACAAAGCGAGGTGGCGCAGTAATTAGCACTCTAGGGTTGCATTCGGGGGGGGGGGGGGGGGGACGGTTCAAATATCCGTAACGCCATGCCTTAAAGCACTTTAAGCAAATGCCAGGAAGGTTCCTTGAAAAGGACATGTCCGATTTCCTTCCCCATCTTTCCCTAAGCCGAGCTTGTGATCCGTCTCTAATCACCTCACTGTCGACGGGACGTTAAACTCTGATCATCCTTCCTTGTTCTTGTTCTCCTTCTTCTACTTCTTCTTCTTCTTCTTTGGAAACCGAAAAAAGATGATAGAGGAGCGTCACATCGGTTTTTTAGCATTGATAAGGGGGAGCAACTGGATTGGAAACGCCAGGCATAAATTTATTTGCCAGGAATATCGTACTAGATTTTATTAAAAATTGTTTAATACAAACCAAATTTTTTAATCAAAAGATCAATGGATGACCTTTTTTTAAAGCGACTGAAGAAAATTCGGAAATGATAACATGGGAATACAGAAGGCGTTGTAACACAGTTACAAAAAAAAAAAAAAAATTTAGTGTAAAGATCATCAGATAACCTTCTTAAAACTGCCGAAGAAAATTCAAAACATGATACAGAATTCGCAGAAGGCGATCAGGAATCCGACGGCAGTGCAGTTTACATACAATAACTATGTGGAAAAACTGCACAGAAAGCGACTTACTGCGTTTAGAGGAGAATACACTTATAAAATTTTTAGACAAAGTGCTTCTATTTCAACGAAGTAATACAACCAGCATGCAAGCAGATTAAAAGGAAAACAAAAACTGGTCAACTGAAGGCTCTTAATTAAATGGAAGGCACTGTCATACAATTACAGTTGTGCAACAAATAATATTTGCGCTGAAATGCGAGGTTACTCAAATTGCACAGAAGCCAACGTACATCGTTAAGAAATTATGTTATGAACAATAAGGAATAAAACATAAATGCCAAAGCTGCCAAAATGCCAACTTTCAGCGAACTGAATATTAAATGAAAACAGTGAAATTAATGTTATTTCAACAGCAAGGAAATTTTTGTTCAAAAATGGTTCAAATGGCTCTGAGCACTATGGGACTCAACTGCTGTGGTCATCAGTCCCCTAGAACTTAGAACTACTTAAACCTAACTAACCTAAGGACATCACACACATCCATGCCCGAGGCAGGATTCGAACCTGCGACCGTAGCAGTCGCACGGTTCCGGACTGCGCGCCTAGAACCACGAGACCACCGCGGCCGGCCGGAAATTTTGGAAATTTGTGGTAAGGACTATGAGACCAAACTGCTGAGGTCATCGGTCCTTAGGCTTCCGCACTACTTAATCTAACGACAACACGCACACCCATGCCCGAGGGAGGACTCGAACCTCCGACTGGGGGAGCCGCGCGAACCGTGATAAGACGCCTAGACCGCACGGCTACCCCGCGCAGCAAACAACAGCAGCAGCAAGGACGCTCAAAATCCAGTCAAAATAGATTGCTTCCTCTTATTGGTGATAATTCAAAATTTACAGTTAAATACCTTACGCCTAGCTATTAGCCTTTCACTGCTTATCCGCTCTTGTAATATCAGATTAACTGCAGCTGAATAGCCGACCAGCAACACCATCAAAACAACTGGAATTGCAGGCCAGACAACAGTAACCAGTACTACAGCAGAAAAAACACATAGTTAAATAAGCCTTAAAATACACACTATTAAACTCTGTAGAATTAAGAAAGTAAATAAGGGGAAGCACATATATCCAGCCAGTACACATTAGTCTTAGTAACTCGATCCAGTAGAAAATAGTACTGTAAGGACAGCCGAACTGCAGTGTTATTTTCGTTTGTCAACTTATCTAAAAAATGGTTCAAATGGCTCTGAGCACTATGGGACTTAACATCTATGGTCATCAGTCCCCTACAACTTAGAACTACTTAAACCTAACCTAAGGACATCACACAACACCCAGTCATCACGAGGTGTCAACTTATCTACTCGACATTGAAGCTGAATCAATATTATCCCCGTGACGGGAACTACAAATGTCTGACAGGGCGGATATTACAAATAAGCTTTATTGACCAACTTATGCTCCATGTGTTGTCTAAGTTTTTCAAATTGATCTCCATGCAGTTATTCTCTCGCCGACAGCCAGTGCCCATTCTTTACAGAACCTGACCAACATTCGTAAGTGCAGGGTGCCTTCCTTTCTGAGAGACAATTCCACATTAACAGTACCCCTTGAAAATCAACACCAAAACAGATCGAAGTCCGTGCCGCAGGCTCACAGACAATCATCAGCCAAGCTGACTCCTGGTGTTGTGACCAACCAGCGGCTACGAGGAAAACTGCACGTATTCGCTGCAGTAGGCAACTTCCTTCTACTCGTCGGCGGATCCGCTTAAATCGCCTTCCCCTACCACACCCACTCTCGGCCGACCAGGGAAGTCAGATCTCTCTGACCAAACGTAAGCGAGCGTCATAACGATCGACAAGCGCCCTCGCAGGCATCAAACATTGTTCCTTCCCATATTCGTCCTCCGGGGGCTGTCGGACGAAAAGTCCGAAGATCGGTCCGCCTTAGTCTTTATTCTGACATTCATCGCTTCATTGGCACTGTCTGTCAGTGTGAAAAATACTAAGTTGCGCGGTGCATATACCACAGAAGTCCATATTAAAATATACACTCCTGGAAATGGAAAAAAGAACACATTGACACCGGTGTGTCAGACCCACCATACTTGCTCCGGACACTGCGAGAGGGCTGTACAAGCAATGATCACACGCACGGCACAGCGGACACACCAGGAACCGCGGTGTTGGCCGTCGAATGGCGCTAGCTGCGCAGCATTTGTGCACCGCCGCCGTCAGTGTCAGCCAGTTTGCCGTGGCATACGGAGCTCCATCGCAGTCTTTAACACTGGTAGCATGCCGCGACAGCGTGGACGTGAACCGTATGTGCAGTTGACGGACTTTGAGCGAGGGCGTATAGTGGGCATGCGGGAGACCGGGTGGACGTACCGCCGAATTGCTCAACACGTGGGGCGTGAGGTCTCCACAGTACATCGATGTTGTCGCCAGTGGTCTGCGGAAGGTGTACGTGCCCGTCGACCTGGGACCGGACCGCATCGACGCACGGATGCACGCCAAGACCGTAGGATCCTACGCAGTGCCGTAGGGGACCGCACCGCCACTTCCCAGCAAATTAGGGACACTGTTGCTCCTGGGGTATCGGCGAGGACCATTCGCAACCGTCTCCATGAAGCTGGGCTACGGTCCCGCACACCGTTAGGCCGTCTTCCGCTCACGCCCCAACATCGTGCAGCCCGCCTCCAGTGGTGTCGCGACAGGCGTGAATGGAGGGACGAATGGAGACGTGTCGTCTTCAGCGATGAGAGTCGCTTCTGCCTTGGTGCCAATGATGGTCGTATGCGTGTTTGGCGCCGTGCAGGTGAGCGCCACAATCAGGACTGCATACGACCGAGGCACACAGGGCCAACACCCGGCATCATGGTGTGGGGAGCGATCTCATACACTGGCCGTACACCTCTGGTGATCGTCGAGGGGACACTGAATAGTGCACGGTACATCCAAACCGTCATCGAACCCATCGTTCTACCATTCCTAGACCGGCAAGGGAACTTGCTGTTCCAACAGGACAATGCACGTCCGCATGTATCCCGTGCCACCCAACGTGCTCTAGAAGGTGTAAGTCAACTACCCTGGCCAGCAAGATCTCCGGATCTGTCCCCCATTGAGCATGTTTGGGACTGGATGAAGCGTCGTCTCACGCGGTCTGCACGTCCAGCACGAACGCTGGTCCAACTGAGGCGCCAGGTGGAAATGGCATGGCAAGCCGTTCCACAGGACTACATCCAGCATCTCTACGATCGTCTCCATGGGAGAATAGCAGCCTGCATTGCTGCGAAAGGTGGATATACACTGTACTAGTGCCGACATTGTGCATGCTCTGTTGCCTGTGTCTATGTGCCTGTGGTTCTGTCAGTGTGATCATGTGATGTATCTGACCCCAGGAATGTGTCAATAAAGTTTCCCCTTCCTGGGACAATGAATTCACGGTGTTCTTATTTCAATTTCCAGGAGTGTAGATTGCCTTAAGACTAGTTACGTTGCAGCAAGTGGGAGGATAATGCTATACCAACTAGGATAATGTCTAGTAAATCACTAAGACATTCAAACGAATCATCTATGAGAGAGAATTAACAGTCGGCCGGAGTGGCCGAGAGGTTCTAGGCGCTACAGTGTGGAACCGCGCGACCGCTACGGTCGCAGGTTCGAATCCTGCCTCGGGCATGGATGTGTGTGATGTCCTTAGGTTAGTTGGGTTTAAGTAGTTCTAAGTTCTAGGGGACTTATGACCACACTAGTTGAGTCCCATAGTTCTCAGAGCCATTTGAACCATTTTTTTAGAATTAACATAATAATACCGTTTAGAGAACGACGATTATTATTACCCCATCAGTGTTTTGATGCAAGTCTTTTAGTTGTTTACGTAAGTACGCCACCTATTGTATCCTAGCTGCAGACGTCGATCACTTTAAGCTAACTTCGTCGCAGAGAAGAACAAGCCTAATAAATATTATGAAATTCCCTTTATGGATATCTCGCGAGGCGACGTGGAAGTTATCTGATCTGAACACCGTATCATCTGCTCCATTTTTTTCATTTGTATGTTAAAGAGCTGAACATATGGTTGCGAGATATTGCGTCGAAAGTTGGATTGATTTTTTTTCTTTTTTTAAGGGAGTATACTCATTTCAAGTAAGATTGCAATGGCCTCCTTCAACCCTAATAAATAATACGGCAAGTGAAAGAGAGAGAGAAAGAGATATGGAGAGAAGGATTTACTTGTGTATGATAAACCCCTTCGCTCGAAAATTTCCCTCCTTCATACCTCCTCTGTGGTTCAAAAAATAGCTCTGAGCACTATGGGACTTAACTTCTGAGGTCATCAGTCCCCTAGAACTTAGAACTACTTAAACCTAACTAACCTAAGGACATCACACACATCCATGCCCGAGGCAGGAGTCGAACCTGCGACCGCAGCGGTCGCGTGGCTCCAGACTGTAGCGCCTAGAATTGCTCGGCCACTCCGGCCGGCACCTCCTCTGTGTTACCACAGGTGGCGGGAAACTGATCTCATTTGTGGGAGATCGGAGTACAGGTGCCTAGTCGATTCCTCCGCCATGAGTGGAATGCATTAAGTTCCGAATGATGTTCACCAACGTGCAGTCTTCTATAGTTGTCACCTGCGCAACAAACGGCACGTAGGTCGTGAGTCGGTTATCTTGACGCTGTAATAAAATGTTATCGAGGAACTGGTATTGTATAAATAGTTCACTTTTGAATTACTTTGTTTAAACGGGATGCCACTCGCTTTTTATTAGCAGAATACGAGAAACTGCACCATTATAGTTCACTTTACGAATCGCAGATAATTTCCATTCTTCAACCTTCCATAGAAAATAAACAAATAATGATCTGCATATTAGCGTAATTACTATCAAATTGTTCTCAAGTACATGTCCAAATAATCAGAAATTGCTAATAAAGTTCTTAACACATATCGACCAGGCCAGACAACGTTTCTGTCCTCCGAGACTGCCGAACCAGCTCTGATCTTACAGCCGACTCTCTTCGCCTGCCGTCGAAGTTACGCGCGATACGAATATCTCCGAAGTGCTTCGCCTACCTTTACGTTTAGCTATTGTTTATGATTCAGCTAGTAATCAACACTTTTAAAATAATGGAATGATAGCCTGCGATTGAGAGGTGCTTTTATATGAAATGCAAATAAATTCACTGTTTAGTCTTCTAATATTAATAACAGAAGTTTATCAAGTTGGCGCGCTACTGCCGAACGCAGCAGCCAATCGTGGAAGACGACCGCAATTTAGGCGGTTTTTCTGAAGATACCCATACCGAATAAACCGTCTGTCATCGATACCTCTCACCACATTACGTGATCTTCCCACTTCTGCCGTAACTGCTGTAAGAAGAGCTTCTTGTAGCTGAATACGATGGCAGCAAAGCCAGTAATATTACAGTAGGAAGGGAAAAAAATGGCTGTCTCCTTGTCAGTAAGGTGGGTCCTTGTTAGTAAGTTAGGCTGATCACATGGCATGGATTTAACCACGTACTACTGGAGAAAAGATTAGCTGGGAACGTGTAACAGGATATGCGGGTGAGTTGGTTAAGAAAGTTTCTATCCGCACCACAGAAATATGTATCCAAGTCAACTCTTAAAAACTGCAGCTCCTGATATTTTAAGAAAGTTCAGTTCAACCAATGTATCGCGCTGGGAGAACGTGTTCTAAAACTGACAGCTACTCAAGCTTTAACAAAATGTGTCACCCTAGATTTTGGCAGAACAGAAGTAGCCATTGAGTGTAGACATACTGGTTGGCTAATATTTATGGCATTCCACTACTTGATCAAGGTGCAAGGACTGAACACGCCGCTGCAGCGTAATGGGCTCTCTATATGCAAGATAAACTAGCTGCCATTGTCATCGTCGACACGCGCGCATGGGCAGACAACCGGTTTGCCGGTTGATCACTGTCCGCAGTGGAAACACGTCACTGCATGTGGGGAATTCTAATTTGTTCACTCGGTGTCTTGACGCAGTAGTATAGCTTTCAAAGAAACGTGAAAACATGTAAGTCTTGAAGAAGCACTGAAATAGATCTGTCGTAAAAATATCGATATATCGATATTTCCATACTTATGTCGACATATATCGCGAGTATTTCCTTACCGGATATGCAATATCGAGTGCCGATATTTTTATTATATATTATATATTCTTCGCAGTTTTTGGTAAATATTTAAAATTGTTCTTTTGAAATTGTAGTAGAACACAATTTTATTTTCACTGTGTGAAGAAATCTTACAACTTTTGAGTTTTCATCCCATCCAATCTTTGTCTTTGACTGTGTGAAGCAAGTGTAGGTGCCACAAAGTAGTGGTCTGATTTCACTGGGGGGGGGGGGGGGGGGAGGGGAGGGGGTTGGCAGTGTGAATGGATACTATTTCCGACATGAAGAAATACCATTTTTATCGCAACTAGTGTGCTATTTCTTCACATCGACGTTCTTCAGGAACAGTTGTTGAAAATGTTGAACAAAAATCTAAATGACAAGATAAGTCTTTAAGGCGGGGCGAGATGTGCGTGGGGGAATGGTAACGTAATTAGCGCTCGGCGCTACCAACAGAAACCACACCGTGTAGCTTCAACACGCAATTTTCTAACATCAGCCGGAAAAATGTTTATTTCGTCATACAGCGAATGACATATAAAGAAAATAAGATATGAGAGGTTAACTGGAATGAAATGCTGCATGACACTGCGCCATTTACACAGTTGTTAATTAACAACACAACAGTGGACCAATAAAGTATTGTAACAGAAGCTTTTCATCTACACAGAGTCCCCTTACTAACTTATAAATTTTCAAATTGTTTTTATTTAATTCTTGCTCTTAGGGGGACAGGCGGGCTGCTGACTTGTTGATGCACGGAATATCAATAATTAAATATACAACTCTAAAACCGGCAGGATACTTACATAGTGCAGCCGATATTTTTACAGGCCGTTATGTCGATATTTTTCCCACCCAGAGACATCGATACGTATTGTCGATATATAGTGGACTGACAATGATACCATTTTAAATATCGATATATCTGAATCACAATATTTTTAAAAATATCAACAGTCCGCACTGAATTGTCCTGAGCTACACGAGGAGCTGCTGTAAAGATTTAATTACTATCTCAAAACAATTTAATTAATGCTTGTTTCCAGGTACTTTCTTCATAAGTGCCCATTTTAATTTGGTTGCTCTAACGATACGCTACGGTACGGTGGCGTGAGGATTTCAGCGTGTACTACAACTGGAGATATAAACCTGCGCACAAACAAAAACATGAATTAAATTATTTAAGTTTTCTGACGTGATTATTAAAACTCTATTACTACTCCCAAACTTTAATTTGTTATCAGGAAGCTTGAAAGGTCGAGCTGTTAATTCGAATCGAGTCTGGGAGGTGCTAGCTTGTGCAACTATCGGCCCTTTAATTCTCCCTTCCCCTCTCTGTTTGGCCTCTGCGGCAGCGGACACCTCACAGCGAGGCAGGGAAGCCAAAGGCACATAAATTAATAATGAAAACATGAAACTCTTGATGATCTGCTTTTATTACTTATGTACTGTTGCCGGTTTTCGGCTTCCTCGGCCATCACCTCGTGACAGCAGTCATTCGAGTCGCTGTTGCAATGTTCTACCGAACACCGACCGGGAATTCAGTTCACGCTAAGAACAAATAAAAGTATTGTGTCCGTTAAAACATCTGCCTCTATAACCAACGGTGTGTGGCAGAGTCTGCGTCTGGTAGCTCAGTCTCCCCACTCCTTCCCCCCCCCCCCCCCTCCCTGCTCCATCCGCGAATGGTGAGCGAGAAGAATGATTGTCGATAACTCCCATATTGAACTCTAATCTCCCTGATTTTTTGACATTATTTCGGGAGACCTGCACTGAGATGACAAAAGTCGTGGGATACCTAATAAAGGTATCGCAGACAAAGATGTCGAAAGTCCACAACGGTAAATTATTGTAACGAGTACGCGGAAAAAATCCTCACTGTGACGGCCGAGGAGTAAATATGACAAGGACCCCGACGACGGCAGAAATTATTCTGCGTAGTGGCGCGATAATTTAACGTTGCCGAGTTGCAACATCTTTCCTTGCGATGCCTTTTTAGGCAGGCAGGTCTTTGCTAGCGCGTTCCATTCAACTGTCCGCAGAAAAGAGACAAATGAACACGCGTGGGAATAGTACACAACAGACGTTTCGATTTTCTCGCATTACTTGCCGACCTTTCGGAACTCAGCTCCATACTGATTTATCGTAGTGAATAAAATCGAGAGTATTCGTGAACAGTACAATCTTTGAAGTGTTATAATTTCTTTACATTGAATCGGCCACCTAGAGCTATGTTTCAGAGCTAATACTTTGAATAATTAGAAAATCAGAGAATAATGTAACAGCTCGTGGGGTACCAGTTGTATATCGTCCGTATTCTGATGCTAAAAATTCCAGCACATGTGCCTTTCCCTTAGAAATGCACGCCGGCTGTGTAGCTTGCAGTACCGGCTAACGAAATGTACTTGAACAAAAAACTGTAAAGACCGTGAGAAATTCATGCTTGATAATAAATGCAGATGTTAGCCAAGCCTGCAGATTTCGCTGTTGTATTTGACCCCGAACGGCACCTGTACACTCTCCTCAATACGTTCTGTGTAGTAGTGGCTGCGTTATGTTGGAGCTAAGTGAATTCTAACGTGGGCGAACGGTTGTTGCTTATATAGTGGTGCTTCCGTAACCATGGAAGCCGAATGTTTGGTGTTCGGAGAGCCACCGAATCGAAGATTTATACCGCACATACAGGGAAAGCGGAAAACATAGCCGCAAGTCACAGCGCGGACGAAAGTATGTGATCGTGATAGACGGCCATTGAAGAGGATTTTGACGAAAAATAAGAGCAGGACAGCAGCAAAAGTCACTGTAGTACTGAATGTCGCACTCGCGAACCTTGTCGGCACCAAATAAATTTGAAGGGAGCTCCATAATTAGAGAACTGCCGGCGAGCTGGGATTCCAAAGCACTCACCAGTCATGCAAGCGCCCCTAAAACAGGAAAACGTTGTGTCGAAACCATAAAATCTGTCTGTGGAGCAATGGAACAAAGTTGTTTGGTCGGGCGAGTCTTGTTTAATACTGTTTCCAAATTCTGGCCACATTAAGTCCTAAGAGAGAAACATGGCAGTGGTTACCGATGATGATTTCAAAAAAATGGATCAAATGGCTCTGAGCACTATGGGACTTAACTTCTGAGATCATCAGTCCCCTAGAACTTAGAACTACTTAAACCTAACTAACCTAAGGACATCACACACATCCATGCCCGAGGCAAGATTCGAACCTGCCGTAACGGTCGCGCGGTTCCAGACTGTAGCACCTAGAACCGCTCGGCCACTCCGGCCGGCGATGATGATTTGGGCAGCCATGTCGTGGTATTGTGTGGACCCCATGGTTACTCTGCGAGGTCGCTATACTGTCAAGGTTTATGTGGCGATTTTAGCTTATAAGGTCCATCCCCTGGTACAATGTTTCTTCCTCAATTGTCATGCTGTGTTCCAAGGCGAAAAGGCCCCTGTTCATACTGCTCGCATTGTCCAAGACTCGTTTGTGAGCACGAGGATCTATTATCGCATCTCCCTTGGCGACCACAGTCTCCAGATCCCAATGTTACTGAGGCTTTGAAGTTTGATCTGGAGAAAGGGGTGCGTCTTCGATATCCACCTCCATCATCGTTAGCTGAACTCGCCACAATTTTGCGAGAAGAATGGTATAAGTTTCCCAAAACCTTATAGGACCTGTATTTATCCAGTCTGAGACGACTGGAACTAGTTTTGAATGCCAAAGTGTTTTCTACACCGTGTTTGGCATAGTAACATCTTCCGTTTCTTTTGTTTCTATATTTCTGACCACCCACTGTGTGCTTCGCTTTTCCTAGTCACAAGACTTTTTTCTTCTTACAGGTACAGGATGTATCACAATTAATGGCGAACACTGACAGGGCGTAAATATAGGGTAATAGAGGCAAAAACGTTATCTTAAACATGGGTTCTCAAACATGCCCTTTTGGAAAATTGTTGTTGTTGTTGTTGTTGTGGTCTTCAGTCCTGAGACTGGTTTGATGCAGTTCTCCATGCTACTCTATCCTGTGCAAGCTTCTTCATCTCCCAGTACCTACTGCAACCCACATCCTTCTGAATCTGCTTAGTGTATTCATTCTTGGTCTCCCTCTGCGATATTTACACTCTACGCTGCCCTCCAATACTAAATTTGTGATCCCTTGATGCCTCAGAATATGTCCTACCAACCGGTCCCTTCTTCTTGTCAAGTTGTGCCACAAACTCCTCTTCTCCCCAATTCTATTCAATACTTCCTCATTAAATGTGATCTACCCATCTAACCTTCAGCATACTGCTGTAGCATCACATTTACAAAGCTTCTATTCTCTTCTTGTCTAAACTATTTATCGTCCATGTATCACTTCCACACATGGCTACAGTCCATGCAAATACTTTCAGAAACGACTTCCTGACACTAAAATGTATACTCGATGTTAACAAATTTCTCTTCTTCAGAAAAGCTTTCCTTGCCATTGCCAGTCTACATTTTACATTTTCTCTACTTCGACCATCATCAGTTATTTTTCTCCCCAAATAGCAAAACTCCTTTACTACTTTAAGTGTTTCATTTCCTAATCTAATGCCCTCAGCATCCCCCGACTTAATTCGACTACATTCCATTATCCTCGTTTTGCTTTTGTTGATGTTCATCTTATATCCTCCTTTCAAGACACTGTCCATTCCGTTCAACTGATCTTCCAAGTCCTTTGCTGTCTTTGACAGAATTACAATGTTATCGGCGAACCTCAAAGTTTTTATTTCTTCTCCATGGATTTTAATACCTACTCCGAATTTTTCTTTTGTTTCCTTTACTGCTTGCTCGATATACAGATTGAATAACATCGGGGAAAGGCTACAACCCTGTCTCACTCCCTTCCCAACCACTGCTTCCGTTTCATGTCCGTCCACATAACTGCGTATATATTGCTATGAACTGCCACTGATTTCAGTATGGAATAGAGTCCTAGTTAGTCCACATGTATTTGTAAACTTTTAGATTAAGTTTCCATCCAGTTGGGATCATATGTGACGTAACCCTCATGCTGTTCATGAGTCACCCCACTAGCAACGTCTTTGACTGAATGTGTGATTAAAAAATGGTTCAAATGGCTCTGAGCACTATGGGACTTAACTTCTAAGGTCATCAGTCCCCTAGAGCTTAGAACTACTTAAACCTAACTAACCTAAGGACATCACACACATCCATGCCCGAGGCAGGATTCGAACCTGCGACCGTAGCGGCCGCGCGGTTCCAGACTGTAGCGCCTTTAACCGCGCATTTAACCTTGTGTGATTAGGGGTACTAGTTAATGGTCTCATAGGGCAACACACTTCTTACAAAAATAATAATAAGAACAAACTTGTTGGGGCAACAATACCTTTGGTTTCTTCGGTGTGATCTAACAGAATGTTCTTGCCCAGCGTCGCGAAATTTTCTACTTGGTGAGGCTGCACCAGAACATTTTGCTGCCAGTATCGTCTGTAATGGAGAAGTCGAATTGAGCCTGTTACTTGGCCCCAAGATCAGTTGTCCTGAATTCTCTGGATTTTTCTGTCAGTGGTCATGTAAAAGTGAACTGTACAACACTGCTGTTGATATGGTTGACGAATCTGTGCATCGAATCCTCGTCAAAAAAAAATGGTTCAAATGGCTCTGAGCACTATTGAACTTAACATCTTAGGTCATCAGTCCCCTAGAACTTAGAACTAGTTAAACCTAACTAACCTAAGGACATCACACACATCCATGTCCGAGGCAGGATTCGAACCTGCGACCGTAGCAGTCGCGCGGTTCCGGACTGCGCGCCTAGAACCGCGAGACCACCGCGGTCGGCGAATCCTCGTCGAGCTTTACGAGACGATGACGGGGTGTTAACAATTGGCTGCAGAAACAAGTGCAGTGTTGCATCTAAATGGGAGGAACACCTCTAACAGGTGTGGGTGTACGTGCAGTAAATTGTAACGTGTAACGTGCAGAAGAATTATTGTATTTATTGTTTAGGAATCAATGAGTGAAATTTTAGCCCGATTAGATGGGGACTTAAAAGGAGGACATCCATGAAAAACATACACTATTTAAAAGATGCACTAAATCCACAATTTTGAAGATTTGGCAATCACATTTTGTACCATGCTTTAATTAAATTAACACACATACTGTTAAGTGCCATGGATTATATGTATTTAACTTCTTTTTTATATAATTTAAACATTTTATTTTAAAACAATAATATGTATACCTTTCTCTCAGAAACTATTCAAGAAATTTCTACAAAATTTTCTTTGTTTAATCTCGTTGAATATAGCAAGTTTCTCTCGTTAGGTCTTTTGAATGTATTAAATTGGAGAATTTTATTAATTTTTAGTTGCAATTCCGTAATTGTAACATAAAATTCATGCAAAATTCCAGGCGCTTTGCCCCATATCTCAGCTTAGACGCAAAATTCAAATGTTGCTCTTGAGACAAAATTTATGGGGTTTATAGAAATGATTGTACAAAATTTCATAAATCTAGCCTTCATAGATTCTGAGAAAAATGTACGTTAACTTTAAAAAAACATAATTTTCAGGAAATGCAATTTAAAGCTCAACCTAACGTTTTTTTCTTATGTCACCTCTTCAGAAGGCCGCAGACTTGTACTCAGAGACCTCTTTCCCTTAAAAGCTTTTCTTCTGGTGTCTTGTTTTCTGCCTTCTTTCCTTTACCAGGTCTTTAACTGACTCTTCAGTAGTAAAGAGGCGCTTTAAATCTATTTTTCTTAATATGTCATGATTGAAATTTCCGGCCTTGAAGCTCATTCTCTCTAATACTTTCTCCGCCCTAAATTTCCACCATGAACTAGAAGAATAGCGCCAAAAGTCGCAATTCTGACAACTGTAGCGTAATGCGGTTTTTGGCATCAAAGCCATGTTAATAAATTTAGAGACATTTAGAGCCTCATTTCGATTCTGGGTTTCGCCATGAACACACTTTTTATTTAGATTTTCAGCATCGACCAGAAACCTGTAAGTGGGCTTGACAACATCCAGGATGCAGTTTGGAAGTCTCTCCTTGTGAATGTAGGGTTGTTAACCTTTTGAGTCTGTAGGTATGTACACCAGCTAATGTGGCACAGATGATGAATGGGATGTTCATCCGTTGATGGTATATTGAAATATGTAGCTCATATTGCGCTTTTCATGCCACATACACTGAATAGTTTCTGTCTGAGAGCCTTACCACGATACACTTGAAGAGTGTTCGTTATCTTCTTTGCGAGTCTGTTGTGCCCCCAATGTCCAAGAGATGGCCTAAAAAACCAAAGAGTATGTGTCACAGCGTTGACCAACAGATGATCTATGAAACCAAACAGTATATATCACGCCCTTCTAGATGTATCCTGTGCCGGCCGTTGTGGCCGAGCGGTTCTAGGCGCTTCAGTCTGGAACCGCGCGACCGCTACGGTCGCAGGTTCGAATCCTACATAGGGCATGGATGTGTGTGATGTCTTTAGGTTTAATTAGTTCTAAGTTCTAGGGGACTGATGACCTCAGATGTTAAGTCCCATAGTGCTCAGAGCCATTAGCCATGTATCCTGTGCAAGTTTGCTTGAAAGTAATCCACGGTATAGTTGTTGACCGATCTAGTATTGAAATGTTGCTTCAAAAAATGGGCGTGGTAGGAAGGTTGCAACGCACATTTAATTATTTTTTAGGCACTTCGGATGCTATTTCATCATCGAAACTTTGGGAACTTATTGTCCATGAGTTGTATTAATAAATAAAAATTGAAAATTGGCATTTTCGGTCAGTTTCATGAACGTCCAGTTCATTCGAAAATTTTTCATTTCAGATGCATTAGTAGGTAATATGCCAATGTTTCATAGTGAAGCCTGTGGTAGCTCGTAATCACACACTCGCATTATTATATGATCACGGAAAGTTTTTTTCTTTTATTATTGGGTACTTTCACTCATGTGAGTTTCTGCTGTTGATTATGATACGTGCGGTATATAGGAGGTGTAAGACTTTAGCGAATGGAGAACCTGTTGAAACCTTCCACTCGTAAGCAGCATCCGGAGTATCTGTGTTCTAAATCCGGAAATACTGAGAGTATTAAGAAGAGAAACCTAGTGTGTGTGTGTACAACAGCAAAAGAGAGAGAAAACTCGGCACAGCTAGTGTGGCGTGAACGGCCAACCAGAAAGATCACGCGTGGCGCGGGCGAGATCTGGAACACAGACAACAGAAGCTGCGTGTCCGTATGCTGGTAATGGTGAGGTGCCTTGGCTAGCGATCGTTAAGAGGCACGCCTCGAAGTTAACACGTATTCCACATCTGCTCTCTCTGTTGTTGTTGCTGTCGGTTATAGCAAGCGGCGCTGATGCTCGTTATTAGTAATCAACTGGCGTGACAAACAACCGGCGAACCAGTTATTGGACGCTATCGAATCACGATCTACCACTAACGGCGTTGACTCGTATAGCGGGCTCTATCAGTCTTGTTTTCATACTATCCGTAGATGAGGGGAACATCTGTTTCAGCAACAAGGCATTCCTATCTGTGAAATGTTTATTACAAGTCTGTTTCTTTTTTTAAAAAAAAAAAACTTATGGGATTTAACTGCTAAGCTTATCAGTCCCTACGCTTACACGCTACTTAACCTAAATTATCCTAAGGACTAACACACACACCCATGCCCGAGGGAGGACCCGAACCTCCGCTGGGACCAGCCGCACAGTCCATGACTGCAGCGCCCAAGACCGCTCGGCTAATCCCGCGTGGCATTACAAGTCTGTCACACTTTATATATCTCACCTTATTACTATAAACACTAAGATCATTTTAAAACTATTTTTTATATTAAAATTGTTATTTCAGAAAATGGAAAATGCAAGATGGAATATAACAATTTTAGAGAAGCAAAGTTGCTACTCAGCATCTCCGCTATATGGTGAGTAGCAACTTTGCTTCTCTAAAATTGTTATTTCTTAGGTAACTATGCTGTAAAAAAAGTATATATGTGAAACCGTGGTCAGATGTAAGATTGGTTCTGATGGCTCTAATTATGTCTGATTAAAAAAATGATTAAAAAAATAAGTAAATAAAAATTAAATAAGAAGTCTCGTTTCACTAGAATTCGCTTTTAGGCATGGTCTGTGCTTTTGAAAATAATGGGGCCGTAATTTCCATTTGGGATATCTCTCTCTCTCTCTCTCTCTCTCTCTCTCTCTCTCTCTCTCGTTCGTGTGTGTGTTTGGTCCTATTTTAGACGCACCTCGTATTCTGAAAGGCCACTGTACGCAGGAGCTGAAACTCGCGGAGCCAGTCTGCAGGTGTGGGCCACACGGCGGCGACCAGACGTGTTTACTGTGAAGCAGTAATTGCAGACCCTGGGCCGCAGGCGAAGCGTGACAGACGCCTCCGCCTGCCGTGATAGCGATCCGGCGGGTCCCGATCGCCGGTGCTCCTTACTTGGTGCTGTTTACTTTGTAGGCCAAGGCGCCGTGGTGTGACGCGACAAGGTGGTGCCTTCTGGCCCAACGCCACCGCTCGTGACCCCAGCCCAAACGCTGCATCACCGTGCCGTATCTTTATATAGCCGATGATACATTATTCTCTATAATGTTAGCTTTTTGACTGCCTCCGCTCTTTCTGCATTGGTCTAACTGAATTTTTGGAACACACAATCCTCACCCCCCGCTCACACACACACACACACACAGCCTTACTAAAAATCGAGTGCATTCCGAAGCCTCTAAAGGCTGGTTTACACGGGAGCCAACGCAATTGAACGAGCATCAGCGGAGGTGTTACAGTAGGCGAGCTCGCGCGAGCGATCGAACAACATTCGATCGTGTTAGGTTCGCACTCATCGGCGCTCGCTCGTGTTTCGCTGGTTGTCGGTGTGTTAGCCAACTACCAGAGGAAGTTGGAGTTTTCTCTGCTTTGGCGTTAACAACACAGAGAGTATTCACACGTTGTTTCGTGTGTGAACTACTTTTGCCGCTGACATGAGTTGCACGAGTGGTGGAGTGGGCTGAAGAGAACGTGGTGGTGCTGATAGAACGATCTACTTATACATATAAAAGGGGAGTTCAAAAGAAACGAGCCGGAGGCTGGAGTGCGCAAACCGTTGATATGAGGGTAATATCGTGGCGTGTGTAACGAGGTGTGGTTCCGACCAGAGAGTGGGAGTTCACAGCCCGTCGCTACAGGTCACACGTGCACGTCACGTGACGATACAGAGCTAACAGCAGAATGCATCAATCGTCCAACGCTGCCAGTCGCATTGCGAACAGTGACATGGTTGTTCGGGAGAACAGTTAATGCCCAGCGTTACTCGTAAACCTTGACCACACTTCGCCAAGCGATCAAATCAAAACGATCAGGCTATATCACCCGTGGGGTCATTCTGCTCCACGACAATGCAAAGCCTCACACGGCCAACACAGTCGCGGCACTCTTGCAAAAATTCAAGTGGGACGTTCTCGGCCACCCTCCATACAGATCGGTCCGCTCTCCCTGTGATTACGCCATTTTTGATCCTCTTAAAAAGGCTCTGAGTGGTAAATGATTCACCTCAGACGACAACATCCTGCTGTACGTGCGGAACTGGTTGACATCACAGCTCCTGGAATTTTATGAGACAGCCATTCACCGCCTTGTGTCACAGTGGATTCAAAAATGGTTCAAATGGCTCTGAGCAGTATAGGACTTAACATCTGAGGTCATCAGTCCCCAAGAACTTAGAACTACTGAAACCTAACCAACCTAAGGACATCACACACATTCATGCCCGAGGGAGGAGTCGAACCTGCGACGTAGCGGTCGCGCGGTTCCAGACTGTAGCGCCTAGACCAGCTCGGCCATCCCGGCCGGCGTCACAGTGGGACAAGTGTATCAACAGCCAGGGTCAGTACCTCTAACATACAGGTACTGGTTTCTGTAATTATGCTTCCGCCACGTTTCTTTTAGAACGCCCCTTATAATAGGTGGGGCTGTTTTGGTACCATCAAAGTATCGATACGTACTCAGATGAGTAATACTCATTTGTCCTGTGATACTGCCCATCTTAGAACCCCGAAAGCATCGATACCTACTCATACCGACACTTTTTAATTTTTTATGCAAATGACGTAATGCTGAATATATACAGGGTGTTACAAAAAGGTACGGCCAAACTTTCAGGAAACATTCTTCACACACAAATAAAGATAAGATGTTATGTGGACATGTGTCCGGAAACGCTTAATTTCCATGTTAGAGCTCATTTTAGTTTCGTCAGTATGTACTGTACTTCTTCGATTCACCGCCAATTGGCCCAATTGAAGGAAGCTAATGTTGACTTCGGTGCTTGTGTTGACATGCGACTCATTGCTCTACAGTACTAGCATCAAGCACATCAGTACGTAGCATCAACAGGTTAGTGTTTTTCCACCTACGCTCTATGGAGCACGTTATCATGATTTCATGCGGGATACTGTACCTGTGCTGCTAGAACATGTGCCTTTACAAGTACGACACAACATGTGGTTCATGCACGATGGAGCTCCTGCACATTTCAGTCGAAGTGTTCGTACGCTTCTCAACAACAGATTCGGTGACCGATGGATTGGTAGAGGCGGACCAATTCCATGGCCTCCACGCTCTCCTGACTGCAACCCTCTTGACTTTCATCTATGGGGGCATTTGAAAGCTCTTGTCTACGCAACCCCGGTACCAAATGTAGAGACTCTTCGTGCTCGTATTGTGGACGGCTGTGATACAATACGCCATTTTCCAGGTCTGCTTCAGCGCATCAGGGATTCCATGCAACGGAGGGTGGATGCATGTATCCTCGCTAAAGGAGGACATTTTGAACATTTCCTTTAACGAAGTGTTTGAAGTCACGCTGGTACGTTGTGTTGCTGTGTGTCTCCATTCCATGATTAAATGTGATTTGAAGAGAAGTAATAAAATGAGCTCTAACATGGAAAGAAAGCGTTTCCGGACACATGTCCACATAACATATTTTCTTTCTTTGTGTGTGAGGAATGTTTCCTGAAAGTTTGGCCATACCTTTTTGTAACACCCTGTATATAACATTTTGGTTGCTTACGTTCCGAATGTAAGTTTTGTCATTGTTTTTGGATGAGAACATGGTACACCAGATGACAAAAACAAACGCCGTATGATCCACACTTGTTGCTGGTTCAACGTCGCTACAGGCATCAACAGAGAACGAATGACGGCACCGAAGGAGAGAGAGTAGCTGCAGATCGACGAGCCCCTGGTTATTCGGGTACACATCACGACGGCAGACGGACGTGTACTGACAACATAGTCGCCAATGGAAGAGCGTGCTGTTATGTGGTATGAATAGGCACGTGGTACTAATGTGCCCGTCATCAGTGAACGCCTGCAGACCGTGTATGGTCAAACGTTTTGTCGCTTGTTTTGTATGTTCAGACAAGGAAGGCAGAGTATGGAGAACGGGAGTCGAAGTTGGCGTTGGACCACATCCACGAATGAAAACAACATTTCAAGGGTAGACGGAATGGTGTTTGAGCATAGACGCACATGATACCAGTTTTACCGGAGTGGTTTCTTCAAGGTGACTGCACGCCACGACAAATGTCTTAATGTCGGCGGCGACTATGTCGAAAAATAGGGCAAGGTCTTTAGTTAATGATGCCATGGTAAATTTGTTTTTCCCAATGAATTTTCCGTGTCAAAAACAATAACTAAACTGACTTTCGGAACGTCCCTCGTAAGTAGTCTAGTAAAATGCTTCAAATACTCTTTATTTCTTTATTAATAATATTCCTTAAGCAATAAAAGGTCGCCTTTTGGAAAGTTTCCCAAAAATAGCAATATTTAGGAGACATCGAGTTGGCTCATACAATCTCAGAAAATATCAGTAGGAAGAAAACAGCTCAAAGTCAAGGTAGAAGTCGAGTAGGAATGTAGAATTGAGGCAAATATTATTAGCAACTGTGCTGGCGTGCGCCTTTGCGAGCACACTGGTCGGCACTAGGAAACATCGTATAGTGGGCACTGAACTAATCGCGCCTATGATAAGTGAAGACCAAGACACGCCCCCAGGCTACGCGCCTGGGCAGCGTGCATATAGGCCGCCGTCGCCGACAGAGCTGTCTCGATCTCAGTACCTCAGTACGACACATCTGGACTCAGTTCGCATTGCACCTCAATACGTCACACTGTGCTCTAGTCTTCCACAATGACAGTCGTCACCTCGCACCTTAGCTATCCGTGAGGGAACGTTAGTTATTGTATATAGTTGTGATATGGGCACAGACAGCATTCAAGAATTAGTACATGTTATTTGATTGCTGTTAACTACAGAACTTCGGACTGGACATGATTGAAGTAAACTACTCAACTGGTTCCTGTAATGAAGTGTATTTTAACTATGAGTGCATTTTGTGTTGTGAGAGGAAACTGGCCACCAGCTATCATACCACCCTCTCCTCATCCAGCCAGGAACCACTAAACATTACAAGATGGCACATCCACAACCTCATGTAAAAAATTAAAAAGGTGTAAATCAGTACACCTCTGGAAATGACTCACTCTTTTATTTGACAAGAGAATGAAAGCTTTCAAGAAATTTACAATCTTTTTTTTAAAGGAATATATTTTATGCTGAATGCGCCTATTAACTTTAATGAGACGTGTTTGCCAAGCACACTCTATGAAAGCCATTTTCCTTTACACACATACTTTCCGACCAGTTGCGACTGAAAACAAATTTGTGGCTTTCGTTTACTTCCTTTGGCAAGTTAATTTCGATGCGAATCATGCCCAGAGTAGCTATTGTGAAATGTTGCGTTTGGTGACATAGGATTAGCTACAGGGGTATTTTTACATCAGCTCGGTGATGTAGTTCTCGGTGTACTTTGACAAGTGTGCGAGAGTTTCGAACTTCGTAATTAAATTCTCTACTTGAGAAAAGAAATAAATATAACTCGGCTGGAAGACAACCACGCTAATAACACTTTTTCCCTTGCTAGATTCAACAAAATAGCGCTAAGCTTACCGCGCCAGGTACTGAGAATTGTTCATGCTTGTAGAACAGAAGGCAACTGCTGTTTTTACTTCCGGTAAGAAGTATGCTATAAAATGTATTTTATTTTAAAAAAACGTTATCTTCTCTTGCTGACGAGGAAAAAGGCAGAGTCAGAACTCGGATTCGAGCCCACGAACACCGAGAATGAAGTGAGATGTGTATGGTCTTACGTTACCGGGCCACGGCATGAGCTACCAACAATATCTCTGCAGCGTATAGATATCTTTAATGGTTCGATTTCTGGGAAACGTTTTTTAAAAGGAAGTCTGCTTACTTTCGAGTTTTATAACTATGCCAACAATATCCAGTATTTTCTAAAATAAACTTCAACGACACGTCATGCGTTATATGTTTGACATCGACGTGTTATTCGAAAATGGAAGTGTGTTGACCTAAATCCTTTCACAGGGGTTACTTTCCGAGTGGCTCTTTGTACCGTGCCGAAGCTCATCGAATTCGGTAGCTCGCAGGCCATGAGTTCCAATGCGTTTTACCGAAGCTCTCCCTCATCTAATGGCCACGTATAGTCGGCAGTATTTGTCTTTGTACCACAGTACTTGGTAATTAGATAGTATATACACGGCGGCTTGCATCAGAACTGTGAGCTGAGCTGCCCGACTGATAATGCCTTTTTTTCTGTTTATTTTCACGAGCGAGGGAAAACTTCCATGCCAGATTTGCAGTTCACTTTCGTAGAGCATACACAACTACGTATACACTGATTTATGTAAAAGTGCCGCGCGGGGTAGCCGAGTGGTCAAAGGCGCCTTGCCACGGTTCGCGCGGCTCCCCCCGTCGGAGGTTCGAGTTTTCCCTCGGGCATGGGTGTGTGTGTGTGTGTGTGTGTGTGTGTGTGTGTGTGTGTGTGTGTGTGTGTGTGTGTGTTGTCCTGAGCGTAAGTTAGTGTAAGCTAGATTAAGTAGTGTGCAAGCCTAGGGACCGAGACCTCAGCAGTTTGGTCCCATAGGTACTTACCACAAATTTCAAAAAATATGTAAAATTAATATGTTGTTCACCAGAAAGACTTACTACTTACGAGCAAAACCAGTATTTTCTATAGTAAACTGGTGGGCGTTCCCATGAAAAGTGAAGGTTTTGTTACGCCTGTAACGCTTGCTTCATCAAGTTGTTCCCTTTCCGGTCTCTCTGTTTTTTATTTGTATATTAAGGCTTCTTTGTTAATTGTACAAATGTTACGTCGGCAACCGTGGAATCACACTAGCGGGTTTTGTAATAGCTTAAATTCTTAGGCCTCTAGGACATATATTCGAAAATAAATGTAGGTGCACCAAAAGCATGGCGACAGTAACCTCATTGGTCAAAAAGAGAGATAGGTGTAGCTGCGAAAATTATAGAGGGGATGAGCATGTTGGACACTGCATACAAATTTTTAGTCAACATTTTGAATTATACTCTGAAAATTAGATCTGAGTGTTTCGTTAAGCGAAGAACAAATGCACTTTACTAAAGGAAGATCATTGACAGAAAAAGTATTTGTGTTCAAATAAAAAACCCGAAGATAATTTGAAAGAGAAACCGACTTAATTTTCGTAGAATTCATAAAAGCTTTTGATAATGTTGGGTTGGTGCATAAGTTCGTAGCGTTTTTTCCGTACGTTTCATAAACACAACAGATACACGTAATACAGACTTTAGTCATCAATAATATATTCTCTTTCACTATTTACAAGTCTGCAAACGCTGCACGACTGTAGAAATGACACGGTACTGAGGCGAAGAACTCGTCGAACCGTGTTCGGAGCGCATTCCCATCCGGAAAGGAATTTCCTTAAAGACCGTTTCATAGAGAGCGGATAAGGTGCGAATCCGAGGGCACGATATCAGGTAAATAAGGTGGGTGCGGAATGACTTCCCAACCCAATTGCTGCGTAGTACCTTTTGTCAGTCTAGCAGAATGCGATCTGGCGTTATGGCGAATTAGCGCCAGTTCACACAGTCTTCTTGGTAGTGGTTTTTGGGTTGCGTCTGCAAAACGTCTCAGTTGTTGACAAAACTGTCAGCACTGGTGGTGGTTACAACTCGGCGACGTAATTCGTAGTACACCACACCGTCACTGTTCTTCCAGGTGCATAACAATGCCTTTTGTGGATGTCCGCAGGTCTTTGTACGGGAAGTTGCTGCTTTTTTTTTTTTTTTTTTTTTTTTTTTTTTTAGCTCAACCACTCCTTACTTTTCCTTACAATAGCATAAAGACACCATTTATCGTCACCAGTAACGATACAGGATAGGAATGGTCGGTGTTGTTCACTAGCCAATTGATGAGGAGCAAAGAGAGATGCACTTATGGCCACTCTCTGATTTCTGTAATTTTTGCTTAGAGTATGCGGTGCCCCTACACCTGATTTTTTAAACTTTCCCCCTGCACGAAAATGTAATGTCGCACGATCGTAGAATGATACAGTTCATCACGCTTGCCATTCCTCAAGTGCACTGCCTTGGATCGTTGTGGATTGATGCATTTAAACGAGCGTCAAACAACGAACGTCATCCTGAACATGGAGGGTCACTAATGTCAAAAGGAGCATCCTATAAACGAGAAAACCAATTTCTTGCCATGTTCTGTGCAATATACGGCGGAAACGTTTCTGGCTTCCTCCTCTGCTGCCATCCCTCTATTGAACTCTACAGAAGAATGTGTTGGAATTGTTCGGATTTCTCCACGTGGCAATCCATTTTCTATCGTCCACAGCTCCATTCACAGTTTCGAAATGACAAAATTACACTATTTAAGCTCAAATAGCAACGGTGGACTACAAATACAAAATGACAGTCGGTAAATAAACCCATACAACCGGAATACCAACATGCAAACGAAAACACTACGAACTTGTGCACCAGCCTAATATAAGTATAGAGTATCTGAGGAGAATAATGAAAGTAGAAGTTATCTATTACATTCGACAGACGCTGTGGGTTCAAAAAAATGGTTCAAATGGCTCTGAGAAAAATGGCTCTGAGCACTATGGGACTTAACATCTATGGTCATCAGTCCCCCAGAACTTAGAACTACTTAAACCTAACTAACCTAAGGACAGCACACAACACCCAGCCATCACGAGGCAGAGAAAATCCCTGACCCCGCCGGGAATCGAACCCGGGAACCCGGGCGTGGGAAGCGAGAACGCTACCGCACGACCACGAGATGCGGGCACAGACGCTGTGGGAAGCCTGTCGAAAAATAGCTCCGTCATCACAGATTTAAATGGTAAATTAACACAGTGTGTATTGACATAAAAAAGGGCTTCGGAAAGAAAAAAATGTACGATCTCATACCCATTAGGAATAAAATCAAAAGACTTAGAAAAGTGTGCAGTGTAGCACATACACTTTTTAACATATATCTGTCCATATCATAAGGCCAGAATCGTGCTATATTTGTTTTAGGAACGTGGTAGTGAAGTGAGATTAATGGCATGAGTGAATTCACATTAAGGTTTCGGCCACCAAATTTGCTTGATCTGACTCGCAAGTCGCCGAAGTGGCGTCAAAAAAAAAAAAAAAAAAAAAAAAAAAGCACTTGCAATAAGGCGGCCGAACTTCCCCGCATGGGGCCTCCCGGCCAACAATGCCATACGACCATTTCATTTCACTGCACCGACAAACCAATTTAGGGGTACTGCGTGGCCTGTGCGTAGACATCTGGTGCCACATACTTGCGGAAAGCAACCAAAACCTTGTCGAATCCATGCCACACATAATCACTAATGTGCTGCGTTCCAAAGATGGACCAACGAGCCACTTTGCAGATGGTCATAATGTTTTGATTGATCAGTGTAACGCACGCCCACGCCTTTTAACGGACTTCGGACGTCTGCTAAAGTTTCACGTGGGCTTCCATACTCGGTAAGGCACCGGACCAGGCTAGTGTGGTGACGTAGCTTCCAACAGCCAATAGCGAAGAGTTTTGAGGCGGACGACCTCGGCTGAGTTGCGAGACGGCGCCCTCGGCAGGCGAGGCCCGCAATTTCGCAGTTTGTGCGGCCCACCGTAGCCGAGCAACGTTCGAAAATTATAGGCGATTAGTGGTCGACGCCCGCGTGTCTCGATACTCGATTACTGGCGTTCGGCTCGCAGCGCGTAATGGGCCGATTAACCCTATAGTCTATACGCCCTCCTGCGGGACACAGGCGCCGGCAACTCGGACGCTCGAAGTGGAGCACCGACTCAAACTTCATAGTAGAGGCACTCTGCCTGTATAGCGGCGTCCTCGACAGTCACTGTTTCCTCTGAAATCCATTTCCACGCAAATTGGTTCCCCAATATCGATTCTGGAAACGCGGCTTCGGTTGTCATAGTTCTGATCTCAAAAGCGATTTTCACTCCAGTTATCGCTCTACTGGGTTTGAGTCGCGATTAGGTAATCAGGTTGCTGCTTGCTTACTAAAACGTTGACTAGTGAAAACTAATTGAAGGAAAAGAATTAGTATTTAATTGACAAGGAATTTACTCATTTCCATTGTCTGTGAAACACTACAGGGTGTTACAAAAAGGTACGGCCAAACTTTCAGTAAACATTCCTCACACACAAATAAAGAAAAGATGTTATGTGGACATGTGTCCGGAAACGCTTAATTTCCATGTTAGAGCTCATTTTAGTTTCGTCAGTATGTTCTTCCACCTATGCTCAATGGAGCACGTTATCATGATTTCATACGGGATACTCTACCTGTGCTGCTAGAACATGTGCCTTTACAAGTACGACACAACATGTGATTCATGCACGATGGAGCTCCTGCACATTTCAGTCGAAGTGTTCGTACGCTTCTCAACAACAGATTCGGTGACCGATGGATTGCTAGAGGCGGACCAATTCCATGGCCTCCACGCTCTCCTGACTGCAACCCTCTTGACTTCCAAATGGTTCAAATGGCTCTGAGCACTATGGGACTCAACTGCTGTGGTCATCAGTCCCCTAGAACTTAGAACTACTTAAACCTAACTAACCTAAGGACATCACACACATCCATGCCCGTGGCAGGATTCGAACCTGCGACCGTAGCAGTCGCACGGTTCCTGACTGCGCGCCTAGAACCGCGAGACCACCGCGGCCGGCTCTTGACTTTCATCTATGGGGGCATTTGAAAGCTCTTGTCTACGCAACCCCGGTACCAAATGTAGAGACTCTTCGTGCTCGTATTGTGGACGGCTGTGATACAATACGCCATTTTCCAGGTCTGCTTCAGCGCATCAGGGATTCCATGCGACGGAGGGTGGATGCATGTATCCTCGCTAACGGAGGACATTTTGAACATTTCCTGTAACAAAGTGTACGTTCTGTTGCTGTGTGTTTCCATTCCATGATTAATGTGATTTGAAGAGAAGTAATAAAATGAGCTCTAACATGGAAAGTAAGCGTTTCCGGACATATGTCCACATAACATATTTTCTTTCTTTGTGTGTGAGGAATGTTTCCAGAAAGTTTGGCCATATCTTTTTGTAACGCTTTGTATGAAAGTCGCTGTTTAATGTTGCTACCTAAAAATCTCGAAAAGTGCTTGACCGATTTACTTCAGAATTTTACCCTATGCTCTAGAAAACATTCGGATGGACGTGAAATAAATATACACAGGGCGTTTCAGAAGTGATAGTCAATATTCAAAGACATGACATGAACGATCATTCGAAACAAAAATGTCAAACATGGGCTCTAAAATTCATACGTTAAGAGCTATGAGCAATTCTTGATATTCGATACTGTGAAACAGATGTCTTTTGCTGCAAGCTCCTTGGTTTCCATATTTTGGGAAGTAGTAGTATGGACTAAAACAAAAAATTCCAACAAATATGTGCTCGGAAATGCATGCTTTAAGAGTTATGAGCACTTCTTCATCTTCGCTACTTCGAAACACAATTCATCTAATGAGCAAGTGCTCATAACTTTTAAGGTATGCGTTTTAGAGCACCTGTTTACTGGACTTTTTTCCATGTTTTGGTTCAAAATGGCTCTGAGCACTATGGTACTCAACTGCTGAGGTCATCAAGTCCCCTAGAAATTAGAACTACTTAAACCTAACTAACCTAAGGACATCACACACATCCATGCCCGAGACAGGATTCGAACCCGCGACCGTAGCGGTCGCGCGGTTCCGGACTGCAGCGCCTAGAACCGCTTGGCCACTCCCGCCGGCGCCTTGTTTTGGTCCATACTTCTACTTCCCAAAATATTGAAAGCAAGGAGCTTGCAATAGAAGAAATCTGTTTCACGTTATCGAAAATCAAGAATTGCTCATAGGTGCGTTTTAGAGCACACGTTTACTTGACTTTTGTTTCGAATGATCATTCCCGTCATATCCCTGAATATTGACTACCATTTCCGAAACACCCCGTGTATATATATCTCAAATTTTTACCAGTTGTTGTAACAAGCGTTCGGATGGACTTAGGTTCCATACTTTTAAGTGCAGAGTACATATCATTTATAAATATACATATGATAAATAAAAAGGAATCGTTGTCAGCAAAAACTTCAAACAGTTCTTGACCGATTTACTTCAAATTTTTACCGATGTACTAATAAACATTCGGACGGACATACACTAAAAATATTTTTCTAAACAAAGTACAGTTTTCGTGTTAAACCAAACTGCGAGAAAGAAAATGCTGTACTCCGCTGTGAAAAAGTGCGGTTTCATTTTCTTTTACGCTGTCAGTTTTAATTATGATAGCAGAGCATATAACACCATTTAGACAAATTGTTTCTATCATATATATTATTTCTTCTTATAATTTTAAACAAATATTGTATACATGACTTTGCGGTGTTTTGTTTTCTTCTTCGCTTTCGGTTTTACAGAAAATAGGAAGTTGTGTTTATGTCTTATCGGCTTATGATTAGAATACCACTATGGAATCTGTATCCTCTGAAACTTTGTAATCATACACATTCGCAGTTTAAAAGTGTATGAAATACTGCTATGGAAGCTACTATCCTCACAGATCCACCAGCTTTAGAGGTCTCTCTCATACCTCAAACATCAATGACCCCAACTGATTTACCCACTTAGTTAAAGTCACTCCAATTTACAGTACAGTAAATACGGCTCAGGGTCAGAGAGAAGGGAGGACAGGAGATTCTCTGGAACTACGCGATTCAAAAGCTTTGGTTCTACTCGTATTTTCGTTCATACATACAGACAAGTACTTAAAAAAAAAGCGTTCCCAAGAACTTATATTCGATGTTTATGTATATTCCAGTAACGCTTTTCTTGCTCTTGGCCGTATTTTACGTCGTCATTTCTTCGAGCATCATGAGTTATTTTGCTGTCTAATTAACAGAAGTAATCTGCTAATTTTAGTGTGTCATTTCCTAATCTAATTTCCTGAGAAGCACCTAATTCGACTACACTCCGTTACTCGTGTCTTAATTTCGTTGATGTTCATACTACAACCACATTTCAAGACACTATCCCTTCCGTTTGAGCCGGCCGGGGTGGCCGAGCGGTTCTAGGCGCTACAGTCTGGAACCGCGCGACCGCTACGGTCGAAGGTTCGAATCCTGCCTCGGGCGTTGATGTATGTGATGTCCTTAGGTTAGTTAGGTTTAAGTAGTTCTAAGTTCTAGGGGACTGATGACCTCAGAAGTTAAGTGCCATAGTGCTCAGAACCTGCTGTTCGAACATTAATGCTTTTATTTCTTCAACTTGAAGTTTTAATTCCCTTCCAAGATTTCTTAGTCCTTTCCTTACTATTTGCACAATGTACAAATTGAATAACATAGGAGATAGGCTGCATGCCCCCCCCCCTCCGCCCCCCCCCCTCTCTCTCTCTCTCTCTCTCTCTCTCTCTCTCTCTCTCTCTCTCTCTCCCTCCCTTCTCCCGTAATCTGTGTCACATTTTCCCGTTCTCCCAGTGTTGTAACTGCAGTCTGGTTCCTGTTCAAGTTCTAGACAACCTTTCACTCCCTGTATTTTATCCTTTCCACTTCTCAGAATTTCAAAGAGGGTACGACTACAGTAATTGTCCATTAGTGATCAATTCGCACCTTTTTTCCACAATGCACGTGATTGACAGTGGTTGCAGCAAAAATAAAACACGTTACAATGCCTACCCCGCGACCGCTACCTCAGATGTTAAGTCCCATAGTGCTCAGAGCCATTTGAACCATTTTGATCCAGGTGGTATGAATTGCTATGTCACATACTTTTCGGAAGGGATAGTTTGCTCTAAAGGGGCATGATTTTTATACGTAGACCAGGAATTAATCAAAAGTTATTTTGACCAGCTATTGGCCAAAAGCAATGCTCATACCATAGTTATCTTATGCCCAGTTTCCCACCCTTGCTTGCTGTGACGTAAATATTCCCTACCGCCCGTGTAAGATGATAAACGCACACGAGGAAGGGCAGAACACCTCCAAGTTCTCGCAGCCAAATAAATAACTTTCTAGCCACTTTGGTATCCAGATTAATAGTCAGCATAATGGTATACAAATGCGTTAAGGCATTGATGTTAGTTGATCTTGTTACGATTCTCTTGATGCCTCTAATTTCCGGGCTTCCTTTCGTATGCATTTCTTCAAATCCTGATTGGCCGGAGTTGAAAACAAATTCCTTACTGAACGATGGTATAAGTTTATCTCATCTACAAATTTTGGTGCCAATTGCGCAGTTTTCTGTGCATCGTCAAATTGACGCTTTGTTTGAAATTTCGTTATGTTGCGTCTTAAAGTTATGCAACCATCCACCACTTCCTTTAAATCACTGTAAGCTACGTCGCGCGCAATTTGATGTGCGTAACTTAGTAGTTCACTAACATCCACATCCCGTAAATTCTATCGAGCGTCCTTGAAACGCGCAGACACCAGTTTTTGTAACGAGTGCGCCTTGTCCTCACTTTAATACCGATATTTTTCTTATGCACTATACGGTCACAATGCCGCGGACTGATTCGAAATCTGTTCATACTAATTATTATTTATTTATTTATTATTTTGTTACTACTTTGCAGACGATCTTCCACGTGCGTAATTATGTTTAGTACTGCTACTGGGACAACGATTGTCCTTTACTACGTTTCACTGGAGACGGGATTTGTAGCTCCCTGTCCGACAATGATGATGAACTACGTAGCTCGGCACTTGTTTCAATATCACTTTCAATTATTATTTAAACACGTATCGTCATCATTGTACTCCTCATGTACATTGTCTGCACAGTAGAGCGTATACGACACCACACATTCCACATACTCATCTTGCAGAAACCCTGATATTTCATCTCCCACTTCTTTCTCCCTGTGCGAAATTCCTTGTGTTCCCTTCTGACGAAATGTCAACTCCGGCAGCTGTTGTTGTAGATATAATGCAAGGTTTGCTTAGTTTACTGTTGTCATTGCTCTGCTTTGCGTCACCACCACTATCACTGTTGTGAGTTATTCGTCGACTACGCAGTTCAACTACGCTCCGTGCCTCATGCTGTGCTCACCATCGGCTACCGGTAGACAATATCTGGGGTGAAACTTCCTGGCAGATTAAAACTGTGTGCCCGACCGAGTCTCGAACTCGGGACCTTTGCCTTTTTTCTCATTCTGGAAACATCCCCCAGGCTGTGGCTAAGCCATGTCTCCGCAGTATCCTTTCTTTCAGGAGTGCTAGTTCTGCAAGGTTCTCAGGAGAGCTTCTGTAAAGTTTGGAAGGTAGGAGACGAGATACTGGCAGAAGTAAATCTGTGAGTACCGGGCGTGAGTCGTGCTTCGGTAGCTCAGATGGTAGAGCACTTGCCCGCGAAAGGCAAAGGTCCCGAGTTCGAGTCTCGGTCGGGCACACAGTTTTAATCTGCCAGGAAGTTTCATATCAGCGCACACTCCGCTGCAGAGTGAAAATCTCATTCTGGAAATATCTGGGGTGTCGAATGCCGTAAACATCATTGGTCTTTAGCGATCTCGCATCCACGGGGTTCCTTGTTAGTCTGTAAACAGCCCTCCTTAGTACACCGAACGACGTGTCTTCACGGCTGTAGTTTCAGCGATCAGGTCAGCAGTTGAACTGTGGCGACTACCGTCTTAAGGCGGAGCTTCCCAGCGCAATTAATTCGGCACCGGCTCCTAACGTGCGTCAGTCGGCGCGTAAATAAACCGCAGGAGGAGTATTTTCCCGCCCACTGCCGGTAGCAATCGCGCAGTCTATGCTTTATGCCGCCTGTGACCTTCGTTTTATTTCCAGCTACGAGCACAATTTACGGCGCGGGCTATTTTTCGCGCGAGCGAGAAACGGACGTGAAACTGTGCAGAGGCCGAGGTAAGTGCGAGTTGCCGCGAAGAAATACTGTTACGAGAAGCCTGGGGTGGAAATGAATTGCGGCGTAGGCGAGCCCGCGTCGATCACTCCTGTTTCAAAAGAATCGAAGACCGGTCGCTGCAAACCAGTCCTCATTAACGGGAGCACGAGTGTCTTTTTAGCTCGGCGGGGCAGCAAGAAGGCCGGGAGTGACATGATTTAGCGCGTAATGAAGTTATACCGTACGATTACACTCTCCCAGGCAGCCACTTTATCAGGCGGCGCCGCGTAAGGCTGCTTGCTGCACTTTGATACAAAACAAATACATCAGGATGGTAAGACCAACTATCCATTCCTAGAGGGCATGATGCCAGCCTCTGATATAGAATATAGTCGCTGTAACGATCTCATTAAACAGGGATAAAAAATTATTAAAGGTATTCCACAAGATTCACTCCTAGATCCACCATTGTTTCCCTTATATGTAAGTATTCTCAGTCATAGCAAGCAGACTTCGGTCTGTCTGCAGGTCACAGACTCTTATAATTAATCCCACGGTGATCGAATAACTTTCGTTGGTGCATAAGATTGTAAGGTTTTTGTTTTGTTATGCCGGTTGCTATGGATTTATTTATCGATTCTCATTTTTTATTTGCCGGTAAGAGCCGGCCGTTGTGGCCGAGCGGTTCTAGGCGCTCCAGTCTGGAACCGCGCGACCGCTACTGTTGCAGGTTCATATCCTGCCTCGGGCATGCTTGTGTGTGATGTCCTTAGGTTGGTTGGTTTAAGTAGTTCTAAGTTCTAGGGGGCTGATGACCTCAGATGTTAAGTCCCATAGTGCTCAGAGCCTTTTGAACGGCTACTGTTTTCGTCTACAGCCATTTGCGCCTCTCAGTCCCAAGCGTTGCCAGGTGTAACGATTTCCCTAAGTTGACTCTGCTGTAGGAATGTCTTAGTAGTGAACTTCATGCACCATGTGGCTTTTTTTCACGTATCTCAGTATTTATGACCTCATATCTCTTGAACTGCATGTCGTACAACGATATATTAGTGTAGGTATATTCAGCAGTATATGTGCATACTGCGTGCGAGATATGTTGCGAATAGAGTAGCAAAGAAGTAATAAATTGAAATTTCGTGTATGATGTAGCAGTTTCTCACGCATCTCATTGCATACGACGTGATATCTCCTGAAATATGATAGGTAGGTGGTTCTTACCTCAACAGCAAGGGATATGTAGTGGACTGTTAAGGCAGCCAGTCCACAGTGAAGTAGCCGAAAGGGCACGCGTCAACTCACGCCGTCTGGCGTTAAGTCTGGAACAGGATTCGTAATGAATGTGATAAAGAAAAGAACGTAGCTACTAGAACACTTAACTTTTATATTGTCCTTTGGTATACAGCATTCTGGATGATACAAGTGAGACTCTATCTTGAGATACATGCAATGGTACAAATGGCGCCTTGCTAGGTCGTAGCCATGGACTTAGCTGAAGGCTATTCTAACTGTCTCTCGGCAAATGAGAGAAAGGCTTCGTCAGTGTAGTCGCTAGCAACGTCGTCGTACAACTGGGCGAGTGCTAGTAAGTCTCTCTAGACCTGCCTTGTGGTGGCGCTCGGTCTGCGATCCTGACAGTGGCGACACGCGGGTCCGACATGTACTAATGGACCGCGGCCGATTTAAGCTACCACCTAGCAAGTGTGGTGTCTGGCGGTGACACCACAGGATATGTATACGAAGTTTGGCTGAAATCGGTCCAGTGACTTATGAGGAGATATGGAACACACACACATCCATTTTTGTAATGCGTATGGATTTCCAGGGTAACTCATTTTTCAGTAAAGCATTCGGTGTTGCTCCACGATCATCCTGCAGACAACTGTTCAACATATGTACACTTTTTGAATTGCAAGCGTCACAGCACCTGCATTCTCTCGCGAAGAGAGTAGCGAATACCTAAATGCAATTTAGAAGTATTAAAATTGTTCGTAATTACAAAATACAAAAATTGAACTTTATGAAAATTCACTTTAGCTCGAAAACGGATAAGAGTATTGTTATAAAAGGCATCGATTCATTATTGCAGACTATCGTACAAATGATCCGTGGAAATGTAACTAAGTAAAACAGAACAAGAGCAGAACATGGCATTGGCCCCTAACACATGTGAACCACATGTGGTGAGAAGAGCCATAAGATTGCGATGCTGTGAGTGTTCCGTAAATCTTTTATATACTTCGTGAACGACTGTTTAATTGTGGAATAATGGGCCATATTTATGAATAATTTATGGTTCTCATTTCCTAACTATGCTAAATTGAGACTGCCTGCTCATTAGGAACACTGAACGTGAAATACGTTCCTTTTCTGTTGACTGCTTGACATTTATAATGCCGCATTTACATAATTCTCCTGTTGCCTATAGCCAGCAGATTATGGCAGTTTCAGTAACGATTAGAGAGAATTTTATAAATTTTAATCGGTGTATCACGGAACGTGCACGCAGCTTCGGCACCATTTAAGCACTGAGTTGGCGTTGGGTCGTGACCATACTGGCGGTCTGCAGTGAATTAGGAATTCGTGTGTGAATTGTAAATGGCGGTCACGTGCGTGATACCTGAGAAGGCGCATGTCCGTGCACACACGCAAGAACTTTCAAAGTAAATAATTGCTTATTCTTTCACGTACTGTGAGCTTAATAAGAGGATTTCGCGATACCTAGACTCCCGCAAAATAGATGCAAATCTTGCAAACTTTCATTGAATCCTTTCTCCAGTGTACTTTCCTACACCAGAAGAGTGACCGAGCCATGTTCAGTGTTAGGCATTCTCACATGCAAGAATACTCCGTTCTTATCACTGTGTTACAGTGTTCTAATTTTCGTTGTCTAGAGTTGCGTTTCTTGTTGCAGGTACTTTGTGTCAGACCATATGCTCCTTCGATTTCATACTTCTTACAAATTAATTCAGCTGCCCCTTCCGATTCGTTTTATGCAACCCGCACTATGAATCAGGAGTTGTGTCCAGACAGGCGGCAGCCACATAAACGATGAAGTCCCCTCTCAGAACTTTCTGCGATTCTTAGCAAACGGAAGTGTAGTGTATAAAACGCAAGTGAGGATTGGTCATGAGTTACAGTGTATCTTTGGACCAACATATACCTTACTTCCGCTACACTTATCCAAGCCAAGTGTCTCCAATCTTTCTCTGTGTAATTAGTGGTGTAGTCATAAAGATTTAGAATGTCTGTAAGTTTATTCCGTTTATAGTACTTAATCTTTCGTAAATTGATCAAAGATCATATACCGGAAAGTTGCTACTTATACGCCCCATATTTTGATATCTCCTGTTAATTTTGTTCTTTCCTATGCTGAAACACACTTTATAAGGCAACGTTTCTGAAATATTTACGAAAGACTAAGTACTAAAAACGGAGTAAAGTTCTTTGAGGTCCAAAACCGTAATGACTACACCGCTAATTACACAAAGCATAGCCGGCCAGTGTGGCCGAGCGGTTCTAGGCGCTTCAGTCCGGAACCGCGCGACCGCTACAGTCGCAGGTTCGAATCCTGCCTCGGGCATGGATGTGTGTGATGTCCTTAGGTTAGTCAGGTTTAAGTAGTTCTAAGTTCTAGGGGACTGATGACCACAGATGTTAAGTCCCATAGCGCTCAGAGCCATTTGAACCATTTGACACAAAGCATAGTTGGAGACACTTGGGTAAATATGACAGAAGAAAGGTATACCTTGGTCCAAAAATATAGTGTAACTCATGGCCAATCCTCATTTACATTTTTTACCCCAAGATTCCGTTTGCTAACAGACGCCCAAAGGTCTGAGAGACTACTTACATCGATTACGTGGCTCTCGCCTGTCTGGTTACCATTCCTGATACAGATGTAATGCAGGTTGCATAAAATGAATCAGTAGGAGCAGCTGAATTACCATTTATGTTGGAAATTTGTTCTAATTAATTCCGCTGTATGGTTCCTCCAGGATATTTAAATTTACTGACTCGTCATATTTTAATGACTTGTGTTTCTGTGTATTTTGGTGCATTTTTTATACAGTATTTGTCATAGATTTTGGTTTTTCAGCTGAATTTCTGAGGGCAGTTTTATTCGCTATTCTTTCCAGATACGGCAGTATTTATTTACTTTAATTAAAGTAAGTTTTGCTCTCCACTTCGAAGAGTAGAGCAGGTTATTCAAGATCCGACTCGTTTGTAGAGTCTTCTTAACTAAATCACAAGCGAGTTGATAGTGTGACGGAGGCGAAATCCCAATTGGAAATATTTGAGAAGGACTTCTTTGTTGCACCACTTGCATTACAAGGATCGTAAATTTCCCGAAAAGCTTGGTCGGAGCGGAGGAAGATAAAATATGATCATTACTCTCTCGTTACCGACATATAGCAGCCATTAGTTTTTTCCTTTATTAATTTTTAGGTGGCGAAATCCGGAAAATTTTGAATGTATCGTCTTTTTCCAATTTGGTTTTGGTTTGAGTGGGAAGTTATAATCACAGAAATCGCCTTACCGGTGAGGAAGTCCCTCTAAAACCTCACCTGGGATTATTTCGTAGAAAGTAGATTTGATTGTCGTTTACCTGGTTTTTCTTTATTCCTCTGAATAAATTTTGGAGTAATAAAATTTACGATAGTTTAGTAGTAATGTAGCATCTCCGCCCTCCTTTAGCGCTGTAGTGTTAATCAAATATTCTTCCTTTTGCACAGTAGGGAAAATTTCATTGGCACGGGCCAGCAGTGTATTCTTATTGACGATACTTCTCTTTTGTTTATCTGTTTAAAACATCTCACCATATTTTTTGGACACACGTAGCCTGTACTCTGTCCGATGACCCGTGATTTATTGGCCTCATATAAGTACGTCTTTGCTTTCAGCGTGTATTCTAGGAATTTCAAGTTCCTCCGAAGAGGCAGAACGCTGAAGTGGAATGCGGCTGTTGTAGGTCCCGCCCCTGCTATTAAACTTGGGAAACTGGCGCCGAGCCACCGATATCAAGTGGTGAAGGGGTGAGGGGGCAGTGGAGTAGGAGGTGGTCCACGTGGCGCCGCTATTTTCCAATTAAAGTTCGTTGCGCACGAATTTAAAGAGGGCAGCTTCCACGCTTCCGTAGGAACCGCCTTAAAGATAGGCCGCACGAGAGACTCTTACGGGTTGTCGTAATCGCGTTGGGCGCTCGCGTAGGGACTGTTCGTTGCTTCCTCTCGCTCTTTCTTGTTGAAATACAATACTGTCTGTGAAAAGTTGAAGCGCCCAGAATTAATTGCCTGATAGCTCCAAAATCAGGGATTCACAGAACAGTGGAACCACAATAAACGATTAAGATTCTAAAGGGAGATGACTTGCACATAGGATCAGCAGCGTCTTCTTTTGTTTTGTGTGACGTCACGCTCAGTTGTTGCAGAGCCGTCAAACGAAGTGGAAACATGTAAGCAAGTGCCGATATGTTCAGTCGACGTCAAGGGTTCACTACCAGCATGCGAGTGATCTCGAACGGGGCGGAATGATTGGTCTCCAGGAAACGAGTTTGTCGTACCGAGACATTACGGCTCGTACAAGGCACGATGCGACGATAGTAATGCGTGTGTTGAACCAGCGCATAGAAGATGGTTGTACACGGCAATTAGCCAATACTGGACCTCTCGATGTGACCACAGTGTGGGATGGGTGCCATCTTGTCCGCATGGGCGTAACCGACAAAACAGTTTCGCCCAGTGTTGGTTCGACGGCAAAAGACTCGATGTGGGTAGCTTCTCGTCGATGGTTCCATATCGTCTGTTGAAGGCTGGCCTGGTGGCATGTATGACAGCGCGTCGGTTTCCAGCAAACTACACACATCAAAAATAGTTTTCCATCACCCCGGTTCCCAGAACTCCTGAAGACGGACGTTGACTGTGGATATTGTATCATAGACACAGTCCCTTTGACTGTTCAAGAGATGTCACTAAACCCACCCAAAGATGTAAACGACCATGCGTGAGCAGCGCCTATTAGACGGAGGGGGTCTGACAGCCTATCAGTTCCAGTCATTAACCGGGAAGGAGGTATACGGCTCGTGTTGTCTGTAGTTCAACCATGCCTAGACGGCCAATACCGCGGTTCGATCGCATCTGCGTTGTTACTTTGTGCCACTAAGGGGAAGTGTCTAGGCTTCTCGGAGTGAACCAAAGCGATGTTGTTGGACATGGAGAAGATTCAGAGAGACAGGAACTGTCGATGATATGCCTCGCTCAGACCGCCCAAGGGCTACTACTGCAGTGGATGACCGCCAACTACGGATTATGGCTCGGAGAAACCCTGACAGCAATGCCACCATGTTGAATAAAGCTTTTCGTGCAGCCACAGGACGTCGTGTTACGACTCAAACCGTGCGCAGTAGGCTGCATGATGCGCAACTTCACTCCTGACGTCCATGGCGAGGTCCATCTTTGCAAACACGACACCATGCAGCGCGGTGCAGATGGGCCCAACAACATGTCGAATGGACCGCTCAGGATTCGCATCACGTCCGCTTCAGCGATGAGTGTCTCATATGCCTTCAACCAGAAAATCGCCGGAGACGTGTTGGGAGGCAACCCGGTCAGGCTGAACGCCTTCGACACACTGTCCATTGAGTGCAGCAAGGTGGAGGTTTCCTGCTGTTTTGGCGTAGCATTATGTGGGGACGACGTACGCCGTAGATGGTCGTGGAAGGCTCCGTAACGGCTGTACTTTACGTGAATGCCATCCACCGACCAATAGTGCAACCATATCAGCAGAATCTTCTGGGACGACAATTCGCACCCCCATGGTGCACATCTTGTGAATGACTTTCTTCAGGATAATGACATCGCACGACTACAGTGGTCAGCATGCTCTCCAGACATGAACCCTATCGAACATGCCTGGGATGGATTGAAAAAGGCTGCTTATGAACGACGTGACCCACCAACCACTCTGAGGGACCTACGCTGAATCGCCATTGAGGAGTGGGACAATCTGGACCAACAGTGCCTTGATGAACTTGTGAATAGTATGCCACGACGAAGACAGACGTGCATCAATACAAGAGGACGTGCTACTGGGTATTGGAGGTACCGGTGTGTACAGCAATCTGGACCACCACCTGTGAAGGTGTCGCTGTATGGTGGTACAACATGCAGTGTGTGGTTGTAGGTGACGCCACCGGCGCCAACCTTGTGTGAATGCTTTGAAAAGCTAATCATTTGCATATCACAGCATCTTCTTCATGACGGTTAAATTTCGCGTCTGTAGCACCTCATCTTCGTGGTGTAGCAATTTTAATGGCCAGTAGTGTATTTCTTTTCCCCTGATGTGTATTGCCTCCTTCGGAAGCGTATCGCCAGTTCGTAATCTGTGTATCAGGGCGGGGCGCGCATCTGACGGGCGCTGGGCGTGTGTAGTTTGACAGCGAGGAGGCAGAGTCCCTGACGTCGACGCCTCAATGGGCGGCCGCTTTGTGGCCGGCCTTTTCGACAGGCGAAGCTTTCAGACCCGAGCGGCCTGCGGTCTCCATCCCGGGCCCCTTGGCCTTTCGCAGCCCTGCCAAACGGTTTGATCACCTGCCTGTCAATAGCTGCCCCCACCCGCCGCCGCTGCCGCAAGAGCGATGCGCTTTTTCACTCTGCCTGCCTGCTGCCTCTGTGTGTGTGTGCGTGAGAGAGAGAGAGAGAGAGAGAGAGAGAGAGAGAGAGAGAGAGAAACACAGCAGCTGCTGGTTCCCGTACTTCCGTTCGCAACAGCACAGAGCAGAGGAAATTAAAAGTGACGGTTGCTTTCTGTTCAGTCAATCTGACATCACCTTACGTAGCTTTGAATGGAGACCTCAGTCTATACTAAGGCACCACACCCACATATCCGCAAGTAAAGAGGCCCGTGTCCGCAGAGCAAGAACACCCTATTCGACCCGCGACTGCACTCATTAACGATCAGATGTTTTAGAATTGCTAAATTGCATACATTTTGACTTCTGCGCTACACCCGCTGTTCCAATAGTCAGACATTTTATTTGGGGGTAAGTTCGCGTGATTTAGCGGACCATTCAGTGGACGACAAAAAGTGTTCGTCTAACCAAGAACGTAATAATACTAGGTAACAATTTCACCTTCATATTCATTGCCACTTTATACAACCAATGTTTAAGCATTAAAATTCCTAAGATTATATTGTGGCAAACAACATTGAATTTTACTTCGGTCCTTGCTGGAACATGATAATAATATTAAAAAGAATAACACTTCCTAATATTTTGTAGAACATTACTAAATTAAATAGTAGTGACGAAAGCAATATCCATTTTGGAATTATTGGCGTCGGAGTGAAGCGTCTAGGCTGGTTCATCATATGCATGGTACGAACTGCAAGCATTTGAGAATCGATATGGCGTGACCGGAGTAGTGCGCTGACGTCAATAGATGTCGTCTCAAAAGGATCCTTGTGCTTGACTTGGACAGCACTTGAGCAATGTCTCAGCCATTCTTCACAATAAAGGCATCGTGAAGACGCTCACAATGAGCTTGGAGAGAAGTCATCGATCGCAAATAATTTCGCCTCGTAAAACACACACACACACACACACACACACACACACACCGACGGTTCAGCGCCGTCTGCTGAAGATTACTTCGTACTGTGAGAGAGGGGCCCTGACAGATGGCAGCCCTGCTGCCATCTGTCAACTGTGGACCTCAAAAGGCAGCAGGCGATACCAAACCTACGTGCCTGATATACAATGACGGATCTAAATAGATTGAAGGAATAGGATTTCGATGCCTCTGTCCCACTATGGAAACTGGATCTTTGTACAGGCTTGCACATGAAATGAGCAGCTTTTACCGCCGAGTTTCTTGCAATAAGAGAGACATTCAGGTAGGCATCGCCTAAGATGAGCAATATTCTCGTAATAATATATTCACGCAGCACCCTCAAAAGACTAGGGCATCTACTTTGGAACTTGAAAAGTAACTATTACCTACATCTACATCTACATTTATACTCCGCAAGCCACCCAACGGTGTGTGGCGGAGGGCACTTTACGTGCCACTGTCATTACCTCCCTCTCCTGTTCCAGTCGCGTATGGTTCGCGGGAAGAACGACTGTCTGAAAGCCTCCGTGCGCGCTCTAATCTCTCTAATTTTACATTCGTGATCTCCTCGGGAGGTATAAGTAGGGGGAAGCAATATATTCGATACCTCATCCGGAAACGCACCCTCTCGAAACCTGGCGAGCAAACTACACCGCGATGCAGAGCGCCTCTCTTGCAGAGTCTGCCACTTGAGTTTATTAAACATCTCCGTAACGCTACCTCTTCGATGTACAAGAAACTAACCTGTCAGTGTAGCCAACAATACAAAAAGTGCAGCATCTCTGGGGCAAAAGGCATTCCTGAATTATAAACAACGGAATAGGTGACCAATTTACACAGAGTAGTATCACAGAAGGGATACCTTTCTTCGTAGGTCTACCTTATATAGATTTTCTTACTACTGTAACGAAAGGTCCATTCGGTGACGGTACCGATGTGAGAAAACTCTCAGAATACAAGGGCAAAACTTCGCAAACAATCAACCAATCATTCCTGAAGGAACACGATATTCAAAGTTAAAACTTTCTCGTCGTCATGCAACACCAATAACAACAATGCGAAATGGACACGAATGATATCCTGCACATCTATACAGAATGAGCGTTTTAACTTCTCTTTAATGTTACAATTGATTATTTCTGCACAGTGTTGCTCTCTAGTCCTGTTGGTTATTTATTTCAAATGATGAACCCTATAACACTCGCTACGGTTGAAATACAACTGACAGTTTTGAGAATCTTCGCTATAAGACTGTTATATTACACAAAAAAGAAATAAAAATGATAATAAAAATGAGATAATTTACATGTGTCTGTTATTTAGAGTGATGATATTAAATTCAGAAAGAGTGAGATGTATAGAAGTTTGACTGTAAGCATAACAAACAAATGTGTGCTGTGGTAGTGCCGTGCAAAACAACAAGGGGTGCAAGCCCCGTCAATAAAAACCACGACACACCACAACACCACCGCCTCCGAATTTTACTGTTGACACTACACAGCCGGCGGATGACATTCACCGGGCATTCGTCATACCCACACCTAGCCATCGATCGCCACATTGTGTTCCGTGATTCGTCACTCCACACAACGTTTTTCCACTGTTCAATCGTCCAGTGTTTCTGCTCCTTACACCAAGTGAGGCGTCGTTTGGCATTTACCGGCGAGATGTGTGGCTTATGAGCAGCCAATCGAGCATAAAATCCAAGTTTTCTCACCTCCCGCCTAACAGCCAGTACTTGCAGTGGATCCTGATGCAGTTTGGAATTCCTATGTGATGTTCTGGATAGATGTCTGCCTATTACACATTACGACACTCTTCAACTGTAGGCGGTCTCTTGTCAGTCAACAGACGAGGTCGGCCTGCACGCTTTAGTGGTGTACGTGTTCCTTCACGTTTCCACTCCACTATCACATCGGAAACAGTGGACCTAGAGACGTTTAGGGGTGTGGAAATTTCGCCTACAGACGTATGACACAAGTGACACCCAATCATCTGACCAAGTTCGAGGTCCGTGACTTCCACGGAACGCCCCATTCTCCTGTCTTACGATGTCTAATAACTACTGAGTTCGTTGATATGGAGTACGTGGTAGTAGGTGGCAGCACAATGCACCTAATATGAAAAAACGTTTGTTTTTGGGGGTGTCCGGATACTTTTGATCACATAGTGCATATCATTTGTCTAACATTGAGAGGTACACACTCCAGCAGCTCTGACAACACATGATCCACGAAGGGGCGATATCTCTGTCCGTTGAGGCGGAATAGGAGACTGTATGGTCCAATTAACCTACCACTGTTGTTGTCACAAGGGGGTGATGCTTGCAAATGAATCGATTTGTTTCGAAGCAGACCTCCTAGCCAACCATCCGTACACAGAGCAGTTTTGAGTGTCAGTACACAGTCCCAGTCAGCGACACTGACACAACAGCTTACGGCACCATCACTAACAAAGTGTCCCGTAACACATTACAAGTTGACTTCAGAGACCAATGTTCCTTGTCGAAACACATTTATTTTGATGTTCTCCACCTTCTGTATTAATTTCAACGAATAGTTTAGGAACACCCTGTATGTACTTTTGGAAAGGGAATTAAAGTTCAGCGAAAAGAAATGAAAACTGTGACGACGTAATTCTGTCATTAAACGGCAATGTACTTAGAGGCCAGTTGTACACAACTGATAATGTTTTGAAAAGCCAGAAATGATAATTTTTTGAAAAGAGCTTGTAAGATGAACATCAGCAAAAGTAAAAAAAAGGATAATGGAATTAGGTAAGTTAAAGCAAATCATGTAAATAGAAGTAGACGAAGTAAAAGTGAGACGCTACAAGTAGTCAGCGAGTTTTGCTAGTTGAGCAGAAAAATACCTGACGATGGCGGGTGTACAGAGGATTAAAATGCGGACTGGCAATAGAAAAGTTTTTTGAAAAGGAAAAATGCCTTAACATGGAATATAAATTTAAATGCTAAGAAGTGTTATGAATATACCTTCTTCTTCTTCTTCAGTAGCGCTACAACCCTTGGTGAGCCTTGGCTTCTTCAACAATCTTCGTCCGCACTTCTCGGTTATTTGCTGCTCTTTCCCACCCCCGGACTCCCATACAGGTGATATCCATTATTACCTCGTCGATCCATCTTCTTCTAGTCTCCCTTTTCGCCTAACTGAATGGATCACACCTTTCATGATTTTCTTTGAAATTCTATCCTCTGCCATTCCCTCCAAGTGTCCTAGCCATCGTATTCGCTGTGCTTTCACAAATTTTACTATGTCCCTGCGTTGTATTAACTCTTGTAAATCGGCATTGTAGCGTATTCTTCAGCCTTCTTCCTCCCTTATTGGCCCATAGATTTTGCGTAGTATTTTCCGCTCAATGGTTCTTAGTGCATTTTTATCGTGTTCTGTCAACGTCCATTCCTCTGACCCGTATGTGATAACTGGGCGGACTAGGGAATTATATATTAGCAGTTTTGTTTTTCTTGTAACAAGCCTATTTTTGAAAAGTTGCATATTTGCAAACTAAGCTCTGTTTCCTGCTTGTGTTCTTTCCCTTATAGCCTTTCCAATACTATTATCGTTTGTTATTAAGGCTCCCAATTAGTTAAAAGAGGACACTCCTTTGAAGCATTTCCCATTGATGTATTCGTAGAAGCCTCAGATTCTGACATTACCATATATTTTGTTTTGTTTTCATTTACTATGAGGTCAGTTTTTAAGGCTTCTGTTTTCATTGCCCGGTATGTTTCTAGGAGTGTGTTGGTATTTCTTCCTACAATAGCAATATTATCAGCATATGCACATATCTGGCTAGTTTTCATAAATATGGTGCCTCTTTTGTTGATTTTATTTACTACACTATGAAGGGCTATATTGAATAGGACAGTGGAGAGACTATCACCTTGCTTCACACCTTTATTAAAGTCAAAGCTTTCATGAATATATCCTGTAGTATGAAATGTGGACGATAAACATAGCAAATTAGATAAGAATAGAATGTTTAAAATGTGATTGCACAGAAAGAATGTAGAAAATTAGACACGCTGCTCGATTAACCAGAAAAAGGAGAAACTGACTTGAATCTGAGAATGACGACATTTGTGGTATAACTTGAATAAAAGAAGGGGTCGGTTCGGAGGACACATCCTGAGGCACCAGGCAACTGTCTGTCTGGTATAAGCAGAGAAAAGTGTGGGGGGCGAGGGTGCGGGGGGGGGGGGGGGGAAGGGGGTCAAAATTGTAGAAGGAGACCAAAGCTTTTATACAGTAAGCAGACAAAAATGGATGTAAGTTGTGATAGTTACGCAGAGATGAAGAGGCTTGCACACGATAGAACAGCGTCCGCAGGACGCAACTAACAGGGCAGAGGAGGGAGAAAACTTCAGGGTGGTGTAAGGTGGAACGTTAATGAGTAGTTCTAGCGGGATTTCATCGTTGAGTATTGTGTAGATTGTGTAGTGGGAGTGGGATGGAGTTCCGATGAGAGGGGGTGATAATGCGACAACACGATGCCAAGACCAGCCTTGTATGCTCCACTGCGGCGAAATTGTGCATTCGAGTCGGCTGCACAGTACACACAGTGCCAGTAATAATGGCAACCGCAGGCTGATCTGGACGTGAGCAGGAACTTGCTATTCGCAGTGGTGTAGCGGGCTGCTTACGACGCGATAGATTATGAGTGTACCTCGCGAACAACGCCTTTCAGCTGTATACAACAGCGACCTGATATCGGAGCATCACTGCAGCAGAGAGAGAGAGAGAGAGAGAGAGAGAGAGAGTTAAATGGGGCACTTGCTTCTTCGTGCGCTGGCTGCTGCTGGAGCTCTTGCTTCTGACAAGCCGCCGGCCGTAATAGCCGCTAAGTAACTGCTGGCACAGAGCAACTCCTCCTTTTTTTCATATACCGTGTCCGACAAAGGCGGGCAAGCGTACAAAGGCCTTTTTAAAGGCGCCCTGAGCTCCAGCACTCTGACGAGGCAGAACCGCGCCTTACGGGAGAAAGGATTCGGCAATCGACCCACCTGTCCGCCTCTCTTAGTCGGAAACACTCCCTCCCAGACCGGAATACGAAATGCGTCTTCAGCTGTTAGGGAAGAGTGTTTCCAAACACGTCACTTCCCATTACCCGTGATTCATCGTGTTTTGTTTCACATAAATTACTGCCAGGAAATAAGTAGTCGGACGAATTTTCAAGAAACATTGGATCGCTTTCTGGGAACTTCTGTAGCGTAAAAAAGATGTTTCTTTCATTTACACTTGCGCTAACCTTCTCACCAAGGAATAGGTAACATAAACAATACAGACCAGGATCCACTGTGATCAAGTGCCACAGTTTAGACGAAATGACCTTTTTTTACTCAAAGCTTTCGTTACGAAGTACAAAAACCAAATATGGAACCCTTCGATTTGTCTAAGTTACTGCGGCCTTCACGTATTTTGAGGTGTGACAGAGGAGCATCAAATCACAAATTCAGAAGTGGAAATTAAAACATCTATTTGACATCCTCTGGTGGATAAGGACTTACAGGGTGACAATTACTGAACTATATGAAATAAAATCGTCGTAACTTCTGAACGGTTTGCGTTAGGTCGTTCAAACTGCACGGTTGGCCGCGGGCCACGATGGGAATTAGTATGATTTAGTTCAGCGACTTTCATTTGGATGGATTCGTCAATAAGCAAAATTGGAGCATTTGGGGGACTCAGAATCCGCATTTCGCGGTCGAGAAGTCTCTTCACCCTCAACGAGTGACTGTCTGGTGTGCAAAGTCCAGTCACGGAATAATCGGCGCGATATACCTTGATGGCATGGGGACTACCGAACTCTACATGAAGTTTTTGGAAGATGATTTCACCCCAGTCAGCCAAGGTGACCGTGATGTCGACAAGACGGAGCTCGACCCCATCGAAGCAGGGAAGTGTTTCATGTCCTGGAGGAGGATTGTGGGGACCGCATTGTGGCTTTGGGGTACCCAGAAGCCACCGGCATCGGCCTCGATGGGCCGCCATATTCTCCGGATCGGAACACATGCGGCTCCTTTTTGTAGGGCTATCTTAAAGACAAAGTGTACAGTAATAACTCCAAAACCATTCCTGAGCCTAAAACAGCCATTCAAGATGGCATCGACAGCATCGATGTTCCGACGCTTTAGCGGGTCACGCAGAATTTTGTTATTCTGTCGGCGCCACATCGTCGCCAATGATGGCAGGCATATAGAACTTGTCGTGACCTAAATCCGAATATCTGCATTGACGTTCACATGTTGAATTAAGTGTGACCACATTGCGATTTGTAACTAATTTACGTTTTTTTTTCAAAAATTCAATGATTTCCATCCTGTATGTAGAGAATACGTTCCATGACAAGTAGTGACGCTGGTTCTGCGATTTTTCTAGTGCTGCCCACTCGTTAGGATGTCGTTACTGTCTTTTCTTGTCTCTTGAAATCCGACAAGAACTTGTCAGGTCCATCTACCATACATTCAACACGTGCAGACGAACTCCGCAATCTGCCGCACCGTGCGTAGCGGAGAGTACCTTGTACTGTTGTTGGCAACCCCTTTTCTGTTCCACTCGCTAATGGAGAGAGGGAAAAACGGCTGTCTGGGCAAGAGCCAGATATTTGTGACCTTGCCTTCGCTGTCCTTATGTGAGATGTATGTTGGTGACGGTAGGACCATTCTACAGTCTGACTTAATAATAATGTTTCGTTAAAAGAACGCGTTCTCCCCTCCAGGGATTCCAATTTGAGTTCATCACGCATATCCTTGGTACCCGTTTGTTGATCGAACCCGTCGGTAAAAACTCTAGTAGCATGCCCCTGAACTGCTCCGGTGTCTTACTTAAATCTACATCTACATGGTTACTCCGCAATTCACACTTAAGTGCCTGGCAGAGGGTTCATCGAACCATTTTCATACTACTTCTCTACCATTCCACTCTCGAATGGCGCGTGAGAAAAAGGAACACCTAAATCTATCCGTTCGGGCTCTGATTTCTCTTATTTTATTATGGTGATCATTTCTACCTACGTAGGTGGGTGTCAACAAAATATTTATGCATTCGGAAGAGAAAGTTGGTGATTGAAATTTCGTAAATAGATCTCGCCGCAAAGAAAACCGCCTTTGTTTCAGCGACTGCCACCGCAACTCGCGTATCATATCAGTGACACTCTCACCCCTATTGCGCGATAACACGAAACGAGCTGCCCTTTTTCGATGTCCTCTGTCAATCCTACCTGGTAAGGATCCCATACCGCACAGCAATATTCCAGCAGAGGACGGACAAGTGTAATGTAGGCTGTCTCTTTAGTGGGTTTGTCGCATCTTCTAAGTTTTCTGACAACAAAGCGTAGTCTTTGATTCGCCTTCCCCACAATATTATCTGTGTGGTAGTGTTATTAAAGTCTAGAGCAGTTCTCAACAATGAGTCACATAACTGTTTGCATCTTTATTTATGTAGGAGATACAAGTAGTGTTGTGAAATCGGATGAACTTTTTTCAAACACCCTGCGTTTTAGTTCTGTATTATAGTACGTCTCTCGGAGCTGCAAATTTTCTTCTTGTTGTTGTCCTGCTCTTCTTCTTTTTCACTTCTATTGTTTGGAAGCGTTCAGTCCCCCTCTTCTAATTTCCTTCCTACAGTTTTTACAATAAAAGCTGACATCTACGCATGCATCTACAGTGCGGGTTTCTCTGTTAAGAGTCGACAGGCACATTCCCTGCGTGCATTTGCAATTTTGTTTTTGCAGTGTGTAATTGCAGTCGGCAAGAAAAAAAGGCTACTGCTCGTCACGTCTTAAAGCGACTCCCAATGTCAACGAAAAACCTCGATTTATTTCACATTCCAAAGCAAATTCTATTTTCCATTTTTTTCCGTCGTTCCTTAGTTGCTTCAGAATTCATCGTGATAATTTCCTTCATTTCAACAAAATGAAAGGTATTTTTTTCTTGCCATGCGTTTTTCGCTTCTTTTATTTATGAAGTATTTCAAGTGACCTGTAATACACATTCGTTACAAGTATGTTACTATATTACGTTTTCTCATGTTTTTCAGTTTAGAAACAACTTTTGTGGCACAGTTTTCGTGAGGTTAAGCTATCGTTTGGTGTTACTTTACGATTTCCGATGTTCCTAGGCCATGTGTGGGGACCAAGTAACACATCTCCTTGGCTTCTCTCCAGTCACGCGGGACTATTCGTTGTGTATTCTCGACAAATGTGATCTAGGAAAGGATCTAATTCCGCCGCGTACTGTTGTTAAAAAAATTTTAAATGTAAATTTCAGTCGTCACTGGTGATCCCGCCGTGGCGCTGTAACTTTCTCGCGCGGGTAACTTTAAGAACTGCCTGCTCACGAAGCGTGAATCGCAGTGAAATAGCTTTAGAGAAAAGGAACGTGAGCTAGACCCAGATCCAGTCTGTATGGCGGATTGACGATCGTGGCAGGTGCACTGGGCAGCCTGGGTGTGATTTTTAGGCCGTTTCCCACGCCCGTGAGGCAAATGTTGGGCTGGTCCCCAATTTCCGTCACGGAAAATACGAGAGTATGCTGAAAAGTAGACCATACACGCTTCTAGAACGCGAAGGATGTGACCTTGAGAAACAGGTCAAGTGTTACGTGGAAGACAACTTCATCCTCTATACGCACGCGCGATTTGAATGGATTGCTTTCGTTCAGTGTACCTTGTGTAGTGGAAGTGTATAGACCTGTTCTGATGCTATGTCAGCGCGAGTTAAACACGGTTATCGAATTAAAGGCTGTTCTTGGTGTGATGCTGTTGATAGGTCCACTGCAAATCGATGGCTAGTAAAATTTTGTGGTTGTGAGCCTGGAAAAGCCATAATTGCTTATGAAACAAGTAGTGGATGTCCAATCACTGCCACAGAAGACGAACAATGCAAGATCTTCGAAGATTTGATCCAAAATGACGGGGTTCGACGATTTGATTCAAAAGACCGGTGAATCACTCAAAAGCGTACCGCAAACCATATTGAAATATACAGCGAACGTCTCTACTTCATGGCTTAAGAATAATCTAGCAATATGACAACGTTAGTCCACACACCTCGCGCACAGCTGGAGAGGTTCTGCGAAATTTAAAATTTGGACAGGTTCCACACCCCCATACTCCCCCGACCTTGCGTTTTTTTTATTTGTTTCCTCTATTAAAGAGACACCTCAGGGGTAATCATTTCACCTCGGACGATGAGGAGAAGGCAGCAGTCAAGTCGTGCATTCGAGAAAAATCGGAAGAATCTTTTAGTGACGAAAAAAAGTCTTATTACACGTTGGGAGAAATATGTTAGTCTTAACGGTGACTTTGATCAAAAATAAATATATGATTTTCAAGGTTAAAAACGTTTCAAAACAATATGAAGTGGAATGAGCATGTAAGGGGTGCAGTAGAGAAGGCAAATGGTTAACTTCGTTTTATTGGGAGAACTTCAGGAAAGTGTGGTTGATCTGTAAAGGAAGCCGCATATAGGACACTAGTATGACCATTGTTATGTTCGAATGGTTGGGATCCACAGGAGGTCGTATTAAAGGGAGACATTGAAGCTATTCAGAGGCGGATATATATATATATATATATATATATATATATATATATATATATATATATATATATATATATATATATACTCCTGGAAATTGAAATAAGAACACCGTGAATTCATTGTCCCAGGAAGGGGAAACTTTATTGACACATTCCTGGGGTCAGATACATCACATGATCACACTGACAGAACCACAGGCACATAGACACAGGCAACAGAGCATGCACAATGTCGGCACTAGTACAGTGTATATCCACCTTTCGCAGCAATGCAGGCTGCTATTCTCCCATGGAGACGATCGTAGAGATGCTGGATGTAGTCCTGTGGAACGGCTTGCCATGCCATTTCCACCTGGCGCCTCAGTTGGACCAGCGTTCGTGCTGGACGTGCAGACCGCGTGAGACGACGCTTCATCCAGTCCCAAACATGCTCAATGGGGGACAGATCCGGAGATCTTGCTGGCCAAGGTCGTTGACTTACACCTTCTAGAGCACGTTGGGTGGCACGGGATACATGCGGACGTGCATTGTCCTGTTGGAACAGCAAGTTCCCTTGCCGGTCTAGGAATGGTAGAACGATGGGTTCGATGACGGTTTGGATGTACCGTGCACTATTCAGTGTCCCCTCGACGATCACCAGTGGTGTACGGCCAGTGTAGGAGATCGCTCCCCACACCATGATGCCGGGTGTTGGCCCTGTGTGCCTCGGTCGTATGCAGTCCTGATTGTGGCGCTCACCTGCACGGCGCCAAACACGCATACGACCATCATTGGCACCAAGGCAGAAGCGACTCTCATCGCTGAAGACGACACGTCTCCATTCGTCCCTCCATTCACGCCTGTCGCGACACCACTGGAGGCGGGCTGCACGATGTTGGGGCGTGAGCGGAAGACGGCCTAACGGTGTGCGGGACCGTAGCCCAGCTTCATGGAGACGGTTGCGAATGGTCCTCGCCGATACCCCAGGAGCAACAGTGTCCCTAATTTGCTGGGAAGTGGCGGTGCGGTCCCCTACGGCACTGCGTAGGATCCTACGGTCTTGGCGTGCATCCGTGCGTCGCTGCGGTCCGGTCCCAGGTCGACGGGCACGTGCACCTTCCGCCGACCACTGGCGACAACATCGATGTACTGTGGAGACCTCACGCCCCACGTGTTGAGCAATTCGGCGGTACGTCCACCCGGCCTCCCGCATGCCCACTATACGCCCTCGCTCAAAGTCCGTCAACTGCACATACGGTTCACGTCCACGCTGTCGCGGCATGCTACCAGTGTTAAAGACTGCGATGGAGCTCCGTATGCCACGGCAAACTGGCTGACACTGACGGCGGCGGTGCACAAATGCTGCGCAGCTAGCGCCATTCGACGGCCAACACCGCGGTTCCTGGTGTGTCCGCTGTGCCGTGCGTGTGATCATTGCTTGTACAGCCCTCTCGCAGTGTCCGGAGCAGGTATGGTGGGTCTGACACACCGGTGTCAATGTGTTCTTTTTTCCATTTCCAGGAGTATATATATATATATATATATATATATATATATATATATATATATATATATACTATAATACTTATTTACAGTGAACACATTACTGCACTGAAATGGTGCAGAAGTTAGATTGTACTTACACACACACACACACACACACACACACACAGACACTTATTTACAATGAACTCATTACTGCACTGAAATTGTGCAGAAGTTATATATATATATATATATATATATATATATATATATATATATATATATATATATATATTAAATCAGTTGGTTCTACTGAGAAATTCATCAATGGAGTAGAAGGAGTTGGCCACCAATGAATCCTTTAGGATTCTCTTAAACTGAATTTCATTGGTTGTCAAGCTTTTTACGGCTGCGGGCAAGTTATTGAAAATGTGTGTTCCTGAATAATGCACACCTTTTTGTACAAGACTAAGTGACTTTAAATCCTTGTGCAGATTATTCTTATTTCTGGTATTGATTCCATCAATTAAGCTGTTGGTTTGAAAAAGTGATATATTTTTAATGACAGATTTCATTAAAGAATAAATATATTTGGAAGCAGTAGTTAGTATCCCTATTTCCCTAAACAGGCTTCTGCAGGATGTTCTTGTGTTCACACCACATATAACTCTTACCGCACGTTTTTGTGCCCGGAAAACTTTAGCTTGGCTTGATGAATTACGCCAGAAAATAATCCCATATGACATTATGGAATGAAAGTAAGCATAGTATGTCAGCTTCTTCATTTTTATATCCCCTATGTCTGACACAATTCGCATTGCAAACAGAGATTTGTTAAGACGCTTCAGCAGTTCTGTGGTGTGCTTTTTCCCAGTTGAATTTATTATCAAGCTGTAATCCCAAGAATTTAACACTGTCCACTTCTTCTATCTGCATGTCATCATATGTCAGGCATATACTCGTGGGACACCCCTTACAAGTTCTGAACTGCATGTAGTGTGTTTTTTCAAAGTTTAGTGACAAGCAATTGGCTAGGAACCAGTGATTAATGTGCACAACTATTTTATTAGCTGATGTTTCTGACACTACACTTGATTTGGTATTTATTGCAGTGTTTGTATCATCGGCAAACAAAACGAACTTGGCATCTGGTAATGCTACTGATGAAAGGTCATTGACATACACAAGAAAAAGTAAGGACCCTAAAACGGAACATTGTGGAACCCCGCATGTAATTAGTTCCCAGTTGGATGATGCCTGATAGCTTGATACATATCTCTTTTCTAATAACACCCTTTGTTTCCTGCCAGAGATATAAGATTTGAACCATTTTGCAGCATTTCTTGTTACGCTATAATATTCTAATTTACTTAAATGGATATTGTGATGTACACAGTCAAATACCTGTGACAGATCACAAAATATACCAGTTGCCTGCAATTTTTTATTTAATGAATTAAGCACATTTTCACTGTAAGTGTAGATAGCCTTCTCAATATGAGAACCCTTTAGAAATCCGAAGGGTACCCGACCGCAGACTTCAGTAAAAAGAAAATGGCAGAATCTTGACTTGAGCGGAACCAGTACTGGACAAGATACAACGCCGAGAGAAGAGAAACTGCGGTGTGTAGCAGTACCAGCCCTTTGGGCCCTTTCCTCCCGTGGCCACGTGGGCGCCCGGTGCGCTTTGGAAGACGGGATCTGCAGGCGCGTGCACGTGGCGGCGACTAATCGCTTTATCGACAGGCGGGTGGCTGCCTGCAGGTGCAGCCTCAGTATTGTTTGAGGCGAGGCCGGGGCGTGCGCACAGCCTGCCGGGACACGTGCAGGTCGATAGCGCCCACGCTAACTAGCCAGCCCGCCTGTCTCGTCTGCCTGCGGCTCCGCTCCACGCCGTAATCCTCTGCGTTGCCTCACCTCTGTTCCCACTGCAAACACTTTCCGAAAGAGCTGTACAGCCAGTGGCAAGTGTAAGCAGGGCCTCTCCGGCCAAAGGAATACATACTCAGAAGTGGAGTGCCAATAAGGAAAGTTCCTCAACTCAAACGACCACGAGGAGCGCTCATAAAGTATTAATTATCACCGCGAAGAAATATAATAACATAATTAATTTTTTTTGTTTGTTTGCAGATACATGTCTGCATTCTTGGTACACACTGAAATATCTGCATCTGCATCTACATCCATACTCCGCAAGCCACCTGACGGTGAGTGGCGGAGGGTAATTTGAGTACCTCTATCGGTTCTCCCTTCTATTCCAGTCTCGAATTGTTCGTGCAAAGAAAGATTGTCGGTATGCCTCTGTGTGGGCTCTAATTTCTCTGATTTTATCCTCATAGTTTCTTCGCGAGATATACGCAGGAGGGAGCAATATACTGCTTGACTCCTCCGTGAAGGCATGTTCTCGAAACTTCAACAAAAGCCCGTACCGAGCTACTGAGCATCTCTCCTGCAGTCTTCCACTGGAGTTTGTCCATCATCTTCGTAACGCTTTCGCGATTACTAAATGATCCTGTAACGAAGCGCGCTGCTCTCCGTTGGATCTTCTCTATCTCTTCTATCAACCCTATCTGGTACGGATCCCACACCGGTGAGCAGTATTCAAGCAGTGGGCGAACAAGTGTACTGTAACCTACTTCCCTTGTTTTCGGATTGCATTTCCTTAGGATTCTTCCAATGAATCTCAGTTTGGCATCTGCTTTACCGACGATCAACTTTATATGATCATTCCACTTTAAATCACTCCTAATGCCTACTCCCAAATGATTTATGGAATTAACTGCTTCCACTTGCTGACCTGCTATATTGTAGTTAAATGATAAAGGATCTTCCTTTCTATGTATTCGCAGCACATTACACTTGTCTACATTGAGATTCAGTTGCCATTCCCTGCACCATTCGTCAATTCGCTGCAGATCCTCCTGCATTTCAGTACAATTTTCCATTGTTACAACCTCTCGATATAGCACAGCATCATCCGCAAAAAGCCTCAGTGAACTTCCGATGTTATCCACAAGGTCATTTATGTATACTGTGAATAGCAACGGTCGTACGACACTCCCCTGCGGCACACCTGAAATCACTCTTACTTCGGTAGACTTCTCTCCATTGAGAATGATCATTCCTTTTTAAATCACGTGCTACGCCACAGGACACGCCGCTAGAGGTGCTAAAACAAAATGGCGCCGCCCATTATTGAAGTGGAGATCTACATCACCATTTTGTTCTAGCAACTCTAGCGGCTTGGTACGATACTGTGGCGCGGGTATTTCAGTGTGTACCAAGAATGAAGATATGTATCGGCAAACAAAGAAACAAAATTAATTATTTTTTCGAGATGATACTTGTTGTTTGGTTGGCTAGTTGATTGATTTGGGGGAGGGGACCAAACAGCGAGGTCATCGGTCCCACCGGATTAGGGACAGATGGGAAAGGAAGGAGGTCGTTTTCTGTCAAAGGAACCATTGTGGCACTTGCCTGAGGCGATTTAGGGAAATCTTAAATCAGGATGACCACTGCGCCACCCCGCTCGGTGAACTTGTCCAACAGCATTTGTCGATTAACGATTCACATGTCTGAGACTTGAAGAGGTCTCTCGAACCATGCAGTTTCATTTGATTGAAGCACCTATGCCTGGGTTTCAGGCAGTATCTCCCGTTTCGTTCGATTCTGAGATGCTATTCCATTACAGTTGGAGAGCCTCTGCAATGCAGTTCCAGTTTAGGGGGAATAACGAGTGGGGGGCTGAGAGGTGAATAGGAATTTGAACTGAGGAGTCAGGCGTGCTAGGATAGTCGGCGCAGATGTGCATAGCCATTGTGCCGGGGTGGCGTACTAGTTAGTGCATCTGGCTAGTGGCGGCCGACCTAGGTTCGAATACTGGCCTTGGTACAAATTTTAATTCGTCACTTAAGTCTCATTATACGAGGGTAAATTATTATCCGCAATTTAGTTATACAGGGTGATTCAAAAAGAATACCACAACTTTAGGAATTTAAAACTCTGCAACGACAAAAGGCAGAGCTAAGCACTATCTGTCGGCGAATTAAGGGAGCTATAAAGTTTCATTTAGTTGTACATTTGTTCGCTTGAGGCGCTGTTGACTAGGCGTCAGCGTCAGTTGATGCTAAGATGGCGACCGCTCAACAGAAAGCTTTTTGTGTTATTGAGTACGGCAGAAGTGAATCGACGACAGTTGTTCAGCGTGCATTTCGAACGAAGTATGGTGTTAAACCTCCTGATAGGTGGTGTATTAAACGTTGGTATAAACCTGAACGTCAACTACCCGAGGCGATGGATCGGCCGCCAGGGAGCCCGTGACAGAGCACTTCATCACTGGCCTCCAAGAAGCCCTGATCTTACCCCCTGCGATTTTTTCTTACGGGGGTATGTTAAGGATATGGTGTTTCGGCCACCTCTCCCAGCCACCATTGATGATTTGAAACGAGAAATAACAGCAGCTATCCAAACTGTTACGCCTGATATGCTACAGAGAGTGTGGAACGAGTTGGAGTATCGGGTTGATATTGCTCGAGTGTCTGGAGGGGGCCATATTGAACATCTCTGAACTTTTTTTTGAGTGAAAAAAAACCTTTTTAAATACTCTTTGTAATGATGTATAACAGAAGGTTATATTATGTTTCTTTCATTAAATACACATTTTTAAAGTTGTGGTATTCTTTTTGAATCACCCTGTATTTTTGCTTATTTTGGTAGTATAGTCCTTTTACGTTGATGGCGCATGCTTTGTTTATTTTTCCTTATATCTTTGCAATTTTTAAGCTGCTACGTTAGTTTCGTCATCGCTGCCGTGCTTTTAATCATGGCTGCTCCGCTGTCTATTTGCATCAAAGAAGAGCAACGTTCAGTGATCCGTTTTTTTGTGGTCGGAAGGCGTATCAGGGGCCGAAATTCATCGAAGACTTCGGTACAGTACGGGAACAGTGTTTTGCCACAACGGAGTGTCTACGAATGGATTGAAAAATTCCGAAATTGTCGCACAAGTGTTACACACGATGAAGGAGCCGGACGGCCGTTTACCGCCAGAAATGAAGAAACCATTGAGCGTTCACGTGAAATGATTCTCTTAGACAGACCATTAACTATTGACGAAGTGGCACATCATCTGCAAATTAGTCGCGGTTCTGCCTACGAAATCATCCACAACAGACTTGGGTTTCATAAAGTTTGTGCAAGATGGGTCCCAAAACAACTCACACAGTTGCATAAACAAACGCGCTTGGACATCTGCAAAAAAACATTCGGATCGCTATGGTAACAAAGGAGAAAACTTCTTAGACAAGTTCATTACTGGTGACGAAACATGGATCCATCATTACGAGCCGGAGAGTAAACGGCAGAGTTCGAAATGGAAACATCCAAATTCGCCGTCCAAGGAAAAGTTTAAGACCCAACCGTCCGCAGGAAAACTGATGCTTACGGTTTCTTTGGGACGCACAAGATCCAGTACTGGAACATTATGGGGAAAGGGGCACAACAATAAACAGTGTAAGTCACAGTGAGATGCTTACTGCCAGGCCAAAGCCTGCTATTCGAAGCAAACGCCGACGATTGCAGTCAAAAGGTGGTGTGTTGATGCACGACAATGCCCGTCGCATACCGTTGCCCCGCATACTGTTGCCCACACTGCTGAAACGCTCCACAAACTCAAATTTGAAGTACTGTATCATCCTCCATATAGTCCCGATCTTGCCCTGACTATCACTTGTTTGGTCCACTCAAACAGGCATTAAGGGGCCGTCGAATTGCCTCGGACGAAGCAGTGAAAGAAGCGGTGCATTCCTCGCTCGCAGCTCAACCGGGAACCTTCTTTTATGAGGGCATCAGGAAGGTTGTACAACGATGGACCAAGTACGTTTAAACGCGAGGAGACAATGTCGAAAAATGATGTTCTTGTAAGTTTCCTATTTGATTACAATAACATTTTATAACTACTTTGCGGAAAATAATTGACTTACCCTCGTAGATGTTGGAGACTTAAAAACGTCTCTGGAACCATATAGCATCATTTCTGGTAAGAAGTTAATAGAAGTTCCTGAAATATTGTGCTACCTATGAACGCTGATCGTTAGGTGGATAGAGCGAATAACTAACAAGTAGGATGTAGACCGAACTGGAGAAGAAAAGAAATTTATGACATATCTTGACCAAAAGAAGGGACTGGTTGATAGGGCGCATCCTGTAATATCAAGGAATTGTTCGTTTGTTAACGGAGGGAAGTATGGCGGGTAAAAATTGTAGCGGGTTATCGAGGCTTAAGTACAGTAAGAAGGTGCAAATGGAAGTGACAGTAGTTATTCAGAGATGAAGAAACCTGCACAGCACAGGCTAAATTGAAGAGTTGCAAGTAACCAGTCTTCGGACTGAAGGCAACAACAATAATAACGAAAATTTTACAGCTACCCTGATAAAACTGAATTTAAAAAATTCTAAAATACGGAGCTGTACCTGTTCTATCACCTATGAGCGTCATTTATCTGTAAAAAAAATATGCAGTTGTGTATAATGGATGTAAATGTAAATATCGTATGGCTTTGTCGGCTCGTATATCCCACTGGGTCAGTTCAGCTTCTGTAGTACGTCCCAACGCTTGATCCAGGTGCCAAGTCATAGAAAAAGTCTTTCAAACATGCGTTAGTAGATGACATATGGTCTTTGTGCCTAGTTGGCCAACCCTCTGGAGTTCTAAATTGTGATAATAATGCTATTATTTACACAAAAAAGCGTCGTTGCCAGTTTCGAACGAACATATACGAGCTGTGGCTGTAAAATAACGGGACTGATACTTCAGAGAGTATGTACGTATGTGCCAAAGATGAACTTCATGCAATATTGCGCCAAAAGGGCACAGCAAAGTGTACAGTGGGCAGCGAGTACCTCATTGATTTTAGACTACGCATCCGTTGCTACTGGCAAGTTTGGTTGTGTCAGTCAGTAGCAACGGATACATAGTGTAAAATTAATGAGGATACTCGTTGCCCACTGTACACTTTGCTGTGCCATTTTGGCGGCATGTTGTATGAATAGTTGCGGTTAGTAGGCGAGTCAGCCCGAAAGCGGTAACCACTACAGCTGAATTTTATATCAGTGAAGCTAAGACAGACGAAATAAAAAAAATTATCCAATTTCCTCCGTCTTCTGAATGGTTTCATGTGGCACGCCACGAATATTGCACCTCTACCAACTTCATCTTAGACTAGCACGTGCACCATTATCCTCCTTTATTATTTTAATATATTTCAATGTCTGTCTTCACATAATGTTTCTACACTATGTAGTTCTCTCTGGTCCCATGGAAGTTATTTTCTAATTCCTAACACTTGTTCTATTACCTTGCGCCTTTCTCTTGTCAGCTATTTCCACATTTCCCTCTCCTGCCGGTACTGTAGAGAACAACCTTATTACTTGCTTATCATTCCACCTAATTTTTAACATCCTTCAACAGCACCACATGTCAAACGCTTTTTTGAACAAGTTCAAGTCCCTAGTTCACTAAGATGCAGTGCTGTGCTCCGTAAGAACATTATCGGAAATTTATTCCTTGGAAACAGCCCAAGAACGGAAGCAAACAAGGAGGGCATAAAAAGCAGAGTAGCAGAGGTAAAGAAGGTATTCCTGGCCAAAAGAAGCTTCAAGTATCAAACGTAGGATTTTTGATACTAGTAAACTTCTTACGACCAGGAATATCGCCTTTTCATCTGCTAGTTTGCTTTTTACATCCTCCTCGCTTGCTTCCGATCTTGTGTTATTTTACTTCCAAGGTAGCAGATTTACTTAATTTAGTCTTCTTCGCGGTCACAAATTTTGAGTTTATCACCAATCTTATTTAATGAAACCCAATGTATTACGCGAAATGTATTCAAAGTTGCGACTATGAAGAACTATCCGCTGCATAATGGAATGACGACATTGAAAATTTGTGCCGGACCGGGACTCTAAACCGTGTATCCCGTTTATCGGGAGGGATCGCCTTATCATTAGGCTATCCGAGCACGATTCACGGCCACACCCAAACTTCCATATGTCGTCAACCATTTGTCTACAACCTGTTCTCGTACATCCATTATGTATATTCCCGTACAGGTGAGACATTTTACTTTAAAGTCCGAAGAAACATTACATCGTAATTCGGAATAACCCAGGCAATATAATATCTTATTTATCCACCGACACCGAGTAAGCGACTTTCACGTAAAATATCTCCACTGTGCAGGAATATACATAATGGATGTCCGATAACAGTTGGTAGACAAATGGTGCACGACATATGGAATTGCTCGGATAGTCTAATGATCAAGCGACCACCCACAATAAGTGGGAAATCCGAATACGAATCCCGGTCCGGCACCAAGTTTCACTGTCGTCATTCCATTATGCAGCTGATATTGTTCATATTCGGAACTGCGAATACATTTAATGTATTTCATAACGGCTGTAGCTGCCGCAGTGCCTGTCCCATCGGACATGCATGCATTTCCAAAGAAACATTGCGCCGTAATTCGGAATAACACACGCACTGCAATATCGCATCCTATCTGCTACTCCTCATAACTTTCGCGTCTCTTCGGTTACTCTCAATACATACTGTGTGCTCATTACTCTCTTCATTCTATTCAGCTGGTTCTGTAAGTCGTCTTCATTTTCAGTGAGGATACCAGTACCATCAGCGAAACTAACAAACGATATCATTTCACACTGAATTTTGATCCCGCTTGAACGGGTATTTTATTTCCGTCATCGCCTTTTCGATTCAAATGGCTCTGAGCACTATGGGACTCAACATCGTAGGTCATCAGTCCCCTAGAACTTAGAACTACTTAAACCTAACTAACCTAAGGACATCACACACATCCATGCCCGAGGCAGGATTCGAACCTGCGACCGTAGCGGCCGCGTGGTTCCAGACTGTAGCGCCTAGAACCGCATGACCACACCGGCCGGCTCGCCTTTTCGACGTATAGACTGAACAGAAGGGGCGAAAGACTACATCCCTGTCTTAAACCTTTCCAAGCCAAGCACTTCGCTCTCCGTATTGCATTCTTACTGTTCCCCCTTTGTTCTTGTGCATATTGCATATTACCTGTCTATCCGTTGTTAAATCCTGCCTAGTCGTCGAATATGGGTTGTCTTCTTTCTCGGATCGCTAGACAACAATTCCAGCAAATCGTATTAATGTGTTTTGTTACAAGAAAGTAAATGACAATACCTAACTTTGAGAATTATACATATGTGTCGCAAGCAAAGGGCGATAGACAAAATAAACAAGTTTCTTCAGAATATACAATGCCTAATACAAGTGAAGTAATACAGTTGAGACTGAAGTTAAAATCTTTTGGGTTATTAGGCCGCGTCATGTTTCCTCTAAAATGTTCGGCGTTTCGACCCCTCTGTTGGGATCTTCCTCAGGATCTTCTGGTGTCCACTACTGCTAGAACACTGTCAGAGACGAGTGTCGCGTCCACTTATAAAGGGGGAGTTTTTTGGCGTTCGTGCTGGAGAAGTGATAGTATTGGTTAGAATTCAGACTGCAGACTTACATAATACAGTTGAGGCTTCACTACAACTGGACCGCAGCCAGTCGGGCGTGGCGATTATGTCCTCTTTGCATAGAGGCCGCTGCTGTCGCGTTGTTGTCGTGAAGAGGGGGCCGATCGGCGTGCAATTGGCTGACTCTTCTTCGCAGCCCTGTCCGCTCTCTCCTTCCCGACTGGCGTGACGGCGCTTGATTTTAGGCCGTAACAACCATGAAGCTTAAAGTTATTTATTTATTATTATTATTATTATTATTTTTTTTTTTTTGCAGAAATCGAATATCTTGGGGCACTTCTACATTTTATAGGTCGATAAATCCTATGAACGTCTCTCAATTATTAGAAGTCTGGTTCCCGTCATCAAGTACAACGTCGAAACTATCTGGGGACTTTAGCTTTCCGAAAGCGAAAGTGATCGTCAGCTGACAGTTCTTTCTTTTCGATTCCTCTGTAATACGCGGCACGATGCTGTAATTGCATCAACAGTTTGTGTCCGCGTAGTGCTAGACGTCTAGAACTAGGGCAGTATACTGGATACGGCCCCCTGACATGATTTCCTTCCTCCTCTCTCTTGCTTTGCATACGGTCTTTTTACTTTAGCTTATCTCGTCCAACACCAGCGCGCTGTTTTCATCTCATTCAGAATCGCAGATTTGTAACTTGCACGATACTGTAGAAGAGGAAAGCGTCAGCTCTTTCAGCCTATATTAATACGTCAGCACATGTTGGATTTGAAGAGGGAGGAAACAATTTCGGAATGGTTTCCCCCCTCCCCTCGTATGATTACTCCTGGTCCTTCGCTCCCCAGCAGCCGAGACACACGCCTCCCCCATGTGCCTCACGTGTGGGGTTCTTTATACTGCGCCACTGCCTCGAGTTCTCTTTCACAACCCTCCACGTCACCCTTTCATTCATCTCACGTCTACGCGTACCCGGCGCACTTACTGTCTTCATTCCAGCAGGGTCGAAGAAATGTCTGTCAGTATTATCAGTAATGTTGAGTAGAGAGGGGAGACGAGGAGAGTTGGCGTATCAGTTTTGATTTTTATATTTTTCCCTCTAATACTTACTGCTTATGTAACCGGTGCTGCTGATTGAATTTCTCTTTCGTTATTAATTTATTATGGAAACATCAAATAAAACTGTGAGGTGAATTCGTAAAAAATGATGTACGCACGTGTCCAGACTATGCCATCATACTCCAGACGTGGAGCAACTTGGCAGACCCCTGCGGTAAGTTGGCTGGGATGGCGGTTACTGACATCTGAGATATAAACGTTGGTAACTACAGAACATTTAACAAAACGCTGAAAAAATGACATGCGGGTTAAGTTTCGATATTAAAATTACATGAAGTAAAAACGTCTATAAACAAGATTTACGTAAAAAACAGAAAAGAACAAGAACCTCATCAATCATAGTTTCATGTTCACCAAGAAAGCAGGTCTGTCGTTCATTGCAACTGGTGATTTTATTTTATGCACAATATTGTTGCGGTTGCACTGGGAATATCAGACAATTTTCAAAGTTTATTTTCGTTTACCATGGACAAAACGAATTTTTTATCATCATTGATTTCCACTGTCGTTCCAAATAATTACGAAGCACTGTACTTCACCACAAAGAATTCATCCATGTAATAACGCTCAGAATTACATATCCAAACTACATTAAGATATTTTCATTTGGAGTCGGTATAAGTGATCACACTTGAAATGCTGAAGGCTTGGCCTCGCCTTTCCCTTCAGTGTCCGTGCCTATCGGAAACGCAGGCTATGCTCAGAATTAACATACCTGCTGATACATCATCTTTAGACTTTCAAAGAGGAATCTATATTTTGCAGATAAAATTGAGACTACGTTGTGCAGGTAAAACAATCTGACTTCGGGGTCTGTAGCCTTTCGCAACTTTGAAGGCCGCCCATAACATCGTGTGCAGATGTCTTTTTCAACCGCCTGCTGAAGATCAGTGTTTCTGATGTCTGTTAGGGACGTACCGGGTGATGTAATTAAGCTGACGGCGTTCTGAGGGCTGCAGTGCGGGCTTATACTTTGCAGGATGTTGAAAAAACGGAGGTACGTTCAGTAACCGGTCTCGTGGAGTATGCTGAAAAAATAATAGTCCCACCCTCTACCACCAGGTGAAAATATATCAGTATAAGCAGACAGAATGTGAAATGTTGCCCTCCTAGACGTCATCATGCTATATGTTGCTTGGCGATGTGTGTTGATTTACTTTGTGAAGTGACTGTTGGTGCCGGCCGGAGTGGCCATGCGGTTAAAGGCGCTACGGTCGCAGGTTCGAATCCTGCCTCGGGCATGAATGTGTGTGATGTCCTTAGGTTAGTTAGGTTTAAGTAGTTCTAAGTTCTAGGGGACTGATGACCTTAGAAGTTCAGTCCCATAGTACTCAGAGCCATTTGAACCATTTGACTGTTGGTGTAAAGGGTACCGTGTCTCCCTTTTTCTGCACCCACTCCACATTCTGACAGGCTACAGCGCCATACTTTCACCTGGTGGAAGAAAGTGGAACTACTATTTTCTTTTTCAGCATACTTTGTTTGAGCATCCTGCGATGTATAAGCCCGCACTCCAGCACTCGAGACTGTCAGTTTAATTATATGCACATGGTATTTCATTTCCCTCCGACAACACATGTATATCTGGGAGGCAAGCCCCGATATTGTCCCGAGATTTCAGGTCCTGGATGATGTGCTGGATGATGTGCTGGACGGCCGCGCTTGTTGTTGTTTTCGTTGTTGTTGTTGTCATCGTCGTCGTCGTCGGTGGTGGTGGTCGTTGTCTTCAGTTCGAAGACTGGTTCGTGCAGCACTCCATGCTAGCCCATGCTGTGCAAGGCTCAAGTTGTACTACAAATTTCTTTTCTCTCCACTTGTATTCAGTACATCGCCTCGATCAGCATTGTTCTGTAACATCACATTTCAAGAGTTTGTATTCTCTTTTGTTTGAACTACTTATCATCGAGTTTCACTTCTGTGCAAGCTACAATGCAGACAGATACTTACAGAAAAAGACATTCTAACACTTAAGCTTATACTAGACGCTCACAGATTTCTCTTTTACAGAAACGCTTTTCTTTTTATGGCCAGTCTGCGTTTTATATCTACCCTACATCAGCCATCATCAGTTATTTTGCTGCACAAATACGAAAACTCAAATACTACTTTTAGTTTATTTATCTAGTTTATTTATTTATTAAACCTGATCTGATTAGGGGCATCAAACCCTTATTTACATCGTACCAGGGTTTCAGGCTTGTAACACCATAATTACATAAAAAATAACAGTTTTAAAATGACAAATAGTATTAAAATGGTTTGAGTATCGATAGTGACAATGTGAGTAAATAATACTGTCTGTGAACTACTAAAGCTAATGCTGGCAGTGCTTGTATAACAACAACAATAATAATAATAATAATAATGACATTAATAACAATGATGATAGCGGCAGGTATAAAAAGCATGTCTAGTTGCACAAAATAGATGCTTTCTCATGTAGCGAGGTCTAGAAAAGGAAATTTAAGGTTACTGCACTAGTTAAGAATACTGGGAAAGACGGAAGGTCTAATTGAAAAGAAGAATGTACAGGGGTAACAAGTGCGTACAACGACAATGACAATCATTATAGTTGCTTTAGTACATATGTCCTTAACTGTCTTCTGAAGTTGGGGATGTTATTCAGTTCTCCAATATTATAAGGGAGGCTATTCCAGAGCCGGGTTCCTGCTACTGAGAAGGACGTCGAGAACTTGGCTGAGCGATGGAGTGGTACAGAAAGTATTTTAAATCTGATGGGGACGGATCTTTCATAGTAGAGAGGACAGAGGCTATGGAAATCTCTGCGCTTGTCGACACGCAGCCAGGATAGTTGTGCATATGATGGTGAGATATGATTAAAGAGCCGAGCACCACACAAATCATTTCCTAATCAAATTTCTTCAACATTGCCTGATTTAATTCGACGAAGTTCCAGTAACATTGTTTTATATTTGATGACGTTCACCTTTCAACCTCTTTTCAAGACCTCTCCGTTACGTTCAACTACTCTTCCAAGTCTTCTGGTGTGTCTGACAAAATTAGAGATGGGTCGTTCGCGAACTAACGGGTCCAAAGGAAAAATTCACCAAGACGAACGGAACGAGCGAGGAACGAAGTCTAAGGAACGGTCTTTCATAGTTCACTTCGGTCGCGGCTTTCTGCTTATAGTTCCCGGGAACGGTAAACGGTCGGTCTCGTTCCCGCAACGGCACGTCGCCGGTCTCGTTCCAGCCTCGGTCCCGTTCCCGCCTATCTCGGTCTCGGTCTCGCTCGGCCGGACTCGTCCTTCTTCGCGTGGCCACTCGTCGCAGTTCCACTGCCGACTTCTCATAGTTCAGTATCGAGTTGTTCGTTTCGTACGCGCATTGTAGATAAACCTTCTTTGAGCTCTGAATTTCTGGTTCTTTTCGTATTCTATTCAGAGTCCACGACTGGTAATTAAAATGTATTTTATAATTACGTAAATTACATAAAAATTACGTGGTATTTCAGGTAACAAATCGGCGTATCAGCTTACTTCACTATTTCGATAAACAGCAGAAGAGATACTTGTAAAAAGGCAAGATTTTTTGCTATTGCTCATGCAAAGGACGTCGGCACGGCAATTTTCCGTCTTTTTTTATCCAAGGTAAAAGAACATGTTCATTGTTATGGAAGGCAGGCAGACTTACAACCGAATGAAGCCAGCGCTTCGTAATCGAGTGTATGGTGTCACTTTTTGTAAAGAGAGTATAACTCCTACATATTATTTCAGTTGTACAGGGTGGCGCCCGAAAAATCGGCCCCGAGTACTAGACTGCTCATTGTCGCTTACCGATCGCCATCTGTTGTTTCGAAGTTGTTTGCATTAGTTTATTTGTTAGTTCTTCACTGCCTAATTATTACATGTTTATCTATTCTGCTCGTAGCGGTCAACAAATCGTGCGTAATTGGCGAGCAGTCTGTACTTGGGGCCGATTTTCGTGCGCCACCTTATATTGTTTCACTGCGATCAGCCACATAACGCTGCAGTTGGCTAAACGAGATTTTTAGCAGAATCACGAAAACTACAAGTGTGTGAGAATTCTGTTATGAATAAAAATTCTGTACTCCAGGGGAGAGGCAAGTGCCCCCTCTTGGCGCCTTCCATCTTCAGTCATCTATGCTAATTTTTAGTTTTTCATAAGAACCATATACCAAACACAATGAACGGCGAACGAGTAAAAATGAACGGTTCCCAAAAACGGGCGATCACCAATGAACTAGTTCCCAAGGATGAACGAGTTTGCCCATCTCTAGACAGAATTAAATAGTTCATATGGCTCTGAGCACTATGGGACTTAACTTCTGAGGTCATTAGTCTCCTAGAACTTAGAACTACTGAAACCTAACTAACCTAAGGACATCACACACATCCATGCCCGAGGCAGGATTCGAACCTGCGAGCGTGGCGGTCGCGCTGCTCCAGACTGACGCGCCTAGAACCGCTCGGCCACTCCGGCCGCCTAGACTGACAAATCTCAATATGCTTTCCAAATTTCTCCCAGGTTTCCTTTACCACATGCTCGGAGAGCAGGTTGAATAACATCCGTCAGCAGTTACAGCAGCATTAAGAAGAGAGCGATGCACCGTCAGATACGGAGGCACAAAGGTCCTGCTAACACAGCAGTAGACTTATTGCGATCTGGAGTGCCCCAGGGAAGTGTGGTAGGTCTGCTGTTGTTTTCTCTCTACATAAATGATCTTTTGGATAGGGTGGATAGCAGTGTGCGGCTGTTTGCTGAGATGCTGTGGTGCACGGGAAGGTGTCGTCGTTGAGTGACTATAAGAGGATACAAAATGACTTGGATAGGATTTGTGATTGGTGTAAAGAATGGCAGCTAACTCTAAATGTAGAGAAATGCAAATTAATGCAGGTGAATAGGAAAAAGAATCCCGTAATGTTTGAATACTCCATTAGTAGTGTAGCGCTTGACACAGTCACGTCGATTAAATATTTGGGCGTAACATTGCAGAGCGATATGAAGTGGGACAAGCATGTAATGAAGGCGGATAGTCGTCTTCGGTTCATTGGGTAGAATTTTGGGAAGATGTGGTCCATATGTAAAGGAGAACGCTTATAAAACACTAATACGACCTATTCTTGAGTACTGCTCGAGCGTTTTGGATCCCCATCAGGTCAGATTGAGGGAGGACATAGAAGCAATTCAGAGGCGGGCTGCTACATTTGTTACTGGTAGGTTTGATCATCACGCGAGTGTTATGGAAATGCTTCAGGAACTCTGGTGGGAGTCTCTGGAGGAAAGGAGACCTTTTCGTGAATCGCTACTGACAAGGGAACCTCCTCATCGCACCCCCTCAGATTTAGTTATAAGTTGGCACAGTGGATAGGCCTTGAAAACCTGAACACAGATCAATCGAGAAAACAGGAAGAAGTTGTGTGGAACTATGAAAAAAATAAGCAAAATATACAAACTGAGTAGTCCATGCGCATGATAGGCAACATCTAGGATAGTACGAGTTAAGGAGCGACGTGGTCCCGTGGTTAGCGTGAGCAGCTGCGGAACGAGAGGTCCTTGATTCAAATCTATCCTCGAGTGAAAAGTTTACTTTCTTTATTTTCGCAAAGTTATGATCTGTCCGTTCGTTCATTGACGTCTCTGTTCACTGTAATAAGTTTAGTGTCTGTGTTTTGCGACCGCACCGCAAAACCGTGCTATTAGTAGACGAAAGGACGTACATCTCCAATGGGAACCGAAAACATTTGATCGTAAGGTCATAGGTCAACCGATTCCTCCACAGGAAAACGTCTGATATATTCTATACGACACTGGTGATGGCATGTGCGCCACAGGAATATGTTGTCGACCCACCTTGTACACTTGGCGAATGGGTAAAAAGATTCTTCTACCTTGTCCGATTTAAGTTTTCTTGTGGATGTGATAATCACTCCCAAAAAAGACAGATAATAAGAAATTAAACTTTTCACTCGAGAGAAGACTTGAACCAAGGACCTCTCGTTCCACAGCTGCTCACGCTAACCACGGGACCACGGCGCTCCTGAGCTCACACCATCCTTGATGTTGCTTATCTTGAGCATGGACTACTCAGCTTGTATATTTTGATTATTTTTTTCATAGTTCCGTACAACTTCTTCCTGTTTTCTCGATTGATCTGTGTTCAGTTTTTCAAGGCCTATCCACTGTGCCAACTTATAACTAAATCTGAGGGGGGTGCGATGGGGAGGTTCCCTTGTGAGGAAATTTAGAGAACCAGCATTTGAGGCTGACTGCAGTACGATTTTACTGCCGCCAACTTATATTTCGCGGAAAGACCACAAAGATAAGATAAGAGAGATTAGGGCTCGTACAGAGGCATATAGGAAATCATTTTTCCCTCGTTCTGTTTGGGAGTGGAACAGGGAGAGAAGATGCTAGTTGTGGTACGAGGTACCCTCCGCCACGCACCGTATGGTGGATTGCGGAGTATATATGTAGAAGTAGATGTAGAGTATCCTCCCGCATTGGTTCCCTGGGCTGTAAGTGAAGCGGCTGACGTCTGTGGGTGGCAGCGTGGGAGGCGGTGCGTAGGCCGGTGCAGCGGGCGCCACGTGGGCAGACGGCGTGGCGCGGGTGGCGTATCGAGCGGAGTGGCTCTGCGTGGCGTGCCTCATTGTTGTTCAATATGTCACGTGCCGTGGGACCGGGCGGGCGCCGCGTGCAAGGCAGAAAGGCGCCGCATGAAGCGCGATAGGCGGCCACGTACCGTCTCGTTGCGAGAACCGTATGTCAACACATGCTGGGTCATTCTTACTAACGTTTAAACACCATTGAAACGACGCAAATGACGCTGAGACAAGTAATATTAGAAAAAAGGGGTGATATATAGCGGGAGATACCCTAAAAGTGTATGTAAATGTTTATTTTCACGGCGTATATACTTAATGAAAAGCTATAGGGTTTCCAGGCAGGTGGCGGTATTATAAAATCGCGACCTTTCGACGAGAGACATAGACTACTGGCCATTAAAACTGCTACACCAAGAAGAAATGCAGATGATAAACGGGTACTCATTGGACAAATATATTATACTAGAACTGACATGTGATTACATTTTTACGTAGTTTGGGTGCATAGATCCTGAGAAATCAGTACCCAGAACAACCACCTCTGGCCGTAATAACGGCCTTGATAGGCCTGGGCATTGAGTCAAACAGAGCTTGGATGGCGTGTACAGGTACAGATGCCAATGCAGCTTCAAGACGATACCACAGTTCATCGAGAGTAGTGACTGGCGTATTGTGACGAGCCAGTTGCTCGGCCACCATTGACCAGACGTTTTCAGTTGGGGAGAGATCTGGAGAATGTGCTGCCCAGGGCAGCAGTCGAACATTTTCTGTATCCAGAAAGGCCCGTACAGGACCTGCAACATGCAGTCGTGCATTATCCTGCTGAAATGTAGGGTTTCGCAGGGATCGAATGAAGGGTAGAGCCACGGGTCGTAACACAACTGAAATGTAACGTCCACTTTTTAAAGTGTCGTCAGTGCGAACAAGAGGTGACCGAGACGTGTTGTCAATGGCATCCCATACCATCACGCCGGGTGATACGCCAGTATGGCGATCACGAATACACGCTTCCAATGTGCGTTCGCCGCGATGTCGCCAAACACGGATGCGACCATCATGATGCTGTAAACAGAACCTGGATTCGTCCGAAAAAATGCCGTTTTGCCATTCGTGCACCCAGGTTCGTCGTTGAGTACACCATCGCAGGCGCTCCTGTCTGTGATGCAGCGTCAAGGGTAACCGCAGCCACATTCTCCGAGCTGATAGTCCATGTTACTGGAAACGTCGTCGAACTGTTCGTGCAGATGGTTGTCTTGCAAACTTCCACATCTGTTGACTCAGGGATCGAGACGTGGCTGCACGATCCGTTACAGCCATACGGATAAAATGCCTGTCATCTCGACTGCTAGTGATACGAGGCCGTCGGGATCCAGCACGGCGTTCCGTATTACCCTCCTAAACCTACCGACTCCATATTCTGCTAACAGTCATTGGATCTCGACCAACGCGAGCACCAATGTCGTGATACGATAAACCGCAATTCCGATAGGCTACAATCCGACCTTTATCAAAGTTGGAAACGTGATGGTAAGCATTTCTCCTCCTTACACGAGGCACCACAACAACGTTTCACCAGGTAACGCCGGTCAACTGCTGTTTGTGTATGAGAAATCGGTTGGTAACTTTCCTCATGTCAGCAAGTTGTAAGTGTCGCCACCGGCGCCAACCTTGTGTGAATGCTCTGAAAAGCTAATCATTTGCATATCACAGCATCTTCTTCCTGTCGGTTAAATTTCGCGTCTGTAGCACGTCATCTTCGTGGTGTAGCAATTTTAATGGTCAGTGGTGTATTTTCACGGCGTATATAATTGATGAAAAGCTATAGGGTTTCCAGGCGGGTGGCGGTATTATGAAACCGCGACCTTTGGACGAGTGAAATATCATCTTCTAGCGCGTGGCCAACTGTCGAGATTTTGCGGATGCCACCACAGTTATATCTGCGGTGTGTCCCCCTGCACTTGGCTTCTGGAGGCTGGGTAGGAGAGGCCGACGGGTGGGGGTGAAATCGCGGTGGTGGGGGTAGCGGGCGCGTCGTTCGCATCTCTGCCTGAGCCGGTAGCAGTTACAGCAGCATTAACAAGGAAGCGATGCACCGTCAGATATGGAGACGCAAAGGGCCTGCGAACATAGCAGTAGACGTAATGCGATTATTCTCCGGCATTTTTGCCTTGGGCTGGTAAGTGAAGCGGCTGACGTCTGTGAGTGGCAGCGTAGGAGGCGGTGCGTGGGCTGGTGCCGTGGACGCTACGTGGCTAGACTGCGTGGCGCGGGTGGCGCATCGAACTGCCAGGATGCTCTGACAGAGATGCGAACGGCGCGCCCGCTATCCCCACCATCGCGACTTCACCCCCCACCCCGTCCACCTGCCTCTCAATACCCAGCCTCCCGGAGACAGGTGGAGGGGAGCACACCGCAGATATAAGTTTCATCAGCCCCGAAAATGGATGGCAATTGTTGAACATGTGATGTCACTAGATGACATACCACGTCACACGTTCAGTGATTGAGCGTATCAATCTGTCTCACCTGATCATCCCAACCCAAGTCTTCTCGTCGGCGTGACTCGGGACCCACGTGCGCAAGTTTAGAGCATGGAGCTCTGGGTTCGAGTCTTGCGTCTGGCAGGCAGTATTTTCCTCATTGCGTTTGACAGGTATTTGTTTACATTGAGGTAAGATGGATTGTTTTATTTACTGGTCTCATGATCTCTGCTGGTTTATTGCAAAATGCGGTACAATAAAAACCTACCGTACTGTGTTACAAGCAAATGAGGAAGGTAATTTCGCAGTACAGCTAATTTAGCAGTATTTTGTTATAAGCTAGCTGCGATGATCCTATTCAGTGTAGTGCTTCCTGGTCGTACCAACAGATGGCATGACAGTGTATTCTCCGGCAGCGCTACATGTGCGGACTGAACAAGTAACTGTTGTGTGGCACACAGCACGGTGAAGTCAAGTGACTGTTTATCTTCATAGTTGTGAATCAAAAATGGTTCAAATGGCTCTGAGCATTATGGGACTTAACATCTGAGGTCATCAGTCCCCTAGAACTCAGAATTACTTAAACCTAACTAACCTAAGGACATCACACACATCCTTGCGCGAGGCAGGATTCGAACCTGCGACCGTATCGGTCGCGCGGTTCCAGACTGAAGCGCCTAGAACCGCTCGGCCACACTGGCCGGCCACTTGTCAGTCTATTTTGGGACTGTAATACGCAAGCAATGTACATTTTATTTATACACAGTAGGTACTATGAGACTTACAAATAATTTGGCTTATTTATTTTGTGAAATATGTGAAGACAGGGGCCTTAAGAAGTTAACGTTAGCGCTACGACAATCGAATTCCATCTCGGTTTACTCATTTGGAGCGTTGCTCTTACATCATTTCTACACCTTTCTGCAAGACGATTATAGCAAATATTATTGAAGGCAAGTATTTCACGCACGTAACCGATGTGAAGATAAAACAAGTGCATCACGGACACACTGGTCGTTTTGCTTCATACCCTACTATGACTGCTGCCAAAAACAACTGACTAAGGATCTATCCGCATGTGTGACAATTATTGCGAACATTCAAGTTCTGAAGATTAGGACTGATGCAATAGGATGAACGAAATTGTGTGTTGCGATGTTATCTTACCGCTACTGCTAAATAACCTTACCTGTTGCAAAGTTACCTTCCTGTGTATGCTTAAACATAATGTCTAGTTACGAACAGTGCCAATAATAAGAAGAATGTAACACGTTTATAAAATGTGGCTCACATATGTGGTTACTTAATAAAATTATCTGCAAGATTTTTGTTATTTTGCTCTAATGAAACAATATGTTTCTTAGAAAGTACTGCCAAATTGCCTTACCTCACTCTATAAGCTTCCGAACTGCGTCGTTACCAGTACGTTTTCTTTACTAAATAATGTCTGCAGGAACAGAAGGGACAAAAGGAAAGAGACACCAAACAAGAACAACTTTAGCTTGATTACAGCGAGGACAATAATTTTGCAACTTCTGCGTTTACAACAGATCACGTTTACAAAAGATATTCGAAATTTTCACAGGTGCTCGAATGCAAATATTGCATCGCTCAATCGTCCATTCACGCCCAAGCCACTGCACGTGAGGGGAGGTACGTCATCTGATGACGTCACATTTCTCATCCATTTTTAGGGTATTTTCCGCCATTTGCGACCCCCATGTGTCTTATATTACATCACTTGTGTCAGCGTATCTGCGTCGCTTCGGTGGTTCGTAGATGTCAATAGCAATTACCCTGCAGTGTTCGCTGCCAGTCGCGCAGTGTTTCTGCTTCGGCACTCGAGGCATAGACTGCCGAGTACATTGCCAGAGGTCGCCCGATAACATCGGCCGTGTGCTTAGTGACGTCCGATTTCTTCCGTCAGTTTCTGGCGTCACTGGTGCCACGACATTTCCATACTTACGAGGGAACCTCCCCATCGCACCCCCTCAGATTTAGTTATAAGTTGGCACAGTGGATAGGCCTTAAAAAACTGAACACAGATCAATTGAGAAAACAGGAAGAAGTTGTGTGGAACTGTGAAAAAATAAGCAAAATATACAAACTGAGTAGTTCATGGGAAGATAGGCAACATCAAGGAGACTGGGAACGCATGAGCGTCGTGGTCTCGTGGTAGCGTGAGCAGCTGCGGAACGAAAGGTTCTAGGTTCAAATCCACCATCGGGTGAAAAGTTTAATTTCTTATTTTCAAATAACTATGCAAAAATAAAGAAAGTAAAATTTTCACTCGAGGGAAGACTTGAACCAAGGACTTCTCATCCCGCAGCTGCTCACGCTAACCACGGGACCACGGCGCTCCTGTGCGCACGTCATCCTTGATGTTGTATTTGTTGCCCATGGACTACTCAGTTTGTATATTTTGCTTATTTTTTCATAGTTCCACCCAACTTCTTCCTGTTTTCTCGACTGATCTGTGTTCAGTTTATCAAGGACTATCCACTGTGCCAACTTATAACTAAATCTGAGGGGGGTGCGATGGGGAGGTTCCCTTGTTAGAGCCGTCCTACATTGCGGATTTGCCTATTAAAATGACGCTGAACGCATGTGGAGGAGTGCTACCTGTCTCGAGGAGAACCTGGCGAATATCGTTCGCAAAATAGTTCAAATGGCACTGAGCACTATGGGACTTAACATCTGAGGTCATCAGTCCCTTAGAACTACTGAAACCTAACTAACCTAAGGACATCACACACGTCCATGCCCGAGGCAGGATTCGAACCTGCGACCGTAGCGGTCGCGCGGTTCCAGACTGAAGCGCCTAGAACTGCTCGTCAACACCGTCGGCTATCGTGCGCACTTTCCGTACTTACTGGAACAACTACCAAAATTTCGGAAGAAAGACCGACACCAGCCGCAATCTGGCATCGAAATTATTCGACAGTGAAAGTTGAAAAGTTGTGCCGGACCGGGCCTCGAACCCTCTTCTCCCGCTTAACGTGAGCGGTTGCCTTAACCATCTCGGGCATCCGGACACTCTTCCCGCGCGACCCAAATTCTCAGCTGCTCACATGTTACTATTGTCCACTGTCCATTGACGTACTTGCACGCAGCGGGTCCTGTATTCCCGAAAGAGGCTTGGACCCTCTCGTGCATCCGCACTGAAGTTTTGAAGGCAGTCACGCGTACAGATGTACTGTGTGCTGTTCGGTAGACTCGTCCGTCAGAACACACACCGAACACGTGTAGTTATATAGTAACAACGCAAGTTTCATGAATATACGACAGTGAAGAGCGACGATTTGTGGTGACATTGAAGAACAATCCAACTTCGAAAAAGGCTTTTTAGCGGAAGAGTGGCCAGTCGTAATCACGCTGTACTTTTTTTCGTTGTATTGAACGACTTATTAAAAGAACTGGAGTTGCTCTATATCTGTTACTAACCCGAATTCTTCTAGACTACCTTTCAAAAGACCGAACAGAGTAGCCCAGCGGTTAACGCACTGGACTCACATTCGGGAGGACGACGGTTCAAACTCGCGTGCGGCCATCCTGATTTAGGTTTTCCGTGATTTCCTTTATCGCTTAAGGCAAATGCCGTGGTGGTTCCTTCGAAAGGGCACGGCCGCTTTCCTTCTCCTTCCTTCCCTAATCCGAGCTTGTGCTTCGTCTCTAATGACCCCGTTGACGACGGGGCGTTGAACACTGATGTACTCCTACCACTAAGAGGACCTTACGGACTGGTCCTCTTCGATTTCCTTCATACTTACACGACTTGAAGGCCAGCTGCCGGATGTCAGTTTCCTAAAGCACTACGAGGTAAATAAAAAACAAAGACAAATCTCCAAAAAAATCAACTTCCTAGATTAGTAAATTTACGAGCGCTGTTAAATGAAAAATAATTGTACTCTCTTAATGAATTCGTTGGTAGCTCAGAGCGTAGCAGTATCAGCACATCTAACTATAGTTGACTGTTTTTCTTTGATGAAGAAAGGACAGTAAACTTCACTGTCACGACCATCTTCGAAGGTTTGTCGTCGGCTTTCACTGACACGAATTCTATAGTTGTGTTTATTAACTTTACCATTTAAGTGAACAGTTGACTTACCACTAAATGTAATGTGTCCAATTAATTCTTCGACGTTATCCGACCGATGTAGCATGAGTGACAGACTTTGATTATTTAACATTATTTTATGTATGACGAAAAAAATCACAGTCGATAATATTACTCTTGAACGCTCTTCAGTGGTCCAAATACTTTTCAGTGGTCCAAATGTATCGAGTGATTCATCGCGAATTACAAGTCTAAAGCTGTGTCAAGTAGTAACAAATAAATATGGTACCGACCTGTTCATTTGGCGAATTTGGTACAGCACACAGGGCATACGGGCATACTTTTAGTGACTTTCCGATTAAAATGTGATGATCATGACTGTTGTTTAATAACTTTTGTGATGCTAATGTTAATGAACATAGGGGCTTGTATGAATGGTGTACATGTGAAGTAGTACGATACATTTACTAAAACGAAGTAATGGAAAAACTGTAGGTGGTCAAAGTTACCATGGACTTGGGTATACATTGACTGGCTTATACTTCCACCACGACTGTCAGCTACCACTCCATTTGTGACCAGTATTTGAAAACCACAATAAGACTTTGACCAACCAGAAATAAATAAATTGATCGAGAGTTTTCTTAAGTGCTTTATTAAACATCATGAAAAACTTATTATGGTAAATGAATCAGTGTCATCCAAGATCAAAATATTAATTTTAATGGAAAGTTCTAAAATAGAATACCATACACATAGCTCAAATTTAGCTGTGCCTAATACCTCCAATTTCATCCATCTTACACCTCAATCCTCGTTTCAAAATATCCATTGTAGTTGGAGTTAAGGTTATCTGGTCTTCATTTATCGAGACTGTATCTAGAACTTGTTGCCAAACCAACTTCATTCCTTGCTTCTCAAGATATTTGGCGTTATATGTTACCCACGAATCACTGCCTGTACCACAACAGCTTACAGTTTTAGCAATATATGATCGACATTTGCTTTTCTTAGTTGTAGACACATTAACAATTACATGTGAGTCTTTGTCTATAAATCGATGGTTAATGTACCTCTGCATGTCCTAAAGAACAGACACCATTTTGATTCAGCAGCCATAGACATTATAAATTAAAACGCAAAGGAATTACAAACGTTGGCTGTGGACGTGCATTGATTGATATCAATGGGAAAAGTTGAAAATGTGTGCTGGGCCAGGATTCGAACCCGGGTCTCCTGCTTAGTAGGCAGATCCTCTGCCTACAAAGCCATCTGGACACAGTGGTCGTCGCAACTGCACAGACTACCCTAGCACACCTCCGGGTCAGACCCAAATTCTCAACTTGTACACAATTACTAATGTTGTGCCCCTTGCCTGTTATACTTATCGCTCGCGGCATTTCGACGATTCCCGTAATAGTTAGAGTCCGTTGTGCATCTGCACGGAAGAGATCATTGGCCGTCTCGCCTTAATTGTACGCATGTATAAGGGTTCTGTTCTTTCAGACACCTTCTAGGATAGTCCGTGCAGCTGCTGTGAGCACTGTGTCCGGATGGCGTAGTGGTCAGCGCATCTGCCTAGTAAGCTGGAGCCGGGTTCGAATCATGGTCTGGCGCAAATTTTGAACTCTCCCCATTGATTTCAATCAATGCTCACTCGCAGCCAGTGTCTGTAATTCCTTTGTGTGTTAATGTATCTATTCCTTAGATTCACACTGTCATTGGCATCAACATTTTTGAATAAACTGCGTATCTGTAATCTTGGGGTAACAATTATCAGTGGTCAAAGCAACCCCGAAACAGAGAACTCGTGCACATTGTCTCAGTAATCGTAAAGTAGCGGCGGATATATACATGTGAACAATAAACTGGTCAGTGGCCTGTTTTTGTATGCAATTAAAGTCGCAACAGGTTCGCAAACTTTTGAGTAACATCATATACTAAATGCCCAAATGAGAGCCAGCAGAAAGGTGTAAAACTTTTGGTGATTAGTGGTCAAAGTTACCACTGCAGTCAAAGTATACCCGGTTTACGGTACCTTTATTAAAAGGTGGCAAAGACAATCCTCTTATCACGCCACAGGTAAGCTAAGTCGTTTCGCACAGGTCTTTTTTTTCCCCTTTTGAGTCATCAGTCTTCTCACTGGTTTGATGCGGCCAGCATCTCAGAGCAGCACTTGTAACCGACGGCCTCAATTATCTGCTGGATGTATTCCACTCTCTGCCTTCCTCTGTAGTTTTTACCCTCTGCAGCTGCCTCTGGTACCATGGAAGTCATTCCATCTTAACAGATGTCCTATCATCCTGTCCCTTCTCCTTATCAGTGTTTTTCACATGTTCCTTTCCTCTCCGACTCTGCGCAGAACCTCCTCATTCCTTACCCTATCAGTTCACTTAATTTTCAACATTCGTCTGTAGCACCACATTTCAAATGTTTCGATTCTCTTCCGCTTTTCCCACAGTCCATATTTCACTACCATCCAGTGCCGTGCTCCAAACGTACGTTCTCAGAAATTTCTTCCTCAAATTAAGTCCTATGTTAGATACTAGTAGACTTCTCTTGGTCAGGAATGCCCTTTTCGTCAGTGCTAGTCTGCTTTTGATGTCCTCCTTGCTCCGTCCCGTCATTATTTATTTTGCTGCCTAGGTAGCAGAATTGCTTAACTTCATCTACCTCGTAACCATCAATCCAGATATTAAGTTTCTCGGCGTTCTCATTTCTGCTACTTCTCATTACTTTCGTTTTTCTTCGATTTACTCTCAATCCATCCAGCAGATCCCATAATTCTTCTCCACTTTCACTCAGGATACCAATGTCATCAACGAATCGTGTCATTGGTATTTATTAACTTCGAATATCAAGTCCACTCCAGGACCTTTCCTTTATTTCCATCATTACTTCTTCGATGTACAGATTGAACAGTAGGGGTGAAAGACTACATCCGTCTCTGCGTCTCTGACACCCTTTTTAATCTGAGCGCTTCGTTCTTGATCGTCCACTCTTTATTCGCTTTTGGTTCTTGTACATATTGCGTATTACCGGTCTCTCCCTATAGTTTACCCCTATTTTTATCAGTATTTCGCACATCTTGCACCATTTTGCATTGTCAAACGCTTTTTGCAGGTCGAAAAATCCTATGAACGTGTCTCGATTTTCCTTCAGTCTTGCTTCCATTATCAACCGCAACGTCATAATTGCCTCTCTGGTGCCTTTACCTTTCCTAAAGCCGAGCTGATCGATATCTGCAGTAGCCACTGATAATTTAAATGAGAGTAGAGTATAGGGATGGTCGAAGTAGAAAGGATATAAAATGTAGACTGGCAATGGCAAGGAAGGGAGTGTGACAGGGTTGTAGCCCCTCCCCGAAGTTATTCAATCTGTATATTGAGCAAGCAGTAAAGGAAACAAAAGAAAAATTCAGAGTAGGTATTAAAATCAATGGAGAAGAAATAAAAACTTAGAGGTTCGCCGATGACATTGTAATTCTGTCAGAGACAGCAAAGGACTTGGAAGAGGAGTTGAACAGAATGGACAGTGTCTTGAAAGGAGGATATAAGATGAACATCAACAAAAGCAAAACGAGGATAATGGTATGTAGTCGAATTAAATCCGGTGATGCTGAGGAAATTAGATTAGGAAATGAGACACTTAAAGTAGTATGGGAGTTTTGCTATTTGGGGAGCAAAATAGCTGATGATGGTCGAAGTAGAGAGGATATAAAATGTAGACTGGCAATGGCAAGGAAAGCGTTTCTGAAGAAGAGAAATTTGTTAACATCGAGTATAGATTTAAGTGTCAGGAAGTCGTTTCTGAAAGTATTTGTATGGAGTGTAGCCATGTATGGAAGTGGAACGCGGACGATAAATAGTTTAGACAAGAAGAGAATAGAAGCTTTCGAAATGTGGTGCTACAGAAGAATGCGGAAGATTAGATGGGTAGATCACATAACCAATGTGGAGGTACTGAATAGAATTGGGGAGAAGAGGAGTTTGTGGCACAACTTGACAAGAAGAAGGGATCGGATGGTAGGACATGTTCTGAGGCATCAAGGGATCATCAATGTAGTATTGGAGGGCAGCGTGGAGGGTAAAAATCGTAGAGGGAGACCAGGAGATGAATACACTAAGCAGATTCAAAATGTTGTAGGCTGCAGTAGGTACTGGGAGATGAAGAAGCTTGCACAGGATAGAGTAGCATGGAGAGCTGCATCAAACCAGTCTCAGGAGTGAAGACCACAACAACAACAAGGGTAGAGTGGTGTGGAGAGGCTGCTGACGGAGGCTGTGCGTGTGTTGCAGCGGCGTGTTCCCGTGGCGGCGCGCGACGGCGGGCGGCGCCAGCCCGTGCTCCAGCCCCAGCCAGAGCCGCGCGCACAGCCCCGCGCCGCCGCCGTCGCCCTCGCCCGCCCACGCCGCCCCCGCCGCCGCCTCCGCGCTGCGGCCCGCCACGCCGGACGCCGCCAGGACCGCCCCGGCCACCGTGAGTACCCAACACTCACTCGCTCTCACGCACTGCGCATGCGCGCAGGGTACCTTTATGCTGCACCCTTCCTCCTTGCACACTGTCCACGTAGCTTCCCGATGATGAACAAACCCACTAAAGGGTAGGGATGGGAAAAACCGACCGCTGGAAACCCATACCGATATTTCAGTTCTGAATAACCGGTATTTTTCGCTATTTGCTTCGTCTAGGCTGTAACAGGTAGAACGTCCCCTTTGAAAATTATGAATGACTGTGCTGGAAAACCTCTACGTTATTTGATTTTCAAACAGCGGAGCAAAACTGAACGTACTCAAACATTTCTCTCTTTACTTACTCTGATCATCACTAAACTGACACACAATATTTTTAGCGCAACGTAATCTGACTTTCAATAATTCCCACAAAAGAATGGCCCTGACTAACAATAACTTATACCTTTCATGAATCACTTACCTCGCAAAAATCTTCGTCACTCGAACTACTGCAATACAGCGAGTGCCAATACTGCCAGCTAAATAAAAGATTCTAACTACTGAAGGCACTAACTACTGATAGACATAGTTAGCAAATGAAAGATTTTGATAGAGAACAAACAATGTATTTACCTTAATAATGTTCAAAAGTCATATTATATATATATATCACTTCATGATATCCGGTATTACAAATTTACTCTTTCTGGCGGACACACGTCCAGATCGTCCGCTCTTAAAATTCTGCCATCTCTCTCCCCACATCCACCACTGCTGGCGGCAACTGCGCAACGCTACGCGCTGTTCACATCCAACTGCCCAACACTACAATATCAAATATTCCAACAATGCAAACCAGCCACAGACTTCACACAGGACAGTTAGTGATTTTCATATAGAGCGCTACGTGTCGTTACCAACATAAAAACCTAAACAGCCTACTTACACAGGTACTTTTTTTTACTTTTTACTAATAACCAGATAAAAATAAAAATGTCAGTTAGCCGTTAGCAGCGGCGTTAGGAGTTTTGGTTTTTAAGTAAACCTTTTTTTTAAAACAACGAGTAATTTTTAGTCGTAAAATTTCCATTGCTTTGAAATACTGCGTTATTATAGAAAATGGGAAAAACTGTCAGTGTTACTTTAATGACAAAGCCGACAGAAATGAGCAAAAAACACATGCTGTGAGAATTGCTTCAGCTTTCCTGAGACAATAATGTACCTACGAGTGTCACACCAAAAGAAATGCACACTGTTTTTGTAAAAATACAGTTTTCATTCTGCACGTGTGAAAGTTTTACAGTGTGTAGATACATCCTTCCCGCTTGTTTTCTAACTTAGTTCAACTTGTTCCCGTGAGTGGCGGCGTCACAGCATGTCTTCAAGATGGCTGCTACACTTGACGTTCGTCAGATGAAGCAACGCGCTGTCATAGAATTCCTGTGCTGTGAAAACGAGACAGCGGGAAACATCCACAAGAGGTTGAAAAAGGTGTATGGAGATGCTGCTGTCGATCGCAGTACAGTTAGTCGGTGGGCAAGCAAGTTACGTGATGAAAGCGGGCACGGCAATATTGAGGATTGTCCTCGCAGCGGCAGGCCTCGTGCTGCACCCACTCCAGACAATGTGCAGAGAGTTAACGAATTGGTGACTGCTGACAGACGGATCACAGTGAACGAACTGTCACGCTACTTTGGGATAGGGGAAGGAAGTGTTTGCAGAATACTGGAAGTGTTGGCGTTAAAAAAGGTTTGTGCCAGGTGAATTCCCAGTATGTTGATAGTGGCTCACAAAGAAACAAGAAAAACGGTATGCAGCGAACTTTTGGAACAGTACGAGAATGGTGGAGATGAATTTCTTGGAAGAATTGTGACAGGTGATGAAACATGGCTCCATCATTTTTCACCAGAGACGAAGAGGCAATCAGTGGAGTGGCATCATGCAAATTCACCCAAGAAAAAAAAAAAAAATTCAAAACCACACATTCTGCTGGAAAAGTTATGGCTACGGTGTTCTTCGATTCCGAAGGACTCTTACTTGTGAACATCATGCCAAGTGGAACCCCCATAAATTCTGATGCATATGTGTCGACACTGAAGAAACTTCAAGCTCGACTGAGTCGTGTTCGACCACATCGGCAAAAGCAGGATGTTTTGCTGTTGCACGACAATGCACGGCCACATGTGAGTCAAAAAACCATGGAAGCGATCACAAAAGTCGGATGGACAACACTGAAACACCGGGCCGGCCGGTGTGGCCATGCGGTTCTAGGCGCTTCAGTCTGGAACCGCGTGACCGCTACGGTCGCAGGTTCGAATCCTGCCTCGGGCATGGATGTGCGTGACGACCTTAGGTTAGTTAGGTTTAAGTAGTTCTAAGTTCTAGGGGACTGATGACCACAGATGTTCAGTCCCATAGTGCTCAGAGCCATTTGAACCATTTTTGAACACTGAAACACCCGCCTTACAGTCCTGACCGGGCGCCATGTGACTATCATCTCTTTGGGAAACTGAAAGACACTCTCCGTGGAACAAGGTTTGAAGACGATGACTCCCTTGTGCACGCTGCCAAACAGTGGCTCCAACAGGTTGGTCCAGAATTTTACTGTACAGGCGCTGGTTCCAAGAAGGCGTAAGGCAGTTGAGAGGGTTGGAAATTATATGGAGAAATGAAAATATTGTTCCTAAAAGGATGTATCTATACACTGTAAAACTTTCCATCATGTAGAATAAAAGATGGATTTAAAAAAATAGTGTGCATTTCTTTTGGAGTGACCTTCGTATTACCATGTGGCATATTAGATGGTACGCGTGTACGTGCAGTGTGCGAGACTTGCCCCACCTGGCCTAATGGCAGTTCCTCACTGTCATCGTCAGAAATAAATTGTGTTACAGATGGGCACCATCCCTAGTCTGGAAATATTCTACAAAGTATGGAATCAATCAACTACAGTGCTCCGTTTCCTTTAAAAGATTTCAAACTAGAGGAACCATAATTAACTTGCGATAGCATACACTGAAGAGCCAAAGAAACTGTTATAGGCGTGCGTATTCAAGTACAGAGATATGTAAACAGGCAGAATACGGCGCTGCGGTCGGCAACGCCTATATAAGACAACAAGTATGAGGCACAGCTGCTAGAGTAGTTACTGCTCCTACAATGGCAGGTTATCAAGATTTAAGTGAGTTTGAACGTGGTGTTATAGTCGGCGCATGAACGATGGGGCACAGCATCTCCGAGGTAGTGATGAAGTGGGGATTTTTCCCGTACGACCATTTCATGAGTGTACCGTGAATATGAGGAATCTGGTGAAACCTCAAGTCTCCGACATCGCTGCGGCCGGAAAAAGATCCTGCAAGAACGGGACCAACGACGACTGAAGAGAATCGTTCAGCGTGACAGAAGTGCGACCCTTCTGCAAACTACTCCAGATATCAGTGCTGGGCCATCAACAAGTGTCACCGTGCGAACCATTCAACAAACGTCATCGATATGGCCCCTCGGAGCCGAAGGCCCACTCGTATACCCTTGATGACAGCACGACGCAAAGCTTTACGCTCCGCCTGGGTTGTCGATAACAGGAAGCATGTTGCCTGATTGGACGAATCTTGTTTCAAATTGTATCGAGAGGCTGGATGTGTACGGCTATGGAGACAACCTCATAAATCCATGCACCCTGCATGTAAGGAGGGGACTGTTCGAGCTGTGGGGGCTCTGTAATGGTGTGGGGCGTGTGCTGTTGGAGTGATATGGGACCCTAGATACATCTGGATACTACTCTGACATGTGACACGTACGTAAGCATCCTGTCTGATCACCTGCAGCCATTCATGTCCATTGTGCATTCCGAAGGACTTCCAACAGGACAATGCGACGTCCCACACGTCCAGAATTGCTACAGAGTGGGTCCGGGAACACTGTTCTGAATTTCAACAGTTCCGCTGGCCACCAAACTCACCAGATATGAACATTATTGAGCATATCTGGAAAGCCTTGCAACGTGCTGTTCAGAAGAGATCTCCAACCCCTCGCACTCTTACGGATTTGTGGACAACCCTGCAAGATTCATGGCATCAGTTCCCTCCAGTACTACTTCCAACATTGGTCGAGTCCATGCCTCGGCGTGTTGTGGCACTTCTGCGTGCTCGCGGGGCCCTACACGATATTAGGCAGGTGTACCAGTTTCTTTGGCTCTTCAGTGTATAAGGAGAAAAGTAATAAAAACAGAAAGTAGCTGTCTTGCTGCGAGTATCTACATAATATTCCTTTATCTGCTTGTACCCCTTGAAAACGGACAAATTAACAAAAAAAAAATTCTTCAACCTTAGTTTTTACCTTTCAGCGCTGACTGTTACACAGTACAGGAACTGCAAGACATCAGCCATGAAGCTGCCGCAATCGAAATCCGAAATTTACGCCGGGTCTATCTGAATATGCTTAGAAGTGCGCAGCTGTGCATTGATGTCGCAAGGGGTCACTTTCATCAACTTTTATAAATATATTTTCCACTGTATTTTTCATTGCAAACAAATGTTAAGTCCAAAATGATCCTCCAATGCAACGTGACTTTTGAGCAGAATTCTAAAAAATTAGAATCAATACTAGAAAGCAAGTGATTTTTATATGATATTCTACCATTTACATTTTTCGAGAAAAGCAGCAAACGGTAGATGGATCAAGTTTTATTTGCTCTCTAATTTAATATTTTCATTCTGTGTATCTTCGAACTGAAGGAGGCAATACCTTCAATCTTCTTTCGATATCTACGTTGTTACAGGAAATAACACGAATAAAAACTTCAAAATCGGTTATTTTAGAAAACGGTTATTTTGAGCGGTTTTAGTAGTACGATTAAAGTGTCTTTGAAAAAAAAAGAGCGATATAACCGAAAACCGGTTGTGTCATCGATAACCACCATCCCTACTAAAGGATCCAACACATGAGTGGCGGATCGCTGGCGCTATCGCCTGCAACCAGTCGTTCTTCTTTCGACACCGCCCAGTATTTCGAACGTCCCTGCCACCTTGTCAGGGTCTGCTAAGGAAAATCAGCTGCTGTGCTTAGCAACAGTGGCATCTAGTTAATCTGCATATCTTCACAGATAACTGCGAATAAATAAATAGGAATTGTTATTTGTTAAACTTGCTTGAAACACTATTCTTAGGAACTATAATTACGTTACAGATTCAATTCCTCTTTCATTCATTACTCTTGTAGTTTGTATGCATGTACACAATGGTTTTGTAGCCTCGGTGTGTCTGTAGTGATGTCAGTAGCTGTCGTAGGCTGCCATAACTAAGTATAGACTACGGCAATTTTCCAAGTACCTCTGGTCAGTTAAGGTTGTACCCGCTTTAGCTGTATGTTCTGTGTGTTGCATACCCATCAGGCGTTACCTCGTAACGATCGCTTTTCTTACGTATGTGATCAGTGTCTTACTAGGTTCCCTAAATACCGGAAGTGGTGAGCATCTAGAAACTGAGTGAGGATATACACTCCTGGAAATTGAAATAAGAACACCGTGAATTCATTGTCCCAGGAAGGGGAAACTTTATTGACACATTCCTGGGGTCAGATACATCACATGATCACACTGACAGAACCACAGGCACATAGACACAGGCAACAGAGCATGCACAATGTCGGCACTAGTACAGTGTATATCCACCTTTCGCAGCAATGCAGGCTGCTATTCTCCCATGGAGACGATCGTAGAGATGCTGGATGTAGTCCTGTGGAACGGCTTGCCATGCCATTTCCACCTGGCGCCTCAGTTGGACCAGCGTTCGTGCTGGACGTGCAGACCGCGTGAGACGACGCTTCATCCAGTCGCAAACATGCTCAATGGGGGACAGATCCGGAGATCTTGCTGGCCAGGGTAGTTGACTTACACCTTCTAGAGCACGTTGGGTGGCACGGGATACATGCGGACGTGCATTGTCCTGTTGGAACAGCAAGTTCCCTTGCCGGTCTAGGAATGGTAGAACGATGGGTTCGATGACGGTTTGGATGTACCGTGCACTATTCAGTGTCCCCTCGACGATCACCAGTGGTGTACGGCCAGTGTAGGAGGTTGCTCCCCACACCATGATGCCGGGTGTTGGCCCTGTGTGCCTCGGTCGTATGCAGTCCTGATTGTGGCGCTCACCTGCACGGCGCCAAACACGCATACGACCATCATTGGCACCAAGGCAGAAGCGACTCTCATCGCTGAAGACGACACGTCTCCATTCGTCCCTCCATTCACGCCTGTCGCGACACCACTGGAGGCGGGCTGCACGATGTTGGGGCGTGAGCGGAAGGCGGCCTAACGGTGTGCGGGACCGTAGCCCAGCTTCATGGAGACGGTTGCGAATGGTCCTCGCCGATACCCCAGGAGCAACAGTGTCCCTAATTTGCTGGGAAGTGGCGGTGCGGTCCCCTACGGCACTGCGTAGGATCCTACGGTCTTGGCGTGCATCCGTGCGTCGCTGCGGTCCGGTCCCAGGTCGACGGGCACGTGCACCTTCCGCCGACCACTGGCGACAACATCGATGTACTGTGGAGACCTCACGCCCCACGTGTTGAGCAATTCGGCGGTACGTCCAGAAGGCCTCCCGCATGCCCACTATACGCCCTCGCTCAAAGTCCGTCAACTGCACATACGGTTCACGTCCACGCTGTCGCGGCATGCTACCAGTGTTAAAGACTGCGATGGAGCTCCGTATGCCACGGCAAACTGGCTGACACTGACGGCGGCGGTGCACAAATGCTGCGCAGCTAGCGCCATTCGACGGCCAACACCGCGGTTCCTGGTGTGTCCGCTGTGCCGTGCGTGTGATCATTGCTTGTACAGCCCTCTCGCAGTGTCCGGAGCAAGTATGGTGGGTCTGACACACCGGTGTCAATGTGTTCTTTTTTCCATTTCCAGGAGTGTACTTTGAACACATTTCTTTCATTTTTTATGTATTTTTTTACTGATGCTTGTCTACTGCCACGTTACTTGTACGACTCACGGCAACTGTGGTATATCTTACGATAATGCTACTACTTCGGAAATCCACGATGCTCGTTGAATCCGTAAGGCAGTGTGTACCTGAATGTCAACATAAAACAGGGTTCCATTACGAGAGGTCGCGGCTGAGGATGAAAAACACACACACACACACACACACACACACACTGGAACTAATTATGCACGAGCGCATATGGAACAAAATGAATGAAAATCGACTATTGTCCTTCAAAATAGTCCCCCATTGGATACAGACAGCGTTGCCGACGATGGGGAGGGCGTTGAATGCCATTGGCATTGCCATGGCTGTCGCAGAAATGCCGTGAGAGTACCTTCCCTGTTGCAAAGCGCCTCGCACGCTGTGGTTTCCTTCAGTTGTGGAATGAGGTCACAGCCGCACTGTTTGGGCTGTAGCGGGTGGGGGATGACTTCCCACCCCAACTGCTGTAACCAATTCATGATGATATCTACAGTGTGATATGTATCTTTATCGTGGAGTATGACTGTATTACCCAGCAGTGCCGGACTTTTTCGCCGTCACCCGCAGCTGCTCGTAGTTCTTCATGACACCGAGTCGTGTTTCTTCCTGTGAGAAAGGCAATTTTCACGTATGCTCTCTGTTCTACCCTGCTTACATCCATTCTGTAGCACTGCCAACGTCACACTTAAATGTTTCAGGAGCTGTAGCGAGCCATCCTCGGATGCTGTAGCAATATGTATGTTGATCTCAGCGCTGTTTTCCGTGGGCATTCGTTTATATTTACTGCGATTATTGTTCGCACGATATATACCATAGTTGCCATGACTTATGGAATGACCCTCGTACAATACTTTACACATTTGGCTTTGGTTCTGGTATCAGGTATTCTGAAGTTGGCTATTGGCCTAAAAGCGGAAAATGTTTACGTCTTGTTGCTTGACTTAGGCGCAGACTGAACTGAAGTTTTAAGAGCGCCCTATAGCCAGTTTCGGGAGTAAAATACTCGCCATTACTGAATGAATTAGATAAAATTATCTTAGTGCGGGATGAGAAACCAAAGGAAATAAACTGGGAAACAGAAGGTTATTTACCAAGAAAGCCGTTACGAACTTTCAAAGACGAACACTTGATGATCATAAAGAAAGGATCTGAATTCCGAAAACAGTAATTTACATGCAATGCTTGTTATGCACAGTGAGTATAAAGCTAAAAATAGAAAAAAAGTATACTGAGACCTCGTCTCAACATTTTTTACAAATATTTTTGAACCATTTTTACCGTGATGTTAAGACGAGATTGATGAATTCTACTCGGGAATTCAGGTGACTAATATGTTCGTTTCAGGGTTACGTTTCGATATATTTCTTACTTGTTATCTTTTGCATATATGGTGTTTGAAACTCATTGCACGAAACGCGTAGGGGTGATAGGTAACGTCATTGCGAACAACTTTTGTTACAGACAAAATGTTCGTTGACCCTCTGGCGACGCATGGTGTTTTTTAACCTTCGCAACACCGACGGAGGAGGGAGGGTGGTATTTTTAAGCCCACGTTTCGAAAATATTGCAATCCAGCCAGTTACTTTAAATTTTAAAATTTTAACAAAGTAACTTATTTATTGTTTTTCTTTTACGAAATTCTTAAATGTTTTGAATTTTTCGGTTAAACTGACCCCAAAAATTTATGTCTGTAAGACAATTATGAGTGTCATTTAATATCTTCAGGTTCACGACCTTGCTTACACATCAGAACTCTTTAAAAGTTATATTCCGAGTAAAAGCCAACAGAAATGAATGAAATTAGCCTTTTTAATTTTTTTGTGTTGGTAAAGTATCCCAGTTTGGTAGTACACGTTATTGAATTGCTAAGAGTGTGGTTTTTGATGTTTTCATGTTGTGGATAGTACATGTAATTCAGTAAGTTCTTTAAAAAGTATGTTGTTAGTATAAGCCAACAACAATTTCGGAATTTTTCAAACACTTTTTTTTTAGGGTGGGCATAAAGCCACATCTTGCGGACGCTTGTCAAGTGTTAAAAGACCAGTTTTCGTAGACTCATCTGTTTAATAACCCAACAGAAATACATTTCCATGGAATTTCTAAGGTAGAGATTGCGATAAATAGCTTTGATAACTCTTGTGTAGAATATGAATATCCAGCGACTATATTGTTACTTATTTCCCTTGTCTTCCACAGCCGATAAAGGAAGCGAACAATTCAACAGAAGGGCAGTATAGGCGTTCTCCAGGACTCTCCAAATCTGTTCGGCACACTAAGAACGGCACCATTGGACACGTTGATGAACCACCAACAAGCAGATCCGACTGGGATATCCACAGGTAATTGAATATAACGATAAAAAACTTTATTCTTTACATATTTCCCCCTTCACTGTTTGTAAAATACTTGCCGTATTTTGTCGTGCATTGTTGTGTGGTAGTCTCGTCTTCTGTGTGTTCTCCTCCTACCCATTTTAATTACTCGGAGAAAAGTGGGCTCAGTGAGTTTTTAATTGGTTATGCGCGTGTTTGCATGTACCAGAAATTTTAAATTCCCTCTGCCTTTATTTGATGGGAGCGAAAAACTCTCGTGAAAAGGATGAAAATTTAAACAACTTATTAACTTGCATGTCTTTTGTACATTCCACACTTTTCTCTCTCTGTTGAACTGTATATTTGAAAATTCCCATATGAAATCACGGCCATGAAATACGGATGTAATTTTGTGACTCTGTGTATATGTTACTGCATTATTGAAATTTTCTTAGTATGCATGAGTACATGTAGTTGGTGAACAAAGAAGGAAGTCTGACTTAAAGAATGTTAAGTATAAGCGCCAGAACGTGTTGCAGTGCACAGAATGCAGGTGATAAAAGCTGAGCATTCGTACATTACAGGCAGTGGTAGTTTCTATATTGTTTGACAACACTTCTAATCCAAATATTCACTTGAATAATTATCAAATTCTGACATTCTGCCTGATAAATCCAAAGATATTAACATTTATTGCAGCTCCTGGTGAGTTTGATCGTATGTTAAATGTAAAGAGTATAATGAGCTGGAAATATTCAACCAAATCCATACTAAAACATCTCAAATTTTTGTGGTAATATCAAGCTAATTAATTTACACCTTAATCCGTTATACTAACGTATCTAACGTACTTATGCGCTACTGTCTTTCCTCATACTTGCGTGTGTGCACTATCAACGTCCATTAGGAAATTGTGGCATTAGTGACTCTATGGCTTGCTGATAATATTGTAATATTGTCAAAAAAGACAAAGGCCTTGGAATATCAGTTGAATGCAATGGTTAGTGTACTGAAGAAAGGTTATATGGTGAATACCAATAAAAGACAAACAAGTCGAATTAAATCCTGTGATGCACATAGATTAGAAAATGAGCTACTAAAAGCAATTGATGAGTTTCGTTATTTGGGCGTCGATGATAGTGAAATAGAGAGGACATAAAATACAGACTGACAATAGCAAGAAAAGTGTTTCTGAAATATAAGGAATTTGTTAAAACTGTGAAGCTATTTGTACAGAGTGTAGTCTAATACAGAATGAAACACAGAGAATAAGCAGTTCAAATAAGAAGAGAATGGAAGCATTTTAAATGTGATGCTACAGAAAACTGTTGAAAATTAGATGGGTGGGTTGAAAAACTGATAAAGAGGTACTGATTTGAATAGGAGAAAACAGAAATTGTCAATTTGGTATTGAGTGAGGAGGGAGAGGGTATTGTAGAAGGAGACGAAGGCTTGCACAGGATTGTTTAACTTGGAGAGCTGCACCAAACCACTCTTTGACTGAAGTCAACAACAACAATATGCTGCCCCATGATCATTTATTCTGAAGTTGAAGATACCTACATCTCCAAGCTACTGTGAAGTTCATGGCAGCGGGTGTACCCCATTCTGCCAGTTATTAGGATTTCTTCCTGTTCCTTTCACATGTGGAGTGCAGGAAGAATGATTGAACACCTCTGTGCATGCTGTAATTGTTCTAATATTGTTCTCACATTCCCTTTGTGAGTGATACGGAGGGAGCTGTAGTATAATCCTATAGTCACTGTTTACAGCCAGTTTTTGAAACTTTGTTAGTGGATTTTCTCAGGATAGTTTACATCTATCTACAACAGTCCGCCAGTTCAGTTTTTTCAGCATCTCTGTGACACTATCCCACAGGTCAGACAAATCTGTGACCTTCTCTGTATATGTTCTATTTCCCCTGTTAGTCCTGTGTGGTACAGGACCCACACACTTAAGTAATATTCCAGAATGGGTTGCATTAGTGATTTGTTGGCAGTCTCCTTTGTAGTCTGATTGCACTTCCTCAGTATTCTACCAATAGACTGGAGTCTAGGACCCGCTTTTCACATGACTGAACCTGTGTGATCATTCCATTTCATGTCTCAACAAAGTGTTACCCCTAGGTATTTGTATGAGTTGGCTGATTTCAACTGTGGCTTATTGATATTGTAATTGTACACTACTATGTTTTCCATTTTTTGAAGTGCACAATTTTACATTGCTGAACATTAAATCAAGTTGCCAATCTTTGCACTACTTCAAAATCTTATTACGATCTGACTGAACATTTACACAGCTTCTTTCCACAGTACTTCATTATAGATCTGTGCATGATATGCAGAAAGTCTGAAGTTACTATTAATATTTTTTGCGAAGTCATTAATATACAATATGAACAGTAAGGACCTCAACACACTTCCCCAGGGTACATGCGAAGTTACTTCTACATCTGATGATAGCTCTCCATCAGAGGCAATGTGCTGTGTCTTCCCTACCAAAAAGTCCTCAATCCAGTCACAAATTCCACTTGATACTCCACATGATCGTACTTTTGACAGTAAGTGTATTTGTGGTACTGAGTCAAATGCTTTTCGGAAATCAAGAACTACTGCATCTACCTGTCTGCCGTGATCCAAAGCTTCTCATTTGAGAAAAGTGTGGGTTGGGTTTCACATAATTGATGTTTGTAAAATCCAAGCTGGTTGGCATGGTGCAGGCCTTTCTGTTCAAGATACCCCATTATGTTTGAGCTCAGAATTTGTTCTAAGATTCTACAACAAATCAGTGGTAAGGACAATGGATGGCAGCTTCATGAATCCCTTATACTACCCGTCTTGTAGACGGGTGTGACTTGAGCTTTCTTCCAACTACTGGGTACTGTTTTTTGTTCGAGGGATCTACGGTCGATTACAGTTAGAAGAAGGGCCACAAATTAAGTATAGAATCTGATAGGGATTTACGTGGGCCCTGGAACTTCATTGATTTTTAAGCATTTCAGCTGTTTCTCAATACCATTGACACTAACACTTAGTTCGCTCATCTTTTCAGTGGTACAAGGATTACATTAGGACATCTCTCTTGGGTTTTCCTTTGTAAAGGAACATTTTAAAATGAGTTAAACATTTCATTTCATCTTTTGCTTTGCTATCTTCAGTTTCATTTCCTCTTGTTTGCTAAGGACTGGACACTTAAGTTTGGTGCCACTAACAGCCTTTACGACTAGAATTTCTTTGCGTTTCATGAAAGCTCATTTGACAGTCTATTACTATGGTAGTACATGAAGGCTTTGCACATTGCTAGTCTTTGACAGCCAGACACTTTTCATTCAGTATCTCTGTGTTTATAGTCCTATGCTTTGTTACACACCTATTATGCAGTAGTCTCTGTTTCTTGAGGAATTTCTTTACAGTGACTGTATACCATGGAGGGTCCCTCCCATCGTGAACTATTCTACTGGGTACATAATTAGCTCGTGCACGATCAACTATTCTTTTAAACTTGAGCTGTGGTTCCTCTGCATGTTGTTGCTCTGCGTTGAGCATTGTGATATGACCTACTAATCTTTGTCTTCTTACTGAACATATATATCTTTCTGCTTGTTTTAGTCATTCTTTGTACTTTGGTAATCATTGTCGCCACAGCCATGTCATGGTCGCTGGTATCAGTTTCAATGTGAATATCCTCAGAGAGATCAGTTCTCTTTGTTGTCATTAGATCCAACGTATGTCCTTCATGAGTGAGCTTCCATACTATCTGTTCTAGGTAGTTTTCAGAGAAGGCAGGGTAATGTTTCTCAGGATGTCGTATCACCCACCATTAACTAACTGTAATTTTCCCAATTGATTGTTGGATGATTACAGTGTGACTGGAGAACTTAACATACAAGTGAACTGAGATTTTCTCTAAAGCCACCGTAAAGATGATGCAGGAGCTGGAAGGTGGCAGGACAAGGTAGATGTGTCAGGACGCTATTAACTTTCATCGTGCTGTTAAGTGAAGGACATCGTACCCAAGATTGCTTCCAACACCTCTTAAAAGTGGTGTTACATCACCCACTTAAACTCATAACATCCTAATCCATTCCTATGCCACTCCCAATCCCAACCCCTTGCCACAGGTACCATATCCCTGTGGTATATCCAGATGTAATACCTGCCCAATCCACCCACCCAGCACTACTCCCATCTTAGTCTTATCCTACCCTGTCAGAGGCTGGGCGACCTATGAAAGCAATCATGGCATATACCAGCTTTTTATATTGGTGTAGCAGCACCCAGCTGTCCTGTCACCCCCAAACTGTGGCCAAGAGCAGAGTGGACCATCCTGTGGCACAATGTGAAGCTGAACATAAGATGCTTGATTTCAGTGGCAGCTTCACAACCCGTGCCGTCTGGATTCTGCCCTCTATTACCACCTTTTGTGAACTGGAAAGATGGAAGTTGTCCTTATAAAAACATTCACCATTCTCGAAATTGCCATGCCCTTAACCTACTTTAACCTATTGTCCCCACACCCTTCACCGAACAGTTGGGATTCCCTCTGTCTTATCACCTCCTCCCAAATCACATCCCCTCACCCTCATTGTGCACCACTTTCTGCTAATGCATCCACCAGTCTTTTCATCCTCTCTACTTTTCTCCTTTCCTGCTCCCCATTTCCCACCTCCCCCTTCCCTCTCCCCCATAATCTCCTGACACTGTGCGTGGCAGCCTTAGCCCATCACCTTCTAGTCACTGCATGCTCTGCCAGACAGTGCTCTCCTCTCCTCCCACCTGTACCCTAATATCCCACCTCCTTCCATGCCCCATTCTGGGTTGCCACTTTCGTTCAACTTGACATTCGCAGTCTGTCCAGAGAGGCTGGAGATAGCGGTCACGTGTTCACGATGTGGGCCTGCTTGTGTGAATGTGCATGCGTGCGTGATTGTGTGTGTGTTTGTTCGTTTCTTTTCTGAAAAAGGCTTTGACCAAAAGATCAGTGGGCAACAGTTTTTTCATCATACCTTTTGCAACTGAATGTGTCATCTATAGGGTGATTTCATAATATTGTTTTTATTCCAACCCAGACTTTCGATTGTTTAATGTTTTGTTAACGTGGATAACGTAAATAAAGTGTTTCATAGACATGGTACCTCATTAGCCTGGCAAGTGGAGTATTTGTTCACCTCAGAACAGACCCCATGTTTTCTGATGTATCAATCAGTCACAAGATTTAACTCCTGTTGTCAAAAGAGCTCGCAGGATTTGTGAGAGCAGTCTTCATTATGATGTGCAACACCTTAGTTTTAGCTCTCTCACTTGGATTTGTTGAATTCACCTGATGCACTCCTACTAAGCAGTCTAATGATGAGTAGTGGAGCTCTTTATATTGAGAAAAGGTATTTTATAGATTGATTGTTTAAGTCATGTACCTTTTCATGATAGACAGATGTGGGAGAAAGATAGGAAGCTGTGCAGTTATTAATTTGTTCTGGAAGTATGAATACGACATTGAAGTGCCAACAGTTTAATGTTAAGCTATAGCAATAATAACACTTTCTTTACAAAATGAGCAATGACCCATTTGTCCAACTCGTTAACTCTTGTCTCCACTAAGAAAATTTGAATTTTGTTGGCCAGTGTGTACAGCACTGTTTATATCCATACAGAATATATCTTTGCACATGATAAATGAACAGTGAGCTCATGTCAGCCTGTAATTTGTAGTCTTCCAAATTTTCCATTACTCCTCTCTCCTAAGAAATTTATTGTGCTCCTTAATTCAGAATCAATTTGTTCCTTAAATAACTAAAGATTTCTTATTAAATATGTTGCTTGAAATTTATAGGTTTTTCACTTACAAGTGGTCTTTTTCTGCTCCATTGTCACTACAGAGACTTCACCAATTCCAGTATTTTAAATATGCTTGATCCAAGTATTATTTGAGCTTGTCTTGGTTGTGGTTATGCTCTCCTGTTTGATGCAGTAGTGTTCAGAGTTGAACTATGAGTAGCACTGTAGACTGCCTATTAATTACTATTAATTATGCTCAGTGACTGACAGCACGAAAAGACCTCTTGTTGAATGACAGTCCGTCTCTCTCCACTGGTTTTTGCTATAGTTATAGCTATTTGTGTGGAATTAATGATCTTGAAATTATCATTGATCCCACTATTACAGGTCTTTACCACTGGAGGGGGAGGGGGATTTGGTACCAGAACTGTCAGTCCATAGCCTGTCTAGTGGAATCCCAAGAGTAGTTCTCTCAAAATGCATGTAAGAGGGACAGCATGTTGCAAAGTGAACGAGTGTTGAAGAAATTGCAAGGCGTGCCTTCCCCTTCTCACAGTCAGCATAATTTTCACACTTTCATTTAAGAAAAAAAAACAAGTTTTAATATTTTTGAGTTTTCTATCACAAAGTGGGTAAAATTCAGTATACTAATTTGCTCGTGCATGTTTTAGATTTTGGCACTGAGAGCACATACATTCTTTCTGCAGCGAAAGCATGCATGGCGCATTGGATTATGATAGACTGTTTCAATTCTTGCATGGTATCTTGCCTTTTGAAGTGAAACTCAGTTGCTGAGTTCATCCATAAATAAACAGGAATCATGAGGTGCCCCAGAATGCTGAAAGGTGTTTGTTGTGCTATAAGTTATCAGATAAACAACATTCAGTAAAATTCATGCTCATACAATTGTTTGAAGTGAATCAGGTGTTTAGTATTTATCTTTTTTACTTGGTCCTTGGTCTTTTATTTGTTAATAAACAAAGATGTCACTTACTTTTCTTAAAAATATTGAAAAACATGTTTAATTTAAAGGGGACTTCAAAATTGATCAAATACAGTACCATTATGTATAATAGGGTAGATTACTGTTCACCAAGTAAAAGAGGTACAGAGCAACAAACAGAGTAGAAAAAGAGGATAAACTATGCATAATCCAGGAAATTTTTCCATCACTATGGAAAATTCTGTGCAGTCAGCAGAGAATTACAAAACTGTTTATCATCATTTTTGCAGGTGTGTGCATTGTTCAACACCTGTTTTTGGCGAATTGTGATCTATTCTTCTGTACATAATTATACTGCAGTGTATATTTACTATTGATAAAATCAATCATTTATACAAGTAAACTAATTAGCTGGATCATTCATACGTCTGTTTTTTATTTGAAGTGAGGTCTTATTAAGGTGGTTTAGCTTTTATTCTCATTTTTTTGCTCATTTGCCCAAACTATTATTCATTAGGATCCTTACACATTCTTTCTGCAATAATATAGGAAATCATTGTCTATGTGGCTAGAGCCAAGTAGTCAGCAGAAAATGCGAAGTTGCTGGGGTCTTATATTTGGTAGGTTTTATAAATTAAATAATAGAAAATAAATAAGAAAAGGAACAATTAAAAGATAAATATGCTGATATGTCTACGGAAATACCAAAATAAAGAGTGTGGACACAGAGATGGAATGACATGTCTCAGCTAGAAGCAGCTCCAGAATCCTGATTATTCGTCAAATGGAAAATTCATGATTTTCTCTCAGAATTGTCTCCTCCCAATCTGGGTAAGCTCAGTCCATTTCTTCTTATGTTTGATGTCACAACTGCCTCTTAATAATCTCTTTCTGTCTTTATCTTCAGCAGAAAGAGGCTCGTGCACTGCACATTTGAAAGAAAAGAGGTTGGGATCATCATCAGAAATCTAAAATGAGATTTTGTGTGGTTTGTTTGATTGAAAGGCTACATCCTTGAAGGGAAAGTTGCAGTTCCATAAATCGTTTAAAAGAAAATTTGAAAATGCTACCAGCAATTTCATGCCCAATTTACTCTCCCTTACTAAAGACCTCATTGTCACGAAGCATTACATTTGCAACTTCCTACTGACGAGGTGGCGCAGTGCTGAAGTCACTGGATTTGCATTTGTATGGATTGGAGCTCAAATCCTGACCTGGCTGCTGTGATACAGATTCCTTATGGTTTCCTAAAACCATCTGAGGCAAATCCCATAATGGTATTATTCCAAAGACTATCATGAATTTTTTGCCCACCCTTGTTTCATCTAAGCTTGTGCTGCATTTCAAATGTCCTTATCAACACAGCATTACAACCTAATTTTTTCAATCTTCTTTCCTTCTTTTAAATTTACATCAGACAAGGCTACTAGTTTTTACATCACATTGCTTACAAGAGAAATTTAGTCTTCCATTTATCTTAAAGGGAATTGTTGCTTCAGATAGCCTTTGTGGTCATCAGCAATTTGGTGCCCAGTTCTAATCACTGCATCACATCATAAGTCTGAAAAGGCAGCACCAATCAAGGAATACTACCATTAAACAGTATATTGCCAAAAATATAAGGGGAACACTGGAGCTGTATATGGCATAGTATTTTAAGCTCACCTTGTTCACCAAAGGAATGTTAGTCATGTTCCTGAACTTGAAGCTGTTTTTGTCATTGGTTTGCTTTTGTTAACAGCAGTAGAATAATGCTATTTGTGTACTTTTAGGTTTGAGTTTTACTTTTTCTGGTGTTCCGTCTTTCTCACAAAATATACTGATTTAAAAATGAATTTTCATTTATGGTGTTTGACCATGATAAAATCGTGCGAGGTGTAACACTGGGCAGAGCAAAACAAACTCTTTCAGACCTCATTTTTGGTTTTCAACTCTTCAACATAGTTAAGAGGATACTTGCATTGAACCTAATCACTTTGTTTGGCAACTTCTATTACAAGTGGGAAAACCATCAATTCAGACTATATAAATATGTGTATACTGATTTTGTTCTGTCGAGAGACAAATGTAATATTTTTAAAAACATAACAGATAACAATTGTGTGATTCAAATTTGTAGTTGTAAAGATCGAATTTTAGTGATACAAATGCTTGCAAATTTTAGTGTGTAATACGTCATACACAATTGTGACACTGTTTCTCAGCCAGAAATATCTACTATTTACTTCTCGAGAAAACAGATTATGTTTCAAAATTTGTGCATGTAAATGTATTGAATGATTTTTAGGATTAGAGACAGTATTTAGTTGACTATTTACACTTGAGTACACATGAATAAGATTTACTCACATGTAATGCAAGGGGTAGATGAAGTATATTCTTACCAGTTAGTAAAACAGCCGTGGGAATGGGCCTGACACACACACACACACACACACACACACACACAGATGGAGAGGAGGGGAGGGGGAAAAAGTTGTTAAATCTCTGTCTTGCTGAACTTTAAAAGCTGGTATTTCAGTGAGAAATAGGGGCAAAACAAAAACCTAAGAAATAATTTTATGAGACTTTTCTCCACTTGTGTCCTTTTTCAGCAACAGGTAAGTGAATACTCCTTTTATGTCCCAGGTACTGCTAATAACAAATTTTGGCTTTCATATTTGGAATGGACATGCTGTGACAATTGAATATATGTGCCCGATAGACTCACACCCAGATTTACCACTTTTTTGTTAATAAACACCTTACCTCATTTGACTACCTACACCTGACTCATACATTCATTTTCACTTATTTTTCCTCATAGTATTTTTATACACTACAACTACCAGAGGTTCCCATGAGGGGTATGCAAATCGCTCCCTAGTGGAATGGAGGCAGTGGGAGACTTACTTATCCTACCATGAGGGATGTGTAAGAATTAAATCAAAGTCATTGAAATTTGTATTGAAGGGGATGAAATTGGTGAAGTTTTAATGACATGACATGATATCAGGACAAACTGTTCAGTTCTGCTGTGTGCCAGTGGTTGTAAAAGGAGTGAGTTGTGTTGTTTAGGAAACAATACTTCAGTTTTAGAAATGAATGAGTCTGTTAAGCAGACACAAGAACTTGGCGTAAGTTATTTTCTAGTTTGACAACAGTATTGCAAAACATTTCAGTTTCTCTGTTAATGGGAAGTGACATGAATTTTGGAGTTTTGTCTTTCCTCAGTGGGTTTACTATGTGCAGACTGTATAGATACACCTCCATTGATTTAAAAAATAATAATTTTTTAATTTTCTAATATTCTGTGTAACAATGAAACAATATGAGATGATGAATGTGAGAAAGATTAGTGGCTAGCCAATGACAAGAAATTCTCTTTAAAGAAACAAATATTAAAGAAACATTACATGTAATTTGGAATATGCAAGTCAAAAATGAATACTAACACTGATTTGCCAAGAGAGGGAGAACTGGAGCAGTCTTGGTACAAGAAATATGCTAATTTAATATCTAGATTTCATATTTTTAAGAAGTATTTCATTGCGAAGAAGAGAGGTAGGAAATATGGGAAATAAGGGATATGATGGGTAAATTCGTGATGAATGAAAAGGACTTGATCTTGTAAGACTGCAGGAAAGGTTTCAGAAATACTAGTAAACTAATGAACTTGGGATCTTCAGACTATACTCATCCCATGTATTTTTTCATGTGTTCACCGGCACCAGTTGCTAACGTTGTCAGAAAATCCACTAAATGACTATCTAGCAAACATTCTGTGATGAGTGCCAACAGGCAACATATCAAGAAGTGGCAGAAAAAGTCTCAACATTTTTTGGAGTGATTTACCATTCCCACAGCACCTGTACTCGATAGTCTCTCTTTTTAACATTTATTGTGTTAACCTTTCTCATGGTAACAGGATTATTAAATGTTTCTGAAATCTTGAAATCTGAATGTGCTTTTTGTGTGTGTTGTTGGTCTGCTTGGAATGTTTGCGTTTGTTGTGACAGTACTGATGGCAGCTGAACAGGAAACAAACTATGTTTACCCGCTAATAATGTTGACCGTGTAGAGAAAATGATTGTAGGCTTGAGGTGGATGGATGATGCTAGAAAACAAGTTTAACTGATAACAAAATCAATATAAAAGTTCAGTTTTTCATTCACTGATAAAAAAGTAAAGGTGAAAATGCTGTCAACATTGTAGCTTAGTTACTGATATCAGTAGGTGCTAACTGGAGGAAGCAGTGTTTTGCTCACTGTCGGTGACATCATTTGCTTTCTCAGTATCCTCCTTACAAATGTCATGTGGGATAAGGTTAATTTTTAAGTATGCTGTACCATTTTAGTCATTTTTATGTTATAGTAATTTTTAACTTCTTATCACTGAGTGAGTTTGCATGGCACTTACAGTTTCAGCTCTTGGTGTTTAGAGGGGTCATGGTATAGTCACATAGCTGATATATTAAAATATTAGTAACAATATTTGTGTCTGAAGATTAATCTAAGATATGCTGTTGCATGATGTCTTAATATCACAAATATCCTGTTATTAGTTTGTTTCCTATAAAGCTTTTTTCCTATCACATCAGTGTTTTAGAAAAGGGAAACGTAAACAGGAACAGTAATGGTTTGCAAACAAAAAAGTGAGGACTACAATAAAAAAGAGAAGTGTATGGTAGAGGCTTACTTAGAGAAGATAATATTAAGTGAACGGAATCATGAAAGTTAAAAGACTAATAACAATGTTGTGGAAGTTGGGAAGCTCAGATGAAGAATTAGACACGAGGAACTTAGCCAGTTACTGTCCTTAACCAACGGATAAAAAATGAGCCCATAAGTCTTCTCATCTTCTCACTGATAAAACAACTTTTCTTTATTTTGTTAGCACTTTTTCCTCTTCACGACTGTGCGTAATGCACCAGATGCAGGTCTGAAAGCAAACAATCTATTATCTTCAGTTGTGTTAAGTAGTTATTAGACCTGTTCTAACTACCATTGCTTTTGAAATAGAGAAATAATTGCCCTTATCCCTCACATTTACATTTATATGAGAAATGGAACCACAAGTTGTTGAGAAAATTGCAGTCTGATGCATTTGTTTTAGTAGTTAAACACAGCTGTAGCTTGGTCCATGGATTCCATATACCTTAATCATGTCTTGTAATTTTATGCCCACAGTAATTATTGATGACTGTTGTTGTTGTTGTTGTTGTTGTTGTTTTTGTATGAAGACTGGCTTGATGCAGCTTTCCACTTCAGTCTGCCCCGTGCAAGCCTTTTCATATTGGCACAGCTGCTCCAGCCTACATCCATTTGAACATGCTTTCTTATCCAAGCATTTATCTTTTTCTAAAATCTCCATCCCCCTCACATTTCCTTCCAGGACCAAATTGATGATGTGTTGTTGCCTCAGGATATATCATATTAACTGATCCCTTCTTTTAGTCAATTTTTGCCATAAATTCTTTCTCCCCCATTCGTGACTACTGCATCATATAAAGTGTTGAGCACTTAAAAGCAAGAAGCAGTTGCAAAAAAAGCTGTATTTCTCTAAATCTTGTCAAAAATTATGAATAACATTGTAAGCAAAAAATCACATAATTTTGTGCTGATACTACTTGGTGCTGTATTGATTTCGTGTGTCAGATAGCTGACTGCTCAAATTTTGCATGTAACTGTTGTACTGGCACATTTTTACTGAAAATGAAAACACTGTGTTGTGAACTTCCCCAAGACAGTCTTTGATGCTATAGACAGGAGTACTTCAGATCAAGTACTACTGTGTCATTTGACGGTTATGTTCTATTTATTTCAATAAAATTTGATTTATTTCCATTAACATATGTTTTCATTTTATTAGCATTGATTTAACTATTTACTGAGTTTTCTTTGTATTCCAGTTAACTTAGTATTTATGGTTTTCTTTACTGTGTTTGCTCATTTTATGTCTATTTCTGTCATATTTATCCTTATTCCTAGATATCTATGCTGTTGTTGTTGTTTCACATTTGTATTTCATTGTGTTCCTTCAGAAATTGTAAGCACTATGTGAAATGGAACTACACTGAATCATAATACCAATAGAATTTTTCAGTTTGTGTCCGATTTAGCATGAGGCTTCTTTGTTTCTTCCCCTATCAGTTGCCCAGACTTACTACAGAGGGTTCCAAGTAAAATTTTCTTTAAACAATCTTCTCATTCATTTGCATTCTACACCTCTTCCCCATTCCATGCAAGCATTAGAATCAACACTCCCTGCTAGTTCACTGGACTGGTAGGTTATGAATTATTTCATATTCTCAGTGAAGAAAAAATCCAAGCAGTCATTTACTGCACAATCAGCTGTAGGTTACTGTAACTTACACATTCTGGTAGTAATTTCATTATGTATTTTGTTTCAGTGTTTGACTTTCATAAATATTTTCAGTAACTACACAATGAAAAATCCACTTACGGCATGTTTTTGCAGTTAAATTCCTTGGCAAAACATGATGCTAGTTGAGTATCTCTAGAGAGCAGTTAGGAAACATAAATTGATTCAGTAGGGGATAAAATCAAACAATGGAAAAATCTAGGAAGGAATAACAACAGTATTATGAAAAGGATAGATTGCTACTAACCATATGGAGGAGATAAAGAGTCACAGACAGGCACAACAAAAAGATTCCTGTACATTCAAGCCTTAAGCACACGCATTAAAACAAACACACGCACATGACCACTGGCCAGCCTCAGTGGTCAGGGACAGTGGTGGTGGTCGTTGTGTGTGTGTGACCGTGTGTGTGTGTGTGTGGGGGGGGGGTCTTTTTTATTGTGCCTGTCTACAAATCAACATCTCCTCTCCTCTATCCTTTCATAATATTGTCAGTAGGGAATAAGTATTTTACATTGCAGGCATCTTAGACGCAATTTTAATGAATAAGGGAGAGGTAGGGTGGTAATAAAGAAAGGGAATGGAAAATAATTGCCACTCCAATTTTCTGCAGTTTGTTGTCATGATACTGAGAATATTTTGATAAACTGGAACCAACTTCCTAAATGTTACATTCTATTGAATTTAAAAGCTTTCTTGGTATATGTTTATTCATTTCTTCAGCTTTCTTTTTAAAACAAGCATGTATAATTTCATATTTTAACTTGTCATTGAGATTTTAGTAGTGTATGTTTCTTTTCATGCCAAATTATTATGAAAAATGTTTGTTAGCAGCACATATAGTGCAGTATTCTATTTAAAAATATTATTCTCTTGCCAGATACAGTTTTATTGAACGTGCAGAACAATGATTACAATTAATATATATTAGATGTCTGGAATTAAATTGCCTTGCAGACAGTCACTTTATTTTGTCTTAACTTTTCAATACATATTTTAGTGTGTTGTCTGCATATTTAACTTGTTTTCTGGCAAGAATCTGGCTGGCCAGGATGTAGGAAAGCAGTTAGGGTATTCAGAATTCTGAATATCTTTAGTCTATTTTGACTTTAGTTGATAGTAGTAATTAATAATAAGAATGTTGTTGTTTGGATTTGATGGTGGCATAAATATTCTTCACATGGCCAGTCAGCCATTCTGTTTTAGTAATATTGCTGCGCCTGTCTTGCTTTTACAATTTTATTCTCTCTTTCATGATTCTGAAAGCTAAAAGGAATGACTTTTTTGTGTTTCATGCACGCCTTGCAGAGCTTGTTGTACTCATATGAACGTATCCAAGAAAAGGATGTGCCTGGTTTACTATCCGCCTTGAAATGCATGCTCTATATGAACGAATAAACAAATAAATACTTACACTGTCAAACTTCTTCATTATAATGGGTTAACATTTGTAAAAACAAGTAAAAGGAAGAGATACAATCAGTGTCAAAATAAGAAACAATTACTTCAGTTCATTAACACAACACCTACATTTTAATTACATTTGGAAAAGAGAAGATGCATAATTTGGTAATTATAAGCAATTGTCTGATCAGGAATGAACAGCTGGATGTATTGTGGAAACATTTTAATGTTTAATGGTGAGCGGTGTTTTACTGTATACAAGTGCAGAACTAAAAATGTTTAAAATTTTCATCTATTGTAATTATTAAGGAAATATCTATTTTACTTAATGGAAAACATTATAACACATCACAGCTTTGCTGGCAAATATCTGTGAAGTCTTTCCTTGTTTGCTTTTCCGTAATAGTGATTAACTGCTTAAAGCTGTATACAGCTTTAAATAAGCCAGGAAAGTAAGTTATCTGCAGTAAAAGATTAAACCAATAAATATCTTGAAATTTGCTGTGGATCCAAACCATAACAAAATGGGTTTGTGGATTCACCTCATGTAACCATACTCATGTAGCATGTTCACCTCATTACACATTCAAACTTGTTACATGTTTAAATGATGTAAACACACTCTTCTTTGTAAACCATGTTTGTTGTTATTAAATTATCACTTAGCATTAATCATAACCTATTGTTAGATAGAAGGGCATATAGCCACTGTAATGTAAGTCATACACAAGAAAAAGAACTTGTCTTTCAGCACAAATAATGTACACTTATTGTGACCAATATAAAATTCTAATATTAGATGATGAAATGATACTTATTTTCATTTTTTTCCCTAATGTAACGGAGACTTCAGTCTCATAAAAATGTTACTTGCCAGAAAAATTAACTGTTCCTTAAAACTGCTTTGATCTTGTTTTCTTTTTTGTGGAATAAAATGCCCTCCTAATATCAGCTTTTATAGAAGCTTGTCAGTATTATATTAAAATTATTTGCATTAAGTCAAGCAAAGAATAAATAAACAACTCATTCTGTTTATGTCTTCTATTAACTGAGTGACAGAAAGTCAATATTCAAGAGTAACACTTGATGTAGATAATTACTGTAAGTAAATTGAAGGCAAAATTTTGTTAGAAGTTTAAAGGAGCTTACTTCCAGTGAGAACTGTATATGATATAATTTTTGTTGATTTGTGTATTGCTTGAATTTAGTATTTGAAATAAAGAGCATGACAATATCTTGTCTAAAATTTACATTCATATAGCATTTAAGAATAAAATAAAAATTTCAGAAAAAATTAATAAAAACGCAAGTGGAATTTATATTCTTTTACTAGTGGCATGAAGTATAAAGAATAATATATATCATGAACACAAAAATGTTTTTGTTGTGCAAGTGTCGTATTTGAATTCTTTACAGGAACTCCCACAGAAAAACATCGCAGTGAGTGATTATCTAAAATTGACCTATTAAAGACCCTCAACTTGGGTTGTTTTTCATTTTGGAGTGAATAAATGATTTGTCAGTAATATAAGCAGAGGATACACTTAATTTCCATCAGAACAAAAGAGTTTAATGGAACTCAATTGCTTTTAAAAGCCAGCGGAAGTGCAAAATGAGAAGACTATAGTGTCGCCATGGCATTGCTGTCTTGTTTAGTAGACTGTAGTTTAATCATGCAACATTAAGGTAACATTGATTGAAACCTTGGTAACCTGTCAAGTTGAAAACATTCTCTGTGCTGTAACATCAGCTACCTACACATCCAGTAGGCTTCAGTGGGTGGAAAGAACTAACTCTATTGTAGAATTACAGTAAAGTCGTATCTACTGGACAAAAATTCCTCCATATAAAAATATAAGGCTTTGAGCGACAGAAAGGTATCAAAATTATCATAAATTAAATATGACCTCTGTTAACATCTTCAAATAAATAGCCATGCGCAGACTATTTCAGTGGAAATCCCATTGTTAGAAGTGCCTTGCAATATTTAATAGTGTTAGCAGGCTAGCAATATTTTGTGATATCATCATGATGTCAGTGAGTTAAAATGTTTTTTTTTTTTCTGTTTCTTGTTGAAGTTTTATTCTAAGGAAGCATATTTCATGCAAGTGGTATGGTAGAGAATAAGTAGATAAGAAGAAAAAAAAAAGTGCCATAACATAATTTTTTGAAGCTCTCTGCACCCAGGACCAAGATGTGCAGATTATTGTTCAGGAAATGGGGAATGAGTGTTGCCCCTGCTGATTTCCTGTTAATCTCATCATTACAAAAAAACATTTTATTTAATGTATTCAGGTCATTCTGCTTTTCTAGCTGAGTGGTAATTTTCATTAATTTTTGTGATCATTTCATGATTCTTTCATATATTTAGATACTTGCCTGGTTTGACCCTACATTAAGATATTGCACCCCGTGGTACAAATAAGAGATGTCCCATGTAGCAGCTGTGTGCTTACTGTGTTTATAACTGAATTAGAAGCTGATTTTGATTATTTTCTCTTTTTTCGCCAAGCATTTCAGTTATTGCAGAATCATGAAAACGTCTTAAGAAAAATAGAATCTCGCAAGTGTATGCACTGTCTGGCGAGATTAGACCATAAATAATGTGCAGTAAGGCACCAGTGATATAAAATAAATTCTCTGACCAGTTCAAAATGTGTATGAGTAAGTCCAGAATCATTTGGGCACTTTTTCTCACTTCAAAACAATTGGTGCAAATATAGGTAGTAAATGGTATTTCCATTAGAAAATTCGGGGTAATAATTACCGAACTATTTGACTTTTCAGTAAACATCCTGTACAGTAAGAGAGAACTTCTCTCTCATTTTGTATATGTAGTGTTTTTTAGATCTTGCAATAAATACTTTGTGTTAATGAAAAAATGTAATGCCGTTGGGAAATATGCTTTGGTGTAAATAGTAATACAGAAGTGGCTGGCCAGGCTGATGAAGATTCACAAACTGGGATATAGTTATTTCGTATGATAATTATGTTCATTCCTTACTTTTGTTAAGTTACTCATTCTTACAGTTATTTACAGTTTTAACTTTTTAGAGATTAGATGCTTCCAGAAATTCAGTACACATTTTAATTAATTAAAACATTAATAATTGATCTGACAGTTAAAAATGGTGATCTAAAAACTTTAGCCTGTGAATAGAGAAACTAATGGATCATACTTATGTATGTCTGTATAGTAGGGATATATCTAAAAAATGATACAGTTCTTCTTTCTTACTCTGACATATACATAATACAGCTTACAAAACAATACATAGCCATAATTATATGTTGCACATTGTAGACAAAATTGCTGTAACTGGTGTGGATTGGGTAGGTCCTCACATTCAATCACTGCGATGTATTCCCTAGCACTTTTTTTACATGTTACTGTTTTTCTTTGCTAGTTTGTATACATACCTTTCACATTTTTGTATCAGCACTTTAACAGTTTCATTTATATTTTTCTCGAATTATTTTCTGTTTACCAGCATAAGAACAAGTCACTCACTTTTTAAAATTTTTTATGTTTTTATCCCATTCGGTCAATTTTAAGTAAAACGTGTGATTTGCTTTTAACTGGTAATGTTGCATTTCTGATTTCTTAACCTTTTACTTCAGCTACTATTGCACTAGAATGTTTTCTTCTGCTTTATGGTAGCACGTATCATTTCACTGAGTAATTCCGTAGAACAAGTTTTGTTAAGCGGTATATATAAATATGCAAGTGTTGAAATTCCATGAAAACATACAGTATAGCTCACACAATACTTACATTAGCTGTGAATTGTTTATCATGTTATTTTTACAATGAAACAGAGGCAGAAAATTATACATCCTCAATCTAAAATGTTCCATTATTATATAACAGTATAAAAATTAAACTCAGCCGTGTATATTGTCATTGACTCAGAGCTTTGTGACATCCATAAGCAAACCCCAACAGATATTGCTTACAGTTCACTTCATCCCAATGTATTTACTGATCGATTTACCTTTTGCCCCTCCTAGGACATGGCCTGAAGCTGAAGCTGATAAGGAAGCTACAAGTGGTTCATCAAATTATCTTTCATCCCAGACTTCAACCAATCGACTGACTGACAACAAGGAGCTGTCACAGTCACAACGCAGCATATCAAGTATGTAGTTTTTTGCATGTATGCCAGTTTGTTATGGAAAGCATAAATAGCTACTCACCACATAGAGGAGGCATTGAGTTGAAGGCAGGCACAATGAAATGTGGTGCACATTTAAGCTTTTGGGCAAAAGATGTTCTTTGGAAACAGAAAGCACACACGCCTTCACACAAACACAACTCAAACACCCGTGGTTACTGTATCCAGCCAGTGTGACCTGACTGCGGACTGGACCTGCATCTGATGGAAGCAACAATCCGGTGTATGTGGAGGGGATAAGTAGGAGGCATGAGTTGGGGAGGGGGAGGGATAACAGGGTAGAAGTGAGGTAAGGTGTTAGTGCTGCCTGTGAGACAATCGTGGGGGTGGAATATGAATGTTAGGTGCATGATTGAGACACTGTGCTTGGGTGGGAGGGGGGGGGGCACAAAAGGGAGAGGGGACAAGTAGAGAAGGGTAATAGACTAGTGGGTGTGTTGGTGGAGTCAGGGCATGTATGGTACTCTAGTGGGAGCAGGAAAGGGGATAGGTAGGTGGAGGACAGACTAGCAAAGGTTGTGGGAATGAAGGATATGTTGTTCAGAGAGTTCCCACCTGCTCAGTTCAGATAAGCTGGTGTCATTAGGGAGAATCCAGATGACACAGGCTGTGAAGCACATCATGTTGAGCAGCTTGCACAGCAACTGGGTAGTCGAGCTATGTCTTGGCCACAGTTTGTCAGTGACCATTCGTGCAGATGGACGGCTTGTTAGTTGACATTCCCACATAGAAAGCAGCACAGTGATTGCAGCCACTGTAGGCTGTAGAAGGGGTGGGAAGGATAGTGGGTAGGATTATCCAGGGTAGGATTATCCACATTTCAGGGCACGGCAGGAGGAAGTCGCGAGGCTGGCTGAGAACGCAATTCAGTTGCTGCAGTCCTGGGACTAACTGAGTGAAGGGGTGTGCTCCATTGTTTCTGGACAGTGGACATGTGGGAGGTGCTATGGTGGAGAAATTTGTTTTTGAACAAATCCGTAGTACAACAATGGGTACCCTCATCACAGCATCCTAAGCCAACTTCTTCATGGGCCATCTAGAGGAATCCTTCCTAACCATTCAGAATCCCGAGTCCCTCACATGATTCAGATTCATTGATGACATCTTCCTGATCCGGGCAGAGGTTGAGGACACCCTACCCACTTTCCTCGAGAACTTCAACACTTTCTCCCCATTCTCTTCATTGACTGTACAGTACATGGTGGAGAGTAGCCTGTACCACTACTAGTCATTTCCTTTCCTGTTCCACTTGCAAATAGAGAGAGGGTAAAAGATTGTCTGTATGCTTCCATATGTGCCCTAATTTCTCTTATCTTATCTTTGTGGTCCTTTCGCACAATGCGTGTTGGTGGCATTGGGATCGTGGCAGTAAGCTTCAAATGCCGGTTCTCTAAAGTATCTCAATAGTGTTTCTCAAAAAGAACATTGTCTTCCCTCCAGGGGTTCCCATTTGAGTTCCTAAAGCATCTCCGCAACACTTATATGTTGTTTGAACCGACCAGTAACAAATCTATCAGCCCGCATCTGAATTGCTTCGATGTCCTCTTTCAATCCAACCTGGTACGGATCCCAAACACTTGAACAGTACTCAAGAATAGGTCGCATCAACATCCTAATACGCAGTCTCCTTTACAGGTGAACCACTCTCTCCTAAAATTCTCCCAGTAAGCCGAAGTTGACCATTCACCTTTCCTACCGCAGTTCTCACATGCTTTTCCATTTCATATCACTTTGCAGTGTTACAGCCAGATATTTAAATGAGTTGAGTGCGTCAAGCAGGACACTAGTTATACCCCCACCCTGTCCTTCCTTTATGTTACCTCCACCTCAAGGATGACAACATCAGTACCTCCACCCATATCAAACGTACCAATCACCAACAATCTCTCCACTTTGACAGCTGCCGCCCATTCCGTACCAAGAAGGGTCTTACGCACAGCTTAGCCACCTATGTTAGTCATATCTGTAGTTATAGCAGTCGCTCTCCAGATATGCCAAGGGTTTCATTGAGACTTAGCAGCCTTATCTTGTCCCCTCCACGCTCTCACAGGCAGTATTAACACCTTTCCTCACTCCTACCCTGCTACCCTCTCCTCCCCACCCCAGGCCACCTCCTTACTCCCACCACCCACACTCATGCCAGATGCGGTTCCAGTCTGCATTCAGTATTTTAGCTGCCACACTGTTTGTTGTTGTCCACAAAATGAATCAGCTGATTAATATATTTTTCAGATATGTTTTCTTGATATGAATCACACGTTACCTTATGAAACATTTTAGTATCTAAGACAGTGCCACCCCTTCATATCCCATTAGTAACACTCCTGAAAAAGAACATTCCCTCCCAGAGTTATTAACTGAATATTCTCCTAATTTTTGATGCCTATTTGGGCACAAGCTACACTTCCTTTTGTGTGTTAGTACTACCTATGCAGTTTTTTTATATTGCCTTCCAGGAGGTGCACATTTGTTTCTTAACTTAATGTGACTTACAGTTCTTACACTTTTCCTTATGCAGTTTTCCTCTAGACTCAATTCCTGTCAAAGGTCACTTGCTCTTCCAAGTCTGTCCTAATGTAGTGTTCTCCTGTCTTACATATGTTTCTGTCTCACTCATTACTGAGTGCTACAGCATTTTCCTATTTTGCTACAGGTTCTGTTTAGACTTGAAATGTCTAGTGTTTTACCACCCAGATATCTGTCGAATACCTTTGAATTATTATCTGTTTATTCGTCTGCTATGTTTAAAATCTTGCTTTAAATTGCACATAATTTTTGTGTATCTGCCTTGTTTCTCATATGGGCATGCCATTTGTGCGACAGTTTCCACTTTCCTTCTGTGAGTCTGACTGTTGACATGTATTAGAGGTAACAATTTCTAATAATCCCTGTGTGTACTGTCATAGACCCAGGGGATACTCTAAATTTTTGTCGCAAGGGATTCTCTAAATTTGTATTGCAAAATCTGCATCCAAATACAGAATTTTGAAGACATTCTCTGATAATATATTTTATACTTTTTGTTGCAGGCAGTACATCAGAGAGTGTTCTACAGAAATTTCGCAAAAGCTTTGCCTTTAAATTTCACAAGAAGAGTGGCAGTAAAGATGGCCTTGAGCTTGGCTCTAGTAAAGATGGTGAAGGTGACGTTGAAGAGGAGAATTGTGCTGATGATGAATTAGCTACATCACAGTCACACGAACAACTACCACAAGAACCCACAAAGGAGGAAACAGGATCAGATCCTAAGTTCAAGTAAGCTAATTGCTGTGTGTTCCTGAAAACAAATGTATGTTTGTTACATTTTCTACAGATGGTCACAACTTATATAATATTGTTACTACTACTATTCTAGTTGATGTTGTTCATGATGAATTTGGGATATAATTCTCATTGTTGAGGGCATTGTTGTCTCCTCCCTGGTGCTGTCATGAGGCTGTTGTAAGAATGTAATGTTATTGCAGCAATATCATTATTTGACTAATTCAAAGATGTGAAAGTTTATATTGTTACTGGTGTTTCCTGTCATATAGACACTGAGGAATATGAAAGTTATTGTGCTTACAAGAGTAAATTTATTGATTATTTTTATTTTATTTAATTTTTTCTCCCACAGCACCAGTTCTTGTGAGCTCTGGAGACAGCCATTGACTCTTCAATCTTACATCATGCAGTTGGTATAATTTGTCCCAGTTTCTTCTACCTCCATTGTTTCATTCTTTCCCACAACTTATTTTCTTACTATTCTTATTAATAATTTTCATTGACCGAGCGAGGTGGCGCAGTGGTTAGCACACTGGACTCGCATTCGGGAGGACGACGGTTCAATCCCGCGTCTGGCCATCCTGATTTAGGTTTTCCGTGATTTCCCTAAATCGCTCCAGGCAAATGCCGGGATGGTTCCTCTGAAAGGGCACGGCCGACTTCCTTCCCTAATCCGATGAGACCGATGACCTCGCTGTTTGGTCTCTTCCCCCAAAAACCAACCAACCAACCAATAATTTTCATTGCTTCAATTAAAACTTCTTCAATTTTAGTGGTATCAGGAACTATAATATAAGAATTTTGATCTACCTGATTACAGCCATTAAACTCTATCTCTTTGTTCTGCATTATATTTTCCTCTAATACCCGAACACTTCTCTCCATTTTGAATATGTCCTTTCTATTATATTACATAATTTTTATCTCAGTTTTACCATCCCTGACTCTTCCCCATGACTATCTCATATTTTACCAACTTTTCTTGTACCTTTCATTTGTGTATCCTTTAATGACCTGAGAATTTAACTTTCATTTGTGAGTTACTGATTACTGGCAACATTATTTTGTAATGTAACTCTTGACATATATGACAATAAATGTGTCTTGATACAACTTGTTTGACAAAGGACATAATTTAGGTTGAAGTACGTATCCATGTACTGCAGGATTTGTACGAGTATAGGTCTCCTTACCCAGATAAACGGTCTCATGCTAGTATGCTACAATGTTACTCTATAAATGATTGCTTCAAGGTGATGACTTGTTTGGGAAGCATGGAAAACAAGGAATTCTTGAGGAAATTGAGTTTATTGAAATAGCCATGTAAATTCTTAAAGACTCATGCAATTCTGGGAGAGATTCTGGGGTGTTTGAAATGTTAATAGCCAGGGAAAAAAGTTCCAGGTCATTTTGTTACAAGTCAGTCTGAAGTTCTCCTTCAGAAACAATTGATTTTGGAGCCACGTAAGGAAAAATGAAGAAGGGCATTGAATTGTAATTTTTTTTTAAATCATGGGTGCCTTATAATTTCCTGTGGGTTCTCGGGCTCCAGATCCATTTCCTATTGTATGATTGTGTGTGTAGTGGAGCGTAACATGCATTTGGTGATTCGTGATTCACATGAAAGTAAGGGTGGCTTTTTAATTTATGATGACCACCACCTACATTCTGAGTATTACACCTCTTGACCTGCTATGGTCTTGTCGAGAAGTTCTCCTGCCACCTTTTCATTGCTCAACCAACCTAGAGTGGTAGGGTAGCATGGATTTTGGGATCATCTTCTAGTTCATTCATTGTAGATGTTTTCACCACTAGTTTTGTTAATTCTGAATAAATGTGTGTTTTTAAATTACAAAAAATGTAAGTGTGGATCCATATCTAAATATGCATGTTTTGTGGATAAAAATTGAATATTCCAGCTTCGGTTGTTTCTGACTACTTTTGGTTGAAAAGTAGTACTTTACTGACTTTCTCACAGTGTTGTGCTTTAAGGTAAGGAGTTCGATAGAGTGAAAATTGTCCAATCTCAAACGTCATGTGTTGTTGCTGTCAAAGCCTGTTGATACCACGTTCCAGCGACAACAGTTCAAAGCCTGTTCCTGTGAGAACTTGTATTCATGGTGATCACACAATGACATAACATGGCACAGAGTGGTGACAGTTAACAGTAATGAAACAATTTCTGCAGGCTGTAAAATCTTACAACCTACAGAGTTTTGAGGAAACTGAAAATCCTAACTGAACTTTTGGGTGATTAAACAAAGTCATCATCCGTTACTTGGAACACATGTAAACTGCTACAATCTGTAAACAAAACAGTCCGATGTACTGTGTCATGAAAATATTGCTTGTTTGTAGGTTTGGCCCTCTGGTATGGAGATCGAGCAAAGAACGCAAGAAAGGAAAAAAGGCAGCCAGAAATGCAAAGTGCAACAGTGGCGACAGCGGCATACAAATTGAGGTAAAACTTTAGCTCTTAAAGAATCAATAGGAGTGCGTTCCCATGCTGGAATAAGCAGAGTGGAAGAATTGCCCATTGAACGTGTAGTGAACTACATGTTGCCAAAGATATTTCCTTTACCTGACAAAATTTGTAGCACGTTACCTACATTTTGAATTAGGGCTTATGCAACTGAGCAAGGTGGCGTGGTGGTCAACACAAAATGCCACCAATAGCTTACTAAAGGCGTGTTTACACTGATTTCGAAACAAGTTCTGCGACATTGTTCACGGCTATTACTGGACTGCTGATGTTTGCAACATGTTGTCGACCTCTTGGCAACACAAAACCAGTAGTCTATGGCTGTGTCAGTACTGATCAAAGGAACATTGTTCCTGACCTGCTACCACTAAATGCTGCTATGCAGTGATGGTGTTTGTTGTTGCTCTGTCTGTAGTGCTGGTATTGTATTTATGTGAGTTTCTTTATGAAATGGAGTGGGCAAGAAGCAAAATTTGAAAATCTGTCACTCTCTCTGAAGCAGAGGAGTGCCTCTGACACATTCAGAGTCATAGTTATAAAAATATTAAAACAGAAGCATGACTCCCTACAAAATGCTATATTGCTTCACATTACCATCAGTGATGTAAACAAAAAAATAAGTCTCTCATTTCTTAGTACTGCAGCAGTGACAACAACAACAACGAGAGGATTTGTTATTTGACTTCGGAAGAATTTGCTGTAGGCGAATTACGTGAGCTGTCATCATATGAAAGGGTGGGGAGACAATGCTTTCTACATACATGGGTGTACATAGGAGGCAGCAGTCAGTAGAAAATGTGGATGTGGCAGGGGGTATTGAAAATGATTACTACTATTAAATTAAATAAATAAAAATAAATAAATTGCCAGTTAAATATATCTTCTTTATCTGGGGTCAGTGAACTGTGTGTGAAATATACTGTATATAGCATTTAAAAGCCTAAATCAGGCTCCTAATTTTTAAAATTTTCTGGGGCAGGGGGCCAGACCCCCTTCCATATTTGGCATGTGAACTGATAGCCTCTTCTCTAGGTTGACAGCTGTGCTCTGATGCTGTCAGAGGGTTCAGTGAGATTTGGAGGGGTAATTTCAGCCATGACGATCGTCCCTATGAGTGTTTGAAGGTGAATGTGCAAATGTTGCAATTCATATAGCCTTGTCAGAGACTCGTCTCGTCAGCATTGTGTTGAAACGTGCACTCTTCATCCCTCAAAGCAGCATTAGAGGAAAATGGAGTACAGAATAAAAATTACAACCCGAAGGTGCAGACACAATGTAAGCATCCTTCTGAGACAACCGAGCACTAGCTTTTTCACGAGTACTTCAATGAACATTTATTATTTCTGCTTAAAATTCTAAACTTCCTTCCTTTTTTTTAAAGTGGTTTTCAGGTGAATGGATGGCAGTGTAAACACTTTCAACTCAACATAATGCTTATGACAGCCTTATGCTATGAAATATTTAATGTCTAGAACCAGTGAACACAATGGCTGGACTAGCTACCAGTTTCATTTGAACAGTTTTGTTAATTTTTATTAATAGCACAATAAACAACATGATTAAATTAATAATAAATTTAGTTTTCGTTAGAGGATATGTCTGGTTACAGATGCTGCCTGGCTCGGCTCATGTTACTGGAGGTGACAGCTCTGAATCACACGACACTGATCACCTTGTTGATGATGAGCCCCTAGATGAAATGGATAGCCCGCCAGCTGTAAGTAAAGAACATCTTATTTAGTTACTTGCTAAATGTTGTGCCACATAGGGTGATAACAAATTATTGAATAATATAATCAAGCTATATTGTTTTGCTGGCATGATGGAACATCCATACTTCTGTTTTCTCAAGCATCACAAAGAGGGAAAGTTGAAGTTTTCGTGTTGGCATTTGACTGCTTGTACTATTCAGTAGGAAAAGTGTTTCTTGTTGTTGGAGCTGATGATGACATTACCAAATAATAATATCTGGTTTGTGCTTAATACATAATGAAGAAATATTTTTATGGTTTCCTAGACATTAAGACAGGTATTTGGTCATATTACTCCTCCTATGGTGTCACTGAGGATGAGAGACACACACTATCACAACTAAGGGAGCATATTCATCAAAGAAAAGATGCAGGAGGTGCCCGAGCATTGGTGAATAAATGGATATGTGTAACTGGACAAATTGACTCATTGGCTAATTCTACGACTCGTACTGAAGGCTAGGAGGGGAAGGGGCTCATTTTCCAAAAACATTGGACCTGTCATAGTGGCGTACAAACATGTAACTGTATTTAAATACATTTTGTGAATACCTGTAGTGAAATGTGATTTGCATATTCACTATTCACAGTGAAATTGGTGATTAATGTCACAAACCGATCTTATAAATGGAACAAGAAACAAACCAACAAAATAAGTCACACAAATTTTGCTGTCAAAAAACTAGTATAAAGAAATCTAATTGTTTAAGATAGAACAACTGAAACCAGGCTGTAAGGTTCAAATAAAAATTATGTAATTGCAGTTGTTCAAGCTTTGAAATAGCTTCTCTATCAAGAGGTAGGAAAATATAGCGAGTAGAAAGAAAGGGTGAAATTTAAAGTTTTAAAACATGGTAGATGAAGAGAGGAAGTAAAAGTTGTTTAATGGAAATTAAAACTGTATTAATTGATATAGAAATTCTGGTAGTATTATTTATTTTTATTTGGTTTTGTACTGAAAACATTTTTTTCTGTAGAAGTGAAATTCATAATTCATTGGTTCAGTGAAAATTAGAGATGTAATTTTATCAAACTGAATTTGGTGTCCATAATAAATGTTAAATATACTGTTCCCTGTGAATGAGTTGCACATTATGATATCATAGCTAAACACAGAACTTACGAAGATGGCTATGCACATTACTGTTGAGGTAAATCAGATGGGTTAAGGTATGAAGATGCTTGAATGAATTTACAGTCTACAAAAATGCTTGTAAATCCAGTTTTTAGGCCACTCTATGTGAACACTGAGGCAATCCTTATATGTTGGTTCTTCTGATACGTTCACAGTTACATATAACACAGTTAACTTAACAGAAAACTGAACAAGCTTCAAAAATAATTTCTAGGTAGCAGTTTCCACTATTGAGGATTGAAGTAGTTAAGTTCCACATCCCTTTGTTATCAAGGGAAACGTTTTTTAATTTTTTTTGTAGGCAGACATACTACATAGGCTAATGCTGCCCATTATCACATCATAATACTTTCCTCTGTCTTCTCCACAGACCCACGGTTGACAGAAAATTTGTCTATTCTGATCCCCATCTTGGCCAAAACAGAGTTAAAAAAAACTCTGAAAGACATCTTTTTACAGTTATATATCTGTCAGAGCTAAAAATGAGCACTTGGGTTGACCATCATGGTGCTGATTTTTACTAGTTGTGTATATAGGAAAAATTACTTCATGAGACTTGTGAAGGAAAAGAAAGAAGAACAAAATTCCATATGTCTTAATAGTTTTTCTTTCTGTTTCTTTTTTCTCTTTTTAAGTTTTTGTACTGTTGCTGAAATTCTAATGAAAGAAGGTTTAAATAATTTTGTGTCAGTTCAGTTTCAGGTGTAGATTAATGCATTTTTCAGTAGATATTCTTCTGCAGCAGTGAAGTTAAATTCAGTGTCCAGCTACTGTAGCAAGGCTTTCATTAATTATGATTATGTTTTTTTAATTCCCATCTGTCATTTTGTTATAGTATTGATTTTTTGTGAGAAGACTAATATTTTATAAAGGCATATTTTTCTACTCTGCATTGTAAAGAAAATATGACAGTGCTTGTACATGTCAGATGTGAATTACTGTAAACCAATGCAAAATTATTTCTCTTCATTTAGGTAAGAAGAAGAGTAACAAGTAGTGAAAAGTCATCTCGACCACAGTCAGAAGTTATTCAGCAACTCCTCATAGATAAGTTTAAGGTGAGCTGACACTTTCCATTTGAATAAATCTTTGAAGTGTGTAGACCCAAATACTTTTCAGTGTCTGCGCCAGGGAACATAAATAAAAGACGATCAGTTTATTTACTTAATTGTCATTGCTGTAAGCAAAATGAAATCCGTTAAGGGATTTTTACACTTTCAGGGAGAATGAAGAAAACACTAAATAATAAATGATATATTACACACATAATGCATTTCATGTCACTTGCATCTGAACTGATAGATATTGATTACTAAAATAACAAAATGTCTTGCAACAAGACAAAGGCTGTAAGGTTAAGTTTCTCACTACATATTTACCTGGTATTAGCTGAATTGTGTGTTATTCCCCTGCCATTTATAGTTGCTTTGGTATTTGACAGGACTCACAAATCCAAACAGCACATAAGTTAAGAGATAAGGCAGGAAATAAAACAGGATGTGGCGTAATCATCATACGAGGTGGAAATAAGGCATGACAACTGCCTCCATTCTGTCATTTTTGAGACTTCTTTAATGAAATATTGTGTATTGGCTAGTTTTCATGTGCATTATGTTTGCATAAAAGTTTGAATACAGTTATGAAATTCAACAATAATATGAGGACACTAAAAGGTAGTTTTTTAAACCATGCTTTTAAACATACTTTTATTTCTCCATAATCTTTGTATTTTGGCAGAGAAATTACATCACAAATGTTAATCCTAAAGAATTTCTGCTTCATTTAATGGAATTTTCAGTTTTCATATGTTGTATTTAGCAAAGGTGGGATCTAACTGCTAGTTACAGAACACACACAAATCTAGTAACAATGATGTAAATAACAAGAATTAAATGCCAAAGTGCATGAAGCCTTTTGAGAAAATTCATTGAGTGCATGTGTTCTCAGTTGGTGTTGTAATCATTAGTGATAGAAACAAATGTGTCTGGTGCCACAGCATCACTGTAGGATTAGGGATGGAAAAAAGCTGTGTGTAAATTAAAATGAGGGAAATAATTTCAAAAACTCTAGTTCGTTTCTTGATAAGAACAATTTTTTTTTTTATTTCTATAAGACACTGTTTTAGTACACAGGAAATTAAAATAATTCCTAATTGTTCTTTGTGTATAAAAATGAAACTGTTATGTATACTCTTATTGTCCATTTTTTGTGGATTATATTTTCATATGAAGAATCATACGACATCAATGGGCATCAGATTTATTTTAGATAATCTCATTAAAGATGAGGAATGTGCATGATATAACAAAAGTTCAAAGAAGTTGTGTACATAGTCAGTGCAAGGTTATTGAAAGTATGTCCTAGCAGAGAGTTATCATACTCTTGTGTTCATTCATCACTGTTTGCACAATTTTTATCATAAGTGAAAAAGACAATCACTCATTTCCAGACGTATTCATTAGAAAAATTCTTGAATATTGTAATTGTATGTAAGTTTGGGAGATGACACAGGCAATGGGAGATGGCACAGGCTTCAGAATTCCATTCTTCATCAAATTTCTTGCTTGTTCTTTACATTTGCTAAAATAAACAAAAAAATTCAAGAAATGAGGGTTGTAGAAGTGGACTTATATCTGTAACATTTTTAGTGCAATCATTTGTTTGAAAAGTGGTAGACTGTTTTCTAAAAATAATTTAGATGTGTGTCTAATAGTGAGGACACAGGCAATCGCTAATTCATGTAAATAAATGTATATGGTTTGCCAGAGAAAAATGAAGAGATTAATGATTTCAGAATTACGAATCGCACCTTCGGTTATTTGTATGTCAAAAAAAGTACTTAATCTTCAAGGTTTTTTGAAGGTTTTCTGGATAACTTGAGTTCATTAAAATACTAGTGTCACATTCACTCTTAGGGTGAAGCGTGGGTCTTGTCATAGAAGATAGCAGAAATTGAGGACCTTTCTTTACTTACATTATTGTTTCACTCTCTGAAGGCATTTGTTGCAATCTTTATGTACTTTTGTTTAAAAATGGGTATCATTTGTGTAGATTTATATTAAGAGAACAACTTTATTACCTGTGGAGTTTTAATTGTATTCCTTGATTTGGTTTTTGTAAGAGTTACTTTTGCTCTGATGTGTTACTATCAGTATGTGACAGAATTCTCCGGTAAGACTTATTTCTATTCCTGTGTTTGTAGGCAGATCTACAGACACGTGCAGCACAGCAGGGACGGCACCAACACGTCAGACGGGCGCACTCCGATCTTGGTGGTCAGCGCCTCTTTCAGTGGGACGTGCGCTCTAGCTATCGACGTATGTTTTCCACACCTTCACCCATCAAGATGAGGCCCCCACGAGCTAGTCCACCTCATCCTCGTCCGGCAAATCTAGAGCAGCCAGTACAATTACGGAAGTACGTCTATTCTGTGCCTTTAAAATTGCAATACACTGTGTGATTGATGATGGCGACTTTGCGAAGTGCTGACAGAGCTAAAAACAGATCAACTTAATCCCTCCGTCTTAGGAATAAGACTTTCAGTTTTCCCTCTGTTTTGAAAGTATGAAGAAATTAATTTTATTGAAGGAAAAGTCAATAAATAAATTACGGGGCAGCATTGTTAGTCTGGAGGCTTGGTGCTCACTGCAGGTGGATCCCTTGTGCTATTAATGGGCATGATGCACATTTGTGAAAGAAAATACACAAAACTATAGTAAATGATTTTTCAATCTCTTCATATTTATTGCTACATAATATTCCCTTTCTGATGGTCATCTCTGTAACATGCAGGAATCTCTGTATTTTAATCAGATAGAAAGTTACACTAACAAAAAGTCACAAATTTCACAGGTGGCAGACTATCATATTAATTTACACATCTCTGAAAAACATAATGGCTTCACACGTTAACAATTTGGCATCGAGAGCTACCTGATACTTGCAATTTCGCTACTGCACCCGGACTGCATAAACAAGTTGAACTGAAAAATACTTAATGACACACAAATAATTTGCAGTTCCAGAGACTTAGTAACTTCCATTATGACAGCTTGCTGTGTGCTGACTAAAGCTTTTGGGTGATATGGAAAATTACAATTTGGTTGAGTATAAGATTGTTACAGCTTAGTTAATAATATAAAAGACAGGGATATTAGAAGGAACAGAGACACAGTAGGCAGTGGTGTAAGTTTGTTTAACCAAGATTAGTGTAACTACAAAACGATAAAAATAATAGGTACTACTATATGACGGTGATTTTAGTGTACACAGGGATTCCCAAAGGCTGCCAAAATGTTTCAAGAAAGTGAAATTTTTTAATTGGAATAGTTAACAAACTAACAGTATAATGTAACTGGATAGATAAAAAAAACTACAACAATTAATTTTTTCAGCCTTCAGTTGCAAGGTAATTTTATTCGTTTACCTAGGTTTCGATTCCAGTAATGGAATCTTCTTCAGAACCTGTTTTCAGGTTTTTTTTTCTGAAGAAGATTCCATTACTGGAATCGAAACCTAGGTAAACGAATAAAATTACCTTGCAACTGAAGGCTGAAAAAATTAATTGTTGTACATTTCACAGTTGCTGACACGCTGCAATATGTTAAAGATTTGTAAATTTGTACCTGCCGAGGCAAGTAAAGCAGCTAACAGATATATGGACATAGTGTATAAAATACTGAAAACAGGTTCTGAAGAAGATTCCATTACTGGAATCGAAACCTAGGTAAACGAATAAAATTACCTTGCAACTGAAGGCTGAAAAAATTAATTGTTGTACATTTCACAGTTGCTGACACGCTGCAATATGTTAAAGATTTGTAAATTTGTACCTGCCGAGGCAAGTAAAGCAGCTAACAGATATATGGACATAGTGTATAAAATACTGAAAACAGGTTCTGAAGAAGATTCCATTACTGGAATCGAAACCTAGGTAAACGAATAAAATTACCTTGCAACTGAAGGCTGAAAAAATTAATTGTTGTACATTTCACAGTTGCTGACACGCTGCAATATGTTAAAGATTTGTAAATTTGTACCTGCCGAGGCAAGTAAAGCAGCTAACAGATATATGGACATAGTGTATAAAATACTGAAAACAGGTTCTGAAGAAGATTCCATTACTGGAATCGAAACCTAGGTAAACGAATAAAATTACCTTGCAACTGAAGGCTGAAAAAATTAATTGTTGTACATTTCACAGTTGCTGACACGCTGCAATATGTTAAAGATTTGTAAATTTGTACCTGCCGAGGCAAGTAAAGCAGCTAACAGATATATGGACATAGTGTATAAAATACTGAAAACAGGTTCTGAAGAAGATTCCATTACTGGAATCGAAACCTAGGTAAACGAATAAAATTACCTTGCAACTGAAGGCTGAAAAAATTAATTGTTGTACATTTCACAGTTGCTGACACGCTGCAATATGTTAAAGATTTGTAAATTTGTACCTGCCGAGGCAAGTAAAGCAGCTAACAGATATATGGACATAGTGTATAAAATACTGAAAACAGGTTCTGAAGAAGATTCCATTACTGGAATCGAAACCTAGGTAAACGAATAAAATTACCTTGCAACTGAAGGCTGAAAAAATTAATTGTTGTACATTTCACAGTTGCTGACACGCTGCAATATGTTAAAGATTTGTAAATTTGTACCTGCCGAGGCAAGTAAAGCAGCTAACAGATATATGGACATAGTGTATAAAATACTGAAAACAGGTTCTGAAGAAGATTCCATTACTGGAATCGAAACCTAGGTAAACGAATAAAATTACCTTGCAACTGAAGGCTGAAAAAATTAATTGTTGTACATTTCACAGTTGCTGACACGCTGCAATATGTTAAAGATTTGTAAATTTGTACCTGCCGAGGCAAGTAAAGCAGCTAACAGATATATGGACATAGTGTATAAAATACTGAAAACAGGTTCTGAAGAAGATTCCATTACTGGAATCGAAACCTAGGTAAACGAGTAAAATTACCTTGCAACTGAAGGCTGAAAAAATTAATTGTTGTACATTTCACAGTTGCTGACACGCTGCAATATGTTAAAGATTTGTAAATTTGTACCTGCCGAGGCAAGTAAAGCAGCTAACAGATATATGGACATAGTGTATAAAATACTGAAAACAGGTTCTGAAGAAGATTCCATTACTGGAATCGAAACCTAGGTAAACGAATAAAATTACCTTGCAACTGAAGGCTGAAAAAATTAATTGTTGTACATTTCACAGTTGCTGACACGCTGCAATATGTTAAAGATTTGTAAATAAAAAAAACTACTCACCAAGTGGCGGCAGGGCACATACATGTAAAAAAAGATTTTATGTATGTAAGTTTTTGGAGCCAGTGGTTCCTTCTTCTCACAGAAGGATTGAAGGGGGAGTATGAGTGAAGGAAAAGGACTGGAGAGGTTTAGGAAAAGGGTTAGAGTTTGGAAAACCCACTCAGAACCCCGGGTCAGGAGAGAATTACCGAACGTGATTAGAAGGAAAGACTGGTTGTTAGGGACTGCACCGTAAGAGATTTGAAAACTTGAAATCTTGAATGTGGAAGTCAGGTTAATATGTAAGACAGAAGTCACTGCTAAAACATCATGCACGAGTCGATTAGAGTGAAAAGAGAAGTGCATTATGTAACGGTGGGAGGGAGATGGCGAAAAATAGACAGGTCAGAAAATGAAAGATGTAGAAAACTAAAACTGAATGAAGAAAGGAGTAGTTACTGTGAAGATATGCTGAGACAGAAAAAATAATGAACCATATTTACTCGAATCTAAGCCGCACTTTTTTCCGGTTTTTGTAATCCAAAAAACCGCCTGCAGCTTAGAATTGAGTGCAAAGTAAGCGGAAATTCTGAAAAATGTTGGTAGGTGCCTCCACAACTAACTTCTGCCGTCAAATATATGTAGTGCTACACAGGCATGCTTTGCAGGCACAAAGATAAATACTGGCCCAAATCCTCTGCGTCAGTAAATAAATTTAAAAAAAGGTGGAAAACAAGCTTTTTTCTCCGCCCCGAGTTTCGACCACTGCATTTTCATACATTATCCAAAGAAATAAATACAAATTCCATATTACTCATCTTCGAATGTACCAGCATTTCAATGTACTACGAAAATCCGACTGGCAAGACTGTTTGGGATGTTTGTCAATATGGCCAACTCTACGTTCTGAATTTTTTCCTACCTGTGAGAAGAGATGGTTACTAATAGGAACTTTTATGAATTGTGAATCACATGCAGTAGGCCTATTGTCTTCACCATAAGAATAATACGAATGTAAACATTTGCCAGGTATTCTTTCGTGTTTGCTGCTATCTCATTTAAATCCTGTCTGCCTAATAAACTACGAATCCAGAGTGAGACAACAGCAAATGCGGAAGAATATACGTATCATGTCATGTTTATATTCGTATTATTCTTATGCGTAATGGTGAGACAGTCAGAAATGAAGCATGGCAATTGACTAGATTTTTAAATCTAAGATGACTCTAATTTCTGTGCAGAATGTAATGTACTAAAGAGGCGTCTGCAGAGATTTTCAAACGGAGAAAATTTTTCGCTAAACTCTCGTTCAGAACATCTTCTATCATACGCAGTCTATTATTTGGTTCTTGTTGATCATTATCAAAGAAAGCAGCAGTGTAAGTACCAACAAATAGCAGTCTCTTGCCATTGTTTCGCCAATGAGACGATTCCTCTCTCTCTCTCACGCCTTTTTTTTTTTTTTTTTTTTTTTTTGAAGCGGCAGTAGCTCGCACAAAAGCAAGCCATGCCGCAAGCGGCGACAGGCCGTAAACACTCATTATCAGAATGTGACAAACAATGCATGCCACATTAAAATAATGCATTTTCAGCTTAGAGTGACGTAAACACCTATAACAAAGAGAACGGCATTCACCAGATTAAAGAAAAATAAGCAATCGATTCAAACCAGACGAAGCACGTGAAAAAGGAAGGGTAGCGTTCTCGCTTCCCGAGCACAGGGTCCCGGGTTCGATTCCCGGCGGGGTCAGGGATTTTTCCTGCCTCGAGATGACTGGGTGTTGTTGTGTCGCCTTCATCATCATCATTCATCCCCATTACGGTCAGAGGAGGGCAACGGCAAACCACCTCCATTAGGACCTTGCCTGGTAAGGCGGTGCGGGTCTCCCGCATCGTTCCCCTACGCTCTGTAAAGAAGCATGGGACTTCATTTTTTTTTTTCACCCGTATAAATACGGATGGAGTGCCTGATGCATAGCAATGGCTACCTGGTAAAGCTTAACTGCTAACCTTATGACTCGAACCAAACTACTGTAGCTGTATCGTCATTCATTCGACCTAAATTGTGTCCCATATTACAATGGACCAACTTTGTTTCAATTTGGAGGTGCGGCTTAAAACTTTTCTCTCCACTTGAATTTCGAGTCTCAGATCTCAGGTGCGGCTTAGATTCGGGAACTTTTTTTTTCCTTGGTTTCGAGTCTCATTTTTCAGGTGCGGCTTAGATTCGAGTAAATATGGTAAACTGAGACCATGTGGGTGGCAGTAATTTCCACCTTCAGAGTTCTGAGAAACTGGAGTGTTGGGAAGAATCCAGATAGTGCTGTGATGAAACAGGCATCGAGGTCATGATTGTCATGTTGTAGAACAAGCTCTGCAACAGGATAATGTGTGTTGCTAGTATATACCCTCTGCCTATGCCCACTCACCCTAAGTGATAATTTGGTGGTAGTCATGCTGACATAAAAGACCGAACAGTGTTAGCATATAAGCTGGTTTATGACGTGTCATTTCACATATGGCTCTCCCTTTGTTAGTATTTTTTTTCCAGTTACAGGGCTGATATAGGAAGTGGTAGGAGGGTGGATAGGACAAGTCACAGGGGTAGGAGCCATAGGGTAGGGAGATGAGTGCAGAAGGAGCATAGCGTCTGACAAGGACATTGTGGAGATTGGGAGGGCAACAAAAAGGTGTTCTAGGTGTGGTGGGCAAAATGTCAGAATGAATCTCATTTCAGGAGACAATTTTAGGAAATTATGGATAATACTGAGTGACAAGTGGTGTGCTATGAAGTTGTTTTTTAGTGGGATCAGCAGTACCAGGACTGGATGTGACAGCCCTGGACCTCTGCTTTTGACTTAGGGTGGTGGGGTAATTACATCTAGTGGAGGCTGAGGTGAGAATGGTAGTGTATTGATGTAAAAAGTCTGCATCCGGACAAATATGTGAGTCCATACGAAAAAGATGTTGTCGTTGTATCTAAACCAAAGCAGGGGCTGAAGACTTATGGATCCCTGGAAAGCGACCCATGAAAAAGTTGGCATAGGAAGGAGCTATCCTTGTTCCCATGACCGTACTCCTGTTTTGTTGTATGTGTGCCCCTCAAAGGTGAAGTGAAAAGTATAAAGCTGATTAAGGTGAGCAGGAAGGGTGTCATAGGTTTGGAATCAGATGGTTGCTGATTGAGGAAATTTTCAGCAGCAGACAAACCATGTACCTGGGGGATGTTCGTATAGAGGGAGGTAGTATCAATGGTGACAAGCAAGGGGTGTGGTGGGAACGGGATAGGCACAGATTTCAGACAATCTAGGAAATGGTTAGTGTCTTTAATATAGGATCAAAGTCTTTTTACTATGGGTTGCAGATGTTGATCAACTAAGGTAGATATACATTCGGTGGGTGCTTGAAGCCAGCAGCTATAGGGTGGCCAGGATTGATGTGTTTATGGATCTTAGGAAGAAGGCAAAAGGTGGGGTGCATGGTTTGGTTGGGGCAACAAGTTCTACGTATTAAAGTGTTTGCCTTGTGAGAGGCTTCAGATTTTAAGGGGGGACTGCAGGTCAGTTTGAATCAGTGGGATGGGATCTTGATGGCAGATGCTGTATGTAGAGATGTTAGACAGCTGGCGTAGACCTTCACTAACATCCTCTGTCAGTCAAGCACCACAATGGTAGGTCCTTTGTCTGCTGGGAAGATAATGATAGAGTGATCAGCTTTTAGGTAACGCAAAGCCTGGAGTTCTGCAGACGACAGCTTAGCATCATGTTGTGGGGATCTGAGGAAGGGTTGTGGAGCAATGCTGGACGTTGGGAACTCTTGGAAGGGATGATTTTGAGATAGTGGTGGTGAATCAGGTCGGGATTGTGGTCAGAACTGTTCAAGGCAGGTTTCAGTGTCAGGTTTGCTGTTGTAAGGGTTTTGGCACTGGGTTGCAGAGTGATGTTTCCAGTTGACATTACATGTGAAGAAAAGTAGGTGCTTCACATGATTAAATGCAGGTTTCTGGCTGAAAGTGTTTCTTGAAAATTTGTTCTTAAAACCTGCCTGAAACATTATATAGGCCATTTTCTGGCGAGAAATTCTCACCCACTCATTACCTATTGTAAACCATTGTCTGTTCTTAAAATTTTTGTATGATTTTTTTCCGAATTTTTTCCTTGCTTTTCTTCCGTTTTTCTATCTTTTCCACACTGCTTCTCTTTTTCACCACTCCCACCATTTCTAAGACTCCAAACCATTCTCTCTTGTTGTGATGAAACCCATCACATATTACATCCATTCTTTTCAAAAACATGCTTTTGCACTATCAAAACTAATGTCCCACTTTCTGTTTCTTGAAACCTGCTTGTCCTTTGAAGTTATTCCCAAAAGCTTAACAATGAAAGTCCTTATTTCTGGATGTAATCCTACTGTACACCAAGATCTTTTACAGGTTCAAATACAGCAATCTTTTACACGTACCCAACTAATCTGAGACCTATATGCCTCATCTAGCAATTTTCACTCCATCACACTTTTCTCCTACAAAATCATACAGTTATCTGCTGCTCATATTTCCTTGGTGGTATCATCTGCCAAGCCAACTTCGAACTGCAATAAAATGCCAGACTTCAGCTCAAAAAGCCATCCCACCTTCTCCTAAAGAGTGGTATTTCCCTTCCTGTCCCTCTGCAGCTACCTAAAGTGCCACACCATCAAGTCCCACTCCTCCTCTGAAAACCGGGCTTGACCACCACGTTAACATCCCACAGCCTTCACCACTGCCTTCCAGACCAATAATAATTCATAATCACAAGAACCAGTCACAACAGTACAGTGTTCGGAACCTCTTGTGTGAAGCACTCTCCCCTCCTGAATTATCTGTATTATACAAGGATCTCACTTGAGCCATAACCTGCATTTAATCTTGCTGCTTTGGTGAAGGACCCTTGAACAGTTCTGACTGTGATCCTAACCTGATCCCTTCCAAGCCTTCCAAGAGTTCCCCACATCCAGCATTGCTCCACAACCCTTCCTCAGGCCCCCACAATGTGATGCTAACCTGTCCTCTGCAGAACTCCAGGCGTTGTGTTACCTAAAAGCTGATGACTCTATCATTATCCTCCCAACAGACAAAGAATCTACCATTGTGGTGCTTGACTGACAGGAGTATGTTAGTGAAGGTCTACGCCAGCTGTCTAACATCTCTACATACAGCAGCTGCTATCAAGATCCCATCCCGTTGATACAAACTGACCTGCAGTCCCTCCTTAAAACCTCAAGCCTCTCACGTGGACAAACACCTTAATACATAGAACTTCTTGCCCCAACCGACATAGTTGCTGGCTTCTAGCACCCACCGAATGTATATCTGCCTTAGTTGATCAACACCTGCAACCCACAGTAAAAAGACTTTGACCCTATATTAAAGACACTAACCATTTCCTAGATTGTCTGAAATCTGTGTCCAACCCGTTCCCACCACACCCCTTATTTGTCACCATTGATGCCACCTCCCTCTATACGAACATCCCCCAGGTACATGGTTTGTCTGCTGCTGAAAATTTCCTCAGTCAGCAACCACCTGATTCCAAATCTATGACACCCTTCCTGCTCACCTTAATCAGCTTTATACTTATCAACAGCTACTTCACCTTTGAGGGGCACTCATACAAACAGAACAGGGGCACGGGTCATGGGAACCAGGATGGCTCCTACCTATGCCAATTTTTTCAAGGGTCACTTTCCTGTGATCCATAAGTCTTCAGCCCCTGCTTCGGTTTAGGTACATTGATGACATCTTTTTCCATATGGACTCATGATGGGGATGACCTGTTAAAATTTGTGAAATAAAAATCTTCTGCCAATTAAATTGCACATGATCCTATTCTGAATCACATGCCACTTTCCTTGATGTTGGTCTCAGCTTCACTGAAGGCCAGCTTCATACTTGTGTCCACATTAAACCTACTAACAAATAACAATACTTACTTTTGACAGTTGCCGTCCTTTGCGTGATGTTGGTCCAATTCTCACTGAAGCCCAGCTACACACTAACCTCTACATTGGACCTACTAACAAACAACAGTACTTATATTTTGACAGTTGCCATCCTTTCCATGTCAAATGTTCACTCCCATACAGTCTCACCATTCGAGGAAAACTTGTTTGTTCGGATGTAGACTCTTTCCAGGTATATAAACCACCATTCTCACCTCAGCCTCCACGGAATGTAATTAACTCACTAGCCAAGTTCAAAAGCAGATTTCCCGAGCCAGTAGCCAATAGCAGTAAGGCCACGGGCATTAGGGATGTTAGTGTAAAGGGAGGTGACGTCAATAGCGACGAGCAGGGCACTGTGTGGTAAAGGAACAGGAACTTACCTTACCTTTATTGAACACTACCTTTCCCAACGACCCATGGATTCCAAACCGACAACCTCCTTTTTAGTCGCCATGACCAACTGTACCCTCACCCACAATTTTTTTCTCCTTTGTAGACATTACCTACAAACAAATTCTGGGTATGGCTATGGACACTCTCATGGCACCATCTTATGCCAGCCTATTCATGGCCCATGTAGAGGAATTCTTCCTAAACACCCAGAATCCCAAACCCCTTACCTGGTTCAGATTCATTGATGACATCTTCGTGATCTGGATAAACGGTGAGGACTCTATCCACTTCCCTCCAGAACGTGAACACCTTCTCCCCATTCACTTCACCTGGTCCTAGTCAGCCCAACAAGCCACCTTCCTCTATGTTGATCTTCACCTTCAAGATTGCTGCATCAATACCTCTATCAATATCAAACTTACCAACCACCAGAAATATCTGCACTTCGACAGCTGCCACCCATTCCGTATCGAGAAGTCCCTTTCCTACGGCCTAGCTGTCCGTGGCTGTTATATATGCAGTAACAAGTGGTCCCCTCTTAAATATACCCAGGGGTCTCTCTGAGGCATTTACAGACCGTAATTACCCTCCCATCCTTGTACAAAAACAGATCTCCTGTGTCTTACCTTTCCGCTCACCCACCACCTCCCTAAGTTCCACCGTCTGGCCACAGAGGAGCATTCCCCTGTGACTCAGTACTGACCAGGAAAGGAGCAACTGAATTACATTCTCTGCCAGGGTTTCGACTACCTCTCGACATGCCCTTAAGTGAAAAATGTCCTCCTCACTACCCTTTCCACCTCTCCCACAGTGGTATTCCTTCACCCTCTGAACCTACACAATATCCCCATCCCTCCCTGCAAAACCCCTGCTCACAACACCTTGCTTCGTGGCTCATATCCCTGTTATAGACGTAGATGCATGACCTGTTCCATACATCCTCCCACCACCACCTACTCCAGTCTGGTCACAAGCATCACGTATCTCATCATAGGCAGGGCTACCTGTGAAACCAGTCATACGATTTACAAGCTAAGATGCAACCACTGTACTACACTCTATGTGGGCATGACAACCATGAAGCTGTCTGTTCGCATGAATCGGCATTGACAGACTGTGGCCAAGAAACAACTGCAACACCCTGTTCCTGAGCATGCGGCCCAACATGACATTCCTCATTTCATTGACTGCTTCACAGCCTGTGCATTCTGGATCCTACCCACCAACACCAGCTTTTCTGAACCGCACAGAACTCTCCTTCCAATATACCCTATGTTCTCATAACCCTCCTGGCCTTGATCTTTATTAGTCATTGTCCTTACCAGTCTAGCCTCTCCCTGTTCCCATTGCAGTACTACACAGCCCTCTATTCCACCAATGCACCCAGTCTTTTTACTTCTTTTCTGCTACCGCCCCCTCTCTCCCCCGCCCTCCTTGTAATCTCTCACCAGCACCTAGCTGCCCCACCCTCTCTCCACCTCGTCCCTACTTGCTCCCACTAGCTGCACTTCACTGTCCCCCACCCGTACCCTGCTATCCTTTCCCTCCTGCCCCAGCCTCCTCCTTACCTCCACCCAGTTGCCTCTCCCATTATATGCTGCTGCTCGTAGTCTGGTTTCAGCTGCCAGAGACCGTGGTCATGTATGTGTGAGTTGTGTTTGCACGAGTTTGTGTGTTTTTCTGTTTTCTATTGTGAACAAATTTTTCCAACTCTTTTTGTTGTGCCTATCCACGACTCAGGATCTTCGCTATACGGTGAGTAGCAACTGTCCTCTTCATAATATTGGTACTATTAACAAAATGAGATAAGACAGAAAAAAATATTAACATTATGAGTGGCATAAGAAGAAACAGGATAGTCCAAGTGCAGTTCTGTCTCATAATTTATAAAGAAACTGATATTCTATTTCAGTCTTCCATGGAACTAATTGTATGCTATTCCATGAATCCCATAACAGTATAGTTTTCTTAGCAGTAAATTATGACTACTGACATCAAATGCCTTTGATAACTCAAAAAACAGGCCACAATTTAATTCACTGTTATATATGAAATTAGTGATCAATTTTAAAAAGTTATATATGGCTGTGTGACTGACTTACTTTTCCTAAAACTCAAAAATGGCTCTGAGCACTATGGGACTCAACTGCTGTGGTCATAAGTCTTTCCTAAAACTGTTTTGCCCATTAACCAATACTTGTTTTTTTATTGAGAAAAAGAGAGAATCTTTTATACATTATCCTTTCAATTAATTTTGAAAAATTGGAGAACAGTGATGTAGGTAGGTAATTAATGACATCAGAATGGTCATCCTTCCTGTAAATAGAATTTTTTGTTTTTGTGTTTTAATGGGAAGACTCTTTTGTTAAATGATACATTAATCATGATGTCAGCAAGCTGAGACTATGTATCTTGTACTGTGTTTTATTACTTTGTCTGGATTCCCTTCACCATCACTGTAGTGAGTGACTAAATTCAGTTTGATAAGGATTGGAGGGCAGATACAATGCAATGGATACCATTTTCACACTTTTATTACCCTGTTGAGTATTTTATGGACATATTTGAGAAATTTATTTATGCGCAGTGTTCACATTGTGCAAATTCGAGTGTCCTTTAGGCAAATAGGAAGAAAATAAGTTTGAACTAGATAAAGAGCTTAAGACATCAAGTGGATTAGAAGCGTCTTAAACAGATTAGAGCAGCAAAGAGATATGCAAGGGTACCAATGATATTTGACAGATTTGTGTAAAGGTTTGACCTTCAAAACAGAAATTATTGTGTGTCACAAAATATTTACCACTTGCCAAATTACATATTAAAAACAGAGGGCATGGCAGAAACAGTGACCTGTTTTAAATGGCGCACCATTGTTGAACACGGCTTCCGAGGGAGAAGGTTGTGGTATCAGTGCATAGTGTGGTTCAAAGCCTCACTAATTAGTATAAGTTTTTGGTCAAACGAATGACGTGTGTTCCCTATTGAAACGGTTTTCAAATGTAGTGATTGTATCATAGGAATGTAACATTTGTATTGGCGACATGTTGACATTGGTCATAATATTAGGTTCTATCCCAGAAGTCTTTTAGGAGATGTCTTTAGCAGTTAAGAGCAACAGCATCTGCAACAAATCAGTCACCACCTAACAGACCATGAACAGTTTGTGCATTGGACAGTATTGCATCAGTGACAGCTGCTTTTCAGTGAAGCCCAGTGCAATCACTTCATCAGCATTCACATGTCCTTAACATCTTGAACAGAAGTGTGCGATGGATAACGCATCTGGATAATTATTTTATCCTTTCAAGCTCCAACTGATGTAACAGTTATTGCCCAGCGACCAGGAAGCAAGCCACAAGTGATGTATGCAGCTTCTGCAGATGATCAACAGTCAGTCCCATTTGTTTCAATGATTTTAAGATGTCTGATGAGGCCCTTTTTCATGAATCAGACTGTGTGCGCAATCAAAACTTTAGGTACTGGATGCCAACCAATCGTCATCAAACACATGGAAGGCCAGTTCAAAGTGCCAAAGGCACTCTGTGTCTGTGCTGGGTGTTACCAGTCAATACTTTTCTGAGAATGGTGCAGGTAGTACTGCCAAAGTAATGTAGATATATTGTTATGTTGCAACAGTATGTAACGCAGGAAATACATAGATAGAATATTCATATGCAGTATCTGCCATTCTGAGACGATTGTACAATTAGTCACCCAGCCGGATTATCCATAACAGCCTTACACAGAATTGTTCCAGTCTGTCTGGTTTTCCACTTTGGTAATGTCAATTAGCCACCACATTTATCCCATTTATTGACTGCTGACATCTCTCTGTGGGGATTTCTGAACCAATAACTATGGAGCACTTCAAAAACAACATTCATGCCAAAATCAAACCATTAACAAGCGACGCTCTTTGCAAGGTTATGACAAGTGTGCATGTTCATGCCGAAAATTGCATTGCCAACAGTTGCGGCCTCCTAACGGAGATAATTTATAGCAACTGACTTGTCTAATAAAATGATATGAAGTGTTCTTTCAAACAATGTAACCAATAATGTATAACATACATCTTAATGGTCTGTTAAAATGTTCAAAATAGGTCATTGTTTGACACGCTCAGTAGTTACAATACATCACAAGATGCCCCATGGAATGTATATAACTAACCAGTTATTCCATGACTTACCAAACGGGAAAGCGCTGGTAGATAGGCACAATAAAAAACACACAAACACACACACAAAATTTCGAGCTTTCGCAACCCCCCGGTTGCTTCGTCAGGAAAGAGGGAAGGAGAGGGAAAGATGAAAGGATGTGAGTTTTAAGGGAGAGGCTAAGGAGTCATCCCAATCCCGGGAGCGGAAAGACTTACCTTAGGGGGAAAAAAAGGACAGGTATACACTCGCACACACACACCTATCCATCCACACATGTACAGACACAAGCAGACATATTTAAAGACAAAGAGTTTGGGCAGAGATGTCAATCAAGGCGGAAGTGCAGAGGCAAAGATGTTGTTGAATGGCAGGTGAGGTATGAGTGGCGGCAACTTGAAATTAACGGAGATTGAGGCCTGGTGGATAACGGGAAGAGAGGATATATTGAAGGGCAAGTTCCCATCTCCGGAGTTCGGATAGGTTGGTGTTAGTGGGAAGTATCCAGATAACCCGGACGGTGTAACACTGTGCCAAGATGTGCTGGCCGTGCACCAAGGCATGTTTAGCCACAGGGTGATCCTCATTACCAACAAACACTGTCTGCCTGTGTCCATTCATGCGAATGGGCAGTTTGTTGCTGGTCATTCCCACATAGAAAGTGTCACAGTGTAGGCAGGTCAGTTGGTAGATCACGTGGGTGCATTCACACGTGGCTCTGCCTTTGATCGTGTACAACTTCCGGGTTACAGGACTGGAGTAGGTGGTGGTGGGAGGGTGCATGGGACAGGTTTTACACCGGGGGCGGTTACAAGGGTAGGAGCCAGAGGGTAGGGAAGGTGGTTTGGGGATTTCATAGGGATGAACCAAGAGGTTACGAAGGTTAGGTGGACGGCGGAAAGACACTCTTGGTGGAGTGGGGAGGATATCATGAAGGATGGATCTCATTTCGGGGCAGGATTTGAGGAAGTCGTATCCCTGCTGGAGAGCCACATTCAGAGTCTGATCCAGTCCCGGGAAGTATCCTGTCACAAGTGGGGCACTTTTGGGGTTCTTCTGTGAGAGGTTCTGGGTTTGAGGGGATGAGGAAGTGGCTCTGGTTATTTGCTTCTGTACCAGGTCGGGAGGGTAGTTGCGGGACGCGAAAGCTGTTTTCAAGTTGTTGGTGTAATGGTTCAGGGATCCAGGACTGGAGCAGATTCGTTTGCCACAAAGGCCTAGGCTGTAGGGAAGGGACCGTTTGATATGGAATGGGTGGCAGCTGTCATAATGGAGCTACTGTTGCTTGTTGGTGGGTTTGATGTAGATGGATGTGTGAAGCTGGCCATTGGACAGATGATCTTCCGTCTCGACTGACATCTCTGCCCAAACTCTTTGTCTTTAAATATGTCTGCTTGTGTCTGTATATGTGTGGATGGATAGGTGTGTGTGTGCGAGTGTATACCTGTCCTTTTTTCCCCCTAAGGTAAGTCTTTCCGCTCCCGGGATTGGGATGACTCCTTAGCCTCTCCCTTAAAACCCACATCCTTTCATCTTTCCCTCTCCTTCCCTCTTTCCTGACGAAGCAACCGGGGGTTGCGAAAGCTCGAAATTTTGTGTGTGTGTTTGTGTGTTTTTTATTGTGCCTATCTACCAGCGCTTTCCCGTTTGGTAAGTCATGGAATCTCTGTTTTAATATATTTTTCCCATTTGGAATGTTTCTTTCTATTTTAACTAACCAGTTAGCTTTTTTCATTACATATGGTTATATATAAATGATTGCAGAGCCTTAAATTTTGTGGTGCTTGCACAATATTGAATTTCGTTCAGGTTGTCAGTGTTAAAACGAACATGAGGTGTCATACATGAATTTTCTGATCAGAGATAAAACAATCACAATTTTTTTTACAGCTCAAAACGGCGTTCTGCGAGGCCACAACTCAGGCGATCTCTGAGCCAGCCCCTAGGTTTGAATGAATTATCTCCACTCCTGCGGAGAAAACCTCGTACATCCACCAGTAATGTGTTAAGCGAAGATGAACATGATGCCCGCACTGGAACTTCTGATGACGAGATGATGTCTGATTCTGAGTCATCTGTTGCATCTCTTTCAGATAGGAAGAAATCATTTGAACAGGTACAGTGTATATAACTTTTACATGTTTCTGCACTTTACTGTTTGCAGTGTAGTTAGAATTAAGTTAAGTGAACTAATACACAATATTGCCAGCACTTGGAAGTGATTATTAACTGAAGATGAAATATCTTATGAATTTGATTTTGCATGTTGGTTTGAATCTCAATGCGTTAGTGCTTTATTACATATGTTCTAAAAGTACACTATCTTGAAACTTTCCATTATTGTCATAGAATCTTGTTGAAGGAATGCATTGCCATTGCTAATACAGAATTTTGTATGGGGAAGTAACATTTACTAACTAGTACAAAAGGAAGTGGCAAACAAGGAAAAAAAGGAATTTTGTGAAAATGTCCGTATGAAATATTTTACTTTGTCAAGACTGAGTCTCATTGGTCTCCACTCAGCAAACTATTACCCTTTTCTGTCAAGACAAATGACAGGTCCTGTTACAGTATCATTCTTTCAAATATTTCTGCACTCACAGGCAGTTTGAAGTACCAATGGAAGATCGGACTTAGCTGATTTAGCTTTGCTCTGCAACAAACTACAACATTGAAATGTTGTCATCCTGGAAGAATCCCCCAAGTAACAGTTGACAAAATGAATAACCAGCCCTATTACACTTAAAATTGCTGTTTTGTTGATTAATTAATCCTGTTGATTTGAACATTTGCAGCTACATTTAAAATATGTGCCATGTTTCTAACACCGTTTCCCATTCACAGAACAAGTAATATTATATACAGTAATTTGCAGATGTTGCTTATAAGCCTGCAATAAAGCCTAAACTGTGACATAACTGTGATTCCCTTGCATTTTACATTTTAATAAATGAAATACTGAGCGAGGAGGCGCAGTTGTTAGCACACTGGACTTTCATTCGGTAGGATGGCAGTTCAAACTTGTGTCTGGCCATCCTGATTTAGGTTTTCCTGGATTTCCCTAAATCACTTCAGGCAAATGCTGGGATAGATCCTTTAAAAGGGCATGGCCAATTTCCTTCTCCATCCTTCGCTAATTCGAGCTTGTCGTTGTTGTGTGGATGGGATGTTAAACACTAATCACTTCCTCTTCCAATAGATGAAACAATATGACTTGCGTTAACCATTATGATTTCATCGATCTATCTGCTGTGAGGTCTGCCATGTGTATTCTGACTCTGAACACAATAAGAAACATGGTTATAATAAACTGATAACTTTTATTTGAGTCACTGCAAAGTAAATAGACACAGCAAAGTAAATAGGGAACATGGTCATTTAGTAGCTTGTACAAGAGAGACTGGCAAACTGCAGCATCATGGCCGGGAGCTGGGGATACTTGGGGTGAGGAGGCAGCGTAAGAAGGGGGATGGCAAATCTGATGTAAGTGAAGGAGGTGCCCATGGGTGTGCCAACGAAGCCTCCGCATCCCCCTCCCTCCTTTCCGCAAGATCCAGCACTACAGGGGCGGTTAGAGGCAAAGCTGCATCACCCATGTGTGTCTGTGCCACTGCCAGAGCAGTGGAAGACCCCAGCTGGAGGGTGGGCAGTCAACAAAAGGCAATGCCGTGGAAGAGGCACCAGAACTATGGGCCGCTGAGATGTCTCAATGCCCAACCAAGAGCGCAGCTAATTGGGTTGGCATGTCACAGGGTGCTCGTCAGTGCACACCATTAACAAATGGCACGTGTGCTGGCTATGTTTGATGTCTCAAAGGCAACACAGGTGTTGTCCAAACCCAGACCTAAGTGCCAGGCGCAGATCGTGATGACATTGATGCTACTGCAGAATGCCCATCCTGAAGTAGAAGATAGAGCAGTGTCTGCAGCTGTCGACTGTACAACAGTTCAGCCGCACACTCTTCCACAGTTGGAGTCGTCCTGTAAGAACTGAGAAAGAACATAAGAGCCTCTTCCACCGGGAGTTCCATGACATACTTAAGCATTTGCATTGTGAAGATCCTCATGAGACATTCTGCCTAACCATTGGGTTGTGGATGAAAATGTGGTTGTGCCACCGTGATGTGGCAGGTGCCAATCCGGAAACAAAAATCTTCAAAGGATTGAGCTACAAATTGAGGACTTTGATCCGAAACAATGTTGAAAGCTATGCATTTGATAGAAAATTTACTGATAACACCTTGACTGTCATTTCTGCCATGGTAGACAGGCAATGAATAGTGTAAGAAAATTGGAAAAGGCATCAACAACCAACAGCCAGAAAGTTTCCAATAAAGGTCCAGCGGAAACTGTATGGATTCATTCCCAAGTCGGCATGGGTTCTGGCCTAGGGAAAGTACAGTGTGTGGTGCCACCTGTTGATTCGAACACTGGCAGCATGCCACGACGAGGTGCTCCACCCTGTGTGCCATACCAGGCCAAAACGTGCCCATTGTTTAGTATGGGAGGCTCCCCAGCGACCTTGATGTAGCAAGGTTAAGACTGCCCGGAGCAGTACCATGGGAGTCACAACCCAACAAAAGAATGACACCCTCTACGTACATTCATGTCTACATAAATACTCTGCAAGCCACCATACAGTGCGTGGCAGAGGTTACACTATACCAGTACTTGTCATTTCCTTTTGTGTTCCACTCGGAGATATGTCAAGAGGAAAATGACTCTTAAGTGCTTCTGTTTGAGCTCTGATTTCTGATATCTTATCTTTGTAGTCCTTATGTGAAATGTATGTTAGTGGCAATAGGATTGTTCTGCAGTCAGCTTCAAATCCAAGTTTTCTAAATTTTCTCATTAGTGATCCTTGAAAAGACTTCACCTTCTCATTTGAGTCGCCAAAGCATCTCCACAATATTTGTGTGTTGATGAAACATACACGCGACAGATCTAGCAGCCCACCTATCAATTGCTGTGATGTCTTCCTTTAATCCAACCTGCTGCAGATCCCAAACACTCAAGCAGTACTCAAGAATAGGTCACGCTAGCAGCCTGTACGCAGTCTCCTTTACAGGTGAACCACATATCTGCAGTAACATGGGTGTGCTTGTGATGATAAGAGGACAATTAATCAGATATTTCGTCAAAGGAAAATGAGGCTGATTCCTGCAAGGGGGCCAAATGACACAACAACCGATCCACATGAGGCAAAATCCTTTAAAAAAAAACCTGGGTTCTGCACCCTAAATCTAATTGCAACAAAGTGCTATCATAGCTGTTTTTCTTAAGCAGAGTTGTCAAATGATGGAAACAGTGGTTCTTGCACCTGAGACAGTGGAGCCTGAACAGATAATATAGCTACAAGTTTTTCCAAGCAACAGCAGTGGCGGCAGTGACGGTGGTAATAATGATGATGATGATACTATAATGATAATGAGTAATCTCATGATAATGTTGAAAAATGTAAAATTAGTTTCCTAATTCAAATAAAAGAGGGTGCACTGCTTCCCGTTTCTCCATGTGTTTTAATTTCCAAAGTAGGAATTTCTGGTTGCAGAAGTCTAAGAATCAACATTATTTTCTCATACTGTCAGTAGCCCGTAACACTCACAAAACTTGCCCTTTATTTAACTTGGTATGCAGATTTATTTTTTGTTTTATTTTAATGGGTAGTGTGTGATATGGTTTAAGAAAACCCAAAAGCAAACAAGTGACTTAGCGTTGTAGAATAATTGTCGATACATCTTTTTTGCATAATTATTTGTCATTGCATCACAGATACGTATCAATGCCCCTTTCTGTAGTTAGATTAAGAAATAAACTGTATTTTTTTACAGTTTCAAAAATATTTCATTGAGTTGTTTGTTGTAGTATTTCCTGGATACATCTGAAAGAAGATTTCATTATTGATTTTACAAATTGCAAATTACTGCAGTTTTTGTAATAGAAGTCCACAATATTTAGTATGTAATTGTAACAATACTGTTATCATGGATTCACAATGTGTAGGTCACGTGATAACTACTGCACTACCATGGATTGATAATGCCTAGATCACATGATATGGCACAAAATATATATTACATATGTGCAGTAACAATCTGTTAGATCTCTGTGCATCATCCAAGAATGATGACATCTTGGATTCTCCTGCTGTGTAAAGCAGTCTAGGTAGCAAAATATTGCAATCCCTGAGGAATGAGAAAGTGCTGTGGAGTTCACTGTGCATCTCACAAAGTCGCAAATGGGATCTGAGAGAAGGGAAACCATATGTGTGATCCATCAACATTGTCAGTAATTTTTACAATGGGAATGGGAATGGGAACATTGTGATAGGAGTGTGGAATAACAGAAGCAGTTTATGTGTCATTGGGTGTATGTACATATGTAGTTTTCCTGAAGAATGCTTGCTTATATATGGCCTGCGGAAAACATTTTTCACAGCCTTTGATGGCAGTGCTATGCTGTGAGGGAAATTCACATGGGCATGTCTCAAACCTGTGGCCGTTATAGGAAACCTCAACTAAGCTGTGACCTGTGGTAGTATTATCACGGAAATTGCCACTGATAGAAGATTTCCATCCATTATATTCATGCTAAATATAATTAAAACTGAAGTAGATTGTTGTCAATAAAGATCTGAGATCAATTTTCTGTGGTATTCTAAGTGATAGTTAAAACAAATTTTTCTCAAATGATTTGAGGACATTCACAAGTAGAGCCATATTCAGAAAATTCAGATTTTTTGCTACTAGGATGAGTGGCAAAAATCAAATTTAAATTGTCTTTCTATCATCAAAACTTGAAATTGTGTTTGTTGAGTGTCTTTTTCTCTATAATCTTAGATGTATGTCATGGCAACATAATTATGAAGTCTCATGTTTGTTGTAATAAGGCCATGGATGAAGATCTGGTAATCTTGGCAGAAGCAGTGTGGGATCATGTAACAATGGAACCTGAAGAGCTGGCTTTCCGAGCAGGAGATGTCATAGAAGTTCTTGACTCAGTCAACAGGGACTGGTGGTGGGGGACGAGAGGAGAAGACAGTGGCTGGTTTCCAGCTGCCTTTGTCAGGGTGAGTTCTGCCTGAAGCTAAAAGTCTCTCTCTTCAGCTATCTTAAATTAATGTGTAATGTTGTACACTGCACAAATTGATTTACAGTCTTGATAAATTATTCACAGCAATATATTTAATTGTTGAAATACTTTGCCCAGTGTATAGAATAAAAGAAACATAGTGACAGTTTTTTTGCTTGGGTCTATAGCTGCATTGAATCCAACAGAAATTTTGTTCAGTTTGCGATATTTTGTTTTGCCACGTATAGCGTTGTGAAGCATCAGAACAAAATGACATTTATAATATGCTTTCATTTGTCAGCATGGAAGCAAACAATGTAATATTTGTGTTATGGTACTTGATAATGACTATTGAGATGAAATTAGCCTATCGCAAGTGAAGTAAAGTGTTTATTTTAAATAAAAACACCTTCATGCAAGAAAGGTACTTCTTTCAAGGAAATTGTGGAGTTAACAGTGCTTCTGTTCATTTCTGTGAATGTACCTAGTTGCAGTTAGTTCCAATTTTAAATATTTGATGATAATTTGTTCCAGTTACGTGTGAGTCAAGAGGATACAGTGGAAGACTGTCTTGCTGCCATGGCTGCAGGTTCAGCTGCTACATCTCAACTTCGGCGTCGCACAAGTGTCTCCCTCTTGTCTAATGACCAGGTCAGGTCTAGTGTCGTCCGTGAGCTAATAAACACTGAACGGGATTTTGTGAAGATTCTGACGGATGTGGCAGAGGTTTGTTTTTGTACTAATTATTTTTTGTGTTTAAATCTGAATTAAACTTATTGTTTCTACTTTGCGTGACTTATGAATTTCTTCACACATCTTTGTGTTGAACTGGTTGTATAGCAGAGCATTGAAAATGTTATTAAACCTTTCAGAGAATGCAAAACTTTATTTACATTGTTTTATGATTGGTAATTATTGGATCAGTAATGGAGACAGAACTAGACCAAAGTTAATCATTGGCTGACAATTCGAGTGTAGTTCCTCAATCTGAACTCTCAGTATAACACACAAACTGTTTGCTGTTGCCGATGCACCACCAAAAATCCTCACTTCACTTCCATCTTTCAAGTAATGCAGCATAAAAGCATAATCCATTGTAAGGCACTGCTTCCACTGATCCTAGAGACATAATACAGTTTCCTCAGAATAGCTCAGATAGTGGCCACTTCAATAAAATAAACGTTTCACTTTCCCCACACTATTGGTGTGATAGTATGATCCATTTAAGGCAGTGCAAACTGCTCAAAACTTTGTTGAACAAATCTCCACAGCTTACTCACATTTGGATGACCAAGAGCTCTTAAATTGCATTATCAGTCAGTGATTTATAGCACATCTCTAGTGATTACATGGTGATGAACATCATGCCTAAACAATTATAACAGTTATATATTGATTTTAAGAATACCTGAAGGAAACAGACGTTGGTAAGGATTGCACAGCTGTACTAAATTTATGAATTTGATTCACAATTGCATAACCTTTCTGACATGCTGTATGGGTGAAGATGACTAACAAAGGTTGAGGCTAGGAGGGTTATAGGGATGTGTGATATATTGGAGGGAGAGTTCCCACCTGCACAATTCAGAAAAGTTGGTGTTGGTGGGAAGGATCCATAATGGCACGGACTGTGAAGCAGTCATTGAAATGAAAGATGTGTTGGGCAGTGTGCTCAGCAACAGGGTGGTCTTCTTGTTACTTGGCAACAGTTTACTGGTGGCCATTCATTTGGACAGACAGCTTGTTGGTTGTCATGCCCACATAGAATGCAGCACAGTGGTTGCAGCTTAGCTTGTAGATTACATGACTGGTTTCGCAGGTAGCCCTGCCTGTGATGGGATAGGTGATGTTTGTCACCAGACTGGAGTAGGTGATGGTGGGAGGGTAAACCGTCAGTGACAGAGCACTTCACGTTCCTGCTGCTAAGAAGGCAAGTACACTATTTGTTGTACATTTTTATGAGCTTCCAGTAGGAGCGACAGATACCTGTGTAGTTACTAGATTATTTTTGTAATGGCTTGCGTGTTCAAGTGCTTAATATGCACAAGCTTTTATTTTAATAACAGTGTAGCATACCGCACCACCGCTGCTATCGACCCTCGGATCGTACAGGCTTTTGTTTGTTTTGGTTAATGAAGCTCAGTGTCATTTAGACTGTTAGTGAGAGAGCACTTCGAATTCCTGTTGCTAATAAGCCGAGTACACCGTTCGTTTGTTGTATATTTTTACGAGCTTCAAATGGGAGTGACTGCAGTATTGGATAGGAACTGTGATTGCTGTGTACGGATGCTAGCTGAGTTGGTGACCTTTTGCTTACAGCTCCAGGCTGCGTTGGCTTCCGTCACACAGCTTGAGGCTGCTGCCAAGGGGCATCACTGTGGGGTGTTGGACGTGGGTATGCAAGAGACGTTGAGCACATCCCACGTGTCCCCTGTTTGGTCCACTGCTGTGGCCGCCCTGGGTACTGCCTGCACTGAGGTTGACACCTCACCCGTTATCAAGTGGGAGATCATTCCAAAGTCTCGCAGACAGCGAACAACTTTCCGAGGGGCTGATCGTAGGGCCTCCCTGGTTCGTTTAACAAACAGGTTTTGGGCGTTATCTGTGGTTGACGATGTATCTGAGCCGGATGCAGTCATCCACCCTGTTCCAGAGGAAGCATCTCGGCCCAGAAGATCTGAGCTTTCTCAGAGGGTTGGTTTTGCTGGTAGTTGCAACTCCAGTGCTAGGCGCCCCTTAGGAACATGGCTGCCAAGGAGTGGAAGAAAGCCAGTGTGCACTCCGTATGCATACTGGGGGGAGTCATTCTGGATGTGGAAAGGCTGCTTCCGGATGCCATGAAGAGTTAGGGTGCAGCCAACTGCAGGTGGTGGCTCATGTCTGTACCAATGGCGTATGTCGCTTTGGATCAGAGGAGATTCTCTCTGGTCTTGGGTGGCTAGCAGAAGTGGTAAATAAAGACTGCCAGTCTTGCTTGCGAGATTAAGGCTGATCTCACCATCTGCAGCATCGTCGATAGAACTGAGTGTGGTCCTTTGATGCAGAGCTGAGTGTAGTGTCTGAATCAGAGGCTAAGGCAGTTCTGTGACCGTGCCGTGTAGGCTGCAGATTCCTTGACTTGCGCCATCAGGTGGTGGGTTTCTGAGTTCCACTTAATAGGTCAGGAGACCACTACACACAGGAAGTGGCTACACAGGTAGCGGGGCTGTGTGGAAGGGACTGGGTGGTTTTTTAGGTTAGAGGGCCTCAGGGAATCACAGAAAGGGCGTCTGTCTAAAAGGGGGCATATAAAACACAGTAAGTTAGTTGTAGATACGATCGGTATTGTAGTTGTAAATTGTCGTAGCTGTGTTGGGAAAGAAACAGATCTCCAAGCCCTAATAGAAAGCACTGAAGCTCAAATAGTTATAGGTACAGAAAGCTGCCTAAAGACGGAAATAAACTCAGCAGAAATTTTTTCTGACGATCTAACAGTGTTCAGAAAGGATAGATTAAATACAGTTGGTGGTGGGAGTATTTATTGCTGCCAAAAGTAGTTTGCCTTGTAGTGAAATTGAAGTAGATAGTTCCTGCGAAATAGTATGGGTAGAGGTTATACTTGACAATCGGACTAAACTATTAATTGGGTCGTTTACCGACCCCCATACTGAGAAGATATAGTTGCTGAACAGTTCAAAGAAAACTTGAGTCTCGTTTCAAATAGATACCCCACTCATACAATTAAAGTCGGTGCTGACTTCAATCTGCCCTTGACATGCTGGAAAAATTATTTGTTTAAAGCCGGCAGCAGGCGTAAAACGTCATCTGAAATTGTACTGAATGCTTTCTCAGAAAATGATTTTGAACAATTAGTTCATGAGCCCACTTGTAGCGTAAATCGTTGTGAAAGCATACTTGACCTCTTAGCAACAAATGATCCTGGACAAATAGTGACTATCGTGACAAATACAGGGATTAGTGACCACAAGGCAGTAGCTGCTAGGCTGAATACGTAACTGCTACAACCATCAAAAAGAAACACAAAGTATATCTATTTAAAAAAGCTGATAAAAATGCTCTTAACACCTTTTTAAGGGACAGTCTGCACTCCTTCCGATCTGATCATGTAAGCATAGAAAAGTTGTGGAATGATTTCAAAGAGATACTATCAACAGCAATTGAGAGATACATACCACATAAATTAATAAGTGATTGTACTGATCCCCCATGGTACACAAAATGGATCAGATCGTTGTTGCAGAAGCAGCGAAAAAATCATACCAAATTTAAAAGAATGCAAAATCCCTAAGACTGGTAAAGTTTTGCAGAAGTTCGAAATATAGTGCGTACTTCAATGTGAGATGCTATCAATAATTTCCACAATGAAACTCTGTTTCGAAATGTGGCAGAAAACCCAAAGAGATTCTGGTAGTACATAAAGCATACCAGCAGCAAGATGCAGTCAATACCTTCACTGCGCGATAACAACGGTGAATGCACTGATGACAGTGCCACTAAAGCAGAATTATTAAACACGCTTTTCCGAAACTCCTTCACCAAAGAAGATGAAGTAAATATTCGTGAATTACAATCAAGAACAACTGGCAAGATGAGAAACATAGAAATAGACATCCCCAGTGTCACAAAGCAGCTTAAATCACTTAATAAAAGCAAGGCTTCTGGTCCAGATTGTATATCAGTCAGGTTCCTCTCAGAGTATGCTGATACAATAGCTCCATATTTAGCAATTATATACACCAGGTCACTCACAGAAAGATCCGTACCTAAAGATGGAAAATTTCTCAAGTCACACCAATATCAAAAAGGGAAGTAGAAGTAATCCGTTGAATTACAGGCCCATGTCACCAACGTTGATTTGCAGTAGTGTTTTGGAATATATACTGTATTAGAACATTATGAAGTACCTCGAAGAAAACAATTTATTGACACGTAGTCAGCATGGATTCAGAAAATATCATTCTTGCGAAATACAACTAGCTGTTGATACTCGTGAAGTAATGAGTGCTATCAACAGGGGATGTCAAGTGGATTCCACATTTTTTGATTTTCAGAAGGCTTTCGACACTGTTCCTCACAAGCACCTTCTAACCAAACTGCGTGCCTATGGAATACCACCTCAGTTGTGTGACTGGATTCGTGATTTCCTGTCAGAAAGGTCACAGTTCATAGTAATAGACGGAAAGTCATCGAGTAAAACAGAAATAATATCCAGCGTTCCCCAAGGAAGTGTTGTAGGCCCTCTATTGTTCCTGATCTATGTTAACTACATAGGAGACAATCTCAGTAGCCATCTTAGATTGTTTGCAGATGATGCTGTCATGTACTGTCTTGTAAAGTCATCAGATGACCAAAACAAATTGCAAAAATGATTTAGATAAAGATATCTGTATGGTGCGAAAACTGGCAATGGACCCTGAATAAAGAAAAGTTTGAAGTTATTCACATGAGTACTAAAAGAAATCTGCTAAATTTCGATTGTGCAATAAGTCACACAAATCGGATGACTGTAAATTCAACTAAGTACTTAGGGGTTACAATTACAAATACCCTAAATTGGAACGATCACACACATAATGTTGTGGGTAGAGCCAACCAAAGACTGCGATTCATTGGCAGAACACTTAGAAGGTGCAACAGATCTACTAAAGAGACGGCTTACGCCACACTTGTCCGCCCTATTCTAGAGTATTGCTGTGCGGTGTGGGATCCGCATCAGATGGGACTGACGGTTGACATCGAAAAAGTACAAAGAACGGCAACTCGTTTTGTATTATCGGGAAGAAGGGGAGACAGTGCCACAGCCATGATATGTGAATTGGAGTGGCAATTATTAAACAAAGGCGTTTTTCGTTGCGACGGGATCTTCTCATGAAATTCCAGTCACCAGTTTTCTCCTCCGACTGCGAAAACATTCTGTTGGCACCCACCTACATAGGGAGAAATGATCATCATGATAAAATAAATCAGGGCTTGCACAGAAAAATTTAAGTGCTCGTTTTTCCCACACGCCGTTCGAGTGGAATGGTAGAGAGAGAGCTTGAAAGGGGTTCATTGAACCCTCTGCCAGGTACTTTATTGTGAATAGCAGAGTAATCACGTAGATGTAGATGTATGGGACAGGTCTTGCATCTGGTCTATTACAGGGATATGATCCATGAGGTAAAGGGTTGGGAGCAGGAGCTATGTAGGGATGAATGAGTATATTATGTAGGTTCGGTGGATGGTGGAATACCACTGTGGGAGGGGTGGGTCACACCAATGCAACCAGTCTTTTTACTTCTCTTCTTTTCCACTACACCCCTCCTGGCCTCCCCCCCCCCCCTTACCCACACCTCTTCCCTGCCCTCTTGTCTAGGCACCAAACTGCACCTATGTCTAGCCTCCAGACTGCACCTAGCCTCTCCACCTCGTTCTTGCATGCTCCCCAGCAGCACTCCACTGTCCTTCACTCCTACCTTGATATTCCTCCCTCTCCCCACCCCAGCCTCCTCCTTACCCCCCACCCAGTTGCCACTCGCATCATGCACTGCTTATGTTTCTCACAGTGTGACTTCAGCTACCACCAGAGGCTGAAGTCGTGTGTGTGAGTTGTCTTAGCATATGTGTGTGTGTGTGTGTGTGTGTGTGTGTGTGTGTGTGTGTGTGTGTGTGTGTGTGTGTGTGTGTGGTCTATTTTTGATGAAGGCCTTGCTGGCAGGAAGCTTATTTGCGACAGTCTTTTTGTTTTGGCTATCTGCGACTCAGCATCTCCACTATATGGTGAGTGACAACTTTCCTTTTCATAATATTGTTACATTCCATCCTGGATTTTCCATTGTTTGATAAATAATAATGAGTTGCATCTCTTTGTTACTCTTGTATGGGGCTGCAAGCAACAACTGAGCTGTAATTTTTATTATACCAGAGGAAGAAAACAAATAAATTGTGAGATAAAATTACTGGTCACTACTATTGCATATCCTTTATTAGTACTAAATATTTTACCTCCTGAAGAGAAGGGTTAGCCAGAAATACTGTCTCATAATTTATTGATCTGTATTTGATGCTGACTTGTTACGTAAGCACATGGTGTGACAGTTACCTATGATTGCTGTATAAAGCATGTATTGCCATTTTGATGTTCATTATCAAGCTCAGGCACTTTTTGTGCAGCCTCGGTAGGTCAGGCATGAGAATGAACCAGTTAGTTAGAAACTGACATACTGAGGCTGACCTATGGAAGATGCACTGGGAGTGCCTGATCTCGATTATGAACATCAAAATGGCAATACATACAGATGAGTGTCACAATCAACATGTGCCTACTTAGCAAGTCAGGATCTTCAGCATTCAGCAGTTTCTCAATATATTCCCTCAACCTGTTCAGAATCTTTTCCTTGTCTGTTAGCATATTTCCATCCTTATCATTAATAAGTAATGCCTCATATCTTTGACCATTCCTCACGTTTCATCATCTGAAATATTTTTCTGCTGTCGGACATTGTATTAGCCCCCATTTTTCATTAATACTTTCTTGTTAACTTATTTTCTCTGTCTTCAGAGTCTTATTTGTTTTTCTTTTCATTTTCTTGACTTTTTCCTGTTTTCTGCACAATTTCTATCTTTTTTTATGCACTCTTAATATTATACTGGTGACACAACTCTGTATTCTTCAGTTTCTCAATATCAAACTTTCCTTTGGTCATGCTGTTCCTCATTCTTTTATACAATAGCTGCGTTTGTAGTTTGCGATTACTAGGTAATAGTCTATGTCGACTTTAGTCCCTATGTAAGACCTAATATCTGTCATACACTCCTTGCACCTCTCGTATATAAGTATGTGATCATCTGGTCGGTGATATTGTTGTTGTTGTTGTTGTGGTCTTCAGTCCTGAGACTGGTTTGATGCAGCTCTCCATGCTACTCTATCCTGTGCAAGCTTCTTCATCTCCCAGTACCTACTGCAACCTACATCCATCTGAATCTGCTTAGTGTATTCATCTCTTGGTCTCCCTCTACGATTTTTACCCTCCACGCTGCCCTCCAATACTAAATTGGTGATCCCTTGATGCCTCAGAACATGTCCTACCAACCGATCCCTTCTTCTAGTCAAGTTGTGCCACAAACTTCTCTTCTCCCCAATCCTATTCAATACCTCCTCATTAGTTACATGATCTACCCACCTCATCTTCAGCACTCTTCTGTAGCACCACATTTCGAAAGCTTCTATTCTCTTCTTGTCCAAACTATTTATCGTCCATGTTTCACTTCCATACATGGCTACACTCCATACAAATACTTTCAAAAATGACTTCCTGACACTTAAATCTATACTCGATGTTAACAAATTTCTCTTCTTCAGAAACGCTTTCCTTGCCATTGCCAGTCTACATTTTATATCCTCTCTACTTCAACCATCATCAGTTATTTTGCTCACCAAATAGCAAAACTCCTTTACTACTTTAAGTGTCTCATTTCCTAATCTAATTCCCTCAGCATCACCCGACTTAATTCGACTACATTCCATTATCCTCGTTTTGCTTTTGTTGATGTTCATCTTATATCCTCCTTTCAAGACACTGTCCATTCCGTTCAACTGCTCTTCCAAGTCCTTTGCTGTCTATGACAGAATTACAATGTCATCGGCGAACCTCAAACTTTTTATTACTTCTCCATGGATTTTAATACCTACTCCGAATTGTTCTTCTGTTTCCTTTACTGTTTGCTCAATATACAGATTGAATAACATCGGGGAGAGGCTACAACCCTGTCTTACTCCCTTCCCAACCACTGCTTCCCTTTCATGTCCCTCGACTCTTATAACTGCCATCTGGTTTCTGTACAAATTGTAAATAGCCTTTCGCTCCGTGTATTTTACCCCTGCCACCTTTAGAATTTGAAAGAGAGTATTCCAGTCAACATTGTCAAAAGCTTTCTCTAAGTCTACAAATGCTAGAAACGTAGGTTTGCCTTTCCTTAATCTTTCTTCTAAGATAAGTCGTAAGGTCAGTATTGCCTCACGTGTTCCAGTGTTTCTACGGAATCCAAACTTACCTTCCCCGAGGTTGGCTTCTATTAGTTTTTCCATTCGTCTGTAAAGAATTCGTGTTAGTATTTTGCAGCTGTGACTTATTAAACTGATGGTTCGGTAATTTTCACATCTGTCAACACCTGCTTTCTTTGGGATTGGAATTATTATATTCTTCTTGAAGTCTGAGGGTATTTCACCTGTTTCATACATCTTGCTCCCCAGATGGTAGAGTTTTGTCAGGACTGGCTCTCCCAAGGCCGTCAGTAGTTCCAATGGAATGTTGTCTACTCCGGGGGCCTTGTTTCGACTCAGGTCTTTCAGTGCTCTGTCAAACTCTTCACGCAGTATTGTATCTCCCATTTCATCTTCATCTACATCCTCTTCCATTTCCATAATGTTGTCCTCAAGTACATCACCCTTGTATAGACCCTCTATATATTTTTCCACCTTTCTGCTTTCCCTTCCTTACTTAGAACTGGGATTCCATCTGAGCTCTTGATATTCATACAAGTCGTTCTCTTATCTCCAAAGGGCTCTTTAATTTTCCTGTAGGCAGTATCTATCTTACCACTAGTGAGATAAGCCTCTACATCCTTACATTTGTCCTCTAGCCATCCCTGCTTAGCCATTTTGCACTTCCTGTCGATCTCATTTTTGAGACGTTCGTATTCCTTTTTGCCTGCTTCATTTACTGCATTTTTATATTTTCTCCTTTCATCAATTAAATTCAATATTTCTTCTGTTACCCAAGGATTTCTACTAGACCTCGTCTTTTTACCTACTTGATCCTCTGCTGCCTTCACTATTTCATCCCTCAAAGCTACCCATTCTTCTTCTACTGTATTTCTTTCCCCCATTCCTGTCAATTGTTCCCTTATGCTCTCCCTGAAACTCTGTACAAACTCTTGTTCTTTCAGTTTATCCAGGTCCCATCTCATTAAATTCCCACCTTTTTGCAATTTCTTCAGTTTTAATCTACAGGTCATAACCAATAGATTGTGGTCAGAGTCCACATCTGCCCCTGGAAATGTCTTACAATTTAAAACCTGGTTCCTAAATCTCTGTCTTACCATTATATAATCTATCTGATACGTTTTAGTATCTCCAGGGTTCTTCCATGTATACAACCTTCTTTCATGATTCTTAAACCAAGTGTTAGCTATGATTAAGTTATGCTCTGTGCAAAATTCTACCAGGCGGCTTCCTCTTTCATTTCTTAGCCCCAATCCATATTCACCTACTATGTTTCCTTCTCTCCCTTTTCCTACACTCGAATTCCAGTCACCCATGACTATTAAATTTTCGTCTCCCTTCACTATCTGAATAATTTCTTTTATTTCATCATACATTTCTTCAATTTCTTCGTCATCTGCAGAGCTAGTTGGCATATAAACTTGTACTACTGTAGTAGGTGTGGGCTTCATACCTATCTTGGCCACAATAATGCGTTCACTATGCTGTTTGTAGTAGCTTACCCGCATTCCTATTTTCCTATTCATTATTAAACCTACTCCTGCATTACCCCTATTTGATTTTGTGTTTATAACCCTGTAGTCACCTGACCAGAAGTCTTGTTCCTCCTGCCACCGAACTTCACTAATTCCCACTATATCTAACTTTAACCTATCCATTTCCCTTTTTAAATTTTCTAACCTACCTGCCCGATTAAGGGATCTGACATTCCACGCTCCTACCCGTAGAACGCCAGTTTTCATTCTCCTGATAACGACATCCTCTTGAGTAGTCCCCGCCCGGAGATCCGAATGGGGGACTATTTTACCTCCAGAATATTTTACCCAAGAGGACGCCATCATCATTTAATCATACAGTAAAGCTGCATGTCCTCGGGAAAAATTACGGCTGTAGTTTCCCCTTGCTTTCAGCCGTTCGCAGTACCAGCACAGCAAGGCCGTTTTGGTTATTGTTACAAGGCCAGATCAGTCAATCATCCAGACTGTTGCCCTTGCAACTACTGAAAAGGCTGCTGCCCCTCTTCAGGAACCACACGTTTGTCTGGCCTCTCAACAGATACCCCTCTGTTGTGGTTGCACCTACGGTACGGCTATCTGTATCACTGAGGCACGCAAGCCTCCCCACCAACAGCAAGGTCCATGGTTCATGGGGGGGGGGGGGGTGATATTACCATTTGGGAAATTCAGGTCCCTTTTTGTATCAGTTTGTCGGGGAAGCATGCTACTGATAAGTGTGCTCATATTGCTAAGTTCTTTGTACTCTTGATTTTATAACCACTGAAATAACATCCTAGACCATCACAGCCCATGAGGTTTCATTTCATTCCTTCTTCCCCTTCTAGTGCTTCACTTTTTTTGTCAGGCTTTGTTATATTTTTCACAGTTTTTGTAAATAACAGCAAATACTAGAATGGTTCCTCTGATATACCTTGGACAATTTCTTTCCCAGTCTTACCAAATCAAGCTTGTATTCTGCTTCAAAAGACCAGGCCATCAACACGGATCTTCCTCTTTTTAAAAATGGTTTATTTTCTGGAACAATCACACGTAGTTTCAGTGAGAAACCTACAAAACAGACGGATTACGTCATAGTTAAAATGTTTAAAATACAGTGATGTAATACCAGAAGAACAAGCAGGAGTTAAATCCCCCCACCCCCGTTTCTTCTTCTTCTTCTTCTTCTTTTTTTTTTTCCACATTGAAAGCTAATGTGGGCGTGTAACTAACTATTAATGTGTTATTGCACATACATTGGAATATTGAAACAAAATTTAAAAATGCATGCATAGATATTTTAATTATATTAATATATGAAGTCATATTAAAGAGTCTAAAATTATCATATTTGATGCACCTCTGTATGGTGTTGCAGCAGAGGATTATAGGACATGACACTCATCTTTGGGACTCTCACTATTAGAATATATCTAAAAACACAGATGATGTGACTTACCGAACGAAAGTGCTGACAGGTCGATAGACACACAAACAAACACAAACATACACACAAAATTCAAGCTTTCACAACAAACTGTTGCCTCATCAGGAAAGAAGGAAGGAGAAGGAAAGACAAAAGGATGTGGGTTTTAAGGGAGAGGGTAAGGAGTCATTCCAATCCCAGGAGCGGAAAGACTTACCTTAGGGGGAAAAAAGGAAAAAAGGACAGGTATACACTCGCACACACACACATATCCATCCGCACATACACAGACACAAGCAGACATTTGTAAAGGCAAAGAGTTTGGGCAGAGATGTCAGTTGGGTGGAAGTAAAGAGGCAAAGATGTTGTTGAAAGACAGGTGAGGTATGAGTGGCGGCAAATTGAAATTAGCGGAGATTGAGGCCTGGCGGATAACGAGAAGAGAGGATATACTGAAGGGCAAGTTCCCATCTCCGGAGTTCTGACAGGTTGGTGTTAGTGGGAAGTATCCAGATAACCCGGACGGTGTAACACTGTGCCAAGATGTGCTGGCCGTGCACCAAGGCATGTTTAGCCACAGGGTGATCCTCATTACCAACAAACACTGTCTGCCTGTGTCCATTAATGCGAATGGACAGTTTGTTGCTGGTCATTCCCACATAGAAAGCTTCACAGTGTAGGCAGGTCAGTTGGTAAATCACGTGGGTGCTTTCACACGTGACTCTGCCTTTGATCGTGTACACCTTCCGGGTTACAGGACTGGAGTAGGTGGTGGTTGGAGAGTGCATGGGACAGGTTTTACATCGGGGGCGGTTACAAGGGTAGGAGCCAGAGGGTAGGGAAGGTGGTTTGGGGATTTCATAGGGATGAACTAAGAGGTTACGCAGGTTAGGTGGACGGCGGAAAGACACTCTTGGTGGAGTGGGGAGGATTTCATGAAGGATGGATCTCATTTCAGGGCAGGATTTGAGGAAGTCGTATCCCTGCTGGAGAGCCACATTGAGAGTCTGATCCAGTCCCGGAAAGTATCCTGTCACAAGTGGGGCGCTTTTGGGGTTCTTCTGTGCGAGGTTCTGGGTTTGAGGAGATGAGGAAGTGGCTCTGGTTAATTGCTTCTGTACCAGGTCGGGCGGGTAGTTGCGGGATGCGAAAGCTGTTTTCAGGTTGTTGGTGTAATGGTACAGGGATTCCGTACTGGAGCAGATTCGTTTGCCACGAAGACCTAGGGACCGTTTGATGTGGAATGGGTGGCAGCTGTCATAATGGAGGTACTGTTGCTTGTTGGTGGGTTTGATGTGGACAGACGTGTGAAGCTGGCCATTGGACAGGTGGAGGTCAACGTCAAGGAAACTGGCATGGGATTTTGAGTAGGACCAGGTGAATCTGATGGAACCAAAGGAGTTGAGGTTGGAGAGGAAATTCTGGAGTTCTTCTTCACTGTGAGTCCAGATCATGAAGATGTCATCAATAAATCTGTACCAAACCTTGGGTTGGCAGGCCTGGGTAACCAAGAAGGCTTCCTCTAAGCGACCCGTGAATAGGTTGGCGTACAAGGGGGCCATGCTGGTGCCCATGGCTGTTCCCTTTAATTGTTGGTATGTCTGGCCTTCGAAAGTGAAGAAGTTGTGGGTCAGGATGAAGCTGGCTAAGGTAATGAGGAAAGAGGTTTTTGGTAGGGTGGCAGGTGATCGGCGTGAAAGGAAGTGCTCCATCGCAGCGAGGCCCTGGACGTGCGGAATATTTGTGTATAAGGAAGTGGCATCAATGGTGACAAGAATGGTTTCCAGGGGTAACAGACTGGGTAAGGATTCCAGGCATTCGAGAAAGTGGTTGGTGTCTTTGATGAAGGATGGGAGACTGCATGTAATGTGTTGAAGGTGTTGATCTACGTAGGCAGAGATACGTTCTGTGGGGGCTTGGTAGCCAGCTACAATGGGACGGCCGGGATGATTGGGTTTGTGAATTTTAGGAAGAAGGTAGGGGTGCGGGGTGTAGGTGGGGTCAGGAGGTTGATGGAGTCAGGTGAAAGGTTTTGTAGGGGGCCTAAGGTTCTGAGGATTCCTTGAAGCTCCGCCTGGACATCAGGAATGGGATTACCTTGGCAAACTTTGTATGTAGTGTTATCTGAAAGCTGACGCAGTCCCTCAGCCACATATTCCCGACGATCGAGTACCACGGTTGTGGAACCCTTGTCCGCCGGAAGAATGACGATGGATCGGTCAGCCTTCAGATCACGGATAGCCTGGGCTTCAGCAGTGGTGATGTTGGGAGTAGGATTAAGGTTTTTTAAGAAGGATTGAGAGGCAAGGCTGGAAGTCAGAAATTCCTGGAAAGTTTGGAGAGGGTGATTTTGAGGAAGAGGAGGTGGGTCCCGCTGTGACGGAGGACGGAACTGTTCCAGGCAGGGTTCAATTTGGATGGTGTCTTGGGGAGTTGGACCATTAGGAGTAGGATTAGGATCATTTTTCTTTGTGGCAAAGTGATATTTCCAGCAGAGAGTACGGGTGTAGGACAGTAAATCTTTGACAAGGGCTGTTTGGTTGAATCTGGGAGTGGGGCTGAAGGTGAGGCCTTTGGATAGGACAGAGGTTTCAGATTGGGAGAGAGGTTTGGAGGAAAGGTTAACTACTGAATTAGGGTGTTGTGGTTCCAGATTGTGTTGATTGGAATTTTGAGGTTTTGGGGGGAGTGGAGCTGGAAGTGGGAGATTGAGTAGATGGGAGAGACTGGGTGTGTGTGCAATGAGAGGAGGTTGAGGTTTGCTGGAAAGGTTGTGAAGGGTGAGTGAGTTGCCTTTCCGGAGGTGGGAAACCAGGAGATTGGATAGTTTTTTGAGGTGAAGGGTGGCATGCTGTTCTAATTTGCGATTGGCCTGTAGGAGGATGCTCTGAACAGCCGGTGTGGATGTGGGAGAGGAAAGATTGAGGACTTTTATTAAGGATAGGAGTTGACGGGTGTGTTCATTGGCTGAGTTGATGTGTAGGTGAAGGATTAGGTGGGTGAGGGCAATGGATTGTTCAGTTTGGAACTTGTATAGGGACTGATGGAAAGAAGGATTACAGCCAGAGATGGGAACTTTAAGTGTGAGGCCTTTGGCGGTAATGCCAAATGTCAGACAAGCCTGGGAAAATAAAATATGGGAGTGTAATCTGGCTAGGGCGAATGCATGTTTGCGGAGGGAATGTAAATAAAACTTAATGGGGTCGTTGTGGGGATGTTGTGAGGGTGACATGGTATTAGAAGGTGGAAAGTGTAACATGAGGCTGAAATGAAAATGAAAATAAAATATATGGCGAGAGATAAGGTGAACTAGAAAGCAACTGGAGATCTGATGTGAAAAAAGGCGAAAAGGTGTTGGTTATAGCTGGGCTATGTTGATCCTGTGGTGAACTTGGGTTGGTAGACAACGATGTGCACAAAGGTTATGTGGTTGTGTTGCCGCCAAAACACGTTAAAGGGTGGAGCAATTCGGGAAAATTTAGAAAAAACTACGTGTAAATGTAATGGTTTTGTGGTGGCAGATTGTGAAAATGGGGCTAACAATTGTCTGACGAAGAAATAATGACGATAAAACCTGTGGGAAGCAGCAGTATTCCGCTTTCAACAATACTGCTGCTACAAAATCCACCGTTTCAAGTTCACAAACAGTTCCTTTCAGCTATTAAACAGTCATTTTGGCCAGTTCCAATAACTTTCGCTTTTTTTCCATTTCTGTTTTTCCCACGTCACTGATCTTTTTCAGCCGCTTCCCACAGGTTTTATCGTCATTATTTCTTCGTCAGACAATTGTTAGCCTCATTTTCACAATCTGCCACCACAAAACCATTACATTTACACGTAGTTTTTTCTAAATTTTCTCGAATTGCTCCACCCTTTAACGTGTTTTGGCGGCAACACAACCACATAACCTTTGTGCACATCGTTGTCTACCAACCCAAGTTCACCACAGGATCAACATAGCCCAGCTATAACCAACACCTTTTCGCCTTTTTTCACATCAGATCTCCAGTTGCTTTCTAGTTCACCTTATCTCTCGCCATATATTTTTATTTTCATTTTCATTTCAGCCTCATGTTACACTTTCCACCTTCTAATACCATGTCACCCTCACAACATCCCCACAACGACCCCATTAAGTTTTATTTACATTCCCTCCGCAAACATGCCTTCGCCCTAGCCAGATTACACTCTCCTCTCCCACATCCACACCGGCTGTTCAGAGCATCCTCCTACAGGCCAATCGCAAATTAGAACAGCATGCCACCCTCTACCTCAAAAAACTATCCAATCTCCTGGTTTCCCACCTCCGGAAAGGCAACTCACTCACCCTTCACAACCTTTCCAGCAAACCTCAACCTCCTCTCATTGCGCACACACACCCAGTCTCTCCCATCTACTCAATCTCCCAGTTCCAGCTCCACTCCCCCCAAAACCTCAAAATTCCAATCAACACAATCTGGAACCACAACACCCTAATTCAGTAGTTAACCTTTCCTCCAAACCTCTCTCCCAATCCGAAACTTCTGTCCTATCCAAAGGCCTCACCTTCAGCCCCACTCCCAGATTCAACCAAACAGCCCTTGTCAAAGATTTACTGCCCTACACCCGTACTCTCTGCTGGAAATATCACTTTGCCACAAAGAAAAATGATCCTAATCCTACTCCTAATGGTCCAACTCCCCAAGACCCCATCCAAATTGAACCCTGCCTGGAACAGTTCCGTCCTCCGCCACAGCGGGACCCACCTCCTCTTCCTCAAAATCACCCTCTCCAAACTTTCCAGGAATTTCTGACTTCCAGCCTTGCCTCTCAATCCTTCTTAAAAAACCTTAATCCTACTCCCAACATCACCACTGCTGAAGCCCAGGCTATCCGTGATCTGAAGGCTGACCGATCCATCGTCATTCTTCCGGCGGACAAGGGTTCCACAACCGTGGTACTTGATCGTCGGGAATATGTGGCTGAGGGGCTGCGTCAGCTTTCAGATAACACTACATACAAAGTTTGCCAAGGTAATCCCATTCCTGATGTCCAGGCGGAGCTTCAAGGAATCCTCAGAACCTTAGGCCCCCTACAAAACCTTTCACCTGACTCCATCAACCTCCTGACCCCACCTACACCCCGCACCCCTACCTTCTTCCTAAAATTCACAAACCCAATCATCCCGGCCGTCCCATTGTAGCTGGCTACCAAGCCCCCACAGAACGTATCTCTGCCTACGTAGATCAACACCTTCAACCCATTACATGCAGTCTCCCATCCTTCATCAAAGACACCAACCACTTTCTCGAATGCCTGGAATCCTTACCCAGTCTGTTACCCCTGGAAACCATCCTTGTAACCATTGATGCCACTTCCTTATACACAAATATTCCGCACGTCCAGGGCCTCGCTGCGATGAAGCACTTCCTTTCACGCCGATCACCTGCCACCCTACCAAAAACCTCTTTCCTCATTACCTTAGCCAGCTTCATCCTGACCCACAACTTCTTCACTTTCGAAGGCCAGACATACCAACAATTAAAGGGAACAGCCATGGGCACCAGCATGGCCCCCTTGTACGCCAACCTATTCACGGGTCGCTTAGAGGAAGCCTTCTTGGTTACCCAGGCCTGCCAACCCAAGGTTTGGTACAGATTTATTGATGACATCTTCATGATCTGGACTCACAGTGAAGAAGAACTCCAGAATTTCCTCTCCAACCTCAACTCCTTTGGTTCCATCAGATTCACCTGGTCCTACTCAAAATCCCATGCCAGTTTCCTTGACGTTGACCTCCACCTGTCCAATGGCCAGCTTCACACGTCTGTCCACATCAAACCCACCAACAAGCAACAGTACCTCCATTATGACAGCTGCCACCCATTCCACATCAAACGGTCCCTAGGTCTTCGTGGCAAACGAATCTGCTCCAGTACGGAATCCCTGAACCATTACACCAACAACCTGAAAACAGCTTTCGCATCCCGCAACTACCCGCCCGACCTGGTACAGAAGCAATTAACCAGAGCCACTTCCTCATCTCCTCAAACCCAGAACCTCGCACAGAAGAACCCCAAAAGCGCCCCACTTGTGACAGGATACTTTCCGGGACTGGATCAGACTCTCAATGTGGCTCTCCAGCAGGGATACGACTTCCTCAAATCCTGCCCTGAAATGAGATCCATCCTTCATGAAATCCTCCCCACTCCACCAAGAGTGTCTTTCCCGCCGTCCACCTAACCTGCGTTACCCAGGCCTGCCAACCCAAGGTTTGGTACAGATTTATTGATGACATCTTCATGATCTGGACTCACAGTGAAGAAGAACTCCAGAATTTCCTCTCCAACCTCAACTCCTTTGGTTCCATCAGACTAACCTGCGTTCATCCCTATGAAATCCCCAAACCACCTTCCCTACCCTCTGGCTCCTACCCTTGTAACCGCCCCCGATGTAAAACCTGTCCCATGCACTCTCCAACCACCACCTACTCCAGTCCTGTAACCCGGAAGGTGTACACGATCAAAGGCAGAGTCACGTGTGAAAGCACCTACGTGATTTACCAACTGACCTGCCTACACTGTGAAGCTTTCTATGTGGGAATGACCAGCAACAAACTGTCCATTCGCATTAATGGACACAGGCAGACAGTGTTTGTTGGTAATGAGGATCACCCTGTGGCTAAACATGCCTTGGTGCACGGCCAGCACATCTTGGCACAGTGTTACACCGTCCGGGTTATCTGGATACTTCCCACTAACACCAACCTGTCAGAACTCCGGAGATGGGAACTTGCCCTTCAGTATATCCTCTCTTCTCGTTATCCGCCAGGCCTCAATCTCCGCTAATTTCAATTTGCCGCCACTCATACCTCACCTGTCTTTCAACAACATCTTTGCCTCTTTACTTCCACCCAACTGACATCTCTGCCCAAACTCTTTGCCTTTACAAATGTCTGCTTGTGTCTGTGTATGTGCGGATGGATATGTGTGTGTGTGCGAGTGTATACCTGTCCTTTTTTCCTTTTTTCCCCCTATGGTAAGTCTTTCCGCTCCTGGGATTGGAATGACTCCTTACCCTCTCCCTTAAAACCCACATCCTTTTGTCTTTCCCTCTCCTTCCCTCTTTCCTGATGAGGCAACAGTTTGTTGTGAAAGCTTGAATTTTGTGTGTATGTTTGTGTTTGTGTGTCTATCGACCTGCCAGCACTTTCGTTCGGTAAGTCACATCATCTGTGTTTTTAGATATATTTTTCCCACGTGGAATGTGTATTCAATCACTATTAGAATATTCACTCACATTTCCTCCATTTTGTGACTGACAGAAGGTTTGCTTCCAAAATATGGTGATTACGAAAATTTTTCATTGTGGCTTTGCCCCAGCCTGATTGATACAACTTCTTTAGCTGTCTCTGATTAAAATACTATTATACTTGTGAAAATGAAAAGCTGCATAAAATTTTCATTGGCATTCTTTAATTATTTTGCAGGGTTATCTTGCAGAATGTAAGAGGAGAACAGATATGTTTTCCCCAGAGCAGATTAACACCATCTTTGGGAATTTGGAAGAGTTGCTACAATTCCAGTCGAACTTTCTGGAAGACCTTGAGCAATGTGTGGACTGGGATGCTCCACATCGATCTTGCATTGGTGAATGTTTTTTGACACATGTAAGTTTGCAAACTTATTATTATGTGCCAAACCTCAATTATGAACCCAAGTGTATGAGCACCAAGTATGGAAGAATACATAAAGTCAAGAAATTGAGATATTTAGGTGAGGTGATAATTCCGGAGGATAGGCCATAATAGGGACAAATCAGTGTTAGGGTCTTAAAGTTACATGGAGCCCATTATCTGGTGAAAAGGTTTTACGACAAGAAGACACCTAGCATTGGAGCCAAGTTAAGACATTACAGTGTGGTTCAAGCATCTTGCCTATGAGCACAGTGGGACAATCAGTAAGTTTATAAAGAGGGAGTTCATATCTAGGGAAGACAATAACATCAGTTATCAACATGAATACATATGCAGTGCCAACAATTACTGGCTAGCTGAGAAGATCTGAAATTTGATAACTGCAAAGAAAACAAAACTGCAGATTGTTCAGGATTGCACTAAAGTGCTGCCACAAACAGTATGTCACAAAACACTGTTGGGAACATGGATGAATTCAGACAGATTCTGCACAGTTACTAAGGATTCTGTGTGGAATAAGAATCCTAAAACGGAGATAGGCTCTATCAGAGGGAGTGCGTGGTGTAGCACAGTGGTTAGCACATTGATTGGACTCATATTCGGAAGGACGACGGTTCAAACTCGCATCTGGCCAGCCTGATGTAGGTTTTCCAAGATCTCCCTAAATCACTCAAGGCAAAAGCTTGGACGGCGCCTTTGAAAGGGTCGCATACCTTTTCCATCCTACCCTAATCTGACCTCGTGCCGCCTCTAATGACCTTGATATCAACGGGATGTTAAACACTGGTCACATCTTCCTCCTGTAGTAAATTGAGGTATTCAATTGGTACTGACAGGATGTGAAAACTGTAAGGAGAAATAAATCTAAAAGCAGAAAATTACTTTAACTGCTAACATGTAGTTTGCTTGAATTGGGAATGGTGCAGTGGGAGTGATGGTGGTGATGTTAGTGGCTGTGAAATTACACTTTCCACATTCTGTCTTGTAAGTCGTGCATTATAACTAAATTTAAAGCAGTTTTACATATAATTTTCTGTGAACTTATTCCACAGTTATTAAGAATGGAATCATTCAAAAAATTCTTGTAAATTGTTATTTTATTTTTATCCCAATATGGTAGAAATTTTGTGAATATCAGAAATGACTCCAACAACATTATGAAAAGGAAAGTTTCCATTTGCCATGTAGCGGAGATGCTCAGTTTCAAATAGACACCATAAAAAGACTGTCACAAAACTTTCAGCCCATAAGGCCTGGGCTTTCATAAAAAATAGACAACACACACACACACACACACACACACACACACACACACACGACTGCAGTTTCAGGCAACTGTAGCCAATGTTCCTGAGAGACTGCAGTTTTGTGTGTGTGTGTGTGTGTGTGTGTGTGTGTGTGTGTGTGTGTGTGTGTGTGTGTGTGTGTGTGTGTGTGTGTCGTCTATTTTTGACAAAGGCCTTATGGCCGGAAAGCTTTATTTGTGACAGTCTTTTTGTTGTGCCTATCTGAGACTCGGCATCTCCGCTATATGGTGAGTGGCAACTTTCCTTTCCATAATATTGTTGCATTCAATCCTGGGTTTTCCATTGTTGGAGAAACGAATCCAAATGACTGATAAAATTATGACAAAAAGGGTTTGTCAAAAATTGGAGGAGATGGAATTTTGCAAGTATTGCACAACCATGGTCTTAGAATACTATGCAGGATATGATGGTGTCGAAATTAACACTGCATTGGCAGCAGCCAGCAAGAATTGAAAGCCTGAGAAATTACAAAAGAAAGATGAACTGGTAAAATAAATGTAGAAGATACAACAATTGGGTGAGAGTAAATAGTAAAGAAAAAGCACAGCTTCCTTCAGTGACTGAAGAATAGACAGCAGAAACACAAAATAATGTCTAATAAGCTTATTAGCCAGTTTTGTAAGACCTGTGATCCTGTAAGTAGTTTTTTTTGCAATTATTATTCACCCTGGAATAGAAACTGCCCATTGAGAAATAGGCATCAAAGAAATTAGCGTGCAAGGAAATAACTGTAAGAAATCTGAGTAAAATTAAAGTGACATGGCAGAAAACAACTGACAAACTGGAACTGACATCAGGTACACTTGCTTTCACATACTGGTTGGTAGGTTGTCTAATCTATTCCTCATGCTTTGTACTATGTATTAAGTCTTTACTTAAAATCCTTAATTATCATCCTTTATGAATTCTATGTTAAAACAGTGAATAAAAATGTACACATGCACATATATGTGTAGCAGTAGGGGCAGAGGCTGAGCTTGCGATCTCACCCGTTGAGTTTGACCTAATAATATGTTTTTTTGTGTGTGTGTGTGTTATTCAGAGGTCTGGATTTCGAATATACTCTGAGTATTGTAACAGTCAACCTATGGCTACTGCAACACTTCAAGAGCTGTATCAGCACAACAGCTACAGCAAGTTCTTTGAAGCTTGTAGGCTCATGCGTGGTCTTATAGAAATTCCACTGGATGGCTACCTTCTCACTCCAGTACAAAGGATATGCAAATACCCTCTTCAGCTTGCAGAGCTTCTGAAGTATACCAAGGTATGTATCTTTGATGAGGGTGTTTCTTTGATTACTGATATTTTAAAATTGTTGCTTAAATTACATAGCTTATTTCAAAAAGTAAAGAAAACTTGTTTTGTTGCAGGTTGATCATCCTGATTATGAAAAAATTAAAGAAGCTCTTGAAGCAATGAGGAATGTGGCTGTCCTTATAAATGAGCGGAAACGTAGAATGGAGAGCCTGGAGAAGCTTGCTGCTTGGCAACAGAGAGTAGAAGGCTGGGAAGTAAGTACATCAATACAACAGGACATTGTAGCAATGATAGCAGTGACTCTTGCATGCTGTAGTAACAGATGAGCAGAAAGTTAGAGGAACTTGTTGTGTTGTATGATATTGTTGTGTATTAATAGTATTTTCTGAAAAGATGTCCATAGAGGAAGATTGAGACTGATTGTAGATAAAGGATTATTTGGAAACATCATCAAGTTCTGTCATTGCTGTAGCCACTATTGTTAAATCCAGCTGACTTGTGTAATTTATGCTAAAAATAATAGGATTATTTTTCTTTATAAAATGGATTATCCGTTGATATTGTTTAGTACATAATATTTATTTCAGGGAGAAGATCTGATAGAAGTCAGTTCTCAATTAATTCACCATGGTGAAGTAATACGTGTGACAACTGGAATGTGGACCAATAACATAACTTTGTTTCTGTTTGATCATCAACTTGTCTACTGCAAGAAGGTAAGAGTTCATGTAGTGCAGGAGAAATATCATCATCAAGAGCATTTTGGCTCAAGAGGCAATCTATGAGGGCTGTTCAGAAAGTAGATTACGTTTTGGTGTTAAAAAAATTATAGGAAACAAGAAAGGTTTTATTCATTTGAAAACAACACTGATATACTACTTTTCAATATAGTCTCCACACAACTTCAACTAATTAGTTACATCCTCCCGCAGTTCTGTATCATCGTCAAAGCATTGTGTTGCGAGCCAGGTCTTAATCTTTGGAAACAGGTGGTAGTCACTGGGTCATTGTGAAACAGTAATTTTTTTGACTCTTCTCATAAACTTTTGCAACCAGTTCATGAGTCACAATGCTTGCTCGTCCACCGTGCTCTTTATTATGAACATTAATTTGGCCACATTTAAACGTAATGAACCATGAGCAGACTCCACCTTCAGCAATTATGTTACTTTTGTACACTTCACAAAGTTGCCGATAAATTTCAATCAGTTTATAGTGTTTTGCCAACAAAAACCTCATTACTGAGAGCACTTAACAACTTGCACTGCAAGATTTTCGATTGCAGACAGTTCAAAACTTTTATTGTGAAATAACGGGAAATGAGATGAACCTCATGTTAGCATGGCTGGATACTGATTGAACAGACAAATGCTCAGATAACAGTATGACTGTGTTACCCCCACACATTGTTGCTGCAGGCAAAAATGTAATCTACTTTCTGAATAGCCCTTGTATCAATGTACATGTTTATTACCCTTTTTTTTTTTCAGGACATCTTGAAAAGAAACGTTTTTGTCTACAAGGGTAGAATACTTCTGGATGCAAGTGAGGTTATTGATGTGCCTGATGGAAAAGGTGAGTTTTCTTTTTTCAGATAAGAAATATCTGAATGATATCTATTTATATTTCAGTGAAGAGTAAATTGTTACCTTTATCTGTCATAAGCACAGTAGCCATTGGAAAGTACATTAATAATTAACAATCATTAAACTACTGTAAAGTATATTTGCTTCCTAAATTAAATTTGACATGGTAAATTGGCCAGGAGAGCTGCTACCCTGAGAGAAGCTGCTGGCTCCTCGGATAGATTTGTGCAAAATTTAGAGGGATATCTTGGGTGAAAATGTTGATATGCTTCAGTAGATGATGATGATGATAATGGAATGCATGAAGTATGCACAGATAGGTTCAAGTCAGAAGAACATTGGAATCACATAGTATTTTGGGGGCATGACTTCTACCTTTGTAGTCTATAGAGATGCCACCTCCTTTTTCCATACTCTGCCCTTGTGTGCTAATATTATTCACTTTTTATGTCATCCTGAGTGCTGTCATTGTCATAATATGCTGCTCTGGCTACATATGAAGAATTCAAATTAGATTTATGACATTTTGTCACTTTCAGAAAGGAACAATCACCATACAACCCAAACGGGTCTCAAATGATGTTTCGGAGTTTTTATGATGTGTTGGTCACACACCGAATGAGGTGGTACAATGGTTAGAACACTGAACTTATGTTCAGGAGAATGAAGGTTCAAAATCCCAACCGACTATCCATGTTTAGGCCTTTCCATCGTTTTTCCAACTCACTTAAGGTAAATGCTAGGATGATTCCCTTCAAAAGGAAATGATTGACTTCCTTCCCTACGTAAGCATTTGCCCTCTTTCCAATGACCTTGTCTGTTGGTGGGATCTTAGACACCAGTCTTCCTTTTTATTTAGGGTGTTCTCGGTATGTAGTGAATATCCAGTTAAGGTCATTGATCTAATTTGTAATAGATCCCTGTCTTGCATTATATTAAAAAGTGACCTTTTCCTTTGTAGTAGTGAGAATAGAGAGCTAGTTGTCAAATTTCTGTTTCTGATGGCTTTATGTAGCCAATGCAATAATTGTCTGTGTATCTGTATGCAGTAATATTGTAATAACCATTTCCTGCTGATATAAGCAGAACATATAACTATATTTTACCTTGTCTGTCAGTATTGTACTTGCAAGTGAATTACCACACACAGCTGTACTACATCTCATTTATTTCATTCCCTGTCAACAAACATGGAAATCATGTCTTGTTATTTTCTAAAAGCATTCCATAACATTAGAAGGGAAACTTGGAGAATAATTTGCACACATTTTCAACTTTCATGTATTGGCCTGGGAGACTCAAGTGATTAGAGTGGGTAATACAGATACAGAATTGTGTGAAATTGTTCTAAATGCGTTATCTGAAAATTATCTTGAGCAGTTAATCAAAGAATTGACTTGCAAAGATAATATGTGGATCTCATAGTGACAAACAGACCTGAACTTTCTACTTAGTTAGCCAATATCAGGAAATCAGTGATCATAAAGCCATTAAAGCTTCATTTAATGGCAATAAACAGGAATATAAAGAGAGACAGGAAGATATTTGTGCTTAACAAGAGCAACAGAAAACGGATCTCAGATTTCCTAAGTAGTCCAGCACTGATAATACTGAGTATCAATGGACAAAGTTTTGGAATATAGTACAATATACATTAGATGAGTCTGTGCTGAGCAAAGTTGTGAGGGACAGGGAAGACTCGCTGTGTTTCGAGAGCCGTGTTAGAAAGCTACTACAAAAGCAAAGAGAGCTTCAGTGCAAACTTAAAAGTAGTGAAAGCCTCACAGACAAACAAAAACTGAACAAAGTCAAAATCAGCGTAAGGAGAGCCGTGTGTAAGGCTTTCAGTGAATTCAAAAGTAAAATTGTATCTATTGACTTGACAGAAAATCCTAAGAAGCTTTGATCTTATGTTAAATAAGTAAATGGATCAAAGCCATCTGTCCAGATACTCCATGACCCAAAAAACATCAAAGCGGAGGTTGACACAGAGAACTGAAACACTAATTGTTTATTTCCGGAACTATTTCACTGTGTAAGATCATACAGTCGTTTGTCATTTAAATTGCTAAACAAACTTCAAAATGACAGATATCAAAATAAGTGACCCTAGGATAGAAAAAGCAAGTGAAATTGCTCAACAGAGGAAAGGCTACTGGACCTGATAGGATACCAATATGATTCGGCAAGGGAATGCTGAAACATAATGCCTCCAAATTTTTTATGTGGAAACTAAAGCTTTTTAAATAAAAGCAAATATCAACATTCTGCATCTTTATTCTTCATGTTTACATATTTATTTCTCAACCTAGTCACCCTGATGACAAACACATTTCTCCCAACAAGAGACCAGTTTGTTGATACCTTCAGTATAGAATGTTTGACTTTGTTGATGGAACTACAACCTCACCTCTGCTTGCATCACTTCATCCGTATCAAAATGAAGTCTTTGATGGTATTTTTTAAGTTTTGGAAACAGATGAAAATCGAATGTGACTGAATAAGGACTGAATGGAAGATGATCGATAACAGCGAACCTCAGATGCTGGATCGTTGCAGATGTGTTGTCTCACATTGTCGTGCTGAAGGAGAGGATGCTCCATGTTTGGATAAACTCTTTGGATTCAAAACTAGATTATAGCATGCTGTTTCTCTTGTGCTGACGTAATTATGTTGCATACCACTGTGTTTCGTGCTACAGTTCGGAGCCTTCTAGCAACAGAGGGCTGCAAATATGTAGACGTGGAGATTAAAGATTTAGAATGCTAATAACACTTGTTTTATTTAAAAATCTTTAATAGATTCCACATAAAAAAATTTGAGGCATTATTTTTCAGCAATCCCATGTAAATAGAGTATGTGAAATAACTTGCTCCTCTTCTAGCAGAAGTATGAGGTAGGTTGCTGGAGGAGTGAAGTGTTCATAAAGAATGGAAAAAAGTGCAGGTCATTCTCGTCTTCGAGAACGGTTGCCAAACACATTTTATGCTCGAGTATTAACAACATTTCTGGAAAACAAAAATCTCCCCTGCAGGAATCAGCATGGGTTTCAGAAACAACAATCCCTGGTCTCCAGGTGTTTGATACAGTTCTGCAATGTTTCCAAATGAACAAAATACAAGTATAAGAAGTCTCAGACCAGCTGTGTGATTGGATGGAACAGTTTCTAGAAAATGGAATACAGCCTATTATCCCCAACGAAGAGCAGTCTTTAGGTGTAAAAATAACTTCAGCCATAGTCCGTGGGAGTGTTATAGGATCATTACTTTTTATAATATATACACTGCCAGGAAAAAAAATAGTACTACCTTTTAGAGGTTTCCACTTCACTCAAGATGTGATTTTTTCCAGATTTTTGTGGATGATACTGTTATATACTGAGAACTCTCAATGTTTGAAAATTGGTACCTCAACACCGCTTGTGCTACTGATCTGTAAATGTAATTATTTTGTGTGCTCCATATGCATTGTTGCAACAATAAATCTTGCACCAAAACTCAGGAAGACGTGCAGAATATGCTTGGTGCATGGCTTGGCAATTGATTCTGGACATAAATTTAATAGGAAGCCCCGTTATTGGATGATATCATGATTGCAGAACAATCACTGGAAGCAGTTATATCCATACAAAAAATCTAGGAGTTTGCATACAAAGTGATTTAAAATGGAATGATCACATAAAACTATTCACAAGTAAAGGAGATCCAGATGATTCATTGGAAGAATCCTCAGGAATTGGTCCATCCACACATCTACAGTAATTACACAATTGATAAATATGAGACTAAACTTCTGACTTGTACTTATCTCCAGAAGATGAAATGTTTAGTACTGCCGATAGATATGCCTAAAAGTAAAAATGATGACATAGTCCTAGCTTTTAGAACTATTAATTCTTTTCTCAGGGAAGAGAGTGGGGCAGACTGGGTAAGGTTAAAAAAAGAGGAGTTGAGAGAGACTCACCTGTAATGAGGACTCACTATAAGTCAGTCTCTGTCATCCTGGGGTTTGGGTTTGAAGAATCGTATTCGCCCCTTGTGTCTCTACATTACATCCATGTGGCTACTCTGCAAATCACACTTAGTGCCTGGCAGAGGGTTCATCGAACAACCTTCAAACTAATACCCTATTATTTCAGTCTGGAATCGCGCAACTGCTACGGTTGCAGGTTCGAATCCTGCCTCGGGCATGGATGTGTGTGATGTTCTTAGGTTACTTAGGTTAAGTAGTTCTAAGCTCTAGGGGAGTGATGACCTCAGATGTTAAGTCCCATAGTTATCAGATCCATTTGAACCATTCTATTATTCCATCTCGAACAGTGCAGAGAAAAAGCAAACACCTAAATCTGTCCATATGAGCTCTGATTTTCCTTATTTTATTGTGATGATCATTTCTCCCTGAATAGGTTGGCATCAACAAAGAGTTTTGACATTCAGAGGAGAAAGTTGGTGATTGAAATTTTGTGTGAAGATCCCTCCACAAGGAAAAACACCTTTCTTTTGATGATGTTCACCCCAAATCCTGTATCATGTCCATGACATTCTCTCCCCTATTTCTTAGTAATGCAAAATGTGCTGTTCTTCTTTGAACTTTCTTGATGTATTCCATTAATCCTATTTGGTAAGGATCCCACAATGCACAACAGTACCGCAAAATAGGATGGACAAGCATAGCGTAGGCAGTCTCTTTTAGTAGATCTGTTGCATCTTCTAAGTCTCCCAGTAAAATGCAGTCCTTGGTTCACCTTCCTCAAAATATTTTCTATGTGTTGTTATCAGTTGAAGTTATTCACAACTGTAATTCATAGATATATACTTGAATTTACAGCCTCTAGATTTGATTGATTTAACATGTAATTGAAGTTTAATGGTTTCCTTTTAGCACTCATCTGGATGACGTCACACTTTTCATTATTTAGGGTTGGTTGCCAATTTTTGTACCATATAGATATCTACATTATTTTGCAATTCATTTTGGTGTTCTGATGACTTTACTAGATGATAAACAACAGCATCATCTGCAAACAATCTAAGACAGCTGCTCAGGTTGTCTGCTAAACCATTTGTGTAGACAATGAGCAGCAGAGGGCCTATAAAACTACCTTTTGAAACGCCAGAAATCACTTCTGTTTTACTCAGTGACGTTCTGTCACTTACTACAAACTGTGACTTCTCTGACAGGAAATCCTGAATCCAGTTGCATAACTGAAACGGTATTCCATAAGCACACAATTTCATTACAAGCCACTTGTACGGTACAATGTCAAAATCTAGAAATGTGGAATCAATTTGACATCCCTTTTGATAGCACACAACGCCTTGTGTAAGTAAAGAGCTAGTTGGTGTTTCATAAGAATGATGTTTTCTAAATCTGTGTTGACTGTGTGTCAGTTGACTGTTCTCGCCAAGGTAATTCATAATGTTCGAACACAACATATGTTCCAAAATCCTGCTGCATATCGATGTTAATAATATGGATGTATAATTTAATGGATTACTCCTATTGCCTTTCTTGAATATTGGTGTGACCTGTGCAACTTTCCAGTCTTTTTGTTCGGATCTTTTGTCGAGCAAATGGGGCTGTATAGGATTGTGAAGTATGGAGCTATTGCATCAGTGTAGCCTCTGGAGCGAATAAGGGCTGATGAGGAATGATTTTTTTCCAAATCCTGTAATACCTCAAGGGCTTATTAGACTTATTTGAGTCTGCAGCTCGTGGTCGTGCGGTAGCGTTCTCGCTTCCCACGCCCGGGTTCCCGGGTTCGATTCCCGGCGGGGTCAGGGATTTTCTCTGCCTCGTGATGACTGGGTGTTGTGTGCTGTCCTTAGGTTAGTTAGGTTTAAGTAGTTCTAAGTTCTAGGGGACTGATGACCATGGATGTTCAGTCCCATAGTGCTCAGAGCCAGACTTATTTGACCACTCGCAAAGAAGGTGGTGTCATTCTGTGGCATAAACATTGTCAGTTTCCTGTCTGAAATTTCGAAGGGTAAAGATTTTTCAAGGTTGCACAGATCCAAGAAAGAATCAGCTCTGACCTTGTGTAGTAATCATTCTGGTATTCTCAGGAAGTGGATTAGGAAAACCGCAAAAGTTCATCTTGAACTAACTGGACTGTTGCATATTCTTGGAAGACTGTGATCAGATTTGATTACAGTATTGCCAGACATAGTGAAATTAGCATGAAATCTATTTCAGGGGGTGTTCATACACTTGTCTGAAATTATTATGGCATAGCTTTCTGATTTTCAACTGCATATCTCCAAAGTGGATCTGGATTTGACACAATGTACCCCCGTGAAACTATTATGTATTGATCTTGCATTTTTTTGTAGTTGTAATAATTAGTAAAATATTGATGTACAAGGTGTACAACTTGCTTCCGGTAGGCGGTGACAACGGTAAGTAGCGGTCGAAAGAAACAGATCACAGATATCACGCAGTTAGCTTGGACCTCAGTCAACATAACCTCATTCTAACATTAGTCGATTTGTGTCTGCATCATGAAGTTGTTCTAGATCAAAAATGTCTGTTTATGAGCCTAATTCTCATTTGTGGGAGGTGTTACTGTTTTGTTTCCATATGAAGAAAACAGCAGCTGAGTCTCATCGAATGCTCTCATATATGTATGGTAAGGACGCTATTAGTGAAAAAACGTGTCGTGAGTGGTTTCAAAGCTTCAAGAACGGTGATTTTAATGCCGTAGACTGGCATAGCGGTGGAAGAGAGAATGTTTTCAAAGATGCAGAATTGGAGACATTGCTGAGTAAACACTCGCGTCATACTCAAGAGAAACTGGCATGATTAATGGGAGTGGCACAGCAAGCCATTTCAAAACGACTCAAGGCTGTGGGCATGATTCAGAAAGAAGGAACTTGGGTCCTACATGAGCTGAAACAGAGAGACATTGAACAGCATTTGTGTGTTTGTGAACGGTTGCTACAGAGGCAAAAACTGAAGGGATTTCTGAATCGCATTGTGACGGGGGACAAAAAATGGGTTCATTACGATAACCCTAAACACAAAAAATCATGGGGATATCCCAGCCATGCTTCCACGTCAACGGCCTGACCTTATATTCATGGCTGTAAGATCATGCTCTCCATTTGGTGGGACCAGCTCGGCATTGTGTACTATGTGGTGTTAAAACCAAGTGAAACAATCACAGATGCTCATTATCGAACACAATAAATGTGTCTGAGCAGAGCATTAAAAGACAAATGGCCGCAATACAGCGAGAGGCACGATATAGTGATTTTGCAGCACGACAACGCTCGACCCCACGTTGCAAAAGAGGTCAAAGCGTACTTGGAAAAGTTAAAATGGAAAGTCCTTGACTATCACCTGTTTAGATCAATGGCGCCTGGCCTGGCTGACCAACACTTCCGATCTCATGAAGAAGTCACAAATTTGATCGATTTTTGGATCGCTTCAAAAGATGAACAATTTTTTCGATGTGGGATTCATACACTGCCTGAAATATCAGAGAAAGTAGTGGCCAGCGATGGAAAATACTTTGGATGATACATGTGTAACCAATTTGTTTCATTAAAGCCTCAGATGTTGGGGAAAAAATGGCGGAAGCAAAGTTGTACACTTTGTAACATGAACTGAAAATGTGCAGTTCACTTAAAGGTATACTGCCGGTACTTTATGCTGTTTGTAATGTGAAATAAATGTAGCTGAAGTGCTCTACTGTGAATTTACAGATCCTCAGCTGGGAATAGCAGTGAGACACTGTGTACGAATAGTCTGCTCGGGTCGGGAGAGAGGGCTTGTTTTCGCATGCCGTTCGGCAGCTGAGAAGACACGCTGGCTGCAGGCTCTTGCAGAAGAACGTCGCCTTGTAGATAAGGATGCTCGTGAAGGGCTGGAGTTCGCACCAGCTGCCCGACAACTTGCCAGGATGGCTGCTCGCTGCCAACGACGTCGGCCACCGAGCAAACCACGAGGTATGTGCACATAATGTACCAGAGATATTGTTTCTTTGTTTTATTTATGATATAGTATTTGCATATAGCTGCATTTTGATAAATATCATAATGTGGCTCTTCCACTTCATTCTCTGGGTCCATTCAGTGATATACCCATAGCGAATATTTTGCTTCATTGCTTAAAAAACGTTGCCAATGATCTGTTGATTTTATGTATTAGCAAATAATTGTTAGTTTTAATCATGAGATACTAAAACTCTGTAAAGTTGCATTTAAAGGTCTGAATTTCAGTGTTTTTTATTCTGTGGCTGTATGCTAAAAAGGTTAGTTATATTCTACTGCCTTAACAGTTGTATGTTGAAAGTAAAAATAAATCGGACTTAAATTTAAAACCTCAAAACATTGCATCTCATTGTGAGCAGCATCCATTTCTGACACACATTTAATGAATGCAAGAATGAATAACAGAAGAGTTTTGTAAACTGAGTTGAAAATAATGAAGGCAACATTTAGAATAAACACATTGAAAATGATAAATTAAAAAGAAATTCTTGATACAGAAAAGATGTTTTAGAAGACATAGTGTAATTGTAAGATATTTATCTAATGCCAAGTGTGATTGCATTCTACCATTTCTGAGCACTATATTTTTGACTTATCCGAAATGAACGATAATTTTGTATCTGTATTATTTTCTAGGGAAGAGTTACAAGCGTGATTCTTCACACCCTGTGAATAACCTTGATGCAAGTCTTCACAACCTATCCTCATCAACAAGTCACAGTTCAAGTAATTCGCTGGGCCGAAAAATGGGCACCTGGTTTACATTTGGTAGCAGCAAGAAAGGTCGTGCTACACACCACCCATCATGAAAAAGAACTCAAATGGTGCTGTAATATAGTGAATTTGTGTATGAAAAGGAGTTTCTTGTGGAGGTGGACATACATGATGTCTATATTTATATTGGATATTGTGAAGCGTTTCCGCATGTAAGGTAATGCATGTCATGTAAGTCTCGTGGCAGAGAAGGAGCAGTTAAAGTGAACCAAATATTTTGGTTATTCTGTTGTTACATAATCTTTTTTGTATGAGTGGTTGGTGCATGAAATTTGGAATGAGCTGGCCTAAACTTTATACAGGAAGAAGTTAGTGATAAGCAGCACAATAAAGAAGACTGATTATAGCCTTCCTCAAAACCTAAATTTTGTTAAGAATCAGTTTGCTGCAGAAGCAGTTGTAAGTTTGAGGAAATTTGTAGGAGTATGCTAACTGTAAACAAAAACTGTTTCAGAGTGTTGTAATTAATTTATAAAAAATGGAGAATTGGCTCACAGGAAAGAAGAGACGTTAGACTTTCATTATATTGTTAACAAATTCAAAGATTTAATCACTTTTCAAACACTGCTTGCATTTATAGCAATTTCCTGACTACGTTGGAACCATGCTGTGCTACTTCTAAAGCACTGGACATACTTTTGTTACAAGGTGACCTGAAATGTTGTATGTTTAACACAGGTTTATAGCTCCTAATTTTTTATATGTATTCAGTAAGGAAGAGAAAATGAGCATGTATGAAATGTTTGATGATATTATGGACAGAGATTTTGTTTCTAATATGGTTGTTTACTTGAGAAGGCTTGTGCTTTAAAACATTCAAATTATGTTATTTGATGCTGCACACACACACAAATGTATCTGGTGCTTTCTTTATTTCTTACAAATAATGCTTAGCAGGTTATTCAGTATTTCTGATATGCTGTTCATTGCTGTTCATAGGGAATGCTGTACTTAAGAGTACAGCCATAGCTGACTAATTCATATGTCTGCATTTTTATGTCTCTAGTCATCTCCACAGCTTTAATCAGTTTCAAGATGAGAAGTGTTATATCCCTGCTCAGTGACTAACATGAGGAACACAAATTAATAATGCTTGGTTCATGAGGGCTCATAATAATGATTCATGCACATTTCTACTCTTTACAAACATATTGAAGAAAACAAATCAACAGGAATGCAAAAGATGACAAAATGAGGCTACTAGTTGTGCCTTACTTATCTCAGTTGTATTTAACAAATGCAGCTGGGTGAAGAATAAACTTTACAGCTGTGAAACTTGACAACTTCATATTGATCATTTTTAATGGTTAATAGTTTGGGTCATGTCTTGAACTGATATAACAGGGACTGATTTTCTTCCTTCAGAAGTATTTCATTATTCATTTAGTATTAAGGAAAATGTGTGGCATATTGTATCAGATTTTACACGAACTCTGGAGTATGTACTCTGCAAAGCTCACTTTTACCATTAAGACAGTTTGTTGTGTAAATATGCCCATGCATTCCATACATCCAAAGTTATACGTGGTCACCATAGTCATCTCCATTTTTGCATCATTGTAGGAGGTTTTCAGTCTCTTTCACTGTGTCAGACCATTGAAACAATTAGACAGGTAAAGATTAATGTTGTTCCGCTACTGTTGAAAAGACTTCATTCATAACGCACACGGCTAAATTATTACTAGCAAAACAGTAATCATGCTTGGTAGGGCAGTTGCATTAGTCATGCCAGTATTTCAGTGTTTTATTCAAAGCTGTTTGTATTTGTACTATGGTGTATGGTTCCTCAGTCGCATGTGGACTTTGTGTTTCATTGCCAGAATGTACAGAAAAACTGTAATGGCAGCTTATGTGCTTATCATAATGAGTGGTGTTAATTGTTGTATACCACTGTCTGCATTTTCAGTTTAAAAATAAGAAAGTTTCCAAATGAATTTCTGGTGGTACCTCAGTGGAATCAGTTCATCTTGAATCAATAGTAAACTTTTAGAACATTCAGAAGTTTTTTAAGACCTTTGTGTGTAGTATATGTGTAATATACTATAACTCTGTCACTCTGACAGGCTAAGAGGGAAATAATTTGGACTGCATTTCAGATTGAGTCTGGCAGGTTAAATGTTTAAACACTAGTGTTGAAATAATGTCAAATAGATCAAGTTTGCAAATGGAATCGGTATTTGTTATTACAGAATCGAAATTTGTTTTCAGGTGCATTCTGATGAAATCTGTTGTTATTGTCATTAAGGGCATTACATATTTTGTGATTTTGGTAGCTTTGTGACAGGATATAGGCTACAAGCATACTATCCACTAATTTGTGGTTTTTAATGTAGGTGTAGTCTACCTATTAATTGCTTTTGAATTTTGTTTTTCATTTGAGTCTCATCAGATCCAAATTACTTGTATTGTTATTTTGATTCATTGAAACAACTAAATAGCCTAACAAAGAAAAATTTTAAAATTGTGCTACACTTTGAATTTGCTGTGTAAAAGAAAATGAACTGATATGTTTGAAATATAATACTGATCAAGAAACCTAGCAGTCTACAAAATAATTGTGGGTTGCGCATATTTCTTATTTATGTTACTGTTGATCGGCAGCAAATAATTGGAGTATCATTAAATGCCAACACCTTTTGTTATGATGTTACACAACTACACTGTAACCTTAACCAACAATGTTAAATATGTTAAATTTTGAATTCTTAACGTGTTAACCACATATTTATATAGTTGTTGTCGAATGTTGTGCTAAGTATTTTCTATGGACTCCAAACCATTATTTTCTGCGGATTCCTAACCATCACAATACTTTAAGCAAATAGATTGCAAAAGTAAATAAAAAGGCATAAAGTGATAACTAATGTGTACCATAGTCTTCTATAAATGCTGTTCTTACTGATAATCAGTGTAGATGTCATGTACAGTATCAGAGGATACAGAGAGTCTTACAGTACTTACATACTTGTTGTATGAAAGAAGCATCCTGTGTCACTTTCATACAAAAATCATGTGCCCCATGTCATGTACAGTATCAGAGGATGCAGGTAGTCTTACAGTACTTACATACTTGTTGTATGAAAGAAGCATCCTGTGTCACTTTCATACAAAAAATCATGTGCCCCAAACAAGTATAAGTGTCTCTTCTGGTTAACATATTAAATACAAATAAAAACTGATATATGACTAGTGATGGTAGTGTTATTGATGAGGCTAAGTCAAAAAGTAAATTCCCTAAAAGAAGACATTTGTTTCAGTACCATTTTTTATTATTATTTATAGTCTTTCCATTTTAAGCTCAGACTTGACATCTTTGGATGAAACAGCAATTATCTGAACATGAAGAAACATGTATGGAAAAGTTCTTTTTAATTTTTTATAACATAGTGATGAGTCACCTGCCAACTTTTGGCTCATGAAAATGGAAATAAGCTCAGTATTGTATGGCAGAAGCTTGAATAACTTCTTTAATGAATTACTAAGGGGGACTGCATAATGCTCAACACGCAGGGCACATTGTTGGGAGAAGTGGTACTCAGATCCCTGGTCTTGTGTAATGAAATGGGACCCAAATAAAGGTGTTCTGTAGTTTTACTTTTTGATTCACCCTCACAATAATTTATGTACAATAAATGCTTGACATTCAGAATTGTTCATTTTTGAAAGAAGTGATAAATGTAAATACGAAGCATTGAATGATAGAATTGCTTTTCCATGTGTTCTCATTGTTGTGTTTTGAAGAACAGCTGAAATTTAATGTATCACTTTAGTCTCTTGATGTTTCATGCCGCAAAGAACTCTCTAACTAACTTGTAACTTATTTTTATATCACAATGCTATGAGATGATACAATATGTGTACAAACATCCATAAAAAGGCAATTTTATTATTTCCTGTGTTATGTGACATGGTGTATTGACCAATATTTTCAAGCAGCTTCACAGTGCAAAATGTTAGAGCTTGTTTCAAGGCAATGAAAAGTTAATTTTTCTTGAGTTCCACTTGACGAATGTTGTCACACAGCTCTGCAAAATATGGTATGCATCATTGAATTTTTGTGGGCATTGCTTTAATAAACAAACTGCTACAAGCCGTAACTTCATTATCACTAGAAAATCAGGAAAATCCAGTTTCAGGTTGCATCCTAAGCTGCATATTATTGTCACTGCAGGTTGCAGAATGCTATGTTTCATACTCTTCCACTGAAATCCAGAAAGGAAGTCTGAGACCACACTGGAGATTACAGTGAAAGTGAAGAAATAGTTTTCAGTTAATGAAAAAGTTGTATGTTTACTGGAATTAATTGGTTATAAATGAGGCACTCAACATTGATGATAAAATATGCTGTGTCTGAAGCTGTCAACATAAAGCATAAATACTAGTGTGGCACTGTCAAGCTAGAGTCATCTATTCACTAAACATCTTGTCAGTGTGAATATAGGATGAAGTGAAGAGTCAAACAGTGAATGTTGCCAAAATGTCCCGTGGCTCAGACTAGACAATCTGGAATAACTTACATGCCGCAGAAATAATTTAGGAAGCAAACAGCTCCCTAAATAGTTTCTGATGAATCATTCGTTGAAAGCAGTAGAGTACACACACACACACACACACACACACACACACACACACACACACACACACACACACACACACACACAGATATATATATGTGTGTGTGTGTGTGTGTGTGTGTGTGTGTGTGTGTGTGTGTGTGTATTTGCACGTGCTCCTCTCTCGGTCGGGAAGCACAATGGGGAAGGGCTTTCTTTATGCAAATGGAAGGAGGAGGTGTGGGGATTTATACCTTCCATTTTGCCAGGCCTTACATGAGCACTTAATAGGAGGTTGAATGTGACTTAACGGTAAGGCACTCGCGGGGAGACTAAACCTCGCTGGTAGCTGACAGGTGATGGAAGCAACTGTGCAGAACTGTTCAAAAGTAGGCCGTTTTTTTACATGTTGCTCATTACAACTATTTCCTTTTCCCTACAAGCGAGCTGCAAGTATTGGTTTAGTATGAGCTCCAACAGAAAATAAGAAATATATTGGAATGAAAGAAAGGAGTTCCCACTCCATAAGTGTTTCTTAGCCATCTGAAGAGTCGAAGTTAACAATATTTTGTTTTATGCAGGCAGTGGGAAAGATTGCTATTGCAGCAAAGTATCACCTCAAATCACAACAGAGTTTTGTTATGACCTATGTATGTAAAATGCTTATTTGTAGAATATACCCTGCTCAGAGTTTATCAACGTGAATAGACTAGGACTGAGTTTTGACATGTGCCTTCAGACGAGATTTACAGCAGTTAATCGCTTTTTCATGACTGGCTCTTTTTTTCTTTCTTACTTTTCTAGCCAGTGGTTTCTGCTCTTTATACTGCATTGTATTTACACAGTTATTAAGACCTTGGAAGAAATTTTTGATCATATACAAGCTTTTGGGGGCCAGTGGCTCCTTATTCTGGCAGAAGGATTGAATGAGAAGGAGGAAGGGTGAAGGAAAAGGGGCAAAAGACTGGTGATGATGTTTAGAAAAGGGGTAGAGTATGGAAAAGTCATCTAGAACACCAGATCAGGGGAGACTTACTGCACGGGATTAGAAAGAAAATCTAATACTGTCCACTAAGTCTCCCCTGACCCAGGGTTCTGAATGACTTCTCCGAACTGTATCCCTTTTCCTAAATCTTGTCAGTTCTTTTCCTTCACCCCTCTTCCTTTGTCTTCAACCCTTCTCCCAGAAGAAGGAGAGAAGAAGGTGTCAGTGGCTCTGAAATCTTGCATACGTAATACCAAATGTGTGTGTTCTGTCGCCATTTGGTGAGTAGATATTTTATCTATCCGATTAAATTCTACACACACACTGATAGGTGCACCGTTCAGCTCTCACCGATTATAAGGCCTGAAATGTTGCTCTGCAGTAGTTCTGGAGCAGATGAACTGGTAGTAACAAAAAGTATACTTAAAGGCTGCTTATCATCATAAAGTTAGAATTTTTAGACATTTACTTCAACTGTAGTTCAACCTTTAATGATTCTCACATATATTTGAATTTCCAGCAAGCTTCAGTAAAATAACTGTTTAATATTGGAATGTCATACACTAATAAATTGAAATGAAAATGCAAATTTTTATGAAAAAGTATGGAGAGATTGATGTAATCACAGAAACCTCTAAAAAATATCATATCCTGTATCATATGTCATTTGTTGAGAATTATGGTTAAGGAAAAAAGGAAGATAGCCACCTACTCTGAATTCTGCATAGAGAGGTCCTTCATACAAAATTATTGGTTAGGATGTACCTTCAGGGGGTGAAAGTTTTTATTTCTGCTGAGAGAAACATATAAAAGTAGACAAAACTATATTACTTCCCACATCAGGGAGGAAAGAGTGATAGGTTGTGGAAGGTTATAATGGAAGTGCAAGTGACTCAGAACTCAGGATGAGAGGCATCCATCCTTTATATGTGTTTATCAGCAGTACAAAAAATGTTTTGTCTTAGTACCGACCAGCAATTATGTTACGCAGTTGTATAATATGCTCTACTTCCAGTTCTGAAAGGCAGAACTAAAGTCATCCTCTACTTATTGCAATGTGCCTTTCTTCTTGTATTTGTGTTAAATGTTTTTCTTTTGGGCAGCTTTTTATTAGATAAAAAGCTCATATCACGTTTCCTATATTAAATTTTGCAGCTATTTAGTTATGTCAATCAACGGATTTTTGTGAGGACATAAAATATTGAACTTTGTCAGTCACATTGTCAGTCCCACGATGAACAGTTTGTGAATTTCCCAAGTAAATCACTTTTCTACTCATAACATAACTAACAAGTGGACATGTATTCTTATTTTATGAACCGCACTACACAAGTAATTTCCTTTGTGAAGACATTTTAGTGTGAAGTTCGAATATTTAGAATGGCCTGTCTCTGCAGAATATTCTAAATTTGAAATTATAAATAGCAGTGGCCAAAATGTTTTAATTTTAAACAAGTAATTTGAAAACAAACTGAATGATAGCATATTTCCTTGACCTTCTTGTCAAAAAAAAATTAGCATATTGGCAATTAACTTAATTTGTGTGTGTGTGTGTGTGTGTGTGTGTGTGTGTGTGTGTTTTCTTAGGATGCTCAGCTGAGGTCATTAGCTCCCTTATTCTTGCATGACTTGAACTATACGTTGTTCACTTAGTTCCTCGGGCAGTACACATTGTATTATTACATATATAAGTTTTTATTTGTGGAACATCCACAACTGTTTTGCAACATGTTGATGATACTGAGCCTGTCACAGTTGTAAAATATTTTGTTGACCAAAGTCTTGCACAACAGAAGTTGCTATACACTACCACGGTTTTGGGGACTCAGCCCCATCATCAGTTGTATCTGAAATCTAGCAGTAACAGGACGTCATGTCCATATCCTAAAAAGTCGTTGGCAAACATCTACCATAGGTGGACCATCAAATAACATCCCAAATTGTGCCTTTGAAGACATCATGAACTATGTATGTTTGGATCAACTGCTGCACTCTCAGGCTTGCAGAGGTAACACAACAACTGATACTGAGATACAGATCACTAATATTCATTCAGTGTATGAAATGAAATTGCCAATGTCCTTTGAAATTGGACTATTCTGCGTGGCTTACAACCCTCTGTCACAAGGAATACAAACCCACTTTCTGTGCATTCACCAGTGACAGAATAACTAAAAGCAGTTTGGTCAGTATCATTGCCATCATATATGTGGAGTTAAATGTCACTCACAAATGTCACAAAAGAAGTGTAATCACATAAAATGTATTTTCTCTGTGCAACTCATTCTTATCATCTTTGAATACAAGCACAGTCCAATTTGTAATGACAACCAAATAAAGATATAATTTGTAATGACAACTAAATAAAGATAGGAATATCTACATGCAAATGTCAAACTGACAGATGTACATGAAATCTGTTTGTACAATAGCTTTTAAACACCTGATATGTCATTGGGTGAAGAAATAAAGAGGGAAATGAAGCTGGGAATGGGAATGTAGAACCTGACAAACAGAGGAACACGACAAGAAGTCAACTGTGAGAAGTCAGAAACATATCTTTTGATTCCCCTCTTACTCAGCTCATTGAACATGAGTTTTGAGTGGAATTTTCTCTCTCTCTATTTGATTGTTAAGTTATAAAATTTGCAAAGAGATGAGGTTAATCTTAAGAGTGTGATTTTTTTCTTGGCACTCCATTGGAGAAGACACTGGTTCTTAGAAAGGAACATTCTTATTTTGCCAAGCAAATTATTGATGCATTAAACACTGCTGTTCTCTCTTCATTCAAAGGTTCGTGCTCTTTTTAGTATGAATTATTTTTACCCCTCTTGTAAATTGTGCCCATGTGGTAATTAAAGCAATAAAGCTTCAAAAAATATTATTATTCAAAGTGTGAGAAACAAGATATGAAAGAAAGGTAGGCCTATGGCTGCTTAATGTCATGACAGTCATTGCTGTAAAAAAATGGCACTTTGTGCTTTAATACACCTGTAAAATTCCTGTAAAATTCCATCCGCTTGTGTTCCCTACCCCTAGATTTAAAATTTTCGGTTTGTTGTCCTACAGATGGCACAAGTAAAGGGAAGAAAGGAAACAAAAGGCATAATTTTTCATACTCTTTCCTTCCCACTGGTACACAACTCTTTTATTGCTTCAACTATAGAGTGAATTAAAAATATCTTTTATGAAACTGGAAATGTTTTTGCTTCAATTTTCCCTCTTATTCTTCTCACTCACTCATATAGAGAAAACTTTGAATAATATATTTCATTTAATGCATAAGTAACTTGTAACAAACATTCCTAGAAAATGCTACAGTCACAGGTTCCCAAATCAAACATTTTTAGAGTATTAATGCCGTATCATCACGTAGTTACATCAGGACTATCTGAGGGAGAGGAACTTTTCACTTCTATATCATTTCTCTTGCGGAAAAATATATGTGATGAAGATGGCACAAGGATGTGTGTAACAATTAGGCTGCAGTGGTGTAATTTCTTGTGATTTATCAATTCATTCGAAGTGACAATCCTGTCTTGTATATTTACTGACAGTACTGTGGCTGGAACGTGATGTAGGAAGTGTCCTTGCCATTTAGATTCCACTTGATGCCAGAAATTTAATTATGTTTTTTTTCTAATCTACAGCTTAAATATTAAATATTTCCAGATCAGATAGTACTGTTTGTTTAGCATTAGTTAAAGAGGCAACAGTGTAGTGATTTCAGTATCTGTTTAATGGGCGTTGTCACTCAGTTTCAGGAGTACTTTTTAAATATTTTTGGTATTAATGTAATTTTGTTAATTTACATTAAAAATGAATGAAAATTTGATATTATTATGTATCCTTTACCATTTAAATCTTGTACATTTTATAATACAATGCAGATTGGTATCTGTGCATAAAATAAACAGTGTGTTTTGTACTTCAACTTGATATCAGTTTGTCTACATACATTGATTAATATATTGATTGTATTGTTTTGTATCTGCTTATCAGTTTGTTTTAACACAAACTCCTGTGATCTTACTCCAGGCAGGCTGCCCATTTTGTACGAGTAGTATATGCAGTTGATTTTTCTAAGGGATAAAAGTCACAAACTGCAACTTGTTTTCTAATGTTTTCTAATATCTAGTAACATTTTGTAGGTACTTCATCAGCTGTTGCTGTGTGAAATGTGATTATGCAATGTAAAATTTTATTTGACAATAAGAGTATGCATAACACGGTCCAATTTACAACAAACACTGCACAATAACAAATAAAATGGTTTCTTTTAATGAGTTTACTGTTGTTGTATGGAGTCTCGCAAGTGAGCATCCTAATTTATGTAAATTTCGTGTAAATAGTTGCTAGAAGTAACATGTAAATATGTAGCTGAATAATTTTATCAATGTTATAAAGATCTCAGTATTGAAAGTTTGTTGAAAATAAATGTTACTACTGAATGTTCATCTTACACTGTAAGAAGATAGTTGTGTGCTATATTCATCTACAGTGAAGACATAAAGGAAATGGGGCAGTAGATTCTTCCTGAATTAAATGGAAGATTTGAAGAAAAGTGGAAGAATTGAGGAAAAGACCAGTATGAGGTCTGGACTAGAATGTATATACACAAAACCATAAATTTGATGTAAATATAATATATATGCAATAGTTTCATAAAATTTCTTTCTTTGGTTGTTATTTTAACCCATCAAAGCTGTTTTTCCAATGTCCTAATGTACTCAAAGTATCTCCCTATTCATTACTCTCACTCCTTTGCTGTTCACTATCCAATTCCATATAAGACAAAAAAAGGTAATGCCCTGGGATCCAGAATCTCCAAAAAGACTTTTCTTTTTACATATCTATGCAGTTGCACTGTTTTTATGAAATAAAAGCCATTTAGAATTTTAAAAATTAATTTTGGTGTCTGAGCTGAGATCGATAATTTTTTGAATAATGCCAACTATAATTTCAATTGGATTTGGGTATGGAGAGCTTATAACATTTGGTTGAATGTTCATGTATCATATTATAAACTAACATTTGTGGAAAATTGCAAGTCCAATAAGGATGAATGTGACAGAAGTGAACTGTGTTTCAGAGGGAAGGGAAGACAAGGTGAAGTGTCAAGAATGTGTGGAGTATTTCTTGGGCACTTGCAGCATGATGTCGTTTCTCACACCACAACTGCACGATAGAGCCTTGTCAGTCTGATAAAAGGGACATTACGTGCTTTGTGGTTGTGTTGTTCTAAATAGCCTTTTCTGCAAAAAAAAAAAAAAAAAAGTACAATATATGACTGGTAATGGTGAAACGGGTTATCTCTTTAACGAATATCACACAAATATGTTACTTGAATGATCTGAGAACTGTTAACTACCTCAGATAAGTGAAAACAATTAATTGCTTGGGGCCAAGATTCACACACTGCTCAGGGACAACCTATGTGATTTCCACAATGCTGTGAGACAGCACTTAAAACTGTGGTGAGGAAACCTCTGAACAGATGCGACTGGGAAAGATACTCAGTTTCACATTTATTGTAAGCATGACTCAAACAAGATATGGAAGACATGAAATCTACAGACAGTTTGATTAGTGTCCGTACACTCTACACAGGGTTTTTGGCTCAAGTAGCCTACATAAAAGCGGCCGATATACGTGATACTGTGGAAGGTACGTTCCTCTTCAGGTCACCAACTACTCACTGTGATGGCCACTGGTGACAGTATGTGGAGGAAGGTACCTAAAGCTTATCACAGCATGCACAATACACAGTCTGTTTCTGGTACTTTGCTGCAATCGCCTAAACTGCAGGGGGAAGAACAGTGAGCTACTAACATGGATTGAGATCAAGGGACATTCACTTAGCTATTGAGTGTTCAGTCAAGAAAAGGGCAGCTCAGAAATTAACTGATCACTCTAAAGACTAAGAATTTCTCCAGTGTGCATCAAGACATTGATCTTGAGATTTCCATCTCGATACTGTAGTAGTAGGTATATCTGGCTTATAGCCAATATGAGTCTCCATCGTATGTAAGGACTTCCATCACCTCACTTCTTGCAGAGTTATGGAACCATATTTTCAGAGTTGGTGGGACTAGCTCTTGGCAACGAACGGTGGTCACTGTCGTGCGTATCAAAATATGGCTTACAGCAACTGTCCTTGTGAAAATGTGTGTAGTTCTGAGCACTTCAGCTAAGCGGCCCACCAAAAGCTATTTGCTTTCTGAGTACCATCTGCTTCTCAGATGTTCAATTCTTCTAAACGATCTTCTCACATAATGCTCTCATGCTGCTAAATCAAACCAAGGCACCATCTTACATTCACATTGTATGCAGATTAGGAGATTTGTGTGAGATTGTTCTTTCATGCAGATGAGGGAAGTGGTGGGCAGTGGTTCTGTGTTAAGGAGCACTGCTGGCAGTCTGCAACCCGTTAAAATTGATTCATTGGAAATTGACATTTTGTGGTTTTTAGCTCATTCAGTGTATTAAGTTACAAATGAAAGAAATGAATGAGACATTAACACCCATGGCTGCAGGCTGGCAGCTCACTAGTGATAAAATTCATGCAACACATCTGGGTAACCTACATAACTCAACAACTCCTCTACGTGGCAAGTAGCACGTATCCTTTTCATGTTTTTAGAACAAGGCATTTGAACTGGAATTGTCTACTAAATATTATGTCTCTCATCTAAAAAGGAAGCGAGCAATAGCGTCCAGCATTCATGTTTGTGATCTTATATGAATCCTTAACTCAAAAACTGAGAAGACACGATCACAAACAGTTCAAGAAAGATTTTAGTATGGACTGTTATTGGTTCTCTGTGTAATGAAAAAAACAATACACTTTATCTGTCAACCTCTTTCTTTCATTTTTATTATATGTTTAGAATCTGGAGTTTTCCCAGATGCACTCAAAACTGCTGAAGTAATACCAGTCTTTAAAAAGGGAGATAAGCATCTGCCCCAAAACTATCGACCAGTTTCTATTGTCCCAGTTTTCTCTAAAGTTTTTGAATATCTAATGTACAGCCAACTAAATAACTGAAAAGCATGATCTCCTCTCCAACAGACAGTTTGCATATCAACATGGCAAAAACATGTCACTGATGTTTGTTAACCAGGTGTTAACTGCATTCGAAAATAAGGTTCTAGTATCAGTTGTACTTTGTGATCTTAGCAAAGCCTTTAACTGCATACCGTTTAACACCCTACTTGCAAATTTGGAATTTTATGGCATACACAAACCATCTTTAGATGTAATCGAATCATACTTAAGAACAGGAGACAGTTTGTATGAATTAAACATAGACGCTCCTCGCTGAGGGAAGTTCGGACTGGAGTGCCTCAGGGCTCAGTCCTAGGTCCTTTTCTTTTCATCATTGCAGTTAATGACTTACCTTACCATGCAGGAGCAAATTCAATTGTGTGTTATGCAGATGACACAACACTGCTCAATACACACCATGACACAACAGGACTGTATCAGGCAACACAGGAAAAACTAGAACTAGTAATGAATTGGTTTTCTTCTAATGAACTCCTATGTAATCCTGATAAAACACAAGAACTAATTCTGGGTTTAACTACAGCTGTTGAAAGCAAATCAGTAAAATTATTAGGATTCCACATTGATTCAAAATTAAACTGGGAGGAACATAGCCATCCTGCAAGAGAATAGCAAGAGTGTGTTATCTCATCTGGAGACTGACAGATGTAGTTGATGAGTATCTATAGGTGGTATATTTTGGCCCGTTTCAATCACACATTTCCTATGCCATATTGTTATGGGAACATTCTTGCTTTGTCAGTGAAATTCTGAAAATTCAAAAAAAAGTAATCAGAATAATGAGCAAAGGTAAGCCTAAGGAACACTGCCACCACCCCATCTTTATCAAGCCCATGATATTAACTGTTGTGAATCTATACAACTACACAGCATTGCTTTATGTCAAAAGCAACTTAAATGAGTTCGAGACCAGAGAGAATATACATCCCCACAACACCAGAGGCAAACTGGACTTCGACATACCAAGACACAGACTCACAAAGACTGCAAACTCACACAAAATAATGAGTTTAAAACTCTTCAATAAACTTCCAGCATCTACTCGGTCACTGACCAGTAATATTTTCAAACGTAAGATTTATGACTGGTTACTCAAACACCCATTTTATAAGATAACATAATATTTTGAAATAGTCATTGACTTTAGTATATAAGAATATTCCTAAAAGAAGTGGAATTAAATTGTAAAAACTTTACTGTAAAGTTTTTGTTAATTGTATATTTAATTTTCAGGCCTATTCCGCTGTAATTGGTCAATGGTGAATAACTGAGTACTGTATACTGAATACTTCGTGTTGATCAACTGAGTAAAAGCACATCAGTCTTGCGATCTGTCCGCTAATACCTCTGCTTTCAGTATATATTAAAAATATTATGTGGCTATTATTTAAAAGCTTTGGAAAAATTTCTAAAACGGTAGCTATCAGTCCTCAGTTGGTCTCACCGTAAAGCAGTGTAAGGATTTCAATCACCTCACTTCTTGCAGAGTTATTGGATGTTCCATCCGTACAAGGCAACACACAAATGGTTAAGACTATAGATCTGTACATGATCTCGTACTTTGAGAATTCAGTATGTAGTGATGCTCCAAAGTATTGCTATCTACATCCCTACACTTTGTGCCATAGAATTGAAGGGGTCCTGGATATGTTCTAGGTGATCTCCCGTGCTCTTTGTATTCTAGTCTACAAGCGATAGTAACAAATAAGTTGATGACCAACAATATCCCAGACATAGTCAATGTGTGACTTGACAGGCAAAGTGTTGTGGCCAGTTGTTGCAGTCTTGTTAATGGTGTGCCAGTCAGTGTCAGCTCTCCATCAGTTATGTTTTTCGATGACAGAAGATGAACATGTGGGAAGTGGAGGTAAGTGCATTTTTTTGTAAAAAACATTTTATGCTCCATTTGTGTAGATTAAGATCTGCATATTACAGCCCACACATTTATTAGGAAAAAAGAGGTTAGTCAGAGGTATGTTAATTACTTTCATATACATGAAAACGGGTAAATGGAGCAAAGTCCAGCATCTGTTGGAGGAACTCTCTTATTCCGTCATAGTAATGATGGAACTTTATTGATTTTGAGTTAGCCAACCCCCAACCTTGCCATGTAGTATAATGTGCATTGAGTTGTCTTGTGGGAGAAGGGACAGGAAGTCTACCTCCGTAGCTGAGTGCAGCTGGCACAGTAGCTCAGCTTGTTCGGTCAGAGGGTTAACTGCCCTCTTTAATAAAAAAAACTGAGTTAATGGGTCAACGATGAACTTGCATCATGGGACATTCGCCCCTAACTAATGCAACAAACATTAATGAACAAAATGAGATTTTAAAAAAATGCTCAGCATGGCCGAATGCCATGCATGGGGCCTGGGTTCAATTCCTGGCTGGGTCAAAGATTTTATCCATTTGGGGACTAGGTGTTGTGGTGTCCTCATAATCATTTTATCATCATCAATATGCAAGTCACCGAAGTGGCGTCAAATAATAAGTCTTGCACCAGGCAGCCAAACAACCCCAGCCAGTGACGCCATACAATCATTTCTTTTCAGGAAAGTAATGTGAGCCAGGTCCGAGTAAAATCCATGTGATAGATAAATGACCATAGCTGGTGCTATGGTCAGCCCAAGCCTGTTTTCAGGTGGTTTTCCACACTCCTTTACATGAGTGTTGAGCTGGTCACTACGTTCCACCGCAGACAACACATTGCACAAACAGTTAAAGAATGATCACACACAACAAAGCTACACAATTCACAGCAGGGGTGTACACTACTACTTTCCTCCCCAAAGTAACTGATGGCTACAGCAACAGGAAGGGCACCCATCCACAAAGCAAAATAAAATAAAATTACGGAGCCCATGTCTATGACGAGGTAAATGCATACAAAAAGATGAAGTAGTTAGCCAACCTGCACTTAAATAAACAAGCAACTGCTTTATTCTCCACTTCTTTCCTAAATGTAAGCCTCATACTCTGTTTCATTGTGTGTATTATTGTTTTTGAACAATGTGTGTGTGTTGGCGCAGTGACGTTATTAGTCTTGATGACCTGTAGTAAATTTCCATTTTATTTCATTTTTCCTGCAAGATGCTGATGGATGACATTTTATCTGTAACCAACAAAAGTTTTACATACCTACAACTACAAACTGTACTGAAGAACATAAGTCACTTGGAAGGTTAAAAGAAGCAAACAGGAGCCATATGGAAATACTCTGTATATTAATTTCAGCTGACAATTTTATTGAAAGGATAAGCTTGTTACTCACCTCATATAAGAGGAGATGTTGAGAACAAGGAAGAGACTTCTACACATGTAAGCTTTCAAACAAAAAAATGCCTTCTTCTAAATTAGCAGTCTGTATATTGGATACAAACTACAGACAGTAACTCGAGAAAGGTGTTTTGTGGTCTTTGTTGACTGTCATATTTAATATGGTATGTAATATTGTTGTTATTTCATGCTGGACTTTTCATTGTTTAAATTTCAACCAAATTATTTAAAAACTATAGTCTTCTTCTTCTGCTCTTCGGGTATTAGACAAAATTGAATATTATGGTACCCATCTCTGATGGGGTCTTCCTGTATCTCTACTTCCTTTGCACTTATAATTTCTAACATTTAAGGGAGTCTGACACACTCCATTCTTTCCATGCATGGTAAAATATCAATAAAAAATGATCCTTCTAAGGTCAAAACTAGGTTGTATTTTGTCTATTTGTTGATCCATCTGGAGGCCGTATAATCTTACACAATCTTTAATTAAGTGTTGTGGTGCTAAAAGATCATGTTTACTTGTTTACAGTTATTTAATATGAATCTTTAAGAGATTAAAACTTAAAACTGTTTGCTGTTAACCAGTTATAGGCCCGTTAAGCTATATTCTGAGATTCATCTGCTTAGTATGTTTGCATCATTAGCAGAAATTTTGTACCATCCTTTTAATGAGGATCAGTGAAACTGCTCAAAAAACGTGGAGCTCCATCTGCAAATGTGCAAAGATTTTTGTCCCCCCCCCCCCCCCTTTCCTTCCTTCTATAATCTCATATGCTCTACACTCTGAAGTGTTTTTGACTTATTGTGCAGCCACAGAGCCATCTGTCAAAAGACATGCCTGCTTCCATCCTGCCTCACGCATCCTTCCATACCCCTCCATCTCCATCAACCCAAGTAACTACTTTCAATAATTGATAAACTATCATGTCTCATTGTGGGAGTATACATTTGGGTGAATGTGTGTACTTTTACTAGAAGAATGGCAAAAGCTAGCGTGAATACTGTTTGGATACGTGGTTCTCTACTCAACACATCAGTCCGCTATAGGTGAGTGGCTGCTTTTCCCTTACAAAACTAAACTTTAGTGCGAAATAAAAAACAAAAAGAATAAAAAAATAATGCCAGTCTCTTCAAGAGTGGACATTTGTGAAATAAAATTTGCTACTAGATAGCACAGAGCATTGCTCCATCCTGTGCATTGTAACATGCTTGGGTCATCCTTGGTATGCTGTCCACAAGGTGGGCAACATGTGGCTGATCTCTGGCTATTCTGTGACACACTGCAAGTTTCATGCTCTGTTGGGTTCAAGTCAGCAGATACTGTAGGCCATTCCACTCAATTATTGCCACTTTCTGGACTTGGGTATTGACGTCAGCTTGAAAGGTGAGTCCCCTTTGCTAAAATGTTGATGGTAGGGCTCGACAACAGGTTGGATATCCTGTGCTGATACTGAACAGCCCTCAAATGAGAGGTGTCTAACATCTGTATGTGATACTGCCCGTAACAATACTGACCCATTTCCGTGCTGAAACTGTGGGAACATTTGCATGAGATGTGCATTACTAGTGCCTGACTGCCATGACACTCTTCTATGATGAACATCAAGTGTCAGACAAATCCTGCACTTCTTGGTGAAGAGAACCAGACACCACGATGCAAATGCTGCTGGTCTTGGTTGTTAAGTGAAGGCCGTTGGCCATTGCATTGTCCTTTGTGAGGGGTAATGCCTGAAATCTGCATCAATTCTAGATGTTCCCGTGGCCATCTTCTTTATGCATCAGTGACCTAGGGTCTTCCTATAGTTCTTTGTACTGGAGGTCTAGAGGCCAAATTGATTATGTGTAGAGAGTAGCATACCATCTTGGCCAGCAAAGACCATCTAGTTGTTTCTGAAATGGCACTGCGCAGTTCTACTGCAGTCTCCTCAGGGTAACTAAACTGAGGTGACAAAAATCATGGGATACATCCAAATATCATATGGGATCTCCTTTTGTCTGGTGTAATGCAGCAACTTGACATGGCGTAGACTCGAAAAGTCACTGAAAGTCCCCTGCAGAAATATTGAGCCATACTGCCTCTATAGCTGTCCAGTGTCTGCCCGATAGCTGAATGGTCAGCGTGACGGACTGCCGCCCTAAGGGGGCCGGGTTCAATTCCCGGCTGGGTCGGGGATTTTCTCCACTCAGGGACTGGGTGTTGTGTTGTCTTCATCCTCATTTCATCCTCATCCAGTGTGCAGGTCGCCCAATGTGGTGTCAAATGTAATAAGACCTGCACTAAGGTGGCCGGACCTGGTCTCAAAAAGTAGCTGAACATAATCATTTCCAGTCAATGATTGGTTCGGTTGGACCAGAGAACCCCTGTAAAGAAAGCACACATCATTATGGTGCCCCCACCAGCTTGCACAGTGCCTTGTTGAAAACTTGGATCCATGGCTTTGTGGGACCTGCACCACACTTGAATCTTACTATCAGCTCTATGTAACTGAAATTGGGACTCAACTGACCAGGCCACAGTTTTCCAGTCGTCTAGCGTCCAACTGAGATGGCCGCGAGCCCAGGAGAGGTACTAGAGGTGATACTGTGCTGTTAGCCAAGGCACTCATATTGGTTGTCTGCTGCCATGGCCCATTAATGTCAGATTTCATTGCACTGTCCAAATGGATACATTCGCTGTACATCTTACACTGACGCAGTGTTGCTTGTCTATTAGCTTTGACAACTGTATGCAAATGCTGCTGTCTTGGTTGTTAAGTGAAGGCCGTTTGCCATTGCATTGTCCGTGATGAGGGTTAATGCCTGAAATCTGGTATTCGCAGCACATTCTTGACACTGTTGATCTTGGAAAACTGAATTCCCTAACGATTTCTTAAATGGAATGTCTCATGTGTCTGGCTTCAACTACCATTGCACCCTTAATTCCTGCTGTGTGGCCATAATCATGTCGGTTTGTTTTCACATGAATCACCTGAGTAAAAATTACAGCTCCCCTCTGCCCTTTCATGCCTTCTGTATGCAATAGTATCGCCATCTGCTTTTGTTCACACCGCTATCCCACGATGTTTTTCACCTGGGCGTATGAGTCTTAACTTGTAGGCAGTGGTCATCAGCTGATGTCATTGACCATGGGATGCCACTATGAGGCAGATCTTAAAGTGTGTATGATCCTTCAAGGCATGTTGGGTGATGAAAAGGGCATGCAAATTGCATTGGCCCACTCAAAATTGGATTTAAAGTGTTCTTTCCTGAAATTTGCTGAGAATTGGATTTGAGAAAATGACATATGTAGCAATTTCCTGTGGTCAAAAGAGTGTTGTGAGGGTTCCAATACAAAATTCCCCATATACTATGCAAGTCACGAGGGTGGTGCAAAACATTTTTTGAGCAATTTATGTAGGTTAAGAACAAGTGGGTGCCCAGTATCAGTCCATACAAGATCATTTTATGTTTTGCCAATCTAATATTAGTTTCATTCCTGTGACATTTTGTCAATACAAGAAAATAAGCCTCCATTAATTCAAGTACAACTGAGCGATACACATAAGCAAGGGCTTTGGCAAGATCACTGAATAATTTTTCTTGTTTAGTTAGCTGAAAACTAAAATAGGGCTCTTACTGCTTTCCCTGCACGACTCCTTTACACAAACCAAACTGTGGCAGCTGACTGAGGGAGGTGGCACAGTGACTAGCAACTGGACTCACATTCGGAAGGATGACGGTTCAAACCCACATCTGACCATCCTGATTTAGGTTTCCCGTGATTTCCCTAAATCGCTTTAGGCAAATGCCAGGATGGCTCCTTTGAAAGGCATGGCTGATTTCCTTCCCTAATCCAATGACCTTGCTGTTTGATCCCCACCCCCAAATCAACAAACCAGTGAGGCAGTTGACACATTCTACTCACTTAAATGACTTCATATTCTACCTCTTCTTCCTCGAAAATCTTTTGAAGACAGGGAGTCTTTAATTAAATGAGCTCTGTTTGTATTCATTTTTATGGAAAGGCGTTACTACAACATATTTCTCTCAGTAAATACATCCTAATCGACTGATAAGGAGACACTGGTATTCCCACCAATTCCACACAAGATTTTAATACTCTGCCATAAACACCATCACAGTCAACAGAATTCCTACTTTTTAGTGATCTGATGAATTTTGTAACCTTTTAAGAGGTTGTAGTTCTCATATTAATGTCTGTTGGTGGTTCAAGCAGTGTCTGCTGCCACTGTGAGAAAATGATCACTAACTTCAGCGATGAATGATTTCAATGTGTCGTTATTGCTGCCACAGCCATTTGCTGGAAACTCAGTTTAATTCGCATCACTATTTTTGAATTGTTTCTTGATTAATTATATTCTGAATTGTATCTGCTTTATTTTGGAGAGTTTGATTTCTTGATCAAAGCGTATATCATAATCTTAAGTTGTTAGGGATATTGGCAGGTTCCTGACACAGTTGCTGTCTCCACATGCTTCTGTTCCAGGCCAACTGCTTTGTAGTCTTCATCAAGTACTGGGTCACTGCATCACATCCCTCAATCTGTATACTGAGCGAGCAGTAAAGGAAACAAAAGAAAAATTCGGAGTAGGTATTATAATCCATGGAGAAGAAATAAAAACTTTGAGGTTCGCCGATGACATTGTAATTCTGTCAGAGACAGCAAAGGACTTGGAAGAGCAGTTGAAAGGACGATATAAGATGAACATCAACAAAAGCAAAACGAGGATAATGGAATGTAGTCTAATTAAATCAGATGATGCTGAGGAAATTAGATTAGGAAATGAGACACAGTAGTAAAGGAGTTTTGCTATTTGGTGAGAAAAATAACTGATGATGGTTGAAGAAGAGAGGATATAAAATGTAGACTGGCAATGGCAAGGAAAGCGTTTCTGAAGAAGAGAAATTTGTTGACATAGAGTATAGATTTAAGTGTCAGGAGGTAGTTTCAGAAAGTACTTGTAGGGAGTGTAGCCATGTATGGAAGTGAAACGTGGACGATAAATAGTTTGGACAAGAAGAGAATAGAAGCTTTCGAAATGTGGTGCTACAGAAGAAAGCTGAAGATTAGATGGGTAGATCACGTAACTAATGAGGAGGTATTGAGTAGAACTGGGTAGAAGAGAAATATGTGGCACAACTTGACTAGAACAAGGGATCAGTTGGTATGACACATTCCGAGGCATCAAGGGATCACCAATTTAGTACTGGAGGGCAGCGTGGAGGGTAAAAATCGTAGAGGGAGACCAAGAGATGAATACACTAAGCAGATTCAGAAGGATGTAGGCTGCAGTAGGTACTGGGAGATGAAGAAGGTTGCACAGGATAGAGTAGCATGGAGAGCTGCATCAAACCAGTCTCAGGACTAAAGACCACAACAAGAACATCATCACATCCCAGTCTTTCAATAAATATGCAGAAGTCATTGACTAACTGCAAAGATAGTTTGAGTGCATGTGTTTCACTTTAGGTTTTACAAAACTGGTGCCACAACATAATATTCTTCTCAGGTCTGCAGTCGGATCATGAAGTCATATTGACAGAATATTTCAGCGTTTCATCTGGCTGCCATCTTCAGGTGAAAGGACAGCTCATTTATATGCTGTGGAAGGCCAACAGTAAATGCACAAAAAATCATTGTAACTTACCTTCAGTGCAAGTGAACATACAGGACCCCAGGGGTGCAACATAGTGAACCTTCAACATCGTGAACTTGATGCTGGGATGAAGGCAATTAAAATGATCTAGGCAACATTTAAGACCATCTCTCCCATGTGGCCAAACCACGAAAGTATCATTGATGTACCTCCAAAAACAAATTGGTTTTGAAAATGTTGCCATTAGCACCATGTAGAAAGGATACAGATGGCCGTACCATAGGTGCAACCACAACGGAGGGGTATCTGTTGAGAGGCCAGACAAATGTGTGGTTCCTGAAGAGGGGCAGCAGCCTTTTCAGTACTTGCAGGGGCAACAGTCTGGATAATTGAGTGATCTGGCCTTGTACCACTAACCAAAACGGCCTTGCTGTGCTGGTACTGCGAACGGCTGAAAGCAAGGGGAAACTACAGCCGTAATTTTTCCCGAGGGCATGCAGCTTTACTGTATGGTTAAATGATGATGGCGTCCTCTTGGGTAAAATAGTCCACCCCATTCGGATCTCCGGGCGGGGACTACTCAAGAGAACGTCGTTATCAGGAGAAAGAAAACTGGCGTTATATGGATTGGAGCGTGGGATGTCAGATCCCTTAATCGGGCAGGTAGGTTAGAAAATTTAAAAAGGGAAATGGATAGGTTAAAGTTAGATATAGTGAGAATTAGTGAAGTTCAGTGGCAGGAGGAACAAGACTTTTGGTCAGGTGAATACAGTGTTATAAATACAAAATCAAATAGGGGTAATGCAGGAGTAGGTTTAATAATGAATAAAAAAAATAGGAGTGCGGGTAAGCTACTACAAACAGCATAGTGAACACATTATTGTGGCCAAGATAGACACGAAGCCCACACCTACTACAGTAGTACAAGTTTATATGCCAACTACCTCTGCAGATGATGAAGAAATTGATGAAATGTATGAGGAGATAAAAGAAATTATTCAGGTAGTGAAGGGAAACGAAAATTTAATAGTCATGGGTGACTGCAATTCGAGAGTAGGAAAAGGGAGAGATGGAGGAAACATAGTAGGTGAATATGGATTGGGGGTAAGAAATGACAGAGGAAGCCGCCTGATAGAATTTTGCACAGAGCACAACTTAATCATAGCTAACACTTGGTTCAGGAATCATAAAAGAAGGTTGTATGCATGGAAGAATCCTGGAGATACTGACAGGTTTCAGGTAGATTATATAATGGTAAGACAGAGATTTACGAACCAGGTTTTAAATTATAAGACATTTCCAAGGGAAGATGTGGACTCTGATCACAATCTATTGGTTATGAACTGTAGATTAAAACTGAAGAAACTGCAAAAAAGTGGGAATTTAAGGAGATGGGACCTGGATAAACTGACTAAACCAGAGGTTGTAGAGAGTTTCAGGGAGAGCATAAGGGAACAATTGACAGGAATGGGGGAAAGAAATACAGTACAAGAAGAATGGGTAGCTCTGAGGGATGAAGTAGTGAAGGCAGCAGAGGATCAAGTAGGTAAAAAGACGAGGGCTAGTAGAAATCCTAAGGTAACAGAAGAAATATTGAATTTAATTGATGAAAGGAGAAAATATAAAAATGCAGTAAATGAATCAGGCAAAAAGGAAAACGAACGTCCCAAAAATGAAATCGACAGGAAGTGCAAAATGGCTAAGCAGCGATGGCTAGAGGACAAATGTAAGGATGTAGAGGCTTATCTTACTAGGGGTAAGATAGATACTGCCTACAGGAAAATTAAAGAGACCGTTGCAGAGAAGAGAACCACTTGTATGAATATCAAGAGCTCAGATGGAAATCCAGTTCTAGGCAAAGAATGGAAAGCAGAAAGGTGGAAGAAGTATATAGAGGGTCTATACGAGGACAATGTACTTGAGGACAATATTATGGAAATGGAAGAGGATGTAGATGAAGATGAAATGGGAGATACGATACTGTGTGAAGAGATTGACAGAGCACTGAAAGACTTGAGTCGAAACAAGGCCCCAGAAGTAAACAACATTCCATTAGAACTACTGACAGCCTTGGGAGAGCCAGTCCTGACAAAACTCTACCACCTGGTGAGCAAGCAGATGGTAGAGATTACCTAACTATCACTTTAATAAGTCACAGCCGCAAAATACTAACACGAATTCTTCACAGACAAATGGAAAAACCGGTAGAAGCCGACTTTGGGGAAGATCAGTTTGGATTCCGTAGAAATATTGGAATACGTGAGGCAATACTGACCCTACGACTTATCGTAGAAGCTAGATTAAGGAAAGGCAAACCTACGTTTCTATCATTTGTAGACTTAGAGAAAACTTTTGACAATGTTGACTGGAATACTCTCTTTCAAATTCAGAAGGTGGCAGGGATAAAATACAGGGAGCGAAAGGCTATTTAAAATTTGTACAGAAACCAGATGGCAGTTATAAGAATTGAGGGGCATGAAAGGGAAGCAGTGGTTGGGAAGGGAGTCAGACAGGGTTGTAGCCTCTCCTCAATGTTATTCAATCTGTATATTGAGCAAGCAGTAAACGATACAAAAGAAAAATTCGGAGTAGGTATTAAAATCCATGGAGAAGAAATAAAAACTTTGAGGTTCGCCGACGACATTTTAATTCTGTCAGAGACAGCAAAAGACTTGGAAGAGCAGTTGAACAGAATGGACAATGTCTTTAAAGGAGGATATAAGATGCACATCAACAAAAGCAAAACGAGGATAATGGAATGTAGTAGAATTAAGTCGGGTGATGCTGAGGGAATTAGATTAGGAAATGAGACACTTAAAGTAGTAAAGGAGTTTTTCTATTTGGGGAGCAAAATAACTGATGATGGTCGAAGTAGAGAGGATATAAAATGTAGACTGGCAATGGCAAGGAAAGCGTTTCTGAAGAAGAGAAATTTGTTAACATCGAGTATAGTTTTAAGTGACAGGAAGTCATTTCTGAAAGTATTTGTATGGAGTGTAGCCACGTATGGAAGTGAAACGTGGGCGATAAACAGTTTGGACAAGAAGAGAATAGAAGCTTTCGAAATGTGGTGCTACAGAAGAATGCTGAAGATTAGATGGGTAGATCATATAACTAATGAGGAGGCATTGAATAGAATTGGGGAGAAGAGGAGTTTGTGGCACAACTTGACAAGAAGAAGGGACCGGTTGGTAGGACATGTTCTGAGGAATCATCATCAAGGGATCACCAATTTAGTATTGGAGGGCAGCATGGAGGGTAAAAATCGTAGAGGGGGACCAAGAGATGAATACATTAAACAGATACAGAAGGATATAGGTTGCAGTAGGTACTGAGAGATGAAGAAGCTTGCACAGGATAGAGCAGCGTGGAGAGCTGCATCAAACCAGTCCCTGGACTGAAGACCACAACAACAACAACACCAGCACCATGTCTTCAAAATCTTCCATAAATAAACTAGCGACTATTTGGGATAATAGGATTCCCCATAGCCACTTCATCAATTTTTCAAACAACTTGTCATTGAATGAAAAGTACATCAACATCAGCAAAAGATGACATAGCTTATTAGTTGTTTCCTCATGCCGTTTTTCACCAATTAACTGCGAGGATTCTTCCAGAGGAACTCGGGTAAAAAGCTAACAAGCAAATCTGAGGGGACAAGACACAAAGACTTCAAACACTTAAAAAAGACCACAGAATTGGAAATATGACGTTTCCGATTTCCAACATGAGGGTAAAGAACAGATGCTAAGTACTTGGCAAGTTGTAAGTGGGAGCAACCAAATTACAATTAGCTGAAGCGGAACCTCTTGCTTATGTACCTTGAGTAGACACTATAATCTCCCAGAACGGCAGCACCAGGACGAAGTTTTTTTAAGTAGATTGTCAGATAATGAACCCACCTTTAGAAGTGAAAGCATCTCTGCTTTATACATTCAGTTGAGTCATTTTGCAATCTTTGGCATGCTGAGCCCTCAACTGGGGAGGGGGGGAGGGGGGGGGGGAATGACAGAGGGTCAACTGGGGATTGAATCCTGGCAATTTCGATTATGTAGTCTAGCACTTACCCAATGAATTGAGTACAGGGTTATCCAAAACAATCTATAAAGTTTGAAAGATTGATGCAGGGTAAGGTTGTGCTGACAAGGGAACCTCCCCATCGCACCCCCCTCAGAATTTGTTATAAGTTGGCACGGTGGATAGGCCTTGAAAAACTGAACACAGATCAATCGAGAAAACAGGAAGAAGTTGTGTGGAACTATGAAAAAACTAAGCAAAATATACAAACTGAGCAGTCCATGCGCAAGATAATCAACATCAAGGAGAATGTGAGCTCAGTAGCGCCGTGGTCCCGTGGTTAGCGTGAGTAGCTGCGGAACGAGAGGTCCTTGGTTCAAGTCTTCCCTTGACTGAAAATTTTACTTTCTTTATTTTCACAAAGTTATGATCTGTCCGTTCGTTCATTGACGTCTCTGTTCACTGTAATAAGTTTAGTGTCTGTGTTTTGCGACCGCACCGCAAAACCGTGCGATTAGTAGACGAAAGGACGTGCCTCTCCAATCGGAACCGAAAACATTTGATCGCAAGTTCATAGGTCAACCGATTCCTCCACAGGAAAACACATCTGATATATTCTATACGACAATGGTGACGGCATGTGCGTCACATGACAGGAAAATGTTGTCGACCCACCTAACTTGTACACTTAGTGAATGGGTAAAAAGATTCTTCTACCTTGACCGATTTAGGTTTTCTTGTGGATGTGATAATCACTCCCAAAAAAGTGATGAAAACATAAGAGTTTGTCACATAAACTGAAAATAAAAAATTAAACTTTTCACTCGAGGCAAGACTTGAACCTAGGACCTCTCGTTCCGTAGCTGCTCTCGCTAACCACAGGACCACGGCACTCCTTAACTCCCAGTGTCCTTGATGTTGCTTATGTTCGCATGGACTACTCAGTTTGTATATTTTACTTATTTTTTTCATAGTTCCACGTAACTTCTTCCTGTTTTCTCGATTGATCTGTGTTCAGTTTTTCCAGGCCTATTCACTGTGCCAACGTATAACTAAATCTGAGGGGGGTGCGATGGGGAGGTTTCCTTGTGAGAAATGTGTGTTAAGAAAGAAATTTGATGCACTGCGCTGTTTCTGAGTTAATTAGAAATTAAATTCAAGTGGCCTGCAAGAGATGATGTCACCAAATGTGTTCTTCATCTGGTTTCCTAAAATCGAAAAAGAGTGTGATACAAAAATTGGACACAGGATGGTAGTAAGTACTGAACCTGAGCCATTGGCTGAGCAGTCTCATGCTGTGAGAACAGCTGATACTAGTTGTATCTGGTGGGTCACTTGAATATGTATGCTCAATGGCTGACGGGCCAACTTCAATGCTAATTACCTCAGAAATGGCACAACATACTGAATTTTTTTCTTAACAATTATTTCTCAGCACAACCTACCCATAAAAACCCCCATAAGCATTTCTGACTGTTTCTGACCACCCTGTATAGCAAAGTTTCATTCTAATTATAGCATCCATCCATCTTAGAGAGGCTTTTTGACTGTAGTTTATGTGAAAAATGAGGACACTAATGATTCAGGTAAATTGCTAAGTAAGTCTGTTTATGATGATTAAACTTCATCATGTAGGTTAGCTGCATGGATCTAGACTGTATGTACTTGACAGAATCTACAAATAATTCATTATTTTTATGAAACTGGACGGTATACTGCTAACCGGATTTTCCGCTGTCATCTGGTTGATTCTTAGTGTACAGTATTGGACTAGGCTTCAGACTGGAACTGTATGTTTTTGCTGCATTTGAGAAATTGTGCACTCTCACATTTGGGTATATACCCACTGGCCTGTTGACCAAAAGCACCCAATGCTTTGCACATTTTGACACACTAATATCCAGTCCCACATGTGTACCGACATGCATTGTGTCTAATCAGCAAAAGCAACATTTTACCATGTTTCAATTGCAGTGTTCTTGCACCCACAATAAATGGTGTACACAATGCATTTATAAGAGGTTATTTTGTAGAGCAGTAGATTACTAATCTATATCGAACAAATGGTGATTCTTGTAGATATGCACTAAACTGATCTACTGTATTGTGGCTCTTTTAAATATATTTAACAACATAAAGTATAGAATGACAACAGAGTACAGATGTTTCATCTGTGTTTCTCTTACAGTTGACTGGTGACCAGGAGGCAGAATCACAACCAGCTTTTTTTCAGCAGTACAATTTTTCTTCCAATTTCTACTGTTTATTTATTTCTATATAGAGTTCTTTCTGGCATACCTTGTAGAATGCTTTGATGTATCTGGAAATACCCTACAGTCACACAAATCTGTCCAAGTATACAATAAAAAACTAATACAGAGTGAGGTAGGTGAGTAAATATAGGAATCAATACATTTTACATTTAAAGATAAAGGACTGCCACTTTTTTGCACACATGAAGAAATCTTTATCTGAGGGTGATTGTGATGCAACCCTCCCCAATACGCTGCTACAAAAATACGAGACAACTCAAAGATGGAAGAGCTTTAAATTTTTCATTACTTGTCAAGTGTACAGGGTGTGCATTAAGTCTAGGAACACTTTCAATTATTTATTGCACAAGAACCAAACAGTGTACAGATGTCATACATATGTCATTTTGAAGAGAAACCCTGAAAGTTTCTTTTCATGTATACTGCCACAGCATAGTTTGGTAATTTGCCGATAGTCAGCGCTAGTCGCAAACATGGTGAGTTCAGGTGCAGAGCGAGTTTTCTGTGTGTTGGAGTTTGACAAAAACACCAGATCTCACTCCATTCGATTTTTTTTCAGTGGGAACACATTAAAGATCTGGTGTATGTACCGCCTCTACCATTTGATGTAGCAGAGCTCCGAGAGAGAACACAGGAAGCGACTGCCACAGTCGACGATGCCATGCTGGGACGGGTATGGCAAGAATTCAATTACTGTATTGACGTCTGCTGGGACACTCATGGTTCGCATATCGAATGTTTGTAAAAAAAACTTTCAGAGTTTCTCTTCAAAATACAATATGTATGACATCTTTATAATGTTTAGTTCTTGTGCAATAAATAATTGAAAGTGTTTCGGACTTCATGTACACCCTGTATTTGTATTGCATAAAGTTTCAGAAGCTCTAAGATGTGAATTAATTTCAAAATTTTCTTTAAGAAAACCAAAACGTATTGTATTATATAAGGTAATAGGAACCGAATTGTCAAGTCACAGCAGTCTGTGAAGACAGAAATGAGTTTTAGGCAACTTAATTACTGCTGCCTGCCATGTGAGCATTTAATGGCAAACTGCATCAAATATGAGTCTAGTGTCTTACCATTGCACCACCTCATTTGGGCATCCCTCTGAAAATGATAGTTATAACATGACAGTATTATGTGCCAATCAGCCATCTACTTTATCCACTTTGTTTTCATGATCACACCAAGAAATTACATGATATTTTATGGTCTTTTTAAATTTAAGCACAAAGTTTGCACTGTTAACATAGTCTTTCTCAATAACAATTAATAATCTCCTACATTCCTTGCAGTACAAAAACCCAATCAACTGCCCACAGGAAACAAGAGAAAACAACAGAGCAAAAGGATGAAAAAATACTGGAAAGAGAAGAATCCCACGAGAAGCATTAGCTAATGATTGATTGTTTTACATTACCCAATTTGAATCAAGACTACACTACAGAAGCATCTGATGTTCATCAAAGTAATTGAACTGAGTACATATTACACTAACTCAATGTAAAAAGGAAAGTAATTGAACTGAGTACATATTACACTAACTCAATGTAAAAAGGAGTGCACATACCTGTCCACTTTTCTTGATTTCAAAACCTTATTGTACTTCTCATCCAATGCCACTATACTTTGGTAGTTTACACTGAGTGCTAAATTTTATTGAAGTAAATAACAAGTACTTCTTTATCCTACAAGTGTGTTTTCAGTCATCTGCTCTCTGTCTGGCACTAAAATTTTACGGCTAGTGGCAAACAAATCTTAATATCTTTGTCACCTTTCTGACGCCCTGTTGAATATTGCAGATATTTGCCAATATAATAAAAAAAAGTTTAGGTACCATGTAATTCCATTTGACAGTGTCAGTCAAATATTTTACAGAGAATACTGTTTATGCCATGTGTGATGCTGTATGTGCCTATGAATGTAGTTATTTCACAGTAAAAAATAGTAAGCAAAAATACTGGCAACTTACTCTCAAAAGACCAAGTAATAAACTAAAATCTAAATGCATTAAATTGTGTAAAGTATTACATACACCATAATACTTTTATAATACTAAAGTATGGTATGGGATCAGACATCATCAACAAGCTTTATCCTCTTGACGTTGTAAGCTGTTTTCTGAAGCATCTGTGCAAAGCAAAGAGCCTGAGTGTCTGGTGTAATGTGAAATCTAGTCATATTTTTCTTTGTCAGGAATTCTGCAATACTATGAAACCAAAGAAAGGAAAAAGTACTACACAAGATAATCTTTAAATGTATACACTAGATGCAAATTTATTCACAAACAGTCATAAACTATGTTCACAGTTCTTTACAAATTCTACATATGTTACTGTGTGTTGAGAAATTAATCAGAAACATGACACAAAAAATGTGATGAACATATATTTAAATTCTTAATATTTTAGTTGATTGCATATCATCAGCACATTTCAATAACAGCTTAAAATGTCCTAATACTGCCATGTTTTCTTATTTTTTACACCAACTTGAACTGCATTTGTCACATTTCATTTTATAATTAACTATCCCCCCCCCCATGAGGTCCAAAATGATTCAAAGTCACAAAAATTTTATAACACCAGCACAAAAATATACATATTTTTAATGAATTTAGCTTTTATTTTTGAAGTAAAATGAAATTTATAAGACCAATGCAGTTATTTATTATATATTCTCAATTTTGCTATGAAGTCACTTTGAAAATACTGCCAGTGATGTAACATAATAGAGGTCTTTGGTTTAAAGGAAAGAAACGTGTCATTGCTGCTTTCCTGAAACAAAACTCAACACACTTTTTGCTTGTTTTTGGTGTATAGGACAGCACTTTTAATCACAATTACAAAAACTGTATCAGCACATCAGCTGTGTATAATAAATTCAGACTGAAAGTTAATGAAAGGTCTGTGATAATTAAATTGTGATAAATGCAGATTACTAAACTACAGACTGCTTATAACAGATCAGCCACATTCATTCCTTCACGATGCTCTCCAATAGTTGAGGAATATAAATGTCACATAAAATTAAAATAAAAGTATAGACACACTAAAATATGAAAATGTTGTACCTAATAACGGTACTATATAAACAATTCATATAAAACTTCTCTTCACTCTGGAAATCACTCCATCCACACATACTACAACATTTAACATTAAAATTCTGTGACACCTGTTTAAATAGAATCACAATGAAATATGTATAGCCATATCTGAGTACATGTAAATGTTTCTGAGTTCATATGTATACATAGTAAATATACAGCGATTTTATATATACACATATTTACAGTTTTCAGACAAAAAAATCACAACTTGGGTCACTGGTGTGCATACATTCCAGTAAATTATCAATTGCACAAACTTTCAAAACAGTTATAGTACCACACAACCTTAATACTTAATAGTTTGTTCTGCAAATTCATCATGCATCAACCACTCAGGAATATGTGAGTGGGAGAACAAGTAAAGACAAGTCTGTGTGGCATGCACACACATCCCTGCATACTTTTGCACATGCATGTGCACATGCAAACACACACACGCGCACGCTTGCGCGCGCACACACACACACACACACACACACACACACACACACACACACACACACACAAACAAACAAACAAATATATCTTAGCTGCCAATAAAAATAAATAATATGAGTCATCAGATACAAAGGTTGCTACGCATCCAAGTCATCTTCCCGCTGACTGGAGAAGTACGAGACAAGGCCGCCAAACTCCCCTCCACTGTCCTCTTCATATGGCCTTGATTCACTTGTGCTGTGATCTGGTAACTGCTGTATATGAGGTGGCTCTACAGCAGGATTCACATACTGGTCTGTATAAGCAGGTGGCTGATATGGTGAATGTTGGAGGCCTTCATCAGCAACTGTTACTGACGGATGTGGTGGGTAGTTTCCGTAATGATAGCTCGGAGGGGGAGGAGGAGGCGGGGGAGCATGATATGGCGGGTAATTGCTGGGAACTCTTCCCTGTTGAAGCGAATGATGTGGGGATTGCTGATGCTGCGGAGGAGGAGGAGGAGACGGTTGTGCATGCATGTGAGCTGCAGGTGAAAACGAATGTCGTGCAGCTGGCGGGGCACCTGGAGCCGCCTGAGGAACATCTGATGGGAAACGAGGCCTGGTGTAAGGTGGGGGAGGCTGTGGAGACGGAGTACTTAGAGATACAGGAACAGCTCCAGCAGTCGGCTTTCCTCCGAGAGGACTGCCTGTAGCGACAGGCACAGCCATAGTGGGTGCCGGCTGCTGGCTGCCGTCCGCTGGCCGTTGCACAACACTTGGTCCTGGGGCCACTGAAATGGGGCCACCGCCTGAAGGAGAAGGATCAAGTGGGTGATGTGACCCATGATACAATGATGTTGGCTGTGTAGCTGGGACTCTTGACCGCATCGGTTGGCTGATGGGTGCAGCATTTGCTGGAGGTGGTCTGATGAGTCCAGGTCTTGAGGTGTAGTGTTGCTGCATCATACCAGGGCTGCTAGCAGATGGTGGACCTGGTGGCTGCCTGTTGTTTATTACAAAAAATGCAAAAGTTTAATGGAAAACTTTAAAAGCAACAGTTAAATCTCTAAAAGAACACATTTAAGGTACACAAATGTAAATAAATCATACACTGATGAGCCAAAGAAACTGGTACACCTGCCTCATATCATGTAGGGCTCCCACGAGCAAGCAGAAGTGCTGCAACACAATGTGGCATGGACTCGACTAATGTCTGAAGTAGTGCTGGAGCATTGACACCATGAATCGTGCAGGGCTGTCCATAAATTCATAAGGGTAGGGGTGGGGGGTGGAGATCTCTTCTGATCAGCATGTTGCAGCGCATCCCTGACATGCTCAATAATGCTCATGTCTGGGGAGTTTGGTGGCCAGTGGAAATGTTTAAACTCAGAAGAGCATTCCTGGAGTCACTCTGTAGCAATTCTGGATGTATGGGGTGTATTGTCCTGCTGGAATTGTCCAAGTCCGTCAGAATGCACAACGGACATGAATGGATGCAGGTGATCAGACAGGATGCTTATGTACGTGTCGCCTGACAGAGTCATATTTAGACCATCACAGGTCCCGTAACACTCCACCTGCACATGCACCACACCATTACATAGCCCAACCAGCTTGAACAGTCTCCTGCTGACAAGTAGGGTCCATGGATTCATGAGGTTGTCTCCATACCCATACACACCAATCAGTTTGATACAATTTGAAACGGACTCGTCCAACCAGGCAACATGTTTCCCGTCCCCAACAGTCCAATGTCAGTGTTGGTGGGCGAGGTGTAAAGTTTTCTGTCAAGCAGTCATCAAGGGCACATGAGCGGGCCTTTTGCTCCATGATGTTTCGTTGAATGGTTCGCACGCTGACATTTGTTGACGGCCCAGCGTTGAAATCTGCATCAATTCGCAGAAGGGTTGCACTTCTGTCATGTTGAATGATTCTTTTCAGTCATCATTGGTCCCATTCTTGCAGGATCTTTTTCAGGCCGCAGCGTTGTCAGAGATTTGATGTTTTACCGGATTCCAGACATTCACAGACACTCATGAAATGGTCTTATGGGAAAATCCCCACTTCATCACTACCTAGGAGATGCTGTGTACCAACGTTCGTGCGCCAACACCACGTTCAAACTCATTTAAATCTTGATAACCTGCCATTGTTGCAGCAGTAACTGGTCTAACAACTGCGCCAGACTCTTGTTGTCTTATTCAGGCATTGCCAACCACAGCACGGTATTCTGCCTGTTTACATATCTCTGTATTTGAATACGCATGCCTATATCAGTTTCTTTGGCACATCAGTGTATGTAACTGACAGTGATGAACTACAAGTGAAGGGGACATAAATCAATAGAAAACTTGCAAGAGCAACTTGACAATTCAATATCAGTGTGAAACTGATAGGTTATGGTGTGAGTTTCTTTATCATCTCCCAGAAAGACTGATATACTTGCAATCCACAATGATGAATGTTGTTGTTGTGGTCTTCAGTCCTGAGACTGGTTTGATAAATAAAGAAACATTTACTTCCAAATTTTATGCAGTTATGTGGATTGTTTCAACTACTCATATAACTGTTATTTCATTAATAGACATTTTTAATGTTATGTTTATGATTTCTGCGACATATGTACGATTAATGAATCAACCATTAACTCCTCCAGGGAAGTCAGGATAAATTTGAAAGCAGATTAATATATGACAGCCCCTCCCCACCCCCAGTTACATACCACATGTGTACATATAGCAACTGTTTGTGATTCTTTGGTTAGCAGAAGCATGCTGAAGTCCTCTGGTAACTGAACAATCAAAAAATATGCAGTTCTATCAATGAGTTCAATAATGACGCACTCAAAAAGTTACCGGATTTTTCAATGTATTCTGGCACTGCTTTTTCTAGGCTTAAGGTGAACTGCCACTACCTGGCTTTTAGAACACAATTTTGGCTACCCAAGAGTTTTCTGTGAACAGTAACTCACTACTAACAATTTAAGCCACTCAAAATGTTCACTTGAATCATTTCTTTTCAGCCATTTATCACCATTCAGAAACAAAATCGTCCCTGGAGTTGTCCTTGATGTGTGCATTCATCAATGCACAAGTTTCCCATGGTCTCGTATTCTACAATGAGAGATTACATTCCACAATCAAGAAATCAATTTTATTGGACCTTTTTAAGTTGCCCATGTTTGCAGCCTCTATAATGGGCAGCCCGCTATTTCAAAAGTACAGAATAAATAGCAGAAGCTACAAATGGCAATCTCTCCTGTTGCATAAAACTCAATAAAACATCCATCATACCCCAATGCCTTATTGTATCCAACAGCTGCTTGTTGATATTCACACACACACACACACACACACACACACACACACTCACACACACACACAGAGAGAGAGAGAGAGAGAGAGAGAGAGAGAGAGAGAAGGAGGGAAGGGGGCAGTACATATATTAAAAAGTGAAGTGTTGTAATCTATCCTCTAAAATATATTAGTAAACTAATCATTCCCTTACCTATATGGAGATGGTATCCTTCCAGGTTTCCCAGGCGAAACAGGTGCATATCTTTGGTCAGGATTTGATCCAAAATATTTATGTCCCATTGCTGCTGCTGCTGCAGTAAAGCTCTGTGGAGAATGCTGAGACACTGGTTGTGCTTGTAGCATCCGTGTTATTACACTGCCTGTAGCATTGTTATTGACAGGAGTTGCATGTGTAGGGTAGTGTTGGGGCTGTGGTGACGACTGCTGCTGCTGCGGCTGTTGTTGTTGTTGTTGTTGTTGTTGCTGTTGCTGTTGTTGTTGCTGCTGCTGCTGTTGTGGCTGTTGTTGCTGCTGCTGCTGCTGCTGCTGCTGCTGCTGTGGCTGCTGCTGGTGGGATTGTGGGGGATATCGTGTCTGATCACCCACACCAATTGCAGTTTCAGTCGCTGCAGCCAATGTTGCCTTTCCTCGACCTCTGCCTTTTCGTTTTGGTGGTGACTGCACTTCACCACTCATTCTTATAATATTCTGCTCACCTGAGACAGGAGGAGGATCATTAGCTCTATCTATCTGCATTCCGACCACGTTTGGAGGATTGTGTATGCTTTTAACATGCATTGCCTCAAGTCTCTGCATGGCGGGTGGTTGACCTTGATGTAAGATAGGTTGCTGCTGCAATTGTGGTTGAGGTGGCTGGGTTTGCTGCAGTAATGGTATGGGTGGCACCTGCTGGCGATTTTGGAGTTGTTGATGTTGCTGTGGCTGTAAAGAAGGTTGCTGCTGTTTCTGTAGTGGCTGCTGCTGTTGCTGAGATTGCTTTTGTTGGTTTTGAGAATGTGGCTGCTGAGATGGCAGCGGCTGAGGAGACTGTTGTAGTTGCTGCTGTGGCAGTTGTGTCTTTTGTTGCTGTGGCTGTGGTGGTTGCACCTGCTGCTGCTGTAGCTGTTTAGGTGGTGTCTGTTGTAATTGCTGTTGCTGAAGTTGTGTCTGCTGTGGTGGTGGCTGCTGCAACTGGGGATGGAGTGTATGGGAAAGCTGCTGAATTTGCTGATGAGAATGTTGTTGTTGTTGCTGCTGCTGCTGCTGCTGTGGTCGTTGCTGCTGCTGCTGTTGTTGCTGCTGCTGCTGCTGCTGCTGTTGTTGTTGTTGTTGCTGCTGCTGCTGCTGTTCTGGCTGCTGTTTCTGCATCTGTGTTGGGACTGAACCTGGTAATTGTCCTATTGTTGGTGCTTGTGGTGATGGTGGTGTTACACCTTGCTGTGGTTCCATGTAATTTTTGAATGACTGCTGCATGCCCATCATTCCTCTAAGTGGTGGTACTTCAAGCATACCTCTGAGAGCCTGTACGCCAGCTCCAGGAGGAGGGGGAGGGCTGCTCTCATCTGACAGTTGGCAGAATGACTGTTGATCTTCTTGGGCAGATAGTCGTCGCTGCTGTTCTGAAAATGTTCCTGCGCCCATTTCAGGCTCTTTTTGGTTTTTACGAACTGGTTTCTTCCTTTCCTTCTTCTCTGGAAGTGGTTTCTTCCTCACATATTTCCTCTTTGTTTCTTGGCTGGGTGTGGGCACTACAGCAATAGGCAGAGCTTCTGGTATGACATCTGCTGGTGTTTCAGTAGAAGGGGCTTCAGTAGTTGAATCCTCCAAGATTTCTACTAGCTTTAGTGATTCCTTCAACCTTTCACTTGGGTTGTCTGGGCATACTTCTGGTTCAGTAGGAACACTGCTTTCCAAAACAGATTCAACATGATTTTTGTCATCCTCGACTAATCGCTCCATTTCTTCCTCTAGTTGTTGCATTTCATCGTCACTACCATCGCCTTCACTATCATCAGTGTCATCTCTGATCACCTGCTTTTTCTTCTTAACCACATTTGATTTGTTTGTGTCTGGAGCAGGTGATCCCTTTGATTCATCATCTTGTTCATCCACTTTATCCTTTTCTTCATCTTTTTCTGAAATAAAAACACAAAGCTTAATTACTGAGACCACAAACAACACAATATAGAACTTGAATTAGGTAAAATGTGATATGTATCATAAGGTACTGAATGCAGCTACAAGTTGTAGTGATAAAATACAGCTTGTTTTAGCTTGCAGGAGAAGAGGTAACACCATTGCTGCAGTAATTCCAATTGTGAGCCAGTTTCCCCTTCTGCACCATCACCAGTTCAGTCAGACTAGTTCATCCTGTTCCATCCAGTAAACAGTAGTATCAGTGGCTTCAGTGTGTCATACTCAGCATGTGCTGGTGTCAATATTACCCTCTACTTGCTCCCTGCTGAAGTGCTAAAAGTCTTCAGTTATTTCAATCATACTATAGTGTCTGCAACAGTAGCTGATTCTGTGTTTTATAATTTCTCATTGGGGACTGATTAAAGGTCAGGTTATTGTTGTATGCAACCAGCAAATTCCACATATCTGTCAAACAGAAGAGGACTTAATATATTACCATGAATATTTAAAGTAACCATTACTGTGGTAAGTCAAATGAATATGTATGTAAATTCTGCCTCCAACTACAAAATGTGTCATTCACAAGACATCACAAACGGAGCACTGTTGTGAGGTGCGGAAGAAATGAAAGCTGGCAAAATGGTGATATGTTTTGTACAATTGTGACATATTTGATATATCTGGTAATCATTTTCACCATTCTTCAACCACTCTTCTGATCTCCACAACATCCTTGACAAACTACATTATTTTTGAAAATCATAAGACTGAGACCTGTGGTGTATGGGGTAGTGTCTTTGATTAGTAATCAAAAAGTTCCCAGTCCCGGATTCGAACTGCACCACCTCTTAAATTTTGAATAAAAATCATCAGCAATGGTGATTGAAGACTTCTTCATTCTGCCAACAGCTTTGTCAAAGAGGAAGGAGGAGTAACAAAGGTCTAAGGCACTCTCTTGTCCTTGGGACAGGAAAATGCCCCTAAAAGGCAGAAGTATCAGCAATGATCAACAGCGTGGGGGTGCAGAAGGCAACAGAAACACTGAATTGAAGACACATAATAATTATTCCCAAGATATGTCGCCTGTAACTGAAAAAGCATCATGATGCTCTCTCCGTTGGAAAAAGATCCTAGACTAGTCTCCCATTCAGATCTCTGGGAGGGCACTGCCAAGAAGGGGGTGACTATGAGAAAAAGAGTGAATAATCAATGAAACGATAACATTCTACAAGTTGAGGCATAGAATGCCAAAAGTTTGAATGTGGTAGGTAAGCTAGAAAATCTGAAAGTGGAAATTCTAAGGCTAAATCTAAATATTGTGGACATCAGTGAAGTGAAATGGAAAGAAGGCAAGGATTTCTTGTCAGAAATGGTATAATGGGAGTAGAATTCGTTAGGTACGACAGAGAGTGAGTTACTGTGAAATGTTCAGTGAGACTGTTATTATAATCAGAATCGACAGCAAATCAACACCAACAACAATAGTTCAGTTATACGTGCCATCAATGTAAGTAGAAGATGAAGAGACAGAGAAAATATATGAGGATATAGAAACGGGTAATTCAGTGCACAAAGGGAGATGAAAATCTAATAGTCATGGAGGATTGGAGCACAGCTGTAGGGAAAGGAATAAAAGAAAAGGTTAAGGGTGAATATGGGCTTGGTTGTAGGAATGAGAGAGTAGAAAGACTAACTGAGTACAGCTATAAATTTCAGAGGTTATAATGAATACTCTGTTCAAGAGTCAGAAGAGGAGGAGGAGGTACACATGGAAAAGGCTGGGAGATACAGGACTATTTCAGTTAGATTACATCATGGTCAGGCAGAGATTCTGAAATCAGATATTGGATTGTAAGACATACCCAGGAGCAGATATAGACTCACATCACAGTTTAGTAATGATGAAGAGTGGGCTGAAGTTTTAATAGACTAGTCAGGAAGAATCAATGCACAAAGAAGTGTGATACAGAAGTACTAAGGAATGAAGAGATATGCCTGAAGTTCTCTGAGGCTACAGACTGCTATAATGAATAGCTCACTGGGCAGTTCAGCTGAAGAGGAATGGCCATATCTAAAAAGGGCAATCAGAGAAGTTGGAGAAAAAAACGTAAGTACAATGAAGGTAACTGCGAAGAAACCTTGGGTAACAGAAGAAATACTCCATCTGATTGCTGATCAACAAAAGAATGAAGTACAAAAATGTTCAGGGAAATTCAGGAATACAGAAATACAAGTCACTTAGGAATGTAATAAACAGGAATTGCAGGAAATCTGAGGTGAAATGAATACATGAAAAACGTGCAGAAATCAAAAAAAGAAATCACTTTTGGAAGGACTGAAATGTCAAAACAACCATCGGTGAAATTAAAAGCAAGGGCAGTAACATTAAGAATGCAATGGGAATTCCATTGTTAAATAAAGAGCACACAGCAGATAGGTGAAAAGAGTACAGTTAGTACTACTGGGCATGGGGAGCAACGACGACAACGTCTAATCTGATGATGTGATAGAAGAAGAAACAGGATTTGATAGAGAAGAGATAGGCACTACTCCAGTATCAGAATTTAGAAGTGCTTTGCAAGTCTTAAAAGCAGATAAGGCAGAAGGAACAGATAACAGTCCATCGTAATTTCTAACATCAGTGAGGAAGTGGCAACAAAAAGATTATTCACGTTGTGTAGAATGTATGACACTGGCACTATACCATCAGACTTTTGGAAAAACCTCATCAACACAATTCCCAATGTTGCAAGAGCTGACAAGTGTGAGAATCTTCGCACAATCAGGTTCACAGCTCATACAGCCAAGTTCCTGACAAGAATAATATACAGCAGAATGGAGCAGAAAATTGAGGATCTGTTAGATGACAATCAGTTTGGCTTTAGGAAAAGATAAAGGTTGCTGATAATTAAAGCAAGGCTGAAGAAAAATCAAGACATGTTCATACGATTTGACGATCTGTAGAAAGTGTTAGACAATGTAAAATGGTGGAGGATGTGTGTAATCCTGAGAAAAACAGCAGTAAGCTATAGGGAAAGATGGGTAATATACATTACATACAATAACGGGAAGATGGGTAATATACATTATATACGATAACGGACAGGGAACAATAGGAGTGGAAGACCCAGAATGAAGTGTATGGATTAAAAAGGGTGTAAGACAGGGGTGTAGTCTTTCACCTCTACTGTTCAGTCAAAACATCAAAGAAGCAATGATGGAAATAAAAGAAAATCAATGGTGAAATTTGCTGAAGACATTACTAATGTCACTGAAAGTGAAGAAGAATTACGGTTTGTATTGAATGAAATAAACACTCTAATGAGTACAGAATAGGGACAGAGAGTAAATCGAAGAAAGACAAAAGTAATGAGAAGTAGCAGAAATGAGAACAGTGAGGAACTTAACATCAGGATTGACACTCATGAAGTAGATAAAGTTAAGGAACTCTGCTACCTTGGCAGCAAAATAACCTATGACGGATGGAGTAAGGAGGTCATACAAAGCAGACTAGCACTGGCAAAAAGGGCATTCCTGGCCAAAAGAAGTGTATTAGTATCAGACATATACCTTAATTTGAGGAAGGAATTTCTGAGAATGTATGTTTGGAGCACAGCTTTGTATGGTAGTAAGACATGGACTATGAGAAAAATGGAACATAAGAGAATAGAAGTATTTGACATGTAGTGCTACAGAAGAGTGATCAAAATTATGTGGACTGATAAGCAAGGACTGAGGAGGTTCTATGCAGAATAGGGGAGGAAAGGAATATATGGGAAACATGAACACAGAAGAGAACAGCATGATAGTACATCTATTAAGACCTCATGGAATAACTTCCATGCCATTAGAGGGAGCTGTAGAGGGTAAAAACTACAAAGGAAGACAGAGATTGGGATATATCCTGCAAATAATTGAGGATGTAGGTTGCAAAGTGCTACTCTGAGATGAAAGGGTTGGCACACAAGAGGAATTCATGGCAGGTCACATCAAACCAGTCAAAAGACTGATTACTAGTGGGCAGGGGAATCCCCCCTTACTTCAAGGTTAATATCGACATATCCACACAATTGTTCTCAAAGGCCATGTTCCCACCCATCCACTACCACTTACTCTTTAAGATTCACCACTGGTAAATCCTGCACGACAGGCAGGAAAACATGAGCCAGTCATTCATGTTGTTTACCACGTAATATCTGTTCACTGCACAGCTTTTTACATAGAAATAATTTCCATTAAATTTGCTGAGCACATGAAAGGACACATAAGGACTGTTCACCCTGATAACATCTAACACTCAGTAGCTAAGAGCTTTCTACAGCAAATAAGCCATTTAGTTTGTCTCACCAGCACTAGTTTCCCTTGTAGAAGAGAACTTTACTCTCCATTACATCCTCAAATCTCAAAACCTTTATGATCTTAACATCCTGTAACATCCCACTTTTTTCCAAGTGGTAGAAGTTCATTATTTAATAAATTACTCTTCTCTTGCTATTCCAATTTCCGTTTACCTTCCTCTTTAATTTATGTGAACTTCTCTCTGTGTATCTCTTACCATCTCTGAACTGGCACTGGAACACTATTTACTAACATAACACCTTTGATCCCCTGCTCTGTGTGCTGCAGTCACCACAGATGCCTACTGCAGTGGCAACACCGCAGACAGACACAGCAATGTAGGTTGCTGACTCCGCTGTGAAGTCTGGCTGACGCGAGAGTGTTTACAAGCAAGTACCACAGTTGACAACAAATGCATAGGTGTGGCCAATGTCCACCAGAGCGCATCAACCAGCAGCAGAGGAAGGGGGAGCAACAATCAACGAAGTATTTCCTGGCCATCACGTGTGTGCAAACAGTCCTGGAAATATCCTTCTGCCCTGGGCTAGATAAGCTGGCACCCAGCCATTCAGCAGGCAGTTCTCAACTTGTCGAGTGTGGAGAAAATCAGCTGGTCCAGTGGTGTGCCACCGCGACCATTCTCTCTACTGCAATGATTGTGATACGTCGCTTCTGTCATCTTAGACTATGTACCAGTTGCTAGCAGCCGACTTTGATGTGGAAAAGTTGTATGGGTATAGAGTTGAAAGGAACTCTGGCCATGAGTGACTTTGTCTCTCAAGTCCAACCTTCCCTAACTATCCCCTCTTTCCTCCCTGATGAAGGACCAATTAAGTTCAAAAAACCTAGGGATAGTATTTTCTAGTTTTAAGTGTTTCAAACAACAGTACTTGGAAATTTGCTTGTGAACCAGCTATTCTGCCTTCTTGAAATATACAATTTTCTACAACACACTTATAAAAAAGAAACAGTATAAATTAGCAATGGAGCTTTAAGATCAGTTGTTTATTTTTCAGGCAGCTGTAGGCAATAACTGGATGGAAAGCAAAAGGGGAAAAAGTGGATAAGAGAACTGACTGTGTGGGAAGCTCATTTTGATACTTTTCACACCAGCGAAAATCAGTTGAGCAAATCAACAAGTATATCTCGAGCCCTTTCATACATCTCCTCGCAGTAATAATAATTACAGTAACTTCAGCATGAAGAAGATACTAACTAATCACTTAGCATTTAAATCTCATAAGAAACAAATGGTCTTCAGCTCTGTGGATGATCTATGCCCAATGGAAATTGCTACTCAAGAATGCACCAGTAGGTCTCAGGTGTAACTCAGAATTCCAATTATTTGGAAAAGTAATGCAGTTAGGTGGCCGGCGACCTGTGTGTGTTTGTGTGTGTGTGTGTGTGTGTGTGTGTGTGTGTGAGAGAGAGAGAGAGAGAGAGAGAGAGAGAGAGAGAGAGAGAGAGATAACCCTCCTGGCCTCAACCTTCATTACTCATTGTCCTTACCATCAGCTCCTTCCCTGCACCCATTCCAGACCTCTATTTCACCAAAGCACCCACAGTCTTTTTATTTCTCTCCTTTTGCACTAACCCCCCCCCCCCCCCCACCCCTGCCCATCCCTTCCATCTAAGCATTTTACAGTTGCCTACCCCTACCCTGCTCTCTCTCCCCCTCCTTGCCCCAGCCTCCTCTTTACCCCCACCACCTGATTGCTTCTCCTATCATGTGATGCTACTCACAGTCTCACCTCAGCAGTCACAGACTGTGGTTGTGTGTGTGTGTGTTGTCTTGTTGGCCGGTAGCTGATTTTTCGGCAGTCTTTTTGTTGAGCCTGTCTGCGACTCAGCATCTCTGGTTAATATCCACTATCCTTTTCATAGTAGAATTACATTAAGGAAGACATCCAACATTTACTTCACCCTGACAGATACGAGGTGTGTTTTCTAAGTATGAGGGTGTTTAGTATGTAATGCAACAGGATTTTGGTTTTATTCGAGATTCCAATACGCCCTATTACTGCCCATTCTTTTGGAAAAAAACCTATTTTCCAACATAATCTCCATTCAATGCAATGGACTTAAGTGGTGGGAGGGTCTGTAGGCCTGCATGGTGCCACTCTACTGGTCCAAGTCAGAGCCAACCTCTTGCTGCATCAGTAACTCCCCATCATTAACAAACTCTTTCTGCAGAGTGCATCCTTCATTGGGCTAAACAGATGGAAGTCAAAATATGTGACATCCAGGTTGTAGGGTGGATGAGGTAGAACAGTACATTTTTGCTGCAATGATAAGAGACGGCTCACCATTGTTGCCATGAGTCTGTAGGCATTCTGCAAGTACATACGAATATCTGTGGTGCCTGATTTTCCGCAAAAAGAGACTCAATGACATCTCTCTGCTTGGAATGCACCTCCTTTACAGAAGCTATTCCAAAGACTACATATAGTGCCACCACCTGTTGAAATTCATGAAACTATAGGGACTCAAGCACGATGTCCCACAACAAATTCCACATTTTTTCATCTGAAATTGGCCGAGGAAAAAAAAACGTGTTGCATTACTTACTGAATGCCCATCGTAAGTACCATTTTGAAATAAAAATAATACAAGTACATTTTCCTTTACAATTTTATTTTTACCCGAAAGCCTGCACATAATTTTTTTTACTCAATTTCCACCAATATTTGGGGTGTTTATGTTTGTCTGGGAGTATTTGAAATGCCTCCTCTGAGAATCCAGCTGACACTCAAATCCTCACTGTGATTCGTTTTCTTAGTGTTAACTGTGTGAAAGCGGGTGCAGTTCAAGAAACGAGTGATGAGATGTTACCAAAATGGGTGAGAGCTTTTAAAGGTGGTACAAATGTGCAAGATGATGATGGAACTGGGTGACCTTTAGTCATTACTGATGATTTGGTGCAGAAAGTTGAAAAAGTGAGAGAGATCAGATGTTTCACAATTTCGACATTATGTGATAAGTTTCCTCAAGTGTTAAGGAGTAATGTTGTGTCAAGGTTCTGTCTCTTTCTTTATTGTTTCTGCTTCATTTTTAGTGTAATAGTGAATACAATTATATTAGAAACACATTTATTTTATTTCAATATGAACAAATAAAATGGTGTGACTTACCATACGAAAGCGCTGGCAGGTCGATAGACACACAAACAAACACAATCATACACACAAAATTCTAGCTTTCGCAACCAACTGTTGCTTCATCAGGAAAGAGGGAAGCCTTTACAAATGTCTGCTTGTGTCTGTGTATGTGTGGTTGGATATGGGTGTGTGTGCGAGTGTATACCTGTCCTTTTTTCCCCCAAGGTAAGTCTTTCCGCTCCCGGGATTGGAATGACTCCTTACCCTCTCTCTTAAAACCCACATCCTTTCGTCTTTCCCTCTCCTTCCCTCTTTCCTGATGAAGCAACAGTTGGTTGCGAAAGCTAGAATTTTGTGTGTATGATTGTGTTTGTTTGTGTGTCTATCGACCTGCCAGCGCTTTCGTATGGTAAGTCACATCATTTTTCCTGCGTGGAATGTTTCCCTCTATTATATTCTGAACAAATAAAATAGTGCACACAGACAAGTAAACTTATCAATTTGCTCCTCAGACTAAAACACCTACCTGATTCAGAACTGTCATCCTGTTCGACTACAGGTTCTTGCTCCTCTTCTTCCTCCCCTTCATCTTCATTTATGACAAATTCTTCTTCACTCTCGACCAGTCTGCGACTTCTCTTTATCACCTCCTTGAAATGAAACAAACATAAAAAATCACAAATGCTTGGCATCAGATGAACAGTGGTGGAAAAAAGATATGATTATGGTGTAATTGTTTCTCAACGAAGAAATCAGAATAACTTATTATTAATTTTGAAACATCACAGCCACACCTATATATTCTTCCTTACCATCTGAAAGCTAAAATTCATATTTTTGTTTATGCTTGTGTCAGCTATACGTGGGTTATTACCTCTTGCACATTAAGTGTTACCTTTATTTTAAATACTATTCCTAATTCAAGGGTAATTATGTGTAATGGTGCTGCTGAAGTGTAATTAGAAATAATAGAAATGTTACCTGACTTGTTAAGAAAAGTCCAAGTTATTAAGTAATTTATATAGTGGCATTTATGCCTTGGGATATGTGACATTTACACATTTGAGACCTCATTTTATTATACAATATATGAAGCCTCATGTTATTGTACATTAGCAGGCAGTCAAGAAAGGTAAACCTACCCATCCCACAAAGTGACAGATGATCATGAAGCATGGGAACATTGGTGTGAGTAGAAGCAGTGTTGTGCTGGAGCATATAGAGGGATAACAGTGAGTCAGCTGCTGGGTATGGTGCCAAGTACGTAACTTTGATTATCTACACTCCTGGAAATGGAAAAAAGAACACATTGACACCGGTGTGTCAGACCCACCATACTTGCTCCGGACACTGCGAGAGGGCTGTACAAGCAATGATCACACGCACGGCACAGCGGACACACCAGGAACCGCGGTGTTGGCCGTCGAATGGCGCTAGCTGCGCAGCATTTGTGCACCGCCGCCGTCAGTGTCAGCCAGTTTGCCGTGGCATACGGAGCTCCATCGCAGTCTTTAACACTGGTAGCATGCCGCGACAGCGTGGACGTGAACCGTATGTGCAGTTGACGGACTTTGAGCGAGGGCGTATAGTGGGCATGCGGGAGGCCGGGTGGACGTACCGCCGAATTGCTCAACACGTGGGGCGTGAGGTCTCCACAGTACATCGATGTTGTCGCCAGTGGTCGGCGGAAGGTGCACGTGCCCGTCGACCTGGGACCGGACCGCAGCGACGCACGGATGCACGCCAAGACCGTAGGATCCTACGCAGTGCCGTAGGGGACCGCACCGCCACTTCCCAGCAAATTAGGGACACTGTTGCTCCTGGGGTATCGGCGAGGACCATTCGCAACCGTCTCCATGAAGCTGGGCTACGGTCCCGCACACCGTTAGGCCGTCTTCCGCTCACGCCCCAACATCGTGCAGCCCGCCTCCAGTGGTGTCGCGACAGGCGTGAATGGAGGGACGAATGGAGACGTGTCGTCTTCAGCGATGAGAGTCGCTTCTGCCTTGGTGCCAATGATGGTCGTATGCGTGTTTGGCGCCGTGCAGGTGAGCGCCACAATCAGGACTGCATACGACCGAGGCACACAGGGCCAACACCCGGCATCATGGTGTGGGGAGCGATCTCCTACACTGGCCGTACACCACTGGTGATTGTCGAGGGGACACTGAATAGTGCACGGTACATCCAAACCATCATCGAACCCATCGTTCTACCATTCCTAGACCGGCAAGGGAACTTGCTGTTCCAACAGGACAATGCACGTCCGCATGTATCCCGTGCCACCCAACGTGCTCTAGAAGGTGTAAGTCAACTACCCTGGCCAGCAAGATCTCCGGATCTGTCCCCCATTGAGCATGTTTGAGACTGGATGAAGCGTCGTCTCACGCGGTCTGCACGTCCACCACGAACGCTGGTCCAACTGAGGCGCCAGGTGGAAATGGCATGGCAAGCCGTTCCACAGGACTACATCCAGCATCTCTACGATCGTCTCCATGGGAGAATAGCAGCCTGCATTGCTGCGAAAGGTGGATATACACTGTACTAGTGCCGACATTGTGCATGCTCTGTTGCCTGTGTCTATGTGCCTGTGGTTCTGTCAGTGTGATCATGTGATGTATCTGACCCCAGGAATGTGTCAATAAAGTTTCCCCTTCCTGGGACAATGAATTCACGGTGTTCTTATTTCAATTTCCAGGAGTGTATATTTACTGTTTACTATTCCTACACGGTTCTAAAGATACTGAAGATCTTATCCACACTGACAACATTCTAATTATAATTTCAATCATTCTAAATTGAAGTTCCAAGCTTAATCAAAGTTTTCAGTTAATGTTGTAAATCACTGGCGGACTGAAACGACCAATCACAAGAGCACCCCAAGTGGGCAGACGCAAAACCACATAGCTCACTTGTTAGTCTAGAATAAACTCACAGGCAGATACCATGTTGTTACTACAAGTGACTATTTAATATTATCAAAGGTGAACTAAAATTTAAACCAGCCTCAGGAAACATTTGTGTATGATCTCGTACTGCCATCAAAATTGTGTGGATATAATTTTGTCAACTTTGATAAATGACAATTAGAATCCGTGAACTTTGATGCTGAAACTGATGATAGAATGACTCTCACAGGCAGATACCATGTTGTTACTACAAGTGACTATTTAATATTATAAAAGGTGAACTAAAATTTAAACCAGCCTCAGGAAACATTTGTGTATGATCTCGTACTGCCATCAAAATTGTGTGGATATAATTTTGTCAACTTTGATAAATGACAATTAGAATCCGTGAACTTTGATGCTGAAACTGATGATAGAATGACTCTCAAAAAGTTGCTGATTATAAAGACTGTTTTTCCCAATTATGAAATTGAGAGAATAAAATGAGGTGGCATTCCTTTATTTCGAGACTTTTACTGTAGTGACATTTAGATATTCCATTAACCACTGTTCAATGCATGCATGTTATTGTCTATGGCCAGCAGAGAAGAAAGCCCATGGGGACACTTGACCACTGTTATGGCTACTGTGGCTGAACTGCAAGCAACTGCGCCTGACAGGAGAAGCAAACTGGGTGGCAGGGTAAGGAGGAGGCTGGGGTGGGAAAGGGGAGGATAGGAAGGCAGGGGTGGAGCAGGGTGTAATGCTGCTCATGAGAACATGCAGGGATGTGTTGGGGACAGGGTAGGGCCTCTAGATGCAGTCAGGAGGTTTGAGGGGAAGGCGGGGGGGGGGGGGGGGGAGTGGAAAAGGAGGGAAGCACAGAAGGGGGGAGGGAGAGAAGCTATTGTGTGTGTTTGTGGAATAAAAGGCTGTGTTGTTCTGTAGTGCTGAAGTGGGAGCATGGAAGGGGACAGATAGTTGAAGGACAGTGTCTAGCGAAGGTTGATGGCCTGGGGAGGAGGGAGGAAATTTTAGGGGATTGTAGGATATACTGCAGGGAGAGTTCCGACCTGTACATTTCCAAAAAGATGGTATTGATAGGGAGGATCCAGATGGCACAGACTGTGAAGCAGCCACTGAAGTGAATCATGTTTTGGACAGCATATTCAGCAACTGGGTGGTCCAGCTGTCTCAGGGTGTATAAGTGGACAAGAAAAGAAAATTCCTGGATTTTTCCCAGATCTCCCGGTTAAAAACGTACTTTTTCCATTGTGAAAATACACTTCTTCCAAGGTGAAAATACACTTTTTACACGATAAGTGACAGTGTACTTTTCCTCGGAGCTGTAAAATTCTCAATCCTTTGAACTGCGTTTTGGAAAGACCTTTGATGCGCAGCAACATGTACGCTGCATCTTCATATTACAATAGGGTGCATATTTTCGTATTATGAAAGTATAAATTCGAATTCCACCAAACACAGCACATTAGTTTCTGAAGCATTGAAACAGAGTGTCCAATGCACTACATGAGCCAATCACAGCTCACGTCACATGATATTGACAGCCAATTACAGCAAATATTCAGAGCATGTAGTTAGGCAATAGCAACATGACTGTTAAGTAGCATGAACACACAAATAGGAAAAGTTAATGGTTTGAATTAATGTACGTAGCGTAGCTACAAGAAAAGCTAAGCTTCCAAATAAAACACTGGTGTTTTTAGCGTGTGTCACACTTTTAGATATGTCACACAAATGTGCCAGTAAAATTTTAAACAATGACATTAATGTCTTGTCTTCTGGGCTCAAAATTATTCTAAGTGGCTGGAACTGAAAGTGTTAAGTTTTAAATGAGAGTCAAACACTTAACAATTTAAGAAATGCATTGCACACTCTCACACGTAACACAGCTCATCTTACATAAAAGGAAATTTCCTTTGAAAATAATACTTTTTAAAGAACCATTTGCAATATTTTCCCATGACCCCATAGATATGGGATCGCTTCAGCAGCAGAGAGTGCCAGAAAACAGTCGTTACTGCACATGGGCAGCTACGATGATGTAGGAAGCTCACATGTTTATACACATATAACATTAAGACACCTTACATGACGTCATAAAAGAAATAGGACCTCAGAGGATACTACATGAGCATAGGAATTTCACAAACCATACTAAATTGCATAATTCGGCTTAAAGGACACATTCATATGTCCACATGCACAATGAAGTAAGCCCCAACCTGATATTAAGCTTTTCAGTGCGCTTTTTGGGACGCAAATTTTCTTGGAGTACCAGTACTTTATTGTCTCAAGTTTGGTTCTTTATTGTCGTAACGTCATACGTGCCAGAAGATGAAAATGTGAACTTGAAATTCAGTGAACAATAGTGTGGAATGAAACACTTCATTTCTTATAAATTGACTGCATCTCTGGAAAAGATTAATAAAAGACTCGTTTATTTAGCAAACCGACAAAAATAACTTCATTGTTGTGCAAGGCGATTAATGCGTGACTGCCAAAAATATGGAAACAAAATAAAATCAGAAAACTGAAACTAATAACATATTTTAGTCTTTCATAATTATGTGAATGTATTTTAATTCATTTGATAGCTCCCGCCAACAGAAATCTGTTTTGTTTTCATTTGACAAATAAAATGTAAATGAAGGGAAAACAGTAAAAATCACTAAACGTATACACGGGTCACTATCCGCCTCCCTCTTGCGCGAATCTGGCAGCTTGGGCAAGCCAGAAAAACTCTTCTGTGTAGCATGACTGCTTTTTGCTACTGCTGCAGCCACACTTCAAGTAGCCAGAAACAGGAGAAGGTACTGCTCATATGCGACTCAAACTGCGCATGTACATGAGCCTGCTGGCAACTGCTCAAAACGAACTTAATGGGAACAGTTGTGACATCACGCTCATCGGAAGCAGTTTGCTGTTATGAACTATTCCATAGTCTTTGTCTTCAAGCCTTTCACACATTTTGCTTTTGGCAGGTGCTTGTGTGTGCTCTGTGTTTTGTTGCTGTAAATGTCGCATTTCCTTTGCAACTTAAGTTTTATTTTGGTTTTATTCTCTCATTTACATTTTATTGCTGCAGTATTATTCTGCTGTAGTGGGATATAGTAAAATTCTTCATTGGACTATCAGTTATTACCAGTTAAAATTATAAAATTTTAACTGAAGACTAAAACAATGAAAAATTACTGGAATTCTAAAAAAATTCCAGGGTTTTTTCTGGTTTCCTCCTAGGTAAAAAAATTCCCAGGTTTTTCACGGATTTCCTGGTTGTCCCGGAGCGTATACACCCTGTGTCTCTTGGCCACAGTTTGTTGGTGGCCATTCATGCAGAAAGACAGCCTGTTGATTATCATGCCCAAGTAGAATTCAGCACAGCGGTTGCCGCTTAGTTTGTAGACAACATGATTGGTTTCACAGGCAGCCCTGCCTTTGATAGGACAAGTCTTGCATCTAGGTCTATTAAGGGATATGAGCTACGAGGCGAGGGGTTGGGAGCAGGGCTGGTGTAGGGATGGACAAGGATATTGCATACCTTCGGTGGGAGGTGAATACCACTGTGGGAGATGAGGGAAGAATAGTGAGTAGTATATTCCTGATTTCAGATATGAGCTACGAGGCGAGGGGTTGGGAGCAGGGCTGGTGTAGGGATGGACAAGGATATTGCATACCTTCGGTGGGAGGTGAATACCACTGTGGGAGATGAGGGAAGAATAGTGAGTAGTATATTCCTAATTTCAGGTAGTTGAAACCCTGGAGGAGAATGTAATTCAGTGCTCTAGTCCTGGATGGTACTGAGTCATGAGGGGAGTGCTCCTTTGTGGCCAGACAGTGGGTGTGTGGGAGGTGATAGGTGGCTGGAGAGACAAGGCACAGGAGATCTGTTTCCGTACAAAGACGGGAGGGTAATTACGGTCAATGAAGGCCTACGTGAGATCTTTGGTCTATTTTGAGGGGGACTACTTGTCATTACAGATGCAGTAGACTCAGGTGGCTAGTGTATATGGAAGGGAATTCTTAGTAAGGAATGGTAGCAGCTATCAAAATGGAGGTATGGTTAGTAGGTTTGATATGGACAGAGGTATTGATGTAGCCATATTTGAGGTGGACATCAGCATCAAGGAAGGTGGCTTGTTGGATTGAGAAAGATTAGGTGAAGTGAATGTGGGAGAAAGTATTGAGGTTCTGGAGGAATGTGGAAGATATCATCAACGAATATGAACCATGTGAGGAGTTTGGGATTCTGGGTAGTTAGGAAGTATTCCTATAGGTGGTCCATGAATAGGATGGCATAGGATGGTGCCATGCAGGTGCTTATTGCTGTACCACCGATCTGTTTGTAGATGAAGCCTTCAGAGATGAAGCAGCTGAGAGTGAGAATATAGTTAGTCACGGCTACCAGGAAGTACACATTAGGAGTGATTTAAAATGGAATGATCATATAAAGTTGATCGTCGGTAAAGCAGATGCCAGACTGAGATTCATTGGAAGAATCCTAAGGAAATGCAATCCAAAAACAAAGGAAGTAGGTTACAGTACGCTTGTTCGCCCACTGCTTGAATACTGCTCAGCAGTGTGGGATCCGTACCAGATAGGGTTGATAGAAGAGATAGAGAAGATCCAACGGAGAGCAGCGCGCTTCGTTACAGGATCATTTAGTAATTGCGAAAGCGTTACGGAGATGATAGATAAACTCCAGTGGAAGACTCTGCAGGAGAGACGCTCAGTAGCTCGGTACGGGCTTTTGTTAAAGTTTCGAGAACATACCTTCACCGAAGAGTCAAGCAGTATATTGCTCCCTCCTACGCATATCTCGCGAAGAGACCATGAGGACAAAATCAGAGAGATTAGAGCCCACACAGAAGCATACCGACAATCCTTCTTTCCACGAACAATACGAGACTGGAATAGAAGGGAGAACCGATAGAGGTACTCAGGGTACCCTCCGCCACACACCGTCAGATGGCTTGCAGAGTATGGATGTAGATGTAGAAGGAGGTTGTAGGTATGCAATCAGCCAGGCATTGGGAAAGGTAGTGTCCAATAGCAACAAGGCTATGGGCATTAGGGACGTTAGTGTAAAGGGAGGTGGCATCAATAGTGGTAAGCTGGTCCTGTGTGGCAAAGGAATAGGAACTGTGGAGAGTCGGTGGAGGAAATGCTCAGTGTCTTTGCACTAGAAGGATAGGTTACAGGTAACCACAAGAGCAGAGATTCTCTCGTCCTGGATGGTTGGGTGTATAGACTTTAGGAAGCATTTACACTCCTGGAAATGGAAAAAAGAACACATTGACACCGGTGTGTCAGACCCACCATACTTGCTCCGGACACTGCGAGAGGGCTGTACAAGCAACGATCACACGCACGGCACAGTGGACACACCAGGAACCGCGGTGTTGGCCGTCGAATGGCGCTAGCTGCGCAGCATTTGTGCACCACCGCCGTCAGTGTCAGCCAGTTTGCCGTGGCATACGGAGCTCCATCGCAGTCTTTAACACTGGTAGCATGCCGCGACAGCGTGGACGTGAACCGTATGTGCAGTTGACGGACTTTGAGCGAGGGCGTATAGTGGGCATGCGGGAGGCCGGGTGGACGTACCGCCGAATTGCTCAACACGTGGGGCGTGAGGTCTCCACAGTACATCGATGTTGTCGCCAGTGGTCGGCGGAAGGTGCACGTGCCCGTCGACCTGGGACCGGACCGCAGCGACGCACGGATGCACGCCAAGACCGTAGGATCCTACGCAGTGCCGTAGGGGACCGCACCGCCACTTCCCAGCAAATTAGGGACACTGTTGCTCCTGGGGTATCGGCGAGGACCATTCGCAACCGTCTCCATGAAGCTGGGCTACGGTCCCGCACACCGTTAGGCCGTCTTCCGCTCACGCCCCAACATCGTGCAGCCCGCCTCCAGTGGTGTCGCGACAGGCGTGAATGGAGGGACGAATGGAGACGTGTCGTCTTCAGCGATGAGAGTCGCTTCTGCCTTGGTGCCAATGATGGTCGTATGCGTGTTTGGCGCCGTGCAGGTGAGCGCCACAATCAGGACTGCATACGACCGAGGCACACAGGGCCAACACCCGGCATCATGGTGTGGGGAGTGATCTCCTACACTAGCCGTACACCACTGGTGATCGTCGAGGGGACACTGAATAGTGCACGGTACATCCAAACCGTCATCGAACCCATCGTTCTACCATTCCTAGACCGGCAAGGGAACTTGCTGTTCCAACAGGACAATGCACGTCCGCATGTATCCCGTGCCACCCAACGTGCTCTAGAAGGTGTAAGTCAACTACCCTGGCCAGCAAGATCTCCGGATCTGTCCCCCATTGAGCATGTTTGGGACTGGATGAAGCGTCGTCTCACGCGGTCTGCACGTCCACCACGAACGCTGGTCCAACTGAGGCGCCAGGTGGAAATGGCATGGCAAGCCGTTCCACAGGACTACATCCAGCATCTCTACGATCGTCTCCATGGGAGAATAGCAGCCTGCATTGCTGAGAAAGGTGGATATACACTGTACTAGTGCCGACATTGTGCATGCTCTGTTGCCTGTGTCTATGTGCCTGTGGTTCTGTCAGTGTGATCATGTGATGTATCTGACCCCAGGAATGTGTCAATAAAGTTTCCCCTTCCTGGGACAATGAATTCACGGTGTTCTTATTTCAATTTCCAGGAGTGTATAAGGCAGGAGTGTGGGGAGTGGTAGGGTGAGGAAAGAGAGACATGCAGGGGAGACATTCTGTCATGGCTCTAAGGAGCTGCAGATAGCCTGGATATCCTGCTGTATTTCTTGAACAGAGCTACTGTGGCAGGGTTTGCAGATGGGTGATCTGAGAGTTGGTAGAGTTCTTCTGCCAGGTAATCATTGCAGATCAAAACCAAAGTGGTGGAGCCATTGTCAGCAGGTAGGATGATAAGGTCAGGAAGAGTTTTTAGGTGGAGGATTGTGGTTCTTTCTGCAGATGTGTGGTTAGCTTCTATCTTGAGCAAATTTGGGAATTACAATGACTCAAGGTTTGAAGTTAAGAAATTCTGGAATGCTAAAGGCGTTTATTTGGGGGGGCAGTGGGAGGGCAGTTGGATAGCAGAGTGAGCTCAGTCAAGCAGGGTACAACATTGGGTTTAGGTTGAGCCAGACTCGTAGCGTTTCTGGCAAAAAGTGTTTCCTCTGTATGGACCGGGAGAATGTCTACATGCTATTCCCCGTAGCCTACCCTCCTACATCAATGACGTCAACCATTTCCTCCACCAACTTTCCACAGTTCCTGTTCTTTTACCACAAGGCACTCTGCTCATCACTAATGATATCACCTCTCTCTACAATAACATTCATAATGCCCATAGCCTTGCTGCTATTGAACACTACCTTTCCCAACACCTGAATGATTCCAAACCCGCAACCTCATTCCTGATCACCATCACCAACTATATCCTCACCCACAATTGCTTCACATTTGAAGGTATCATCTACAATTCAGGATACAGCAAAGGGCATCCACATGACACCATCCTATATCAGCCTACTCATGGGCCACCTAGAGAAATATTTCCTAACCATGCAGAATCCAAAATCCCACACATTGTTCAGATTCCCTGATGATTTCTTCGTGATCTGGACCAAGGATGAGGACACCCTGTCCACACTCTTCCAGAACCTCAACACTTCCTCCCTCATTTGCTTTACCCAGTCCTCCTCAACCCAACACGCCACCTTCCTTGATGCTGATGTCCACCTCAAAGATGGCTAAATCAGTACCTCTGTCCATTACCCCCACTTAAGCAGCTGGCACACACTCCATAAGAAGAGACCCTTCCATACACCCTAACCACCCATGGCAATCGCATCCATCCTCCTCCAAAAATACCAAGGGTCCCAATGAGGCCTTTACAGTCCGAAATTACCCTCTCAACTTTGTACAGGAACAGATCTCCCAAGTCTTGTCCCTACAGTCCCCTACCACCTTCCACATTCCCACCATCTGGCCACAAACGAGCACTCCTCTTAGGACGCAGTACCACCCAGGACTAGAGCAACGGAATCACATTCTCTGCCAGGCTTTCAACTTTTCGACTACCTCTCATTATGCTCTGAAATGAGGAATATCCTACCCACTACCCTTCCCACATCTCTCACAGTGGTATTCCACCTCCACTGAACCTACGTAATACCACTGTCCATACCCACTCCACCCCAACTCCCAGCCCCTTGCCTTGCCTGTAACAGACCTAGATGCAAGACCTGCCCCATACATCATCCCACCGCCACCTACTACAGTCTGATCACAAGCGTCATCAACCCCATCAAAGACAGGGCCACCTGTGAAACCTGTTGTGTGATCTACAAACTGAGCTGCATTCTACCTGGGCATGATAACCAACAAGCTGTCGGTCCACATGAAAGGCCACCAACAAACTGTGGCCAAGAGACAGCTGGACCAACCAGTTGCTGAACATGCTGCCCAAAACAATGTGCTTGATTTCAATGACTAGTTCACAGCCTTTGCCATCTAGATCTTCCCTACAAACACCAGCTTTCCTGAATTATGCAGGTCGGAACTTTCCCTGCAATACATCTTGCTTGCATTCCCGAAACCCTCCCCCCCCCCCCCCCCCCTGGCCTCAGACTCTGCTAGTCAGTGTCCTTTGCCCATCTGTCCCCTTCTCTGCTCCCACTCCAGTACTATGCAGCCTTCTACTCCATCAACGCATCCACTAGTCTCTCACTTTTTCCCTGCTCCTCTAGTTATCCTTGTCCACCCCCCCCCCCCCAAAAAAAAACCTCCCGACTGCTTCAGCAGTCCTACATTGTTCCCCACCATGTCCCTGCATTCTCTCACAAGCATCAGTACATGCTCCCCCACCTCTACCATGCTATCCCTCCCCCTCCCCCTCCCCAAAGCCAGCCTCCTCCTTACCCCCATCACCCAGACGGCTTCTTTCATCAGGCGTAGTTGCTCGCAATCCAGTCATGAGTGTATGGGTTATGCTCGTCTGTGTGTGTGTGTGTGTGTGTGTGTGTGTGTTAGAAGAAGGCCTTCTGCCAAAAGCTCACATGTATAGCAGTCTTTTGTTTGTGCCTGTCTGAGACTCAACATGTTCTTTATGTGGTGAGTAGCAATCTATCATTTTCTTAATATTGTCATTATTTTATCATGGACTTTACTTTGTTTGATTATATTTCTGTTGTGTTTGATATTGTTTTGTGATAATTTTAATAACTAATCAGTCTTGTGAAAAATATTACTAATTCTTTCTTTTCTGGCTTTTATGTTATGAACAAGTATCTTTATTTTTTCACTGCTGGCTTCTTTATTCAGTTTGTTTTTGCCAAATGCTGAAGGAACTTTGTGTTCCTAATCTCTGACGTTCTTCTCATACAATTTCATGAGATGGCTGGTTCACCACAATCTACTTCTGGAAATCAATTCCTTTCACTACAAGAGCATGGCATGTAATATACTTTATTCAGTATTTAATGAAGGTTTCTATAACTGGATTTCTTTTGCTATCTTTGTGCAATGCGAAAGATTATTTCTGTATCTCATGAAATGAACATGAATCCTGATCCATTGTAAATAACAATAGGACAAAATAAAACTTGTATTGTTACTTTATGTGGTCAGATAATTGTAATTTGGAATCTGGCCACAACTTGTAGGCACAGGAATAAATTTGTGTAACATCACTTTCAATCTGTACCTATCGTCCTACATTTATTATCAATTCAAATTTCTGCGTCTACTGTAATCAGTGTAAAAGAATTTTAGAATGATTGACCTCAATATGTTTGAAAGTAAATAAAGTCTTTTACATGCTGCTAATGAACATAATGCTGAACCATAACATACATGTACTCATCTCACCATGTGATTACTTGTCGTTGTTGTTGTTGTGGTCTTTGTTCCTGAGACTGGTTTGATGCAGCTCTCCATGCTACCTTAGCCTGTGCAAGCTTCTTCATCTCCCAGTACTTACTACAACCTATATCCTTCTGAATCTGCTTAGTGTATTCATCTCTTGGTCTCCCTCTATGATTTTTACCTTCCACGCTGCCCTCCAATACTAAATTGGTGATCCCTTGATGCCTCGGAATATGTCATACCAACTGATCCCTTGTTCTAGTCAAGTTGTGCCACATATTTCTCTTCTCCCCACTTCTATTCAATACCTCCTCATTAGTTATGTGATCTACCCATCTAATCTTCAGCATTCTTCTGTAGCACCACATTTCGAAAGCTTCTTCTTGTCCAAACTATTTATCGTCCATGTTTCACTTCCATACATGGCTACACTCCATACAAATACTTTCAGAAACGACTTCCTGACACTTAAATCTATACTCAATGTTAACAAATTTCTCTTCTTCAGAAAAGCTTTCCTTGCCATTGCCAATCTACATTTTATATCCTTTCTACTTCGACCATCATCAGTTATTTTGCTCCCCAAATAACAAAACTCCTTTACTACTGTAAGTGTCTCATTTCCTAATCTAATTTCCTCAGCATCACCTGATTTAATTCGACTACATTCCATTATCCTCGTTTTGCTTTTGTCGATGTTCATCTTATATCCTCCTTTCAAGACACTTTCCATTACTCATATCTCCCCTTTTCACTATTTATCAACAATATTATGAATATAATATTTTCATAATATTTTAACATTCCATCCTGAATTTTCCATTGTTTGACTTTTCAACACTTGGTTACTCTGGCGTCCCTACAGGGGCTTCACCCAAGAACAGAAATGTGAAGACTACCTGCTCACTTTGGAACAAGCAAACCTTTCCTATTAATGTGTTAAAAGTGAACTTTCCTGTTACAACACTAGTGACATTTCTCTCTTGCTACACAAAGGACAATGGGCATAAAAGCCAATGTCAGTGTCTTCTTTTTTTCTACTTTTTCTATGGAATCAATGAAATTAGTTAATAATTTCAGCAATTATATATCTGCAGAGGAAGATGCTTTGAAGTAAATAAAATACATTTGATTATTGTCAATGACAATGAAGAGAGATCCCTTATTAATGATTGAAATAACAGATTGACATTCATATGGTATAAAAACTGAGCAAAGAAAATTACCTCTTCTGTGTCAGAACCAGCAACTTCCTCATAATTGATTTTCTTTCCTCGAGTTCTTCGCGACAGAACTTCATCTTCATCAAGACCTCCAAACTTAATCTGCAAGTGTAAGTGTTTGCATTAGCTACTATAATTCAAGAATGACATATGGTACCTTGAATTCAAGGTACATTGCAGATTACAGAACAAATATTTTCCAATAACTGGCTACAAAATGATAAAAGGCAGAAAAGCTTAAGTTCTGTCAACCAAACCATTTATGCAACTTCTAAATGTAAGTCTTCCGGAATTACAAGCAGTTTTTTCAAGAGTTAATTTGGGAATCAACGGTGGTTTTAAAAATTACTGAATTAATTGTACTGATAAGGATTTCAACATATATAAATGAATTCTCAGAGTAAGTAGATCTCTCACACAGTTGTCTAAATGAAGATAACATTTCCAAATGATTGTATGTACATTTCAGAAATTTTCCACTTGTTGCGAGAAACAACAGCTAACTTGCCACAAGTATACAGGCACGACAATATGCATAAACATGAAACAATTATGACAGTACTTAATTACAATTATAAATCACTAGAATGTGCCACATTCGTTGATTATCTAGGGGTTATGTTATGAAGGTACACAATGTGAAATGAACATAAGGAAAATTCAAGAAAAGTATTGTGCATCTGCAAAGCACAATAAAAGTAAGACTACTATGTTGTACTTTCTTGAGCACTGTTTGAACATTATAGTCTAATTTAAACTAGTGCTCACTTGACAGGTAGCATGCTGCACAGCTCCCACCACCAATACACTGCTGGGAGCCTGGCACTGTCGGCTTCCACTAAGTTGCCACTTCCACTGCGCTGCCCTACCTAAAGCATTGTGGCAGCCAGTCCTCAGCGAGCCGTTGTATTGAGAGATCTGGATGACTTTCAGCTTCACATGCCTTACAATGTGTGATGAAAGTAATCAAAAGAAAGGCAGACAGAGGCTGCACGCTCCTAGGAAACTTTCAAAAAGTGTCGGACATGGCATGATTATACGCAATAAGTGGCATGGATTCATGTGTTCCACGAGGGAGTATTTTGAGAGAGAGAGAGAGAGAGAGAGAGAGAGAGAGAGAGAGAGAGAGAGAGAGAGGGATGCAGGAGCATCTCTACTTCCTTTGGATAAAGTGGTGGAGCAAACTGCAGCTGCTCTGCAAATAAGTGAATGATCAGTGATAAGAATCTGGAGATAAATTTGCAACAGAAAAATCAGGTGAGTCATCTAAATTGGAGGCAACTGGGAAGAGGAGGCGCCTCTAGAATAGGGTCATAAATCTTGACTCTTTTTCAGGAAGAAGCTATTCGTCATCAGATATATGCAAATCATTCAAGGAAGGAGTACGTAACACTCAAGAAGCTATATGCTAAACTTGTAGCAGTGGATCTATTTCAGGGTAGTAAATCATCCGTGTTACCAGTTGTGAAAAAGCTAGGATTCTGCTATAAATCCGTTTCTGGATGCAAGTTATTAATGGAATGCCATGATGCTGCTTTCTTAGAGGATTAGTGGGGACAAAGTTTGAAAGGAAGCTGCACAGGTGATACCATCAGTGGTAGTATAGCAGCACGTATCGAGAGAGGAAAAAGAATAACTGTAGCACATGCCAGAAATTCAAAAGGATTCATTTCTAATCATCTGCTGTTATTCCCTTCAAACGAGATCTTCGACTGTCACAAAGAGACGAACCACACTAATTCTGTGAAATGGTTTGAAGACACTGTGTTTCAAAACTTAATGAAAACTCTATAATTGTCACGGACAATGCCCCATATCATTCAGTTATACAAGACAAGGTGCCCAAAAGGCATCGAAGGAAAATGACATTGTTTGCTGGTTAGAGAAATGTATGACATGGTATAACAGCAAATTGACAAGGGCAGAATTATTAGAACATGTGTCGCAATGCAGGCCAAAGAAACTAGTTTACATTGTGGATAAAATAGAAATAAATAAAATTTTACAGGCTTAAAATGCTCAGATCCTCTCCCAACCATTGCCGATTTAATGCGACAGAACTGATTTGGGCTCAGGTTAAGCATCATATGAGTGCACAAAAATAAAAATATTTTTTTTTAAATAAAATTTTAAAAAAATTATTACACTGACCATAGTGGAACAGCTTCTGCAGGAGGTACTTGAGAAAGTGACACCAGAAGACTGTAAAAGATAGTGGGTCATGTGAAAGGAGTTATACAGAATGCAGGGAACAATGAAGGTGTGTTGCAACAGTGCATCGAAGACTTGATAATACTTGTCACTAAGAGCAGCAACACCGGTAGTTCCACTGACATTGACTCTGAATTAAGTGGTGTCTTCCCATTGTCTTATTACTATGTAGTGTATAGTGAACTTTAATGAATGTCTTACTTCCATTAAATCTTACATCTGTGACTTTATTTTGATGAATTTCTCTTTTTTGTTGTGAGACTAACGACTACTGTTCAGCCACCTCCCATCATCTCCTTATGCAAGTTATACTGCAGTTTAAATACATTTCATTTTGTGTAGACACAGAGACGTTCATTTCACATGTGTACTAGTTTTTGAGACATGCAATGATATGGATATGAAAATGTCTCCTGTTTCAATAACCAACATAACACCTGCCCTAATTAAAATCAAAAAAAGATTTCCGACAGGCTTAGAGATACCACAGAGAGCAGTGCTATATGAAAATTACAGAATTTTTAAATTATTTTTGTAGGAAATATAGACTTTACACTTCATACTTGATATGAGTTTAAGACGACACAGCTACATTAAAAACACCATTTCTGTATATATATAAAACACAGATGATGTGACTTACCGAACGAAAGTGCTGGCAGGTCAATAGACACACAAACAAACACACAAGCTTGTGTCTGTGTATGTGCGGATGGATATGTGTGTGTGTGCGAGTGTATACCTGTCCTTTTTCCCCCCTAAGGTAAGTCTTTCCGCTCCCGGGATTGGAATGACTCCTTACCCTCTCCCTTAAAACCCACATCCTTTTGTCTTTCCCTCTCCTTCCCTCTTTCCTGATGAGGCAACAGTTTGTTGCGAAAGCTTGAATTTCGTGTGTTTCTTTGTGTGTCTACTGACCTGTCAGCGCTTTCGTTCGGTAAGTCACATCATCTGATCATCTGTGTTTTTAGATATATTTTAACCACGTGGAATGTTTTCTGCTTGTGTCTGTATATGTGTGGATGGATATGTGTGTGTGTGCGCGAGTGTATACCCGTCCTTCAGACATTTGTAAAGGCAAAGAGTTTTGAAATATTCATATATCCCCCATGAGCCATGGACCTTGCCGTTGGTGGGGAGGCTTGCGTGCCTCAGCGATACAGATGGCCGTACCGTAGGTGCAACCACAACGGAGGGGTATCTGTTGAGAGGCCAGACAAACATGTGGTTCCTGAAGAGGGGCAGCAGCCTTTTCAGTAGTTGCAGGGGCAACAGTCTGGATGATTGACTGATCTGGCCTTGTAACATTAACCAAAACGGTCTTGCTGTGCTGGTACTGCGAACGGCTGAAAGCAAGGGGAAACTACAGCCGTAATTTTTCCCGAGGACATGCAGCTTTACTGTATGATTAAATGATGATGGCGTCCTCTTGGGTAAAATATTCCGGAGGTAAAATAGTCCCCCCATTCGGATCTCCGGGTGGGGACTACTCAAGAGGACGTCGTTATCAGGAGAAAGAAAACTGGCATTCTACGGATCGGAGCGTGGAATGTCAGATCCCTTAATCGGGCAGGTAGGTTAGAAAATTTAAAAAGGGAAATGGATAGGTTAAAGTTAGATATAGTGGGAATTAGTGAAGTTCAGTGGCAGGAGGAACAAGACTTTTGGTCAGGTGATTACAGGGTTACAAATACAAAATCAAATAGGGGTAATGCAGGAGTAGGTTTAATAATGAATAAAAAATAGGAGTGCGGGTTAGCTACTACAAACAGCATAGTGAACGCATTATTGTGGCCAAGATAGACACAAATCCCATGCCTACTACAGTAGTACAAGTTTATACGCCAACTAGCTCTGCAGATGATGAAGAAATTGATGAAATGTATGACGAGACAAAAGAAATTATTCAGGTACTGAAGGGAGATGAAAATTTAATAGTCATGGGTGACTGAAATTCGTCAGTAGGAAAAGGGAGAGAAGGAAACATAGTAGGTGAATATGGATTGGGGGGAAGAAATGAAAGAGGAAGCCACCTGGTGGAATTTTGCACAGAGCACAACTTAATCATAGCTAACACTTGGTTCAAGAATCAAAAAAGAAGGTTGTATACCTGGAAGAATCCTGGAGATACTAAAAGGTATCATATAGATGATATAATGATAAGACAGAGATTTAGGAACCAGGTTTTAAATTGTAAGACATTTCCAGGGGCAGATGTGGATTCTGACCACAATCTATTGGTTATGAACTGCAGATTGAAACTGAAGAAACTGTAAAAAGGTGGCAATTTAAGGAGATGGGACCTGGATAAACTGAAAGAACCAGAGGTTGTACAGAGTGTCAGGGAGAGCATAAGGGAACAATTGACAGGAATGGGGGAAAGAAATACAGTAGAAGAAGAATGGGTAGCTCTGAGGGATGAAGTAGTGAAGGCAGCAGAGGATCAAGTAGGTAAAAAGTCGAGGGCTAATAGAAATCCTTGGGTAACAGAAGAAATATTGAATTTAATTGATGAAAGGAGAAAATATAAAAATGCAGTAAATGAAGCAGGCAAAAAGGAATAAAAATGTCTCAAAAATGAGATCGACAGGAAGTGCAAAATAGCTAAGCAGGGATGGCTAGAGGACAAATGTAAGGATGTAGAGGCTTGTCTCACTAGGGGTAAGATAGATACTGCCTACAGGAAAATTAAAGAGACCGTTGCAGAGAAGAGAACCACTTGTATGAATATCAAGAGCTCAGATTATGGAAATGGAAGAGGATGTAGATGAACATGAAATGGGAGATAAGATACTGCGTGAAGAGTTTGACAGAGCACTGAAAGAACTGAGTCGAAACAAGGCCCCGGGAGTAGACAACATTCCATTAGAACTACTGATGGCCTTGGGAGAGCCAGTCCTGACAAAACTCTACCATCTGGTGAGCAAGATGTATGAGACAGGCGAAATACCCACAGACTTCAAGAAGAATATAATAATTCCAATCCCAAAGAAAGCAGGTGCTGACAGATGTGAAAATTACCGAACTATCAGTTTAATAAGTCACAGCTGCAAAATACTAACGCGAATTCTTTACAGATGAATGGGAAAAACTGGTAGAAGCGGACCTCGGGGAAGATCAGTTTGGATTCCGTAGAAATGTTGGAACACGTGAGGCAATACTAACCTTACGACTTATCTTAGAAGAAAGATTAAGAAAAGACAAACCTACGTTTCTAGCATTTGTAGACTTAGAGAAAGCTTTTGACAATGGTAACTGGAATACTCTCTTTCAAATTCTGAAGGTGGCAGGGGTAAAATACAGGGAGCGAAAGGCTATTTACAATTCGTACAAAAACCAGATGGCAGTTATAAGAGTCGAGGGGCATGAAAGGGAAGCAGTGGTTGGGAAAGGAGTGAGACAGGGTTGTAGCCTCTCCCCGATGTTATTCAATCTGTATATTGAGCAAGCAGTAAAGGAAACAAAAGAAAAATTCGGAGTAGGTATTAAAATTCATGGAGAAGAAGTAAAAACTTTGAGGTTCGCCGATGAAATTGTAATTCTGTCAGAGACAGCAAAGGACTTGGAAGAGCAGTTGAACGGAATGGACAGTGTCTTGAAAGGAGGATATAAGATGAACATCAACAAAAGCAAAACGAGGATAATGGAATGTAGTCAAATTAAATTGGGTGATGCTGAGGGGATTAGATTAGGAGATGAGACACTTGAAGTAGTAAGGAGTTTTGCTATTTGGGGAGCAAAATAACTGATGATGGTCGAAGTAGAGAGGATATAAAATGTAGACTGGCAATGGCAAGGAAATCGTTTCTGAAGAAGAGAAATTTGTTAACATCGAGTATAGATTTAAGTGTCAGGAAGTCGTTTCTGAAAGTATTTGTATGGAGTGTAGCCATGTATGGAAGTGAAACATGGATGATAACCAGTTTGGACAAGAAGAGAATAGAAGCTTTCGAAATGTGGTGCTACAGAAGAATCCTGTAGATAAGGTGGGTAGATCACGTAACTAATGTGGAGGTATTGAATAGGATTGGGGAGAAGAGAAGTTTGTGGCACAACTTGACTGGAAGAACTGATCGGTTGGTAGGACATGTTCTGAGGCATCAAGGGATCACAAATTTAGCATTGGAGGGCAGCGTGGAGGGTAAAAATCGTAGAGGGAGACCAAGAGATCAATACACTAAGCAGATTCAGAAGGATGTAGGTTGCAGTAGGTACTGGGAGATGAAGAAGCTTGCACAGGATAGAGTAGCATGGAGAGCTGCATCAAACCAGTCTCAGGACTGAAGACAACAAAGGTGATGTGACTTACCGAACGAAAGCGCTGGCAGGTCGATAGACACACAAACAAACACAAACACACACACAAAATTCAAGCTTTCGCAACAAACTGTTGCCTCATCAGGAAAGAGGGGAAGGAGAGGGAAAGACGAAAGGATGTGGGTTTTAAGGGAGAGGGTAAGGAGTCATTCCAATCCCGGGAGCGGAAAGACTTACCTTAGGGGGAAAAAAGGACGGGTATACACTCGCACACATGCACATATCCATCCACACATATACAGACACAAGCAGACATATTTAAAGACAAAGAGTTTGGGCAGAGATGTTATTCGAGGCGGAAGTGAAGAGGCAAAGATGATGTTGAATGACAGGTGAGGTGTGAGTGGCGGCAACTTGAAATTAGCGGAGATTGAGGCCTGGTGGGTAACGGGAAGAGAGGATATATTGAAGAGCAAGTTCCCATCTCCGGAGTTCGGATAGGTTGGTGTTGGTGGGAAGTATCCAGATAACCCGGACGGTGTAACACTGTGCCAAGATGTGCTGGCCGTGCACCAAGGGATGTTTAGCCACAGGGTGATCCTCATTACCAACAAACACTGTCTGCCTGTGTCCATTCATGCGAATGGACAGTTTGTTGCTGGTCATTCCCACATAGAATGCATCACAGTGTAGGCAGGTCAGCTGGTAAATCACGTGGGTGCTTTCACATGTGGCTCTGCCTTTGATCGTGTACACCTTCCGGGTTACAGGACTGGAGTAGGTGGTGGTGGGAGGGTGCATGGGACAGGTTTTACACCGGGGGCGGTTACAAGGATAGGAGCCAGAAAGTAGGGAAGGTGGTTTGGGGATTTCATAGGGATGAACTAAGAGGTTACGAAGGTTAGGTGGATGGCGGAAAGACACTCTTGGTGGAGTGGGGAGGATTTCATGAAGGATGGATCTCATTTCAGGGCAGGATTTGAGGAAGTCGTATCCCTGCTGGAGAGCCACATTCAGAGTCTGGTCCAGTCCCGGAAAGTATCCTGTCACAAGTGGGGCACTTTTGTGGTTCTTCTGTGGGGGATTCTGGGTTCGAGGGGATGACGAAGTGGCTCTGGTTAATTGCTTCTGTACCAGGTCGGGAGGGTAGTTGCGAGATGCGAAAGCTGTTGTCAGGTTGTTGGTGTAATGGTTCAGGGATTCCGGACTGGAGCAGATTCGTTTGCCACGAAGACCTAGGCTGTAGGGAAGGGACCGTTTGATGTGGAATGGGTGGCAGCTGTCATAATGGAGGTACTGTTGCTTGTTGGTGGGTTTGATGTGGACGGACGTGTGAAGCTGGCCATTGGACAGGTGGAGGTCAACGTCAAGGAAAGTGGCATGGGATTTTGAGTAGGACCAGGTGAATCTGATGGAACCAAAGGAATTGAGGTTGGAGAGGAAATTCTGAAGTTCTTCTTCACTGTGAGTCCAGATCATGAAGATGTCATCAATAAATCTGTACCAAACTTTGGGTTGGCAGGCCTGGGTAACCAAGAAGGCTTCCTCTAAGCGACCCATGAATAGGTTGGCGTACGAGGGGGCCATCCTGGTACCCATGGCTGTTCCCTTTAATTGTTGGTATGTCTGGCCTTCAAAAGTGAAGAAGTTGTGGGTCAAGATGAAGGTGATGAGGAAAGAGGTTTTAGGTAGGGTGGCAGGTGATCGGCGTGAAAGGAAGTGCTCCATCGCAGCGAGGCCCTGGACGTGCGGAATATTTGTGTATAAGGAAGTGGCATCAATGGTTACAAGGATGGTTTCCGGGGTTAACAGATTGGGTAAGGATTCCAGGCGTTCGAGAAAGTGGTTGGTGTCTTTGATGAAGGATGGGAGACTGCATGTAATGGGTTGAAGGTGTTGATCTACGTAGGCAGAGATACGTTCTGTGGGGGCTTGGTAACCAGCTACAATGGGACGGCCGGGATGATTGGGTTTGTGGATTTTAGGAAGGTAGAAGGTAGGGGTGCGGGGTGTCGGTGGGGTCAGGAGGTTGATGGAGTCAGGTGAAAGGTTTTGCAGGGGGCCTAAGGTTCTGAGGATTCCTTGAAGCTCCGCCTGGACATCGGGAATGGGGTTACCTTGGCAAACTTTGTATGTGGTGTTGTCTGAAAGCTGACGCAGTCCCTCAGCCACATACTCCCGACGATCAAGTAACACGGTTGTGGAACCCTTGTCCGTCGGAAGAATGACGATGGATCGGTCAGCCTTCAGATCACGGATAGCCTGGGCTTCAGCAGTGGTGATGTTGGGAGTAGGATTAAGGTTTTTTAAGAAGGATTGAGAGGCAAGGCTGGAAGTCAGAAATTCCTGGAAAGTTTGGAGAGGGTGATTTTGAGGAAGAGGAGGTGGGTCCCGCTGTGATGGAGGATGGAACTGTTCCAGGCAGGGTTCAATTTGGATAGTGTCTTGGGGAGTTGGATCATTAGGAGTAGGATTAGGATCATTTTTCTTCGTGGCAAAGTGGTATTTCCAGCAGAGAGTACGGGTGTAGGACAGTAAATCTTTGACAAGGGCTGTTTGGTTGAATCTGGGAGTGGGGCTGAAGGTGAGGCCTTTGGATAGGACAGAGGTTTCGGATTGGGAGAGAGGTTTGGAGGAAAGGTTAACTACTGAATTAGGGTGTTGTGGTTCCAGATTGCGTTGATTGGAATTTTGAGGTTTTTGGGGGGAGTGGAGCTGGAAGTGGGAGATTGAGTAGATGGGAGAGACTGGGTCTGTGTGCAGTGAGAGGAGGTTGAGGTTTGCTGGAAAGGTTGTGAAGGGTGTACTTTCCTTGACGTTGACCTCCACCTGTCCAATGGCCAGCTTCACACATCCGTCCACATCAAACCCACCAACAAGCAACAGTACCTCCATTATGACAGCTGCCACCCATTCCACATCAAACGGTCCCTTCCCTACAGCCTAGGTCTTCGTAGCAAATGAATCTGCTCCAGTCCGGAATCCCTGAACCATTACACCAACAACCTGACAACAGCTTTCGCATCCAGCAACTACCCTCCCGACCTGGTACAGAAGCAAATAACCAGAGCCACTTCCTCATCTCCACAAACCCAGAACCTCCCACAGAAGAACCCCAAAAGTGCCCCACTTGTGACAGGATACTTTCCAGGACTGGATCAGACTCTCAATGTGGCTCTCCACCAGGGATACGACTTCCTCAAATCCTGACCTGAAATGAGATCCATCTTTCATGAAACCCTCCCCACTCCACCAAGAGTGTCTTTCCGCCGTCCACCTAACCTGCGTAACCTCTTAGTTCATCCCTATGAAATCCCCAAACCACCTTCCCTACCCTCTGGCTCCTACCCTTGTAACTGCCCCCGATGTAAAACCTGTCCCATGCACACTCCCACCACCACCTACTCCAGTCCTGTAACCCGGAAGGTGTACATGATCAAAGGCAGAGCCCCGTGTGAAAGCACCCACGTGATTTACCAACTGACCTGCCTACACTGTGAAGCTTTCTATGTGGGAATGACCAGCAACAAACTGTCCATTCGCATGAATGGACACAGGCAGACAGTGTTTGTTGGTAATGAGGATCACCCTGTGGCTAAACATGCCTTGGTGCACGGCCAGCACATCTTGGCACAGTGTTACACCATCCGGGTTATCTGGATACTTCCCACTAACACCAACCTGTCAGAACTCTGGAGATGGGAACTTGCCCTTCAGTATATCCTCTCTTCTCGTTATCCGCCAGGCCTCAATCTCCGCTAATTTCAATTTGCCGCCGCTCATACCTCACCTGTCTTTCAACAACATCTTTGCCTCTTTACTTCCGCCTGACTGACATCTCTGCCCAAACTCTTGGCCTTTACAAATGTCTGCTTGTGTCTGTGTATGTGCGGATGGATATGTGTGTGTGTGTGTGTGTGTGTGTGTGTGTGCGCGCGCACGCGCGCGCGAGAGTGTATACCTGTCCTTTTTTCCTTTTTTCCCCTAAGGTAAGTCTTTCCGCTCCTGGGATTGGAATGACTCCTTACCCTCTCCCTTAAAACCCACATCCTTTCGTCTTTCCCTCTCCTTCCTTCTTTCCTGATGAGGCAACAGTTTGTTGTGAAAGCTTGAATTTTGTGTGTATGTTTGTGTGTCTATCGACCTGCCAGCACTTTCGTTCGGTAAGTCACAAGATTATATATATATAATAGAGGGAAACATTCCACGTGGGAAAAATAAAGATGATGTGACTTACCGAACGAAAACGCTGGCAGGTCGATAGACACACAAACAAACACAAACACACACACAAAATTCAAGCTTTCGCAACAAACTGTTGCCTCATCAGGAAAGAGGGAAGGAGAGGGAAAGACGAAAGGATGTGGGTTTTAAGGGAGAGGGTAAGGAGTCATTCCAATCCCGGGAGCGGAAAGACTTACCTTAGGGGGAAAAAAGGACGGGTATACACTCGCACACACGCACATATCCATCCACACATATACAGACACAAGCAGACATATTTAAAGACAAAGAGTTTGGGCAGAGATGTCAGTCGAGGCAGAAGTGCAGAGGCAAAGATGTTGTTGAATGACAGGTGAGGTATGAGTGGCGGCAACTTGAAATTAGCAGAGATTGAGGCCTGGTGGGTAACGGGAAGAGAGGATATATTGAAGAGCAAGTTCCCATCTCCGGAGTTCGGATAGGTTGGTGTTGGTGGGAAGTATCCAGATAACCCGGACGGTGTAACACTGTGCTAAGATGTGCTGGCCGTGCACCAAGGCATGTTTAGGCACAGGGTGATCCTCATTACCAACAAACACTGTCTGCCTGTGTCCATTCATGCGAATGGACAGTTTGTTGCTGGTCATTCCCACATAGAATGCATCACAGTGTAGGCAGGTCAGTTGGTAAATCACGTGGGTGCTTTCACACGTGGCTCCGCCTTTCATCGTGTACACCTTCCGGGTTACAGGACTGGAGTAGGTGGTGGTGGGAGGGTGCATGGGACAGGTTTTACACCAGGGATGGTTACTATATTTTTCCCACGTGGAATGTTTCCCTCTATTATATTAATATATATATATAAATAAAATAGAAAGAAACATTCCACATGGGAAAAATATATTAAAAACAGAGATTCCATGACTTACCAAATGGGAAAGCGCTGGTACATAGGCACAATAAAAAACACACAAACACACACACAAAATTTCGAACTTTCGCAACCCCCTGTTGCTTCGTCAGGAAAGAGGGAAGGAGAGGGAAAGATGAAAGGATGTGGGTTTTAAGGGAGAGGGTAAGGAGTCATTCCAATCCCGGGAGCGGAAAGACTTACCTTAGGGGGAAAAAAGGACAGGTGTACACTCGCACACACACACACACACACACACACACACACACACACACACACACACACCTATCCATCCACACATATGCAGACAGTGGGAAACGTAATGTAGTGCAAAAATTTTGAAAAATTCATCACTATCATATTTTAGTAATAACCAAAAAAGAAAAAAATACTGCAGTGATAGTACCAGTTTTTAAGATATCATGCAATAAGTTTGAAGCTGTTTACGAACAGAAATGAATCTGTTTCAAACAAATTAACATAACTCTTTCCCTAATTAAAATTAAGAACCGATTTTTGACATACTGTAAAGGTCTATATCATATGTTAATTTAATATTTTTTACTTGATTTTTGTGAATGATTGAGGCTTTAACACGATTTTCTATTGCAGCAGAGAGTGGTGTGCTGTAGTGGCTGCCTGCAGACAGTACTAGATGCGACAACATTGCACCTCTGGAGCTTGATTGTAATGTGACAACTAGCTTAAATAAGGCTATAGGGATCATCACCAGTGAGTCTGAACAATGCAACTGAATGAATTCAGAAGTGTGCTGCTCAGATTGTAGTCTGGATTTAGTCCCTACAAAATGAATATTAAACGTGCTAAGGAAATTCAAGGACATCACTTGAAGAAAGAAAATGTCACAAAGCAGGCCCAGTATTTCAAATACACTGTAAAACAACACCTCCGAGCATATATTATGTAAGGACCGTAAAGTAAAAATATAGTAGTATTATAATAGATAGGATAAGCAGAATGAAGTTCAACTGACATATCATAACATTAAAAACTGTGCCACATGTGGAGATTACCAGCAGAATTAAATAATGTTACTTACTTCTCTGCAAAGACATTATTGCAATATGCTGTAAATATACATGCCGTTTTGCCATTTTGGAACGGTGAAAAAAAAATTAGAAATTAAACTGATCATACCCTAGGCTTTTTGGGCTTCTTTTTTCTATAACTTTCCAAATCTGAATCCTCAAATACCCTCCTTTTCTTTTTCTTTGTACGGGACTTAGATGATGAACCACCACTTTTCCTGAAATAAAAACAACCATATTTGTAGTTTGATTCTGAAACATCAATCACAAACACAAACAAAAATGTCAATTAGATTGATACTGAGTGGACAACAGCAGTTCAGCAGCAACCCCCAAACAAAACAAAAATGTCAATTAGATTGATACTGAGTGGACAACAGCAGTTCAGCAGCAACTAGGAGCACTTACGAGATTTAAGCCACTGATGTGCCAAGATCACTATTCACATAATACATAAATGACAAAACCCACCTGCAATAAGGAACAATTCTATAAAACAAAACAATGAAGGAAGATGCTTAACAACATGTGTTACATCACGCGAAAGAATTGGGTAGACACAAAAACAATGCTTCGATGTTCTCACAGCCTTTCTATTGACATATTATGTGAATAAGTCCTAGGACTTTCCAAAAACACATATGCTTTAGAGAAATCAAATTTTTTATACCAGAATATTTCCTTTTTAAAATGAGTACGCTATGGCAATGTTGAGGATGTAATGCAAGTATACCATTAAGAGATTACATCTTTCCACTTTGGCACCCATAAGAACTGCAAAATGGTTCAAATGGCTCTAAGCACTATGGGACTTAACATCTGAGGACATCAGTTCCTTAGATTTAGAACTACTTAAACCTAACTAATCTAAGGACATCACACACATCCGTGCCCGAGGCAGGATTTGAACCTGCGACCATAGCAGGCACGCGGTTCCGGACTGAAGTGCCTAGAATAAGAACTGCAAAGGTTTACAAATAAGTGTTAAGAATGATCACAATATTTCCTTTATTTGTTTTTCAACTCCATTTCAGAGTGATACATGACAAGGCAAGAATTTTGTTTAACTGTGCATCACCACTATATTATGAGTAAATGATAATTATCACACTATGAGACACAATAGAAGCAAGACACTTGATCAGCAATAAGACTTGTTTAAAAATAACTATTCTTCATCTAAAGGGGAAAATATGTTACAAGCATGACTAGAGTACATGGTGTCTCAAAGGTATGCTACAACTTCAATGCATTACAGCACCTAAACTAATTAAGATATTCACATCATGTTTGGCTTACATGCCAGAGAAATTCACAAAGTTTCATTTGTGTTGTTCCAGACTGTCACGAGCAAAGCATGATGATAACAGTTCAAGAAAAGGCTCAGTGTATCGAATGTTTAATTCAGACCAAATTGGACATGTAAGTTCCAAAGAACTTCCTAACACAGTGTAGGAAACAACCACCCTTGCGGATGTCTATGTGTCGGCGGTACTGGAATTTTATGCAGCCAGAAGGTGTTGATGTGAGGCATTATACTGGCTGACCTAACACAAATGAAACCCTCACACAAAGGATATAGTTGATTTGCAAACATTCACTGCAGAAATTGCAGGAACTGCAAATCGCAAGGGTGGACATGCACTGAGTCCTTCAGAAATGTGTGCAACAGTTCCAATCAGTATGAATACAGATGCATCCATACTGATTGCAACTGTTCACAGACTGAAATCAGATGGCACACCACAATGTATGTAATTTGCTGCGGATGTTCTTCACCGCTTGGAGAAGGATGGAAATTTTCTAAACAACTTAACACTTTCTGAAAAAACAACATTCCACATGTGTGGTAAGATAAACAAAGATAATGTTCACATCTGGGGCACAACCAACTCACATACAGTGACAGATGAGGTACATGTCAGCCTGAAAGTGAATGTGTGCTGATGTTCGATCGCATTGCAGGACCAATTTCCCTCCACCCAGAAAAAAGCATTTAATGTACATTAATTCTTACAAAGAAGAAAACAGCAACCAGCCCCTATTAATACTGCTATTTATTTAGGTAAATAGCGCCGTTACCAGTTTCGAACTGGCAAGTTCACCATCAGACGGATGTTCACATGAATTTCAAGATACACTTTATATTATCGTCTGTTTTCGATTTTTGTTATTCCACTGTGGCGAAGTATTTTTGGTGTGTTGTTGCTGTCAAAAATTCCGCGCGATTTCGTTGCGAAGTTGCAGCATTGTATTTTCCGAATATTCCTAAATATATTCAGCACTTATGTAATTTGTACATCACCATATTGTGCAAAGCAACACACACACACACACACACACACACACACACACACACACACACACAAGAATTTGCCACATGTGAAGTTATCACAAAGATTGCAGATTTACAAATCGTTGTGTTTGTAAATCTGCAATCTTTTTGTGAAACACGGGAGGAAATAGGATTAAATTCTATCAACTTACTATCATACAATGTATTTCAATAGGTTTTCAATAAATGGTCTCATAGATATATGGATATAGTATACATACATTTATGCTACTTTTTAAGTAAAGCTAAGATTTAAGAGCAAAAAATGTTGTCCCTGCAAATCCATTACTTGATTCTGAACCCAAGCCACTATTCTATTTGTTTATGAGAAACTGTAGTGAATTACCAAGTGGCTTGCAAATGAGAAATTTGTTCAGTGTTCACACCTAAGAATACTGGGGGAAAAACATCAACAGTTTCACAACAAGATGGTGACATTCACATGAAACGAGAAAGACAATTAATCCAGAATTAAATGTCTAACAAACAAAAAGCATATTAAACTGACAGCAGCTGTTATCATAAGAATAAATTACAGCATAAAGAACCGTTGTGGAGATAGTACCAACAGACGTCATTAGATCACAGGATGAGTGATATTTTGAGAACTGGGCTGAATCATGATTGCGATCTTTTATTTACATACTAATTGATGTTGTTAACATGACCTGTACCCTAGAAGATACTGCCGTCCTTAATTCACCATTGCTCAAGCACAGCACTACAGATTAGTTGGAGGTGAAACTGACACCAGCTTGGCTGAGAAGTGAGAACTACAGTGAGTGTGGCGAGGGAGGGTGTAGAACAGGCAGTAAATTTTGCTGTGCACCCAACCATGGGAATCTACACTGTGTATTTTGGCTTTTTATGAACATTCATCACTTTTGAACTGCAGTTCGCTTGAATTAACTTGTACTCGGATTCCAACTGGCTTTAAAATTAGACAAATACTCAACAATAGCAAACAATAGCACACATTTCTGCAGGAGATGGTAAAACTCTTAGAGTGGAGCTAGTGGCGTAATTAGTGTTTCATGCAGCAATGTTGTCGACACTCATCGTGAGGTATGGCACAAACTACGGGGAAAGGGGGCGGGGGGTGTCAGCTGCTGGTTCTACATAGCCAATGACAGAGTGGTGGGCAGAGATATGTTTGGAAGCAAGAGACATTGTAACATTCTCACATCAGCACAGAGCCGAAATCCACTATTTATTTGGGGGGGGGGGGGAGGGGGGGGGGGGGGCACAGCTGTGTTCTCAGGTCCCACTGTAACCATAACCTCAGAAATTGCAACATATTCAGAAGAAAGAGTCAAATATTTGTGGTAATGAAGATATAAGCTTCACAGCTGTCCTTTTAGGATGATGATTTAAAATAATGATACCATAAACTACAGGCTAACTAAACAAAAAAGGCAGTAAAGATAAAAATTAATGTGAAAAATTTCTTTTTGTTTATTTCTCCTCGTATTAATAAAATATTGACAGTTAGTAAATGTCAAAGTTTAGAATATTTGTAACATAAACTTTTTTGGCAATACCTTTGGTCAATAAAATTTTGTGATTTTTATTAGTCAGACTATTTTTTCCCAAGACGCCTCTTAAAAAAAAGGAAAAGGGGGGGGGGGTCATCTTATATTCAGGGTCGTCTTATGCTTGGGTAAATACAGTATGTAGATGCACTCTACATTAGCTGTTTCTCTGAATACAGGAAAAATAATAAAAAAAATAAACAAATCTAAACATGTTTAACTTTAATACACCAACCAAAACTCATCTAATACATCTGTTTCACTAAACATCAAACAAAAATGAGGAAAGGCGATAATTCACTTCCTGCATATAGATGTTGTGCACACATACATTTTAACAGCACACAAAATTTCACTAACTTTTTGAGGAAGCCACCAATCAACTGCTCACTAGCATCTTTTGTGCAAGTTGCTGCTTGGGGGCTCATTCAAAATTGCTGTGAAATGATTAATGCTGTTAACTATGACTCTGTATCATGTATCAATCGGCTATAAGTTAATGGTTGCCTCTCTTCATTAATGTTTATTGTTTCCAGTCTGTAGTTCAACTGTTTTATACAGGCACATTGCCAAATATTCTGCTGTTTCATCTAGCAAAACACCACAGACAAGAACATTCATGCTCCCAGTTCTTAATGGATCAGTTCAGTTTAAGTACTGATCAGAAGCAACTTGCATATATTGGCTCTTACTTAAGAGTTAACTGCTCATCCATGAAGTAAAATTTTTTGGTTACATATACATGGGGCAAGTGCACATGCAAAAACAGCTTTAGTTTAAACTGAGATCATTTCAAAAAAAGAAGGAAGTAAAATTGAGATTTAACACCCTGTTAACAACAAGACCACTGAGTAGTCTTTTTTTCTCACAACATTTTTAAATCTTTGCTACACTAACTGAATTGTCGCCTAAAATAAGATGGCGTTTCTACAGGTAACTGAAAATCTATCCGCCTGTTACAGGTTATTAAAAATGAAGCATCAACTTATACAAAGGGTGGTCACATTAAAGGAATTGCCCAGGTATCTGAATCAGGTCTCACAAGCATTCTATCAATATTGTGTTTGTCCAATTGTTCTTAGTGTTACAGGGATAATAAATCTTTTGAAAACAGAAATTCTCAGGGGGCAAGTATTTTTGATGTTTTGGACTTGCAGATGGATGGCATCGGTATCTTGCCACAGTAGTTTGGCTGACAACCATTCAGCCATTTTCATGTGAGTTTACAATGAAGATTGCTGGTGAAAAACTGTGTGTCCATGCCACTACACCAATTTTTGGTATAAAACCAGTGACATGCACCAGCAATCTCCAGTGTAACCTCTTCTGAAGATGGCTGAATGGTTGCCAACTGAAATATTGTGGGCAGACATTGATGTCACCTGGCTGCAGGGCCTAAAAGTTCCCATTATGCTGGGAAAACTTCCAGAATCACACATCAACATTCGTTGAGAGAAACTGAAATTTTTGTGGTGTCTTGAAAGAGGCCCGTACTTGCCAAACACTATTATTTATTTTTCTGCTTTTATACTGCACGCATGGTTCAACAGTGATAGGCACCTTTCAGGGTGTACATGTGGACAAGGAAAAAAAAGTTCTTGGATTTTTCCCGGATTTCCCAGTTAAAAATACACTTTCTCCTTATGAAAATATATTTTTTTTTTTGTGTTAAGTGACAGTATACTTTTCCTCGTAACTGTAAAACTTATCAATCCTTTCAATGGTTGTGGTTTTATACACCGGTGTAGAATTGCCTGGCACTTAAGAAAACGAATCTTCGGAGGGGCATTGAAATCAAGATTGTGATGCACTTTTGTAAGCTAGTCATAGCTCATGTTAAGTGATCCCACCAGCCAATGACAGCGGATATTTCGAGCATAGGACACGTGATGTAGTCAGACAATAGCAACATCACTGTTAAGTAGCGCGAACCCACAAATAGGAAAAGGGTAATGGTTTTAATTAATATACATAGTGTTGCTACAAGAAAAGAAAAGCTTTCACGTATAATATTGGTCTCTAAGATTAATAAGCTGCAAGAGAAGCTAAGCTTCTGAACTACTTTTAGTGGATAAACAGAGGAACTGAGATAAGTGAGCAACCAGCAATGCTTCTCACAGATGGCACAATATTTCTCAGGTAACACAATACATTTCAAGAGTTTTGATATGCTCAATATTACTCACAATTGCTAAACCTAACCACATATTCAATATTACTGCAAATCCAGAAGTATTGAGCAATAATATTATCTGTCTAGGGCCACAAAATTCAGTCTTGTTTCAATTTGGTTGGAGTATATACAAACACACTATAAATTTTACAGTCCAAACTGTTCCTTATCCATAGATATACTAAAATCTAACTTTTTCAAATTTTATTTTCTTCTTTTTCTTTTTTGTAAAAATGAACAATTTTATATTCTGTCACAATTGACTGAACTCAATGTGGTTGATGTTTTAATGAGAGTGAATAGCTGTCTATGTCCATCGTTTCACTTGCTTTGCTGTATTCAAATTGCTGAGAGGTTGATTCCTTTGGGGAATCTTAATCCTAAGAAATTTTTTTGGTAGGTTGTCTACACCTGTAACATAAGGCACACCTGCCAATAATGCTACAAACCATAGGAATGTGCTCAGCCTGCTACACTTTCAGTTCCCAACATGGCTTCACCTGTAGAATGGGCCCATGTTAATGAATTTCTTTTCTGGCTGGGAGAGGATTCACATTATACCCTGACCAAAATAACTTTATGTTGTGTTTGAAAAAGAGTAGATTTTATATCAAGTTCGTAATATGTTTTTAATGTCATGCCACCTGTGGCAAAATGTCAACAGTGAAATACAACACACAGGTGGCATTATCTGCTACCAACGGGGGAAAAAAACATTATTATACTCATATCGACAGAAAAGCTTTTCACATACACAAAAAATAAATAAATTGCTTAGCATAATTTTGAAAGTCTTTCACACACACACACACACACACACACACACACACAGGCAACAAAATTCTTATAATTTCATAAATAAAAATCTTGTCAAAATTAATAAACAGGAATATAATCAGTAACAAACCTTCAAATTAGTCTGGAATGCACAAGAATAACAACAAATATTATCAAAAGTAAAAATGAAAGTTCTACTTACTTTCTTTTCTTCTTGCCCCAGTCACTCTCTTCACTTTCAGAGTCTTGCCACATACGACGACTCTTTTTACGCTTGGGGACATCGCTATCCTCACTATCATCATTAACTGTAAAAGCAAACACTGTGATGATGACAGTTACAGTGGACGGATATAGGAATCACAGGCCACAAATAAAACAAAACTTGCAAATAATAATAATAATAATAAAGTATCTAAAACTGAGTGAGGAAAGCCACAATTCCTCATTGCTGCACTTGTCCTCCCTTCCTCTGACTGTGATCGCTCTCTCTCTCTCTCTCTCTCTCTCTCTCTCTCTCTCTCTCACACACACACACACACACACACACACACACACACACACACACTGTATGTTAACAGCATCACTATATCTTACAAGCAAAGATTAACATCCTAGTAGGTAACAGAAACTATTATTTGAAACAAAGGAGACTATACAGACATATGTCTTATTGTGAATTGTTTCCAAAGCTGAACACACATAATGTAAGTTGGGTATATTGCTAGTAACACTACACTTTATCTACAGAACAAAACTGCTTGTATATTCTGAAAAAATTCTTAGCTTAACTTACTAGATGATATTACATTGGGCAGATTAAAAACGACATACTTCCAACATGATGGAGCTGCTAAATTTTCTCCCACACATCAACTCCACTTTTTCCAATGGCTCGATTGGTCATACTATTGTCTGACCACCTATATCTCCTGACCCAACAGTGTTAGTATTTTTAAGGGTTGGATGAAGATACAAGTATACAGCAGAAAAATGGATAAAAGAGGCAAATTTCTAGGTTGGTCCTGGACTTTGTTACTCTCATGGATGAACATAGATATACACTAACTGTAAGACAATTGATAAGACAGGTTCCTGTAATAGTATAAAGTGCAGAGAAGTTCATAGTAGACTTTGGAAAAATTACTGAGAGTTTTTGTACATTTACTGAAATTGTGAAAATATATTATGAATTGTAAATTTGTAACAGGACACATAACAACTTGACATGAAACTTCCTGGCAGATTAAATCTGTGTGCTGGACCGAGACCCGAACTCAGGACCTTTGCCTTTTGCAGGCAAGTGCTCTACCAACTGAGCTACCCAAACATGCCTCTCCTACCCTCCATTTTTATTCTGGAAACAACTTGACAAATTGGGTGGTCAGTATTTACCTTCACGAGGTGCAGCTCCCAAGACAGGAGATACAAACATGGGAAAATATACAGGGTGGTCCATTGATAGTGACCGGGGCACATATCTTACGAAATAAGCATCAAACGAAAAAACTACAAAGAACAAAACTCGTCTAGCTTGAAGGGGGAAACCAGAGGGCGCTATGGTTGGCCCGCTTGATGGTGCTGCCATAGGTCAAACTAATATCAACTGCATGTTTGTTAAATAGGGACCCTCATTTTTTATTACATATTCGTGTAGTATGTAAAGAAATATGAATGTTTTAGTTGAACCATTTTTTTCGCTTTGTGATAGATGGCCCTGTAATAGTCACAAACGTATAAGTACGTGGTATCACGTAACATTCTGCCAGTGTGGACGGTATTTGCTTTGTGATACATTACCCGTGTTAAAATGGACCATTTATCAATTGCGGAAAAGGTCGATATCATGTTGATGTATGGCTATTGTGATCAAAATGCCCAACGGGCGTGTGCTATGTATGCTGCTCGGTATCCTGGATGACATCATCCAAGTGTCCAGACCGATCGCCGGATAGTTACGTTATTTAAGGAAATAGGAAGTGTTCAGCTACATGTGAAATGACAACCACGACCTGCAACAAATGATGATGCCCAGGTGTTTTAGCTGCTGTCGTGGCTAATCCGCACATCAGTAGCAGACAAATTGCATGAGAATCAGGAATCTCAAAAACGTCGGTGTTGAGAATGCTACATCAACATCGATTGTACCTGTACCATATTTCTATGCACCAGGAATTGCATGGTGACGACTTTGATCATCATGTACAGTTCTCACACTGGGCACAAGAGAAATTACGGGAAGATGACAGATTTTTTTGCACGAGTTCTATTTAGCGACGAAGTGTCATTCACCAACAGTGGTATCGTAAACAAGCATAATATGCACTACTGGGCAACGGAAAATCCATGATGGCTGCGACAAGTGGAACATCAGCGAACTTGGCGGGTTAATGTATGGTGCGGCAATATGGGAGGAAGGATAACACTGTTCTACAAAAAAAACCTTTTTTTCTATTTCTGATAAAAAGTATTGTGATCCTAGTTGTAATTTTAGTGCTGAATTGAAAACTGTTTTTGGTTTTTTTTCTGTCAGGGATAGTTTATGAGTAATCGCAATTTTATTTCTCTTTTCAGTTTCTGATATAGTGCAGCAAACGTGAGGTGAAATTCGACAAACAAATGCACATCTTTATGATGTTATAAGTTCATCACATTAATGGAGGGTGGGATCTAACATATAACACAGTAACCTTTGTGTATACACTTTGAAGCATTTATTTGACATGAGAAATTACAGAAAATTGACAAACAATGAGCCACTGCCTTGTAATGCACATCACTTTTTTCTCTTGTATTATGAATCTTTCTTCTCTCGAATGATATTCCAGCAATAACCTGCTAACATAGAAGGTACCCATTTCCCTTCATAGTGCCTTTCTATGATAGAAATGTCTTTATGGAATCTTTCCGCATGTTCATCCGATACGTCACTACAACTCTCTGTGAAGTAGTCCAGATGAGAGTCCATCATATGTACCTTTCAAAGACATATTGCACCCCAAATCCTGATATGCTTTGATCATATCCTTCACCATTGCTTTGTAGTTAGTAGCTCTTCTTCTTCCGAGGAAGTTTTCCGACATCATCTTGAAACAGTCCCATGCGGTTTTTTATCAGTTAAACATGCTTCAAAATTTGCATCTTTCTGCAGCTCTCTGATTTGTGGGTCCACAAATACACCTTCCTTTATTTTTGCAGCTGAAAGACGGGGTAATTTGGTAGCTAGATATACAAACCCACAGCCTGTTGGATCCATGGCCTTCACGAATTGTTTCATCAGGCCAAGTTTGATGCGAAGCGGTGGAAGTAGTATATATTCAGGAGCTACCAGACTTTCACGTTGTACATTCTTTTCGCCAACTTTCCCTCTTCGCCTAGGCCATTTCTTTTTCACGTAGTGAGAATTTTGGTCTCGACTATCCCACTCGCAAAGAAAACAGGCATACTTTGTGTAGCCTTGTTGCATTCCCAGTTCCATAGCAATTACCTTGAAATCTGCACATATTTTCCATTTGTGTTCATTGTATTTTAATGAATTTAGTATCCTTTGTACGAATTCGTAATTCTCTTTTGTCAAACTAGCGTAAGATACTGGAACAGATGGTATTTTATTTCCGTTATGGAGCAAAACACCCTTCAGACTTGTTTTCGATGCATCTATGAAAAGTCTCCTCTCATGTGAAATATAAGTGAAGTTCAGCACTTTCATCAGGCCAGCAACGTCATTGCAAAATGTCAGTGCTTCGTCAGTTGAAAAATAAGAAATAAAGGCATGTTCTCTGTGCCTGAACACACTGATTTTAGTACTTTGGTGCAGTAGATTATACTCTTGTAATCTTGAACCAAGCAGCAGCGCCTTTTGTTTACTTAGTCCTAGATCACGTACTAAATCATTTAAATCTGCCTGTGTTAACAAATGTGGCGATGACTCACGTGTGCAGTGATATAAAGAATCATCATCTGTGTTTTTTTCGGTACTACCTATTTCACTGTCACTCAGAATTTGACCTCGAGCTCTTAAAGGTACTGGAAGGTTGTTGGAATGCTGAACTGGCATTCTCGCTGAAGGCAGATCTGGGTAAACAATGTGCCTCTTCGACTTTTTGCTTGTGAAACCCTGAATTTTTGTTAGACAGAAATAACAATCAGTAACATCGTCCTTAGGCTCCCTCCACACCATGGGAACAGCAAACAACGCCACATTCTCTTTACCTTTCCACCACTGAATTAGTTTGCAGTAACATGTAGCACAACAGAAATGTGGTGCCCATTCTTTATCTTGGTCTCCTACCTCTACTCCAAAGTAATGTTTGTACGTTTTCTTTATGACTGAAGAAATTTTCTTCCTATTTCTGGCAAAAGTGAACGTCCCACAGATGTAGCAGAAGTTTTCCGGCTTATATCGACATCCACAATGACATGGCATTTCTGCAAATTTAAAAATACCACTTTGGTAATATACCTGTATTAAATTAATAGTAGGGAACTAGAGGAACGCTGATGTGTAAAAACAAGCAGTCGTTTTACCTTCAGCACCAGGCTCAATCAGTTTACACACAGGAACTAAAAAATTCAACTGTGCTCAGAAATATGACAGACAGTCACTTGTCAGCCAAAACACCCACTTGTTAAGACTGACACAAATTGCGGCTAACACCACTGTTGTAAACCCGATGCAACTGCCCGTAGGAGGCATGAAGCTTCACTGCCGAGGCAGCGACCGGCTGTCGCCGTTCGAGTTAATGACATGTTTCAGGTGGTCTTAATGACATAGGTGTGGCAGCGGTAACCTAATGATGTCTGATTCTTCCCACCTGCTTTTGCACAAGAAATTATCACGTTCTATCACTACTGGATGCAGCAACATAACAGTATTTCTCTATAACGTCTCTGTGTTTGCCATGAATTGTGAATATACATATATATATGTATTACATAAAAAGTATCCCTGACAACGATATTTTGTTTACATATTTGAATTTCCCACGGTAAAATTGTCCAGAAGCACATACTTTAATATCAGAAATAGAACCCATGTCGAACAGTGTAATTGGTCCCCATTTTATCGATGGAAATATAAATGGTGCAACGTATGCTGATTTCCTTCATAATGTTCTACCGATGTTACTACAAGATGTTTCACTGCATGACAGAATGGCGATGTACTTCCAACCTGATGGATGTCCGGCACATAGCTCGAGTGCGGTTGAAGCAGAATTGAATAGCATATTTCATGACAGGTGGATTGGTCGTTGAAGCACCATACCATGGCCGCACGTTCACCGGATCTGACGTCCCCGGATATCTTTCTGTGGGGAAAGTTGAAGGATATTTGCTATCGTGATCCACTGACAACGCCTAACATGAGCCAGCGCACTGTCAATGCATGTGCAAACATGATGGAAGGCGAACAACTCGCTATTGAGAGGAATGTCGTTACATGTATTGTCAAATGCATTGAAGTTGATGGACATCATTTTGAGCATTTATTGCATTAATGTGGTGTTGCTGTGGTCTTCAGCCCAGAGACTGGTCTGATGCATCTCTCCATGCTACCCTATCCTGTGCAAGCTATTCATCTCCCAGTACCTACTGCAACCTACATCCTTCTGAATCTGTTTAGTGTATTCATCTCTTGCTCTCCCTCTACGATTTTTACCCTCCACTCTGCCCTCCAATACTAAATTGGTGATTCCTTGATGCCTCAGAACATGTCCTACCAACCGATCCCTTCTTCTAGTCAAGTTGTGCTGCATACTTCTCTTCTCTCCAATCCTATTCAATACCTCCTCATTAGTTATATGATCTACCCATCTAATCTTCAGCATTCTTCTGTAGCACCACATTTCAAAAGCTTCTATTTTCTTCTTGTCCAAACTAGTTATCGTTCATGTTTCACTTCCATACATGGCTACGCTCCATACAAATACTTTCTGAAACGACTTCCTGACACTTAAATCTATACTCGGTGTTAACAAATTTCTCTTCTTCAGAAACGATTTCCTTGCCATTGCCAGTCTACATTTTATATCCTCATTACTTCGACCATCATCAGTTATGTTGCTCCCCAAATAGCAAAACTCCTTTACTACTTTAAGTGTCTCATTTCCTAATCTAATTCCCTCAGCATCCCCCGACTTAATTCGACTACATTCCATTATCCTCGTTTTGCTTTTGTTGATGTTCATCTTATATCATCCTTTCAAGACACTATCCATTCCGTTCAACTGCTCTTCCAAGTCCTTTGCTGTCTCTAACAGAATTACAATGTCATCGGCGAACCTCAAAGTTTTTATTTCTTCTCCATGGATTTTAATACCTACTCCGAATTTTTCTATTGTTTCCTTCACAGCTTGCTCAGTATAAAGATTGAATAACATCGGGGAAAGGCTACAACCCTGTCTCACTCCCTTCCCAACCATTGCTTCCCTCTCGTGCCCCTTGACTCTTATAACTGCCATCTGGTCTCTGTAAAAATTATAAATAGCCTTTCGCTCCCTGTATTTTACCCCTGCCACCTTCTGAATTTGAAAGAGAGTATTCCAGTCAACATTGTCAAAAGCTTTCTCTAAGTCTACAAATGCTAGAAACGTAGGTTTGCCTTTCCTTAATCTAGCTTCTAAGATAAGTCATAGGGTCAGTATTGCCTCATGTGTTCCAATATTTCTACGGAATCCAAACTGATCTTCCCCGAAGTCGGCTTATACCAGTTTTTCCATTAGTCTGTAAAGAATTCGCGTTAGTATTTTGCATCCGTGACTTATTAAACTGATAGTTAGGTAATTTTCACATCTATCAGCACCTGCTTTCTTTGGGATTGGAATTATTATATTCTTCTTGAAGTCTGAGGGTATTTCGCCTGTCTCATACATCTTGATCACCAGATGGTAGAGTTTTGTCAGGACTGGCTCTCCCAAGGCCGTCAGTAGTTCTAATGAAATGTTGTCTACTCCCGGGGCCTTGTTTCGACTCGGGTCTTTCAGTGCTCTGTCAAACTCTTCACGCAGTATCGTATCTCCCATTTCATGTTCATCTACATCCTCTTTCACTTCCATAATATTGTCCTCAAGTACATCGCCCTTGTATAGACCCTCTATACACTCCTTCCACCTTTCTGCTTTCCCTTCTTTGCTTAGAACTGGGTTTCCATCTGAGTTCTTGATGTTCATACAAGTGGTTTTCTTTTCTCCAAAGGTCTCTTTAATTTTCCTGTAGGCAGTATCTATCTTACCCCTAGTGAGATAAGCCTCTACATTCTTACATTTGTCCTCTAGCCATCCCTGCTTAGCCATTTTGCACTTCCTGTCGATCTCATTTTTGAGACGTTTGTATTCCTTTTTGCCTGATTCATTTACTGCATTTTTATATTTTCTCCTTTCATCAATTAAATTCAATATTTCTTCTGTTACCCAAGGATTTCTACTAGCAATCGTCTTTTTACCTACTAGATCCTCTGCTGCCTTCACTACTTCATCTCTCAAAGCTACCCATTCTTCTTCTTCTGTATTTCTTTCCCCCATTCCTGTCAATTGTTCCCTTATGCTCTCCCTGAAACTCTGTACAACCTCTGGTTTAGTCAGTTTATTCAGGCCCCATCTCCTTAAATTCCCACCTTTTTGCACTTTCTTCAGTTTTAATCTACAGTTCATAACCAATAGATTGTGGTCAGAGTCCACATCTGCCCCTGGAAATGTCTTACAATTTAAAACCTGGTTCCTAAATCTCTGTCTTATCATTATATAATCTACCTGAAACCTGTCAGTATCTCCAGGCTTCTTCCATGTATACAACCTTCTTTCATGATTCTTGAACCAAGTGTTAGCTATGATTAAGTTGTGCTCTGTGCAAAATTCTACCAGGCGGCTTCCTCTGTCATTTCTTAGCCCCAATCCATATTCACCTATTACGTTTCCTTCTCTCCCTTTTCCTACTACCGAATTCCAGTCACCCATGACAATTAAACTTTCGTTCCCTTCACTATCTGAATAATTTCTTTTATTTCATCATACATTTCTTCAATTTCTTCGTCATCTGCAGAGCTAGTTGGCATATAAACTTGTACTACTGTAGTAGGTGTGGGCTTCGTGTCTATCTTGGCCACAATAATGCGTTCACTATGCTGTTTGTAGTAGCTTACCCGCACTCCTATTTTTTTATTCATTATTAAACCTACTCCTGCTTTACCCCTATTTGATTTTGTAGTTATAACCCAGTATTTACTTGACCAAAAGTCTTGTTCCTCTTGCCAGCGAACTTCATTAATTCCCACTATATCGAACTTTAACCTATCCATATCCCTTTTTAAATTTTCTAACCTACCTGCTCGATTAAGGGATCTGACATTCCACGCTCCGATCCGTAGAATGCCAGTTTTCTTTCTCATGATGACGTCCTCCTGAGTAGTCCCCGCGCGGAGATCCGAATGGGGGGACTATTTTACCTCCGGAATATTTTACCCAAGAGGACGCCATCATCATTTAAACCATACAGTAAAGCTGCATGCCCTCGGGAAAAATTACGGCTGTAGTTTCCCCTTGCTTTCAGCCGTTCGCAGTACCAGCACAGCAAGGCCGTTTTGGTTAGTGTTACAAGGCCAGATCAGTCAATCATCCAGACTGTTGCCCCTGCAACTACTGAAAAGGCTGCTGCCCCTCTTCAGGAACCACACATTTGTCTGGCCTCTCAACAGATACCCCTCCGTTGTGGTTGCACCTACGGCACGGCTATCTGTATCGCTGAGGCACACAAGCCTCCCCACCAACAGCAAAGTCCATGGTTCTTTGGGGGGGATTAATGTGGTATTTACAGGTAATCATGCTGTAACAGCATGCTTTCTCAGAAATGATAAGTTCACAAAGGTACATGTATCACATTGGAACAACCAAAATAAAATGTTCAAACATACCTACATTCTGTATTTTAATTTAAAACCTACCTGTTACCGACTGTTCGTATAAAATTGTGAGCCATATGTTTGTGACTATTACAGCGCCACCTATCGCTAAGCGAAAAAAAGTGGTCCAACTAAAACATTCATATTTCTTTACGTACTACACAAATATGTAATAAGAAATGGGGGTTCCTATTTAAAAAAAGGCAGTTGATATCCATTTGACCTATGGCAGTGCCATCTAGTGGGCCAACCATAGCACCATCTGGTTTCCCCCTTTAAGCTAGACAAGTTTCGTTTTTTGTAGTTTTTTCGTTTGATGCTTATTTCGTGAGTTATTTGGCCCGGTCATCATCAATGGACCATCCTGTATATAAATACAACATATATAAATACAACAACAACAACACATGTACCTTTCAAGAACAAAGTTTCCTTCTTCCGAGATAGAAAGGATGAAATTGTTGGGGGATGTTTTACAGCAGGCCCCAAGCTAAAACCACTTGTTTATCAGCTGACCTAAGCGGTGCACTACTTGACTGGCAGACCTGGTTGGCCCACATGTCTCTTTGTGTATTTAACAAATTTCTTAATCGACCTTTCACTTTTATACAAATACTAATAAGAATACTCAAAAATAAACTACAATATAAAATAATTTCATAATTATTGCAAAGGATTACAATCCTTTATCTCTGGAACTATTTGATAATTAAACATCACTAATTGAGTGTGTATACTATTATGAACAAAGTACATTCACTTGTTCTTTGATTAGTTACTTCCATCTATCTTGTCTGCAAAACACAGATAAAAAAGGATTAGAATTCTGTACAGTTACTTCTCAGATTCCAAAAAAGAAAACAAAAGCACAAATGGTGACAAAATTTACAACAAAAATAATAATAGAGTTTGTGTGCAGTGTATTTGCAATGAGAAAAAAAGAATTAATTTGTACTCACTGAACTCCTTATCAAAGCGAGTGACCCTAGCACGTGAGGATCTGCGAACTGGCTCAGCGTGCCTCTTTCTGGATCTTCCCCTGCGCCCACGCCCGGGTGCCTCGGAATCATCTGATTCATCTGCATCTTCTTCCTCTTCTTCCTCCTCCTCTGAGCTACATATCATTAAACATACAGTTACACACTGACTTCAATATTCCACCTGGCTGCAGTAATCACTTTATGTAACAAAAATAACATGTAAAAGTGTTTGACAATAGTCCAAATGCAGAAAAGAAAACAGTCTTCTTTTCTTCACTCCTCAAGTGGAGCCGACAGAAAAATGAATTATAATTGGAATGAAACACGACAAGTAACATTCCAACAGCTGTCTTGCTAGATAGAGAACATACAATGATGACAAGCAGCAGCAAACAACCACAGCAGCTAAAGATATAACTGTAACCGTACTATATTGAAAGTTGTTGGATTTTTTATGTGATGAGATCACTAGCAAATTATGATTAATCACTTTCTTTTTCTTTTCATATAATGATAAAACCTAGATGCACTATTTTTTTTACATCTCACACCACAGACGCAAACCCAATTGCTGTTGTAACTGTTAATGCAGATATTTTTCTCCTCTCGCCTAGATCAAAATTTTCACACATCTATTATAAACAAGATTTTACAATGGATTATGAACATCAGAACACTAGAAATATAAAAAAAAAAGGTGTACCATAAAAATGTAAAAACCTATCACTTTACCGGAAGAAATGGTTTAACTGACACAGGATGTGAGACATGTTAAACCCAAGCAGTTATACAGTTGCAAGCAGACAGCAATAAAAATCTAGTAGTACATCAGAAAACATGGATTGTGAGGATGAATTGCTTAGAAGATAATTAATATGATACTGCAAAATCATGAGTGAAGTATCACAATGCTATAGCCAAAGAGCTGTGCAGTTGACTGCAGCACTAACAAGAATGAAAATGCTGATGAACCTTCGGACAAGCAACTTATTTGGAGCTAACTAACTAATCCCCCCCCCCTCCCTCTCTCTCTCTCTCTCTCTCTCTCACACACACACACACACACACACACACACACACACACACACACACAGCACAGCACAGAGAGAGAGAGAGAGAGAGAGAGCACTTCATGGTCCTGGCCAGCTATACTGTCTAATTGTTGGAGTCCTGGACTATTCCAGTTCTATCTCAGGCTATGTTACTCTACAAGAGGCAGAGCTACATGTGAAAGCAATCATGTCATGATATATCATCTCTGTGGTAACTTCTACACAGCATTTTATGTAGGTCTGACCAAACCAACTGCCCAACAAAATTAATTGTAGCCACAAGTGAAGTGGATAACCAGTGACAGAATTGTTCTTAAGCACAACATCCTTGGTTTCACTGGTTGCTAATCTGTGTCCCACAACTACCTACTTCATCCCCACCACTGGCAAAACACACACCATTCAAAGCAGGGTCACACGTGAAACAACATGTCATGTGACGTGTATTCACTACATGGCCTTCTACATAAGTGTGACAACCACCAAACTGGCTTAGCGCATGAATGGACACAGACAAACTGTCTGCCTGGGATTACCCAGTGATGGAACATGCCCTACAGCACAATTCCATGGACCTAGGTGTCTACTACATCACATTAGGAATTTGAATCTTTCCACCCAACAACAGTCCTTGCAATTGCACAGATGGAAACTTGTGTGCCAACACATCCTTTCATCCTCCCTTCTGGACTCAACCATTGTTAACCACTACTCTTTCTCCTTTTTTGGCCCTTTACTAATTGTGATTCTTCAATTTCTCCAGGCGTATTTTATGATGAAATTCAGTACATCAGCACACCTGATGATGGCAATGTGGTCGATTGCAGAAATATTGTGTCCTATACACACTCATACCAGGCTGTTCACCCGAGATTTATTTCCTTTACTAATTTATTGCTTTTTCATTTCTAACTTTTTTATTTTTCACATTTTCATTGTTAATCTATTTGTGGTGTAACAACTGTCACAACATTTGAAAGTATTCATTTTATTATTTAAGCAATTTAGAATCACAAAGTGTTCAAAAGTTTGTGTCATATTTTTGTTTCTACTTGTGTTTGGATGGATGCAGCATGTCTGTAAGGTGGGACAACATTGGCAACACACCTCTGCTCTCTGGTAGCTGTTGGTTTGGCAGTTTATTATGAGCTGCAGTGTCCTGGCTTGGAGATGTGTGACGTGCCATCGAACAGGAGTCCCATTTCAAATTGGATGACATCACAGAAAAGAAAAAGCTAGCAGATATATTCTGTTTGTCATTTTGAACTAAGAGAACTGTCATTCATATCAAATACAACACAATGAAAATCACAGTTTATGAACTTATGACATGTTACTGTCTTGTAGAGGGAAGATCAATATAATATGATTTCTTAAGATACACTTTTTATTAGTGATAGAAAGTTGAAGCTAGTTAATGGCTATCAGTTTTCAGCAAAGTACAAGCTGCAATGGAGAAGTAGTTGACAGTCAAGACAATGTACATGGTTATTCTGGATGTTGAATCAATAAGCAACAGTTCAGAATTAAAAAGTAATGGCAATCATAATCTAATCAAATATACTCTCAAGCATGGAACATTTCATTCTGGTGCCTCAGGTGAAAGGACCCAGGACACTTCTGCACTGAGAAATATCTGAAATTTTAATAAAAAGAGTAAATAAAATGTGAATTCAAAGGTAACAATTTCGAAAGATGATGTCATCAAACTGTACGCTGCTGTCCTTGGCAATTGAATCAAAAGTCAAGATTACATTGCAGTAGAAAAGCCATTAACAGCAATGTAGCAATAAGAAATTAAGAAAAACTGTGTAGTCGATGAGCAGTCGCTGAAATCACTGACTACATTTACATCGAAGAATTTAATAACTCCATGAATTGGAAGATCATTGACTGCAACTTCTAAGGCTAAAATTGTTTCATCAGTCCATCATGCCCCAGCAGCTGACAGTAGCCAGTCCACTGCTTGTCCACCTACGGCAATGGCGGCTTCAGCCGCACACCAACCTTCAGCAGTGCGGTTCACCCAGCACAGTGATCTGTCTTCCCTTGAGAATTACAATGCTGTGAGCTACCCAAGCATTGTTTGATGAGCAGTATTAAATACAAGCTGATTTGTATTAGTTTTGGTGGTGGTGTGTGTATTGAGACAGTAATTAAGAGTGAAACTGGCAACCAAAGCTTATTGGGTTTGTTCAACAACAGAGACATTACTCAGTGACAACTGGAAGCAAACTACAGTTAATTATGTTTAGTTTTGTTGCTAATGTATGTCAGTAGTGACGAGAGACATGGAGATGCACTTACAACATTTGTTTCAGAGTTTTAGTGAACTGAGTAGTAAGCTAGATGCGAGAAACACTGAGTTAAACATTAAGTATCAAAGCTCAAGACGATCAATTAAACACCAGTGTAAAAGCATATTAATTTCGAAAAAGTTTTGCTGGAGACAAAAGAAGAGATGATAGTGGAATTAAATTCTAAGACAGATAGTACAAATACCAACTTAAAAGTTGGAATTAATGGTGGAAATACAGACAATTGATGCCAACCTCAAAAAACGTATTACGGAGTCACTTAAAGAAAAACTAAATAATAAGATTTCTGTTTGTGGAAAAGATGTGGGTGTAGTGTCTGTCATTGAAGGCCCTCATGAGACTTTCAGGATACTGGACAAGGGAGTTCTCGTCACCACAGATGGAGGAAGCGATGACAGCTGTCGAGATGAAGGTACTGTTGGTGGTTAGTAGCTACAAATATCGACAGAGTTGTGGATGGAGCCACCAGAGAGGTGGAGGTTAAAGCCCAGGAATGTGACACATGGGGTTGAGGAGGACCACGTGAAGTGGATGGGAAAGAAAGTGTTGAGGTTGTGAAGGAACAAGAATATGGTGTCTTGGGCCTGGGTCAAGATCATGAAGATATATCACAGGTAAACCCAATCCAGGCAAATGGTTTCGGATTTTGGAAGGCTAGGAAGGTTTCCTCCAGATAGCCCATAAAAAGGTTGGTGTGGGTGGGTACCATGTGGGTGCCCATGGCTTTGATATGGATTTTGGAGTCCCGTAATCCTCCTGACCTCAACCTTTGTTAGCCACTGTCCTCACCCATCCAGCCCCACCCCTGTTCCCATTCCAGCACTACACAGCCATCATTTCACCGCCACACCCAGTCTTTTAATTTATTTCTCTCCTTTCCACTACTTACCCCCTCCCCCCTCTGCACTTTCTCTCCTCTCCCCCCCCCCCCCCCGTCTAAACTGCAAAACTTCACTGTCCGCCACTCCCACCATACTATCCCTCCCCCTCCCTACCCAGCTTCCTTCTTACCCCCACCCAGTCGCCACTCCCATCATGCACTGGTGCTGCTGTTCGCAGTGTAGTTTTAGCTCTCTGAGACTGCAGACATGTGTGGAAGTTGTGTGTGTGTGTGTGTGTGTGTGTGTGTGTGTGTGTGTGTGTCTACTGTTGACAAAGGCCTTAATGACCGAAAGTTATGATTGTGTGAATCTTTTTATTGTGCCTACCACGGTTCAGCATCTCCACTATATGGTAGCAACAATCATACACAAAATATACTATAAAGAAATACTTTACCTGGATCCCTTGAAATCCTCATCTGAATCTGCATCATCCTCAGAACTTATGTCTAGACTGTTAAGTCGTCTATGCTTCTTTTTGGGAAGTGGATATCTTCTCACAGGAGGTATGTAGCCCTCTGGTTCATCTTCCTCTTCCTCCTCATCTGAGTCTCTTCCTTCCTCTCCATTTTCTTCCTTCTTTTTCTTTTTGGTTTCATCATCTTCAGCTTTCTTGTCACCAGCCTCCAACTTTTCCTTCTGCTCCTCCTTCTCAGCATTAACAATAGTTGCAATATCTTTTCCTCTCCCTTGATTCCCAGCTCCTTTCACAGCTTCCATTTCATCCTGGAAACCAAAGAAAAGTTGAGGGTTACACTACACATCATTCTCTGTCCCAGAACACAGTTAATATATCCTAAAGCAATTTAATTAAATGTCCTGTTTGACAGAGTGTGTGCTCCTGTTGCCATGGCAAACAGAACAGTTCAGCATGTCTTGAGATAGGATGAACCAGCTTTTGACGAACAATCACTCAAAGGATGTGCAAAATGCACAATAATGGTGCATTGGTGCATTTGGTTGCATCCAGATTGTGAGTGGTCAAAGCACAGGCTACTCCATTTCAAAGTTCATGCAGGTACCAGACTTTTCACATGCCACATTGTGGCCCAAGCACATCGGGTTGTGAAAACTGCTGCAACTTGGGACAACTGTCATGGTAAACAATTTGTTCACTTTAATGTTACCGTTTTTCAGATGTGAGCTAGTGTTTTTATACTTTATCAGTAATAATTATTTTACATTGGCCATAGCAGCTCACAATTACCTCTAGACACCAGGAGGAGCACCAAGTGAACACTCTCGGTACCCACAGCTGAAGCAGACACGGTCTGCTGCTCGGTTGCAGTGTGTGAAGTGGCCGATTTGATGTAAAATGAGGACCAATAGTTGAATGTACTTTTTATTTTATTTAACAAATGCCACAAACTGAATGTAAACAAGCTGATAACAGCATCTCTTGAAACCAGCATTTGATCTGTATCAAGTGTTATTAAAGTGGTTGAATGCCAACAGTTATTACAGACTTATTCATTAAGATTTGCCATTAACTGATGCAAATGTAATAATAGAAATGGGATCACATTGTAATGAATCACTCACTAATTCAGTGTTGCACAACAGAAACTGGTGAACTGCTATACAATCCGGAACCATCATCTTGCTTTGAAGCACAGAAGCAAATGCTCCTCTACTCACCATACATCACAGAGTGAACAGATCACCAAGGGTGCATGACCACCATCAGTGGATACTCAAAGCACAGACAAACGTCAGCTGGACTAATGAGTTGTGTACATGCTGGTGCACACTGATGGTACAGTAACAAGTTACATTAATTCAAGAACTGATGCAACCTACTTGCCAACAGGGTATTGTTATGGTAGGTGGTGGACATGTCCTCCCTCAGCACATCTAGGATTGCAATGGGCCACGTGCACATGCCTTGAACACAGCTATTAACTAATCTATTAGTTACAGGCAGAGGTGCAGCAGCTGTGGATCAGTATTAAACCCCCAACAATTCCCACATCTTGTGGAGTCCATGCCATTATGTGCTGCTGCGATCATCAGGTAACTGTTCAAGAGTAACTTAAAATTAACGTGAAAAACACCCTTGTTTTTTAAGTTATGCAACTTTATTCGACTAAGGTGTAAAAATTGTAATAACGTATAAATAAGAGTAATGCCTTCTTCAATCAGTATACACAAACCTGAATTGCAGAATAAATGAGATCATCATAGTCATTGTATCGGTAGCTAAGAACAGTCTGACGCCTCTGGCGTAACTGGTAAACTGGCTCAGAGTCATCAGATGATGAGGCAGAACTAGATGAACTAGATGATGACCTCCTTGAGCCAGGTACAGAAACTGCTGAAAGAGAGAGGGAAACATTATTTAAACAACAAAACAACTGAAATCATACTGTGAAGTGAAGTGTGTGCAGCATTTTCCTTGCATCTTACAATAAAGAAAATGGGTTTATCAGAACATTGCAGCAGACTGTATATCCAAATGTACTCTCCTGACAGATTTCAAATGTGTATCAGAGTGAGGTTGAACCTAGGCATTTGTTTCTCATGGATAATACTCTGATCTACAAATCATCTAAGCAGGTAAGGAATATGAATTCAATGCTTCATTACATTGTACCTCTTGCAAGTTTCTCAAACTACTTACAACCTTTATTGCATGCCTCACTTAACTGGTTTCTCTATGAGGAAATGTGTGAGGCTGAAGCCTAAGTGGAATGAAATTTTCACTTTTTGGCACATAGCACACTTGATGTAACCTTCATGAGTGAGACTATCTGGTAGAGGGTCACCACTGAAGACAAAGATTCTAGCTGTAGTCCTGGTCTGCCCCACAATCGTAACAGATAAAAACAGATTTACTGAAATGCATACATGTGCATTTCTATTTTCCTTGCTTTTTCATTATTAGGAAAAAGATAGGTGGGAGTGGGGGGAAGGGGAGTAGTAGGCTTAAGAAATTTGATTCCATGGCGTGATATAGCATTTGTGCCTCAGAAAATTTCGTTACACAAGATCTTAAATGAGATTCATCCCAAAGTCAATTCCACTTTAGTAATGGAGTGAGATCAGTCTCCCGTAACTAGATACAGTGATCTATAGACGATCTGACAGTACTACAGGGCATGGAGTGTATACAAAGCTTACCAACACAAGTTGGTATTTAGATGCAACTTCACACTGCCATCCAGCCCAGAAGCAATCGGTGCTCATCACACTGCCTACACGTACCTTCCGTACCAATGACAATAATGGCTCGGAATCGAAATTGGGGTTCTTAGAGGAGACAATGAAGGGCAACGGCTACTATAGTTTGTCCATAGACAGGGCATTCAAATGAAATATTATTAATTATGCTTATCCTGAGTGTCAAATAAAAAACTATATTTTCCAGTCCCTAACCAATTTTCATCTATTTTATCACAAAATCTAAAAATTTTATTGATATACAAGAACATAATGGAGCCTATACTCGGAATTATAATGAAAAATAATAAGACAAGGAGATGGACTATCCCACTCCTTTTCAACTGCATCTCGGAAGATGTCATTTGAGAGTGGAGAAAGTTGTTAGCCCAAGAAGAAACAAATGAAGAGCAGTTCAGACTTGGCCCTGAGACTAAAAGGGTGTACATTGACTGCAGATGACTTGGCCATTTTTGCTAACAACACAGAGTTAGCAGTCAACATGATCAATAGGCTGTCAGAAATGGCTGAAAAAATTGGACTCCAGATCTCTATACAAAAGACAAAATATACGACGAACACCTGTGATGGACCTGAATGGATCACCACCAATCTGGGAAAAATCAGACGAGTTAAATATTTCAGGTATCTTGGTGAAGTCATTCAGGAGAATGGATTAGAAGGACAAGCAAATAATGTCAGGATGAGGAAGTTAGACCAGGCATAGCAACTGATAAAGATTACCTATAACAAAAAGTATGAGTATTGGGGGCAAGTTTCAACATTGTAATACAGTTGTAAAACCTGAGGGCTTATATGTGTCCGAAACTTTGACCATGAATAGACAAGGTCAAGCTGAGCGGCTGGAAAAGCGAGAGCGTAGGATATTAAGGAAAATCCTAAGTAATAGATGGGCTGATGGACAATGGTGAATGAGAGCAAATGAGGACTTGTAAAGCAAGACAGAACCTATCACAACACCCATTAAGAAGAGACGATTGTTATGTTACGTCATCTCATGAGGTTGGACGGCGACTGACTTACAAAAAGAATATGGATTTTCATCCAATATAAGAATATAAGGCCGAGATGGTTCGAAGAATGTGAAAAAGATCTTAGACAGATTGATACCTCAGAGAGAAAAATTCCTGACAAGAACAAATTTAGAAGATTGGTGAACAACTACCAAGGTTTCAAAATGGAATCAACATCCAAAAGATGGAGAAGACCTTTGTCTTGAAGAGCATAAACAGGTACTTCTTGGTGGGCTCAAAAGATCAGATTCCCAGTACATTCAATCACAGATGCTCTGCCACCAGACATGGCATTTTAAGGACTCAGGCACGATGACAGAGGATCAGACACTGCTTATTTCCCATACACAAACTGTATTGTCAGGTCATTTTTATAAAATTGGCAGGTGCTCACAAAAAAAGTCAATACACGGATTCTGTAGTCTTTGATGCAGTGTGCACACATCACATTACAATCTGGCAGTCTGCAAATAACGTCCTCCGCACTAGCCAGCAACGGCCATGCCTGGTTGGCTGGGCTGTTTCGTTGGACTGGGTAAGGGGAGAGGAAGGGGCAGGGTAGGGAAGATGGTAGGAAATGCTGAAACAACTGCAGCGGGCAGTAAATGCAGCTCTGCACTGAGTCATGCAGAAGGCAAGCAAATGCCTCTGCTGAAAAGCAAATCGAGTACTGTGCCTTTTCCAGTGTTTTTTGGCAAAATGGAAAAATTCCCCAAGTTTTCCAGAACAAAAAAAGTCTATAAGTTTTCCTGGTTTTCCAGGGTGTGGAACATCTTGTAAAAAGAAAGATGAAGTATTGTCTTCTCTCTATCCTAGGTTACCATTTGTTTCTAGAATTACTGACCAAGTCAGCAGAAGTCTATGATAAAATGGTGTACAGAAGTAAATGAAGAACTTTTCCCAACACAAAATGGACACCCCAGATTCCCTCCACACTGCGGGAGTCTATGAAGTGACATGAGACTAAGGCAAAGTGTATATATGTGAATGAAAATAAAAATAATTATTAAACAGCATTAACACCTCATGCGGTTTACACAAAGTGTGAAATCTATGGTAACAGAATAGCAGGAAAACTATGGCCAAGACAACAAATTTAACAATGTTCATATGCTAGCCAAGGACAGCAACAGTTACAGAAGTAAAGTCAGAGAAGTGGTTGAGATTTCTAAGAACAAATGTGATTTAAATAGGAAAGACATCTATATGCTTCCAACTTTGTAAATCCTACCAGCTTAGCGACCTCCCACCATCGAGGAAGTTAATACACAGTTATGAAAGCAAGGAATACAAATGATCTGGAAGCCACTTTTGCAACACATCGATAATACTTCGATAAAACATTTCCCCTCTCTTGCTCTGCCTATTTTGCTTCTTATACAATGACAGTGGCCAAACAATAGTAGCCAGAAGATTATTATCCAATAATTCCACTTCTTTAGAATAAGTGTAAAAAAGCTCACTCTTTTAGGTGTATGCAATACTGCTCTTTGACAGTGTTCAGCTAACCAAAAACACCAGGAAATCCAAAAGAAGATCCCAGACGAGATGTCAAAACACTGATTGTGTAGAAAGAAAATCAAGAGGAAATGGACACAGCCTAATGACCCACATTTTATCTTCAACGACAATGGTCCCGAGAGCCGCAGACTTACATCACGATTAAAATTTTCCATTTCTAACCTAGTGCTACAAATCAATGACTATGAGAAAGAAAGATTGAAGAAAAACCCAGCAAGCAAGATGAAGTACATTACAATGATGAATGGTAATACATAACATATGAGACTGACGAATACCAATCAAATTCTCAAGGAAATGTATAATATGGAACTAAAATACTGTAGACTCAAAGGACACCAAAGACTGAGATTTATCACATGGTGAAGATTGGTGTAAATATGACAGAAAACAACTGTCCCAGCATAGAATAGGAAGCAACATACAAAGTTAACAGTTGGTGGAAAGGCTTATTATGCCAACTTTTCAAACAGATGAAAATACATGGAAGTTAATCAAATGCTGTTTACAAACGATGCAATGTGAACCAAATACATAACAATATGGTGCTAATATTCAAACTATAGCAAGGACCTAATAATTTATTTAAAATGTGGAGACAGTTTTACAAATGGAACCAAAGCTTAGATGCTAACAAAGCCTTGTACATTTGTTAACTTAATAAAGAAAGTTTGTTGTAACACATGAAGCACAAATTATTTTGATGGGTAGCAACATTTGAATAAATGCATTTTGTATTAACACAACACTTTTTCAACAAACAACAATTCCAATTCCTGGAGATCATGAATTTATGAACCTTGTGAGAATGAGCACAATTAAGGAGCCAGTGAAAGAACATTGCAGCTCGGATGGGGATTCAGTAATTGAGGTGAGAACGAGCATCTGCTGGATTTCCATATGGTGTGAGCGAGGACTGTGTACATCTTGGATGCTTCATTTCTTCACAAACTTTAACCTCAGTTTTCTCAAAGTTGGCAAAATTTGGTTTCAGGTATCTTCCCAGTACTGTCTAGGGTGATCTTGCAGAAGTTATTGCTTCAGATTTATTATCAGAAATTTTCCTTTTTATGTAAAGGGAACATTTCCAGTCATTAGACTGGTAAATAATTATAGTGGTCCTGTAAGTCTTACAGAGATTTGCAATTTGTTCAAGTGACTTGTACCAATATTAGATAGGTTGTGTTCTCGCTTAATGTACAGCTGCCCTCTTGTCAGAATGTAAAATTAACTCCATTAAAACACAGTGTTTTTGAAATACAATATGTAGGTCTTTTCTCCAGAGTACAAGGCACTGAATCAGAGGAAAATGTCCTGTACAGAGATTGGTCTATATTGTTTTGCACTAACTGTGTGACCAGAAGATGGAATGGCATGAGTCAACAGCTGATTTCCTTGCCTGTGTGCAGCTTGTTGACCATCATTTCCATTCACTCTCCTCTCCATATTTCTTGATGCTCCGGCTCAACAATGAGGTAAGGGCACACAGCACAATTTTTGATTGTTAAATGCGCCATATCTATAATAAACTTTCTAATTTCAATTTCTCTGTTTTCACTGTGGGCAATTTAAAACCAGAATTTCTGTCGAACTCTCCAGCCTGTAATTATTATTCACACATGATATATAGTTGCTCGAAGAAGGATTTAAAGAGAGAGAGAGAGAGAGAGAGAGAGAGAGAGAGAGAGAGAGAGAGAGAAACCAATATGGGGATAAGAAACTCTGGACAGGAAGACATTCTCAGAAAGCCATGCGTAAAGCTGTTTGAGGATATTGAACCTTCAAGTATTATTTTAAAAGCTTTTTTAAAAAATAAAATGTGAAATAAAAACTCTTATGTGACATTTGCACATAGCCTGCTGAATGACTGCCCCCCAAAACGCCACTAAAATCAACTTTTAACACTATTACTCGTATTACCTACAATTGTATTATCTAACTTCTTTGTCTGTTTTTACTTAACGTGGCTTCTTTGTCACCAAGCTCTTTGATGTACAATCTGCGTAAATGTTTTATTCATTATTTATGACCATTTACATAATTGTAATTTATCTATGGATGTATTTTCAAAAGTAATATGCTGTAACATAATGGAAATGTTAAAAATTTTGTTGTAATACTGGTTCATGCATAAGGCATGTAGGTTTGCAATCCCGTAAAACATGGAGGGAAGCCCCTCTGCAATGAAACAGCTTGGTGGGAATAGAAAAGGTGGATCTGGTGATTCAACTGCATGGCTCCTTAGTGGTAAGAGTCGCTGGTGGCCAGCAGGCAGAATATTCGCATCTTGTGAACTGAAAGACGCGAGAAGAACTTCAGTATTATATAATACAGCCTCATATGTGCAAGTAATTTGGCTAATTATTCATGGCTTACTTTGGTTAGCTCTTTAATACAAAAATCTGATGCTCAGAAGAGAATTCTCAGAGCTTGTTACACAGCAACACCCATGGACAGCTTTGCCACCTTTTTTGAATACCCACAGGAGATCAGCACTGCCACCACCTTCATCTCAAATTACCAACTGAGTTCTGTATAACTGCATGGACCAGTGATGCAATTTCTTTTTCAATAATACATTTGTGTTTTGTAAACTTTCTATTGAGCCCCGTATTTTATCCCTCGTTGGTTACCTAGGCAGGGTCCAATCCCAAGTTCTGTGATACTTCCAAAGCAGCTGCCTTCTTTAACAAAAGTTAATAAACTCTGTGGGGATGTAAAGCACATAATTATTTAGTGAGCAAAAGTTTTGAAATACTTCACACAATTTTTATAAAAGGATAATTAAAAATTCATCAAAATACTATTACTAAAAGAAGATTTAAAGTATTCCGTTTAAAGGTTCTTCTTATTGAAATAACAATGTTTATAAGTCCTTGTGTTGTATAATTAACAGTGTTTCTAATATTGTGTTGTGACTAAAATGTTTGGCATAGAGTCGAGTCTACCAGGGTCCCCATGCTAATAGCTCAGCTAGATTTAAATTTCATATTACAATAACAGCGCTCAAGAAATACAATTTTCATTATTATAACTTGTGTGCACTACAGTATGGAAATAGCTTTAACTATTCAAACTATACTAGCTTTAGGTAATCCATGTTCCATCTGGGCTAAAATAGTATAAGGAAGTGTGGTAGTAATTTCCACTAATTAAATTGACAAAAGAACCCCTGTCCAAGTTAGCAGTGCTCCAACATTGGCAATTATTTATCTATAATGATCATTAGCTACCTACTGTACTGTACAGATAGTAAGTGTTACTGAGAACCAGTTGTTGCCTCGACATATTAATACTCCTCTTGTGTAGTTCATGTCAAGCCACTGGTTCATTACTTATTAAATTGTGCTACTGCCTTGTATCTTATGAGCAAAACAGAATTTCAGTATCAGATTAAGTCAGTCCCAATAGTCAACTTTATTTATGGATCGTGCTGGTACCTGGTACAATTTTGCCTAATTAGTCGGGCAACCATTTCCTTTCACAAAATTACAGTTTACTTAATTACTAATAGAGCCTTGGTTCGATTCCCATTTATTCTGTTACTGTTTCCTTTCAGTAGAAATCTTTAGAGAAACAAAACCAATCCGATACCTTTCCATACATACAGTCATTGTCACAAATTAAAACCCGTTCACAGTAGTAATGTTATCAGTCTGTTGCCAATTTAGTAATAGCCAGTAGTGATATAAACTGAGTAGCTGTATAAATTCCAGGACCCAGACACAGTGGTAGTCGACCAACTCCCTTGAGGTCTGTCTCTCACAGTTAGTGAAGGAAATTATATGAAAACTACTTGTACATGGATGGGCCTTCCCACTTTCAGGAGGAGAATTAGCTTCTTTACAAGAATCAAGGCATTGTCCTGTTTTATACAGAAGTTTCTTCACTACATGTTATAGTGTAATTATTCATGACCTAGTGATATGTCACAGATGATGTCAACTCCAGCACCTGCACTGAAAAAGGACAGTTGTAGACCTCATTATTTGAAGAACTATATTTCCAACCATTCACCTCAGTGATCACTCACAAGTGGCAAAAGGCTAGATCCTGGCTGACAGTAATACTGGTTTTAATTCAAGAGAAGATTTACCAGCATACCATAATGACATAATCTGAATGTGAGCCCTATTGTTATGAAAATATTACAATCATACATAAAAATGGTCTAGTCTCTCACCTTCTGGGTCTTCCTTTTCTGATTTGTTTGGAAGCACATTGTCTAAACTAATTCCAACATATGCTAGTCTTTTACGCCTTAGTTCTTCATTTTCACGGCGTTTCAGTTTGCTATCAAGATCTTTTAAACTTTCTTGGAGGTTACCAAGTAATGTAGCCTGAAATAGAACAATTTCACGGATTATTTTTGTTAGTTACATGTTCTATAGGTTATTAATACACTATGTCGTAATGACATAAGAACGTAAATCACTGAATCACCATTTAAATTGAGCTAAACAAACATATACAACAAAAGATGTGATCAGACATTACATATTGGATTTAGCAAGAGAACACCCTTCATATTTATATTTTTATGTTGGTAGTGTACTTGTATGCTAACTGCACAGTACCTGACTAACTGTGCTGTCTAACTGTTTAATCCCTTGCATAATGATAAATTACTTTAAGCTGAGTTTGGTCGTATAGATTCCTTAGCAGAATTGGACAATATGTTGCATGTAGTTCAACTGGCTAGCAAGCAAACCATATGATTAATGAAACTCATGCGGCATTTTGTAGTGTTGATGAGAGCGGTCTGATTAAAATGATTAAAAACACAATGTGCCTGCACCTCCACACCCCCCTCCATAAACACACACACACACACACACACACACACACACACACAGTAAATCTAAAAAATAAATCACTTAGACAACAGTACAAGGAAAGACAATTATCTGTCCTATAGAGGAATTATTGGACAGCAGCGAGGTCTATAACACAAAGTGTTAATGATTTTGCCTCATTAAATGAACTATTCTTAATCTATTTAACGAGGTACAGCCTTCGACACATACAAAATGCCAGCTAAGTTTCATTAGTAATTCAGTTATCATGGCGATATCTTTACAAGATTGAACTGCTATCAAAATTTAGTTCAATTTTTGCAAAGAAAGCAATCTGACCAAACTCAGCCTACATGGGTCCACCATCATGCTACGGAATAGATAGTGCACTGTGTCAAGCACTGCGTAGTTAGCATACAAGTACACTGTTGTTGTTGTTGTTGTGGTCTTCAGTCCTGAGACTGGTTTGATGCAGCTCTCCATGCCACTCTATCCTGAGCAAGCTGCTTTATCTCCCAGTACCTACCGCAACCTACTTCCTTTTGAATCTGCTTAGTGTACTCATCCCTTGGTCTCCCTCTGCGATTTTTACCCTCCATGCTGTCCTCCAATACTAAATTGGTAATCCCTTGATGCCTCAGTACATGTCCTACCAACCGATCCCTTCTTCTAGTCAAGTTGTGCCACATAATTCTCTTCTCCCCAATTCTAATCAATACCTCCTCATTAGTTATGTGATCTACCCATCTAATCTTCAGCATTCTTCTGTAGCACCACATTTCAAAATCTTCTATCCTCTTCTTGTCCAAACTATTTATCGTCCATGTTTTACTTCCATACATGGCAACAGTCCATACAAATACTTTCAGAAACGACTTCATGACACTTAAATCTATACTCGATGTTAACAAATTTCTCTTCTTCAGAAACGCTTTCCTTGCCATTGCCAGTCTACATTTTACGTTCTCTCTACTTCAACCATCATCAGTTATTTTGTTCCCCAAATAACAAAACTCATCTACCACTTTAAGTGTCTCATTTCCTAATCTAATTCCCTGTCCGCCCCCGGTAGCTGAATGGTCAGCGTGACTGATTGTCAATCCTCTGGACCCGGGTTCGATTCCCGGCTGGGTCGGGGAATTTTCTCTGCCCAGGGACTGGCTGTAGTGCTGTCCTCATCATCATCATCATCATCATCCTATCACCCTAATCAACTGCGGGTCGCCGAAGTGGCGTCAAATTGAAAGACCGGCACCTGGCGAACGGTATGCCCGACGGGGGGCCCTAACCATACAATTAAATAAATCTAATTCCCTCAGCTGATGGCACTTGTCGCTGCGTGTCTTTCGCCTTTCGGCTCGGGTCGGCTACAAGTTTAGTCTGAAAAACCCGCTGGTTTGATCTGTAGCTCGCAGTACAAACAGGGAATGCCATCTTGAGTAGGGCAAGGGACGTGTGGAGCTCCGCCGGCTACACGGACACAGAAGGCTGTTGGCAAGTGAGCTTGGGTGGGTTGTGCTGTAGGCCACCTCGAGATTGTTGTCTTGGCTTTTCTGTTCCCTGAATGGAATTTTTGGTGGTTGTCTTGAGTGGCGGTGGGCTTGTGTTCAAATGAATACGGTTTTAAGTGTTGCAAGGATTTGCAGGCCATTTACTGAATTAGTTTTCGTTGTTGCAGTTGTAATTAAATTTCCATGTGGTTTTAAGTGCTACACATATCAGTTCGGCAGCTATTTTATTCGTTAACTTTGTTATTTAAATTTACCAATGGTTTTAGGTGCTGCTCAGATGAGCTATCGCTGCACCTTTCGCTTGTTCTGTATTTATGTGATCTAATTAATTTTTCCTGCCTCGAGATGACTGGGCGTTGTTGTGTCGTCTTCATCATCATCATTCATCCCCATTACGGTCGGAGGAAGGCAATGGCAAATCACCTCCACTAGGACCTTGCCTAGTAAGGCGGCGCGGGTCTCCTGCGTCGCTCCCCTATGCTCTGTAAAGGAGTATGGGACTCATCATCATCATCATCAATTCCCTCAGCATAACCCGACTTAATTCGACTACATTCCATTATCCTCGTTTTGCTTTTGTTGATGTTCTTCTTATATCCACCTTTCAAGACACTGTCCATTCCGTTCAACTGCTCTTCTAGGTCCTTTGCTGTCTCTGACAGAATTACAATGTCATCGGCGAACCTCAAAGTTTTTATTTCTTCTCCATGGATTTTAATTCCTGCTCCAAATTTTTCTTTTGTTTCCTTTATTGCTTGCTCAATATACAAATTGAATAACATCAGGGATAGACTACAACCCTGTCTCGCTCCCTTCCCAACCAATGCTTCACTTTCATGCCCCTCGACTCTTATAACTGCCATCTGGTTTCTGTACAAATTGTAAATAGCCTTTCGCTCCCTGTATTTTACCCCTGCCACCTTCAGAATTTGAAAGAGAGTATTCCAGTTAACGCTGTCAAAAGCTTTCTCTAAGTCTACAAATTCTAGAAACGTAGGTTTGCTTTCCTCAATCTATCTTCTAAGGTAAGTCATAGGGTCTGTATTGCCTCACGTGTTCCAACATTTCTATGGAATCCAAACTGATCTTCCCCGAGGTTGGCTTCTACCAGTACAAGTACACAGTGCGAGTACACTACGAACACAAAAAATTAAAAATGAATTTCATCATGAAAATTTTTAACTAGATCAGTTGATCAATTTGTAATTAACAACTTTTAAACACACAAAGGAAAATCCAGGACATAATACTGACAGTATTATGAAAAAGGATAGAGTGCTACTTACCAAATAGTCGAGATGTTGAGTCACAGACAGGCACAATGTAAGACTGTTAAACAAGTAAGCTTTTGTATAAAAGACCTCTTTTCTGAATTAGACAACATAAACACACATTCAGCAGAGCCAACTTGCACAGTCTCTAGCTGCCAATGCAAGAATCAGAGTCTGGTCTCGGCAGCCTGAGAGTGCTGCATTTGTGTGAATGTATGTGTGTATGTTGTCTACTACAAAAGAAGAGCTTTTGGCCGAAAGCTTACTTGTTTAGCAGTCCTTTTTGATTTGCCTGTCTGCAACTCAACAACTCTGCTTAAGTAGCACTCTATCCGTCCCATAATATTGTCATAACTTTAAAACACATTTATATAAGATATCCAGTATAACTACCATTATTTTAAATAATGGTTTCCCAGAGGATTTCTGAGATGTGATATTAAATTCCTGGTAACTATGATAATACTATAAACATTTTACAAGAATGCCTTAATAAATGTAAGGAATTTTTATAACCAACACTAGGGATGTGCAACACAGACAGCATTATATTTTTCAACAATTTCTAAACAACTACACCAATAAAAACCACAGACTAATGAAACATTAACATTCCTTGCAAATAAATAAATAAATAAATAAATTTACAGTGCAGCTTAAAACAAGAAGAAGAAGAAGAAGAAGAAGACAAAAATGAACAGTAATGACAAAAATATTAAGACTAATTATTTGTGCCCCAGCGAGGAATTCCAGGGAGGTATCTGTGCGTGAACCATTTCTGAGTGTCTGCAAAGCCACATACCAAATTATGATTCACTTTTTATCCACATAATGCCAGGTATTATTTTAAAGAATTGTTTATTTCTCTCTTGTAAACTACTTACATGTTCACAAGGTGGACAGAACCAGTCACCTTCAGGAATTACAAGTAGCGCAGGTCTGAGACAAGATCCATGCCAACCAGAATCGCATTTATCACAAAGCAGAATCCATTCAGGATGATCACTTTTGCCACATTTTTGGCAAGCATGTTTATCTTCCAGTTCTTCAGTTTCAGTATCTAAAAAATGTATTACAGATAAATTACTAGAACAAAAGACTCTAGTACAGCAAAATAAAAGTTATGAATCACAAAGTTTAGTTGGAACATGGTACATACTTCATACGCCACCTTACTACGTTTTATTCTCACAAGAGGAATACTGAATTTTAGAATCCCAAACAAGAACATGTAATTTCAAAAATAACTACACAAAAAGACTTGCTGGTCATTTCAAATGTTTTTAGTTTCTTTGGTCTCAAAATTTCTCAATTTGGTCAATTAAAATTAGCAGCCAGCAAACCAACAACCTTCTCAAAAATCATAAAATCCTAAAATGAACACCTATTTAATATGCTGGATGAAAATCTTTGGCAACCAAAATAGTCTGAATCTCCCTACGGGTTGTTTCCTATGAAACTATATATCTCTTCACACAAAGCAGCTGTTATAATTCCTTGAGGGGTGATGGAAAAGGATAGCAATAGAAAGTGGAGAAACCCTAATTATGATATAATCTGAAGTACCCTCTATCATGCACTTCTACTAGACTGTTGTCTCCACAAGGAGGTTTACTTACATTATTTACAATGATTAACTACAAGAAATGAGAATTATAGTGAGTCTACAAACTGAAGAGTGAGCAGATGAGTACCCACTCTCTCCACCCAGCTTCATCACAAGGTTATAATGACCCTTTCACAGCACCCTTTAAATCGGTCTCCACACAGTGCACAGACCTGCCTTTGGAGTGTTCATTTTTAAACAAATGCATTAAATTGATATGGAATACAGAATTAGTAATTACTATAACAAGCAGAATAAACACACATGAATGAAATCTGCATAAACCAGTATCTGCTGTGCTGCACTGCTAGATGGTACACTGATTCTTAGTCATCCTGTACAGCAGTTGCAACATTTTTCCTGGAAAGGTCATTACCCACATTCTTCAGTTTACAGGCGAATTATGGTATGGAGGAAACCATACAACCAAACAAAGTGACATTGCAGTTTTTTTTATGTAGAGATGGATTAAATCTTTGTAGCTGAAAAGAAAATGACAGGCTGACAACAACAGGGTGTATACATGGACAGGGAAATAAAATTCCCAGATATTTCCCAGTTGAAAATACACTTTCTCCCAGGTGAAAATACACTTTTTCTGTGTTAAGTGACAGTATACTCCTCTTCAGCACTGTAAAATCCTTTGAATGTTTATGGTTTTATACATTGATGTAGAATTTCCCAGCACTTTAGAAAACGAAACTCAGGGGAAAAAAACACGTTTTGGAAAGATCTTTGACGTGAAGCAACATGTACACTGCATATTATCGTGTTACGAAGGTATAAATTCAAAGGTATAAATTCGAATTCCACCAAACACCGTATGTTACTTTCTGAAGCATTGAAATCGAAATTGCGACAAGCTTTGTAAGCCACTCACAGCTCATGTCACGTAATCTCGCCAGTTGATGACAGCATAGGACACGTGATGTAGTCAGCCAATAGCAAGATCACTGTAAAGTAGCGCGAACACACAAATAAGAAAAGTTGATGGTTTAAATTAATATACGTAGTGTTGCTACAAGAAAAGCAAAGCTTTCACTCATAATATTGCTCTTGAAGATTAAGAAGCTGCAAGAGAAGCTAAGCTTCCACATATAATGTTTATCTTTTTTGCACGTTACACTTTAAGATACATCAGTAGTTTTTAATAACGATGTAAATGTCTGATTTCCTGGTCTTGAAGTTCTTCTAGATGGTCTTCCTCAAAGAGTAGTTTTTTAAATGAGAGTCAAACGCTCTGTGATTTAAGAAATTCGTCGTACATTCTCGCACATAGTTCATCTTGCGTAAAACGAAAGTAATGCTTTTCAAACCACCATTCGCAATATTTTCCCATGACCTGTTAGAAATTGGTTTGTTTCAGCAGTTCCACAGAGAGCCAGAAAACAAGCGTCACTGTACTTGTGCAGTTACGATGACACAGGAAGGCTGTACGTTCGTACATGTAAAACATTAAAAGATCTTTCATTATGTCATAAAATAAACAAGAAATCGGAGGATACTTCAAGAGCATCGGAATTTTGTGAACCATACTAAAATGCATAATTTGGCTTAAAGTGCACATTCGTATGTCCAGATTCGGATGTAAATTTTCTTGAGTACAAGTACTGCATTATCTCATGTTTGATTCTTTATTATGGCATAATGCCATATGAGCTAGAAGACTGAAAACGTGCACTTTACATGCAGCGAACAGTTGAAAGCAGCCAACAGTGTGAAATTAAATACTTTGTTTCAACTAAATTGAATGCCTTGGCAGAAAAGATTAATAAAATTAATAAGTAACAAGAAACCTATCAGTCCAACAAAACAATAGCTAAAGTATCTCAAAATCTATTTAACTAATCATCAACACTCTGATCTGGAATAGGCATACAGCAAATATTATTACCCTTCCGTGCAGTTCTGGCTCTGCGCAAGGGAAGGTCTTCTGTAGCGCCCACCTCTAGGTCAGATTCTGGGGAAAATTCATGATCTGATTTGAACACAAGCTCGGGTTCTTCCTCCTCTTCTTCCTCTTCAGTCTGTAACAATTCTTCTTCTTCTGCAGATGAACTGTAAATTGTATTCAAAAATTAACCTCAAAGTCCATTATTTGAAGCTCATACCATCAACACAGTACTTATAACCAATTAAGGTGTACCACTTATATCACAAACTTCTTTGAGTTACTAAGCAATAAAATCTTTACAGTGTCTAGTTTAAAGAGATCAGTACAGCAAGAGGACAGAACAGTTACATCATCAAATATTGGAATGTTGAAATGAAGACATAAGAAATATGCCTCTGTTTACATCACTCCAGATCATTAATATAAAGAGGTATGACCCCCCCCACCCCCCACCCCATTTCTCTTTCTCTTTCTAATTTTTGTTTTGGGAAAAAAAGACAACCTGCTAAAATTTACAAAATTTTCAGTTTTTGAGCTAACCAGTATTGGGAAATAAACTTTCCATACAAAGACAGAGATCTTTCTATTACTTTGAGGTTACAAAATCAAAAAATAAGAACAGACACTATGTGGAATCTGCAGCTGTAATACACCTTATGTAAGCTGACGGTAGAGGGGGAGAAAGGACACGAAAGGAAAGGAACTCATGATGTTGGCTGCATTGAGACTTTATGTGAAGTCAGTGGTACCAAGTGAAAATTTATAATGGACCGGGATTCAAACCAGGGATCTCCACCTTGCTGGGCAGTGCGTTAATCACTGCACCACCTGTACACAGCATTTATCACAACTGTGTGGACTAAATTGGTATACTCCTCAGCCGTATCACATTCCCACCCTGCACCACCTATCTGCAGCCCCCATTCACGCCCTTCATTCTCGCTACTTTAAGACTCCTGCTGGAGGTTGAACATGATTGTGCATTTGCACTAAAGCTGGTGGATTCATAGCCCATTGAGGCAATTCAATTATATGAATGCGTAATGTCTGTTCTTTTGGATGTGTTCGAAAGAAGAGACACCATGCAGAATCTGCAGCTGTAATACATATTACGTAAATTGAAGGTGGATGGGGGGGGGGGGGCCTGACTCTACATAATGTCCCAATGCAGCTGACATCATTAGAGACTTCTGTTTCCTTTCCTTTCTCCCCCTTCAAACTTAAATTTACATAATATCTTAAAGTTAAGACTATTGGCAGAAATGTTATTTTAAAAGGAAGAAGCCTTTCATTTACCTCGATTCTGATGAAGACTGCCATGGGTTATTTTCATTAAATCTTGCTAATCCATATTTCTTCTTGCGTTTCTTCTTCTTGTTGGTCTTTTGTTGCTGTTGTGACTGCAGTGACTGTTGCTGTTTTCCTTTCCTTTTTGAAGTAGAAGCATCAGCATGGTCGCCCGTAGTATAATCTTCATCAGAATCAGTCTGTTAAATAAAAAGAGAATGCTTTTCACTAATACTGTCAATTTTTCTAGAAATTTTGAGATATATAATGCAAAGTTTGGCCTCACAAAAAATAAAACATTATTACAAGCAATAAAATGGAAATTAAATACAATAAGTACATGCATTATAATTTGCTTTAGTTTCTTTACAGTGATGTTTTGAAGCAGAGGACAGGCTCTCATCAAATAAATGAGGCAGGACCTTTGTTACCAATCATCAATGAAAGCAACTGGAATAAGGCTGACACACTGAACATAATCAATCATTTTTTAACATTTTAAGTTTCTTGGTTTTCCCTGTAATGGATCAAGGAACAATGAGACTGTAATGCATAATTCTAAGGATCTACAGCAATCTGTCACTCCTAAAATAACTGGCTGTTGAAACTCCTCCCTCAGTAATATTTACTTTCTGGATCAGAACAAGAAGAAATGGAAAGAATTAAAATGCTGTTCCAGCCCTCATTGCAAAATAAACATGAACTAGTGTTAACATGAACTAATAATATTTGTAACTGACAAAGGCACAACAAAAAAGAAGTTACTCTCCTGAAATGGTAGCAAACATAAAAAGGCATGTTGTTACCTTCAGTCCAAAGGCTGATTTGATACAGCTCTCCATGGGAGTCTAACCTGTACAAGCTGCTTCATCTTTGCTTGGCTATTACAACCTGCATACTCTTGAATCTACTTACTGTAGTCAAGGCCAAGTCTCTCCCCTGACAATTACGCCCCCCCCCCCTCCTCCCCACCCATTCCCCACTGCCACTTCCGTCCATTACCAAACTGAGCACTGAGCATTCCTTGAAGATTCTGAATGTGTCATTTAAGGGGCATTACCAGCATCAGATATTGAGTGCCTGCTGTGCAAAATGGGGATCTGTTGTGTGCTCATATGAGCCATCATTACTAGCACCTGACAGAGTGTGAAAGGTGCCTCACTGTAGGTACCCATTTGGCAGGCTGGTCAAATTGTGCAGTATACAGATATGTGGGGCATTCAGATACGACAGTGGCCCTACATTGGACTGCATGAGAATATTAGGCCAGACATACCCATCATTAAGGTTCGGGTTGACCACGTCTGATCACCATATGGTAGGATCATTTTATTGTGCACTGAGCCATCATAACCCCTTCACATCTGCACCTACTATACGAGAACAAGTAATGGACTCCCTGCAACATTCTGTGTCACCTAACATCATTAGTCAGAGACTAACAGCAGCTGGACTACGAAATTACTGTCCAATGCTTAGGCCGCCATTAACACTACAACACAAACAGCCACAGTTGGAGTGGCACTGTGAATGGCAGCACAGACTCCTGATGAATGGTGTCGCATAGTGTTCAGAGATGAATTGCAGTTCTTCACTGCAGTTTTTAAACAGAACAATGCCCTTCCATACATCACACATCACTTAATTTGCTGCCCAAATACCAAAGCCCATTAAACTTTCCAAAACCCAATTTCCTTCACCTCGCTCATTAAAGACATAAAATATATTGCCTGATAAAACTGTAAAATTTGGGGGGGGGGGGGAGTTATACTGAATAGTAGGAGGAAGAGAAGACTGACGGAGGGGTGAAGAAAAGTAAAAAATAAGAACATGCAAAGCGGGAGGCAATGACCCGAAAGACATGAGAGAGAAACTGTGGAATGTTATTGAAGGGCTGGGTCACCATGATTCAAACTAAACTGTATGGTACTCATACAAAAGAAAGAAAATAGTATTCCCTTTATTACACAATTCTGCCCTCAGGATTAGACTCCACAATTGTTATGCCAAAGCAGTCAACTCCTTATGTTAAAACTCTGAAGTATGATTTAAATCCTCAAGCAAGGTCATCAGTCCCTTGATCAAAAGAAAATTCAGCTGAAGTTAGTGACGTCAGCCAGAAATTTGACAGAATGATGAAAGGGTACGAGAGGGGTAACAAAGAGGCACTTTACGTAATCTTGATGCCAGAACTAAGAAATAATTTAAATAGAAGTAGAACTATATGGGTCAGGGTAGTATATAGGTCAGAGTGTAGATGATGGCTCCTCCAGGCCTCATCTGTGGCGAGAGATGCTCCCACAGCCGTCCCACACCTGATCTGTTATAGACAACAGTGTTAAATATGGGAACACCACACATTATTCACAAGAGTGCTAGCTGTCAAGGGGGATGGGGGGTGAGAGTACACACTTTTTGACATTCTCAATTCACTCAAGATTTATTGTTGTAACAGTCCATGTGGAGCACATGAAATGATTACATTTACAGATCAATAGCACAAGCAGTTCTGACGTACTAGGTATCGATCCCTGTTGAAACACCCATATAAATACACGATGTTGCCTCCACAGGCGGCAATGCAGGCACTGACTCTGGCATTCAGTCAGTTGTACAAATGGCGAATACTGTCCTAGTATACTTTTTCCACAGGTGCTGGATCTGTTCACGTAGTTCTGTAAGAGTTGCTGGACAGCAAGTCACACAAGTCACTTCTTGTCCCATTACATCCCATACATGCTCGATTGGAGACAAGTTTGGAGAGTTTGCTTGCCAAGAAAGTTGCTGTACATCTTTCAGAGCACGTCGAGTTTCACGGGCAGTGTGTGGGTGAGCATTAAACTGTCAGAACAGCACATCACCTTCCTGTTCCGAAAACGACAAAAGAATGGGTCCAACAACATTCTGCACATACCGAGCACTGATTAGCGTCCCTTCCAGAAATGCCAAAGGTGAACAACAGTTGTGGCTTATCGCACCAAGAGCATAAGGCCTGAGAAGGGGCCAGTGTGTCTTGGGCGAATGCACACTACGAGACAGAACTCACCAGACCTACGTCGAACAAACAAGTGATCATCACTTGCATGCAGGCAGAATCTGCTTTCATCGCTGAAGAATACGGCACACCATTCCATCTTCCAACTGATCCTCTGACGGCACCAGTCGAGCCACGAACGTCGATGCTGTAGCGTGAGTGGTAGTCTCACTGCTAATAACCAGTTCGCAACAGTTCATGTTTACACATCTGGGCTCGACAGCACTCTTATCTGAGGTGCAGTGGCTACACAATCTACCACTGCTGCCCTTACAATACGACAAGCCCGGAGAGCACCCGTGTTGCGTGGACATCCAGAACCTCATCTCCGGAGAATGTTAACGTGACAACTGATACCGGCATCGTTGCACAACTGACACACCGTATCCAATTTGAATAACAATTCATCAAAAGGACCATTCCGCCACTTGGAAGGCCACAATTTGACCCCCTTCAAACTCAATCAGTTAGCCATAGGAAGCACGAGTGTGTATCCTTGGCACGGTTGCTTCACACTTCTACACCACACTGAGCCTTCTGTCTGTGAACATTCCCTACTAAAGGGTAGACAAGATGGTGTTCTGGTAGCTATGCCACTATGGTACCTGTTGGCAGACAACATTGAAACCATTATCAGTACATCCACTAACCCCAGGTGGCATATTCTATCACCGGGGTAAAATCGATATCATCTTTCCGGTGTAGTAATTGCTTTTCTTTTTCTTCATGGCAGTGTAGTGTGTGGCAAAAAAGGGACTAGCCATATCCAAAAGCAATTGAAATAGTGAAAGAAGGATGACCAAGCCAGTTCACAAAAGGAGGGAGCACTGAGAATCTACCAGACCCATCACGTGCCAAGAGACGCTTCAGCCCCAGTCACCTTGCCCCAGGCCAGAAAGTGGTTTAAAATGTTATATTTGGGAATAAAAACCATTTTTAGTGAGAAAAAAAGAATCAGTTCACTATCCACAAGTCATCACCAATGTTAGAGGTACAGACTCTAGAAGACCACACTCAGCATGGAGAGCCAGACGGTTACTTTCCACCAGGATCTCAGCTACTGTCTGTAAAACTCCACAACCACACAATGGCTTGTTACGTAAGATAAAACTATGGGTCATTCTTATATAACCAATGTGGAGGATAGTATTCCTTCTACGAGGAAGGAAGCGGTAGTCTCCTCGATAGTCCGGAGTTTATTAAAGGTGACAATGGCCCACCAGCTCATCTCTGGGTATGGAGAGATCTTATTTGCAACTGCAAATCCACACCAGTGACTGTCAAAGCAAATGTTGGGCAAGTAATCACTCCTCTAACCGAACAGTTGGCCAGTTCATTTCCCAGGAAGCCACCAAATTACTTGGGGACAACTGAACACGTAATAAGACTGTCGGAGTACAACGAGAGTAGCAGATACCACAAGGTGACAAGAGTAATACTGATCATAGCCTGGAGACTGATCATTGGGTCACTAGATATTAAAACACAGCTGAGGGATGTCTGTTTAATGAAAGAGGGACTCAACATACCTATCAGCTCTACAGTAAAAACATATGTAGTTCCTGATTCACACAAGCAAACAGTAAATTAAGGTACCACCCTGATACTCATGAAGAACTGAGGGGAACAGACACTGAAAGGTCATGGAGGTGATTGAAACTTCACGTCCGTGAAACAGATCAGTCCTAGTTCACGGTGTAGGTGAAATGAAATGAGCGTACGGTATTGCTGGCCAGGAGGCCCCGCCCGGGGAAGTTCGGCCGCCAAGTGCAAGTCTTATTTCAGTCGACGTCACATCGGGCAACTTCTGCGCCAGTGAAGGAGTTGAAATGATGATGAGGATAACACAACACCCAGTCCATGAGCAGAGAAAATCAACCTGGCCGCGAATCGAACCTGAGCCTGCTGCATGGGAGGCAAGCACGTTATCACCCAGCTAAGCAGGAGACACGCTATAGATAATAACCTAGGAAGGGGCTTGAGGGAGGGGGGGGGGGGGGGGGAGGCATGGCAAGCTCATTCTAGGGGATTAAGCGGAGGTCCCAGCATAGAGTCTTGATGTACATTCATCCTTGTAGTTCTACCTGAAGGCAGATGTCAGTGTGTCAAAGATGTCAGATTGTCAATGCCACTGGTATGCAAAAACAATCTGATAAGTAGGATGATTAAGAAATTGTAAGATGATGATTGGGTAAGTGAGCAAGTGTTCGTAGCAACGGAACTGATGTGGTAAGATATGCTCTTCAGCACGACATAGGATTAGTCTGTAAGGCGCAAATGGCCAGTCTTACTCCACAACAATGGATTGGTTCCAATAATTTCAAAGCCAAAGGTGTTGCTGAACAATAAACAAACCAACAGTAATCTTATCAGGATGAGACCATAGCTGAGTAAATGTGGAGTAGAGTAGTGTGGTCTGCACCCCAAGAGGTGTGGGGAAGGAAGCACGGAGTGTTAAGTTTCTGCATGCAACTAGTCATTAGTCAACAAATATGGGGCAGCCATGTCAGCCTTTTATCTATCAGAAAACCCAAAAATCAGAACAGTGTAACAACATCCAAATGCTGAATACCCAAACAGAGTTCTAGATCAGGGTGCACCATGATACAACAATAGAAATGCAAGACTTGCCTTTTTGTGGGAGAGAATTGGAAGCCATGGGAAAGGGTCCAAGTGGAGGCCCTTCAAGTGCCACCTTGGAGATGGTATTCTGCCATGGCTACAGATTGAAAAAATGCAAAAGCCATCAACAAACAGCAAGGTGGTGACCAGTAGCCTGAAGGTGATGAGGGAGAGTGTAAAACTCAGCACAGAGCACTATGGGATGGCATTCTCTTGGACAAAAGGAGAACTCAATGATGTACCAACTTTAACCTGAAACAATTGGGGGGGGGGGGGGGGGGTTAAAAACTGGTGAACTGAAAATGATAGGAAGCCTCGTAAGCTCCAGTTATGGAGGGTCAGTAAAATGTCATGGCACCAAGAGCTGTCATATGCCTTATGTAGATAAAAAAAAGACTGCATTGAGGTGTTGGTGTTTAGATAAAGCCTACAAACTGCTATTTCCAACCTAACCAGGAAGCACACTGATAGGGGGCAAAAGCTCCTGGAATTTGAGAACCCAGGAAAACTGTCACACCATCATTCTTTCAAGCAGTTTGCAGAGCATGTCGATTGAACGGCCCACAAATCAAACCTCATCAGAGCACGTCGATAAGGCTATTCGGTCGGTAGCTGTTGATGGATGTGAGATGTTTTCCTGCTTTAAGGATTGGGCTGATGATAATATCTCACCTATGCAAAGAGAAAATACGGCTGAAGGTACTGAATGGACAGATTCATCATCTGATTATGAATGTAATCATCAGGATCTGGGGCGATAGTGTGTGACATGTCAAGAGCCTGAAGTAGTTTGTCACCAGTGAAAGGTGGCGATAGTGTGTGACATGTCAAGAGCCTGAAGTAGTTTGTCACCAGTGAAAGGTGTACTATATAATTTGGCGTGATGGTAGAGAGGAGGGGGGAGGGGGGCGAGGGTGGGGGCTGGGGGTGGGGTGGTGGTAGTGGTTGCTAGTGTTTAACGTCCCGTCGACAACAAGGTCATTAGAGACGGAGCGCAGGCTCGGGTTAGGGAAGGATTGGGAAGGAAATCGGCTGTGCCCTTTCAAAGGAACCATCCCGGCATTTGCCTGAAACGATTTAGGGAAATCACGGAAAACCTAAATCAGGATGGCCAGAGACGGGATTGAACCGTCGTACTCCCGAATGCGAGTCCAGTGTGCTAACCACTGCGCCACCTCGCTCGGTGGTGGTGGTGGTGGTGGTGGTGGTGGTGGTGGGGTGGGGGGGGGGGGCGGGGGGGGGGGGGGTAGGTGGCGGAGTTTGGAGGTATGTCTTCAACCTGTCTTCTACCCATTCGAAAGGTACCTTGGTAAGAAGAGGACCCCATCTGCTGTATCCTGTTACTAGTGCATGTAAGTGTGAGTACACCGAGTGTCGTGTTGCTATGTGTGTGTACTTAAGCCAACCGCCAACTATTTCAGCATGGGCCAGCCACTAGAGGCCGCCTGTAGGAAGTGTGCACACAGTAGCGTCTCCACCATGCTGTTTAATGGTGACTAACGATTATGTACAAATGAAGCAGTGCTGACATACTCTCTTGATGTTCTTTTAGCTTGAACCGCTCACATCAGTTGTTGTGTCTATTGCTTGTGTTGTACATTCTGTGTAATTATTTTGTCTTGTTACATGAGGAGTCACAAAAGGCTTATTTCCATTATTGTTCAGAGGTTTGTGAATAAAGTCATATTTGTGTTACATCAGTTTCATGTATTACTTTGTTACTACACAGCTGGTGATGAGTTTGGAATGGTTTCAGAATGTGCAGTCTTTAAGTGCTGTTTCAACAGGTTTAGTCATTATGGATGCTATGTTACCGACCCTGATTGAACAGCTTACTTCAACAGTGACCATTAACAGACAGAGTACCATTCGACCACTATTATCCACCCACTTGTCCTCTGTATGATGATTCAGCCGAGAACTGGAAAGCTTAAGAGAACACTGAGACAGCATTTTTTGGCTTTCAGTGTGACAGACTCGAATTTGAGCAAAGCCTTATTCCTCTCATGCATTCCACCTAAGGTATATCAATTACTGTATCAGCTTGCCCCTTTACAAGAACCAGTAGCTCTTACTTTTGATCACATGTGCAGTTTATTGTCCAACCAGTATCGCTAACAAATGCATGTCATAGCTGTGTGAGTTGAATTATACCGATATGCAAGAAACACAACCAGTCATACATGGTCTGGGCAGCTGAACTTCACGGCCTTTGAAGTAACTGTCAATTCATTGCTGATGCGCACAGTGACTCTTACGCTGACTCTATGGTGTGCAACCCAATTATCTGTTTAGCTCCAGACAAGGAAGTGTGCCAGAAAGCTTTATTCTGTGAAAAACCCCATAGGCAGAAGTTCTGCAAATAGCACAATCTTTTGAAATTTCTCAGGCACAAGGAAGTGGCAGTGGCGGTGGTAAATGTGTGGGTCCAGTGCAAAGCAAACCGAGGCCAGCCCAAGCTGCGATAACTGCCACAGCACCAGCTTCTTCATTTTCTGTTTCCATCTTGGGGTTTCTGTTTTGTCCAGCAAGAATGTTCGGTGTACCCTATGCACTCTGCTACTTATAATGTTTACCAGAAGAAAGGACAGATTGTCTTTGTGTATCATTCGTCAAAAGTTGCTCAGAATATGGACATGGATGTAAACTGTGTGACTACAATGCTTGTGACTTCTTACATGTTGTTTATAGAGTTAAGTGCTTTTCCTCCAAGTGCTCAGACTACAGGTCGAAGCAGGTGCTGCAGTGACATTACTGAATTCTGACACCTATGTGAATTTAGGCTCGCCGTCGTCTGCACCAGTCACGTGGAAGCTTTCAATTATAACAAACAGAACATTGTGCTGTTGGGACAATTTATGGAATCTGCCTCTTACAAGTCAATGGTTTGTTCCATTACATTTTTGGTGCTTGATGACGCTGATGTTGAAAACTTATTCGGGATGGAGTTTCGGGCATCTGGATTTTCTATCACCGATGCAGTTCACCTTGTGTCCGATCAAGTACCATATTCTCAATAGGAAATGCTGTGTGAGGAGTTTACAAACTTGTTTTGGAAGGTGCTGGGTTTGCTACAAATTTTTCTGTTCATATTTCTTTGAAATCCACGGCTTGGCCTCATTTTTGTCATGCACATCCTATTCTTGTCACCCTTAAAGATCAAGTGGAAGTAGAATTGGTCAGACTTCAATCTCTAAGGGTTGTGCAACCTGTTACGGCTAATGAATGGTTGTCTCCGCTGGTTGTAGTTTGCAAGCTGTCACGGAAACTTTGGCTCTGCTGTGACTTCAGTACGATTGTCTACATGCAGTTGATTATGGATACGTATCCTCACCCAAGCCAAGAAGAACTGTTGGCAAAAATATCGGGAGGCCAGTACTTTTCTGAAACTGATTTGTTTGAAGCTTATCTGCAGGTTATTGCGGACAAAAGAGTCTCGGCGGGTTCTCGTTTTGAACATTCCTCTTGGTCTCTATCCGTATTTGTGCCCTCCTTTTGGTGCGGCTAGTGTTCCTGCTATTTTCCAACAATTTTTGGAGCAACTGAGTATGTTTGTCCCAGGTTCTATTAATTAGCTGAATGATATTGTTGTCAGGGGTTCCTCCATGGCCAATCACTTGAAAAATTTGCATGCTCTGATTTCTGTCTTAAAATCCGTAGGCTTACACTATAACCTCTCGAAATCTCAGTTTTTTCAACTGTCTACTGTTTATTTGGGGTTCACGGTCTGGCAGGATGGGGTTCGCCCTCAACCAGACCACATCTCCGCTGTTATGTCTATGCCTTGCCCCTCATCCATGAAGGAGCTTCAGGCTTTCCTAGGTTTGATAGCCTACTGTCATAAATTCCTGTCGGGGGCGGCCACATTGTCCCACCCGTTGCATGCCTTGTTACACAAGAATTTACCTTTTTGCTTGAGCTAGGTTTGTTAACATGCTTTTCAAATGTTGAAAACCAAACCACTTTCGGACCCTCATTTAGCTATGTTCTCTCCGAACCAGCATGTAGTTTTGGCAACTGACACCTTACAGTATGGTCTCAGTGCAGTCATAGCGCACTGATATGCCAACAGCTCTGCGCAGTCTTAGCGCACAGATATGCCAACAGCTCTAAATGACCTGTTGCTTTCATTTCTAAATCCCTCACTGTGGCCCAGCAGCGTTACTCTCAGGTGAAGAAAACAGGCTCTTGACCATAGTCTGTGCTCTACAGAAAGTTAATGTTTTTTGGTATGGTTCCACGTTCCACCTTGTTACTGGCCATAAACCCTTGGTTTCCTTGTTTAACCCTCAAACTTCCTTGCCTGACTAGGCGGCACACCACCTAAAACATTGGGTGCTGTTATTGTCTTGCTACAATTATGAAATTCAGTTTCAACCAACGTCTCAACATGTCGATGCAGAAGCCTTGTCCCGCCTTGCCGTGGGTCCTGATCCTGACTTTGATTGGGAAGAATTGCTTTGCTTCCCTCTTGATACTGAAATGCAGGCCACAGTTTAGGGTTTCCCAATTATGAGCTCGTGCACAGCAGCTGCCATTTTTGCTGACAAGGTTCTCCACAAAGTGGTTCGATTTGTTCAAATTGGTTGGCCTGATAAACTACGGGTGGAGCTTCAGACCCCCTGCGTAACTATTTTTCCTTACAACATGGCTTCTGTTTTTGATGGTGGTTTACTACTGTCCATGTAAGACCTCTCTCCCAGAGAGCCTTGTTATGGTGCAAGGTTCTACACCTTCTCCACCAGGGCTATTGGGGAGTTTCGTGCACTAAACTGTTAGCTACAGATATGTTTTTTGGTCAGAGATTGATGGCGAAGTTGACTGTTTTGTCATGATTTGTGAGCGGAGTGCCCAACAATAGGCAGCTTCTCTGTCCCCCTGGTCCGGTCCACACCAGCCATGGGAATGCATTAATGTAGACTTTACAGGTCCCTTCTTGAATTCCTATTGGCTCTTGGTTGTGAATTCATTTTCCTGGTTTCCTTACATTCTCTGGTGTGCGATGATGTCAGCAGAAGTTACAATTCATTAGCTTTTGAGGGTGGTTTTTTTTTTATTTTTATTGAGGGGTTGCCATGTACCTTATGTTCCGATGATGAGGCCCAGCTTGTTTTCCACACCTTTCATTTGTTTTGTTCCTGACACGGCATTCATGATGTTATGGCTCCACAATTCCATCCACAATTAAATGGAAGGCAGAACAACCAGTGCACACATTCGAGGCCCAAATGAAAAAGTTTTTTGTGGATTCTTTGCTGGACAATGTCCTCTGTTTTCTGAGCACCTATCATTTCATGCTATGGGGGAGAAGATCCCGGTTGAGTTGCTTCGTGCCCAGCAGCCATGCATGCTCCTCCACTTTCTACAGCCTGCGACACACTTGCTGCAGTCAGTTTCGTCCAGTCGTTTTGCACCAGGCTCGCTGGTGTTTGGTCGCCGGCCTAAGCGGATGCTGGCCACTGTTGTCCGCCTCTCTGATCAGTTGTGTCCCTGCTTGGTGTTGGAAGCTACCGGTTCATGGGTGTAGTCCCCGTCACCACACCCCACCCCACTGCCCTCTACTTCAAGCCCGTCATTGCCTACTGTGTAGGTGCCCCCATTCCACTGGCTGCCTCCTCCAAGGGCGGTGCCCTCGGGTACCAGCTTCCAAACACCGGTACTCTCCGGTCTTGGGTCCACTGTTGTAGCCTGCTGTTCAGATAGGGGCACCTCTACTGACCCCCTTGCCATCATAGCCTCAGCCTTCGTCACTGGTGGGTTCAGCCCTGTCTCCTCTGCACTAGGATCTGCCTGCTGATGATGATCATACAGAGATGGCAACGGCACTGACCTCCCTGATCTGTCATGAGGTGCGGCACAGGCCCATTACCCTTGGGCGTGCCTACGTCTCCACGTGTTCCAGCCCTATGCTACACTGTCCCGTCCCCATCATCACCAGCAGCTACCGCTCTGGATCCAATGGATGTGTCTCTCGTCAGGCTGCTGGCGTCTCCTCCATTGCTTAGGTGGTCTCTTGTACAACAGGAGGTGTGCTGTATCCTGCTACTAGTGCATGTGCATGTTAGTATGACTGTGGTGAGTGTAGTGTTGCCGCATGTGAATACTTAAATCAATCACCATCTGTGGCAGAGCAGGTCAGCCTCTAAAGACCACTTATAGGAAGCGTGCACACAGCACAGTCTCCGCTGCACTGTCTGGTGACTTGTGTCTATACATGCACACAGCAGTGCTAACTCACTCCAACTATATTCTTTAAGTCTGTACTGTTCACATCAGTTGTTCTGTGTATCACTTATGTTACACCTTCTTTTGTCTTGTATGTGGGTAGTCATGAGAGGCTTACTTCCGTTATTGTTCACAGGTTTATGAATTAAGCTACATTTGTGGTTCTTGGATTGGTTCCATGTGTTACTTGGTTACTCCAATGATGACGTGCAACATGGGTTGCAAGGTCTTCAGCAAAAACCAATGCCTTGGTAGTAATACCATCATGATGGAAGAGATCCAGACTAGTCATTGTTCTTTGATAGCCCAGTAGGCTATGCAACTTGGCCGACATCTCGGATGAAGAAGCACACCTTCCAAAGGAGGAAACATAGTACTCCCAGCATTTCTACCAACTGCATTTACTGATATGGTGAGCCATTGTAGCCTATGATGGTCAAGTTTGTTGATTTATTAAATAATTTGGTGAGTCAACAAAAATCGATGACTGGTAGCAGTTTCCGAAAAATCTTTCCCTATGTCTTTAATCTTATTATGCACAACTGGGGTGCTTTTGAGTGGCTTGTGAATTTTTTGCTTCATGCAAAATCAATTATTACCAAGAGCTGAGGCATATGCTGAATAATCACAAATCTCTGTGCCTCTCTAACACTTCTAGTGTCTTGTGGAGTCAATGACAGGGTTATCATCTCAGTTAAAACTGAGAGGCACAGTGGAAGGAGGACTAACCCAAGTGATGATGTCTCCTGCCCATATTTAGTTAATCGAATATCATGTTCATATCTCTCTCCTCTTGGATGTTGGAGACGTTTGTTTTGAAATGCGCAGTTCCTATCTTTTCTTGCATATGTGGGAGAGGTGAGCATCGTGAAGCAGAGCACTTAGCCACATTGTTGCAGCAGCAAAATGCTAATTTAAGTAGTTATGTTGGTAGTGAAAATAAATACAAGAAAGGAATTTCTTGACTGGATTCAACTTAAATATAACATTTTGTGAAGTAGTGGAAAGTACTATATGTGCACCTCTGGAAAAGTGAACCCTGTAAAGAAGCTCAAGAATGTGGAAATATGTTGTAATACCAATACAATGCCTATGTTTATCAAACAATGTCAAAAGAAACAAAAGATATTATTCTTTTGTGATTTCCATACATTATTATCATGTGCTAAAGACCACATTCAATACTGAATGAAAGAAAACAAGCTAGTGAGGGAAATAACTGAACAACTTCCTACACATACATCACATTACAGCAGAAGATCAAATTCAAATGGAACATTCACAACCAGTGTTCATTCTGGGACAAACATTTATAAATTATTCGTACAGAAGTCTGTGGCCAAAGGTGCGGATCAAGTGTGGGCATAACACTACAGAGAGTAATAAATGAGAAAAAATATTTCATGGCTACTGTTACCCATTGAATTACAAATACAAAATTGTGTTTCCCATAATCTTAAGGCAATACATACCAGCACAATGGAATTTCATACAACAGAAACATGAAGGGAACTTTTGAGTCTTTGCACGTGCCTGCATAATCTGGGAAGAAAGGGCACAACACTGTACAACCTGTCTAGATTGTAAACAGCATTCTTCCTTGAAGCATAGGCCACTCTTTTGGGTTCAAACTTCATGCACCACGAGACTATACAATCTGTCAATGCATGCAATGTGTGGTTCACAAGTTCCTGAACAACTGCTGTTTTTCAAGAATGAGATGAGTTTTCTTTCCTGTATGTTCCCAGTGCTGACTGATGCAAATCAGAACACTGACGTGTCATGAGATGCTTCTAAGGGAGAATAACATGCCCAGATCTTAAAACTGTTCAGTGTCTCATTAGATAGTTAAATTCTTTCTTTATTCTATCAACAATAAATGCAGAAGGAAACACAAAGAACATTTCTTGAATTTACATAGCACTAAACGGCATGAGAATATCTTTCCCCATTTATTACTCACACTGCAAGAGCATGCATGGGCACACACACACACACACACACACACACACACACACACACACACACACATTTTTGGAACTATTTGGATGAGAATTTCAACTGCTGCCCTCCTAAATGCAAGTCACGTGCCTTATGAACTGCCTTGCTCATTCCCAATCCGTACACCTGAGTGAATTGTTACAGGCTTGGGTACATCAGGAATACTCAGTGAAGTATTATTTCTTTTGCTATACCCTGGTTTCCTAACATTTCTTTTACCTAAACCAATGCTTCAACCATAAAAATAAGTACATTCTTGGATCTTGCTACCCATCTGATCTCAATTTGTGCTCGTGCATTCTCCTTTGTCTATTCATCCTCTTCTACATGATCCCTTCCTCCACTTTACTGTTTATATTTGGAATCTCTGTCTTCTACTAGTGTCCCCTTCCTGATGTATCTTTTCACAATTCCTTTCAACTTTTCTTGTCATATTTTTTGGTTTGTTTATTTTTTGTTCCTAAGACTATAATTTCTCTTCACTTACTCCCTCTCCCACCACCTGATCATCAGCATCTTAATATTACAACTCAGGGATAGTCAAAACTCTTGAATTTCATTCATTTTCTTAACTACGAGGGCTATTCAGATAGTGAGGTCTGATTGGTAACAAAATGCAAACCACATTGAAAATCCGATGAAGCTTTGCACAGGTGGGTTGGACGTTGTTTCGAGTATGCCTGTCGATCGCATCACGTCACTCTTTTCAGTTCAGAGCACACAGCGAGAACGTAATGATGCCCAGAACAATAATGTCTCCCGCCTAGCATGAGTGCCCATTGAAAGGTTTCACCTGATTTTATGCAACCCCATATATTGTAACTGTCATGTGTTTCCTTCTTGATGACAATTCTCAGCTGCACATTGCAGGGGCAATGAGGACACCCCTGCACCGGTTTCAATGGGAACTGTTTGATCACACCCCACACAGCCCGGACTTGGATCCCTCTTACCACTGGCTATGAAAACAACATTTTTGAACAGACAACAAACTGTAGACCAGCACAGAGAAGTGGCAGTAAGCACAGGTAGCTGCCTTCTATAATGAGGGTATTGGAAAGTTGGTACAACACTATGACAAATGTCTAGGTCAGAGCGGTGACTATGTAGAAAAGCAGCTGGAAGGTGTAGAAAACTGCTACAAATAAAAGATTTTTAATTTCCACAGTGGTTTCCATTTCACGACCGATGGGATCTTACTTTCTGTACAGCCCTCCTACAATCATTACAGCTTTCATAAACATTTGTGATATTGAATGCATGTCCTCATGCCGTACAATACACATGTTTAATATGCTAACTGCAATACTTGGGATGAACACAGCATTACGACAACAAGGATTCATATTGCTTGAGAGTGATGAAGTGCACAGAGACCAAAAATTCATAAGAAACATAATACTAGGAAGAATTTTTATGGTAGAGGTGGTTTCAAAATGGGCAGAAAAGTTTTTGCCAAACTGGCAATCTTTATAGTACTGCATAGTATTAAAACATATTAGTATGATATTTTCTCCCTTTATGAAGGTTATAGTATACTGTAGGAATATCATTCATGGCCTTATAATAGCAGTTTTACACTGTTGTTGTTGTTGTGGTCTTCAGTCCTGAGACTGGTTTGATGCAGCTCTCCATGCTGTCTCTGTTTTACACTAAGACGCACATATATTGGCGAGTAATTCAGAATATGGTGGCATGGGACAACATTTTAAAAATTGTTGATAATTTTTTGGAAATATTACAAAACTCAAAGTGCAAAAGAATTTACTGCACTCTTACACTACACTACACTACATTACAACAAAGACAATAAAACTTTTTACCCAACCATTAACTTCATGCAATAAACTTACATTTTTTCTTGATTTCCTTTTCTTCTTGTCCGACTTTGAGCCCTGAAAATGACAGAACATTACTTTAACAGCTTCATTAGTACATAAAAAACTGAAAAGACAAATGAAAGAGTATATCTCGTACAGTAACACACAAATACACATGAAAACAGAAATGACCCAAATTATGACACACTAAATCAAAACTTCCTTCTCAACAAGTCAAAAAGGAATACAGATGACAAAAGGTGTAAAATGATGTCACAGGGAAGTGAAAATTTTTCAGAATCTTTAATGACAACACATTATGTACAAAGCAGGAAGGGTGTTTCATGTGGGATTAAATTCCAGTTTTAAATATCCATGACAAATTGCAAAAGGGATATCTGATTTTGAGAAAACAACACTTCAATACAATACATGGAATAAAGGTGACCACTATCTGTTAATTGAGGTTTTGAGAGGTCGACAGGCAAAAAGCTCAGTAAGGTTTTCAGTGTTGTTTCTGTGCCAGCCAAACACTTCATGACTCATCTACATAGTGAATGGTTACCTTTACTCCTTATATTACCTAGACTTAAAAGTAGATGGCAGGAGCTACTGAGTAACATGGAAAAGTCAAGTTACAGTAAGGCTGCGATAACCCGGCACTTGATAATCCAACAGATCCGACAGTCTGGAGCACATCAGAAATTTTCCTGTGTTTTTAGCTCAGTGCAGCAGGCAGTACAGACCATGGATGCCTTCAGGAAACATCAGAATTGACACTGGCAGAAACTCAGCTACCGAAGAAGAGCTGACTGATGATGTGATAATACAAAGTGTTTCAACTCACATGAGGCACCAGAAACTGACTGATGAAAAAGAAATGCCTACAACTCACAACTCTTGGGCTGAAGCTTTAGAAGTCTTACAACATTTTTTTGAAATTCACTGAGAGTGGCTGACAATACAACACTTCTGAAGTTGTGTATCTGCACAGTGTACAAAATAATTTTTGTCAAAAAAGAGCTCAATCCAAGAAACATGTTAGCATTTCTGCTATGTTCCATAGCACTCAGAAGAAAATTTCAGCTAAACTATTCAAGATAGATACCAGTGTGACACAGTCATGCCTTCGACGAGTCATATCTGTGTGATTTCTAGAGACAGTAATTCCGATTAAACTGCAGCAAATTTTCTGTAACTTTTTCACCAATTAGCTTGTTCTTGATCCTTTCAATCAATGGTGATTCTTTTATTTTAATTCATAATTGGTGTAAATAAATTATTTATATAAATGAACTATTCTAAAACTTTTGAGCCTCAAATTAGTTTAATAGAGCACTACAGTACTCAAGTTTTAATTTTGCTTTTACAGAAAATTAATACATAATTTTAATGCTGTAATCTCTCCTGCTGCAGTTACTTGTTTTTATACATTAAAATTCAGGTTTTGATTATATTCCTTGTTTTAATCCACATTTTTAAAAATGAGCTTGATAATCTGGCATTAACAGATCCCCAAGCATGCTGGATTATCAAAGTCCTAACATATATTAAAGGCAGGGGGGCTAACCATTATACTGGACTAGAAACATCTGTCTAGGAAAAGAAAATTTAAGATGACAACAATCTACCATACAAGGGCATTTTTAAGGAGAATATGGACACTACTGAATATAGAAGTATTCTGCTGAATCACATAGCCACACCACTGTGCAATTTACGTAGTACTTTGGCACATATACTGCATTACAACATTATGACCTACCTCTAAGAAAATGCTCTACTGGCAGATGGCCAGCATGGGTTCACAAAATATTGTTCTTGTGAAACACAACTTTAGACACGGGAACTTAAGTTGATTCTATATTTCTACATATCCAAAAAGCTTTTCACATTGTTCCTTACTGGCAGTTTCCAATCAGATTTTGTGCCTGTGGAGTATCATTTCAGTCGTACGACTGGTTTCGAGATTTCCTGTCAGAAAGGTCACAGTTGTTAGTAACTGACCCAAAGTCATTGAGTGAAACAGAAGTGATATCTGGGGTTCATAAGGAAGTATAGGATGGGGCAAATAAAAGTGGCCTGGAGAACAGAGTTGTTCCAGGGTAGGGGGGGGGGGGGGGGGGACGACAACAACAACAACAACAGTAGAGAAGAGGAAATACATTACTAACCTGACTATAGCACATGCCGAAAATGACTACCACTCATCTCTTGGCACTTTTGGGCCCTGGTCAGTAAGTTCCTGATGGCTGAACTGCAAGGATTACTGCAGTCTTATCCGAAATGTTCTGCTGCAGTTCTTGAAGACTATGAGGGCTGTTATGATACATCTTAGACTTGAAGGCTCTCCACACAAAGTAATCTTACATTGACAAATCAGATAACCTCGGTGCTCAGCTAGGGCCGTGACCAGACTGACTTCTGCTAAAAACTCTGCCAGGCATGAAGACTGTGTAAATGAATTCCAAGGTTTGGCTCGCTGTATAGGCAGTTGCACCATTCTGTTGGAATTAACTGTAGGTCTTTTCCTCCCCCATTAATGCTGCCATAAATGGTTTCTAAAATGTTGACAATGTAATACACCGAAGTCAGTGTCTGATGCAAGAAGATGGGACCAACAATGCACTGTGCAGACATGCACACTAAACCCAAACATTCTGATAATGCAATAGTGTTTCGTGGAAGTAATGCGGATTCTCCGCTGCCCAGAACCTGTGGTTCTGTGAGTTGACATAATAACATAGTTGAAATCTGGCTTCATCACACATAACACAGTTGAAATCCAGCTTCATCACACATAATAAACAGATCCATGTCCAAGCCATTAATTGTTATCTCAGTGAACAGCCACTCACAAAACTGTAGGTGCTGTGGAGCATCTGCTGATTTTACTGCATGTACAAAAGACACTTGACAGGGATGCATGTGCAATTCCAGGTGGTGTATTTGTATGCATTACTGACATCATGTCAGTCTCTTGCAACAGGCATTGGGTTGATTTGGTAGGACTGAGCCATTTTCTGGCGAACTGCAGCCACATTTTCTGGTCTGCCGGCACATTTTGGAATGTTTTTTGACTTGCTCAAAACAGATCCTGTCTGATCCCATTTTCAGACTAAGCACTGCATGGCACTCTTTGCTGGCACTCTGACACCATTAAACGTCTCAGCAAACAACTGACGACACCATTTCCAAGACTTTGTCGTCACGTAACTTTCCACAACAAATACACACTGCTCCACTGTGAGTACTATCATCTTTCCACTGCTCCACCCACACTTACACAGCTCACACTATGCTCTGAACTGGTGTGGAAAACATGGCAGGCATTCACGGGTATGCATGTCACAGGGCACGGTTACACGCATACAGTCACGTGCGAACGTATCCACTCATCCAGGCCACTTATGTGCCCCACCCTGTGTTATAGGTTTTCTGCTGTTCTCACTCTATATAAATGTTTTAGGAGACAATCTAACTAGCCCACTTACATTGTTTACAGATGGTGCTGTTGTTTACCATCTAGTGTAGCCATCAGAAGATCAAAACAAATTGCAAAAAGACTTAGACTAGATGTATGCATAGTGCAAAAAGTGGCAATTGACCCTAAGTAAATAAAATGTATGAGGGCTTCCACTTAAGTGCTTAAAACTGTATGTTCAATTTCAGTTACACAATAAATCACACAAATTTAAATGTTCTTGATTCAACTACATGTCTATTGATTACAATTACAAACAATTGTAATCATCAGATATGGAGAAAGGGAACCAAAGACTGTATTTTATTGATAGAGCACTCTGAAGATGCAACAAATCTATTAAAGAGATTTCTACACCAGGCCTGTCCAGGAGGCAGCTAGGCAATTGTGATCTGTCTTGCTCACTCACTGCCTGAGTAGTGAGTGCTCGCAATAAATGGGGCACTTCAGACATCACTATGTAGAGCAGAACTGTGGGTTGTCTTCACAGGAATGACCATGTGTTAGGTTCATTGTAGCCTTAGACAGTATACATACTTTTTGCACAGTGCTTAAAATGGAGAGTAGGTCATATTTAATCGATTAAAAGCATTGTGATGACTAGGTCAGGTACTTCATAGAGAAGGTCACACACATCAATATCAGTATATAACATGTCAGTGCAGGGTGCATAGCTACATTTAGATCTCATTGACCTAAAATGCATTAAACAGTTGGGTGAGAAGTTTCATAAATAAATAAGCTTCACAGACTTGTATAAAATATTTCATCAGCAGAAATTTCCATGTATTTACAAGTCTGTTATGTCAACACCTATACTTAGGCAAGCAACCTTTTCCTACAAATAGAATGAAATCTACCCACAGAGGACAGATTTCAACTTAAAAACTTATCTTCAAATTAGCAGTTCTCAAAAAGAGATACTTTATTGAAAAGCAAAATAAATAGTACTCACTGACATCCCATGTTTCTATGTTTAACATGTGAATAAAATAGTCACAAGCTGATGTGAGTTTAAACTCTGTCCAAAAACTACATTAATCATAAGGTTGCACCAATCATAAGAAATATCATGCTTCATACTTAACTGCCATATCTGTTCTTTGCTTCCTCAATTAAAACAAATGTCATTTCTCATCAATGTAACTATCTTAAAAAATAAATTTTCATAAACGGCTTTCATTAACCACAGTGAAGCAATACACTTCCGTGGAACTAACATTAGTGGCCACAGAACAAACTCATTGACAATAGTTTCTCATGTGGAACTATCGCTTTCCAATTCCTCCCTCCACTCCCGTTCCCCTACAACTACTTGCTGTGAGTCAGCTGGTTGCTCAGAGCTGTGATCTGAGCGCGAGTCAGCTCGCAAGTAGATCAGTCAACAAGTCTAGTCTACACTACACCTTTCTATCCTCTTCCGGAGAGTAGCTGCACGGTATGGTATCCTTACCAGATAGGATTTACATAGGAAACTGAAAAAGTTTAAAGAAGTGCAGCTCTTTTGGTATTATTGCAAAATAGGGAAGGGAGTGTCATGGATATGATACGCGAGTTGCAGTGGCAATCATCAGAACAAAGGCACTTTTCACTGTAGTGAGGCCTCTTCACGAAATTTCAATCACCTACTTTCTTCCCTGAATGCAAAAATATTTTGTTCACTCCCACCTACAAGGGAAGAAAAGACTGTAACAATAAAATAAGAAAAATCAGAGCTTGCACAGAAAGATCTAGTTGTTCATTCTTTGTTGTCGTATTGGAGAGAGAAAAGGTTGAAAATGATCTGAAATTTGTTCTATGAACCCTCTGTCAAATACTTAAGTGTGAATTCCAGAACGGTAGTGTAGATTTGGATGTTACAGCAGCAGCAGAAAGGATAAAAAATACATAGAATAATAGGTGTAGGCATGGGAAGACATGGAACTATAGTACCACAGATAAATTCAAACAGGAAGTTGAAATTAAGATATGCTGGAAGCAACTGTTTATCTCTTAATTTGGAGGACAAGGGCATGTCGACATGTTGAAAGCCTCAAGTCCTTCATTAAGGACCAGTAGTGAACATGTAGCAGGTAACACTCAAGTTTGAGAATGTACACACTAATGTACGAGAGTAGTACTAATGGTGCTTGTTTGTGATCTGAGTGATATGAAATAAAGTTTATTGGCCCTACTCTGAAACAAAATGTTTTGTTTTATTAAAATTAAGAAAAATGTTAATATATGACTTATGAAATATTGCCAGTTGAATACATATAACAAGAGGAATGTGGCAGAACAGTAATGTTTTCAACACAGTTATGTAGGGTACCAGTGTGATACATGAAACTCATCAAATCAGCAGTTGAGAAGCCTATGAGGGAAACAGTAGCTGAAAACCTAGTGAAAGTGAAAAAAATGAAAAGCAAATGACGACTCATGACTGTGAGTCATGCTGTGACAATTTTTTTATTGTTGTGTCTTTTTTTTTTCAGAAGGTGAAATGCTGTATTCGGTTTCCAGTACATGAAAAACATTTGAATAGCATCAACAATTAACACACTATGGTAGAACAAACAAAACACAGGCCAGTTTATGGACTCAGTAAAGTATCCAAAACTATAAAAATAATGTTTCATATTTGGTTGGTACATCTTTGATTCGAAAGTTCTTTTATTTACTTTACTTAAGACTACAACTAACAACTAATATCAGCAATTGAGTACAAAGTACAAAAATTACTCATTCTCCTGAATTAGTTAATTTGTCAATCACTGAGAAATCACTGTCAAAGAACCAGCCAGTTTGCTATAATGAGAAATAGTGCCAGACTTGTATAATAACACAATGGTCCTATTACTACCCTCAAAAAGTAATTACTGCTAGCAACAACTGCAGCATTCATTTGTGTACACATCATTCACTACAGAAACTATCTCCCTATCTACTGCCATTATTTTACCTTTTTCTGTAGGCCTTGATTTAACATGATTTTATGAAATTTTTTGTTGACCTCCCATTTATGCGTAAGCAAATGCATACATTGTGGCATACAGATATTTTGTTACCCCCTGCCCATGTTAAAACATAAAAAACACACGTGAGAAAGAGAACCATCAGGAAAGGAAATGGAGGTGCTTCTACAGAAAATGTTTATCAGAGCAAGGAAGAATAGTTTGCCAATTGCTTACATCTCAATTTATTAAAACCACTATTGGGATACTGCTTTTTATTTAATGCCTTATCTTTCCTAACACTGGCACTACTTTCATTATTCAATGATTTGCACACTCAGTTTATTGATGCAGAAGACCTGCACTTGATACCCAGTACCAGAAATTTGAATAAATACAAAGTAAATGTGGCATACAACTCAACCAAAAGAGCATCGGCGTTGGCAGGATTGTACCATACTATCAGCCATATCACACCTTTTTCAAATTCTAATAATGACATTGCAACAATTTTGTTGTTTTAAGATTCACAACACTATAAATGCTTGATATTTGACAAATCTCACAAAATGGGACACATTCTTACTGTGGAAATTATACTCCCAATACTCATACATACATACAATGTGGAATTCAAAATTTTCAGGACTGGTGCTGCCATCTGGAAAGTAAGAGTAGTAGATCTTTGCACTACTAGGAGGCAAGAGCTGCATATCTGATGAGTCAGTGTTCAGAGTGGCATTCAGCTGCGAGGACATGTTGCGTGTACACAGTGTTTTCCGTAATATTCTGTGTTTGGTGTGTGGCGATTTTACGATGGATCCGCGAACAGAACAGTAAGTGTGTATCAAATTCTGTGCAAATCTTGGGAAAAGTGCTACGGAGACCCTTGCAATGATTCAACAAGTGTTTGGGGGCAGAGCATGAGCTGTACGCGTGTGTTTGAGTGGCATGCTCGGTTCAGGGCCGCCATACAGACGTCAAAGATGATGCTCACACTGGAAGGCCCATTAGCCACACAACGCCAGGCATTGTTGCCAAATGTCAACAATTGGTTCGTGCGGATTGACGGCGAACCATTCAAGACCTTGCGCATGAAGTGGGTATTGGTTATGGGACATGTCAACGCATGTTGACTGATGAACTGGGCATGCATCGTGTCGCTGCAAAATTTGTGCCGAGGATCTTGACTGTCGATCAGAAGGCACGGCATGTTGAAGTGTGTACGGACCTTCATCAGACCACATCTGATGATCCAACCTTCTTGTCATAAGTTATCACCGGCGATGAGAGCTGGATTTATGGTTATGACCCAGAGACAGAGCAACAATCATCCCAGTGGAAGAGCCTGGGCTCTCCAAGCGCAAAAAAAGCGAGACAGATGAAGAGCAAAGTGAAGAGAATAATAATCATTTTCTTTGATAGCAAGGGAATTGTGCACAAAGAATTCGTTCCATCCAACCAAACAGTGAATTCCATGTACTACTGTGAAGTTTGGCGATGGCTCCATGAAAATGTGCAGCGACGACGGCCTGAACTTTGGCGTCAAGGGAACTGTCTGCTGCATCACGACAACACGCTCTGTCACAGTCACATGTCCTTGCTCACCAGGACTTTTTGGCAAAAAACAACACGGCAATTGAGTTCACTGTTATCAATCATCCTCCACACAGTCTTGACATGGCCCCGTATGATTTTCATCTGTTTCCAAAACTTGAAGAACATCTTCGAGCACTTCACTTTGATATTTATGGAGCAGTGCAAGTAGAGGTGAGGTTATGGTTACACCAACAAAGTAAAACACTCAACAGTGATGGTATCAACAAACTGGTCTCTCATTGGGAGAAACATGTTCACCTCCAGGGTGACTATATTGAGAAATAAATATGTAGACATGAAGAATAAAGATGTAGCATGTTAATAACATTTATTTAATTTAAAAAGCTTTGAGAGTTTTCACATAAATTCAGAGGTATTACTTTCCAGCACACCATCATATTTTTAGACCCAGGTAAAATGCTCAGGATTGTGAGAGTTGTGAAATAATAAGTTATCTCTGTTAGCAAGAACACACACTACACAAATTTTTATCTTCGTATCCACATATAAACATTTTCTTTTTTGGTGGTGGTGGTGGGGGAGAGGGGGGGGGGATAAACTGAAGAAATGGATCAATTATTCACATGAGTTTAGCTACACATTTCAGTAACATAACAAACAACTCCAACTCTGCTGTTCACATTCTAGTATTCTTTATCATTGTACCTGTCTGTGACCCAATGACTCCTCTATGTGATGAGTAGCATTCTAGCCTTTCTGTATTATTGTTATTCCACCCTGGACTTCCAACTGTTTGAAAAATCACAGTTAGGATGATGTCTATAACCTGAATATGCTATGCTCAAATTTGCCACACATTTATGAGACACTGATATACTTTTCAGTCATGAAATGTTGTAAGTAAATTTTTGACAGAATGTACGAGGGTCGTTCAGAAAGTAACCTCCGGTTGATTTAAAAAAATACACCAGTTAAATAAAAATATTTTAATATATACATCTTACAACTACATCTTTGCACTATTTTTCTACATAGTCTCCATAGCGATTGAGGCACTTATCGTATCTCTTCACAAGCTTTGAAATTCCTTCTGCATAAAAATCACCCACTTGTGCCTGGAGCCAGCCTGTGACCGCATCTTTGAGCTCTTCGTCGTCATCAAACCGCTGTGACCCGAGCCATTTCTTCAAATGCATGAAGAGGTGATAATCACTTGGCGCCAGGTCTGGGCTGTAAGGTGGATGGTTGATAACGTCCCACTTGAAGGACTCAAGAAGGGCCGTTGTTCTGTGAGCAGAGTGAGGACGGGCGTTATCGTGTAAAAAAACGATACCGGAAGTCAGCATACCACGGCGTTTGTTCTGTATAGCCCGTCGTAACTTTTTTATTGTTTCACAGTACACGTCTTGATTAATGGTCGTACCACGTTCCATGAATTCAACCAACAACACCCCTTTGGCATCCCAAAACACCGTTGCCATCAGTTTTCTGGCAGAAAAATCTTGCGAGGCTTTTCTTGGTTTGGTAGGCGAATTTGAATGTGCCCACATCTTTGAATGTTCTTTTGTCTCAGGATTCATGTACTTAATCCAGGTTTCGTCACCGGTCACGATTCTGTTTAACAATGGTTCTCCTTCGTCCTCATAACGTGACAAAAAGTCTAATGCAGAGGCCATTCTTTGAGTTTTGTGGTGGTCGGTAAGAATTTTGGGCACCCATCGTGCACAGAACTTACGGTAACCCAATCTTGCTGTCACTATCTCGTACAAGAGAGTCTTAGAAATCCGTGGAAAACCAGTAGACAACTCCGACATTGAGAAACGTCGATTTTCACGAACTTTTGCATCAACTGTCTGAACGAGTTCGTCAGTCACCAATGATGGTCTACCACTCCTCTCTTCATCATGAACGTTTTCTCATCCACTTTTAAATAAACGTACCCATTCACGGACAACTCCTTCACTCATAACTCTTGGTCCGTACACGGCACAAAGCTCACGATGAATAGCTGCTGCAGAATATCCTTTGGCTGTAAAAAACCTTATGACAGCACGCACTTCACATTTGGCGGGGTTTTCTATTGCAGCACACATTTCAAACTGCCACAAAAACTAAACTAGCGCAGGTACGACGTTCACTCGACCACGGCTTGATGCCGACTGACCTGTTGAGTGCGTGAACGCACAGATGGCGTCGCTACTCCCCCCACAACCCGCACTGTGACCAATCGGAGGTTACTTTCTGAACCGCCCTTGTAAATAATTTAGGAGCAAAGGTAACAACTCACTGAGTAGCAGTGGCATTGAGTGCACACACACACACACACACACACACACACACACACACACAAACCAAATACACTATGCTGGAACCACAGTTTGGCAGGAGACTGGGTGAAGGGATATGTTAGGGTAGGTGGGGTACGCAAGGGGAGGAAAGGGAGGCAAAGAGTGGGAGGGAGAGTTGGAGAATGCAAAAGGGAGAAGGGGCAGGTGCACAGGACAGGAATGTGACAAATAGGCCTGGAATCAGTGAGAGTGACTTGGAGGAGTAGTCTGGGAGAGGGTGACGAAATAGAGAAAAAGGGAGAGAGTGAGGAAGAGAGTGTGCATGCAGGGGGTTATCAGAGATTGGAGCCATGATGACTATGGGAATGAAGATGTGTTGCAAGGCTAACTCCTATCTACATTGTTCAGAAAATCTAGTGATTAGGCGAAGAATCCACTTCCGCGGGTTGTAAAACAGCCATTGGAAACAAGCACGTTGTGTTCAGCAGCCTGTTCTGCCACTGGTGGGTCAAGTCTGCTCTGCCAAACAGTGGCCAAGAGAACCCAGTGGTAGAACATGCTGCTCAGGACAACATGCCCAACTTCAATGCCTGCTTCACAACACATGCCATTTGGATGCTTCCCCCTCCAAAATTAGCTTTTCTTAACTAAGTAGGCAGGTATTATCTTTGCAACATACCCTTTGATCCTGCAATCCTCTTGGCCTCAATTTCAGCAGTCTCTTCTGTCATTGCCCCCCCCCCCCCCCCAAACCTACTCCTCCAAAGACCATTGTGCACTGCATGAACTCACTGGCTTTGGTGCCTGATTGTCACATTCCTATGCCACAGACTTGCGGCCTCTTCTTCCTGATTTCCTATTTCATACACCTATTGTCTCCTTCTGAGTCATCAGATACCTCACTCAAGCCACCCTTCCCCACCCCCGTTACCCCATGAACTAAGCACACCAGTTTCTTCTGTCCAACACTTTCTCCCGCTTGGCTGGAATCAATTACTTCTGTGATGCTGTCAATCCATTTCATCCTTTGCCATCCTCTTCTCTTGTGCCTTCGATCTTCACCAGCCTTACAGCTTTTGCAGTGAACCCTATTTTCTCATAATGTGCACAAAATAGGCCGCCTTTGGTTTCAGTATTAGACCTTACAAGGAGCAATCTGGCTTTTATTTGCTGTAATACTGATCTATTCATTCTCTTTGCGGTCCATTAAACACTAAGGAGTTTTCTCCAACACCACAATTCCAAGGCGTCTAATTGAAAACATTCAGCCTTTCTTATGGCGCAGGTCTCAATTCCATATATCACAAGTGGAAAAGTCCTTAGCCCTTACTATACAGATCTTGGTTATTAAAGTTATGTACCTACTCCTTAAAACATTGTCAAGGTTGGACATAGTCTTTTTACCAAGTAACAAGCCCTCTTGATTTTGCAGCTCCAGTCACCATCAGCAGAAATCTGAGATAACTGAACATGGAATCCATCCGTTGTTTCTTCCCCTATAAGTCATCAAGTGATAGGTGTACTTGTCATAAATTTTGTTTTCCTGGCATTCAGCATTACACTAGCCTTTGACGATGTCTTTCATCTTCAATAAGAGGATCTTTAGCTCTTATTCACTTTCTGCTATCAGCATGGTATCATCTGCGTATCTAAGGTTATTGGTATTGATCGCAGCTATTGTAATTCTGGTTTCTTCTTCATCTAATCCGGTATTCCTCATAATGTGTTCTGCATACAGATTGAATAATTAAGGAGACAACTTGCAGCCTCACCACTCTCCTTTCTCAATCTTGATCCATTTAATTGCTCCATATATGGTTCTCACTGTGGCTTCTTGGTCAGAGTATAAATTCCATATGAGGTAAATGACGTGATCTGGTACTCCTATGTTTTCAAGTACTTCCCATAATTGATTGAGGTCGAAACAGTCAAATGCCTTAGCATATCAATAAAGTAGAGATTCACATCTTTCTGGAATTCTCTTGCCTTCTCCATAATGCAATGGATATTGGCAATTTGATCTCTGGTCCCTCTTCCTTTACAAAATACAGCTTGTTCTTCAGGCAGTTCTTGGTCTATATACTCCAGAAGCCTATTTTGTAAGATTTTCAATGCAGTTCTTTCCTACACAGATCTTCGACATGTTCTGCCCATTTTTCTTTGATGTCATCGGCTTCTTTTAGACCTAACGTCTCTATTTTTTATCATTCCAATTTTTGCCTGGAATTTTCCTTTGATGCCTTTAATTTTCTTGTTAAGACCCTTAACCTTCCCCATTCTGCTATTCTCTTCAACATCTTTGCTCTGTTAATTTAAGAAGATCTTCTTGTCTCTTCTAGCTAATTTCTGAAACCCTGTATTTAATTTAAACATTGTTGATCTATTCCCTTTAATATTTGCTTTCCTTCATTATTCTACAATTTGCAATGCCTCAGCCAATAACCATCTGACCTTCCTGATATTCTTTCTCTTGGAAATGTGTTTTTCTGCTGCCTCCTTGACAGCATAGGCTACTTCTGTCCACTAGCACTTATGGTTTTTTTTTCTCCTAACTCAACTGAATTAAATCTGTTCCTGACTTCTACTATATAATAAGAAGATATGTTCTTAAGGCCGTATCTGTAAGGTGCAATATCTTTGGCTACTTTTCTCAGTTTCAGCCAGAATTTGTCAATTGAAAACTCATAATCTGGTCCACAATCAGACCCAAGGCTTGTTGTAAATGACATGATAGCACTCTCCCACCTCTGATTACAAAGAATGTCACCAATCTGATTCCGGTATTGGCCATCTGGCGAAGTCTAAGTGTATAGGTGTCATATGAGTAGCTGGAACAGTGTTAGTTATAACCATTGAATTGTTTTAGTAGAATTATAGGAGTATCTGTTCTTCTTCATTTTTGTACCAAGACCAAATTTTTCCTTTACACTTTCGACAGTTCCAATCTCCAACTATGAAGACAACATCCTTTTTTGGCACCAGCAGCAGCAATTCTTGCAAATATCCCTAGAATTGGTCATTAACATCCTCTTCAGCAAGAGTGGTTGGCATGTAAGCTTGAATGCTTGTGATATTAGGAGACTGAACTTGAAATCTGATAGATATCATTCAATCATTTTTATAATTGCACACCATTACAGCTTTTCTTAATCTGTTACTAACTATAAAGGCTACTCCATTACTTCTGTTCTTCTATTGTCCAGAATTGTATCCTGTATATCCATCAGAAGCAAATTCTCCCATGTCAGTCCACCCCATTTCACTTATTCCCCATATCAATGTCAATTCTCTTCTCTTCTCTTTTGACTATGTCCAGTTTCCCTTGATACACCGATCTTATATTCCACGTGACTAAACTGTAGTTCTTCTCACAGCATCTTAATTGTTGTAAAGCTTCTCTTAAATTAATTCCCCTCCAGAAATCCAAATAGGGAATCTGAAATCCTATAACATTTGAGTTGATTAAAGCCATGGGATTTTCATGATAATTTCAATGTTGGTTTCCTGTAGCATTTCACTGACTTGCAAAGTCCGTCTAATCACTGATTCAGTTTCCCACTGGAGTTGGTCACCCAACCTTCTACCGAGTTTCTCAGCTTAATAGGGACACCACATGAGGGTAGTAAATTGGGGAACTGAGGTGACAGTGGCCAGAGAAATCTCTCCCTGTGTTTTTATAACTGCACCCTCCTCCCCTTTTTTTGTTTTTGTACTCTAGCTTGAGAAAGGATTTGTTGAAAGCTACTTGTGTATTCAGTCTTGTAAGAGTACCTCTTGATGACACAATGCCTCTACTATTTCACGAGTTATTACCTTTATTCGTGACTCAGCCACAAGATAAATCATGTAACAGTAAGCTGACAAAAGTCATGGGCTAGTGATCTGCATGTATACAGGTGGCAGTAGTATCACATATACAAGGTAGAAAAGGGCAATGCACTGGCTGGGTTGTCATTTTTACTCAGGTGATTCATGTGAAAATGTTTCTGATGTGATTAAGGGTGCACAACAGGAATTAACAGACTCTCAATGCAGAATGGTAGCTGGTGCTAGACACATGGGACATTCCATTTCGGAAATCATTAGGGAATTCAATATTCTGAGATCCACAGTGTCAAGAGTGTGCTGAGAATACCAAATTCCAGGCATTACCCCAGACAACACCGTGTCTGACAGCCTTCATTTAATGAATGAGAGCAGCAGCATTTGCATAGTGTTGTCAATACTAACAGACAAGCAACAGTGCTTGAAATAACTGTAGATCAATGTAGGACATATGACAAACATATCAATTAGGACAGTGCAGCAAAATTTGGCATTAACAGGCTATGGCAGCAGACGACAGATGTGAGTGCCTTTGCTAACAGCATGACGTTGCTTGCATGCAACTCTTCTCGTGAGCTCATGGCCATATCAGTAGGACCCCAGATGACTGGAAAACTGTGGCCTGGTCAGACAAGTCCCCATTTCAGTTGGTAAGAGCTGATGATAGCGTCTGACACAGACCCCACGAAGCCACGTACTCAAGTCGTCAACAAGGCAATGTGCAAGCTGGTGGTGGCTCCATAACAGTGTGGGAGCTCAAAATTGTTATGTCCGGCTATTTGGAGACTATTTGAAGCCATACATGAACTTCATATTCCCAAACAACGATGGAATTTTTATGGATGACAATGTGCCATATCACTAGGCCACAATTGTTTGCAATGGGTTTGAAGTGGTGGAGACCTACAGATTGGATATACTGGGACTGAGTGAAATAAAGTGGCCAGAATCTGAGGAAGTTGGAGTGCTGCTGTATGTATGATAGACAGGTGAAGATGCGATGTACAGAAACAGTGTAGGGCTCTTAGTATCTAAAAGCTGCAAAAGAAGTTTACTGGAGTGGAAGCCAATGTCACAAAGAATAACAACTAGATCCTTAAGAACAAATGTGTGAAATATCACTATAATCCAATGCTATGCAGCTACTGAAATGTGTGAAGGAAAATTAAAAGATGCATTTTATACAGACCTAAATGGAGTGCTTAGACGAGCTAATTGTAGATACATAAAAATTTTAATGGGAAACTTGAACACAAAAGTTGATTCAGAAAATGAAGGGCTTGAGCACATCATGGGTGTACACAACATTGTGAACAAAAATGCAAACGGTGAACTGCTGATAGATACATGCGCTGAGCATGACCTAGTCATTGTAGGCACACTGTTTCTATCTACAATATCTACATCTATACTCCAAAGCCACCTGACGGTGTGTGGCGGATGTTTCCACATCGCAACTGCCATAATATAATGTGGGTCTTGCCATATCATGTTACTGAATATTAGATGGATCATACAGTCATAAGCCATACATTTTGACACACTCTGCTATGCATCAGAAATAAGAGAAGAGTGGTTGTTGGAGGAGATCACCAACTGGGTTCAGATTGAATATTGTGGCAAATAGAACCAAGCTCAATCACAGCAGCAAAAATATAGAGGTAAGGTTAAAAAAACACCATATAACACAAAGATTTGCCCTTTAGCTACAAAACAGATTGCAGATATGCTCTGACGAAAACTTTAAGCAGTAAGGAATTGAAACAGGTAGGAAAAATCTTGAAGATAGCTATCTATGTGTTGGAGAGAACATATTAGGATTAAAGACACGTCAAAGGAATGACTGGATCTCTGATGACACATGGAATGAAATGAGCTGCAGGAAAGAACTAAAACAAAAGTTACAATTTTTTTAGACAAGAGTGCAGAAGATTGAAGCACATAAAGAATACACGGAGTCAAACAAAAGAGTGAAAATAAGGATATGGCGAGATAAAAGGAAACGGATAGATGAGAAAGCACAGTTGGCAGAATGGCAGCAGAAAGGAAAGATAAAGGAGCAGTACAATATGAATGAAGAGCTTTAGATGTGAAGGACCAGTTAAGAGCAAGGATGTGGTGGTGATTACAAACCAACAGGCACAACCGCGGAAATGGGAGGAGCATTTCAAGGAGTTGTCAAATCGTAAAGACAACCAAGAGGGATAGGTGGGGGATGCTCCAGAGGAAGTCGAAGCAGATCAAGATATAAGTCTGTAGTGTCCCGCAGTGAGTGAAATTAAGAATGCTTTGAGACACCTAAAAAATGCAAAGGCTCCAGGCCTACATAACATACCACTGGAGCTGTTAAAAGCCCACCCCTTACTGAAGCATATTTGGTTTGAAGAGAAATTACCAAAGGAGTGGAAAAGTGGATTGGTGGTAAAGCTCCCGAAAAAAGGAAAATGTTTCAGACTGTGACAACTGGCACGGTATCACAGGATTAAAAATTCAGTTGAAAATTGACTGCATAAAGAACTGGTTGGTTTTCAGGCACAGTTGTGTTGATCTCATTAATACTCTTAGGATCATATCACAGTAAAGCAAAGAATTCCAGGCAACCTTGTACCTGGCATTCATTGATTCTAAAAAGGCCTTCAATTCTGTCGCACATGAAGTGCTGTGGCAGTTGTTGTGGAAGTATAGTATACCACAGAAGATTCTGATCATCAAAGATCTGTATGATGGCTACAAATGTTTTGTGGCCCATGATGAAAATCTCACAGATCCAACAGAGGTAACAGCCGGAGTTCAGCAGGGTTTTATTTTGTCACCAACAATCTTTCCTACTTGTCTCAGTTATGAGAAGAGTGACAGTGGGCACACTACGAGGAATCTAATGGAGGATCCATAAACATTTGAAGGATTTGAATTTCACAGATGACGCTGATTTATTTGCTCAAAGGCTGACAGAAAAAAGCTAAATTAAGCCCACAGAAAAAAGCAGAATTTGCTGGGCTCAGGATAAACATACATAAAACAAAGAAAATGACAATAAATTCTGGGAACATGGACGTGCCACTGCTTGTAGGGGACCAGCAAGTGGAGACTGTCAATTCATTCTTGTGTCTGGGTAATGTGATGACAGAAGATGGTGGAGCCACAGCAGACGTGACGAACCGCATAAAGAAGGCGAATGCTGCCTTCATAAGTGTAACCAATATGGAGAAACAGAAACTTCACATGCAAAACTAAAATTCATATTTTAATACAAATGTGAAGGCTGCTCTTCTGTATGGCAGTGAAAGTTGGAAAATAGATAAAAATATAACATCATAACACCACAGTTAAAGAGCTTCACAAATAAATGTCTCTGGCACATAATGAATGTCTGGTTGCCAGAAAAAGTAAGTCATGAGGATCTCTGGAGAAAACCAAACCAGACACCTGTAGCAGAACATATATGTAAGAGAAAGTGGAGATGGCTGGGGTACATATTGAGGAAGCCAGATGGAGCAGTCAAAAAGAAGGCATTGGAATTAGAGGCTGGCCTAGAGGTACAGAGAAGAGGATGGCTGAAGAGGAGGCAAGGAGAGTTGGAAAGACTTGGGCAGCACTGAGGGAAATAGCCAACCTTTCAAAATTTATCAAATTCTAAACCAGTTACATAATTAGAAGTTTAATGATAACTAAATCATTCTGCTTCTGACTGTTTACATATCATTTATTGCAGTAAATAATGTTTTAACAGCCAGAAGCAGGATGATTTCATTTTTTTAAAAGTGACATATTTCACTAATCCACCTTCAATTTTAATTTCAGGGAGTTTTTTCTTTTATCTTGTCTTGGTGTTGTTACCGTTGTTGTTTTGTGGTCTTCAGTACAAAGGCTGTTTTGATACAGCCCTCCAAGCTAGTCGATCCTAAACAATTATCTACATTTCTGCGTTAGAATTGCAAACTACATCCACTTGAATCAGCTTCTTTTATTCATGCCTTGGTCTCCCTCTACAATTTTAGCCCCCATGTCAAACTGACGAGCATCGAGATGTGTCCTATAAATTATTCCTTCTTTTTATCAGGTTGTGCCATGAATTTCATTTTTCCTCAATTTGATTTCAGTACCTCCTCATTAGTGACTTAATCTACACAACTAATCTTGCAGCAATGATGAACGACGGAGTGATTTTGAATGTATTAGCAGCATGATATACACAGGACTGCTTCACTGCTTTCCAGAACTAAACACTGTTGCTCTAATTTTGTCTTGGACTTTTGCAATTTTTAAATAATGTCAACAATATTTACCTACGATAATAGGCAGGTAATCCTGTTAACAGCAATAGTAAATTCAGCACTGAAAGCATGCAGATACACTCTGCTCTTCCACTTCATCACAACTAAGAACTGGAGTGGAAGAACACATCACAAGCAACTCTTTATCTTGATAATATTTTGCGAAAATGTGTAAGCTCATAAATGAAACTCAGCAAAAGGAGTGCCCTCGACACCCATTACAAAGACATTAAATACGTAAGAGAGAGAGTTTTACTTTAACCCTATGTTGGAACAAAAGCTGTAGCAAACTAAATCAACAACATTCCCAAACACTACTATTAAATAAAATAGACTTAACATAAAAGAATTAACACTTTCTTTATATTTTATCTTACCTTGTTTTCCAATTTCTTAGCACGTTTGTATATGCGCTGATCTTCCTTTAACTGTAGAAAAGTTAATTCTTCAATTTTGCGTCTCTCAGCTTCTTCTTTAATTTTAATCTGGGCAATACGGCGAGACTGTCTCATTGGCAAATCTGAACTTGGCCCTGCATCAGATTTACTCTCCTCCAGAACTATGTCTACACCTACATCAAGCCCCAGTACTGTTGGTTCTGTAAAAATAGATATTATGTAAAACTGAATACTTCTGGTAGTTTTCATTACATATGTAAGAAAAACTACCTGTAATACACAACACGAGGAAAAATGTAGATAGAACACTGCTTTCACCATGTAGCAGAATTTTATTTCATAAACAGTAGCAAAATAATCATTTTACAAGTACATTTATTAAAGTATTTCAAAGAAATAAGCTACAATTTGCAGTTAACCTCATGATATCACTGGTTTTTAGTAGGCAGAAAAAAAGAATGACGTGAGAAAATATGAGGGAGTTCCTACAAATGTCCAAGTACAACACAAATACGAAAAGATTGGTCAAATATTTTGTTGACAAGGTTGCCAGAGCCAGAACTCAAGCTTGGCTAGGACATGGATAGTAAAGAAAACTGAACATACCTGCTTCCAAGGAATCATTGAAACATTCATCTTAATCACCTTAGAGGCACCCCAACCTAAACCTGGATGGCCAGACTAGGATGAAAGGTAACCCCCCCCCCCCCCCCCCCCAATGTCCACCCTACTTGGATCCATGTAATCCAATATTATTTATTGCTTCCTAGATCTTTAAAATAATTTGACAGAGAACTCTGAGCTCTTTAATAGATTTGTAGCTACATTTCAGCTGATCTCTAAACACTGTTCTCCAATCAGATGTTGCTAAAGATAGATGAATGAACCCTCAAAAAAGATACCATTACAATTACAGCATGCAACACTAACAAAATTTGAGAATGATAAAAGACGAATGATTAAGAAAAGGCTGATCAGATAACAGGAGGAGATCAATGTGAGAGAGATAACAGGTACAAAACTACAAAAAAGATCTGGGTATACATAACTAAGAAGGAGGAGCCACTATTAATTTATCTAAGCATTGAATGCATGAAATTAAACAGAAAGTATAATATGAATAAATAAAATATCTACTCACCAAGCAGCAGCAGGGGAAAACACATAAAAGATGTGGAAACATGCAAGCTTTAGGAGCCAATGGCTGCTCCTTCTCACAGAAGGGTTGAAGGAAAACAATTCGCGAAGTTTAGGAAATGGCGAGAGTTACAAAAAAGTCGCCCAGAATCCTGGATCGGGGGAAACGTATTGGGTGATATGAGAAAGAATGACTGACTATTGGTACCTGCATCGTAAAAGATTTGAAAACCTGAGAACTTAAAGACGGAAGATAGGGTAATAAGCAAGATAGAGATTATTGAAGAAACATCGTGAAAGACTCAGTAAGATTGGAAAGTGAAGTGAATTACACATGGTAGATGGGCGAGAGAGACAGGAAAAAATATATAGGCCAGGAAATAAACAATAAGAAAATATGATGGGATACAAGAAAAAGAATAGATACTTTAAAATGTTGAGACTACAGAACTTAAAATAAATTTAGGCCCCGTGAGTGACAAGAACCAAGCACATGTTCTAAATCTAACTTCCAGCTGCAAAGTTCTGAGAAACTGGCATTGTAAGGAAGAATCCCTACGGTACAGGTCATGAAATGGCACCAAGGTTACAACTGTCTTGTTGCAGAGCTTGCTGACTAGTAAAGTACAGTAGAAAAAATGCCAGACCACAAGTTACGAAAAAGGTTTAATGTAACTGTGAGAATATTTTATGAGTATAGTTCCCGCCAACTTGAAAAATGTTGTTTTGAAAAAACAAGCATTTAAAGTTTCAACTTGTGTTTTTTAATATTAAAATTGAACAAATCTTTAACCTATATTAAAAATGAAGAAATTCCTCCAGCTGTATTTTATTTTGGCAACTAGTTTCGACATTGTAACATCATCATCTTCAGGCCATTTCAACTATGGAGGTACGAAAAATCTTTAATCGGAAATGCTAGCACCTTACAGTTGTCTTTCTTTTCATTGATGTTGAACCATACTGATTTTAACAAATTTATATTTATTAACAATTGCTTTTCAAACCTTTTTCTATCACTGTAAATACGTTTGTTTGTTATTTTCAGGTACTAACATTATATATATATATATATATATATATATATATATATATATATATATATATATATATATATATATATATAAAAACAAGCAAAATAACAAGTTAAACAGATTAAAGACAAGCATGTGTTTACCATAAAAGAATCAAGTTACGAAGAGAAATCTTATTGAGAATAGTATTTTAGTTGATTCTAATGCCCTCTGTGATACTATCCAAAACAAATTGGAACCCTCTTCATTCGGTAACTATCATATTATTACAGTGGGTGCACTCAAGTGCGGATGGGTCAGTCCCCCATGCAGTGAACCATGGTTTTAACATATTTTAACATTTATGGCACACTTTTTATGAATGAATCTTAAAAACAGACCCTCTAAGGAACATTTTAAGCCAATAAAAAAATTAAGCTACAAAAATTTTCTACCCTGTTCTACACCCTTAAAAAATTGTGTCAGGGGTTACATTTTCCTGAGCATGAAAATTAAACACTTAAAAAAACGAAACATAAAAATCTGTGTGTTTTTGGAAGGAAATACAGAGCCCAAGAAAAGCAAATCATCAATCTGGGGAAAAGATACATGTGGGAACACAACATTAAGATTCGACATAGATGAATACTTCAGATACAACATAGAATTATGTGCCCTCACGAAGTGGACAATTTAAGGCATTCCCTTTTGCTCACTATACTCATTACCATCCATACTGTGTGTCACCACAATTCCTATCCACAGACATTTCTGTCAACAACTAGTACAGCTTTGTCTCAACTTTATTGAACCATCATTGTACACAGATGTACATTTCTAACATTTACTTCGCTCATATGATCACCCAGGCCGCAATCAATACCCCCCTGGTCATTTATTACATTGGTTACCTTTCTGCTTATTATTTGTTTTCAGTAATTTTTTCAGTGCTGTGAGCCGTTTTCATCATCACTGTGCTTTAAGTATTCCTCTATGTTACCCACATGTACCATTTCTAGACAGCCTTCTTCCTATTGCTTTCACAGCAGTGCTACTGAACTTCACTCTTTTAATCTCAATCTTATACTGTACTTTTTCTGTAGTTTGATACAACAATTACATACATGTGATGAACAACAATGTCTACTCTGTATTATATTTCAAGACTAAATACTACATCTTCACACATATTAGGCTACCTTCATCCGAATTATTTGCAAAATTCTCAAACCATGTTCAACATTTTTGTACTGTTTGTTAACCCAATGCTTTGCTACTTACTGTAGTAGTTTTTTATTTCCAGCTCCTATTTTTCTGCTTACTTCCTATCTCAAATCCTCTCTCCCCTGTAATGATTTTTAATATACTTCCTACTACAAAAGAAGATCGCACTGCAGAAAAGGAAAATGTAAGTGGATAAAGGCCTCTTATCATCTTAGGTAATGAAATTAAAGCTCCAGCAGTATCTGAAATATGAGTTTTAATGTTAACCACACGGTATGCCTACGACTGTTTTCCACTGTATATGCTAGGCACAAATGGCATCACTGAATGCAGACGTTTTACATACTAAAATAAAAGTTCTGTAACACACAGAATGAAGGATGCAATATTAAACCAAAAGCCATGTTAATGAGAATATTTTTGCTAGAAAGAGCACATAACCAGTTATTAGCATCCCACCTAACAATGAAAGCGCATCATTTAGTTCCAACGTAATACATGTAGAGTAACATTGGTGAAGTATAAACAGATTGCCAATCTTCCTCTGGAGAAGTATGTGCTGAGTAAGTGGATTAAGGACAGCAAAGGCCCACCTTGGTTTAATAACAAAATTCAGAATATGGTGAGGAAGCAGACAACTGCACTTTTGGTTTAACAAAGAATATGCACACGATGAGAGGCAAAAGATAGAAAAGAAAAAAATCATGTGTCTGCAGAAAGGTCGACACATGAGGTGTAGAACAACTTTCACCATCATGTTGTTGTTGTTGTTGTTGTTGTTGTTGTGGTCTTCAGTCCTGAGACTGGTTTGATGCAGCTCTCCATGCTACTCTATCCTGTGCAATCTTCATCATCTCCCAGTACCTACTGCAGCCTACATCCCTCTGAATCTGCTTAGTGTATTCATCTCTTGGTCTCCCTCTACGATTTTTACCCTCCACACAGCCCTCCAATGCTAAATTTGTGATCCCTTGATGCCTCAAAACATGTCCTACCAACCGATCCCTTCTTCTAGTCAAGTTGTGCCACAAACTTCTCTTCTCCCCAATCCTATTCAATACCTCCTCATTAGTTACATGATCTACCCACCTCATCTTCAGCACTCTTCTGTAGCACCACATTTCGAAAGCTTCTATTCTCTTCTTGTCCAAACTAGTTATCGTCCATGTTTCACTTCCATACATAGCTACACTCCATACAAATACTTTCAGAAACGACTTCCTGACACTTAAATCTATACCCGATGTTAACAAATTTCTCTTCTTCAGAAACGATTTCCTTGCCATTGCCAGTCTACATTTTATATCCTCTCTACTTCGACCATCATCAGTTATTTTACTCCCTAAATAGCAAAACTCCTTTACTACTTTAAGTGTCTCATTTCCTAATCTAATTCCCTCAGCATCACCCGATTTAATTTGACTACATTCCATTATCCTTGTTTTGCTTTTGTTGATGTTCATCTTATATCCTCCTTTCAAGACACTGTCCATTCCGTTCAACTGCTCTTCCAAGTCCTTTGCTGTCTCTGACAGAATTACAATGTCATCGGCGAACCTCAAAGTTTTTACTTCTTCTCCATGAATTTTAATACCTACTCCGAATTTTTCTTTTGTTTCCTTTACTGCTTGCTCAATATACAGATTGAATAACATCGGGGAGAGGCTACAACCCTGTCTCACTCCTTTCCCAACCACTGCTTCCCTTTCATGCCCCTCGACTCTTATAACTGCCATTTGGTTTCTGTACAAATTGTAAATAGTCTTTCGCTCCCTGTATTTTACCCCTGCCACCTTCAGAATTTGAAAGAGAGTATTCCAGTTAACATGGTCAAAAGCTTTCTCTAAGTCTACAAATGCTAGAAACGTAGGTTTGCCTTTTCTTAATCTTTCTTCTAAGATAAGTCGTAAGGTTAGTATTGCCTCACGTGTTCCAACATTTCTACGGAATCCAAACTGATCTTCCCCAAGGTCCGCTTCTACCAGTTTTTCCATTCGTCTGTAAAGAATTCGCGTTAGTATTTTGCAGCTGTGACTCATTAAACTGATAGTTCGGTAATTTTCACATCTGTCAACACCTGCTTTCTTTGGGATTGGAATTATTATATTCTTCTTGAAGTCTGAGGGTATTTCGCCTGTCTCATACATCTTGCTCACTAGATGGTAGAGTTTTGTTAGGCCTGGCTCTCCAAACGCTGTCAGTAGTTATAATGGAATGTTGTCTACTCCCGGGGCCTTGTTTCGACTCAGTTCTTCCAGTGCTCTGTCAAACTCTTCACGCAGTATCTTATCTCCCATTTCGTCTTCGTCTACATCCTCTTCCATTTCCATAATATTGTCCTCAAGTACATTGCCCTTGTATAAACCCTCTATATACTCCTTCCACCTTTCTGCCTTCCCTTCTTTGCTTAGAACTGGGTTGCATCTGAGCTCTTGATATTCATACAAGTGGTTCTCTTCTCTCCAAAGGTCTCTTTAATTTTCCTGTAGGCAGTATCTATCTTACCCCTAGTGAGACAAGCCTCTACATCCTTACATTTGTCCTCTAGCCATCCCTGCTTAGCCATTTTGCACTTCCTGTCGATCTCATTTTTGAGACGTTTGTATTCCTTTTTGCCTGCTTCATTTACTGCATTTTTATATTTTCTCCTTTCATCAATTAAATTCAATATTTCTTCTGTTACCCAAGGATTTCTATTAGCCCTCGTCTTTTTACTTACTTGATCCTCTGCTGCCTTCACTACTTCATCCCTCAGAACTACCCATTCTTCTTCTACTGTATTTCTTACCCCCATTCCTGTCAATTGTTCCCTTATGTTCTCCCTGAAACTCTCTACAACCTCTGGTTCTTTCAGTTTATCCAGGTCCCATCTCCTTAAATTCCCACCTTTTTGCAGTTTCTTCAGTTTCAATCTGCAGTTCATAACCAATAGATTGTGGTCAGAATCCACATCTGCCCCTGGAAAAGTCTTACAATTTAAAACCTGGTTCCTAAATCTCTGTCTTACCATTATATAATCTATCTGATACCTTTTAGTATCTCCAGGATTCTTCCAGGTATACAACCTTCTTTTATGATTCTTGAACCAAGTGTTAGCTATGATTAAGTTATGCTCTGTGCAAAATTCTACAAGGCGGCTTCCTCTTCCATTTCTTCCCCCCAATCCATATTCACCTACTATGTTTCCTTCTCTCCCTTTTCCTACTGACGAATTCCAGTCACCCATGACTATTAAATTTTCGTCTCCCTTCACTACCTGAATAATTGCTTTTATCTCGTCATACATTTCTTCAATTTCTTCATCATCTGCAGAGCTAGTTGGCATATAAACTTGTACTACTGTAGTAGGCATGGGCTTTGTGTCTATCTTGGCCACAATAATGCGTTCACTATGCTGCTTGTAGTAGCTAACCCGCACTCCTATTTTTTTATTCATTATGAAACCTACTCCTGCACTACCCCTATTTGATTTTGTATTTATAACCCTGTATTCTGCTGACCAAAAGTCTTGTTCCTCCTGCCACCGAACTTCACTAATTCCCACTATATCTAACTTTAACCTATCCATTTCCCTTTTTAAATTTTCTAACCTACCTGCCCAATTAAGGGATCTGACATTCCACGCTCCGATCCGTAGAACGCCAGTTTTCTTTCTCCTGATAATGACGTCCCCTTGAGTAGTCCCCGCCCGGAGATCCGAATGGGGGACTATTTTACCTCTGGAATATTTTACCCAAAAGGACACCATCATCATTTAATCATACAGTAAAGCTGCATGCCCTCATGAAAAATTACGGCCGTAGTTTCCCCTTGCTTTCAGCCGTTCGCAGTACCAGCACAGCAAGGCCGTTTTGGTTAATGTTACAAGGCCAGATCAGTCAATCTTCCAGACTGTTGCCCCTGCAACTACTGAAAAGGCTGCTGCCCCTCTTCAGGAACCACATGTTTGTCTGGCCTCTCAACAGATACCCCTCCGTTGTGGTTGCACCTACGGTACGGCCATCTGTATCGCTGAGGCACGCAAGCCTCCCCACCGACGGCAAGGTCCATGGTTCATGGGGGGGTTCACCATCATACCCTATCAAAATATCTTGCTGAGAACCTGAGAGAATTCTGCTTTGTGCATAAAATCGATAAGTGGGCCAAAGGCTTCTATTCTGTCAGAAAGTGAGCTTTCGACCAACAAGATCTTTGTCACTCGAACAGCAATGCATGGTGGAAGAGGCAACTGGGTGGTGGGCGTAAGGAGGAGGCTGGGGCACATAGGGGGAGGGATTGACAGGGTGGAGGTCAGGCACAGTAAAGTGCTGCTTGTGGGAGCGTACAGGGACAAGGTGGAGAGAGAGTAGGGCAGCTAGGTGCAGTCGAGAGGTTAGACGAGGCAGGGGGGGTTGGTGGGGGGGGGGGGTAGCTGAAAAGAAGTAAAAAGAATTAGGGTGCATTGGTGGAATAAAGGGCTGTGTATGCTGTGGAATGGGAACAGAGAGGGGCTAGATGGATAAGGACAATGAATAACAAAAGTTGACACCAGAAGAGTTATGGAAAAGTAGAATATATTGCAGGGAGAGTTCCCACCTGCACAGTTCAGAAAAGCAGGTGTTGGTGCGAAGGATCCAGATGGCACAGGCTGTGAAGTAGTCACTGATGTGAAGAACATAGTGTTCGGAGCTGTTCTCAGCAATGAAGTGGTCCAGTTTTTTCTTGGCCACAGTTTGTTGATGGCCATTTATGACAAGAGGCAGCTTGTTGGTTGTCATGCCCGCATAGAATGCAGCACAGAGGTTGTGGCTTAGCATGTAAATCACATGACTGGTTTCACAGGTAGCCCTGCATTTGATGGGATAGGTGATGCTTGTGACCGGACTGGAGTAGGTGGTGGTGGTGGTGGGGGGAGGGGGGGGGATCCATGGGACAGATCTTGCATGTAGGTCTATTACAGGCATATGAGCCATGAGGCAAGGAGTTGGAATGAGGGTTGTGTAGGGATGGACGAGGATATTTTGTAGGTTCGGTGAATGGTGAAATTCCACTGTGGAAGAGGTGGAAGGACAGTGGGTAGAACAGTCCTCGTTTCAGGGCATGACGAGATGCAGTCGAAACCATAGCGGGGAATGTGATTCAGCTGATCCAGTCTTGGGTGGTACTGAGTCACGAGAGGAATGCTCCACTGTGGCCGGATGGTGAGAGTTTGGAAGATGGTGGGTGACTGGAGAGATAAGGCACACGAGATCTGTTGTTGTAGAAGGCTGGGAAGTAATTACAGTGTGTGAAGGCCTCGGTGAAACCTTCAGTATATTTCGAGAGAGAGCGCTCGTCACTACAGATGCTACAGCCACGTCTGGCTAGGCTGTATGGAAGGGACTTCTTGGTATGGAATGGGTGGAACCTGTCAAAGTGGAGGTATTGCTAATGGTTAGTACGTTTGATATGGAGGGAGGTACTGATGCATCCATCTTTGAGGTGGAGGTCAACACCAAGGAATGTGGCCTTTTGGATAGAGTAAGATAACGTGATGCAAATGGGGGAGATGATGTTCTAGAGGAATGTGGATAGGGTGTCCACAACCTCAATCCAGATCACAAAGATGTCATCAATGAACCTGAATCTGGTGAGGGGCTTGGGATTCTGAGCATTTAGGAAGGATTCCTCTAGTTGGCCCATGAATAAGTTGGCATAGGATGGTGCCATGCAGGTGCCCATAGCCAAACTGTGGGAGAAATATTTATGAGTGAAGTGACTGGAAAAAAGCACAGGTGACTTCTGTATATAAGAATGGCAAAAGAACAGACCCACAATATTACAAACCTATATCCTCAACATTGGTTTGATGTGGAATTCTTAGAAATATTCTCAGTTTGACTACAATAAATTTGCTTGAAGCAGATAAGTTTCCATCCACAAATCAGCATGGATTTAGAAAGCATTGCTCTTGCAAAACTCAGCTAGTCCTTTTCTCGCATGATATACCATGAACTACAGATGAAGGGCAACTGGTAGATTCCATATTTATAGATTTAGAAAAAGCATTTGACATGGTGCCCCTTTGCAAACTGTTAATGAAGATACAAGTGTATGGAATCGGTTTTACTCGAAGGTGAGTGTTCATCAGAGGCAAGGGTACCATCAGGACTGCCACAACAAAGTGTGATACGACCAGTCTTATTCTCTATATACATAAACAAATGGGTAACAACTCACTGCACAGCTGACATGTTGTGTAATTGATAGGTACGTAGACAAGGCTGAAAACTTAAGCTTTTGGACAACCTGGCACTACAGCTCAATGGTTCAGTTGTATGGTGAGTTGTTACCTTTACACCGTCCATTATTTGTAGTGCACCCAGGATATCTCATTATTGTTTTTAGCGTACTTATTTATTTCCTTTATACACTGCAATGAATACCACACATAAAAATCTCAGAAAATGCAGCTATTAACTACAAGTTGTATAAAGTTACTTACTTCTCTGACCACGTTTATTCGTCTTTGCAGCATCTGATTGAGTATCACTGCTTGGCGGTGGGCTATCAACAGGTGTTCTTGTGCTGGAAACAGAACCAAAACTTTTTCCACGTCCTCCACGGTTTCCTCTGGTAGCTTTGCCACCTCTTGCACGTGCTTTGACTTTATTTCGTGCTCCACCTTTCCTAGCAGCACCACGAGCTTGAACAGCGGATCGATCTTGAGAGTCATCTGTCGAAATTTCTCCAAGCCGCATCTGTAACTGTAAGTTATCCCTGCAGCCATCATCACTGCTGCTCACCTCTACTGTCTCCTGCTTTCTAAGAGCTGTTTCCCTACTGGACCTTGTGCGTGTTTCCAATGCTCTTCTTCCACCTCGGGCAGGTTTTGTACGTTTCACATTACTCACTATGTGCTCAGGATCTGTATCTGCATCAGCATCACTAGGTTCATGTTTCCCGATAGGAGTCTTCACAATTTCAGCATTTGGACTTTTTATAAATCTTCCTGACCTGCCTCTTCTTCTTTTGCCTGCTATGACTGGTTCAGCTGTGTGTTTATTTTTGTTATCAACAGGTACATCACGCCTAACAGTTTCGTGGAAATCAAAAGACAAATTTTCATTAATGGACCTTGGTGATTTTATCTTCAGGCGAATGACTTCTACTGTAGGGATTTTCTCTTTAACACTACCACGTGTCTCTGAGGTAATTAGCTCACATTTCATATCTGTTGCTGTGGATTTTGGCTTACCTCTAACAGCATCAGTCAACTTACCATCTGCTGATTTTTTAACGGGGGCCCTACCTGTATTTGAAGTACTTTCACTACTTTCAGCAGCAGTAATTTTAATTTTTTCATTAACAGCAGGTTTACTTGTCTTCCCTTTATCATTAACTAGTTCCACTTCCTCAGGTGAGTCACTACGAATAGGTTCCAGAGGTGCCTTTCTCCTACTTCTAAGTTTTAACTTTATTGCAGTACCCTCAGAACTGTTTTTTGATGACTGTGATTTTTTGTGTTCATTGCTGTTATCTTCAACATTTGTCACAGGCTCACATTCCTTTCCTTCAATCACTGATTCAGAGGTCTCAGGTCTACAGCTCTGTGCACCACCTTTTTTCTCTGTCTTATGTGTAGCATCCTCGGACTCTTTGACTTCAGGTGACTTGCACTTAGGTAATTTTACAGATGCAGCAGACAACTTATTTGTCTCCTTTTCTGGACATGTTTGTTCCCTTTCTTCACAAGCATTTTTTTTCTCAGAAGTTGACAATTTCTGCTTACATTCTTTGGCAAAAGATCTAACTTGTATTTTCCCCACAATGGGTCTTTGATCACAGCTTTTTCTTTTTTCATCTTCTTCTGAAGGGACACATTTTGAAGAGGGTGACCTTGCATCAGAAGAATTTTTCACACAGTCTTTAGCAATCACTACTTCAGACTGACATTTTTCCTCGGAGGCAGTATCATTCTTTTTTTCAGTTACTGCATCACCTGAGCTTTCCTTGTTCACTGGAAGCTGCGTATGAACCTTGCTGCTGACAGGCTCAACCACTGACTTATCTTCATTCAGTTTCTGCTCAGTTATGGAGTCCGGTAAAACAGTCTCTGAAACTGGTGTGTTATCTGTTGCACCACAGATATCACCCACTGAACTAGCCTCACTCAATCGTTCAAGTGGTACAACTTTAATTCCATTAGTAAAAGGTTTTTCTGCTTCTGGCTTTACCACTGGGTATGTTAATGTGTCCAGTTTCTCCGAAGGAGTATTTTTTGAACTGTCTAAATTTTGTGTTTCTGATTTGGAACAAATAACAACCTCATCTATTGAACACTTACTATCTGGTACCTTTTCTTTGGCTATGTCTACAATTTCAGATAGTTTTACTTCTGAGAGTTTCTCCAGTGGCTTGACCTTCAGACCATAATGAATCTTTTCTTTTGGAGCCTCTGTTGGTGTTGGTAACTTCATGTCCAGTGGTTTCATATTTTCAGATACCCTGTCAGCCACAATTGGCTGGAAAGTTTGTGGTACAGTACATTTTTCAAAGTTCTGTGGTGATAAGTTTTGTGAAACTGGAATTGTATTAAATTTCTGAGATACTCCCTGTTTCTTGATATTTACATTGCTCACTGATGAGTAATCTTTAGCCACTGCTTCATCACTCAAACTTTCAATAGATATATTCTTATATGGTGCACCTTTCACCAATGGAATTGCTTCACTTTTTAGTGGAGCGGATAATTCTGTTGCTTTCATGGTTATGTCAGGTGATTTGAGCGATAAATTTGTTCCATGTTTTGATGACGACACTGTTAGATCTTGTGGGAGGTTTTCTAATGGGTTGTCCTTGCTTTTTGGTGGTGGAACTACAGAACCTCTCGAAGGGACAGGCATTCCATACGGATAAGCCTTGCTTGTGTCATGGTCCCTATGAATGTTAGACAAATCTTTCACAGTACTATAATAAGCCAAACTCTTATTTCTTATATTTTCAATTCCAAGTTCCCTTCTAGTTTCTGTTCTCTTGACATGCCTGTTGTCTCTGTGCTTTACTTCTTCATTTAACCTTTTACTCTCGCCTTTCTCTCTCACTGATGTATTACTTGCACCTGATAACAATCTCATTTTCTCGTCATACAAGTGAGTGGCAGCATTAGCACCATATGGAAGATTAAAATGCCCCTGCATTTCAGCTTTATTGTGTAGTGGCACTCCACTGCCACATAACCAAGCTTGTTCCTTCACCGCTAAAGGTTCAGAAACAAAATTTTTTAGAAGTGACAATTCAGCTAGTTTGCTTACATCAGTTGCCTTCATTAAATTGCTAATATCAGCAGAGTCCTTCATATTCAACTTCTCAGCTGGAAAGGCATTAAATGTTTTTTCTATACCAGGAAGATGCATTTCAGGGATTTTCATCTGAGATTCCAACATTGTTTTTCTATCAGCAGCAAATTTTCCCATCATTTGTAAGTCTAGAGCAATTGCTGGATCAATACCTCTTCCATCCATACTTTTCTTTAACAATTCTAGTCCAAGTGATTCCACGTCTCTTCGTGATGCTATGTCATCAAACCTCTTAGCCAAGGAATTGCTGAGGAATGCTGCATCTGCAGGATTTTGACTGAGCAGTGCTAAATTCGTTAATTGCCTCAGTGGATCCAACATAGCACTTGGTAATGGAGGGAGGCCCATCTGATGAATGGCTTCAGGAGGAAACCCAAGATTGCAGTGTTTCTTTGGGATACTGGATGGTGGCTGAAATTCGACTGGTTTGCTGAAATCACTTGCTCTACTACCACTTTGTTTTTCTGACATTTTGTCTAAATTCAGTGGTTGATAATCTTTACTATCTAAAACTCGTGCATCAGAAGAAATGGCAGTGACTTTTCCTGGTGTTTTATGAGGATCAGGAATATTATTTGCCATAACCTCATCTATACTCTTAATTTGAGCAGTTTTCTGGTGTTCCCTAGCTGCCAGTTTGCTCATTATACCCATTGTTATACTTTCAACAGATTTTCTTCTATTTTTACCCATTGCAGACACAGATTGCTGTGATTTAGCAGCATGTGCATCTCTCGATTTTAAAGTACTTGGCAATATACTTATGTTGTCAGAAACTGATCGACCTCTATTCTTATCAAGCATACTATTCTTTTCAAGATTTAAAGGTTTTACAAACTCATCATCTGAATTCTTAGGACAATTTTTTTGTGAATTTTTTGTCAGTGGTATAGCTTCGATTGTCACAGAACTGTTGCAGACAGAGAAATTTGAAATATTTCCCAAATGATCTCTAGCACTAGTCTCCAAATCGGCTTTTGTTGTATTTATGTCAGTCTTTTTATTTGAGTCAATCGTCGAAGCTGATATGTCAAGTGAATCTGGCAGGTATTTACTTTCTTTGAAAATTCTGTCCTCAGACAATTTATGTTGTACATGGGTAACTGAAGCACCACAGTCAATTTCATTCCCAGTTTTGAATTTATTCTGAGACAAGGCAGAAGCAGAAGCATGCATGTCTACTCTGTAAGTAGATAATTTGCTATGATTCTGAGAACTAACAATATCTGACTCTTTATTTGTTTTTTGGGCAAATTCTTCCTTGCTGGAATTTCTTCCTGTTTCCTTCTGTATTGGCATTTGTGCCATACAACTGTTATTTGAAGGTAGCTCCAAATTCAGTGGATCATAAGTGGCTGCACCAGCATGCGTTAGTGACCTATTTGTTCTGCTACCTTCACTATCACTTGTATCCCTACCACTTATCAGCTCTGACTTATGTGAGGATTTTATTTTACTTTCACTACTTTCAAGTGTAGTTGCCAAACTATTTTCAAGTGATTTGCTTCTCATGTCAGACAAAACACCTGATTTCAAAGACTCAACAGTAAGTTGTGGAGCTTTTATTTCTATTTTTCTATCGTGGGACACATCACTTTCTCTTCCATTGCTGTTAGTACTTGCTTTGCCACTTCCAGTTTCCTTATTGTTAGATATGCTGGACTTCATATCTGTTCTATCTGAGTATCTAGTACTTTCAGAAGGTGATTCCCGTAGCATGCCTGAGCGTTGCATAGAATCACAAGCTGTATGAGAGTCTGGTTCAGTTTTCCCTACTTTGACAGATCCAAATTCAGACTGTTCCTTATCTTTGCATTCAGTGCCTTGGGTTGTCAAATCCTTAGATGCAGAGGAACTTGAAGTTTCAGTAACTGCTTTCCCTTCTGAGTTTACCTGACTTGCAGTTAGTGATGTCAAGGGTTCAGAAACATAGGCCCCAGAAATCCCAGTTTCTGTATTTCTAGGTAGACTGTTGGATTCTTTCACTTCTGGTTTAACATTCTCATTTGTATAAGAATTGGGGTTTTTGGCACCAGCTGCTTTATCTGAGTTCTTTTTTTCTTTACAACATTCACCCGATAACGAACTTTCTGGTTTACCAACATCCCACCTTGAAACACATTTGGGGAGACTATCAGCAGGGGAGTTATTAATTAGAGTAGATGTCTCATGCGATTCCCCAACAATTTTTGTAACAGCCTGGGTATCAATGGCTTTACTGCTTGGTACACTTAACTCAGACTTATCACTGTCACCTTCTTCTTTTGCGGCACATATTGTGTCTATGCTCCATAATTTTGGTACATTTTTAATCGATGGTTGTTGAGCAAAATTTGTTTTGCTCACTTTCTCACCATCCTCTGGCAAACACTTTTTTGTAAGATCCACTGATGATGCAGAGGAATATGCATAGTTTGTATCTACTGGCTTTTCTTCATCAGTAATGGAAGTTACTGCAGATGATACACTAAGTTTGCCAACATTTTCTGCCATTTCAGGGCCATCAGTTTCAGAACTAATATTGTGCCCACGTTTTTCTTCTTTTATTGTGCTATCAATATGTGGATTATGTTCTGTTGTATTTAAAAGGCCTGCCGTATTCAGCTGTTTCATATCTGTTGTCCTATTTGAACTGTCAGTCACAGTCTCACTGGTTGTTCCAGATAAACTTTTGTTTCTAGTTGTACTCTGACTTGCATTGTGTGTTGATACTTTCATCTCAGGAGGGCATTCTTGATATGAAATAGGTTTGTTAGCCTCTGAATCGACTGAGATATCTGCAATACAACTTGATGGAAATGCTAATTGTGAATGCTGAGAGCTGCTTGCACTGCATTTTTCTCTGTGCAACTTTTTCTGGCTGACTGATTCTTCCAGACTTTTGGATTTGGAGTTGATAACAGAAACATTTTCATCAGACACTTTATCTGGTGTATGACTCACTTCAAGATTACCACAGCTTGAATTCTCTGACACAGCCTCCTCAGATGACAAATTCTCTTTTTTACTCAAATCAGTTGTATCTGCATTTTTTCCTTGTTCGTTATCATTACTATCTCCTGGTTTCACTGGATTACCTGTATCACATTCCTTCCCTGATCCTTCACCACTTATTACCATTATAGGTTCTTCTACAGCTTCGCTTACTTCCAGATCACTTTCACTACTTTCTCTGTGTTTCATAGGGTTACCTGTATCACATTCTTTCCCTGATCCTTCACCACTTATTACCATTACAGGTTCCTCTATAGCTTCACCTACTTCTGGTTCAGTTTCTTTCTCTAAACTGGTTTCACATAAACGTTTAGCTGGTACTACATCATCTGTAGATGTGATACTTCTTTTTACTGATATGCAACTTGCATCTTTATTGAATTCTTTAGGTGAATCACTGGCAGTTGCACCCAAAATAGTTTCTTCTTTTGAAGAAATGAGAGAATGTGCACTAGGTGAAGGTTTTGGGTCGTGAGATATGTCAGCGACAATCTTCGATTCAGTAGATGAAGATTGCTCATCAGTTTTTTGTTCCTCCTCAGATGAATTGTTGTCACACACTTTATTTTCAGTTGTTTTATAATCTGAATCTACATTTTTGTTAGATAGAGTTACATTACTATCTGCTAACACTTTTTCCCTACTTGAATTCTTATTATCAGGGGAATCAGATGATCTTTCTACACAACTACTTTTCATGTCTTCAGACACTAATGTTTCACTTTTTTCAAAATTTGTGCAGGATGGTGATGATGAACTACCCTGTTTTACTTCAGCATCATGTTCAGTCCCTTCTTCTACCTTGATTTCCCCCTTTTTCTCTGAAAGAATTGCTTCACAAGCTGAAAGCCCTGCAGTTTCAGTTTTAATGTCTTCTTTCTGGTGTTTGCTATCACTACCAGGTTTAATGTCTTCTTTATGAAGTTTGCTATCACTGTCACATTTTTTATCTTCTCTCTCATCTTTGATGTCACTACCAGGTTTAATGTCTTCTTTCTGATGCTCAGTATCACTGTCAGATTTTACATCTTCTTTCTGATGTTTGACATCACTGCTAGGTTTAAAGTCTCCTTTTTGATGTTTGTCACTAACATTAGGTTTAACGTCTTCTTTGTGATTTTTGTTATCATTGCTAGGTTTAGTGTCTTCTTTCTGATGTTTGCTATCACTGCTAGGTTTAGCATCTTCTTTCTGATGTTTGCTATCACTGCCAAGTTTGATGTCTTCTTTATGATGTTTGTTATCACTGTCATAATCAGAATCATCTTCCTCCAAGTCACTTGAAGGAATTTCTTGAAATTCTTCATCATTGTCATCATCAGCATCATCACCATCACAATCTTTTGAGCATGAGGATTTTGGCTGGCCAGTGTCAGTTACCGGTTTGTCCACTCCAAGGCTGTTGCTATCTTCATTTACGACTTCTGATCCACTTCGAAATGGATCATTTGATGACAGCTGTGATATCAGTTGTACTAAGCCTTCTCGGTCACTGTAAAGAAAATAGCAGGGATTCAATGAAAAAACAACAAAGGCAAACTAGTTAATGTACTTTGCTTTAGGATTGACATTGAACCAACACCAGTACTTATCTTGAGCTATCATACACATCACAATAGTATAATACTTTGAAAAAAACACTAGTCATCCTTTCAGAACAGATGCCCCAATTTGCTTAGTTCTCCAAAGGAGTACAAGCAGTTCCCATACAGACTAACTATAAGCAAATAATTCATTATTTTTCTGATACAATCTTCAACATAACAAAATATAGATGAAATAACAAAACTTTACAAGTAGTAAACAATTTGGTACTTCTGTTAAATTAAAAAGAACATGAAATCCCAAGTTTTTGAATTTTGCAGCACAGAGAATTAAAAGAAGGAAGAACATTACACAGTGCCACCAAAATGTAGCACGGACCAGACCAAAGGTTTTTTAAGAGAAAAGGAGAAAAATGTAATGTATACAAAGGAAACAAAAACATAAAAGATTAACAAAAAAAAAAAAAAAAAAAAAAAAGAAATAATTCTACAGCCATGAGTGTACCCAGGATATGGGGGGAAATGGGGCAGGAGGGGGAGCACGAGGAGCTCGTATTTATTTCGTATAAGTGGCATGGGTGGAGGGAATGAAGAACAATCTTTACAATAGGTAACTCAAAATTATTTAAAAAAAACTATGTTCATAAAACAACAAAAATACTAATGCTTCCAATTTATAATATGACCCACAATTTTTTTAACTAAGAGGATATAGTTTTACATTGGATGGGAACAAGAATTAAACATTGCGAACTGAAGGAACATTGGTAATGGAATGGTTTAAAGCCTAGAGAAATTGTTCCCACTCATTCTGAAACAATTACCCTTGAACCAGATAAGATATTAGTCAATAGTCCCAACAAAATTCAGCACCTAATTTAACTTTAGATTGAAAAATAAAAGTTAATGCCACTACTTTTAAAGTAACAAGAGTTGATAAAATGTAAATTTTAAAACAAGTAAAATTTTCATGTTTTTCTAGGTTTTTGTCAAACAAAGAATTAATGAGTCAATAAGACAACTGGCAATGGCAACAGTCATCTTTTTAATATTCTGTTTGATGTCATCCAATGCCCCAAGTTCATTTAGTTCCTCACTTTTGTTAATATTGCTATTGTACACGGAAATCTAACACCTGCAAGTTGTGGTGAATGGTTGCCCTGTATACCTTTTCCCATTAATAATGGATACTCGTCACCAACCTTCTGCCAAAATGTTGCTGGTAGTTTGGCTATACCTTATGTCTACTTTCAATGTACTGACCTCACAGAGGCCAAGAAAATAGTCTCAAAATTGTTAATAGAATATATTACTGATGATAACTACTATGATCATACAACAACTATATGAACAGCAAAAGTAATGAACAGAAAGAGCAAAAGGACTGGAGTGTATTTGGGAAATTAGTTTTCAAAACAAAGAATCCATTGTGTCCAAAATTAGAATTTTATAATTTGTATGTATTATAATGGCAGTGAGGGACAGACATTAAATGCTGAAACAATTAAAAAAAGTGAGCAGTGTTCAGCAAGAAATCTAGAGATGCAAGGTCAGAATTAGAAAATAAATAAATGGATCAGGGAACAAACTAGAGCGGAAAAAATAATTATATTTGTAATGAAAATGAAATGGATGCAAGTGGAATATGTAGCCAGGCAAAGAGATAGTAGATGGAGCAAAGATGTTGTTTATTGGATTCCACAGATAAAAAAAAAACTAATGCAAAAACATAATGAATCAGAGAAAGATCACTCTGGGAAATATGATGAAGCAACATGGGTGCGTCTTCAGGAAGCCTTTATCCACTGCTGAACATCAAACAGCCGATGATGACAATGGTGATGTAATAAATATTAGAGAACTAATCCCAGATCGGGAACCACAGACCTCGAGCCATGTGACATTTCAACTGCAATTAGAATAGTACAGAAATAGTTTTCAGACTGCACAAGAATGCCCCTTGGCATACCTACTACTTGTCAATATTCATTACATGTTGACTTTCTTCAAACTGATACTGAACTGGTGTGTGTGTGTGTGTGTGTGTGTGTGTGTGTGTATTTGGGCAGGGTGCAAGTTTGGTTTGTAAATATCTTTTTCTTTTACTTTTTTTCCTATGTCCTAAATTTCAAAAGCAAAGATAAAAATGGGGTGAAGAGGAAAAGACGACACAGCTTTAATTTCCGTAAGCTTATAAAATATGTTTTGCGCAAATCTATGTTGTTCTTCCCTTTATAACACAAATTGTTTTTTAATTAAAATGTTGTTTAGTAGGTGACCTACCAACCCATACGCATATCTACCTAAGTTTTAAGAGCAGAAATTTAAAACCTTGGCTTATCCTGCACATTTCTCAATATACTCATCAAATGAGTTCTCACCTGTAAATTACGCCACTTGTCAAAGTATATCCCACCAGCCTATCAATAGTAAATTTTTAAAAAGTGGCGTGTTTGATGTGAAAAGGCGGTTTCTGGCTGATGGAGGAGGCAAAAAGGCAGCTTAGGATTTAACATCTTGTCTACATTACAGATGGAGCACAAGCACAAACCAGAGAAATACGGGGACAGAAACGTTTCTATTCTTATCAAAGGAACCATTCTGATATCTGACTTACGCAATTCAGAAAAACCATTGCAAATCTAAATATTGATGGCTGTAGGGGAAATTGAAGCCAGTTCCTACCAAACACAAATTCAGTGTCTTAACCACTGTTCCAATTGGCTCAGTGTTCAAGAGAAGTGTTCTACTAAGCTAAGAAGTATGTCATGACATTTATCTGCATCCTTCCCCCCCCCCCCCCCCCCCCTCTCGAGGCAAATAATTTGGTGTCTTCTGTACATATGTTTAAGCTCCTTAATGATGTCCCCCTGGTGTCAGGTGGTACAGGTAGTCATGGATGAATACTTTGGTCAAAATATGTACCTATTATGGGGGCACTCCACAACATACATGATGGACAGAAAACTGTGCCAAATAGTTGGAATGAAGCACAGATCACACCAACCTACAATATAGGTGGGAGAAGTGATCTACAAAACTGACATCCAAATCACTGGTGTCCATTCATTGTAGAATTCTAGAACATATTTTGAGCTCAGACGTAATGGCGTATCTTGAATAGAATAACCTCACACATTCCAAGTATCACAGATTCAGAAAAATGTTGATCACACTAAACCAAACTTGTTCTTTCCTCATGACATCCTGAAAGCAACAGATCATGGAAATCAGGTGGATGCAGTATTTCTTGATTTGTGAAAAACATCTGACTTGGTATCACACCAACTTTTATTACCAAAAACACAATTATATAGGTATCAAACAAAATTAGTGATTGGACTGAGGATGCAACATGTTATCTCACCTGGAGGGTCATCAAGAGATGTGAAAGCAACTTCAGGCAGATGCATAGGGGACCTTGCTGCTTGTATTATATATGAATAACCTGGCATACAACATTTAGAGTAAACTTTAGACTTTTTGCAGGTGGTGCCATTGCCTATTATGAAGTACTATCTGAAATACCTGTTCAAATATGCAGTCAGATGTAAATAATATTTGAAAGTGGTGTGAAGATTGGCATACTTGTTTTCAACCTCCAGAAATCTAAAATTGTGTTCAGCTTGAAATGCAGAAAAGTAGTAACCTATGACAACAACATCAATGAGTCCCAAATGAAATAAGTCAAAACATACAAATATCTGGATGTAACAATTTGAATGGATATGAAATGGAATAATAGGCTCAGTCATAGGTAAAGCTGGTAGCGGACTTCGGTTCATTGACAGAATACTGGGAAAATAGTCTTGTTTACTGAACACTCATGTGAACTTCTGTAGAATATCATTCAAGTGTATGGGACTTATACCAAATAGGGCTAACAGAAGATATTGAGATTTGTTTGACTTGCACGAGTGAGTCACAGAAATGCTGTAACTCTGATTTGGCAGACGCTTGAACATAGGTGCCAATTATCCCGTGAAATCCAACATGCAAAGGTTCAAGAACCAGTATTAAGAGGTTAGGACGTCATACGGGCTGACTTCGAGAAGGAGAGGCACCACAGGACATTTTAATTTGCACTTTCTATACTTTTACAAATAAATTCATAAAACTTTCTCAGAATGACCAGGAAGGATTCAGGATTCACACTCATAGCCGTGGAAGTATAAAAACACGAAAAAATAATATTTTTTAAATGTGAAATTTCATGATTTTTTTCACTTACTGTTGGCTGCATTTGTTGCTATAGGTACACTTTTCTTCATAAGAGAGATTCTTCGATGAATTTTGCACAGCTTAAAAACCATACTTACAGGTGTATGAAACTCTAGAATTTATTTAATCTATAGAAAAATGAATGGGCTGTTATGTTTTAAACTTTGTGTTTAGAGAAAACTCGAATTTTATAGTTAATTATCTCAATTTTTACCACAGTTTTTAACAGATTTGGGAAATTCTAGAGTTTCATACACCTGTAAGTATGGTTTGTATGCTGTGCAAAATTCATCAAAGAATCTCTCTTACTTATGAAGAAAAGTGTAGCTACAGCAACAAATGCAGCCAACAGTGAAAAAAATGATGAAATTTCAAATGTAAAAAAAAAAAATTGTTTTGTTAAGTTTTTGAACTTCCTCTGCTATAAGTGTGAATCCTGAATCCTTCCTGGTCACACTAACAAAGTTTTATGAATTTATTTGTGAAAGTATAGACAGTGTAAATTAAAATGTCTTATGGTGCCTCTCCTGCTCCAAGTCGACCAGTTTCACGTCCTACCCCCCCTTAAGTGAAGAATCTAAAAACATATTTCAGCCCCCTAATGTGTCAGTCCAGTAGAGATGGCAAAGTCAAGACTGACTAATTATAGCACGCATAAGTGTGTTAAAGATGTCATTCTTCCCACATTCCATATGCAGCCAGAACAGGAAGAAACCCTAACATGTGGTACAACATCAACAAGTACCCCCTGCCATGCAGTTCACACTGGTTTCTAGAGTATGTATGTAGATGTAGATGGACTTACACATTACAGGAGTCTCATCTAACAGCTTTTCAGATATTGTGTCTGTGGTGGTAACTACTTTCATTTAATATACATGTGATTGCAATGAAATCATACCACATCAATTACTAAGATGCAATATTCTGCAAAACAAACATTCTAATCTAAAGATGACTAAAAATACTAAATCGGTAATCAAAAAAATACATCCCTCCCTTATACCACAGCAAAGAAGTCAGACGTGTAGAAGATAAGTTATCAAGCTGTTAATTATACCTTGCAACCACTTCCCATGTCTCATCATCTAGGTCCTCCCGGTATACACGTAAATTGCATGCTTCGTCCAGCTGGCACCAATATGTCTGTCCCAGCTTGTCACGGCCAAGAGGACTGCTGCGTAGCTCCATAGCACTCAAACGGTTGATCTCTGCTTTGAACTTTGCATTCAAATCAAACTGTTGTTCCAGCAGAGTCTGTGAGAAAAAGGGCAATAACAAATTAAGAAACTACCATCTTTGTAAATGTAATAAGCAAATGGAGGCAATCATTAACTCATTCTCAAATAATATTTTCCTCTAACCAGCAGTTACTTTTATCCCCACAATTTGTACTAAAGGAGAATTAGTGACAAAGTGATAAAAAACAATGAATTCTGAAAGAAACCATTAAAAGTATCACATGACTGAAAATATTAATTTTGCATGCATTAAATTACCACCAATAAAGGTAAACTTTTTCTTAACAAAAATATAAATGACAGCTAAGTATAATGAAACATTCCTAGTCTAACTTTCATTTACAATTTCAGAACACACATAATGGAAACAACAGAAGATTATGATAAGCACAAAGAGGACCTAATACTACAGCAAACCAGATGGAAGAAGAGAACTCATGAACAACTAAAACACAAAATGCAATAGGAAAAATAGCACTTTTCTGCATGAAGATGGAATGCTCACCACATCTGCCTTATTGCAGCTACATTCCTCTCTCTTTTTGGGTTAAAGCACAATGTTTTTTATAAGTGTATAATTTCCAGAAGAAATTTTACTCTTTTTCTTCCATCCTTTGCTTCAAACTGTGAAACATAGTGTTACTGTCTCTTTTACTCTCTCACGTATAGTATTTCTGCAATCTCATTGTGTAACTGGTTTAAGTTTGCATGTTAACTGTCCAAAAAGTGCAGATCTCTAAATTTAATGTTACAAGAATTCCTGGAGCCTTTATCACACAAAAACTTGTGGATTATATGTCTTATAAATGATCAAATCTCTTCGAGGCAATTCTATAAATAATAGTCTGTTAATCTATTTAATATTCTACCAAGTTTGTCATTAACAGCATCATTAACATAAAATGAACAAAAATTACATGTACTGTTCACAACAATGTCTCTTTAAAAATTTTTGTTTTTAAAATTCAGTCTTAATCACATCATGTATGTTGCAAGAACATGGGTGACCAGTTTCGGTCATATCACATGACCATCATCAGACCTGTAATTTAATTTAGAAAGTAATAGAAACCTTACTAAATTTACAATAAAATAAGACAAAATACTTATAAGGATAAAATACAATAAGATGTGTTATACCCATGGCATCCTTCGAAGATGGTAGGTGGAGCACTCTTCTCAGCTGCTGTGATGTCAACTGGTGCCAGCAAGTGACGAGCATACACTTTAAGTATGAAGATGCTCCGCCTACCTCTTCTCCCTCCACCTCATATCAACCAATCAATATAAAAATGAGCTCACATAATCGTCAAAATGTAAATAAATAAAATAAAATAAAATAAAATAAAATTAAATTAAAATTAAAATAAAAAAAAAATAAAACAAAGTACAATAATAACATAAAAATAGTTATGTATAATATCTCTTTACAACCATGGAATTGTACAAAATATCAATTAAAAGATTTAAAATAACTGTACAGATGATGTATAGTCAGTGTGCCCTCTATGGGCTAAGATGGTACTAACACAACGGTTTCAAAGTCAACGATGTTGTGGAGGTACAACAGAATTTGTAAGTCCTTCATTATGCTAATAAAGGCTTATTATTAAATATTTTGGAGGAGATCGAGATATATGCCCATTACAGAGATGAACTGTCAGTGCTTCTCAATGAACAGTTAGATTTTCAGAAATGTACCGTAGGACAGTACGTAAATATTTATATCACAATTTTAAACTTCCAACTAGAAATATTACGAAATGTGACTCCATGTTTAATAAATCAGTTTTATGACATTTTAATAAAAGACAGACAGACTGAATCTAGCATAGGTGTATACTTGCAGTCGAGTCACAACTCACATATCGATATGATTCTGCAATGCCAAAGACCTCCACAACATTGTTGACTTTGAAACAATTGTGGTAGTACCACCTTAGCCCATAGAGGGCACACTGACTATACATTGTCTGTACAGTTATTTTAAAGCTTTTAATTGATATTTTATACAATTCCATGGTTGTAAAGAGATATTATACATAACTATTTTTATGTTATTATTGTACTTTTTTTTTTGACAATTATGTGAACCCATTTTTATACTGATTGGTTGATGTGAGGTGGAGGGAGAAGAGGTAGATGGAACATCTTCGTACTTAAGCATATGCTCCTCACATGCTGGCACCAGTTGACATCACAGCATCTGAGAAGAGTGCTCCACCTACCATCTTCGAAGGATGCCTTGGGTATAACACGTCTTATTGTATTTTATCCTTATAAGCATTTTGTCTTATTTTATTGTAAATCTAGTAAGGTTTCTATCACTTTCTAAATTAAATTACAGGTCTGATGGTCATGTGATATGACCGAAACCGGTCACCTATGTTCTTGTAACATATGTGGTGTGATTAAGACTGAATTTTAAAAACAAAAAATTTTAAAAAATTTTAATCACTGTTACAAAAATGTTTATTAAAATTTCTCTTTAGCCTGCAAAGGGAAAAATTATAAAGATCCCTAATGACCTCCTCAGCAAATAAATGATGCAGAGAGACAATAAAAGTTCAGAGACAATTTGTTTTTCTATGACCTACACAAATGCCATGTCATTTGTGTTCAGTAATGAAGACCTCTCATTTTTAAAAACAGAGTGAAATATCGACTATGATTTTAAATATATTGGAACACGCAATATTCATATCTTCCTTGATAAATAAAAGCCAACTTGAGAAACTGTTTACCTATAAAGACAAAAACACTTCTGAAAACTGCACATCAAACACCACACACATATTATTAAAGTCACTCATCAATGAAGACCACAATATTTCAATTATAAACACATCTGCAGAAACAGGTTATAACTCTGACAATTTTCAAGGCATAAACACAAACCTTCAGCACTCGCAACTTCACACCAAGTCGAGCTTTCTTGTAGCCAAAACGTTCAATTTCCCAGCCATCTTGATTTGATGAGTATGTGTGACAGAATTTTATAAGTGCACGCTCCCATCGTTCCCCTGATACTGATTTCCTTGCTTTACGTAGGAGTTTCACATGCAGTTCTATCAGTGGTTGCGGTACTGAAAATAATAAATGCAAAATAAACATTTCATTGTGGAGAAAAGGCATGTCCAGAGCACATAAATTGAATTACTGAAGTCAGTGTGTTAAAAACATAAAAAGAATAACACATGGTATTCATGTACTGTGGCTCTTGATCCACTTACTGAAACTAAAGACAACTTTTCCATTTAGATCAAGAGCTGTTGAAGCTGAATATAATGTGAGTGACATAGTTCTTATTTCTATTTTATCATGTTTATCTTTTAGGTTTTTATTTCCTTAATATTTTCACGTACAGTAATGATGATCTTTCTCTCTGTTGGATTGGTTACCTGAAGATTACATACTTTTCAAAACCAGTAACAGCTATAAAAGTTGTTTATGAATGTGTCTGAAAATAAAACTGACAACTGCTGAAGCTCCACCATTGTATGGCTAATAAAAATTAATCTGAATGGTCTGACAGGTTATCCGAACCCTCTCCTGCCAACTGAAAAGCTACTGTGTCAGTTATTGAGCTACCTAGATCAGTCTTCAATGAAATATTCAACTTTCAAAAAAAGGACACACAAAAAGTAAAGATACAAGTGTACTAAAAAAAAAACAACAAGTTTTTTCACTGTAAGTATCTCTTATAACTTTTAACAACATGACATTCCACAATTGCCAACATCAGCTGCAAAGCGGCTACATTTGAAAAGTGTTTCCAAAATAGTTAGCCTATGTTGATTCCAAATGCCACAAAGTCACAGTAATGTAACAAAACAAAGTGAGAAATTTCTGGACCTCAGTGTGTGGGGCAAATAACTCGGAAACCTTAGCACACACAAACTGTAACTTCACACCAATGATTCATATTATCCATTTCTGTGGTCACAAAATGATTTACCAGAAAGGCTACAAGAAATCAGATTTGGGAAAAGTAATCATGTCAGAGTATAGATGCTGATTTTGTCATTATAGCTTATTCATCAGAATATAAATTTCTGTTTCACTGATGAATTTGTTTCTTATGGACTTCTTGCAATTGGTACAGGTACATTTCACAGGTTTCATGTTAACATGATCCTATGTAATATTCATATAGTTCTTTTGCTTGGTTGAGTCACTTTTATATCTTTGTATAACAAGTAACTTTAATATGGATGCACAGAAATATCCCAAAGACAGCGAAACAGAGATAAATTGTTTCCAATATTCAGCACAAGTATGGAAAAAGTACTAAAACATATTCTAGAGCTCACAGATCAGCTGTGTGTGAAATATCAGATATGACAGTGAAACATCAAATAGTAACTTGATTGCCAGGACATGTTGATCAATTGTAAAATGCACCATTAGATAATGTGCACATCAGAAACATCAAATAGTAACCTGATTGCAAGGAAATTTTGATCAATTGTAAAATGCACCACTAGACAATGTACACATCAGAAACTAAATCATAAAATGACTTTGAAAACATGAAAATGTTTGTCGCCACAAAACATTCATCCATCTATTTTTTCTTGGCTGAGTGTGTTCACATTGCCATGAAGCACTGAAGCTTGACTTACATTTCTTTTTAATTTTATTTTTACATTTAGGCTTGTTGTTTTGTACTTTGCATATAGAATGTCCCTCAAGTGTAGAAGAGACACTATCTACCCTAATTGATAATGTTTTTTTTTTCTTTGATAAGCTAAAAGCAAGAAAAAATAACTGTGTACCACGTAACAAAAGTTTTTTCTCTGACCATGATGTACATTTAGTTAGTGTAAATAAGATAGTGTCTTACAGTCTCAATACTCTAGGGTGGAAACCAATGAGAATAATTAATGACTCAAGAATAAATGTTTTTAAGAATAGTCGCCCCCCCCCACACCAAAAAAAACCATGGACCTTGCCGTTGGTGGGGAGGCTTGCGTGCCTCAGCGATACAGATGGCCGTACCGTAGCTGCAACCACAACGGAGGGGTATCTGATGAGAGGCCAGACAAACATGTGGTTCCTGAAGAGGGGCAGCAGCCTTTTCAGTAGTTGCAGGGGCAACAGTCTGGATGATTAACTGATCTGGCCTTGTAACATTAACCATAACGGCTTTGCTGTGCTGGTACTGTGAACGGCTGAAAGCAAGGGGAAACTACGGCCGTAATTTTTCCCGAGGGCATGCAGCTTTACTGTATGATTAAATGATGATGGCGTCCTCTTGGGTAAAATATAATCCGGAGGTAAAATAGTTCCCCATTTGGATCTCCGGGCGGGGACTACTCAAGAGGACGTTGTTATCAGGAGAAAGAAAACTGGCGTTCTACGGATCGGAGCGTGGAATGTCAGATCCCTTAATCGGGCAGGTAGGTTAGAAAATTCAAAAAGGGAAATGGATAGGTTAAAGTTAGATATAGTGGGAATTAGTGAAGTTCGGTGGCAGGAGGAACAAGACTTTTGGTCAGCTGAATACAGGGTTATAAATACAAAATCAAATAGGGGTAATTCAGGAGTAGGTTTAATAATGAATAAAAAAATAGGAGTGCGGGTAAGCTACTACAAACAGCATAGTGAACGCATTATTGTGGCCAAGATAGACACAAAGCCCACGCCTACTACAGTAGTACAAGTTTATATGCCAACTAGCTCTGCAGATGATGAAGAAATTGATGAAATGTATGATGAGATAAAAGAAATTATTGAGATTGTGAAGGGAGACGAAAATTTAATAGTCATGGGTGACTGGAATTCGGCAGTAGGAAAAGGGAGAGAAGGAAACATAGTAGGTGAATATGGATTGGGGGTAAGAAATGAAAGAGGAAGCCGCCTGGTGGAATTTTGCACAGAGCACAACTTAATCATAGCTAACACTTGGTTCAAGAATCATAAAAGAAGGTTGTATACATGGAAGAATCCTGGAGATACTAAAAGGTATCAGATAGATTATATAATGGTAAGACAGAGATTTAGGAACCAGGTCTTAAATTGTAAGAGATTTCCAGGGGCAGATGTGGACTGACCACAATCTATTGGTTATGAACTGTAGATTAAAACTGAAGAAACTGCAAAAAGGTGGGAATTTAAGGAGATGAAACCTGGATAAACTGAAAGAACCAGAGGTTGTACAGAGTTTCAGGGAGAGCATAACGGAACAATTGACAGGAATTGGGGAAACAATACAGTAGAACAAGAATGGGTAGCTCTGAGGGATGAAGTAGTGAAGGCAGCAGACGATCAAGTAGGTAAAAAGACGAGGGCTAATAGAAATCCTTGGGTAACAGAAGAAATATTGAATTTAATAGTCATTAATTTACTATTTTTTGGTTTAAGAGACAATTACTTACTTTCAGTCATCTGATGTATTATGAAAGGAGAAAATATAAAAATGTAGGCAAAAAGGAATACAAACTTCTCAAAAATGAGATCGACAGGAAGTGCAAAATGGCTAAGCAGGGATGGCTAGAGGACAAATGTAAGGATGTAGAGGCTTGTCTCACTAGGGGTAAGACAGATAATGCCTACAGGAAAATTAAAGAGACCTTTGGAGAGAAGAGAACAACTTGTATGAATATCAAGAGCTCAGATGGAAACCCAGTTCTAAGCAAAGAAGGGAAGGCAGAAAGGTGGAAGGAGTATATAGAGGGTTTATACAAGGGCGATGTACTTGAGGACAATATTATGGAAATGGAAGAGGATGTAGATGAAGACGAAATGGGAGATAAGATACTGCGTGAAGAGTTTGACAGAGCACTGAAAGACCTGAATCGAAACAAGGCCCCGGCAGTAGACAACATTCCATTAGAACTACTGATGGCCTTGGGAGAGCCAGTCATGACAAAACTCTACCATCTGGTGAGCAAGACGTATGAGATAGGCGAAATACCCTTGGACTTCAAGAAGAATATAATAATTCCTATCCCAAAGAAAGCAGGTGTTGACAGATGTGAAAATTACAGAACAATTAGTTTAATAAGCCACAGCTGCAAAATACTAAGGCATATTCTCTACAGACGATTGGAAAAACTGGTAAAAGCTGACCTCGGGGAAGATCAGTTTGGATTCCGTAGAAATATTGGAACACATGAGGCAATATTGACCCTACGACTTATCTTAGAAGCTAGAGTAAGGAAAGGCAAACCTACATTTCTAGCATTTGTAGACTTAGAGAAAGCTTTTGACCATGTTGACTGAAATACTCTCTTTCAAATTCTGAAGGTGGCAGGGGTAAAATACAGGGAGCGAAAGGGCGAAAGGCTATTTACAATTTGTACAGAAATCAGATGGCAGTTATAAGAGTTGAGGGGCACGAGAGGGAAGCAGTGGTTGGGAAGGGAGTGAGACAGGGTTGTAGCCTTCCCCCGATGTTATTCAAACTGTATATTGAGCAAGCAGTAAAGGAAACAAAAGAAAAATTCGGAGTAGGTATTAAAATTCATGGAGAAGAAGTAAAAACTTTGAGGTTCGCCGATGACATTGTAATTCTGTCAGAGACAGCAAAGGACTTGGAAGAGCAGTTGAACGGAATGGACAGTGTCTTGAAAGGAGAATATAAGATGAACATCAACAAAAGCAAAACAAGGATAATGGAATGTAGTCAAATTAAATCGGGTGATGCTGAGGGAATTAGATTAGGAAATGAGACACTTAAAGTAGTAAAGGTGTTTTGCTATTTGGTGAGCAAAATAACTGATTATGGTCGAAGTAGAGAGGATATAAAATGTAGACAGGCAAAGGCAAGGAAATCGTTTCTGAAGAAGAGAAATTTGTTAACATCGAGTATAGATTTAAGTGTCAGGAAGTCGTTTCTGAAAGTATTTGTATGGAGTGTAGCCATGTATGGAAGTGAAACATGGACAATAAATAGTTTGGACAAGAAGAGAATAGAAGCTTTTGAAATGTGGTGCTACAGAAGAATGCTGAAGATTAGGTGGGTAGATCATGTAACTAATAAGGAGGTATTGAATAGAATAGGGTAGAAGAGGAGTTTGTGGCACAACTTGACAAGAAGAAGGGACCGGTTGGTAGGGCATGTTCTGAGGCATCAAGGGATCACAAATTTAGCATTGGAGGGCAGTGTGGAGGGTAAAAATCGTAGAGGGAGACGAAGAGATGAATATACTAAGCAGATTCAGAAGGATGTAGGTTGCAGTAGGTACTCGGAGATGAAGAAGCTTGCACAGGATAGAGTAGCATGGAGAGCTGCATCAAACCAGTCTCAGGACTGAAGACCACAACAACAACAAGAATAGTTTACAAGAGATGATATGGATGAAATTTATAATGAACCAAACCCAGACATACATTTTAATCTGTTCCAAGATAAATAAATATCATTACTTGAAAATGCTTTCCACATAAGCTAATCAGAAAGAAGACTAAACAGCTATGTAAAAAAACCATAGACCACTAGAGGGATTAAACTATCTTGTAGAAGGAAAAGGGAAATGTATCTGTTGGCAACTACAGAAACTATTAAAAATTACAAAGAAAACTTTTTAAGAAATCAAGGAACAAGCACATAATGTCAGAAATCAGTAATTCCGACAACATACTTAAGGCTATATGGATTGTAGTGCAATGAGAGACAACATTTGGCCAAAGAAGACGATAACATCACTACTGAATTAAATGAAGAACCATAAATTATGAGAAACAGGTAGCAAATGTGTTTCACTATCACTTCTGAAATATAGTAACAAGTACAGGAACAAACAGTTCAATACAAAAATCACAGCAGTGTGTTGAAAAAGCAACTCTCATAAAATTTGATCATATTTCTCCCTCATAATTTAAGAAAATTATATATATTCTCTCAAAAATAAACACTCATCTGGATATGATGGTGTTTATGAGTACTGAAGATTTGTTCCCATATAATAAGCTATGTCTAATCTGAAATATGAAATGCATCACTAACCCAAGGTTATTTTTCTACAGAGATTGAAATATGCCATTGATAAATTCCTCCATAAAAATAATGATTGGAAAGATTTCAATAACAACTGAATGTTTCACTACTGATATTATTTTTCAAAACTTCTGAGAAAGTGGTGTATTCCAGAATTGTATCCCACCTAAGCAACAATATCCTCTGTAAATTACAGTTCTGATTTCAGTGTGTTGCTCTAATGAATTTCCACTCACACATTTACTCCCCAAATTTTACAAGTATTCCACAACAGAATAGCACTGGTCAGTATTTTCTGTGACCTATCTAAGGCACTTGACTGTGCAAAACACATAATTCTACTAAATAAAACTAGGTTTTATAGAATTGATGGTACAACCAACCAATGGATAATGTCATATCCAATCAAAAGAATGCAGAATGTTGTACTTGGCAACTCGGCCAATGTAATTGGGGATATTCTTCTGACAGGGGAGAAATTACGTATGGGGTTTCCCAAGGCTCAATCTTAGGCCTGCCATTGTTTCTCGTTTTATGGAGACAGTCTTCCATCTATTTTTGCAGATAACACTAGTATTGTAATCAACCCTAGCTTACATACAGCAACAGAAGAAACAGTAAACAACATTCTTAAAATCATTATTGACTGGTTTTCTGCAAATAGTTAGCTGCATTATTTCTTGTGTCACGTGCATAATCTCTCAATGACTGTATCAATACTCATTTTAATTTGATTCTTGAAGTTTCTCCGGCGTACTGAATATTCTATGAGCTTTCCGAATTGCATGACTCTTGCCACAATATTGTGGCTGCCAACCGTCCAGCTGTTGCTACATGAGATTTATGAAAAGAAGGTTTATAACTTGCTAAGTGAAACAATGTATTGTAAGATTGACAAAGACCCCACACGGAAAATGGAAAGGAAAACATCAGCACTGCAGAATTCTTCTTCTATTCCGCAAGAAGTGGCCAAAAGATTAAAACCTCATAGTTCTGTGCCACATAGGTTATATGGCCTTCCGAAGGTTCATGAAAAAGAGGTTCTGTTACAGTAATATCAACGCTCCCACGTATGATTTGGCTATACACATTGCCTCTCTACCAAAACCTTTTGTGGGGAAGTGCGCGCATCATATTCACGACTCTGCTGACATTTCAACAGACTGAAGTCGCTTCGACTCAATGAAACTAACCTACTAGTGATCTTCAACGACATCACACTTTTCTCTAAGGTTCCTCTTATGGACTCTTTGTTACTCATCAGCAATAAGTTCACAGCCAATATAACAGCACTTTTTCATCATATCCTTTCCTCAACCTACTTTTTATTTAAAAAGAGCAGACTGACGGTTTTGCCACGGGCAGTCCTCTCTCCCCTCTGGTAGCAAACTTTTTTATGGAAGACTTTGAGGAGAGCACTCTTGATTAGGCACAACTTAAACCAAGAGTCTTTTGGCAACATGTATATGACATTTTTGTAGTGTGGCCCCATGGTGAGGAAGATCTGTCATGTTTCTTGCAACATCTGAATACAATCCACAAGAAAATCCAGTTTATGATGGAAATAGAGAAGGATGGTTGCTTACCATTTTTGGACATCTTGGTTACTAAGAGAGTGGATGGGTCATTACAGCATTCTGTATATCGTAAGCCTGAACATATGGACCTTTACCTACTAGCGTTAAGCTGCCATCACACTTCACAAACTACCGGCGTCCCTGGAACGTTGGCACACCAGGCCATGTTGTTTCTAATTTAGATAGTCTTACAAACGAGCTAGAACATCTACATTCAGTGTTCAAAGATAATGGTTACTCTCCACATCAGATTAGTACAGCGCTAAGGAGAAAGAAACATGATCACCCACAACATTAAGATGATAAGGAGCTGTTCAAGTTTGGGGCATTCCTTCCATACGTTGGCAGCGTTTAATCTAAAGCCGGCAGAATCCTAGAGAATCATCAAGTTAAAGTAATCTTCCGGCCACTGGCGAAGGTTAGTGGTAAAGGACGATCTGGGTCTGTGGAAGGCCAGAGTTTACAAAATTCCTTGCCAGTGTGGCAAAGCTTACATAGGTCAGAAGATACTGTAATGTGACAACGTGCCGTCTAGTAAATGCCAGGCGTAGTCAAGGTGCAACGGTAGAGAAAGTGGACGCTTATGCCATCTGTGAGCCAGAATCGAAGGCAAAGCAGAAGTGCTTCCGCCTGGTAGCAGCTAAATTAATGAACGCTATACGGGAGACAGTGTATGGCTTGTGCTGCACACTGACAGCGAAATAAAAAAAGAATTAAACTAAATAATATTGTTATGTGTAGTAAAAATATAAATGTAATATTACTTTAATATATGAAAATGACTTTAATTAAATATTGTAATGCTATGGTATGTTTAATTGTAAATAGAGAAATTGGCGTAATGTAAAATAATGTTTAGGTGTGGGGGGAATCCCCGAGAATGAGAACAGTGTTCGGTTGGCGCATAATATTGGCGGTAGAAGTAAGTTGGCGTAGCTCTGAGGCAGAACAAGTGTTAAGTGGCGTAAAAGTGACTGTCGGTGTCTGCTACGGTAACGTTGCTAACAGACCATTTAGAAGTGAGCTGAAAACAGATATGGACTTCATTTATCGTATGGCTACAAGCTAAATGGACACTAAGGCTTGTAAGATGCGGTATTTCAATGGAGATGGACTGTGAGTGGCAAAATAGTACATTTTCCTGCTCTGAGGTACATGGCACTGCATGGTGCAAAGCTGTGTTAATTGCGATGAGTTGCTTGTGCCAACGGCAAGGTGTGAAGGGACCAGTAGCCGCATCCAGTGGCATATTATGATCTGAATAACTGGTGAGGTCCATTGGTGAGCTCACTTCGGTAGCAACGAACTAGAAGTTATCTTACAAGAAAATTACTATGAACAGTGGTTGTTATACCGATGCCATTACCAGTACATTTATATTTTGTGCATCAGTTTGTGTAATAGTCAAACCAAGTTCTCTACAGTGTGTAAAGTTTGGAGGCAATAATAATTTTGTGGTTTAAATTGCATTCCCTGAGCGTAATCAATTGTTTAAAGGAAATAGCTCATTATTACCCCATAGCCAGTGATTTCTATGAGCTGCAACATCAGTGAAAAGTTATGGTGCGTGAGTATCGGCGTAGCTATATTACAAGAGAAAATAGTCGGAATTAACGCCAAAATTGCCAGCAGATGAGCAGATGCCGCTTCATGCAACGGATGGAAGATGCCAGGTACTGTGCCACCTTAATTACTATCCAGCTCGATGTGGTGGCTTTTCAGTACTTTGCCATAGTTAAAAATTACTCGGTTTCGTCTGAGCAACTTTATTCTCAATTAGTGTTTTTAGTAACTATATTGACAAGCAGATCTATATTGTTCCTTAATTAAGCGTTCAAGGAAATTGCTGCCACCACAGTACACATTGTGCCTTCAGCACAATGCAAGCTCAATAACATTAAATTCAGTAATTACAATTTGTGCAGTTTAAATTAACCTAAAACAAGTTCAAGTGTTTAACATGTGTGTTTATGTATTGTGAAACGATTTCAGGCTGTGGTATTGTTTTAAATGAATAATGTCCTCCTGCTAGGCAATATCAAACATAGAATTAAGTGCTCCCTGTTCAGTCACTTCAAAGAGATTATCAGTGTTACTAACATTCAAATAGAGACGTAAAAATAAGTTTGTTACGTGCCATTTTCATTATTTATTCCGAAAATTCCGTGTAGTAGTTGGATCACCATTGGGTGTCTATTCAAACCTATTACACGCGAGAGCCGCTTTCCGGAAGTCCGATGCCGATGGTCTAATAATAATACAGTAAATTCGGGTAGTGGCATCGCACTATGCACAGTACATAAAAGGTGCATTGAACATGAGCACCACACTTGCCTTTCGCAGCCCAGTAAGTAGCTAGTACTGTATTACTGCAGGACACTACAGATTATTCTGCCACAAAAATCTTGGCACTAGCTAAATCCTTTTGGGATTCAGTAATTAAAGAATCTGTGGAAATTCATCTAGTACAAAATCTTATTAATTGGGATGGCAGCTTTCAACTGGATAAGACTTGGGACCCGGTGATCTCCTTAATATCTTCTGAGAGAAAACATTTTATTCATAATGAGACATCAGGCAACATCTGATGTTTGTTTTTAGTGACACGAACGCACATTCCAACAGAGGGCGTACATGTAGTTTCACCTTTATGCATACGTGTGCACACCACCGGTGGAACAGTATCTACAGAGGGCGCGGACTTCGATAGAGGGTGCTCCTGTAACAGCCGCCAATGTGCATAAGTTTCCGTGCCAATTTTTGCTATAAGGCCGACACCATGAACTAGCAGACTCCAGTGACGGACACTCACCTGAAGATGTCTGGACAGTTGCCAGCTGAAATATTGTGGCAAGAAGTCAACAGGACCTGGCTGCAACCCATAGAATATGCTCTAATTTCACTATATGTGGGAAACTGAGAATTTTTTGATGCTTACAAAACTATATTTTTGAAAATTTTCATAAGTTACAAGAATTGTGGATAACTTATTTCATGGCAAATCAGTGTCAGTGACTCTGTTAATGCCAAAGAATAGATCACCGTGAATTTCGGTATTTATCAAAGCAAATAAAGATACTTTTTGTGAATTTTTGGAAGTTGTTACTGTCCTGTGCATAAACTAATTTGTAGTATTAAATAAGCATTTGTGATTTAGTTACTGTAGCAGATATTATAACTAAGATACTGTGTCACATTTACTTTTCACTTTGAAGAGTAGTACATGTTATCTATTTTTTAAGTTTGTTAGTGTCTATAATAAACCTTAAAAATTTTAGGGAATTGCCAATTTTTACAACAGTTCTATTCTGTTGCCTTAATAGACATCTCATTTTGTATTTGCTTCAATTCTTGTAGGGAAGTAATAATTTTTTAGCTCAACAGATGAAAAGATAGTGGGCAGGCCTAGTTTAAAGTTATTCATTGACTGCCCTGTAAAACACTGCATCAGCCACAATGCAGCGCCATTGTGAATACTGTTCTCAAATACAAGATGAGTTAGTTGACATTCATAAGCAGCTAGAAAATTCCCCAACTACTGTCAAAAGATTAGCAGCTGCTGTGAATCTGTGTGTCGGCAGAGCTCCTGAGAGTTGCGTACCTGTGGTACCAAAGATACCTCAAGTACTATCCTCTCCTGTGCATCCCATCACCTCTGCAGGAGGTACAGGATCTGTCATTACTCGTCCTCTTGGCTGCGAGTGGCATTTCAATGGTAAGAGCTAGGCATCCTGAATGGGGAGGACAGGAACCACGGAGGACTCAGGGTGTTATACCTATCCCCCTAACTAACAAGCTCAAGGTGCTGTCCTTCACTGAAACTGAGCCAGTGGGATTCACTTCATCTGTTTTGGGGAAGCCTGCTTGTCCCATGCCAAGAGGAGGCAAACGCAAAGAGGTAGGGATCTATTAATCATCAGCAGTTCAAACATACAGTGAATAATGGTAATCCCCAAGGGATATGGCAGGAAGGAACACAAGATGCACTCTGTGTACATGCCTAGGGGCCCCATTCAGCATGACGAAGAGGCTATTGCGGCAGCCACTGAGGAAACAGGGTGCAACTAAAGTAACAGTAGATTGTGGTGCACATTGGAACAAATGTTGGAACATCATCTATGCTCTGAAGTTACACCGGCATCATTCCAGCAATTGGCAGAGAAGCGTTGAGAAAACCAGCCTTAGGCATGGAGTTTCAACAAAGCTCAGAATTTGCAGCATTGCCCTCAGAACTGATTGTGAGCCCCTGGTTTTGAGTAGAGAGGAAGGACTGAAGCAAAGACTTCGAGGATTCTGTGACACGCTAGGCTGTAACTTCGGGGACTTGCACCACATGGTTGAGAACTGTAGGGTCCCCCTAAGTGGGTCAGATGCGCACTACACATCAGAGGCAGATACCCAGGTAGCTGACTGCATGTGGGATACAGACAAGTTTTTTAAGGTGACTCTCTGTCCAATTCAGATAACGATAACTGTAGGAGACGAAGAAGTACAAGCGTAAAGTCCAAAAGAATGCCCTCTACAGGTGAGAGTATTACAATTCTGGTAGTTAACTGTCGAAGCATTTGTAGCAAACTGTCAGAGTTTGAAGTGCTCTTGAAAACAATAAAGCTCACCTCGAGCTAGGTACAGAAAGCTCGCTGTAACCTAAAACTGTTAGCAGTGAGATTTTTGGGGAAAATGTAAATGTTTATCAAAAGGATAGGGTAAGAAGAAGGGAAAAGAAAACTGAGGATTTGTTAGATGATGGTCGATTTGGCTTTAAGAAAGGTAAAGGCACCTGAGACACAGTTCTGATGTGTGGTTGATAATGGAACCAAGACTAAAGAAGAACATAGGAGTTGCAACCTGGAAAAAGCATTTGACAATGTAAAATGGTGGAACATGTTCAAAATCGTAAGAAAGAATAGGGGTAAGCTGCAGGGAAAGACAGGTAAAATACAATATGTAAAAGAGTGAAGAGGGAATAATAAGAGTGGGAGATGAAGAACGAAGTGCTCGGATTAAGAAGGATTAAGACAAGGGTGCAGTTTTTGCACCTACTGTTCAATATATACATGGAAGAAGCAGTGATGGAAATAAAAGAATGGTTGAAAAGTGGAATTAAAATTCAAGGTGAAAGGGTATCAATGATAAGTTCTGCTGATGACACTGCTACCCTCAATGAAAGAAGAATTACAGGATGTGTTAAATGGAACGAACGGTCTAATCAGTACATAATATGAATTGAGAGTAATTCGAAGAAAGATGAAAGTAATAAGAAGTAGCAGAAATGAGAACAATAAGAAACTTAACATAAGGATTGATGATTACAGAGTAGATGAAGCTGAGGAATTCTGCTGCTTAGGCGGCAAAATAATCCAAGGTGGGCAAAGCAAGGATGACAAAGAGCAGACTAGAACAGTCAAACAGGGCATTCATGGCCAAGAGAAGGCTACTAGTAACAAATATAGACCTTACTTTGAGGAAGGAATTTTAAAGAAGGTACATTTGGACTGCAGCATTGAATGGTAGTATAACATGGACTGTGGGAAAACCAAAACAGAAAAGAATCAAAGCATCTGAGATGTGGTGCTGCAGAAGAATGTTTAAAATTAGGTGGACTAATAAGGTAAGGAATAAGGAGGTTTTCTGGAGACTCGGCAAGGAGAGGAATGTATGGAAAACACTGATAAGGAGATGGGACAGGATGATAGGACATATGTTAAGACATCAGGGGATAACTCCCATAGTACTAGAGGGAGCTGTATAGGATAAAAACTGTACAGGAAGACAGAGATTGGAATACATCCTGCAAATAGTTGAAGATGTAGGTTGCAAGTGCTACTATGAGATGAAAAGGTTGGCACAGGAGAGTAATTTGTGGCGGGCTGCACCAAGCCAGTCAGGCTAATAGGAAATGTAGATAGTGTATTTGTCACAGTAGACAAGAAACTGAAATCTACTGAGATCAAAATTTAAGCTGCATGTGAGATTGTCTGGGCAAGACTCAGTATCAGGAATGAGTATAAAATGGAAAATGGATCCTTCTATCACTCACCACACTCACCTCCTCGTGTAACCGAAAACTTGAGAGAAAACCTCAGATCATTTGTTTGTAAGCCCCCCCAATTATACTGTAATCGTCGGTGGACATTTTCGTCATCCAACAACCAGTTGGGAAAATTACAGTTTTGTTAGTGGTGAGTGTGACAAGACATCCTGTGAAACATTACTAAATACCTTCTTTGAAAACCACCTACAGCAGACAGTTCATAACCCCATTCATGACAGAAATAGATTTAATGGCAACAAACAAATCTAATCTCTTTGAAGATGTTCGTATCAAAACTAGTGTCAGGCACTATGACATGATTGTGGCAACACTGACTGTCAAAGTACAAAGAACACGTAAAACAAAAAGATATATGTGTTCAGTAAACTAGACAAAAAAGTAGCAGAGTCATATCTAAATGAGGAATTTGAAACTTTCAGCACAGGACAGGAGCATGTAGACCTACTATGGCTCAAGATTAAAAGAATAGTTGACCGTGCACTGGACAACTATGTATCCAGCAGAACAGTTTATAATGAGAAGGACCCTAAATTGTATACAGTCACTGTAAGGAAACTTCTAAAGAAACAGAGACTATTGCATAATAGGTGTAAAACAAAGCATAGGACTATGGAAAGTTGCTGAATGAAACATATTTGGCTGTCCAGAGAGCAATGCGTGAAGTGTTCAGTGACTACTGTAGCAAAATATTGTCAAATGATATTCAATAAAACCCAAAGAAATTCTGGCAGTATATAAAGCCGCTGTTAGTGGCACCAAAGTTAGTGTCTGAATGAAACAGGAACTGAAAAAGAGGGAAGCAAAGCAAAAGCTGAAATGCTTAACTCCATTTTGAAATGTTCCTTTGCAAAGGAAAACCAATTTAATCATTGCACCCTCGAAAAGACAAGTGAAATAAATGTTCGTGTCGGTGGGGTTGAGAAACAGCTGACATTATTAACACTGAACAAAGCTCCAGGGCCAGGACAGACAAAACGGTAAGTTGGTATATATTTTCATATTTTCATTCAAAAATGTCATACTGAATAATGTTCTGGGGTAACTCATCATTAAGAAAGAAAGTATTCATTAACTGAATTTTCAGTCGGTGCTCGGTAGAACACAGTAATAACATCAAGTTATGTGTCTCTTCAAGCGGATGTGTTGTAAAACCTGTGAAGACTATTTACAACATCAAATTATTTGGTCATGAAGTAGTGTTCGGCTTCTTAGGCCATCTTGAGGTGACAATGGAGTGTCACGAACACAGACATCTGTCTTTGTGACAGTCATATGAAGGTTGCCTAAGAAGCTGATAGCCAGTTTGTGACCAAATAAATATAATTTTTACCAGAACATTAGGAAGTGTTTTCCTATTTAATGTTAAAGTCTTCATTGCCCAAAGGAATGCTGTAAGAATATATGTGATGCTCAACCACAATGATCTTGTAGCTATTTGTGTAAGGAGTTGGGCATTCTGACTACTGCTTGAGAATATATTTATTTTCTCATGGAGTTTGCTTTAAATAATCCACTGATGTTCAAGAGGAACAACAATGTACATAATTAAATACAAGAGAAAAAAATGACATTTGTTACTCCCCATTAAAGTTGTATTTAGCACAAAAAGGGGTGCATAATGCTGCAATCAAAATTTTTGATTCCTTACCCAGTGATATAAAATGTCTAACAGACAGCTAAATTAAATCTGAAAACAAACTTAAGAAATGTCTCCTTGAGAACTGCTTCTTTTCTGTAGATAAACTTCTACTATTGTAGTGTGTAAATGTTGGTGGGTAGGAATTACTACTAACACAATCTGGCATTGTGGTTTCAGTTGCCTGACACTGCAGTCGTGTGTGTGAGCGGCATTTGCTTGCGCGCGCGTGTGTGTGTGTGTGTGTGTGTGTGTGTGTGTGTGTGTGTGTGTGTGTGTGTTTTTATTGTTGACAAAGGCCAATGACCGAAAATTTTAATTGTGATAATCTTTTTGTTGTGCCTATCTGCGACTCAGCATCTCTGCTATATGATAAGTACCAACTTTCCTTCTCATAATACTGTTACATTCCATCCTGGATTTTCCATTGTTTGATTTTTGACACCTCTGTATAGTACACTAAAAAAGTATAAATGTTCAGGAAGTAGCCATAATTACAAATTAATATGTGATGTCAGTATAAAATGACTCCATTCCACTTCATTTCAATATATTTCGCAAATGATTCATGGAAACTAACTAAACTAAACTACCATAAAACATGAGGCTGATGTACATACTTTCCGCTCCCAGGATTGGAATGACTCCTTACCCTTCCCCTTAAAACCCAAATCCTTTCGTCTTTCCCTCTCCTTCCCTCTTTCCTGACGAGGTAACCGTTGGTTGCGAAAGCTAGAATTTTGTGTGTATGTTTCTGTGTCTATCGACGTGCCAGCGCTTTCGTTTGGTAAGTCACATCATCCTTGTTTTTAGATATATTTTTCTTTTGTCTTTATCTTTGTTTATATATATATATATATATATATATATATATATATATATATATGGATATATTTATATATTTATATATTTATATTTATATATTTATTTATATATATATGGATATATTTTTTCCACGTGGAATGTTTCCCTCTGTTATATTTATATGGATATATATATATATATATGGATATTTGTGTTTGTTTGTGTGTCTATCGACCTGCCAGCGCTTTTGTTTGGTAAGTCTCATCATCTTTCTTTTTATATATATATATATATATATATATATATATATATATATATATATATAGGGAAACTTCCACGTGGGAAAAAATATATCTAAAAACGAAGATGATATACAAAGATGATGTGACTTACCGAACGAAAGCGCTGGCAGGTCGATAGACAAACAAACAAACACAAACACACACACAAAATTCAAGCTTTCGCAACAAACTGTTGCCTCATCAGGAAAGAGGGGAAGGAGAGGGAAAGACGAAAGGATGTGGGTTTTAAGGGAGAGGGTAAGGACAGGTATACACTCGCACACACACACATATCCATCCACACATATACAGACACAAGCAGACATATTTAAAGACAAAGAGTTTGGGCCAAACTCTTTGTCTTTAAATATGTCTGCTTGTGTCTGTATATGTGTGGATGGATATGTGTGTGTGTGTGTGCGCGCGAGTGTATACCCGTCCTTTTTTCCCCCTAAGATAAGTCTTTCCGCTCCCGGGATTGGAATGACTCCTTACCCTCTCCATTAAAACCCACATCCTTTCGTCTTTCCCTCTCCTTCCCTCTTTCCTGATGAGGCAACAGTTTGTTGCGAAAGCTTGAATTTTGTGTGTATTGTTGTGTTTGTTTGTGTGTCTGTCGACCTGCCAGCACTTTCATTTGGTAAGTCACATCATCTCTGTTTTACTCAGCTTACTTACACTAATCAATACATTATTATATCACATATTTGTTAATTTATAAATGTAATTTAATTTTGCGTACAATCTAATACTAATTTTGCACTCTATAAGTACATTTTGGTTTACTACATCATGTTTGATGTCTTCCAAGCTCTTCTGGAGGCACTGTAATAACTTGCTTCCTAAGTACAGGGAACCTTTTTCAACTGTTTTCAATCTATTCGGAAAGTTTCTCAATGGGTCCTCTCCATATGGTGTCATCCTAGGGAACATTTGCATTTATTTCCAATTTTATAATATATTAATTTTCTACAATTTTTTTTTACAGCTACCCCCATCCCATTCCTTACAATGCAAAAATTCTCAGATATGTGTTAATAGTTTCCCTGTACTGTATGAATGGTACAAAAATTCAGAGGTATGTACTGATCTGATCGCACACTTTTACTTTGGTTCTAAGCAGAGGCTGCTGGGAACTGAAGCTTATGCCTACTCACTACATAGTAGATGCTGAGTTGCAGATAGACAAAATGAAAAAACTGTCAGAAAATGAGCTTTCGGCCAACGAGGCCTTTGTCGAAAATAGACAACATACACATCCCCTCAAGCAAACACAACTCTTGCACACATGACCACAGTCTCTGGCAACTGAAGCCAGACTCTGACTTCAGTTGCCAAAGACTGTGGTCGTTTGTGTGTGTGTGTGTGTGTGTGTGTGTGTGTGTGTGTTCTAATTTCAACAAAGGCCTTGTTGGCTGAAAGCTCACTTTCAACAGTCTTTTTGTTGTGCCTACTATATGGTGGTAACAACTATCCTTTTCTTAATATTTTTACACTCCTTTCTGGATTTTCCATGGTTAGAAACGAACATGTAAAGGATTAATGATCACAGAAGCGACACAAAAGCTTATAGCAAATCGTTGGAAGGACCAAGTACAGCCTCTTCATTCAGTTTTGTAAATAATGTTACCAATCACTATGCACAACAAAACACACAGATCAACACTATGTTCACAACTGCCACTTACAGTTATGCAAAATACTATTAAGCACCTAACATTAGAAATGGGCGTAAACATTTTGGAGCAGCACAAGTTCAGCTGACTTCTATCCATCACAGAAGGCCAAGTAGAAGTGTATGACCAGAAGTGCATGGTAACAGTTTTTTTTTTCTGCCTATTACTCCATTACTGAAATAACTCATCTAAACCGAGGACAGGCATTGTTGTTCCTCCTTAAACTCATTACTCAGAGTAATCCCCAAATATTTTGTGGGTGCTACTTCTTCCAAAAAGTTTCATCCATGATAATAGTAATTTGTTCTCTATCGTCTGTTTCAGGACACCACGAGCATAATAGTCAAGACAGTTTATGTGAGTCACAGGACTCCAGGGTTTGTCAACATAAATGATATCTCAATCTTTTCCAAATGTGTATTCACTTAACACTCATTTCATCATTATATAAACTGTAATTTTTCAACATCATCTAAACTGCTCAAAAATTATTTTGCACCGCCTGCATATCTGTGAATGTGTGTGGACTTTGATTTAAGGGAAATGGAGAGTGAAAGCTTAAGCCCTATTAAACTAAACAAATAGCTTTACTGGGGAATAAAAAGAAAGTAATAACCAAAATAACAGCAATCTATTTGAAAGTACAAATCTGAAAATAAAATAAAAATTTGCTGCTGTGTAACATCCAGTGCCATACTGCACTCAATCCATTGTAATGTGCTCTGATTCTCGTTGGCATGTTGCTCTTTACGTCTGTTCCACTCTTTAACAGCAGCCTTCCTGAGGCAACAAGTACATTAGGAATGTTCCAATGACAATGCCCAACAAGTTTCCACTGGTCACAAGAATGCTCAATTGAGTTCATGTTAGCATATGCTGCAGGATACACCATTTGGCTGATTCGTGTCTCCTGAAGGAACATGTTCACTTGGTGGTTCAGTGTACTCACAAATGATCATCATGAAAGACAATTGCCAATATACTGACTGTAGCGTACGAGGTTATTTCTAACTAATGAGCATGAAGTAGTAAAGGTGATTAAAAGCCTCAAATGCAAACTATCAGCTGGTGTAGATGATGTTCCAGTGTCACTTATAATCCATACTGCTTCACAAATTGCAAAGCCCTAAGTTTACATACTTAATTTATCACTCACAGTGTGTGTGTTTTGTGAAAGATTAAAAATATCGAAGGTGACACATTTATTCAAATGTGGAAATAGGCATAAAGATGAAAATTACTGACCCATTTCACTCGTCTTGGCATTCTCTAAAGTAACTGAGAGGTTAATGAAACAACAAATCATCAAGTACTTAAGACGACCACAGCCTACAGAATAATAATCAACATGGCTTTCGAACAGGATGAAGTACAAACACAGTGATAAATGATTACACTGACAAAACAGTAATCTGGATAACAACAATAGTAGAAATTAATTTACGATTTTCTAAAGCATTTGATATGGTTAGCCACAAAATCCTCTCAGATAATTTGGATGTGGTGAGGATAAAAGGAATAGACAACAAGTGGGTTCAATCATATTTGTAAAACAGATTACAGGTTGTGGAGCTCACATCATCTCATGCTAATCATAAAATCAGATTAGTATCCGATTCAAGGAAAGTCAAAATAGGTGTATCCCAGGCTAGTGTGTTAGGCCCCCTTCTGTTCCTTACTTATATTTATATATTTATGACAATACACACCTCAGACTCTGCAGCCAAGATCATGTTTGCAGATGACACTAGTGTAATAGATCTCTGCCCACTACAGCTTATTAACAACTTAAATTCTTGGATTCATAGTTAAACATCAACAGGCTGGCTCTATATGTGAAGAAAACAAGTGGTATACAATTGGGGAAGATGGATCAAAATCCAGCTCTCTATTTGGTACTTGGCAGAAATGTGTGACTGTATGTTGACCAAGACTTAAACTAGAAAGACCATGTAACTAATCTCTTACAGAAACACAGTTCTGCTCTGAGAATTATTTCTAAAGTTTGCTCCTCAGCTAGTGCCAGAATGGCTTACTTTGGTTGCTTTCAGTTCCTTGTAGCTTACATAATACTTTTCTGGGTAAAATTACTATCCAATTACCCGAAATTTTTTCATTGCAGAGAATCATACACAAATCTGCACTGATGACAAGAGCTAGACTTGGTGACCTACTAACCAATTCTGATTATCATAGTTATAATGCTAGCAACTGTGAGTCTCTCTACACAGAACAAGTTAGAACACCTTGCACTCAAAGACATGCGAGCTATCTTGGTGCCATTCTTTACAATGCACTTCCAACACAATACAGAGATTGGAGACAGAAACAGCTTCTAGATTGGAGTTAGAACAAATTTCTTATTGAGAAGAGTTTCTACAATGTAAATAAATAAGTTACCTTATAGGATTATTAGGTCCTCATTCATTGTTGGGTTCGTTTAATTCTGTTAGCTGATGTAACATTAGTGCTGTGTTTTTCCTTCTTCTTCTTCTTCTTCTTCTTCTTTTTTTTTTTAAAAAAAAAAAGGAATGTATTTGCTTTGGTTTTCTGTTTCCTCTGTTTCAGATGCAGTGTGACACACCTCTGCTGAGAAGGGATCTGATACTAGCCCAATTTCGATGGTAATAGTTTCGGTGGGTTTTGGTATGCTCGTGCTTTATACTTTTTAGTAGTGCTGCATAATGTGCTAGTGTGTTTTATTTTCTGAGATGTGTTTTAAATCAAAATTTCATGATTAACCTACATTATTGACTGACTTACTATGCAATTTGTACTTTTCTGCAGTCTTGTGTAATCTGTTCATGTGTTTTCACTGTTTCAGCGGTGTCTTTAATTTTAATTTTTTTTTTTTTTTTTTTTTTTTTTTTTTTTACTGTGTGCACTTGCAATATTTTGTAATTGCCCTTCCAATCATGTACCGAGTGATGTGGATACTCCAGTCTTAATGTACTGCATTCGGGAGGACCAGGGTTGATACGCTGTCCAGCCATCCTGACTTCGGTTTTCCACGGTTTCCCCTTGTCACTGTGGTGAATGCTGGAAAGGTTACTTTGATTAGGCCATGACCAATTTCCTGCCCTATCCTCGCCTTCTACTGTCCTATTTTGTTAATGTTTTACTGTATATATTAGCTGACACACACAGCACTGCCTGGATACTCATTTTGCCAATTTTATGTTGCAAACAAAAACAAAAAATTAACTGTTTTTGTAATGAGCTATCAAAAAATATCATTTACAGGCTTTCATGAATCACGAAAACACCTTTCAAATTATGAAACAGCCATACAAAGAAATATGCATGATTTGGAAATGTACAAGTACAGTACCCAAATTAAGAAACATGATCCTGGACAGTTTCGGTATGCTGGGTGCAGCCACTTCAGGTGTCTACAACATGGTTTCACAAACATCTCTATGGCAATGCCACTTCAGAGCTCCATAGATGGCTATCATTTTCACCTACAACCGTTTGTGTTTCACAGCTGAAAGCTGTCAAAAGCAATGCCAGAAGTCAGAGATTACCTAACATTGACTCAACTGTAGGAGTATCTTAGCAGTAAAAATATATATGTATTAAAACTTCACGCATGATGCAGCACTTTTTCATGTATTTCAGTGTTTATGAACCATATCTCTTGAGCTATGTATTGTAAAATGATATATCTGTGTAGGTACATTCAGCAGCATATGCAGATACTGTCAGTGAAATATGCTGCAAATAGAATCAGCAGCAGGAAGTAATAACTTTAAACATCACGCATGATGTGGCGGGTTTTCACGCATCTTAGTGTTTGTGGTGTCATTTCTCCCAATCTATTTGTCATACAATGATATAATTTTGTAGGTACTGTCTGGAAAATGTGTTGCGAATAGAGTAAGTACAAAAGAAGTAATAAATTTAAACATCATGCACAATACAACAGCTCTTTATGGATCTCAGTTTTTATCACATCGTATCTCCTGAACTATGTCTGATACCACGACATTCTTTTGTAGAAGCATTTAGCATTTTATGTGGATACTGCCTACCGCCCCCCCCCCCCCCCCCCAAGAACCATGGACCTTGCCGTTGGTGGGGAGGCTTGCGTGCCTCAGCAATACAGATAGCCATACCATAGGTGCAACCACAATGAAGGGGTATCTGTTGAGAGGCCAGACAAACATGTGGTTCCTGAAGAGGGGCAGCAGCCTTAATAGTAGTTGCACGGGCAACAGTCTGCATGACTGACTGATCTGGCCTTGTAACACTAACCAAAACGGCCTTGCTGTGCTGGTACTGTGAACGGCTGAAAGCAAGGGGAAACTACGGCCGTAATTTTTCCCGAGGGCATGCAGCTTTACTGTATGATTAAATGATGATGGCATCCTCTTGGGTAAAATATTCCGGAGGTAAAATAGTCCCCCATTCGGATCTCCAGGCGGGGACTACTCAAGAGGACGTCACTATCAGGAAAAAGAAAACTGGCATACTATGGATCAGAGCGTGGAATGTCAGATCCCTTAATCGGGTAGGTAGGTTAGAAAATTTAAAAAGGGAAATGGATAGGTTAAAGATAGTTATAGTGGGGATTAGTGAAGTTCGGTGGCAGCAGGAACAAGACTTTTGGTCAGCTGAATACAGGGTTATAAATACAAAATCAAATAGGGGTAGTGCCTACTAAAGTAGTACGAGTTTATATGCCAACTAGCTCTGCAGATGATGAAGAAATTGATGAAATGTATGATGAGATAAAAGCAATTATTCAGGTAGTGAAGGGAGATGAAAATTTAATAGTCATGGGTGACTGGAATTCGTCAGTAGGAAAAGGGAGAGAAGGAAACATAGTAGGTGAATATGGATTGGGGGTAAGAAACGAAAGAGGAAGCCGCCTGGTGGAATTTTTCACAGAGCACAACTTAATCATAGCTAACACTTGGTTCAAGAATCATAAAAGAAGGTTGTATACCTGGAAGAATCCTGGAGATACTAAAAGGTATCAGATAGATTATATAATGGTAAGACAGAGATTTAGGAACCAGGTTTTAAATTGTAAGACATTTCCAGGGGCAGATGTGGATTCTGACCACATTCTATTGGTTATGAACTGCAGATTGAAACTGAAGAAACTGCAAAAAGGTGGGAATTTAAGGAGATGGGACCTGGATAAACTGAAAGAACCAGAGGTTGTAGAGAGTTTCAGGGAGAGCATAAGGGAACAATTGACAGGAATGGGGGAAAGAAATACAGTAGAAGAAGAATGGGTAGCTCTGAGGGATGAAGTAGTGAAGGCAGCAGAGGATCAAGTAGGTAAAAAGTCGAGGGCTAATAGAAATCCTTGGGTAACAGAAGAAATAGAGAAATCCTTGGGTAACAGAAGAAATATTGAATTTAATTGATGAAAGGAGAAAATATAAAAATGCAGTAAATGAAGCAGGCAAAAAGGAATACAAACGTCTCAAAAATGAGATCGACAGGGAGTGCAAAATGGCTAAGCAGGGATGGCTAGAGGACAAATGTAAGGATGTAGAGGCTTGTCTCTCTAGGGGTAAGATAGATAATGCCTACAGGAAAATTAAAGAGACCTTTGGAGAGAAGAGAACCACTTGTATGAATATCAAGAGCTCAGATGGAAACCCAGTTCTAAGCAAAGAAGGGAAGGCAGAAAGGTGGAAGGAGTATATAGAGGGTTTATACAAGGGCGATGTACTTGAGGACAATATTATGGAAATGGAAGAGGATGTAGATGAAGACGAAATGGGAGATAAGATACTGCGTGAAGAGTTTGACAGAGCACTGAAAGACCTGAATCGAAACAAGGCCCCGGCAGTAGACAACATTCCATTAGAACTACTGATGGCCTTGGGAGAGCCAGTCATGACAAAACTCTACCATCTGGTGAGCAAGACGTATGAGATAGGCGAAATACCCTCGGACTTCAAGAAGAATATAATAATTCCTATCCCAAAGAAAGCAGGTGTTGACAGATGTGAAAATTACAGAACAATTAGTTTAATAAGCCACAGCTGCAAAATACTAAGGCATATTCTCTACAGACGATTGGAAAAACTGGTAAAAGCTGACCTCGGGGAAGATCAGTTTGGATTCCGTAGAAATATTGGAACACATGAGGCAATATTGACCCTACGACTTATCTTAGAAGCTAGAGTAAGGAAAGGCAAACCTACATTTCTAGCATTTGTAGACTTAGAGAAAGCTTTTGACCATGTTGACTGAAATACTCTCTTTCAAATTCTGAAGGTGGCAGGGGTAAAATACAGGGAGCGAAAGGGCGAAAGGCTATTTACAATTTGTACAGAAATCAGATGGCAGTTATAAGAGTTGAGGGGCACGAGAGGGAAGCAGTGGTTGGGAAGGGAGTGAGACAGGGTTGTAGCCTTCCCCCGATGTTATTCAATCTTTATATTGAGCAAGCAGTGACGGAAACAAAAGAAAAATTCGGAGTAGGTATTAAAATCCATGGAGAAGAAATAAAAACTTTGAGGTTCGCCGATGACATTGTAATTCTGTCAGAGACAGCAAAGGACTTGGAAGAGCAGTTGAACGGAATAGACAGTGTCTTGAAAGGAGGATATAAGATGAACATCAACAAAAGCAAAACGAGGATAATGGAATGTGGTCGAATTAAGTCGGGTGATGCTGAGGGAATTAGATTAGGAAATGAGACACTTAAAGTAGTAAAGGTGTTTTGCTATTTGGTGAGCAAAATAACTGATTATGGTCGAAGTAGAGAGGATATAAAATGTAGACTGGCAATGGCAAGGAAATCGATTCTGAAGAAGAGAAATCTGTTAACATCGAGTATAGATTTAAGTGTCAGGAAGTCGTTTCTGAAAGTATTTGTATGGAGTGTAGCCATGTATGGAAGTGAAACATGGACGATAAACAGTTTGGATAAGAAGAGAATAGAAGCTTTTGAAATGTGGTGCTACAGAAGAATGCTGAAGATTATATGGGTAGATCACGTAACTAATGAGGGGGTATAGAATAGGATTGGGGAGAAGAGAAGTTTGTGGCACAACTTGACTAGAAGAAGGGATCGGTTGGTAGGACATGTTCCGAGGCATCAAGGGATCACCAATTTAGTATTGGAGGGCAGCGTGGAAGGTAAAAATTGTAGAGGGGGACCAAGAGATGAATACACTAAGCAGATTCAGAAGGATGTAGGCTGCAATAGTTACTGGGAGATGCAGAAACTTGCACAGGATAGAGTAGCATGGAGAGCTGCATCAAACCAGTCTCAGGACTGAAGACCACAACTACAACACTGCCTGCAAAATTTATTGCAAATACATCTAGTAGCACAGAAGTAATACAATTAAATGCTGTGCATGATGTGGTAGGTTTTCAGGCATCTCATTTATGAAGTCATATCTCCTGAACTATGATAGGTAGGTGGTTTTCACCCAAACAGTGATTGTTAACTGACAGTAAGGGATATATGTATCAAGTTTGGCTGAAATCAGTCCAATGGTACACACACACACACACACACACACACACACAAAATTTATAATATGTATGGAATATTTCTGTAATGCTTACGAAATTTCTGATATTATCGTACTACATGCTCTCTAGGTGAATAAATGAATAAATAAATAAATAAATAAAATAGATTGGAGGATCTTGTCTCAATGTTGCACAGTCCTCAAATTATCCTCAAGACTGTTAGAGATGTCAGACATCTGTAGATGATGCTAGCCCAAATTACACCTGCCCACCTCGCTACAAAACCAGTGGAACTGTACACACAAAGCTGCATTAGAACTTAGCTGCCACCACACTCTTCTATTACAGTCATCAGGTGTCAAAAAAGTTCTGCACTGTTAGGAAGAGAGCCTGATGCCGCAGACATACTTTAATATAAACATAATCCTCAAAGCTTTCTCGTTTTCTATACAATGGTTAAGAAAATAGTATTGGGACCCCTTAAGTTATTTAAACTTTCTCATATTGTCCATATTTTATACATACATCAGTGCTACCTCTGCAAGGTTTTATCACATCCCTGTGTACTGAATCATAATCTTCACTATTTTTTGTATTCTGTGACTGAGTGAACTTGATTTTAGCTCCTGTTTGGCAAGGTTCTGAAACGGTCTTTACAGAAAAGCTCATGACATGACACAAATCAACAGTGATCTGGCTTCTGTTTTCTTTGTCATGCTTTTACGTGGATGCTGTTATGTAGACCTCTTGCATTCTATAAACAACTTTCATATACCATGCACATATATTCCCAGTTTTTGACTGCTTTCTCTGTCCCACACTTGCCAAATACTGTTCCACAATAGTATCTGTACTGTTAGCTGCTCCACGTAGAACACATGCTTTGTTGATGCTGCAGATTTTCACGATTTTTACTGAGATAAACTTATGCTGTGTCACAGGATTGAGAACTGTATGGTACCATTAAATGGGTCAGGTATGTACTACATATCAGAAGTTGCTATCCAAGTAGCTGACTGCGTGTGGGGGTACATGGTGGTGTGGTTTTTTTTTTTTTTTTTAGATTGACTCCCCATGAATTCCAACAAAGACAGCTGCAGGAGGCCAAGAAGCATTACTGTAAAGTCCACAAGTAAGTCCCCTACAGGAGAGAGTATTAAAATCCTAGTAGATAACTGCTGAAGCATTCACAACAAAGTGCCAGAGCACTCCTGAAAATAGTAAAGCTCACATTGTACTAGGTACAGAAAGCTGGCTGTAACCTAAAGTTGATAGCAGTGAGATTTTTGGGGAAAATTTAAGTGTTTATCAAAAGGATAAGGTAATGGGAAATGGAGGTGGTGTATTTCTCACAGAACACAAGAAACTCAAATCCACCGAGATAGAAATTTAAGCTGCATGTCAGATTCCTTGGGCAAGATTCAGTGTCAGGGGTGGGCATAAAATGGTAACTGGTTCCTTCCATCATGTGCCATATTCCCCTCCTGCTGTAACCGAAAACTTTAGAGAAAACCTCAGGTCACTTGTAAGTTCCACAATCATACTGCAATCATTGGTAGAGACTTTCATTATCCAATAATCAATGGGGAAAATTACAGTTTTGTTAGTGGTGGGTGTGGCAAGACATCATGTGAAAAAATTACTAAATGCCTTCCCTGAAAACTACCTGAACAGATAGTTCATGATCACACTCACAATAGAAATATACTAGACTTAATGACAATATAGAGACCTGAACTCTTTGGGGATGTTCCCATCAAAACTGGTATCAGTGACCATGATGTTGTAGCAACACTGGTTACCAATGTATAAAGGACAACTAAAACAAATAGAAAGATATGCATTTTCAGTAAACTAGATTAAAAAAGGCAGTCATTCTAAATGAGGATCTTGAAACTTTCAGCACTGGCAGGAGCTTTTAGAGGAACTATGGCTCAAGTTTAAAAAAAATAGTTGACCATGCACAGTATAGATATGTACCCAGCAGAAGCTCATAATGAGAGGGACCCTCCACAATATACAGTCACTGTAAAGACACTGAGACTAGTGCATAATAGGTGCAAAACAAAACATAGGACTATAGATAGAGAGATCCTGAATGAAACGTGTTTGGCTGTCAAGAGAGAGTTTACAAAGGAAAAACAATTTCATCTTCATAGCACTGAAAGGATGGGTGAAATAAGTGTTAGTGGTGTTGAGAAATAGCTGAAATCATTAAGAATGAATAAAGCTCTGGGGTCCAATGGAATCCCTATCAGATTCTATACTGAATTTGTGGCTGAGTCAGCCTCTCTTCTATCTATAATCTATCATAGATCTCTCAAACAAAAAACCATGGCCAGTAGTTGGAAGAACGTACAAGTCACACCCGTTTACAAGAAGAGTAGTAGAAGTGATCCACAAAATTACCATCCAATATCCCTAGCACTGATTTGTTGTAAAATCTTGGAACATATTCAGAGCTCAAACACAATGAGCTATCTCGAACAGAATGACCTCTTACATGCCAAACAGCATGGATTCTGAAAACAAGGCTCATGTGAAACCCCACTCTCACTTCCCTCACATGACATACTGAAAGCTTTGGATCAACGCAGTCAGGTAGATGCTGTACTTCTTGCTTTCTGAAAAACATTTTACTCAATTTCACATTTTTGTTTATTAACAAAAGTATGATCATATGGGGTACCAAGTGAAATTTGTGACTGGATTAAGGATTTTTTGATAGGGAGGACACAGCATGTTATCTTGGATGAAGGGTTCTTATCAGATGTGGAAGAAACGTCAGGTGTGCCCAGGGAAGTGTGTTGGGACTCTCGCTATTCATATTATACATTAATGACCTTGCAAATCATAGTATAATCTCAGACTTTTTGCAGACGATGCAGATATCTGTAATGAAATACTGTCTGAAAGATGCTGTACATATTTTCACTCAGCTCTTGATAAGATTTCAAAGTGGTGCAAAGATCTGCAACTTGTTTTAAATGTTCAGAAATGTAAAATTGTGCACTTCACAAAATGAAAAAAAAGTAGTATTGGATGACTATAATATCTATGAGTCGCAGCTGGAATTGGCCGACTCATACAAATACCTCGGTGTAACAATATTATGAGAAGGAAAGTTGCCACTCACCATGTAGCGGAGATGCTGAGTCACTTCTTTTTGTTGTACCTATCTGTGACTCAGCATCTCCGCTATATGGTGAGCTGCACCTTTCCTTCTCATAATATTGTTACATTCCATCCTGGATTTTCCATTGTTTGAAATACCTGGCTGTAACACTTTGTAGGGATATGAAACAGAATGATCGCACAGGCTTACTTGTGGGAAAAGCAGGTGGTAGACTTCGGTTTATTGGTAAAATACTGGAAAAATGCAATCAAACTACAAAGGAAATAGCATACAAGTCACTCGTGCAACCCATTCCACAATATTGCTGAAGTGTGTGGGGACCCATACCAAACAGCATTAGCAGAAGATATTGAACATATGGCCACAGGTATGTTTGATCCATGGGAGAGTGTCACAGAGATGCTGAAGAAACTGAACTGGCACGATTATTGACGATAGAAGTAAATTATCAGAGAAAACCTACTTAAAAAGTCTCAAGAACCAGCTTTATATGACAACTCTAAGAATATACTACAACCACTTACGTATCGTTTACTTAGGGATCAGGAGTGCACGATTTGATTAATTACAGCAGGCACAGAGGCATTTAAATAATCACTTTTCCTGTGCCGCATATGTGAATGGACAGGAAACAATCCTTACAACTGGTACAATGGAATGTCCCCTTTGCCACAGTGGTTCACAGAGTGGAGGTGTAGATGTAGTATTTTAAAGAAAGTATGAAATCAATGCATCACTGCTTAAGAATCAATTTATATATTTTTTTAAAATTTTTTGCTTTAACTTTTTTGTTTGTGTGTAACCGATAACACATTTTAACAAGCAATCTGTTTCCTTTTTAATATATATGAAATATATCACATTTTTCTGGTTACATTTCTTTAGTACTGTGTACAAAGTACTTGCTTAATAGCTCCTACCGAGCTACAGGTTATGATGGCTCATTCATTATGTTACAAACATGCCAAATCCCCTATCACACCAATAATAGTTTTTCTTCATTAAACTCCTCATCAGTAACTAGATTCTTTGTCAGTTCTTTCACTTTGGTTACACTTCTGTTTTGTACCAAATAACGACATACTTCTGTTCAGAATTATTCCCTTGCAATCAAATTCAAATTTAATACACACATGCGTTAACTTTTCCATCGTATTCCTCTCCAAACTGAAAACAATTCTGACAGTGTGTCCAACTCTAATATCATAAATAGTCAGTTTCTTTTCTGTTACTTATACACATTTTAACATTCTTTCTGAACTTTTTGGAAGTTTTCTTGAACTACTGGTAGAATCGGTACAGTTGGCATTTATACAATTACAGCTTTTTGCCACCCAAGGACTTCGTATTCTCTACTTACTATAGTTTCAAATTACTACAATATTTTTATGTACAAATACATCCTTCTATTCATCTTGATTTAGGGATGCTTTTCACAGTCTTTTTGTAAGCCACGTATAGTATATTGCTACAAAGTGAAGTCACTGTTGGATGCATTTATCTGTGCCTCCCTGTCAAGAAAAGTTATTCCACACTGACTTAAGTCTCATATAAAGTTGCACCATGTAATCTGCAAGCATCATACATCCTGATCCCAAAATAATTTCCAACATAGTCTTGTCCCTCCATTTCTTCTGTGAATGATCAGCATGTAGCAATATATAAATTTTAAGATTTGTAAGTAGCTTTTATGTAACTGATGACTCATCCCATGCTGCAATGATAATTACAAATACAACTTATGGAACATTTAAGTAGCTATCTCAGCATACATTTTTAAAATATATTGTCATCTCTATCACTTTAATCTTTTAAATTCCAGTAGGGGGGAACGACTATTTCTTCTTTCAATGCATATTATCTTTTCTCATATTCATCATTTTCATCACTTTACTTCCAAAGAATATTTCAATAAGCATACTTGTACCTGTAACATTATTAAAAAAATTCATGCACAAGTTACTCTTGCACAAAGTATCTTGTGATTTATTTCTTTATTTATTTTTACTCACTTTCTTCAATTATGTGACGTTACAGGTAATTCCTTTTCATGGCTTTTGGTGATTAATTTATTTTCAGACACTTCTTCAATTGTGTCACATTACAGCTGTCATTTCTTTTTATGCCCTGTTACTGACCATTCAGTACAGTACACACTTATCTCAAAGCATTCAGCTCTTTTTGTGTGTGTGTGTGTGTGTGTGTGTGTGTGTGTGTGTGAAAAAGACAAATGCACAAGACAGATTGTCTGAACCTCTCAATTTAAGCTCTCAGTGAGAAGAGCAGTGGTTAGTGTTGGTAGCAATAAATATTAACAAACAATAGACTGCCACTGTTCATCATGTTATCTTTCAATCCTGCACATTTTGATTTCACTGAAGGATGAATGAAAGTACCTACGATGAGATGCCAGCCAAATGCATGGAAATCTTAGCAAAAATTCTGATCATAAACAGTTTTCTAAACATTTGGGGAAAGGATAAAAAGTAGGATGGAAGGCTTGATATTGATGTATGTGCATGAAATGAAGTTTATACAACAGATTAGATGCAGTAGATAAAAAATTTGGATTACAGAACTCTACATGCTCTACGACTCCGAGAATTCAGTGAGCTGTAAAGCATGTATTTTGTTGCATTTAACTCTGTAGCATGGAATCAAAACAGAAAAAAATAATGATAAAAAGTCAATAGTTTCCTAAAAACAAAGGAAAGTGCAGTACAGAGAGACATCATGGTTGACAAATAATCCAGGATTTAAGTTATAATCTCCGATCAATCAATTTCATTTGGATAGGTCATAAATACAACCAATAAAGTTTCCACCCTTGTTTCTTAATTGCCTAAAGCTGGGGTTAAATCTGAGCCTGCTGTTGTGTGTGTGTGTGTACGCACACACACATCTGATGAACAATTAATAACCAACATTCTCCCTTTAAACGTCCCTGTCCGACACTTAACAACTCCTCTATGCGGCGACCAGCAATATATCCTAATTTACTTTATCATAATGTACTTTAATATACAGGGTGTCCCATTTATCTTTACCACCCTAAATAACTGTTTGTCCAGGTGCAAATTACAAAATGTTTCAAGCAAATGTCCTTTAGCTGCCAGGGGGACATCAATCAGCATGATTGCCTTCATTGTAGCTTTGTTTTTTACAAATATATGAACAGTGGTATGACTTTCTTAAATGGCACCCTGTAGTTTTTATTCGGTAATTTCCACAATCAAATACAGTTCTGTTAGTGGGCACAGTAGCAAATCCTTGCCAACCTGAACTTCTTCTTATATGTTCTATTTACCAATGAATGTTACTTCTCAAACAAAGGACAGGTAAACACAAGGAACATGCATTATTGGTCCAGTGACAACCCACTATGGCTTAGACAGGTGGAACATCAGCGTCAATGGAGAGTTAACGTCTGGTGTGGGATGCTTGGTACAATTATTGGCCCTTATTTCATCAATGGTAGTCTAAACGGCACAGTGTATGCCTACTTCCTCAGACGAACTCTTCCTCCTCTTCTGGATGAAGTGCCGCTAAGAACCAGAATACTTATGTGGTATCAACACGATGGATGTCCAGCACATAGTGCCTTGCGTGCACGCTGTATTCTGAACAGACAGATTGGTCATGGAGGAACAGTTACTCGGCCTGCTAGGTCTCCTGATTTAAATCCTCTGGAGTTTTTTCTATGGGGATGCATTAAAGATGCTGTCTATCACAATATTCCAATAACTCCAGAGGACATGCAGGAACATATTGTGCTTGCTTGTAATTCTCTTCAGCAGGCAACACTGGAAGCAGTAAATAATTCTTTCATTCAACGAGCGCACCAGTGTATCTGCGTCCAGTCACCACTTTGAGCTCCTTTGACTGTTCTACTCCTGGGCAATGGTACAGTAGAGTCATTTTGTGTTCATGTTTTTATTGGTTTTCATTTGTTTTCTGACAACTCCAGCAAGTGGACGAGTTTGTGATCCTGGGCTCAAAGTCAATGCTGTGTTATGCAATTAATAACACTGTGTTTCAGTGAATAGTACACTGTGATACATTTTTTAATAGGTCTTTAGGAGAGGAAATGAATTACTGAATAAAAATACAGGGTTTCATTTTAAAAAGTCATACCGCTGTTCATATCTTTGTAAAAAACAAAGCTACAACAAAGTCAATCAAGCTGATTGATGTCCCCCTGATGGCTAAAGAACATTTGCTTGAAAAATTTTGTAATTTGCATCTGGGCAAACAGTTATTTAGGGTGGTCGTGATAAATAGGACACCCTGCATACAGCCCTATTTTAAAATATTCAAATTCATCACACCCAGACCAAAAAATTGTTCCTTTGCTTGGATCCCAAACAAAAAGGACAAAACTACAAAGTCATCATTCCCTCATTCAAGTGACAAGTCCATTGAGAATGGTGTTTCTAACCAAAAGTAAAAATGTTTCCTTTAAACAGTGCTCCACAGCTTTGATGTATTTAATGAACAGGATCATGGAAAACTTAATGAACAGATTCATGGAAAACAATAAAGGCTGCTGTGATGTCTGGGCTCTTTATTTGCAATAAGCAATGAATGTTATCGACAAATGATCTCACATTGATTCCACACTTCCAGATGGCTTTTGACACTGTTCCTCACATGCAACGTCTAATCAAATTGTGCACATATGGAGTTTCGCCTAAGTTGCATGACTGAATTTGTCATTTCCTGCTAGAGAGGTCATAATTAATAGTAACTGCTGGGAAGTCATTTAAAGATACAAAAGCAGGATCGGGGGTTCACAACGAAATGTTATGGACCGTCCGCTGTTGTCAATCCGCACAAACACTTTAGGAGACAACACAGTTCGTCTGAAAATTATGGTGTTGTTTAACTTCTAGTATAGTCATCAGAAGAAAAAAACCTACTCGGCAAATGATTTTGACAGGATATATGTATAAAACGAATCACTAAATTTCGATTACATGAGAAATCACACAAATTTAAAGGCTATGAATTAAACTAAAAACCACAGAACTACAATTATGAATAACTTAAATTGGAACCATCAAATAAGAAAATTTTGCGCAGATCACAGTGTTTTAACGGTAGAACATTTAGATGATGTGACAAATCCACTAAAGAGAATTCCTAAACTATACCTGTAAATATCAAATATCTTGGTGTATTGTAGTGAAGTGCGGAATACTTCCCACACAGGATTGGTGAAGAACATCTTAAAAGCTCAAAGAATGGCAGCTTGCTTTGTATTATCACAAAATAGAGGACAGAGTATCATGGATATGATAATCGAGTTGGGATGGCAATCATTACAGCAAAGGCATCTTTCAATGTGGCAAAATCTTTTCACAGAAGATTGATCACCAACTTTCATCTACATATGTACACAGCCAGCAACCATATGGTGCATGGTGGAGATTACCTTATTCCATTGCTAGTCATTCACTTCTCAGTTGCACTTGCAAATAGAGCAAGGGAAAAACAACCGTCTGTGTAACTCCATACAAGCCCTAATTTCTCTTATTTTACCTTTGTGGTCCTTACATGGAATGTAAGCTGGCAGCAGTAGAATTGTTCTGCAGTCAGCATCAAATGCTGGAACTCTCAATTTTCTCAATACTGCTCCATGAAAACAATGTCCTCTTCTCTCCAGAGGTTCCCATTTGAGTTCATGAAGCATCTTCATAATACTTGTGTGTTGATCGAACTTACAGGTAACAAATCCAGCGGCCTGCCTCTGAATTGTTTTGATGTCTTCTTTTAATCCGAATCGATAGGTTGAGCAGTACTCAAGAGTGATTCACAGTAGCATTCCATACACAGTCTCCTTTAAGATGAACAACATTTTCCTAAAAAATCAAGCATTCACCTCCCCTACCCTATCCTTATGTGGTCTTCTATTTCATATTGCTCTGCAAGATTATGCCGTAATATTTAATCGACATGATCGTGTCAACCAGCATTCTACTAATGCTGTATTCCAACACCATGGTATTGTTTTTCACACTCATCTGCATTAACTTACATTTTTCTACATTTAGAGAGAGCTGCCATTCATTACACCAGCTAGAAATTTTGTCCAAGCCATTTTATGTTCTCCTACAATCACTCAATGATGGTACATTCCCGTACATCACAGCATAGTCAGCAAACAGCCACAGATTGCTGCTCACCCTGTCTGTCAGATCATATCTGTGTATACGAAATAAGAACAGCCGTATAACACTTCCCTGGCTTACTCACGATGATACCCTTATCTCTGATGAACACTCATAATCAACAACAACATACTTCATTCTGTTACTTAAGAAGTCTTCGAGATACTCACATCTCAGGGAATATATTCCACATGATTGTAACTTAATCATCAATCTACAGTGCGGCACCATATCAAATGTTTTCTGGAAGTCAAATTCCAAATGCCAAAATATTTTGTTGACTCCCCTCTCTTCTGCTTCTTTTACTTAGCATTAATCCTATTTATCACAGGGGCCCATTGTACTCAAGAATTTGCTAAGTTTATTTTACTTAATTTTGTGACATATGCCCTTCCTGTCACCACAGTCATTAGTTTCCTAGAGGAAAGTCATGAGTGCCACGTGGTTATGAACTGTGTAAACTTCATTCTGCATACAATTGTATTTTAACTGTTAGTACTTCCTGAGGCAGAAATTAGGCCCTGTCCGGTACTTGCCTGAACGAGCTTGAAAAACCTCCTAAAAACCAGTGTACCAGCCACTGTCTTTAATTTGCCGCATGGATTTGAGCAAGGTATGACTCACATTTCTCTCTCATAAGCTAGCGAGCTGCACATTATGCTATAAGAGTGAGTTGTTGACTTCCACCTATGTCGAGATGATATAAGAGACAGCAGAGCTTTCATGGAAAGATTTAGATATTCATTTTTCATGTGTGTTTCTTGACAGGAAAGAAGTGACAAATCATTTGAAAGTGTTTCCTTGAACTCCCTGCAAAACACTTTAGTATGAATTGCAGAGTAATCATAAAGATGGAAATGGTTTGAACCCCACAGAGAATTACAAGGCATGGTCCTATTGGCAATAAGAATGCCCTTGCCTTTCTTGGGACAAGAGGAACATTCCGCACAAGTCGTTGGCTTATGGGGGGAGAGGGGGGGGGGGGGAAGTTGTGATGACAGACTGATCTGTAGCTTTGCCCAAGAAGTAGGATTGACTGGAAGGTTGTGAGTTGGCAAACCCAATGAATGTGACACTACCAAAAAAACCTGGCTGTGGTGACAGACTGACCAGCAGCTCAGCCTGTTTGAAAAAAAATCGCCAATAATATCACGTTATAGTTGCTATATTGTTTACAGCATTTCCCACATGTTTCCTATGTCATTGGTCAAAGCTGATGACTTGTACTGAACATTCCTCTATACCCCCTTTCTCTGACTCTTCAACTGAACAGTTATAGCAGGACTTACAATTTAACATCAACTCCATACCTTGATGCAACTTGGTAGTTTCCTCATTGACAAATCATTACTGCAGACAAAACAAATTGAAGCAACAGAAAAAATCCTCGATTCAACCAATGATTGAATCCTGAACATTTAAATCACACTTATCGTCAAAATACCTCAATTTTTCATTGGTAGGTAGTACTATTATAATTCTTGAGTTACTTACTATTGTTATTTATTCAGACCGTTACTTTTGGTACAAATGGAGAACAATGTGGGCTGTCTGTTAGGCACTGTTCGAACAAAGTGAGCTTTTTGCTTAACAGAAGTATAAATAGTTTAGAAGTGTGAACTGCACTACAGATGGTATATGAGTTACTGCCTCAATCGGTGTCACCTGTTGAAAAATAAAAACTGCACATACACTAAAAAGTGGACATAAAAAATACATTCACAAACTGCATTGGCTTCCATATTCACTACTTATATATAATTTTGAGCATACCAATAATATTTTTTTAGTACTGCAGCTGGTTAATTTCCAGGCCATTACTTTTAAAACCAGCTGAATTTTAAGTAAGATATTGTGTTAAATTACTGGCTGCCAAACCAAACACATGGCGCTCTTACAGACACTTAGATTTCAAAGAAAAATTTGATTCCAGAAGAAGAACACTATTAAGAAGTTCTTTAGTGAAATATATACTCCGGTTCACGTTAATACCTTTGTTACTAACACGTCAATAAAATACAAAGCACTTGTTCAGATTTGACACAACTAAAAACAGTGTGTATAAAGAACGCAATTATGCATGCAAACTTTTAATAATGATTTAAAAAAACGAAAAAGATGGTTAATCAATAGTGAGTACGGAAGGGGCATAGAAAATTGTTATTGTAATCAAAGGATGTGCCTGGCTCAAGTAGCATCAGTCTGTTTACAAACAGAACAATCATAACATTATTATTTAGGAAAACTCCTCGACTGATTGCCAATGATATATATAGTTATCAGAAACAGATTTTCAAGCAGTAGATAACCGACAAAACCGGGCAGTAAATATGTACATTCGTTTCTGTTTTTGTTGTCGTTCTGGATATAGGTTAGGGCACACATCTGACGTAAATACACTAACCTTCCAGATACATCTTAATTATGAACGTGGAGCACAAAATGTCAACTGTGTCACTTTGAACAGATCTGTGCCCAGTTATCTTGAGTAGGTATTTTGGTTCACCTTCAGTTTTTTAAATATGCCCCGCCATAATCTCTACAAATCTGTCATAGCAGAAGTCATTACAGCAATTTTAATAGTGTAACATCTGTAACGCGGTGAGAGCAAATAATTGGTCGAAATATTAATATATTTATAAAACGTAAGAGTATAACGGTATTTTATTGCATTTCTGCCGCAAAATAATGCCCAAACACTGAGAAACTCTAACAGCACACAGTACTGACGCTTTTGTCAAAGCACAAATAATTAGCGAAACTATCGATTTTACTTACCTTCTTGTGTATTCTCTAGCATTTCTTGAAGCTCTGAGATATTTGGATGTGTTATTCCACATGACTTCGCAAATCTTTCTAAAAATGAGCAAATGACGGCAAAATTTGGGTCAGAACCACAAGAAGCTTCGCCATCCGACGCCATTTTCACTTACATGAAGCACAACTACGATACTGACAACAAGATTTTCTGGATATGCATCTCTCGTCGTTTAAACATTCCCAGATCAGGATATTCATCACAAAATTGAAGACTTGCCAAACCGAAACACTTGCTGTGTGCGGCTCTACAAAATACACAAAAATTTAAATATCAACTACGCTCTTTTTATACGTTAAATATCTTTGTTTTCAATCTGCTAAAGACAAGTTCAATTAACGCTCCTGCAACGCTAACGTCAATGTTTTGCTCAACTAGATTGATTATATTGTATAAAGCAGCTTTAATACCCCAGATAAAAACAACATTTCCGGCACGGTAGCTATGATCGATGAAACCCGAATAGCCACCACTCTCCACATTAAAATGAGGGAAGTTTAACATAACGCACTTGTAGATAGTTTTGGGGATGGCTATCTGTTAAAAACTTAAAACTAATACCTTAATGTGTTCAATACAGCTACTTCTTATTGATCCTAGAGTTTTTTAATAACAAATATAGTGTAATGTCCGTCATGTCAATACATGCAATCCAAGGCCGCTCTGTCTCGCACGTCAGATTTAAATGGTTAGAACATACAGGGAGGGTAAAACACATGAGATATTTCAATTCAGAGTCATCATTCCACACAAGGAAAAAATGAATTTACTAGAGGAAAAGTAGCTGGCATACTAGTTAAACGAACGTATATATTTGAGTTTCCCGGTCCTGAAACTCCGTACGAAAGCGCAATTCTTTTAGGATAACGCAATGCGGTACTGTTTCGTCTGAATCATTGCTGAGAAAGCGAAACACACACGAATCTGTGGTTATTAAATGTGTTAATCGTTTTGACAAGTTGCGTAAATTCAAAAATCTACGTTCCTATTTCCCCCGTCCCGAGAGCGAAGAGAACTTGAAAAGTAAACTATTCGGGTGCGCTATAAAACTACCCGTATCACTTCTTAGTTGCGACTGTCACCTGAAGAATATGGTATAACCAATATTATTACTGACGTGTTTATGTTGTCGTCATTTGATCATCATTATCTACGCGCAAGTCGCCGAAGTGATGTCAAATAGGAAGACTCGCAATAGGCGGCCTAGCTACCTCATATTCACGGCAACAATACCCTACGATCATTTCATTTATTATTTCGGGATACCTGTTGCATCAGCAACTGGATTCTCCACGCTTGGATTCCCTACCTGCGTCATTGACAACGTTCTTAAACAAGAAAGAGTGATAATTCCATATGATTTCGACTATTCTCCGGTACTGTGAACGCTGTGGCCTTTTTAAATCATATTTTATATGAATTTATTTATTTCCTCTTTTCACCCGCAAAAAATGGTAGTGTTAGGCTACACATTGCTCTCTTCTGTACAAGATACTTTGATTCTTAACATTTGTTTACAGTGGGATATGTGTATGAGACATATTGTGGAATATATCAATGAGAAAACACTGAGCCTAATGAGCTTCTGAAAAGAAAAAGGGATTAGAGTTATAAAATACAAACAAAATTTAGGTTAAATTTTTTTTACAGAAGCAAATCACTACTATGCAAATGGAAGAGGTGCTGAGCAGCTTCAGAGCCTTCACTTTGATAGTGGTGAAGCGATGCAAGCAGAGGTGAGGTTTTAGCTCCATCAACAAAGTCAAACATTATACAGCAACTGTATCAACAAACTGGTCTCTCGTTGGAAGAAATGTGATCATCACCAGGGTGACTATGTTGAGCAATAAATATTAGACATGAACAATAAAGACGTAGAATGTTAATAATCTTTTTTACTTAACAAAACTTTAAGAATTTTTATATAAAAATTTGGAGGCATTACTTTTCAGCACACCCTCATATATGCTGACCCATTAAGTTCAGATCATAGAAGAAAAATGTTGTATCACAGAACCTCAAACAATGCCTTTATCATTGTGTGTCCAGAAAAATTAGAATCCTAGGAAGAAGTTTTTAAAGCATTGTAGGTAGAAAATACTCTTTTTGTACACAGCTGGAGCAGCACACAGTTTTAACCTGACAGAAAGTTTCAGATCAGGACACCACACCGCTGGAGCGTGAGAATTTATTCTGGAAACAAATACTAGTGACTACCAGCAGACCTCTGTTGTTTCAGTTACAGTTAACTACTTTCACTGAAAAATACCTACATAATCATGCAAATATTAAGCTACCAATTGAGGGTAAACAGCAGTTGTTTAATACAACTGAGAGAGCAGAACTTTTTTTCAAAAGCAGTTTGCCTTCTTATCTGCTACAATACATTTAGCTGGCTTAGTGCAGGAAATGAACACCACTAGCAATAAGAGGAATCTCCATGTACACATGGGAAAACCATTTGATGTCTCTCTAAATGAAAGTGTGATCTCAAATTGATTCCGTATTTCTAGATTTCCGGGAAAGCTTTTGAAACCGTTCCTCACAAGTGACTTCTAATCAAGCTGCGGGCCTATGGGGTATCGTCTTAGTTGTGTGACTGGATTCGTGATTTCCTGTCAGGAAGGTCGCAGTTCATAGTAATAGATGGCAAATCATCGAGTAAAACTGAAGTGATATCGGGTGTTGCCCAGGGAAGCGTCCTGGGACCTCCGCTGTTCCTGATCTATATAAATGACCTGGGTGACAATCTGAACAGTTCTCTTAGGTTGTTCGCAGATGATGCTGTAATTTATCGTCTAGTAAGGTCATCCGAAGACCAATATCAGTTGCAAAGCGATTTAGAAAAGATTGCTGTATGGTGTGGCAGGTGGCAGTTGACGCTAAATAACAAAAAGTGTGAGGTGATCCACATGAGTTCCAAAAGAAATCCGTTGGAATTTGATTACTTGATAAATAGTACAATTCTCAAGGCTGTCAATTCAACTAAGTACCTGGGTGTTAAAATTATGAACAACTTCAGTTGGAAAGACCACATAGATAATATTGTGGGGAAGGTGAGCCAAAGGTTGCATTTCGTTGGCAGGACACTTAGAAGATGCAACAAGTCCACTAAAGAGACTGCTTACACTACACTCATTCATCCTCTGTTAGAATATTGCTGCGCGGTGTGGGATCCTTACCATGTGGGATGGATGGAGGACATCGAAAGGGTGCAAAAAAGGCAGCTTGTTTTGTATTACCACGTAATAGGGGAGAGAGTGCGGCAGATATGATACGTGAGTTGGGATGGAAGTCATTAAAGCAAAGACGTTTTTTGTCGCGGCGGGATCTATTTACGAAATTTCAGTCACCAACTTTCTCTTCCGAATGCGAAAATATTTTGTTGAGCCCAACCTACATAGGTAGGAATGATCATCAAAATAAAATAAGAGAAATCAGAGCTCGAACAGAAAGGTTTAGGTATTCGTTTTTCCTGCGCGCTGTTCGGGAGTGGAATGGTAGAGAGATAGTATGATTGTGGTTTGATGAACCCTCTGCCGAGCACTTAAATATGAATTGCAGGGTAATCATGTAGATGTAGATGTAGATGTAAATCACCAACACAAGGAAACAGCCTATGAGACAATAAGAAAATCACACCCCTAATTAATAGGCTTCAGGACCAGACGGCATGTATACAGAATCTTATCACTGCAGTACTGTCATCTAAAATCTCAGCTTTTATCATTAAAGAACAGCAGTCAGCCCAGGTGCACGAACCAGCCGCCTGCTGTGGAGGCCCATAGACAGCAATGTTCGCTAAACTGTCATTGAGGAGACACTGTTTGTAGCCCCTTAGTTGATCTGTATGGCCAGCTGGTCAACAGTTGTACATCTGTTCACTTATACATATCTCCACAGCTGTCATTCACCACTATCATTTATGGACACTGTTTATGGATGGTGTCATTTTGCTATGCATGGTATATTTTACCACAGCAGCACATGAACAGTTTACAGTCTTAGCCATTTTGGAAATGCCTCCACCCTAGACCCAGAAACCAATGATCATGCCCTTTTGGACATCAGAAAGATATCTCTGTTTCCACATTACGACAATGACTGTACTGTTTGCCGTGCCTCTGACACAGTTTATATACCCTCCACTGTTCGTGTTGTCACGTGTAGGCATTCCAAAACAGCTAAGTTTGTAAAATTTTCATGTGCTTCCATGGTTAAAGTACACAGTGCGTGGGAAAGTGGCTTCTGGAAGTGGTTATTGCATGTTTGCACATTGACATCAAACATAGGCGGTGGTCACATTAATATGACTGGACCATAGCAACTTATGGGATCCACATAATCTGTCACAAACTAAAGGTCAATGATCTCATAACATCACAGGAAGTCAAATCCTGCTATAAGAAAAGAATCCTGGACACCAGGAAGACAATGCCTTCAAGACTGACTTACATCTTAACTAAAGAAGTCTTCATAGAAGAGTCAGAGCTAGTGCTCCTGACAAACACCAATGCCTCTGAAAGCATATGCCAAATACTCATAGAAAAAAACAACTCTGTATGTAATGATTTTTACTCAACCAAGGATGGAAGAGTGGAAACAGGCAAACTATGAACATTGACATGTAGTAACACGGTATGTAACACATGATTTTCACTGCAAGTTCTGCCAAAACAAGGGATTCTATAAGCCAAATGAAGACTGCATATGCCAAATGCGCAAGGAACACTGTGAAAGGTATCATGCAAAAAACAGCAGAAGAAGGTGACTGTCAATAATAAAGCTATAGTTGAGTTGGTGTAAACTGATCCCTGACAGATGCAGGGGGTTTGGCACAACAGCTCCTGGCACCTCTCTCAACCAGTCACATGATGCTATCTTGTAAACATCTCTACGGCACAGTGTTGTCACAGTTATACAGCAACTTTTGCTTGCACCTGCAGCCATTAGCACTACACAACTAAAAGCTGACAATAGCGATGTTAGTTGTCAGGTATCCTCTCATACCAACTCGACTACAGAATTAGACTAATTTAACTCAGTATTGTATGTGCACATTGTGCAGATTTTCATTACTAATAAAATTTAGCTGGCATAAGCACAGATAGTATTCAGTATGGTGATAGTATATTGTTAATACAGGGCATAGGTTAAGTTTCTATGAGTTGCTTCTCTTTAGTTATAGACATCTCGACTTGAACCACATCTCCTATTTAGTGGAACCTACAAAAAAAGAACAATGAAAGGGTTTGTTCTCTTTAAATATAATTTATTACACTATTGAAACTAAAGAAAGCTACTGTTTGTGATAATACCAATATTGAAACCAAAATGTGACCACAGCTAGTATACTTACTATGTAACTCAGTGTGACTACTGGAACAAATCTTGAAAATAAATTTTGATTTAACCAAAATAGCCAATATTGAAATTTACAAAATAATGGTTATGTGCACAGACTAATTACAAAAATAGCTCAGAGACTCTTCTATGTAATAGTGTTGGGGGCTGCAGCCACTGTTAATTGTCAGGATAGTCACCTCTAACACAAGATGGTGTATGCAGGATGATGGGTTATGTAGTAGAAGCAACACAATGGTCATGAAGTCACAAGAGCTCAATTGGAAAATACTTTTTTTATCAGTAAGACACTCATACAATGGTTGATGGAAGCAACTTGATGGCATGTGTTGAATTCCTGTCAGCATAGCACAAGGTAGTGTGTTTGGCTGTGGCAGCATGTGGCCATCAGGAAGATAGGCAGCAAGTGCCCATGTGTTGGCAGCCTGTCAGATGTGTGGCATGCTGGTGCAAAGGCCTCAAACCCAAGACCCCTTGGAGATGCCCAGATACTGGATGAAGTAACCCTTGAGATGTCTTCCTCTTGGTGGCTCTGACTTGAGCCTGGGAATCACCAGGTCTAGAAGCAGTTTGTAGACCAGCAGATTAAGTGGCTAGATGTAGATGAAGCTTATTGGCCTACATGATACCATCAAATGGTGTGGAGTAGGACTCAGCGTCTTAGGTAGTCAAAGACATCATACTGCTAGGGTTTGAGTGGCAAGTTTTTATTGTGGCTGTTCCCAACTTTGTTGGTTATGGAGCACCATTGTGTCAAATTGGGGGCTTTGCATCATGCTGTTTGAGTATTGTTCCACCATTGGCAGCAGGATTTCACAGGCAGATAGACTGCCCACCTCACCACAGGTGGTGAATCTGCACAGACAGGCATTGCCACAGCAAGCTCAAGCCAGCATAGTATTTTAACATTCTACTGGAACCATTATCATAACGAGAAGAACTGCCATTTTTATCGATCTAATAAATTTTGTAATCTGCTTGGAAGTTGTAGTATGAAAGCTAATGCCTGTCTGTGATGTGCATGGTTCCTGACAGTAAATATAAGGCTTCTGCAGTTTGTTGTTTATTACAAGATTCCATGATTGCTGCTGCCATAAGGAATTAATCACTAATTTTCACACCCAGTGTTCTCAGTATGGCATCATTTTTGTCACAGCTATTGTCTAGGAACTAAGTTTCATTCATTTCAGTTTTTTAGTTCTTTCATGTTTAATAATGCTCCATATAGTTTACGCTTTATTTCTAAGCTCTTTTATATTTTGTGTATTTTCAGGTTATTTCCTCATACTGTTGGTAGATTTGAGACAAAGTTAATCAGTCTTGGAACAAGCCATATCACATTCTGTTCCCAGTAAACTTTTTATGGAAGTTAAGTAATAGAGTGAGGGACCTAAACTACTGTGTGGAAGCTCTTCATGGAATAAAAGGAGCATACCACAAGGAAGACTCTTAACTTCCTGTCAGTATTATAGTGCGAGAATGGTCCATTGGTCATGGACACTGTTAAATAGTGGGATGCCAATTCAATCTTGCAAAGAGACCATGAGGATAAAATCAGAGAGATTAGAGCCCACACAGAAGCATACCGACAATCCTTCTTTCCACCAACAATACGAGACTGGAATAGAAGGGAGAACCGATAGAGGTACTCAGGGTACCCTCCGCCACACACCGTCAGGTGGCTTGCGGAGTATGGATGTAGATGTAGATGTAGATGTAGAAGATAGTGAGCAAGGCACTGGGTGCAAAGAACAAGTTACTCAGCAGTAGTGGAATCAGAAATGCATCAATATCAACATCATACTTTATTTAGCATGAGCTCGTTCAGTAGTGGAAGATGGCATCACATTGATGTGCAGCCCCAAGTAGCAGATTCTGACTCAGCAAAGCACAAGGTGGCACATTTGGTGACAATCAGTGCGAGAATGCTGGGCAGGAAGGTGGCCTTGACAGATTTTATGACAGCTCAGAGGAGAGACCAGTTGGGTGGTGCTCATGCAGACACTGACACCATCACGTCTAGGAGCAGCTAGCAGAGGCAACAGCAGCAGCTATTTGTAGATGAGGCTACTTGATTGATATTGAGCTGATGGTTGCAAGCTGTAGTTCTCATTGTAGGCAGAAGTCATAGACAGATACTGCTAGGTAAGGAGTGGTGAGTGTTTATGGCAAATTTGCCCAGCTTTATTATGACCAAGCCACTTCCCTGGTCACAAAGGGGGCCACGATGGTGCAGCATCAGCAGCACAGCATGAGGTGACTCCACTTGCCACTGCAGTGGGCTGATGTCTTGCAACATGCCACTTCACCACTATTCTGGCCCTCAGTGGAATTTCACAAGCAGCATGCTGGACAGCCTGCCTGCGTTTTGTGAACTCTGCCAGTTGGCACAACACTCCTCCCACCTTTAAAAGATTCATTCACTGAATTCCCTGGCTGCTGCTACGTGTGTGATTTACTTCAACATTATATAATACATTTTACATTTTCTTTCTGTACCTATTTACACACTTCACACTAACTGTCTTCCTGCAAGTCCATTCCCACTCACAATGTATGATGCCTGGTGTACTCATGAGTACTCAAACTCGAAACTTCGAAAAGACTCACTATATGCAATTCAGAACCTGTAAGAGGTTTCCACCCAGCATATGCATAAAATACGAAGAAGAGCAGATAGAAGAGGTTGACAGTCTTAAATTCCTGGGATTACAACTTGATAATAAATTCAGTTGGGAAGAGCACACCACAGAACTGCAGAAACGCCTTAACAAATCTGTATTTGCAATTCGAGTGTTAGCAGACATAGGTGACATAAAAATGAAAAAGCTTGCATATTTTGCCTACTTTCATTCCATAATGTCATATGGTATAATATTTTGGGGTAACTCTTCAAGTCAAACAAAAGTTTTCAGAGTCCAAAAGCGTGTAATATGTATTATTTGTGGAGTAAATTCACGGACGTCCTGTAGAAACCTCTTCAAAGAACTGGGTATACTAACTACTGCCTCTCAGTATATTTACTCATTAATGAAATTTGTTCTAAATAATATATCTCTTTTTCCAACAAACAGCTCAGTTCATACATACAATACCAGGAACAAAAATGATCTGCATAAGGACTTAAAAGCACTTACTTTAGTTCAAAAAGGGGTCCACTACTCAGGAACACTCATCTTCAATAATTTGCCAGTAAACATAAAAAATTTAGTTACAAATAAAGATCAGTTTAAAAGGAGCCTGAAAGACTTACTAGTGGCCATCTCCTTCTACTCCATTGATGAATTGCTCAGAGCCATAGTGCTCTGCTCCATTGATGAATTTTTTAATAGAAACAAATGATGTATTGTATATATTCATACTATTAGTATTGTTATTTCAGCTTAAAAAAAAATTGACATGTTCCACATCCATGAGGATCTCCTCAGCACGGATCTATGGAATGAAAAACTAATCTAATCTAATCTAATCTAATCAAAGGGCTGACACATTCAGTCAGTATACGGTAGACAGGGAGATCAGAAGGGTGGTTGGTTCTCCACCATAGACAGACAGAGGCTGCACAAGTGAGTACCAGACTGAAGATAGTACCCAATGATGGTATTCCCATCACTATGATGTTTTGGTGATATCTATTGCCTTACTTGTTGAGTATGCTGGAACATTTGTTCCATGCTAATGCACCCTTTCTGCGTTGCTACAAGCTCATCCAGAGAACAGAATAAGAAGAGATTCAAGGCATCATTGAGAAAGGTCAGGTTTCTAGCTGGTAATCTTCCTAAAGATTTATCAGACAAGCACAGTAGTGAATACATGGGAGTCAGAAGTGCAGCCCCTGTTACACTTGCTGGAACCAAAAAACTGGCCCTGAAATGTCACAGTTCATACTGTTTTGCAGTATTCTGCTGCAGAGTAGGTGTAGCTGTAAACATTTCGTATCTTCAGATCATCCACAGCTGTAGCAATTAGTGACAACTAGCACTGGATCATGCAGTGAGTGTGATTAAAAAAAAAAAAAAAAAAAAAAAGTATGTGAAATCTTATGGGACTTAACTGCTAAGGTCATCAGTCCCTAAACTTAGACACTACTTAACCTAAATTATCCTAAGGACAAACACACACACCCATGCCTGAGGGAGGACTCGAACCTCCGCCGGGACCAGCCGCACAGTCCATGACAGCAGTGCCTTAGACCGCTCGGCTAATCCCACACGGCTGCAAAATACAACAAAAACGAGTAGAAAGATATACATGTCCAGTAAACTAGACAAAAAAGCAGTAGTTTCATATCTCAATGAGGAATGTGAAACCTGCAGTATAGGACAAGAGCATGCCGAGGAACTAAGGCCCAAGTTTAAAAGAATAGTTGACCATGAACTGGATAGATATGTACCAAGCAGGAAAGTTCATAAAGTGAGGGAACTTTCATGGTATACAGTCACTGTAAAGAAACTTCTAAAGAAACAAAGATTACTGCACAATAGAAGTAAAACAAAGCATAGGGCTATAGATGGAGGGATGCTGAATGAAATGCATTTGGCTGTAAGAGAGTAATCTGTGATGCCTTCAATGACTACCGTAGCAGAATATTGTCAAGTGGTCTTTCACAGAAACCAAAGAAATTGTGGTCATGTGTAAAGGATGTTAGTGACACCAAAGTTATGTCCAGTCTCTAGTAAATGAGACAGGAATTGAAACTGAGGGTACAAAGCAAAAGCTGAAATGCTTAATAACATTTTCAAATGTTTCTTTACATAGAAAAACCCAGGAGAATTGCCTCAATTTAATCCTCCTACCACTGAAAAGATGAATGAAATAAGTATTAGTGTCAGTGATGTGAAATAGCTGAAATCATTAAAATTGAACAAAGCTCCAGGTTCCAATGGCATCCCTGTCAGATTCTACACTGTATTTGGGGCTGAGTTAGCTCCTCTCCTAACTATATTTATTGTAGATCCCTCAAACAAAAATCCTTGCCCAGTTCCTAGAAAGACACTGGCCACATCCATCTACAAAAATGGTAGTGGAAGTGGTCCACAAAACTACCATCAAATACCCTTGACACAGATTTGTTGTAGAATCTTAGAATGTATTCTGAGCTCAAACATTATGTGGTGTATTGAACAGAATGATCTCCTCAATGCCAACCAGCATGGATTCTGAAACATTGATTATGTGAAACCCAACTCACACTTTTATGACATGACATACTGAAAGTCTTGATTCAAGGTAGACAGATAGATACATTTCTCGATTTCTGGAAAGCATTTGGTTCAGTACCACATCTATGCTTATTTTCAGAAGTATAATCATATGGGGTATCAAACAAAATTTGTGACTGGGGAAGTGCAGTCAGTCTACAAAGGAGATTGCTTACAAATCAGTGATGTGAACATTTACAGAATATTGCTTAATTGTATGGGACCCATACCAGATAGGACTAACAAGGGATATTGAATGTATACAGAGAAGGGCAGCAAAAATGGTCACCAGTTTGTTTAATCTGTGGGAAGACTGTCACAAAGATACTAAAGGAACTGAACTGAAAGACTATTGAAGACAGACATAAACTATCCTGAGAAAGTCTACTAATAAGGTTTCAAGAACCAGCTTTAAATGATGATTCTAGGAATATACTACAGCCACTTACTTGTTCCTCACATAGGGATTGTGAGGACAAGATTGGATTAGTTACAACACACACAGAGACATTTAAACAATGAATCTTCTCATGGTCTTTATGTGAATGGAATGGGAAGAACCCTAATAACTCGTACAATGGGACATACCCTCTGCCATGCACTTCACAATGGCTTGCAGAGTATAGATATTGATGTAGATGTAGCTATTCTGTGTGGTCCTGCCACCTGGTAATAAGGTTGCAGCACAAGGACATCCTGTGGAGACCGTTCTGCTCTTGTCCCTTCTGGAAACTAGTCTATGAGGAACATTCCACACTTAATGCATATTACTGTGAATTGTCTGATGCAACAACAATGAAAATTGCATCACATGTAGTTGAGAGCTTGAGGAAGAAGCAAGTATTTTTTCTTATGTTTTTTCCTTTGTACTCTAACACAAAATCATTGAGAGGCAGAAAACGAACATTGAAACCTCACATGGCAAAGGCCTGACAGAAATACAGTGTGCATTAAGTGAGTTTGTGATGAGTTTACAGTAGACCATAGTATCATTTCACATTGTGTTAATCATTATCATGGAGGTCGTATGAGTACAGAGCTGGAAGGCCAAAACCATCAACAGATGAATGAACTGTGAAACTTGTGGAAGATGGTTTTGAAGAAGATCGCAGTGTGACATGAGGAACTCTCTGAAGAGCCATGAGAATTCTCCCAACATCAATATTCCATATTCTGACAAATGATTTGAACAAGAGAATATTTTCTGTGAGATGGATCCCACATTGTATGACTTCAGAAGATAAACAGAATCACCAGGACAAACAATGATTCAACCATGAAGGTCAAGGATTCTTATGTCAAATTGTTGTTATTGATGAAAAGTGGATTAGAGATTCTGAACTAGATTTGAAATAACAGTATAATAGGTGGAGAGCTTCAGATTCTATATGTTCAAAAAATTTCAATGGGCTCAATCAAAGCTAAAGCAAATGATGAGTTTTGCTTATGATAACCAAGAAATCATCGCAACAGAGTCCCATGTGGAAAAATGCACAAAATTGACCTCAGTTGCTTAAGGCTGGGCCACTCATTCTCCTCAACAATGCCCACCTGCTTATCAGCAATGCTGTAGCCCAAATACTGCATGAATGTGGATGGGTAGTGTTGCCGCAGCCTCCCTACAACCTGGACATGAGCCCATGAGACATTGACTTGTTTTTGAACTTCTGAAAACCTATGCATGGATGTCGTTATCTTTCTCTGAAGGAGCTTTCTGCCACTGTTTGCCAAAGCATTTTACAGATGAACGGAAGTGATGTCCTGGATGGAATAATAGAGCTTCCAAGACATTGGGATTCAGTCATAGAGAAACAGGGAGAAGGACTTTAAAGAGGTATTTAAAAAAATTAGTAAGTAAAAAAAAATAGTGTACATTATTTATGAAATGTCCCTCATATTTCACATGGCCCTGTTGCAATTTTGATCATCCTGGATGGATCACCAGACAAAAACCAGTCAACTTCCACAATCTCTACAGTGCTGCACTGCATGCCAACTGTGCATTACTTTCTCTTGCAATGTTCTTTGCCAAAGATAGCAGGTTATGTTATGCCCTCTCTAAACCTACAACCAAAAAAAACTCGTAGCTCTACTACATCACAGTCATATAATAAAATAAACAGTCTTCATCTCAGATACACTGTGAAACAAAACAATCTCCCAAATTACAACACCAACAAATTACTAGAATCAATTCAATTAAACAAACCACATGACGTTCTTAAAAACCGTTAACCCACCAGAATGAAACTCATCCACACTTGATAACACATAACACTGTACCTGTTAAACCACACTTAAATGCCTACCTGTAACCATATTTTAGCATAACCACTGACATGTTTAAAGCCTTTTGTATACGCTCAAGCAAAAAACAAAATAAAACAAGGATCCCTACATAATTTGTGCAACAAACACTTTATACGCTCTCATTCCCATGGTACATGACATACAATACACAAAAAATGTGCACGTAACTTGTGCAAACTTGCCAGCGTACTTAAGTTCGAACATTAATGCACTGACCCATTTTGTGTGTTTTCTAGTTGAATAACATTTACAGACTTTCATAGCGGCCAAGGTCATCATCTTCTGAATAGACATTGTACTTAAGAATGACAGATTTGTAAATATTTTGTACCTGTATATATTTCTACATTCAAATTTACTGTTAGCTACTGACACTGCAAATACAGCATCAAAATTATGTATTATTTTTGCTATTTGATATTAGATGTAGAATAAATTAATATCTGAATTCTCTGTTCATGAAAGACATCTGTTCCTTGCTCCTGTATCCACTAAAGACCCAAGCAGTGTGCAAGGAAGTCATACTGATAGACGCTACATGCTCACTGTCTATCTCCCACACATGCACAATACTCATGTGCACAAAACACTTTGCTTTATTTAATTCATAATTCTCTCCCAGTATCTCAACCACACATAAGAAGTTTGCTGGCAGATCAGTTCCTGTGCTCACCTGTGCCAGTTTCCCTGTACCTTGCAATACTTTGTCATATCAGTGCACACTCCAATGCAGAGTGAAAATTTCATTCTGGAAGCTTTATCATGCTGACTGTCCTTAGTGCTCTGGCATACAACTTACTTGCTTCAGCTTTCATGACAGACAAACCTTGTGTCAGAGTGACACTGACAATTGTTTTCTCCAGATAAAAAGATGTTCCGAGTTCTGCTATATGCTCTTCAAGATCAAACTCTAAGACTACACAGTGTTCATCTCCTAATATGAGGCAAGACTTGGAAATGTCTTGCTTCCACCTGAAAATTTAAAATCACCAAACCCAATGAATGCACTTCCTTATCATCCACTCCATATTACTTATACCAGGGAGGGTTTAACCACTCTTTGCCATGAGGTCCAAACTTGCCACAGATATGTAAGAACCTATGAGCAATAAGGACTTGAGTTGCCAAGTTCCACCTCTGCACATGTTTCAGGTGTGGTAAAATTCATTGGGAGCACTGTTCAGTGCCCCCAAGGTTTCCATTGTTGTTTGAAAGTTTATTTTTCTCATTTTGCAACCCTCGAGTGTGACAGTGCAGTTATCTAGTCACATATAACAGGTATAGTCGAAACCAAGTTAATTGTATGATGTTTTCACCGGCCACCCAATTCCACTGTGATAGTTCTAGAGTCACCCAAAGAAAGTCTATGGTCAGTAGTGTGTAGATGCCCAGATCATGCAACACTAGTTGGAGGTGACTTCAACCTACCAACTACAGAATGGGATGTCTATGGACTCGATGCTGAGGGGTGGGAGTGAGGGTGGGGGGAGGTGTTACAGACAGACAGTCATGCTAAATATATTTGAACACATTTTCTGAAAACTGTCTTGAGCAGCTAGCTCGGCAGCCCACACGCAAAGAAAATATCTTAGACCTTGTAGCTACAAATAGGCTGGGCCTTATTGACAATATCAGTATACAAACGGGGATTAGCAGTGATGATGTCATTATATCAACTATTATTATGAAAGTTAATTAATGAGTTTAAGAAGTCTAGGAGAGTGTTTCTGCTAGACAGAGCAGATAAGCAGCTGGTAGCATCTCACTTAGACAGTGAACTGACATCACTTAGTTCCAGTAAGATGGATGTAGAAGAATTATGGGCAAAGTTTAAGCAGATTGTAAATCGTGGTATGGAGAGTTATGTGCCTAGTAAGTGGATAAAGGATCCCCGATGGTTTAACAACAAAATTCGGAAGATGCTGAGCAAGCAGAGATTGTTGTACTCTCAGTTCAAAAGAGAATGCATCAATGTTGACATGCAAAGGTTAGTAGAGATTCGTGCATCTGTGAAAAGATCTATGCATGAAGAATACAACAACTACCACTGTCACACCTTAGCAAAAGATCTGGCAGAGAACCTGAGAAAATTTTGGTTATATGTAAAATTGCTAAGTGGATCTAATGCTTCCATTCAGTCCCTTGTTGACCAGTCTGGTGTGACAGTTGAAGATAGCAAAATGAAAGCTGAAGTTTTAAATTTCACCATCAAGAAATCAATCACACAGGAGATTCGTGCAAACATACTGTCATTTGACCATCAGGCAGACTCCCATATGGATGGTGTAGTAATAAGTATCTCTGGCATAGAGAAACAACTGAAAGATTTGAAAGCAAATAAATCACCAGGTCCGGATGTAATCCCAATTCAGCTATACAAAGAGTACTATATGGCATTCGCCCCTTGCCTAGCCTGCATTTATTGTGAATCTCTCACCCAACACAAAGTCCCAAATGGCTGGAAAAAAAGTGCAGGTGTCACCCACAAAATTACAGAACAATATCCCTAACTTTGGTTTGTAGCAGAATCTTTGAACATATTCTCAGTTCAAATATATTAAACTTTCTCAAGACTGAGAAACTTATGTACACAAATCAGCATAGTTTTAGAAAGCATCACTCATGCGAAACTCAGCTTGCCCTTTTCTCAACTGATTTACTGCAAACTATAGATGAATGATAACAGACAGACTCCATATTTCTAGATTTTCAGAAAGCATTTGACACGGTGCCCCATTTCAGGCTGTTAATGAAAGTATAAGTTCCCAGGTATGAGAGTGGCTTGAAGACTTCTTAAGCAATGGAACCCAGTATGTTGTCTTTGACAGTGAGTGTTCATCAGAGACAAGTGTATCATCAAGAGTGCTCCAGGGAAGTGTTACAGGACTGCTGTTGTTCCCTATATACATAAATGATTTGGCGAACAGGGTGGGCAATAATCAGTGATTGTTTTTGTTGATGATGCTGTGATATACAGTAAGGTATTGAGACTGAATGACTATAGGAAGATACAAGATGACGTAGACAAAATTTCTAGTTAGTACGATGAATGGCAGGCAGCTCCAAATGTGAAAAAAATATGAGTTAATGTAGATGAATAGGAAGAACAAACCTTTAATGTTCAGATATAGTATTATTAATGTCCTGCTTGACACAGCCAAGTCATTTAAATATCTGGGCATGACAGGTAGCTCTAAATGTGAAGAAATATGAGTTAATGTGGATGAATACAGTATTACTAGAGTCATGCTTGACACAGACAAGTCATTTAAATATCTAGGCATAATGTTGTAAAGCTATATGTAATGGAATGAGCATCTGAGAATTGTAGTAGAGAAGGTGAATGGTTGACTTTGGTTTATTAGGAGAAGTTTAAGAAAGAGTGTTTCACCTGTAAAGGACACCACATATAGGATACTGGTGTGAGTACTGCTCGAGTGTTTGAGATCCGTCCCAGGTCAGATTGAAGGAAGATATTGAAGCAATTCAGAGGTGAGCTGCTAGATTTGTTGCCAGTAGGTTCAAAAAACACATAAGTGTTATGGAGATGCTTTTGGAACTCTAATGGGAATCCCCTGGAGGGAAGGTAATGTTCTTTTTGAAAACACTATTGAAAAAATTTAGACAACTGGCGTTTGGAACTGACTGCCATACAATTCTGTTGCTGTCAACATACATTGTGCATAAGGACCACAAAGATAAGATAAGAGAAATTAGGGCTTATATGGAGGCATATAGACAGTCATTTTTCCCTTGCTGTATTTGTAAGTGAAACAGGAAGGAAAATGAGTAGTAGGGTCTGCCACATGCTGTACGGTGGCTTACAGAGTATCTATGTACATGTATTTGTAGGTGTCCTACATTCTGCCCACAGTCCTATTTCCATGTTTACTACATTGTGGCTAGTGGTAGTCTGATTGTATGTGACCTAAATATCCTCAATGGTAATATTTGAGGTCTGTGGAAAAAATACCTCTTCTATTCCAGACTTTGTTACAGCATCTATCTTTTCTAAATCCCATTCCTACAACTCCAGCTAAGTCCTTAGGAAATTCTGCGCATACTGTTCTTGACATATAGGTGGTAATCCCCACACAAAAGGTGTTCTTCTTGGAGAATAATTCAATTTTGTCATGACTCCCCAATAACTCAAAGGTACTGGCAGTGAGTTTCCTTATTCTATCCATGAACACTTCAATGGATTTGCCCTGTCATTGTGATACACCACTTAATTGCTCCCTATAATACCTACAAGTATTTTGCCTTCTAAATTGCTGCACTAAACCTTACCTCAGCACTTCAAATGTTTGAGCATTTGTTAGGTTTTCATTGGGCCATCATATATGTTTTTGCATTTCGTACCAAACATAATTTGGCAATATGTAACAATTGCTCCTCTGACCAAAAACTCAGCACTGTAGATGTCAACAGATTGTCCTCAAAAGCCAACATATCCTCTGCTGCCAAACCCAGAAAAGGATCAACTAAGCCAATGATACTAACACATAGGATGGATAATGATAAACTGGATGAGGATCTGTCCTCTTTCAAAGCATCTGACTGCGTTTGCAAGTCTTCATTAACTGCCATCATCTGAGTCACTTGATCCAGCAATTACTTGTAGTGTAACATATCATTTTGGTGAATTGATGTATTGCACAAGAATTTACCAAACAGACGAATGATGATCACCACTATAAAAAGTTTCTTTTCATAATGAATTAGTATGACCTACTGTTTGTTTGTATCTTTTATTTATGCAAATTTATTATGGAATAGGTGGACATAGCATATCTGCAAGTTGGGAAAGCAATAGATACCATACCACATTTGTGGCACCTGTTTATTGGGTGGTTTACTCTGTGTTGTCAAGTCCTGCCTTAGAGATATGGTACAAGCCAGGAAGGAAGAGTGGATATGACAACACCTGTGATATCTTGGGGACAAGATAAAATTTGTTATATGGTTACTCAACTGAAATCTGTTAAATAAGAAAGACCATTTTTGGACACAGTCCTTATCAGTGCATTCGTGATGTTCCAAATAAAGAAGCAACTTTGCAATGTATAGTCATTGTAACCAAGAGTACAAAATATGATCCATTGTTAATGAGGGTCAACATATTTATTTTGAGAATTGGGTGTTTGACTGTACCCTTAACTTATAGCAGTTATTGCAGCACTTTGAGAAACAAAGTTTGATCAGAAGGTATTGGCAAGTGTGTGGAAATAATAAGGTGAATAAGACTGAAGAGGAGTCATAGCTCCCAATCGGATTTTACATCACCATCCAGTATCACAATAAAGAAGCAGAGGAACAGTGCATGTGGTGAGTGGTGACAACAACCCAGAAAAAATATGGCTGGGAGTAAATAAAATTGATAAAGAACAAGAACAGTGACCAGAAGTATGAATTTTTGAAGAAAATTGGAGGTTTTGGGATACAAAGATTTGCTGGAATCTATGACAGCCATCATGGATCAAGCCGCAGCTCATCAACCTGCAGCAACAGAGTGTCAATGGTGCACTCACTTTCTGTGACAAAGTCTGACCTACACACTGATCATGCTTCCTGTGGTGTCACCGCCAGACACCACACTTGCTAGGTGGTAGCCTTTAAATCGGCCGCAGTCCATTAGTATACGTCGGACCCACGGGTCGCTACTATCAGTGATTGCAGACCGAGCGCCGCCACACGGCAGGTCTAGAGAGACTTCCTAGCACTCGCCCCAGTTGTACAGCCGACTTTGCTAGCAATGGTTCACTGACAAAATACGCTCTCATTTGCCAAGACGATAGTTAGCATAGCCTTCAGCTACGTCATTTGCTACGACCTAGCAAGGCGCCATTATCAGTTGCTATTGATATTGTAAAGAATGTACAGACAAGAGCTATGTTCAACATGAATGGATTAAAGTTAAGTATTCCACCAGTTATCTCCTTTTTTTCTAAGTTCTAATATCCTTGTCCTGTTCCAGACCTCACGCCATCCTGCGTGAGCTAAACGCGTGCCTTTCGGCTTCCTCTATTCATACGGGTTGGCCCTTCTGCCAATCCACAACATTTTGGCGATGAGGCCAAACCGCGTTCGTACCTATACTGCCCTGATTTACTTGTGTAATGGCTTTGCCACAATCTCCAGATGTACTGTCCAAATTTTATCGCTTACAGAATCAGCAAATGCAGGCCTTACTGGATGCCCTTGGACAGTTCGTCCAGGGTCAACGTGCAATGCAAAACGATGCGGCAGCCGCCGCTCCACCGCTAACACAGCCACAACACACAGTTGCACCAACTTTTCGCCCTTTTTATGCTGCACTGGAAAGCTGGACGGAGCGGTCACGCCAATTTAGATTCCATCTTGCCGCCTACAGAATTCAAGGTAACGAGCAGCAGCCATTTTTGTTGTCTTCCATTGGCGTCCAAACGTACCATGTGATAGTGAAATTATTTCCCCGACACGAAATAGCAACTCTGTCCTACAACGAAATTTTGTCTGCATTAGATGCATATTTCAAAGAATCAGTCAATGTAGTTGCAAAAAGGTATACCTTCTTTCGTACAAGCCATACGGCCGGTCAAACTAATCGGGAGTGTGTTGCAACTTTGCAAGGCCTTACTAGGGATTGTGCTTTTGAGTGTCAATGTGGACTCCCTTATTCAGATACTATGGTCCGTGATGCAATTGCACAGAACGTTTCTGATGTTCGTAGAAGGTAACAGATTTTGAAACTCGTCAATCCCTCCCTTCAACAAGTGATGGACATATTGGATTGACAGGACACATTTGACTTTGCTCAGGAATCATTTGAAACTTCACCAGCCGTGTGTCACATTAACCGGCCCACCGGGCGCGCTGCACGGAACAGTAAACAGCCCTCGCGCCCGTCCGCACTGCTGCCACCAGGCTCTCAGCCACGTGTGTCGCGCAGGCAAGCAAATGCAGTGCTAAAATCATGCCCGTGGTGTGCTACTAGACATTCGCATGAGAATTGCCCGTCACGCCAAGCTATTTGCTTTTTCTGTAATAAAAAAGGACATGTTCAAAGTGTTTGCCAGAAAAAGCTCAGAACGGACACTCCCAACCATTCCAGGCTCTTTGCTTCGCGCCGGAATTGGAATCGAACCAAGGATACTCCAGCTCGTGAAACTCCGCCCAGTGCCACTCTCTCTAACAGTGACTGTGTTCGTCCCACAAATAGTGTGCGTCGACATCGACGGAAATCCCATCATGTCACAAGTGATTTTGTACCAGTGTCAGTTCACGTTGCACGAGACAGTCGCTCTTGTCGTCAGCAGGACAATAAACTTTTTGTAGACTTGGACATTAACAGCAAAGTTATACCATTCCAGCTCGATACCGGAGCTGCAGTTTCACTGATCAATCATGACACGTACATACAGCTGGGCACACCTCTGTTGCGTGCTGCAAATGTTAAGTTAAGTAGTTATTCAGGACAGGCGATCCCTGTGTTAGGACAGTGCACCCTTCTTGCAACATACAAAGGACAAACAAAACTTGTGTCATTTTACGTCCTTTGTTCTTCTTCTGCAGTGAACTTGTTTGGTTTCGATTTATTTCAGTTGTTTAACTTGCCCATCATAAATCAGGTCCTATCAGTGAACCAGACTGTGCCTTCAGACAGTGTTTCTCATCTATGTGAAGAGTTTGCAGACATTTTTGCACCGGGCCTTGGTTGCACTAAGAACTATAAAGCACATTTGGAACTGAAAGTAAACGCGCAACCGAAATTTTGCAGAGCGCGCAATGTTCCCCTTGCATTGTGTGATGAGGTCGCAAGAACATTAAATGATTTGGAATCACAAGGTGTGATTGAACGTGTGCAGGCTTCTCTCTGGGCATCACCGTTAGTAATTTTGCCAAAACCTTCCGGAAAATTGAGACTTTGTGTGGACTTCAAGGCAACAGTGAATCCACAACTAGTGATTGCAACTTTTCCTTTACCCCACCCGGAAGATCTTTTTGACAAACTGTGCCCAGGTAAATATTTTTTGAAGTTGGACCTAGCAGATGCGTACTTGCAAATACCGGTGGACGAAGAATCCCAGCGCGTTTTGGTGGTTAACACGCATCTTGGTTTGTATCAATTCAAACGACTGCCATTCGGGTGTGCATCCGCCCCTGCATTGTTTCAGCAATATCTGCAAACTGTTTGTACGTTGGTCCCTACTGCAGCAAACTATCTGGACGATATTGTGATCTCCGGAAAGACGGAAGAAGAACATTTAGCCAATCTCAGAACATTATTTCAGGTCTTGCGACAAAATGGTCTTCACTTGCGGAAGGACAAGTGTGTGTTTTTTGCTTGCGACTTGCCCTACCTGGGACATGTAATCAATGCCCAAGGCATACACCCTAGTCCCGAGCACCTCCGTGCCATACAAGACTTGCCTTCACCGCAGAATTTGAAGCAGCTACAGAGTGTGCTGGGAAAAATCAATTATTATCATCGCTATGTGCGCCACGCTTCTTCCCTTTCAGCTCCGCTTCATCGCTTACGCCGTAAAGGTGTTCCGTTCGCCTGGACGACGGAATGCAAACGCGCCTTTCGCCAGTTGAAATCGGCGTTGCTTTCCAATACTTGCCTCACGATGTTTGATCCCCAGAAGCCCCTTTTGTTGATGGTGGATGCATTGGATTTCGTGATCGGTGCTGTGCTTGCGTACACAGGTGGATCATACGATCGCCCTATTGCCTTTGCATCCAAATTGCTCTCGTCTGCGCAAAGAAATTATTCACAGATCGAGAAAGAAGCTTTGGCTCTCGTATTTGGTGTTACAAAGTTTCATGATTTCTTGTATGGTCGTCACTTTACCATCATCACAGACCACGAACCTTTGACATCGATTTTTCATCCGAACAAGCCTGTACCTCCACGTACAGCGAAGAAATTCATTCGCTGGTCTATTTTCCTCTTGCGGTACCGCTATGATATCTTGTATCGGTCCACAGCTCAGCATGGAAACGCCAATGCATTGTCCCATTTGCCTGTTGCTGAGGATAGAGCATTCGATTCCTCCGACCTTGCTTGCATGTTCATTGATGCGGAAACCAATGACGTGGTCAAATCGTTTCCGATTGATTTTCGTCGTGTAGCTACAGCCACGGCTGCTGACCCTGTCCTTGCTACCATTCTGCATTTGGTTGCTACGCAATGGCCCTTGTCAAAGTCACAGATCGAGGACCCGTTGGTTCGCCGATTTTTTGCTCACAAGGAGAGACTTTTTGTTCGACGTGGTGTTTTGCTGTTGCGTTCTGATAATGGGTCGTAGTCCCACGTTCATTACAGTCCTCTGTCTTACAGCTTCTCCACCAAGGACATTGGGGTATAGTGAGAACGAAACAACTTGCACGTCAGCACTGTACTTGGTTCAGAATTGATGCTGCGATTACGACTTTGTGCTCTTCTTGCATGGCGTGTGCTGAACGACAATCCGCACCACCACGGAAATTCTCTGCATGGCCGAAAGCCCCTTCCCCTTCGCAACGCTTACACATTGATTTTGCTGGTCCATTCTGGAGTGCTCGATGGTTGGTTCTGGTAGATTCATTCAGTAATTTTCCTTTTGTTGTCCGGATGTCTTCCACGACGTCATTTGCCACCATCCAAGCGTTATCTGCTATCTTTTGCATTGAAGGTCTTCCGCAGACTATTGTTTCCGACAATGCCCCACAATTCATGTCCGCAGAATTTCAGTCATTCTGCAAGGCCAATGGTATTCAACATCTGACAGCCGCGCCGTTTTCGCCTCAGTCAAACGGTGCCGCTGAACGATTGGTCAGGAATTTCAAGTCCCAGATGTTGAAGTTGAAAGAGTCGCATTCTCGGGGGGACGCGTTGTTGCTCTTTTTGTCCTCGTATTGCTCTCAGCCCCGGGATGGTCGCTCGCCGGCTGAGTTGCTCCACGGTCGTCCTCATCGAACCTTGATGTCTTTGCTACATCCGCCGCATCGGGTTCCTGTGCAGCGGCAGACACTTGCTTTTGCTCCAGGCGACGTTGTCTACTATCGTCACTATCGAGGTTCACGGCATTGGCTTGAAGGGCGCATTCTTCGCTGCCTCGGACGCGCTCTGTATCTGGTTTTGGGGGCCTCTGGTGAGGTGCGTCGGCATCTCCATCAGCTGCGCCTCTGTCATCGCATGGGTTCTGCCGCTCCCCATCTGCTTTCAGCGATGGTGCCGTCCGGTCAGCGCCCTGGGGACCCATCTACTGGCTCGCCTCAGCCCCAGGTGTTACCGACGCTGCCTTCCATTTTGCCCCATGGCGACGCGCCGCCGCCGCCTGTTCTCCTGCTGGTGACGCCCGCAGTGGACGCTTCGCTGCAACCGCCGGGTGCCTCCCTGGGTCACGCGCCGCCGATCGCTTCCCGTGCCCAGTTGTCCTCCGACATGGACCTCTTGCCCGCTCTGAACCATATGGCGTCTTCGCCCGTCGGGTGCACCGGCCCGATGGAGGTCGACCCTTCGGCCCCTCCTGTCTCTCTGTGGGCGCATACACCGCATGTTGGCGTGCACCCTGGAGCAGGTTTTCAGGCGTTTCCTAGCTCCCCTCGGACCGAATGGCAGGGTGCGGGTGGCATAGCCTCGCCTGTTGTTAGGCTCCCCACCTCGTCGCATACGTCAACATGGGGTCCTCCCCATGGCGGGCGGAAGCCTTATAACACAACCGTACGCTGATTTGCCGGGGAGGAATGTGGTGTCACCGCCAGACACCACACTTGCTAGGTGGTAGCCTTTAAATCGGCCGCGGTCCGTTAGTATACGTCGGACCCGCGGGTCGCCACTATCAGTGATTGCAGACCGAGTGCCGCCACACGGCAGGTCTAGAGAGACTTCCTAGCACTTGCCCCAGTTGTACAGCTGACTTTGCTAGCAATGGTTCACTGACAAAATACGCTCTCATTTGCCGAGACGATAGTTAGCATAGCCTTCAGCTACGTCATTTGCTACGACCTAGCAAGGCGCCATTATCAGTTGCTATTGATATTGTAAAGAATGTACAGACAAGAGCTACGTTCAACGTGAATGGATTAAAGTTAAGAATTCCACCAGTTACCTCCTTTTTTTCTAAGCTCTAATATCCTTGTCCTGTTCCAGACCTCACGCCAGCCTGCATGAGCTAAACGCGTGCCTTTCGGCTTCCTCTATTCATATGGGTTGGCCTTTCTGCCAATCCACAACACTTCCTGTCATCATCTAGTGCCGGCAAGATTCTGCTGAGTTGCTTAAAATCTGAGTTGATTACTTTCAAAATTTTTTTGATGGTGGTGCTTGTGTTATGTGATAATGTACAAGCAGTTTTGCAACCAGCATTTGTGGTGTACTAACTGCTAGTATAGAGAATACTAAATCCGAATTAAAAAATGAAATAAAAACAAAAAACATGACACCTGAGCACACAATCACAACACTCAAGCACACAAACATGATACTCAAGCAAATGAATATCAAACTTGAAAAGCATATCAACAAGTCACATAAGGTAAAACAAGAAGTCTAAAGTAACACATTGTAATTACAGACAACACTTTCCACCTTAACAGAGGAGCTAAATTTGGAAAAGTTGAAACAGTGTTATTTAGTTCATAATGAAATGAATGAATGATCTAGAGATGTGCACAAAGACCTGAAACAGTTAAAAGAATTAACTGACCATGAATTTAATGCAATACATGATTAATCCTCAGGCACACAAGTAAAGTTAAGTGTACTGCAACAAAGCAAAGACCCAGATGAGGCTGCCTTTTCAAGCTCTACACCAGCTAGTTTGGAGGAGTGTGCAATTGATTCAGTCAATAATAAAGTACAAGAAAAGAATGAATTGTCTGTAGATGCGCCTCATTCTAATGCTGTAACAGGTAGAACAGAGAGAGAACTACAGAAAATTTGGAATGAATTAACTAAAACTAAGGAGGAACTAAATAAAAGAAAGTTTATTGGAAATAGTTGACTATCATTCAAGGTGATAGAGGAATTACAGCTGGGAAGTGGAACTAGTCTATCCAAACAATTCCCTAAATTTAAGCTGGCTGGGGAGGTTCACCCCACATACTTATTAAGAGTACTTACTAAAATTCAGTGGTAGTCAGCCTGGCCCCTACCACCAGTTAGTGGGTGTTCCAGATTTCATGGTGGGCGGCAGGTTGTAGGGATTTTAAAAACATTTTCATCATGTTTTCATAAAATTTCGATGTAAAGTATTTCGTAAGTGATCACTATTACATGCTGAATCTTGCTGTAACTGCTTTTTTATGTGATTTTCTTGCTTTAACTCTACTTTACAAATCTTGTAAAGTAAATTTAATTCTGTAAGTCACTAATAAAAAGCCATTACTATGAAACTGGTGGGCAGTTAGAAAATTTTACTGCTAATAGAGATACAAAAATGAGCAATAGGTAAAAAAGGTTGACTACCCCTGTACTAAATCTTTACTGAAGCAATGAGAAGATTTGAAGAACATTGATTTTGCACTAAGCTATTTAGAGGGTGATGCAGTGGAGTGGTGGACTGCTCATGCAGAAGAATTTATGTCCTGGATCAATTTTCAGGAAAAGTACTGGTCTCCTAACACTCAAGAAAAATTGATATTGAACATCTTGACCCATGGTATTATAATAATAGTTAGAGAGTAGGGTCAACAGTAATTTACACTCCTAAGAGTGGAAAAGGGGGGTGGCACTTAGTCTAGAGACATCATGGAGCATTACTAATGTGATGTCTCTCTTCTGTAACTTGGTGCAAGACTACAGAAACTTATATTTACTTAACAAGTGTTTAAAAATGTTTTTATTTGTGTTTGTGATTTTCTTACCTTATCACTTTACATATGAGGCAGCATAACTGGGTTGTTTATTGATTTTATTTAATATGAGAAATGGTGTTCAGAAAAGTGTAAGTTACATATCTGACAGAGTCTTGTCATGCAGTCATTTGTCTAAGGTTAGCTGATGAACTGAAAAATTAAAAGGGATTTTTGGAGTAATAAATGTAGCATCTCAAATTTTTGTGGTCTCTGACAGGAAGAAAACATAGTGAGTTGAATTTATGATGATAGTTTAACCTACTGATTATTCTATTGCATGGGAATATAAAAGAAAATGATGAATGTTGGAAAAATTATTTTATAGCATGTAAGACAGTCTTGATCCATGAAATTATGCCCATATCGATTAATTATAAGAGGAAATGTTTTGCGTGTCCTGAGAAACGTTCCTCAGATAAATTCAATTTCTGTTTGAATTTATCAGATTGACACCCACTAGGTATTGAGTTGTCTGCTAAATTTCTTCAGCTTTAGCTTTCCATATAGCAGTCTCTTACTAATTTCTCTATCTTCTTTAAAATTGTAATTACTGCACAACTCATGTAGTGTGGCATTACTATGTGGCAAAGCATGAAAGGTCACAAGTTTGTTTGACCCATGAGAGAGTGTTACAGAGACATTGAAGAAATTGAACTGCCAGACTCCTGAAGGTAGACATAAACTATCCTGCAACAGCTTACTTATAAATATTCAAGAACTGGCTTTAAATGATGACTCTAGACATGTACTACAACTCCCTACATATCACTCACTTAGGAACTGTGAGGGCAAGATTAGATTAATTACAGCATGCACAGAGGCATTTAAACAAACATTCACAATAGTAATTGACAAACTTTATCCAGCAAATAGACTGCAAAACCTGGATGAGTTACTTCTTTTTCTAAGTTGTGCTGGTTGTTAGCTCCGTCACTTTGGACAGGAGAATCAAGGAGGATACATGCTTGCCATAAAGTGTAAATATAATGGGGTAAGATCCAAGCACAATTGTTGAACCATGTAAAAGGAAGGAATTTGTTGAAACATATAATAGGAGGGCATTCAGAGTTACAGTAGTGAATGATTATGTGCAGAGGAGTAAAATAAATACAGCACACAAGACAGATAAAGATAAAGAAAACCAGCTATGAGTATGGGCTACAGAGGATTATATATATATATATATATATATATATATATATATATATATATATATATATATATATATATATATATATATATCTAAAAAGAAAGATGATGAGACTTACCAAACAAAAGCGCTGGCAGGTCGATAGACACACAAACAAACACAAATATACACACAAAATTCAAGCTTTCGCAACAAACTGTTGCCTCATCAGGAAAGAGGGAAGGAGAGGGAAAGACGAAAGGATGTGGGTTTTAAGGGAGAGGGTAAGGAGTCATTCCAATCCCGGGAGCGGAAAGACTTACCTTAGGGGGAAAAAAGGACAGGTATACACTCGCACACACACACATATCCATCCACACATACAGACACAAGCAGACATATTTAAAGACAAAGAGTTTGGGCAGAGATGTCAGTCGAGGTGGAAGAGTAGAGGCAAAGAAGTTGTTGAGAGACAGGTGAGGTATGAGTGGCGGCAACTTGAAATTAGCGGAGATTGAGGCCTGGCGGATAACGAGAAGAGAGGATATACTGAAGGGCAAGTTCCCATCTCCGGAGTTCGGATAGGTTGGTGTTGGTGGGAAGTATCCAGATAACCCGGACGGTGTAACACTGTGCCAAGATGTGCTGGCTGTGCACCAAGGCATGTTTAGCCACAGGGTGATCCTCATTACCAACAAACACTGTCTGCCTGTGTCCATTCATGCGAATGGACAGTTTGTTGCTGGTCATTCCCACATAGAATGCATCACAGTGTAGGCAGGTCAGTTGGTAAATCACGTGGGTGCTTTCACACGTGGCTCTGCCTTTGATCGTGTACACCTTCCGGGTTACAGGACTGGAGTAGGTGGTGGTGGGAGGGTGCATGGGACAGGTTTTGCACCGGGGGCGGTTACAAGGATAGGAGCCAGAGGGTAGGGAAGGTGGTTTGGGGATTTCATAGGGATGAACTAACAGGTTACGAAGGTTAGGTGGACGGCGGAAAGACACTCTTGGCGGAGTGGGGAGGATTTCATGAAGGATGGATCTCATTTCAGGGCAGGATTTGAGGAAGTCGTATCCCTGCTGGAGAGCCACATTCAGAGTCTGGTCCAGTCCCGGAAAGTATCCTGTCACCAGTGGGGCACTTTTGTGGTTCTTCTGTGGGGGATTCTGGGTTTGAGGGGATGAGGAAGTGGCTCTGGTTATTTGCTTCTGTACCAGGCCGGGAGGGTAGTTGCGGGATGAGAAAGCTGTTGTCAGGTTGTTGGTGTAATGTTTCAGGGATTCCGGACTGGAGCAGATTCGTTTGCCACGAAGACCTAGGCTGTAGGGAAGGGACCGTTTGATGTGGAATGGGTGGCAGCTGTCATAATGGAGGTACTGTTGCTTGTTGGTGGGTTTGATGTGGACGGACGTGTGAAGTTGGCCATTGGACAGGTGGAGGTCAACGTCAAGGAAAGTGGCATGGGATTTGGAGTAGGACCAGGTGAATCTGATGGAACCAAAGGAGTTGAGGTTGGAGAGGAAATTCTGGAGTTCTTCTTCACTGTGAGTCCAGATCATGAAGATGTCATCAATAAATCTGTACCAAACTTTGGGTTGGCAGACCTGGGTAACCAAGAAGGCTTCCTCTAAGCGACCCATGAATAGGTTGGCATACGAGGGGGCCATCCTGGTACCCATGGCTGTTCCCTTTAATTGTTGGTATGTCTGGCCTTCAAAAGTGAAGAAGTTGTGGGTCAGGATGAAGCTGGTTAAGGTAATGAGGAAAGAGGTTTTAGGTAGGGTGGCAGGTGATCGGCGTGAAAGGAAATGCTCCATCGCAGCGAGGCCCTGGACGTGCGGAATATTTGTGTATAAGGAAGTGGCATCAATGGTTACAAGGATGGTTTCCGGGGGTAACAGATTGGGTAAGGATTCCAGGCGTTCAAGGAAGTGGTTGGTGTCTTTGATGAAGGATGGGAGACTGCATGTAATGGGTTGAAGGTGTTGATCTACGTAGGCAGAGATACGTTCTGTGGGGGCTTGGTAACCAGCTACAATGGGGCGGCCGGGATGATTGGGTTTGTGGATTTTAGGAAGAAGGTAGAAGGTTGGGGTGCGGGGTGTCGGTGGGGTCAGGAGGTTGATGGAGTCAGGTGAAAGGTTTTGCAGGGGGCCTAAGGTTCTGAGGATTCCTTGAAGCTCCGCCTGGACATCGGGAATGGGGTTACCTTGGCAAACTTTGTATGTGGTGTTGTCTGAAAGCTGACGCAGTCCCTCAGCCACATACTCCCGACGATCAAGTACCACGGTCGTGGAACCCTTGTCCGCCGGAAGAATGACGATGGATCGGTCAGCCTTCAGATCACGGATAGCCTGGGCTTCAGCAGTGGTGATGTTGGGTGTAGGATTAAGGTTTTTTAAGAAGGATTGAGATGCAAGGCTGGAAGTCAGAAATTCCTGGAAGGTTTGGAGAGGGTGATTTTGAGGAAGAGGAGGTGGGTCCCGCTGTGACGGAGGACGGAACTGTTCCAGGCAGGGTTCAATGTGGATGGTGTCTTGGGGAGTTGGATCATTAGGAGTAGGATTAGGATCATTTTTCTTCGTGGCAAAGTGATATTTCCAGCAGAGAGTACGGGTGTAGGACAGTAAATCTTTGACGAGGGCTGTTTGGTTGAATCTGGGAGTGGGGCTGAAGGTGAGGCCTTTGGATAGGACAGAGGTTTCGGATTGGGAGAGAGGTTTGGAGGAAAGGTTAACTACTGAATTAGGGTGTTGTGGTTCCAGATTGTGTTGAAAGGAATTTTGAGGTTTTGGAGGGAGTGGAGCTGGAAGTGGGAGATTGAGTAGATGGGAGAGACTGGGTTTGTGTGCAATGAGAGGTGGTTGAGGTTTGCTGGAAAGGTTGTGAAGGGTGAGTGAGTTGCCTTTCCGGAGGTGGGAAACCAGGAGATTGGATAGTTTTTTGAGGTGGAGGGTGGCATGCTGTTCTAATTTACGGTTGGCCTGTAGGAGGATGCTCTGAACAGCCGGTGTGGATGTGGGAGAGGAAAGATTAAGGACTTTTATTAAGGATAGGAGTTGACGGGTGTGTTCATTGGCTGAGTTGATGTGTAGGTGAAGGATTAGGTGGGTGAGGGCAATGGATTGTTCAGTTTGGAACTGGTATAGGGACTGATGGAAGGAAGGGTTGCAGCCAGAGATGGGAACTTTAAGTGTGAGGCCTTTGGGGGTAATGCCAAATGTCAGACAAGCCTGAGAAAATAGAATATGGGAGCGTAATCTGGCTAGGGCGAAGGCATGTCTGCGGAGGGAATGTAAATAAAACTTAATGGGGTCGTTGTGGGGGTGTTGTGCGGGTGACATGGTACTAGAAGGTCGAAAGTGTAACGTGAGGCTGAAATGAAAATGAATGTAAAAATATGTGGGGAGAGATAAAGGTGAAGTAGAAAGCAAATGGAGATCTGGTGTGATCCCTCTGTTATATTCATATCATTCATATCATTAATTTGAACCCAACAATGACGTTTGTTATTGTCACTGTTACATTTCGAAGTCTTTTCTGTCGTCTTATTTCCTCCTTCTGTTTTTGCCAGTAGTTTCCCTTTGTATTCACCTTCTCCTTTTTACCGTAATCCACTATACAATTTTATCCCGCCGATATATACTCAACAATACGTAATAATACGTAACCCACTTCCAAACCATAACAAAAATTTTTTCTTCCGCTACTGCTATAAAATCCACCGTTTCTAGTTCACAAACAGTTCCTTTCAGCTATTAAACAACCTTTTCGGCTAGTTTTAATAACTTTTGCTTTATTTCGATTTCCGTTTTTTCACGTCACCGATCATTTTTAGCCGCTTCCCACAGGTTTTAACGTTATTATTTCTCCACCAGACAATTGTTAGCCTCATTTCCATATTCTGCCACCACCATACCACTACTTTTAATACATCCTCACGTAGTTTTTTCGAAATTTTCCCGAATTTCTCCACCCTTTAACGTGTTTTGGCGGCAACACAACCACCTAACCTTTATTCACATCGTTTTCTACCTACACTATTTCACCACAGGATCAACATAACCCAGCTCCAACCAACCCCTTTTCGCCTCTTTTCACACCAGATCTCCATTTGCTTTCTACTTCACCTTTATCTCTCCCCACATATTTTTACATTCATTTTCATTTCAGCCTCACGTTACACTTTCGACCTTCTAGTACCATGTCACCCGCACAACACCCCCACAACGACCCCATTAAGTTTTATTTACATTCCCTCCGCAGACATGCCTTCGCCCTAGCCAGATTACGCTCCCATATTCTATTTTCTCAGGCTTGTCTGACATTTGGCATTACCCCCAAAGGCCTCACACTTAAAGTTCCCATCTCTGGCTGCAACCCTTCCTTCCATCAGTCCCTATACCAGTTCCAAACTGAACAATCCATTGCCCTCACCCACCTAATCCTTCACCTACACATCAACTCAGCCAATGAACACACCCGTCAACTCCTATCCTTAATAAAAGTCCTTAATCTTTCCTCTCCCACATCCACACCGGCTGTTCAGAGCATCCTCCTACAGGCCAACCGTAAATTAGAACAGCATGCCACCCTCCACCTCAAAAAACTATCCAATCTCCTGGTTTCCCACCTCCGGAAAGGCAACTCACTCACCCTTCACAACCTTTCCAGCAAACCTCAACCACCTCTCATTGCACACAAACCCAGTCTCTCCCATCTACTCAATCTCCCACTTCCAGCTCCACTCCCTCCAAAACCTCAAAATTCCTTTCAACACAATCTGGAACCACAACACCCTAATTCAGTAGTTAACCTTTCCTCCAAACCTCTCTCCCAATCCGAAACCTCTGTCCTATCCAAAGGCCTCACCTTCAGCCCCACTCCCAGATTCAACCAAACAGCCCTCGTCAAAGATTTACTGTCCTACACCCGTACTCTCTGCTGGAAATATCACTTTGCCACGAAGAAAAATGATCCTAATCCTACTCCTAATGATCCAACTCCCCAAGACACCATCCACATTGAACCCTGCCTGGAACAGTTCCGTCCTCCGTCACAGCGGGACCCACCTCCTCTTCCTCAAAATCACCCTCTCCAAACCTTCCAGGAATTTCTGACTTCCAGCCTTGCATCTCAATCCTTCTTAAAAAACCTTAATCCTACACCCAACATCACCACTGCTGAAGCCCAGGCTATCCGTGATCTGAAGGCTGACCGATCCATCGTCATTCTTCCGGCGGACAAGGGTTCCACGACCGTGGTACTTGATCGTCGGGAGTATGTGGCTGAGGGACTGCGTCAGCTTTCAGACAACACCACATACAAAGTTTGCCAAGGTAACCCCATTCCCGATGTCCAGGCGGAGCTTCAAGGAATCCTCAGAACCTTAGGCCCCCTGCAAAACCTTTCACCTGACTCCATCAACCTCCTGACCCCACCGACACCCCGCACCCCAACCTTCTACCTTCTTCCTAAAATCCACAAACCCAATCATCCCGGCCGCCCCATTGTAGCTGGTTACCAAGCCCCCACAGAACGTATCTCTGCCTACGTAGATCAACACCTTCAACCCATTACATGCAGTCTCCCATCCTTCATCAAAGACACCAACCACTTCCTTGAACGCCTGGAATCCTTACCCAATCTGTTACCCCCGGAAACCATCCTTGTAACCATTGATGCCACTTCCTTATACACAAATATTCCGCACGTCCAGGGCCTCGCTGCGATGGAGCATTTCCTTTCACGCCGATCACCTGCCACCCTACCTAAAACCTCTTTCCTCATTACCTTAACCAGCTTCATCCTGACCCACAACTTCTTCACTTTTGAAGGCCAGACATACCAACAATTAAAGGGAACAGCCATGGGTACCAGGATGGCCCCCTCGTATGCCAACCTATTCATGGGTCGCTTAGAGGAAGCCTTCTTGGTTACCCAGGTCTGCCAACCCAAAGTTTGGTACAGATTTATTGATGACATCTTCATGATCTGGACTCACAGTGAAGAAGAACTCCAGAATTTCCTCTCCAACCTCAACTCCTTTGGTTCCATCAGATTCACCTGGTCCTACTCCAAATCCCATGCCACTTTCCTTGACGTTGACCTCCACCTGTCCAATGGCCAACTTCACACGTCCGTCCACATCAAACCCACCAACAAGCAACAGTACCTCCATTATGACAGCTGCCACCCATTCCACATCAAACGGTCCCTTCCCTACAGCCTAGGTCTTCGTGGCAAACGAATCTGCTCCAGTCCGGAATCCCTGAAACATTACACCAACAACCTGACAACAGCTTTCTCATCCCGCAACTACCCTCCCGGCCTGGTACAGAAGCAAATAACCAGAGCCACTTCCTCATCCCCTCAAACCCAGAATCCCCCACAGAAGAACCACAAAAGTGCCCCACTGGTGACAGGATACTTTCCGGGACTGGACCAGACTCTGAATGTGGCTCTCCAGCAGGGATACGACTTCCTCAAATCCTGCCCTGAAATGAGATCCATCCTTCATGAAATCCTCCCCACTCCGCCAAGAGTGTCTTTCCGCCGTCCACCTAACCTTCGTAACCTGTTAGTTCATCCCTATGAAATCCCCAAACCACCTTCCCTACCCTCTGGCTCCTATCCTTGTAACCGCCCCCGGTGCAAAACCTGTCCCATGCACCCTCCCACCACCACCTACTCCAGTCCTGTAACCCGGAAGGTGTACACGATCAAAGGCAGAGCCACGTGTGAAAGCACCCACGTGATTTACCAACTGACCTGCCTACACTGTGATGCATTCTATGTGGGAATGACCAGCAACAAACTGTCCATTCGCATGAATGGACACAGGCAGACAGTGTTTGTTGGTAATGAGGATCACCCTGTGGCTAAACACGCCTTGGTGCACAGCCAGCACATCTTGGCACAGTGTTACACCGTCCGGGTTATCTGGATACTTCCCACCAACACCAACCAATCCGAACTCCGGAGATGGGAACTTGCCCTTCAGTATATCCTCTCTTCTCGTTATCCGCCAGGCCTCAATCTCCGCTAATTTCAAGTTGCCGCCACTCATACCTCACCTGTCTCTCAACTACTTCTTTGCCTCTACTCTTCCACCTCGACTGACATCTCTGCCCAAACTCTTTGTCTTTAAATATGTCTGCTTGTGTCTGTATGTGTGGATGGATATGTGTGTGTGTGCGAGTGTATACCTGTCCTTTTTTCCCCCTAAGGTAAGTCTTTCCGCTCCTGGGATTGGAATGACTCCTTACCCTCTCCCTTAAAACCCACATCCTTTCATCTTTCCCTCTCCTTCCCTCTTTCCTGACGAAGCAACCGTTGGTTGCGAAAGCTAGAATTTTGTGTGTGTGTTTGTGTTTTTTTGTGTGTCTATCGACCTGCCAGCGCTTTTGTTTGGTAAGTCTCATCATCTTTCTTTTTTTATATATATATATATATATATATATATATATATATATATATATATATATATATATATATATATATATATATATATATATATGCTTTTGCAACAAACTGTTGCTTCATCGGGGAAGAGGAAAAAAATGACTAAATATAAAAAAACAAAGATGATGTGACTTACCGAACGAAAGCGCTGGCAGGTCGATAGACACACAAACAAACACAATATATTTTTCCCACGTGGAATGTTTCCCTCTATTATATATATATGATATTACCATGGTTTTTTACTCTAATCTGTATGAATGTATGGTGTGTTGGAAAGGAAAGGTGAACCTAGTGGTCATCCTGTTGGTTTCTTCTTGAGGGCGAATCCAGTCTCTTCAAAGTTAATAATACAACATTTTATCACTTATTTCAATGGAACGGCATCATGACATCCTAAATTATAAAAATGTCGAAACCCCCTCTGCGCAGCTACCAAACTATCATTGTTTTTATAAAAACATTTTTATGGATAAGGCACACTGTTGTCTGTTCCATTACTACTGAAATGGTGGACTGTTTACTCACTAACTGTCACAAACTCACAGTGCTGCCACCTGCCCATGGCTGCCACTACTCATTTCAAACATTCCCGTTATTCTGTGTCACCCTGTATAAATGTGCACTTCTGAATGTGCCACTTGCATGTGTGCTTACCAGTGACAGTTTGTGCACAGTGCCTTTCACTGCTGCTATATCCTGCCACAGGCTGTTGACCTGAGAATTTACTTCTTCACACCACTGGAGTTTGTTGTGCTTTAACTCAGTCTTAATCTGTGTCAGTACTTTTTTTTTACAAGATGTTTAGAGGTGCTGCATCCATGCACCACTTCTTGACTCACACTTTGTACATTAGTACCTAATTCAGTATTCAGCAGTTCATTAATCTGTGTCTCTTGCCTCCTCAACCATTGCTTGTCAAAGCTCTCTCAGAGATTATCCTCTTGCTTCACAACTAAATTCTGAAACAGAGTTGTGGGCTGTTATATCAATGTTACCATTGTGATTCATGCCATGTTTAGCACAGTCAGATTATTTGATAACTGTATTGCAACTGGTATGCCTTGATATGTGTCTCTCAATGCTGTAATTTCTGATTGTATTCCTTCAAAATTCATGGTGATGACAGTCCCACTGCTTCTTTACACCCAATAACCCACTCACCATCCTGAGTTGGCATCCTGACATTTAACAGTTGCAATGGTGAATAGACCATTCTGGCACCATAACAACTGTTGATATTGATGCAATTCTGGTTCCACAACTGTGGAAGAAGCCATTGGAGTTTGTTCTGCAGATCTGATGAAGATCTTCAATATCCGACCCTTTGGTGAAGAACCTCCCTGGGCAAGATCCTTGGGGTGGGTGGTGGGGTGGGTATCAGTCTTTAAGGTTTATCTTCTTTCTTTCTTAGGTTCCAGCATCCTTAGTCTTTTCCTTTCTTTCTTCTCCTCCTGGAGTACCTCAGCTATCCTCCCTCTTTACCATATTCATTAGTCTCTTGGAAAACTTCTTATATCCATTTATTAAAACCTGTACATCCAGTCTTGCCCAAGGTGTAACCAATGTCTAGTGACTTCCAAAAGTGCTATGAACATGACTAGAAAAGCCTGATTGTTGGTGAAATATATTTTATTAGATGAAGTATGGGCAATTAGACTAAATGGCTACTAGACTGTAGGTCCTAGTAATTAATAACTCCTGAGACAAACAAAGGAATACTGTAAAACAGTTTAATGACTCATACTGTAATAAATTTTGTTTATGGTTCCATCTTCATAGTAGAAGAATGATTGCCTAGTCAAGGTGTTAAGAAACTTAAAGTGAAGTTAAGGCAAATAAATACCTATGACTAATGGTTTATAAATTGTTTTGGAGCATTCTACAGGTAATAAACATGAATAATTGTATTTATTAGAAATGAGATGCAATTACAGCCACAACTATCCATCAAACAGACGAAAGATATTGATACTTGTACTTAAGAAGGTTGAAGCTAGTTTTGAATTTTGAATGTTTATATTTTTTGAGTGTTTCACAGTAGTAATGACATCATTCACATATGGGGAGGAATCTGTAATGTAGCACATCACTTTGGTGAAGTGATGTGTTGCACAAACATTTACCAAACTGACAAATGATGATTGCCACCATAAAGAGTTTATTTATGTAATGAACTAGTATAACCTACAGTTTGGGCATATGTTTTATTTATGTGCAAGCATTAAGGAATAGATAGCTACAGTGTATCTATAAATGGGGACAATGATAGACATTGTACCATGTTTGCAGCACCTGCTGGCTGAGTGGTTTATTATCGGGTCCTGCCATGGAGATAAAGTGCAAACCATGGAGGAAGAGCTACTGCGACAATGCCTATGACATCATGGGAACAACAGAAAGCTTGTTACATAGTTACTCAATTATAATCTTTTAAATATGACAGACTATTTTGTGAACATAGTTGTTATCAATGTGTTTGTGATGTTCCAAATACTGAAGCAATTTTGTAATGCATAGCCATTTAAAACAAGACTACAACATATGGTATGTTGTTTATTCAAAGCATCATATTTATTGCAAGAAATGGAAGTTAGACTGTAATCTTAACTTCCAGAAATAACTGAAGCCTTTGAGAAACAAAATTCAGTCAGAAAATATTGGCAGCGTCCAGAAATAATAAGGTGAGCAAGACTGAATGAAAGGAAGTTGAAGCTTTCAATTAGACTTTACATCACCACCTAATATCAAGGTAAAGAAGCATAGGAACATTGAATACCAAACTACTTCCAGGACAGTAACCATCTATTCCACTGATTTACTCATTATAAAGTATATACCTATAACAATAGGACAAAATATAGCAGAAAAAGACAGGGATTTAACAAACTGTAACACTTTTCTAACACTACTTAATCTTAACATCTCAGCACCAGCCATACATACTCATTGCATTCTGTGGCACAAGATCGAAGCCTTCTACATTTAAAACAAATGATTGGTGACAATTGAGTACAGTAGGCAGTATGCCCCAGCAAATTACATTGTGTACACTTACCTGGGCACGTATACACATGCACCTCCCAAGTGCTCCTGCAATATTTGCTCAGATCTACAACTGAGTCAACTTTCCCCATGAATTGCCCTTGAAAATGAGCTTTCCAGTCTACATGTTCTGTCATTGCAACTCACACAAATTGAAAGCAGGGAAACACAATTTGTCTTCACTCGTCTGATTGTGATGATGATGCTGTACACTGACCATGATGTTGCTCAACATCATCAGCTACTTCTGACAATAGTTGTTATGGTGCCAGAATGGTCTATTCACCATTGCAACTGTTAAATGTCAGGACGCCAACTCAGGATGGTGAGTGGGTTATTGGGTGTAAAGAACCAGTGCCTTGACAGTTGTGGAACCAGAATTGCATCAATATCAACATCATACTTTATTTAGCAAGGAGTTGTGTGGTAGCTGAAGGTGGCATCTCATTGGCATGCAATGACCAAAGGAAGCAGAATTCACCTCATCAAAACACAATGTGTGTTCGGGTGTGGTTGGCTCATGAATGTTGGGCAGGATGGTGGCCTCAGCAGAGTCATAGCATCAGTAGCCCTGCAGTGTGTTCCTGCATCAGATAATTCTCTGGCAGCAAGGCAAGCATGCACCAGCCAGCACCTCTGGCAGGTCAGTTGCGAGGTGTGCTCAAGGGCGGAATGTGAACAAAGGATTCCTTGGAGGCAACCAGGAGACAGTTGATGACAGCATGGAGGAGAACCGAGCCACATATTGGGAGCAACAGATCTGGGAGTGGCCCACAGACCAGCAGCTAATGGAGGCAGCAGCTAGTTGTAAGTGAGGCAAGGTGATCCACATTGAGCTGACAGTGGGAGTAATTCTTGGTGTAGGCAGCAGGTGAAAACAGATGCTGCTAGTGCAGTTGAAGAGAGAGAATGCTAGGTCCAGACAGCGAGTATCTATGGCAAATTTGACCAGCTTTGTTATGATCAGGTCACATCTCATGTCACGTAGGGACCAACGCAACACAGTGTTAGATTGTGGCATGAACTAACTTCACTTGCCACTGTGATGGGCTCATATCTTGCACTGTGCTGCCTCAGCATTATTCCAGCCATACAGTGGAATTTCATAGACAGCATGCTGGCTCACCTGGTCTTGGGTTGGGAAGTGTGATAGAAAAGTAAAATGTATCTGAAAAATGTGAAAAAATTTCACCTTATTAAAAATTATTATATTACACATAATATATAATGTAATGCTTAATTAAAAAGGGTTAAAGATAATTCAGAGACCAAGCATATGAAATGTAAAGCCATATTAATTTTTTTAAAGAAACAAATGATTTTTAAGGGTACTTACTTCTGTTTTTGCCATTGACGTGACAAGAGGTGATATTGCAGAATCTCACATTTTGTACTTTTATGAAATAATAATGCTTTCATTCTTAAATATCAAATGTCTGGCAGTTATTGCAGTTAACCATTTTATATCACAATACTGAATTGATTAATGAATTGGTATGTTATAGATGGATGTTTTGGGAAATTGTGCTCACATTATTTGAAGGAAGAGTGACTAACGGCTCATCAAAGTGTGTTGTTTAAGTATTTTATTGTTCACAAATTGAACCTACAGATTTATTTTCACCAAGTCTGATACAATATTCATTGCCACCTTTTAGATGGAATTCACAATAGTATTTCATGGTCAAAATGAACCTTCAAACAAAGTTGATGATTGATAATCACCATGATTTGATCCGTCAAAGGAAAAAATCATTGATGGTACAGAGATCTGAAATGATAGTGACTGAGAATTCTAAAATGATTTATCCTTGGTTTATCTCTTGCTATCAGATGTCATGAATCTTGAGCCTCCACAGTGGACAGATGGTACCCATCATTAATTTTTTAATTGACAATTCTAAAAATTTTAACTACAGTAATAGTTGAGTTCTCAGGAATCATGGCATTAAGTTGGTATTATTGCATTCCACCTAGTTAAAATGTTGACATGATGTTGTCTTGCCTTGTAATGTCATGTGCCTCTTCTCAAAAGTTCGGGAAGAATTGTTGTAAATAGTCTTCATGGGTTTGCTGCCGGATCACGTTGTGCAAATTCCACAATATTTCCTCGGAGTAACTGTCTAACATCTTCAGGTGGTTCAACCTTGCTCGTGGCTAGGTATGACTCATGGTATCTGCAAACTGGTGCCCCATTTTTAGAGCACGCACTCAAAGAATGCGCAGCTGCAGAAATCGCACATGCGCAGTGATTTACCCTATTCAAACTCCCTCTGCCAAAAATTGCAGAGCGGCTCTCCCGCGTGTGCGCTGTATGCTGCGTTTGTCAACAGTGCTGCCAGATGTTACTCACCAATGGCCGTACTAGGCCAGTGTTATGACGGGCCTGTTATCGAAAAATCTTGATTTTCACATCGTGATTTAATAACAGTCAATGCAGGATTCTAGGCTGTGCTCAGTTAAAATCCTGTATCCTTGTTGATGAGATTATCAGCTGTACGGATATGTATTGCTTCCTTAATGATGCAGTCCTAGAAAGATGATGCCAGGGATAAAACTTCTGTCTTTTCATAAATCATACAATGTCCTGTATTCAGGCAGTATTCCGCAGTTGCCAACCTTTCCGGTTGACGAAGGCGTGTATGATGCTGATGTTAATCGCAGCGTTCTTGTACTGTGCGGCATGTCTGGTCTATATACGCTGCCCCACACTAACAAAGAATCTTGTACACACCACATTTCCTCAGTCCAAGGTCATCCTTAACTGAAACCAACAGGTTTCTCAGTTTTGCAGATGGCTGAAAAACACACTTAATTCTGTATCTTCTGAGACTCTTCCGATTCTTGACAACATGCACCAAATATGGCAAAAAGGCCAAAGTAGTGGGTGTCTTCATATCTTCATTCTGCTCCATAGATTGAACTCACCTGCGCCTGAATGCATTACGTGTCTGTCTCTCAGAATAACTGTTTTGTCGGAACACTGTCTTCAAATGTTGTATTGCACTCGACAGGCTCTCAGGATCAGATGCCACATGTGGTCTATGAACTAACATACATAATGCACTACCGCATTGTGCAGGATGATGGCAGCTTGTGGCCTGCAGATATAGACCTGTATGCATTGGCTTGTGGTAGACGCTGTGTCCCAAGGTTCCATCTGCTTCCTTCGTACCAAGACATCAAGAAAAGCTAAAGTACCACCTTTTTCCACTTCCATTGTGAAGTTTATATCCATATGGAGTGAATTCAGATGCTGAAGAAGTGTAGGAAGAGTATCAAGTCCATGTGGCCACACCACAAATGTATCATCCACATATTGCAGAAAACAAGAGGGTTTGAGAGTGGCTGACTGTAGTTCTTTTTCTTCGAAGTCCTCCATAAAATAATTGGCCACGACAGGAGACAGAGGGCTTCCCACTGTGACACCATCGACTTGTTCAAAATATTGGTCTTGAAATAAGAAGTATGTTGAAGTAAGCACATGTCTGAATAATGCTACTATGTCCTCCTCAAACTTGTTGCTAATGAGCTCCAAAGAGTGCTGCAAGGGCACCTTTGTAAATAAAGACCCAACATCAAAACTTACTAACAGATCTGATTATTGCAACCTAAGGGTTTCCAGGTGACCTATGAAATCTTCCGAGTTTTGAATGTGATGGTTGCACTTGCCTATGAGAGGTCCCAATAGTGATGTCAGGTATTTGGCAACAAAATAAGTAGGTGCTCCTATGTTACTTACAATGGTACGGAGAGGCACCCCATTCTTATGGATCTTGGGTGGGCCGTAGAGTCTATGAAGAACTGCAGCCTGTTGACACAAACCCTTAGTGACTTTCGCTGGAATCGAGCTCTTCCTGATGAGTTCCACAGTTTTCCTCTGGATTCTACCCATCGGATCACTTTTTAATTTACTGTATGCAGGATTGTTGAGCAGTTTGTATATCTTGCTTTTATATTCTGTGTGTGAGAGAAGTACAGTAGCATTTCCTTTGTCACCAGGTAAGATGACAATGTCTTGGTCTTCTCTCAATTCTCATAGTGCATTTCTTTTAGCTGAGATGAAACTCGAGTCAAGATGAGGCATGTGTCATGCCTAATCTCTTCGGCAGCATCCTTAGGAAGTTTTGAATCAGCCTACTCTATTCCACTAATCATATCTCAGATGGGAATGGTCCATGGTGTAGGTGCAAAATTCAGACCCTTCTCTAGCACCAAAACTGCAGCGTCGTTCGAAGTCGTCTCCGTGAGATTAAACACAGTACGTCTTCTTGGCAAGTCTTCTTGCATTTAGTCAATCATATTTAGTCATTTGACAAACCTTAGCTTGTTGAGGAAATATTGTGGAATTTGCACAACGTGATCTGGTGGCAAACCTGTGAAGACTATTTACAACACATCCATCGGGAGAGCTTGAAGAGTCACAATTTCAGTGTTGTTAACTGCATTACATACTTATACATGCAAATGCAAGTGAAGTGAATAATATTATTTTTCAAAGTTATTAACTGTATTATAATGAAAATTGTCAGAGTAGGAAACATGAATCATGTAGATGCAATACAACATCAGGAAAACGTTGTAAACGGCAGTATGGTGGAGCCAACCATCGAAAACATAGACATGCTCACCACTGAGACAGAAGTGCAAGTACATCACCCTCAGCTGAAATAGTTCTCCAAACATCTGCAACAGCAGATCTGTTTATAATGTTGTATCACAAATTATTTATATTTTTATTTTATACTTATTTATTTTTCATCTTTGAGCATTTTGCATGTTACTGATGTTAACAGTTTGTACAACTTGAACAATATGTAATGATACATGTAATAATAAATAAAGAAAATAGTTAGATCATGTAGATTTTTACACAGATGCACAACAAGTTTAAGTCAAAATTTTCGATCTACTTTTGCACAATTAAAAAAAAAAAAAAATTCTCTATGGCATAGAAAGCCTTCTTTTTAAGCCAGTTTTGCAGAACATTTCTGAAGGTTTTTAATAAGGTAGTGTGTGCTTCTGGTGGCAGTGCATGGGACATTTTTACTTCAGAATTTTATTGCCATTGTGAGTTTTGCTTAGTATTGTAAACGGTTGGGCAATATTTTCTATGTGATGTGTATTGTGGCAATGAAAGGATTGCTGTAATTTGTAGCTCTCTTGATTTCTTTTTGTGTTGACTAGGCAACTATGTATAAATACTGATGGGACTGTCATTACCATGAATTTTGAAGGAATACAATCAGAAATTACAGCATTGAGAGACACATATCAAGGCATACCAGTTGCAATACAGTTATCAAATAATCTGACTGTGCTAAACATGGCATGAATCACAATGGTAACATTGATATAACAGCCCACAACTCTGTTTCAGAATTTAGTTGTGAAGCAAGAGGATAATCTCTGAGAGAGCTTTGACAAGCAATGGTTGAGGAGGCAAGAGACACAGATTAATGAACTGCTGAATACTGAATTAGGTACTAATGTACAAAGTGTGAGTCAAGAAGTGGTGCATGGATGCAGCACCTCTAAACATCTTGTAAAAAAAAAGTACTGACACAGATTAAGACTGAGTTAAAGCACAACAAACTCCAGTGGTGTGAAGAAGTAAATTCTCAGGTCAACAGCCTGTGGCAGGATATAGCAGCAGTGAAAGGCACTGTGCACAAACTGTCACTGGTAAGCACACATGCAAGTGGCACATTCAGAAGTGCACATTTATACAGGGTGACACAGAATAACGGGAATGTTTGAAATGAGTAGTGGCAGCCATGGGCAGGTGGCAGCACTGTGAGTTTGTGACAGTTAGTGAGTAAACAGTCCACCATTTCAGTAGTAATGGAACAGACAACAGTGTGCCTTATCCATAAAAATGTTTTTATAAAAACAATGATAGTTTGGTAGCTGCACAGAGGGGGTTTCGACATTTTTATAATTTAGGATGTCATGATGCCGTTCCATCGAAATAAGTGATAAAATGTTGTATTATTAACTTTGAAGAGACTGGATCCGTCCTCAAGAAGAAACCAACAGAATGACCAAAAAGTGCATGTTTTTCAGCAAACATTGATGTTCTACGTGAGTCTGTCTTACGGAGCCCATGGCGTTCAATTTGTGAGCAAGCAGCAGTGGTTGGAATGTCCCCGGAGAGTGTTCGCAGAATTCTTCATCTTGATTTAAAATTTCATCCATACAGACTACAAGTGGTACAACAATTGAAGGACAATGATTAGCAGTTACGATTATGGATCTGTCAACAAATGATAACCAAAATAAACAATGACAATGAATTTATAAACAAGTTGTGGATGTCAGATGAGGCACATTTTCACCTCACATGTTATGTGAATAAACAGAACTACCATTACTGGGCAAACACAAATCCTAATGACGTTCATGAGTGCCCTTTACACGCTAGGAAAGTGACGATATGGTGTGGTGTTTCATCACATGGGATTATCGGACCGTATTTTTTTGCAAATGAAAAGGGAAACACAATAGCTGTCAATGCCGACTATTATGTGGAGATGTTATGAACTTTTGTTACACATGCTGGAACAACTTTCCAAATGTTCAAGAAGCATGGTTTCAACAGGATGGAGTGACATGACACACTGCACAGCAATCAATTGCATATGTGCGAGAATTGTTTGGCAACCGCGTGATCTCATGATTTGGTAACATTCCCTGACCCCTAGATCACCAGATTTATCTGTTCATGATCTTTTTTTGGGGCTACCTCAAGAGCAAAGTCTACGCAACTCAACCAAGAACCACGGATGAGTTAAAACAGAGAATTCGGGATGCAATTCACAGTATCCCAGCTGAGATGTTGCAGTGGTCAATGAGGAATCTCAACAGCAGATTTCATGAATGTATTCATACAAGAGGATGCCATCTAAAGGATGTAATTTAAAAAAAAATGATAAATGCTATCAATGTTTCATTAATGGTAAAGTTGTAAGGTTTCAATTACTATGAATGCAACTTCTTTCCTTCATCATTTATAGTTATATTGCATTGTGGAAATATTCCCATTTTTCTGTGTCACCTTGTATTACTGACACTACAAAGAGGAGATGGTACTGGTCAGACCCTTCAAAAACAGTTTATTTGGACAGGTGATGGCAGGTCTGACATTATCTGCTATACTTCTAGAGGAGAGCCTTTTAGAAAATAGGCAGTTTCAGATGTTTCTCCCAGAGAAAAAGTCACTCCATTCAGTTGTATTCATAAGATGGTTCAGTGTGTGTTACCCCAAATATGGAATGATCAACAAAAGATCAAACTCATTACCAATTACATACAAGGAGATGGCACCCTTTAGGCTATTTAAACTGTCAAAAAACTCCAAACTTACGAGGAATTTGAAAGAGCTTTCTGAAATAAATATTGATGAGCATCCATAATGGAGTGACTCCAGAAAAAAGTATACAATACTGAGCCCTATAACATGAAACAGGGCAGCTTAAGAAAGTACTCTGACCATTCAATGTATGGGTGTCCACCTTATTGCATGGACAAGGGACTTCAGTTGATGATATATATGAGAAAAAGTACCACCAAAGCTGTATCATGAGAATGACATTATTCTATCACATGACCAATTTTGGCGGCACATTACCACCATCCTCAGGTCCCACCACTGTCAAAAGAGTATTTGATTTCCTTGATGCATTTAGTGTGGGATCCTTGTTACTAGCGCACGTAGGCTAGCCTTCATCAGGAGTCTATACTTGACACCGAATCATCTTCAGTGCAATCACATGTACCTGATTAACCTTTTGGCAGTACCTGCCATCCTCAGGCCACACCATTACCAAAAGAATATCTGATTTCCTTCGTGCATTTACTGTGGGATCCTTGTTACTAGCACATGTGGGCTAGTTTTTATCAGGACTCTACACTCAACACTGTGTTGTTTCCAAAGGAATCACATGTACCTAACTGAGGTTGATTAGGTACATACACACAGCAGACCTGCAACACTAAACAGACTGCATCATCAAAATTGCAATTTGCACCTTAGGTGAAAATGAATAAACAATCAGCAGCACAACATGGGACAAAGCAACAACCAACACAGAAATGGTAACCATAACTGGCAAAATAGAAATGATAATTCATGGGGGTACCACATGCCAAACAACATGGAACCACCCCAAGTAAATAACCCAAACATGGGGGATAGGCACAGACCTAATCCCAGTAACCAGCCCACCACTCAGCTCACTCCCCCCATGGGCCGTAACAGAGTGGTGTCAGGTCATGCCACCCCCAGTACATTGTGCTACACGGTGGCATTTCTTTGTGTTCCAATTGCATAATAAGTGTAGGAAAATTCCTTCTTAAGTGGCACTCTGCATGCTGTAATTAGTCTAATTTTACCTTCATGGCTCCTACAGGAGTGACGTGTAGGGGGCTGAAAAATATCTCTCGATTCTTCACTTAATATGGGTCCCTGAAATATTGTGGTTGGTCTTTCATGGGAAAATTTTCATGTATCATCAAAAGCCTACCAATTCAGGTTTTTCAACATTTCCATGATGCCTTCTCATGAATTAGAAAATCTGTGGTCATTTGAGCCTCTCTTTTTTTTATATACGCTCAGCATCAGTGATTTGTAAACTTTCTTCTTTGTAGACTGAATGCATTTTCCCAGTAAAATGCTGATAAACTAAAGTCTACCACCTGCTTCACCAACAAGTGAGCCTATGTGATCAATCCATTGCATATTCCTACAAATTGCTGAATCCAGGTACTTGTATGAGTTGCATGATTCTAATTATGAATCATTAATATTGTAGTCATAGGGCACTACAGGATATAAATACATAAGCTTCTGCAGCCAGAGTCAATCAGATGAAAATCCTTCATGTACTGCTGCATCATCTTACAAAGCATTCATGTTAGAGCAGCCTTCCTAAGGAAGCGTAGCACATCTGGCCTCCATGGTGAATGTATGCTGCACGCGGATGACTCTGATGATGCCTGGTAGCCATCATGGAACTCTCTTGAAAGTGTAAGCCCATACTTCTGTGTCCAGACAGTAGTGGGGCAACAGCTGGGCTGGCATAAGTGTGTTGTAGTCCTCAGGAGCTCCCAGAGCTTCCAGTGTCGCAACTGTGGAACACTTTCACTGGAGTGCCTCCCTGGACTGGAGTGGCCTTCTAGGAGGCCAAACTTGCTCACAAGATCATTGCTGGTGTGACTGACATTACATTTTGCATCTGCAGCTCAAAGGTGTGGATCAGCTGCTTGGCTTCTTCACCACTGGAGTCTGGGTGGAACAGTGCTGTGTCAGGTGCACTATGCCATTTTGAGATCAGAAATCCTGAAATATATTACATGAGAATGGAGGGCTACTGTTTGAAATAATTGTTCTTGGGGCCTCTCCAAAGGCAAATATTTTCTGCAAGGTGCCGCTGAAACATGCCACTTCAAGGTCACTCCCCAAGCACCGTAGAGTGGTTATATAACTAACAAACAAGTGAGGGACGGGAGGCGCCGTGTCTTCTGAACCAATAACAGCTCTGAACAAAAGCTGATTCCAGTGTCGACACTACCACATTGCCGGCTTCCGTGTAAACATTGTATGTTAGTGCATGAACGCCTGCTGTTGTGTAGTGTTACTGCCTCGACTACAGTTTTTGTTTGCTAAACAGTGTCACCAAAACGATGTCATTCACCAAGCGACAATCTGTTGTGCTGTGGAGTGCCGTTAAATAGTCAGGCTTTGGAATTGCTACAGAGGACATGTGAGTTTTACGATCAAGAAAATGAATTTGTTTCTGTTCATGAGCATGTGTTGATTCCTGCTAATAAAGTTTTAGAGCGTACCTCGAAAACTCTAGGACTCAGTCAAAGAACAGTTATAAGGAAAGGGGTACTACTTCAAGACTTAAAAGACAGTGAAGTGAACAGTGTGGAAGAAAGCCCCTGTGGAAGAAACAGTGTGTTTTTAAGTACTCTGGGCAAGAAAAAAAAAGCAGCCATGTCCTGTTACAGATATTGATTCTTTCCAATCCGATGCAATTTGTCGGCACATATACAGATACTATAAAAGGAAAGAATACCCCACAATAGCGAAGTTGCTACTTTCTTTAAAAGAAAGTGAACTTTTCTCAGGGGGGAAAATGTCACTTAAGATGATATTAAAAGGTATGGGCTTCTGTTTTAAAAAGTTAGATGGATGAAAACTGTTACTAGGAAAAGCTCATATGATTTTTGTACACAGAATTGTAGGAAAGTACATACACCCAGTCATATGGTTAGATAAAACCTGGGTCAACACTGGATAATCAGTTGAGAAATGCTGGACAGATGATACTCCGAATAGCAGCGGTCATCAGCCAACAGGAAGAGGGTCCAGATTAATTATGGCCCATGCAGGATCTTCAAACAGCTTTGTGACTGAAGGACTTCTAGTTTTTCAATTGAAAAAACCTGTTGACTATCATAATGATATGGACCACCCACAGTTTCTACAGTGGTTTAAAAATTTGTTTATTTATTTATTTATTCATCCTGTGGATCACATATTGTACAAAGTACACATGATATAGGACAAGTCATTTTTCTTAACAAATATGTAGTTTGGAGAAAAAAATATAGGCAATGGACTGCCATTTAAAAAAATGTACACAAAATTGTTCGTTGATGAATATAGTAACTTCACATACAGAGAATACAAACAATTTACATGGGGAACTAAGAAACATGTAGGCAATGTAGTGCTACTTTAAATTTACACAAATAATCACTGAGATTACAGAATAGTGAAAATGTCAACTGGAAACACAACAGAAGGATAATGTCATTTAAAAACTACATTAAACATGAAATTAACATTGAGATTTCACAGACAATTAAGTTTTAATACTAATAGAATGTGTACTTGTACATTCAAAAGCGAGTTGAAAAATTTTGGGAAGTGAAACTGAAACATAGTTGTGTATAGTAGAAATTAGGTTATTATTTTGCCTACAGAATGTTTTACTCTAATCACAGTATTTTACAAAGGAACTTTATAATTTTTCATTTCCAGGAATTCTTGTACTGAATAGAAACAGTGCTTTGTCAGAAATGCCTTTAGTTTATTTTTAAATATTGGATCTGGAGCAGTTTTTATTTGTTCTGGAATTTTATTGTGTAATACGACACCCAGATGCGTTATATATTTTTGGTATGATGATGTCCTTGAAAAAAATTGATGGATATTAGATTGCCCTCTGGTATAATGAGCGTGTATATCATTGTTTCGGATTAATTTGCCTGTTCTTGAGATGTATTCCCTGGTGAATAGGATTGTTTCTTGAATGAATAGGGATGGGATGCTTAGAACATTAAGTTTTATAAATTGACTTTTACAGGATTCCAGCTTTTTGAGGCCACAGATTATCCTCAGTGCTCTTTTTTGTAGTTTAAATATATTTGTGCTGTGAGTTGAATTTCCCCAAAAGATGATTCCATAGCGGAGCAATGAGTGGAACAGTTTTTGTGATAGACAATGCACTGTACCATTCCGTGATAGGCACCAGCACTAGTATCTTGTGCTGTCATGTGACAATGAATTGTGTAAGTATAATTACTTAGGAAGAAGGCCTAGAATTGGTCCATTTTTTCCAGAAATCAGCTGTTAGGGCTGGACAAGGAAATGAGTGATTTATTGTCAGTAATACTCTGAACCTTAACTAAAAGTGTGGAATTTATGAACACCAAATTTGTTTGCAAGGGCCTGTTTTTTTGATTTGAGCATAGTACATCTGCCCTGAAATTAGTGTTTTAAATGTGTGTATATGTGATTGGTTGTTCATGCCCATCAGTGCTTTTGTGAGAAAGGATGGCCCTGATGCCATGTTGAGAGGCCAGGATAAGGCATTTTCATAGAATATAGGCCACCAGAGAAGGAGCAGACTTTAGATGTTATTTTGACTATAGAGAAAATTCCTGACACTGCTCTGAGTCTTCATGTTTAGTATCTTTCTTATGTAAATTATTAAGAGGCCTCGCAATCTGGATGGCATTTGGTATGAATTTGGTGTAGTAATTGGTTTTGCAGGGAAATAATTGAAGGTCTTTTAAGTTTTTAGGCATTTTATTTTTTACTGTGGCTTCCACATGTTGCTAAGTTGGCTGTGGTCCTTTACGATCCAATGCATGGCCTTGGTTTTACATTTGCTCTTGACAGAATTCACACTTTTGTAGATTGCACTTAAGTCCATTTTGTTGTAAGTTTTGATGTAAGTTAGCAAGATGTTGCTCTCTTGTAGTGCCACTTACCAATATATCATCCAAATAGTTTACTGTATTCAGAATTTTTTAAATTAGCTGCTCCAAAAAACATTGGAAAATTGCTGGTGTGCTAACAATTCTGAATGGCAACCTGTTATCTCAGTATAGTTGAAATGAGATGTTAATAACTACAAATAGGTATGAGTGTGCATATAGTGGCAATTGTAAGTATGTTTAGGAAAAATCAATTTTGGAGAAGCACTGGGCACATGATAGTTTTGGCATGAACTCTTCTGGTGTTAGTACAGGATAGATGTTAGTCATTGATTGTACATTTAAGGTTCCTGTAAAATAGCCACAAATATGAAGGGAATCATGTGGCTTGCTTAAAGTTACCGAAGGAGTTACATGTTGACTTGATGTGATGGTCTTGTCACACCAGACCACCAAACTATGCCCTGAAGGCTGGATCCAGCCCGGGACATCAGTTCATCTGGCCTGCCAACAGTACTTGAATTTGCTTGATAAAATGTATGGAACATAAAATATTGTGATACAATTTAAATATCATATTTACAATACTAGGACATCATCACACTTGTGGAGACCTCTTGGAAGCTATGTGTCTTAAATTTGCTATGTTCAGTTTCAAATTATATTATCTAAAATTCTTGTTTATTGTAATGTTTAGTTATTTTGTGTCATCACAAGACTTGTGAATTTTCAGATCCCATTTACTTCACCATACATTATGGTTACTTAGGAAAGTTGACACTGTGTGTAGCATTCTCAATGAAGAATGGGGAGCAAAGTACTTCTCTGTGGAAACAAAGGAGCAGAAAACTACTTGTGTAATGTGCTGTGAAAGCATACAATCTTAGGCAACACTATGAAACAAAACACCTATCAACGTAGTCAAAGTTTTCTGGAGAGTTACACTCTCAGAAATATTGACTGACTGACTGACTGACCGACCGACTGACTGACTGATTGAGTGATTGACTCATTGCTTTGTTAAACCATGAAACAATTTACATTATATGGATGTTGTGATGTAAAACATTGGATTTTTATGGGTCAGTATTAATTTCTTATATAGTAACTGACAATAAATTTTTTAAATCTAATTATGTTTGGTATTTTTTATAATATTAGCTAATTATTACTTCTATATACAAATTATAAACAGTACTTCTTACAATAGGTAACCTGTTTTAATTTAGGTAATCCATTAACCCACAAAAACTTTTATTTTGTAAATAATCTTTCAGTTTTGTTTTGAAAGAGTAGACATTATCCATTTCTTTTATATGCTGTAGTAATTTGTTATATAATACTATGACATTATACAATAAACTCTGCTGAGTTTTAACTTTATTTTTTTCTGTTCAGATGCAAATTATAGCAGTTTCTGTGTTTATAATCATGTACTAAGCAATTTTTAATATTGTTTGAGGCAGTGAGCCATATTTCCACTCTTGGTCATTATGCTTGTTACTCTTCTTTGCAGTCTGAATACAGCTTGAATATTTTTCTTATTCTCTCTCCAAAAAATTATGCCATAGCTCATAACAGAATGAATATAAGCAAAATACACTGATCTGATACATGAAATATCAAGTACTGATGTAAAAATTTGGAGGGCTTTGCATGCTGTAGAGATTCTATTGCTAATTGTTTAATTGACAGTCAACATGCATTCCCAGAAATTTTGTGCATTCCGTACACTGTATAACTTCATTATTTATTTTCAGGTAGTTGTAATCTCATTTTTTGTTTACGTGAAAGTTCCTAGTGCTTGTTTTCTTTATATTGAGAGCAACTTTATTGTTCATTGCCCACTCATATACGCTACTAAGTGTTTCTTCAGCTTTCTCTCTTAGTGCTTCTAGTGATTTGTCAGTGAAAAGTATGTTAGAGTCATCTGCAAACAATATTGTTTATCCATGCTTGATACATTGTGGGAAATCATTTATGTAAATTAGGATCAGTACTGGACTCAGCACGCTACCCTGTGGTACCCCTATGTTTATATATTTAGGATCAGAAGTATGTTTGTGAATACATTGGGAGCTTCTTGATATATGTGTAATTTCAGTCACCTGCACTCTATTTTCTAGATATGACTGAAAACAATTTTTCACCACCACCCTTATTCCCAGTTCATCTGGCTTCTTTAACACTATTTTGTGGGCAACTGTGTCAAAAGCTTTAGTTAGCTCAAGGAATATACCTGTTGTACAATTCCTTTTATCCAATGCATCTAGGACATGTTTTGTTAGGTATGCTGTTGCTGATTCAATACCTTTTTCAGATTGGAAGCCAAACTAGTCACTTGAAAGGATGTCATATATATTTAAATGATTCATTAGTCTACCTATTACCACAGTCTCTATTATTTTTCCAAAGCAAGATAGTGAGAGTGGTCTATTATTTTATATATTTTCAGTTACCTTAGTGGAAGAGAAGTAGTAATTTAGCATATTTTAAGCAGTAAGGGAAGCAACCATGTTGATTTATAATGTCAGTTAATGGTGATGGTAGGCTCTCTATACAGTCTTTAATCAGACAAGTTGGTACTTCATCCAAACTTGTTGAAGTTTTGTGTTTTGGTTTGTGAATTGCTTCACAGACTTCCTCCTTTGTCGTGGACAGTAGTATCATTAAACGTGGTACACACGTGTTTAGCTTTTTGATGTAAAGGGCTGTTTACATTTTTCCTGTAATTTTGTTCTGATACTGCTAAAGTACTTATTTATATAGTTTGCCAAATCTTTTGGGTCTTTTATTAGATTCCCTTTGTCTTTGATTTTTATGTTTCATTTGTTCATCTTTCTGGTACCTGTTTCCTGCTTTACAGTCTTCCATACTGCTTTGTTTTTGTTTTCAGCAGTGGGTATCAGTTTGGATAACCTCATCTGTGATCTCTACAAAATCAGCAAAGGATTTCAGGGGAATCTGTCGTTGTTTGAAGTACAAGTGGAAGGGGAAAATTTATACTTTTTCACTTTTTCAAAGAGTTTTGTGTTACATTCCCTGAAGATGTCAACCTTGAACACATGCAAGCTTTTGGAGCCAGTGACTCCTCCTCCTGGCAGCAGGATTGAAGGGGAAGGAAGAGGGGTGAAGGAAAAGGACTGGAGAGGTTTAAGGACAGGAGTACAGATTCGGAAAGTCACCCAGAAACCCAGGTCACAGGACACTTACCAGATGGGATGACTTCTCATCTCTGATTTTAAAGTGTTTGATTGTTCTTTACATTATGTACAAGATTTTTAGCTGTGGATGCCTGACCTATAAGGTCACTGGTATTTTTTCAAGAGCTTCTGTTCCACTTCCTCCAAGTTTTACTGTTCACAAAAATCAGCCATAGCAAAAATGGGAATCACACAAAATAGTTGTCACTATAAACTCTGCCGAAACTAGTCCCGACTTCCTTCAGCAATGGTGCTCAACTTACTGACTCTGGAATGTTCACTCTATGTGCTCCTAGTGGCAAAACATGGTACTACAAATGCTCTGCCCACCAAAAAATTAGTCTGGTTGCTTTTGGGTATGCCTCGTATATTGCAGATTGTTCACCATTCTGTCTGAGGACACAGATATAGGAGAAACATCAGTTTATTTTGGTATTCTATGTAGCTCAGTCGTCAGTGTGTCTGACTGCTATTTGGAGGACTTGAGTCCAATTCCTGGTACTACAAGAGATTTTTCCTTGGTGAGAGGACAGAAACTGAGAACTTGCTGTAGTGAGAAGTAGCAGCTCCAAGGTCTGGAAAGCTGACAATGACCAGGAGGACAGTCTGCTGACACTATGCCCCTCCACATTGCATTTGAATGACACCATTGGTGGAGGGTGACATGGTGACCAGTCACTACTGAATGGCCTGACAGGGCTAGCAATGGAGCTTTAAGTCTTTTGGTATTTTATACCATGACATGGCAGTACACCCCAAATGATTTTAATGAGAAAGGATATGACATTTTCTCATTGTGTAGAAATGCATAATTTTACTTGTTTGTATATTTCAAGCAGGTTTCCAACATATTTCTACAGCTTTTTTTCAGACAGTAGTTCTTTATAGATAACTAAATCAGCTGCAAAAGTCTGATGTTGCTATTTATACTGTCAGCAAGGTAATTAATATACAACATGAACAACAAGTGTCTCAACCTACTTCCCTGCAGCATACCTTAATTTACTTCTACTTCTATCAATGACTCTCCATCAAAGATAACTTGCTGTGTCCTGTTTACCCAGAAATCTTCATTGTAGTCACAAATTTTGCTTAAAACTCATACGATAACTCATTAAATAATGCTAATATCGCACTTTTTAGAAGTCAAAAACTACTGCATCCATCTGATTTCCTTAATTCACGGATGTCAGGACATCTTGTGAGAAAAGTGCAAGCTAGGATCTGCATGATCCATGTTTTCACAATCTGTGCTGGTTGGCATGGAGAAGGTCATACTGTTCAAAATATCTCATTACATTTGGGCCCAGAAGACACTACAGGATTCTACAATAGATGGATGCCAGTGAGATTTTATGATAGTTTTGTGCATCAGTTCTGTTACTGTTCATGTAGACTGTTCCTACCTGTCCTTTTTTTTCAGTCACTGGGCAGGATTTATTGTTCAAGGGATATTGCATGTTATTGTTAAAAATCAGGCTAACTCAGCTGTAAATTCTGTACAGAATGTAACAGAGATCCCATCAGACCCTGGTGACATGTTTAATTTTAGCTGTTTGTCAATGCCACTGACACTAATATCTGTATCATTCATATTTCCAAACGTGTGAGAAGTAATTGGGGCAGTACATCTGTATCTTCCTTAGCAAAGCAACATTTGAAAATGAAGTTCAGTATTGATTCTTTTACCATCCTCAATTTCAGTTCCTGTGTCATCCATGAATGTCTCAAAATTAGGATGGGTGCCACTGATAGTGACTGTTGTGACTCGCCGATCATTCAAAGTGCCGCCGCGCAATTACGCGCATCCTCTATGTGCGGCGCTGTCTGCCAGCCATGCAGCAGCTGCGCCACCTAAGCGGCCAGCCGAGCAGCGGCCGCTAGACTGGGACTCAGTGCTCATTCGAATGCTAACGTGTACACATGTCTTGCTTGTCAACTTACTCTGTGACTTATACGTGTTGTGTCGTTCGGAAATACATTTGTTAAATTTGACAATATAACAATTGGCGACGAGGTAGTGGATTTTTCCTTTTCAACGTTGGCCCACAGGGTTCCATGGCTACTGCCGAGCAACTATTGCAAAATCTCCTTTAACAGCAAACGCTTCTAACAGCAGCGATTCGCGATTTCATCGCGGCGTCAAATGCGGGGCGTTTCTCGTCGTTGGCTGTACCTCCTTTTCCTCCTTACGATGAGACGGCGGAAGACTGGTCTGATTATGAAAAACGTCTTCGACAGCACTTCTTAGCATTTCGTGTCACGGACAAACAACCATGTAAGTCTCTGTTCCTTTCCTGGATTTCACCTCAAATGTATCGGCTGTTGTCGCAATTGGCTCCTTTGAAGGATCCTGCATCTTTGTCCTTTGCTGAAATGTGCTCACTTCTGTCTGTCTATTTTCAAAAGCAAATGCATGTGGTAGCCTCTCGTGTTGCCTTTTATCGTTGTCAAAAGCAGCCACATCAATCCTATCGCGCTTGGGCTGCTGAACTTCACGGCCTCAGTCGAAAGTGTCAATTTGTTACTGACGTTCACAAAGAATCCTATGCCGATTCCATGGTACGGGATGCTATTATCCAGTTGGCGCCCGACAAAGAAGTTCGGCAATGTGCCCTTCAGTTGGCGAATCTGACTCTAGATGAAGTTCTCTACATTGCGCAGTCTTTTGAAATTTCTCGCGCCGCTGGGGCGCAAATAGAGGCGTGGGGTGATGTCGGGGAAATACAACCTCTGTGCGCTCTTGACGACATGTGCGGCGCGTCCCCTCCGGCCAACGTGGCCGCAGTGCGCTCCCACGCGCAGCCTCGGCCTAGCCATAAACAACCCGCTAAGAAACTGCAGCAAAACCCCCGGCAACTTCCTTCATGTCCGCGGTGTTTTACGAAACATTCATGCGAGGATTGTCCCCAACGTTGGGCTGTGTGTCACAATTGCAAAAAGAAAGGTCATGTGTCTCCCGTTTGCAAATCCGACCGCATACATGATGTTCATGAACATGACGCTGATTCTGATTCTGTGTTGTCTGTCAATTGCACTTCTTCCCTTTCAGGGAAGTTATTCCTCACTGTCCAAATCCTTGGTCGAGATGTTCGCATGCAAGTGGATACCGGTTCTGCTACCACTGTAATTAATTCTCAGACGTATCTTCAGTTGGGTTCTCCACTCCTGTCACCTGTCACTCGGCAATTACGGACGTACAATAAACCGAAGATTTCTCTCTTGGGACAGTTTATTGCTGAGGTATCTTACAAATCCATCGTTCGCACTGTTCCCATATTTGTGGTCAACCAGAGCAATGCAGAAAATCTTTTTGGTTTCGATGCCTTTCGCGTTTTTGGGTTCTCCATAGATGACTCTGTCAATATTGTCTCTGATGCTATTCCCTATGCCCAACTGGATTCCTTGTCGACGACATTTTCGTCCCTTTTTTCCCCTGGGTTAGGCCGTGCAAACGACTTTGAAGCTCATATCACACTCAAACCCACTGCTCGGCCTAAGTTTTTTTGGGCTCGGCCCATTCCTGTGGCCCTTCGTAATCGGGTAAAATGGGAGCTGGATCGTCTCACTACTTCAGGGGTCTTGCTTCCTGTCACTTCCAGTGAGTGGTCCTCTCCTGTCATTGTCGTTGCTAAGCCAAATGGTAATATTCGTCCCTGTGGCGATTTCAAAGCCACTGTAAATGCTCAATGCCTCATCGACACTTACCCTATGCCCAGTTCTGAAGAACTGTTCACTAAACTTCCTGGAGGCCAGTATTTTTCTAAAATTGACCTGTCAGAAGCTTATCATCAACTTCCTCTCAACGCTGCTTCCCGGCAGTTTCTGGTCCTTAACACACCTTTCGGCCTCTATCAATACCAACGATTGCCATTCGGGGTTGCTAGCGCCCCTGCTCTCTTTCAGCGATTCTTGGAACAATTATTGCTCCCTGTCCCTGGGTGTATCAATTACATGGACGACATTGTTGTCACTGGCTCTACCACTGAAGAACATCTTCAAAATCTCTGCACACTTTTTCATGTCTTACAGACTGCCGGTCTTAAGTGTAATCTTCAGAAATTACAATTTTTTCAGGCATCTATCATGTACTTGGGGTTTCAACTCTCTCGGGAGGGTATTCGTCCGCTTCAGCAAACTGTCGCTGCAATCGATGCCCTTCCTCGCCCTACATCTGTTAAGGAACTGCAGGCCTTCTTGGGGAAAATAGCATACTATCACAAGTTTTTACCGTCTGCGGCTTCGGTGGCTCAGCCGTTGCATCGCCTGTTGCATAAAAACGTGTCTTTTCACTGGTTCGCGTCATGCGATGCGGCTTTCCAGAAATTGAAGACTATGCTGAAACAGGCCCCGTGCCTGGCTACTTATCAACCTGGCCAACATCTTGTTCTTGCCACAGACGCCTCTCAATACGGGGTCGGTGCAGTCCTTGCGCACCGTTTTTCTGACGGTTTGGAACAACCCATTGCTTATGCCTCCAAAACGCTCACAGATGCCCAACAAAAGTATTCTCAAATTGAAAAAGAAGCTCTGGCCATTATTTATGCTCTTCATAAGTTTGGTGTTTTTCTCTATGGCTCAAAATTTCATCTTGTTACGGATCACAAACCACTTGTTTCCTTGTTTCATCCATCAACGTCACTTCCTGACAAGGCTGCACACCGCCTCCAGCGTTGGGCTCTTTACTTGTCTCGTTTCATTTATGAGATTCATTTCTGGCCAATGGCTCAACATGCAAATGCTGATGCTCTGTCTCGCCTTCCCATGGGTCCTGATCAGGCATTCGATAGGGATGAACTTTTGTGTTTCCACCTGGATGTTGCCGAGCAGCGGGTTGTGGACGGGTTCCCCATCACTGGGGACAGCTGGCAGCTGCTACGAGTTCTGACCCTACCCTCTACCCGGGTTTTATGCTGTATTCAGAAGGGTTGGCCAGATCACCCGTCCGCTAAGACTCCTGATCCGTTGCGGAACTACTACGCTTTGCGCTACCGCCTCATGGCTAGGGATGGTGTTGTCCTCCTCTCCACTGACAATGCTTTGCCGCGTGTCGTGGTACCTGCATCTTTGTGTGCTTCGGTCTTGCGCCTCCTTCACCAAGGGCACTGGGGTGTGTCTCGCACAAAATCTCTGGCGCGCCGTCATGTGTACTGGCCTGGCATCGACTCTGAAATAGCACGCATGGTCACTGCCTGCGGCCCTTGTGTGTCACAGGCCGCTGCCCCGAAGTCATCTTTGTCACCGTGGCCTTCACCTGAGAAGCCCTGGGAGTGCATTCATGCTGACTTTGCGGGACCCTTTTTAGGTACTTACTGGCTCCTCATAATTGACACCTAACTCTTGTTACTGATAATGGTCCGCAATTTGCCTCTTCCGAATTTGCGGATTTTTGTGCTCATCACGGCGTTATGCATGTCACGGCCCTGCCGTTCCATCCACAATCCAACGGTGAGGCTGAACGACTGGTCCGCACATTTAAGGCTCAGATGCAGAAACTTCCAACTTCTTCTGCTGCTGACAATGCACTTCTCCAGTTTCTGGCGTCTTACTGTTTCACCCCCATGGGCAACCACAGCCCAGCTGAGCTCTTACATGGCCAACAGCCCCGCATGCTACTTCATCTTCTGCAGCCTTCCACCTCACGGCCGCGGGTGCCTTCACTTGGCTGGTTCACCGCTGACGACCTCATCTGGGTACGGGGATATGGCAGGCAGCCAAAATGGAGCCCGGGCTGCATCTTACGACACCGTGGCAGATGCCTATATGAAATCCAGATGGACACGGGTGTTGCAGTGCGTCATTCGGACCAGCTTCGGCCTCGTGTGCCGGCAACGCCTGTTCCGAATGCCGCTATACCACCTTCGGCTCTACCTGACGCTCGGGATCTTGGCATCTCTCAATACTCACAACGCAGCCCTCTCACCGTCATCGCGATGCCAGCACAAGAACGGACGCCACCAGGAGACGTGCCCATGCAGGAACCAGATGACTATCCTCTGTCAGAGCAAATCTACTTGCCTCCTCCTCCAATGGACGCCGACACATCACCCATGTCTCCTGTCATATCAATTGGACTTGCCGCAATGGGCAGATTGGTGCATGGGGCCCCAGCAGATTCAACCCCTACATCTCCTGTCATCTCAACCCGTTATCATCGGGGACACTCTCATCCATACGGGAAGCCTCCTCCTCGAGACTTTACGGCGAGTCAAACAACGCCTATGGATGTTAGCCATCTCCAGGACACCTCCATCAAGACCAGTGCAACAATTTTAAAGGGGGGAAAAGTGTTGTGACTCGCTGATCATTCAAAGCGCCGCCGCGCAATTACATGCGTCCTCTAGGTGTGGCGCTGTCTGCCAGCCATGCAGCAGCTGCGCCACCTAAGCGGCCAGCCGAGCAGCGGCCGCTAGACTGGGACTCAGTGCTCATTCGAATGCTAACGTGTACACATGTCTTGCTTGTCAATTTACTCTGTGACTTATATGTGTTGTGTCGTTCGGAAATATATTTGTTAAATTTGACGTTATAACAGCGACTTCTTTCACATATGACCAGTATTTCATTGGATTTTGTATGCAAGTTTGCGAAAATATTCTGTTACAGTAGTCACTGAAAGCTTCTCGCACTGGCCTCTTGGCAATCAAAAGCATTTCATTCAAATTATGTAGGGTTACATTAATGCACTCATGTTCAGGGGGAAAAAAAAAAAAAAACAGAACACCTTGAAGAGCTAGTGATAGACTTACATATTCACAGCACATGTACATTAGTATGTTCTGCGGAAATGATTTTAGCATTTGAACCATGTCAGACCTCGAACTCAAGGTGAACAACGATATCGCGACACAAGACCACCTACCGGTAAAATGTGCCTGTGGCTCTCGTTATTGCTACAAACCAAAGGTCATGGATCAGTGTGACTTGAGCAGATGTGCAGGATGCCTTGCAAAATATGCATGAACCATATCATCAAATCAGTGAGTTTGAAAGCATTGTGACCAATGCCAACCAACACAGATGAACCTTGGAACCAGGTGAATGCAGCACGGATGGCTGTACCACAGGACGCCATTAGTGCCTTATATGCATTGATGCCATCACGCATGGAACGAGTTATCAGGGCCTATGGCAGACCCTGTGCCTACTAGGCAGCAGGACATGTAATGAACTGAGGTGACTGAAATGCTGATCATTTCTGCAGATCATACTAATGTACATGTCCTGTGAAAATGAATGTCCTATCTAGTCATTCAAAGTGTTCTGCTTTTTTTCTGAACATGAGTGTATTTGGCAAACAGCAAAACTTATCAAACACCGACCAGCAGATGGGCTGCAAAATCTAGGTGAGTTGTTTCTTCTAAGTAGTACTGGCTGTCAGCTCCATCACTTTAAGGTGTGTTGAAAAGGATACAAGAATCTAAAGGAAAATGATGACTGACCTATACCTGAGAGAAATATGAGCATACATAAATAAGGATGCTATCATTGTGGATAGTTAGATGATTCTGTAGAGGTAATCTTTCTGCAGAAAGAGATGTATCTTGATGATAACTATGGAAGTAGTTATCATTAGCTTTGAGCTTCCTCCAAAATAGCAAAGCGGATGAATTTACCCGAGTTTGTTAATCTGTTCTGTGTGCTAATTAAAGACGGAACAATAAAGAGGCAAGCATCTAAGTTTTGTATGCTATTCCTAAGAACTGGAAAGATAGGTAACTGATTACAGAATGCCAGACAACAAAGGATTGTTAATCATTCAATACATGTGACTCCTCTGATTTGGTGGCTGTCTCATAAATGCTGAAGGTGTCTAATTTGGAAACTGGCCTCATAGCAATGGATGTCTTTCTTAAAATGACTTAAAGCTATGCAAGTTTACTAGCATTTCATATACTCTTCCTATTGGAAGTATGAATTAAGTTCCCTAAAATTTTGTATTAGTATTTCTAGGCTTGCCAGAGGGTTAGCACACATCCGATGATTTCCAAAAGTGTAATAACTATGACTAGTAAAGTCTGAGCTCTGCAACAAATATAGTTGGCTGAATGAAATATGGAAGACTAAACTAAAAGGACTACTGGATTACAGTCCTAGTAATGTATAGTACACTAGTATAAAATGAAGATATATTGTAAAACTGTTTAATGATCAGTATTGATAGTAAATGTTTATTATCTGAGGTTTCATATTCATAGTAAGAGAATGATTACCTGGTAGAGGTATGAAAGACATAATGAAAGTGGTGAGAGGTCAAATAAATAGTGTGACTAATGGTTTATGATTCATTGTAGGGCATTTCGCATGTAATAAACATGAATGATTGTATTTATTACAAATAAGATGCAATTACAGCTGTTAACATGCCTCAAGTACACACAAGCTGTTGATACTTTAGTTACAAAGGTTAAAACTAGTTTTGAACTTTAAATGTTCATTGTTTATTTGCATTTCACTATAGTGACAACATTATTTGTATTAAGGGTATGAATCTGTAGGGTAACATATCACTTTGGTGAAGTGATGTGCATCAAAAGTGTTTACCAAACTGATGACTGACAAGCGCCACCGCAAAAAGTTTCTTTAGGCTGTGAATTGGTGTAGCCTGCTGCTCACATGTGTTTTCATTTGTGTACATGAATTCTGGAATGTATTTATGCAGCTTATCTATAAGCTAGTGTAGTGTTACTTGCTGTTTAGGCAAACGACATTTCTCACTCAAAATTTATGACAAAGAAAGACAATTGTGACAATGTAGTAAAGTAGGCTTAGATGGTGTAGGGATTAAGGTCCAAAACACATACTGTGTGTGGTCATTTTGTTTCATGTTTGTGCAGAGTTGAATGGAGATGTGTGTGGTTCGAGTAATCGGCAAGGCATGAAGGTGAGTAAATTGTCTTTGCCTGCTGTAGACGGAACCTTTTATGTTTTGGTGTCATGACTTGCTGTGTCTTGAGCGTTAAGGAGCAGACATCCTCTCCAAGAATGAAAAGAGCAAAGAACAAAATAAAGTCTAACATGAAATGTTATTTTCTCTTGTTGAGACTTCAAGGTAGATGATGTATTTAATTTATATTGTATCTGCTTCAAGTTACGAAGTAATCATGATCTGTACACCCACTGAAACACATACACGGGTCAATGAAGAAATTTTGACATCATTTCATAATTAGAGTAGATATCAGTTTTTCCTTCCACCAATAACCACTGCAAAGGAGAAGAGTTGAAGTCTTTCCAGGGCTACACATGGTTATACAGAGATACTACTTTCCAGGACCTCCACATAAGGAAGATAATCAATGATGACTGAATTGCAGTGAAGGTAAATTAACACACTATACTTCAGATGACATTCCAACTTGGCTGCAAACACATAAGAAGAGAGTCAACAACACTTCACTGGGATGGTGATAGAAATCTTACTACATTTATGGTGCTGGTTAGGCAGTTTATTTCATGTTGTGGGTCCTGCCTTGGAGATATGAAGTAAGCCATGAAAGGACAGTCATGACAATCCCAATGACGTTACAGGGACAAGAGAAAAATTTCTATTTGTATATTCAATTGGTATCTGTTAGCTAAGACAGGCCATTTTGGACATAGTCCATATTAATGTATTTGTGATGTTCCAAATAACGAGGCAGCTTTTTTATGCATGGTCATTGTAAGTGAGAGTTAAGGATATGACACATTGTTTGTGAGAAGCATAGTATTTATTTTGAGAATTTGGATGTTGGATTGTACTCTTAACTTTCAACAATCACTGCAGCACTTCAAGAAATGAAATCCAATCAAGAATTAATGGTGACTGTGAATAAATAGCCAAGTGAGAAAAACTGGATAATAGGAAATCACAAATTCCAAGCAGACTTTACCTCACCAGTCAATATCATGATAAAAATGTAGTGGAACGTTGCAACATAATGTCTTTTTTGTGTTACCTGGAAGCATTGACAAATATAGGAGGTTGATCAGATATTCAGTAGTTACAAGTATCGAAATTGCAGTTGTTTGGGGAGCCAACAGTGTTTGTCAGGTGTAGAGAGGGATTAAAGAATGCACAGGCATTAAAACAGTTAATGGAAGGCAGCCTGTAGTGCTATGAGAAAAACCACAGCATGAAGTTTTTCCATGAGTAGTTGAGTAATGTAACTAAAAGACACATGAGTCCAGTGGGAGGTTTTGCAGACAGAATAATGTAAGAGTAATGTCCAGACATAAGAATTAAGGAGGATTGATGAAGCAAAGAAAGTTATACTCCAAGAAGCTGAACATATGGCACTAGATGGCTTCTTGAGGAGCTTGTCACCCAATGTGTCAAGATATGTTCAGGTGGGTACCCCTAAAAACCTGTACACTACTGTCAGATTAGCTAAAGAGTTTGAGGAAATTGATATAGCAATAAGGGTGTGGGGCAAATGAGGAGTTTTTTCCACTAATGTGAAGAGGCAATGTAGGCAGCCTCAATGGAGTAAGAATGGTGTGGATAGACGCCATCAACAGGATTAAAGAAGTAATGTTGGGAATAGCCAAGATGGTAATGGATAAGACTTGAACATAAAAGGGAACTTCAGATCTGCCAAGTGGGGTTACTATTAAGTTTTGATGCTAAAGATATGTATGCAGATGCGGAATGTCATATAGTGTGGGTGGTGAAAGGAAGGAAATATGTTTCTGTTAGACGTGGGGCACGAGTGTCAATGGCAAGTCTTCTGGAACTGTAAAACCCACCATGTTATAGGTTGGGAGACAATAACATGAAGACATTGATGTCAGTCTTATTGAATATTCAGTTTGAGGTGGCTAAGTTTGAACAGTGTGTGTAGGTAGTGCTTCATGTAAGTGAAGGTTACTGTATGATCCTGGGGTTGGGCTTTCTCTCAAAACATAAGGCAAAAACTGACCTTCAGTGACATACAGTGGAACTGTCACCAGTGAAATACTGTCACAAGGTAAAACTACCATAAGAGATGGACCAATAAAACTGCATACAAAAACACCATGGCTTGATTAATATGATCTGTGCCACAGGGCACCAGGAAGTCACTTTTAGGTGAATATCGAACCTGAGTTACCTGTTGATATGTATCATACAGTCACTAGAAAAGAACACTGTTTTGTGATAAGGAGCATTGTATACTGGGAAAATGGTACCTGTGAATATAGAAAATTTTGACGCCCGTGGAATAAAACAAACAATGAACTGTTTGTAGCAAATTCAGACATCATACAGGAAGATGATTAGGGCACATTAGATGTGGAGCATAATCAGACACTGGCTGCCACTGAAACTGGATTACATAAGAAAGTAAAGTATCTAAAAGGACCAGAAAGACTGTCATTGGAGAGATTACGACAAAAGTTTTGAGTTATTTTATCCTTTAGGGCCCTTTTCTGGCAAAAGCTGTAATACAACACTGAACCGCAACAGGACACAAAGCACTGGTTCATTGGAAGTTGTATCATACACCTCAGCATTTACAATAGATTACGGAGGATTGCATTAGCCAGCAACTAGCCAATGGAACAACAGAGGAGGATAGCACGAGGCCCTGGGGGACTACCTGTCATATTCGCGCCAAAGAAGTTGGCAGCTGGTTCAAAGTAGTACACCTTTTGCTGTGATTATTGACATTTTAATAATAAGATAGTAACTAGTGTGTACCCCATGCTCAGTATCAAGGAGGTTATTGATAATTTGTGGCAGTGCCAGTATTTCTCTACCATGGAATGAAGGCCAAAGACAGCTTTCTCGGTCCTCATTCATATTGAGGAATGCGTCAGCAGCATTTCAACAGCTGCTGGATGGAGTACTGAGAGGGTTGAAACCTCAGCAATGCTTAGTGTACCTCGATGAAATAACTGTTATCTTGAGGGATGAGGAAGAACATATACAGTAGTTGAGAGAAGTTTTTACAAGGTTATATGCTGTGCATCTTACACTGAGCACAGAGAAGTGTCATTTTGCCTTAGAGGAGATGGGATAAAAAGGGCACGTAAATAGCAAGGAAGGAGTGAGGGCAGAAGCATAGTTGGTACAAGCAGTACAGAATTTCCTGGATTCTAGGATGGATAAGGAGCTACAATTATTTTTAAGGGTCTCAAATTAATATAGGAAATTTGTGATGAGATTTGTCACTCATGCAACTGTTGAAAAAAGGTTGAAATTCTATTGGACAGAGAGACATGCACTTTTGATATGAAACCCAGTGTTGATTTTTGCAGACTATCAGAAGCAGTTTGTACTATCATGTGATGCTTCCAATCAGGCATTAGAGTGTGTTTTACGTCAGGTCATAAATGGTGAGGAACATCCTATGGTTTACACTTTGTAACAATTGAATAAAGCAGAAAAGCACTATTCTAAGACAGAAAAAGAGATTCTCAGTTTAATATTAGGGGTCATGTATTCTCAGTGTTATTTACATCAGAAAAAATTCAAAGTAATGACCAATCATGTAGTTCTAAAGAGGTTGTTCAGACTGAAGGGCTCTTCTAGCAGGCTCACAAGGTGAGCTTTGAGGTTATGTGAATTTGATTATGAAGTTGTGCATCAGCCAGGTAAGAAGCATGGAAATGCAGATGGGTTGAGCAGAAAAGTAGTAGTAGTGCAGGTACTGGGACACAGCATCACTGAGTGGCAAGCAGTCCAAACTGCTGATGTTGAATGCAAGCTGCACATGATGCAGCCACAGTTCAGTGTCTGCGACAGCTTATTATGTAAGGCAACTAGGTTAGGGCACTGTGTAATGTTGCAGCTAAGCTCAGGGAAGAAGTTTTAAGGGAAACAATACAAAGACCACATGCTATCTGGCAATGGAGGTTGGAAGGGAATGAAATGGAGAGTAGCAGAACGGTGCTTTTGGAAGGGGAGAAAAAGATGTGGATCAATATGTAAAGAACAGTGTGCACTGTGAGTGGACATCAGCCATGAGGGAATATCATTACAAAGCTTACTGGAAGCAATAAAACCGTCTGAAATGATTTAGGTGGAAGTTAGGCCTGTTTTACCTGACTCCAGTGAGAAATGGTTCTGTTTAAGCAATTGTTGACCACTTTTCATGGTAAATGGAAATGTTACCATACTGAATCCAAAAGCAATGGTTAGCAACTGGCTGCTCAAGTTTGGTATACTTGAGAAGGTAATCAGAAACCAAGGGACAAATTTCATGTTGTACTTGATAAAACAGCCATGTCATTTGCTACGGGTTTGGATAGTAAGAAGTAGTCTGCTGCACCCACAAACCAAAGGTAGAACAGAGCACATGCATCAAACTGTTGGTAAGATGCTGAGTCACTATCTAACCTCTCACCACAATGAGAGGGACATGTACATATCATTCAATGTGGCAGCATACAACTCGAAGGTTCATACTGGTACTGTGCTATCCCCTTATGGAGTGGCGTATGGGAGGGAGATTGAGGTGATCAAACCAAAGATTGGTAAGGATAGAAAGCTGGTTTACAGTTTTGACACTAAGGGACTCTTGAACTGCAAGGGGCAGTGGGAAAGTGCATGGGGAAGTAAACTCAGTATAGAGTAGGTGATTGGGTAATGTTATCAAGCCCTTGTACCCCGGAAAAAAAAAAAAAAAAATGTGACAACATATTAGGGCCATATCAGATAATAGAAACATCTGCACCAGTAAACATTAAGATGTAGCTGCTGCCTAGAATGATGACAGTTCATTTTGGATGCCTGTGACCATTTCAAGGTGCTCCAGATTCATTGCCACTTAAATCAACATCCACAATAAAGAGAAAGGGCACAAGATGTGAAAAGAGGGTGAGTGTGAAGTTGTTATGCAACCTGTGCAAGAAGACCATACAGATTAAGGCCAAGAAAATGAGGGGTGAAATTAGGGATACTTTGTGATATGTTGTAGTGTAATTACGGACTTATGAAGCAGTAATGTGAGGATGGTGTGGTTTTCAGAAACAGCAAGGTTTAATGAAAAGGGTGTGTGGAATATATTTTGTATAAGCAGCTGTTATTAATTATAAATTTCGGGTGTATGTTTAATGTAGGTGTAAGGAGTGTATCGGGAGACGGCAGACCTTTCCACAGGGTGGAGGCAGAGTAGCTGTAGCTCCCTGTTCTCAGGTTGCTGGATACCAGGGATAAGGGATCCAGTGGATTGTAGTTGTGTCTGTGCTTCACCACGGCAGGAGTGGTGGTGGTGCGAGATCAATATCAGGGCAGTGGAGTGCCGTTATTGGGTAAGAGATGTGGTTCTCACTAGTCATCAGTGGGCACTGAAACTGGTTATCAGTGTATGGGAGATGAGAAATGAGGTGAGGAGATTGGAGAACGTGTTTGCAGCATTGCGATGCGACATGGAAAAGAAAGATGAGGCATAGCACCGGCCAGCTAAGTGAATTCCCAGTAGTACAGACCAAAGTAGATTAGGTCGCCAGTTGCCTACGAATAACAAAAAGGAAATGGAGAGCATGAATATTGTCGTGTGCATGAAAATTGCAATAGAAGTAATGTTAAGAAGTGTATTCCCTTATATGTAGATTGCGCAAAGCTCTATTGCACAGGGCATGGAGCTCATGGCTAACATTAAGTAACATTGGGAGATGTGCCGTGATGGCAGGATTAAGAGTGAAAGGACAATAGCAGTTGCAAGTTGTGTCATAAATACTTCCATGAAACTACTGGTTGTAAACTTAGAAGGACCGTGGAGTGTACAAATGTGAAGCCAAGGAACTAAACTGTAGAGTAAATTCATAGCCTCTGAACCTTGTGGTTAAAAGGGAACTTATAAAATATTGTGCACTGTATCCACATATGTTAAGTTCTGTTTCAGACCCACCTAACATAGAGACCAGGCACCCAGGTCTTCCAAAGAGAGGAGGTAATATAAGGCTGCCACTTTTTTTGGGAATTACTCAGAAGCTAGCAGTTCAGCCATAGCAGTGGAAGGCAGCTGACATTCAGGTATGCCGAGTGCAGCATCAGGGTGGTTTATACAGCACAAGGTGGACCAGGTCATGCACCACTGTAATGCAGCTGCCACACGAAAGCAATGTTCTTGCAGAGTGAGGCAAGCTGTTACCACACCCCAGGCCATGAATTTGTGGTATCGAGTGTGGCTGGAAAAAGTTCATCAGCACATCTGCGCTGTAAACGGGTATAAAAATCACCAGCAGTCTAGTAGTGTGTGTAGGGATGAGAGGACCATGTTGGAACATGAACTGAATAGGACGAATCCAGACTTCCACTGCCACACCTTCTTGTAGTGCCAACTCATCCTCATTGGACTTGGTATTACTCTACCTGTGAGCTGTCTCCTGGTCCACTTCAGCAGCTGCAACATTTCTGCCCTGGAGGACAGTGGAATGAGATGCAGGTGGTACAGCCACCCACCCTTCTGTGCTGGTTCGGACACCATGCGCCATCACCTGCTGGGGTGAGCTCCACCACCTCAAGCTGACATCCCTTGCATGTAACTTGGCGGTTTTCTGTGCCACTGGCTCTGACTGCATGTGGCTGAATCCCACTTATGGGGTCTGCCAGCTGCTTCATAAGCTACTGGAGTCAGCACTGCCAGGCGACAATGTCACTGTGTTGTTGCCATCAGCTCACTGCTGCTACACCCTGACTTCATCACATGCAGCAATGGGAGGGAGGGGATTGTGTGTGGCCAGCACCTTCACCAAGGCACTATGAATGTAGTCAAATGAGTGTTAATAAAATGTTTTGCCTTTGGACACTGACTATGCAGCTAACAGCCTCTTCCCACAATCTCGCCACAACCCAGCCCTGCACAGAAGTGGTTCTACACATCCAGACTGCTTCATTTTGAACAGAATGAACCGAGAAACTACTCCCAACACTAAATGTAAAAGAAGAAGAACAACAATAAAATACTTAGTTGTGGAACTGGCATAAGATATTAAACCACATAATACTGTTATACACCTTCTCAATGAGACACTACTTATGAAGGAAAGACTCTTATATACACTATGTAACCAGAAGTATCTGGACACCTGGCTGAAAATGACTTTCAAGTTCGTGGTGCCCTCCATCGGTTATTTTGAAATTCAGTATGGTGTTGGCCCACCCTCAGCCTTGACTACAGCTTCCACTCTCGCAGGCATACGTTCAATCAAATGCTGGAAGGTTTCTTGGGGAATGGCAGCCCATTCTTCACGGAGTCCTGAACTGAGGAGATGTATCAATGTCGGTCGGTGAGGCCTGGCATGAAGTCGGCATTCCAAAACATCCCAAAGGTGTTCTATAGGATTCAGGTCAGGACTCTGTGCAGGCCAGTCCATTGCAGGGATGTTATTGTCGTGTAACCACTCTGCCACAGACCGTGCATTATGAACAGGTGCTTGATCGTGTTGAAAGATGTAATCACCATCCCCGAATTGCTCTTCAACAGTGGAAAGCAAGAAGGTGCTTCAAACATCAATGTAGGCCTGTGCTGTGATAGTGCCACACAAAACAACAAGGGGTGCAAGCCCCCTCCATGAAAAACATGACCACATCATAACACCACCACCTCTGAATTTTACTTTTGGCACTACACACACTGGCAGATGATGTTCACCAGGCATTCGCCATACCCACACCTAGGCTTCGGATCGCCACATTGTATACTGTGATTCGTCACTCACACAACATTTTTCCATGTTCAGTCGTCCAATGTTTATGCTCCTTACACCAAGCAAGGTGTCGTTTGGCATTTACCGGCATGATGTGCGGCTTACAAGCAGCCGCTCGACCATGAAATCCAAGTTTTATCACCTTCCACCTAACTGTCATAGAACTTGCAGTGGATCCTGATGCAGTTTGGAATTCCTGTGTGATGGTCTGGATAGATGTCTGCCTATTACACATTATGAGCCTCTTCAAATGTCAGCGGTCTCTGTCAGTCGACAGAAGTGGTCGGCCTGTACGCTTTTGTGCTGTACATGTCCCTTCACGTTCCCACTTAACTATTACATCAGAAACAGTGGACGTAGGGATGTTTAGGAGTGTGGAAATCTCATGCACAGACATATGACACAAGTGACACCCAATCAGCTGACTAAGTTCAAAGACCATGAGTTCCGTGGAGAGCCCCATTCTGCTCTCTCAAGATGTCTAATGACTATTGAGGTCACTGATATGGAGTACCTGGCAGTAGGTGGCAGCACAATGCACCTAATATGACAAATGTAAGTTTTTGGGGGTGTCCGGATACTTTTGATCATATAGTGTATATAGGGTAGAATGGTTTCTTCTCTATAGATTCTGAAACAGAATAAAAAAAGCTGGATTTGCTAATCTGTGAAAGCGGTGAGATCCTACTCTAGTTTAAAGAGGGGAACTGAGATGGCTTCACTCCAGCACCTGGAATAAGTAGCCCTAGTCTGACTGTTTGAAAGAAGTCCCATGTGGATTTCTTCCTGTTGGGAATTCAGCTGCAGCAGACTGACATAGTGAGTATGGTCTATTCTTTTCTACAGAGATGGCAGACCCCCAGATGGGGAAGGGCTAGTTATACATTTGTGTGTCAATGGAGTCATGATACCAGAAAATGCTGGGTGGTATACAGATAACAGCAGGGGTGCAGGTAAAAGTTCACCTTACAGCTGAGATGTCAAACAGCTGACAGGCACATGAATGTTATTGAAATTGTTATTAAGCTTTTGGCAACTTTCTCTGAATTACCTAACAAAAACACATCCATCTAAAAACACAGCTGCACTGTTATCTGAATAAGTCTGAAAGCTTAGCGAGCATTTTGATTCTGTCTAATTGCTTATCGACCACTCAGATCCACAACAGTTGTTCCTTGTAAACTTACCTTCCTTAACACTTTGACTGCAGCATAGATGTTCCACTGGGTCAGGCCTTGGTGTCAGGCTCTGCTGTGGCCGCCAGTAGGCACACGGCATCTGGCATATGGCACAGCTGTGGTTGCTGGTGGCCTTTCGGCAGTCAGTGTATCTAAGTAAGTTGCCTATACTACTGCAGGTCCTTCATTTTTATATGTAGACCAGTTTTGTCCCTGTGTCTTCACTCAAGTGTGCAGTCAACACAGGTTGCACACACTCCACCTCCTGCTCCCTCTCTGTCCATCTAAACCTCCTGCCCCTGTCTTTCCATGTACTCCTTCCCCATCTCCTCCTCCTACCTCCCTCGGCCCCCACTCCAACCCTCTGTATCTCTGTCGATCTCTTGCACCCCTTGCCCTATCCTCATTGCAGGTCTGTCCGTCTCTTCCACCACTATCTCGCTGTCCATGTTACCTTCCACAAAGTACATTTTCCTTCCCACCTCCCTATGTCCATTTCTCCTGCATCTGACCACACCCTCATCCCCCATACCCATGCCAATCTCCTTCTCTTGCCCCTCTATTCATCATCTCCTCTCGCTCTGCCCATCTCCCTATCCATCTCCTCTCCCCCTCTCTCTGTCCCTCTTCTCTTCCCCCTTTCTTTCTGTCCATTCCTCCTACCCCTTCTACTGCCACCCTCTCCCCCTATCCATCCCCTTCTCTGTCCATCCATTCTACCCACGTCAACCTTCACCCAGTTGTGTACATCCACATGTGTAGCCTCCGCAAAACAGGTTGACAAAGCAGGCCAATACTACTGGCAAAACATGCATGTCATGCAGGGCAGCCTCCACATAAAGGGCTTCAGAACTGTTATCTGCCCCTGGCATGTAGGCTGCCCTGCAAAGCAGGCCAATAAGGTAGCCCAGATTCAACAACACACCACCACACCTGTTGTGTACGGCAGCTTACACGTCAGGGCTGAGAAATTGTTTCTTGTCTCTGATGTATAGTAGGCTGCCTTGCAAAGCTGATCAATAAGGCATGCCATACTACTTCCACACAACACATCTATCATGCAGAGCCGTCTATATGGCAGGGGCTGAGAAAACACTAGGTGCTCGTAACTCCACTCCTGCTAGGTTATAAACCCGACAGTGCTGATATTCCTGAAGTTTGCCTTTTGTGTGCCAAAATGGGTTGAAACTGATCCAGGGGTTGGGGAGGGGATGCCAGACACACACGACCTATACAGTAGGGGCTGAGTACATCATTTCTTTACCCATATCACTACACAAAGTGGACAGTGAGAGAGGGTAGAGCAGTCGATGGAAAGAGAGAGTGAGGGGTGATGGAGCTTTGCTTGAGGACATGTTCGACACATATACTACACACATCTCCCCCTCTCTCTTTCCATCTCCTTCTCCTCTGCCCCTCCCCCCATAAAGCCCAGCATTGCCTCTCCCTCTCTCTGACCAACTCCTCAGTCCACAGAATGATACTGCATGAAACTTCCCGTTAGATTAAAACTATGTGCCAGATCAATACTCAAACATGGGACCTTCGTCTTTCGTCAATAGCTGCTTACCATCTGAGCTACCAAAGCACAACTTACAACTCATCCTGACAGCTTTACTTCTGACAGTACCTCATATCCTACCTTCCAAACTTCACATGAGCTCTCCTTTGAGACTAGCAGAACTAGCATTCCTGGAAGAAAGGATATTGCTGAGACATGGCTTAGTCACAGCCTAGGGGATGTTTCTACAATGAAAGTTTCACTCTGCAGCCAAGTATGCACTGGCAGGAGGTGAGATACTGGCAGAAGTACAGCTGTGAGGGCAGGTTGTGAGTAGTTCTTGGGTAGCTTAGTGGGTAGAGTAGTTGCACATGAGAGGCAACGATCATCAGTTTGAGTGTTGATCCGCCACACAGATTTAATGTGCCAGGACGTTTCCTCATCCCCCCCCCCCCCCTCTGACCATCCTTCCTTCCCACCATCACTGTTCATCTCCTCCTCCTCCTCCTCCCTCTCTCAGACCTCCCCCTAGTTCTGTCCAGCCGATGTGGAAGGGCAGGGGCAGGGAAACATGTGCCCCTAATGTGCAGGCTGTACTGCAAAACAGGGCGGTAGGGTAGGCAGATGGTATTCCACACTCCTTATCTCTGCATGTATTGAAGCTAGGAGGTTATAAACTCCACAGTGCTGATACTCTTGATGCCTGCCGTTTTTGCCAAATTTGGTTAAAACTGATCCAGCGGTATGGAAGAAGTTCCTGGACATACATTCTTTCTATTACAAAAGAAGAATATGGCCATTTTATTATCTAACACAATGCAGAAGAGTAACATTTGGGGAGTGGATCAAAGACATATCAATTATTCTAACAGAAAAATTCTGTATTATACAATTTTTTTTTGCACTGTAAATCTGTTCTATTAAATAGCCATGTATTTTTCTCGACAATTGTTGGGTAATCATGGTGAAAAGCAGCATGTTTCCTTATATTGCAGTTCACAACATAGTCTTGATTGCTACAGATGAACAGTAGACAATATAAGGGTTGCCTTGCATTTGCATGCGGAGAACATTATTGTCTTGCTGGTTGTTAATGGAATTCCATGTTCTGTAATATAGGCATTCATCTGACTTGTGCAGCAAACACCAAATATTAAACAATGGAAAATTCAGGATGGAATGTAACAACATAATGAAAAAGATAGTTGCTACTCACCATATGGCAGAGGTGCTGAGTTGCAGAAAGGCACAGCCAAAAGACTGCCAGAAAGTTAGCTTTTGGCCAACAAACATTATTAATATTAATATTTTTTCTTCGATCTCATTGTGACTTCACACCAATTTCAGCTGGTTTTCATCTTTCACTACACATCTACTCCCTCAGATTTAATCTTGTTTCCCCTGATTTCATCCTTTTTGTGATTTTTCCCATGTGTTTGAGTGTATTTTTGCATGAAAAAGACTTTGTTGGTCATAGGCTAACTTTCCAACAGTCTTTTTGCTGTGTCTTTCTGAGACTCAGCATCTCCACTATATTGTGAGAAACACTGAATATCCTACACTGTACACCACATCTACATACATGTTTACTCACTGTAACCTACATAAGTGACATATTTGGATTTTACCTGATGCTTTTAAAAAACAGACAGAAGAAACAGCAACTTAAATCACACACATTTTTTTCCTTGTTCCCTTTTTATTCTTATGATTTTTGAGCCCTATTTTGCAAAAGTCATTCAGTGTTAAATCTCTAACACCAAATGATATTTCATTGTTTGGAAATAAACAACACCTTATCCTTGACATAATTTTCATGTTTCAGATACTGAACACTTGACCAATTTAAGCTACATCTGATTTAAAAAATAAAAAAATAAATAAAAAACAATGTGATAAGTGCACACTCGCCTACCACAGTGTTGGCAGTAAGGAGAGACGTCTTCACACCTAGTAAGTTTAAAAATGATGTCTGTATGAAAGTGAATTTCTGACAGATTCTTGCACAACTGTTATAAAACTAGATATTGTTAGTATCAATTTTGATGCAATTTAGTAACTCAACAAGTTTTTGTTGAATGTACATCTACTTTTTTTTTGCTGATTCCTGGACTGTTCTCTGCAGTAAGTGGATGGCTTGGTCATAGTTACTGTTCTACTACATGCAGTTAAAATCTACACAACAAAGTAAGTTATCACTGGAACAATCTGGAATTTGTATATAATATAGTCAGAAGAATGCAAGATCAGTATGATATCCTTGATAAGTAATGTGAAATAATCTGTAATGAAACACAAAGCAAGCGTCATTTCTTCAACTTCTGGATGTCCCTCATGCACTCAGCAACAACCCCTTTGGCTATCAGCATGGCATTTCCCTGGAACCATTCTGGCAATTGAGAAGAAATCCAATCCAATGGACAGTGCAATGTATGCTCCCAAGCAAGAAGATCTGATGGGATACATATAAGCAAAGAAAATGGTATTATTAAAAAGATTGATGTTTTTCTTTTTCGCTTCACGAAATCTGAAAAGAAATCAAAATAAATATATTTAGGAAAAGTATGTTGTTATCAATGTGGACCAAACCTGCAGACGCAGAAGAAGAAATTCATTGAGAAATGTGCTGCATGCTCACGAGAGCCTCACTACTTAAGGGCAGATAGTGTGCCCTTCCTACACTATGAGATGACCTAGAGACAGTCTTCCCACAAGCTGACAGATCCAATGCTACAGTGCACTCCCACTTGCAGAATAAATGGAGAAAGCCTGCATGCAACTTGATGACTATGCATACAGAAAAGCAGAAAACATACCAGTTGAATTTAGCACTGCAACAAATTGCAAGTAACATTGGAGAGTGACGGTAAATGAGATTTTTAAGCATTTAATAACACTAGTAAGGCCACATGTCAGTATGTACTAACACTTGTACAAAACTCTGGAGACTTCACACAAAGAACTCGGGAACTTCCCCTTGAGTGAGATGACACAATAAAGAGCTTTAATGCCATGTTTCCCTCCATCAGAGCTGTAGCTCATAGTCTGAAGGATTTTAAACACATTGAGCCACAGAACAAAAGCCATTTGTGATTCAAAGAGCTCAGCAGCAGACTTAAAACACTGGTACAAATGATTCAAAAGAAATGGCTACAACTATCAGCAAACATGACACACTTTTGGAATAGCCTGTATTCCCACACTGGATGAGTTGAAAATTCTTGAGGGAACAGCCCTATCCTGCACAAAGATGTGACAAATGAAAAATAAAGAGACACTTAGTAAGGCATAACACTATATCTTTGTGAAGGCCTGGGGTTTATTAGGAATGTACAAGATTATCTTGGTCTCTGGAAGGTTGTAATCTATTGAAGCCCCTGCCAATGTTGCAAAACATACGTTGGCGAGATGGTCTGCACACCTCTGCCAAAAATGGTCAGACCCAACCTCTATGACTCCAGCCTCTGGCTGATAATAGGGGTACTGCTAAGGGTATAAAACAGGTCCCTGCTGCAACATCTTAATGTTAAGCTGAGAAAGGAAACAAATCTCACAGCCAAAAATTTGTGCACAATCAATGAGGCCGAACACCTAAGAAGAATTAATACATTACAACAATTTCTTGATACATTTAAAGATATTACCTGCAGTTGGTTAAAATTTGCATCATAAAAGTAACTGTTCATTCACCACAGGACACACTCCAAAACTGTTGTCTGTCTTAATTTGTTTCCTGTCTGGTACATGTACAAAAATGAAGTCATAGTCCAGGAAGTATGGCTCAGAATTACGTACATTGCTTACATAGAGCAAATTTATGTGCCATCAAATTTCACATCCTTTATTCATCAACACTATTATGGTCAATTTGCATTAAATGGCTACAGAATTGCAAGCATTATTGTTTATTCACACTAAGCAGAAAGTCAACACGCCACTCTGCATGGCCCAGTATGAAACAGGGAAATGGAGGTTACAAAATACCATTCACGACAGAAAAAGTCAGAATACAGTATCAGAATTAAGGAACTAGAACTGACTACATTTATTAATGGTCAAAGCAAACTTCATACCTGATGTTCTTTATAAAAGTTTATAACTCCTAGTAAACTGTTGAGATGTGAAACAACAGGAATTGTCACCCACACATTTAAAAACATTGACATTTATTTACTATCAACCATATTTATAAGGCAATACAGAACCCGTTTACCTTATAAGTTGTGTTATTTTATTCTAAGTATCTAATAATGTCAAAAACAACATTATTTTTCTCCTTCAAGAGGACTGACTATTCTTAAAAGCAGGTTATTTAATCAAAGTTGCTTTATCAGCTTATGTTATTATATCAACAATAATAAGCAATATTTGAAAATATAATATGGATGGAGAAAAAATTTACTCCCAAGCAGTGTCAGAAGAAAACACACACAAGACGTGGAAATGTGCGAGTTTTTTGAGCCAATGGCTCCTCCTCCTTGCAGAATGGTTGAAGGTAAAGGCAAAGTAATGAAGAGAAAGGACTGGCGAGGTTTAGAAAATGAGAAGAGTAATGGAAATGTTGCCCCGAACCACTGGTCAGGAGAGACTTGTTGAACAGGATGACAAGGGAAGACTGATTGTTGGTACCTGCAACAGACAGGATGATAAAGACATCCGCTCTCGTCTGGTGTGGGCACCACCAATCAGCCTTTCCTTCAGCAAGTTTCCTCCCACCGACCCAGGGGGCCTTTTCCATAATTCACTAATTCACATTTCCTTAACCTCACCAGTCGTCATCCTGCATCCCTCTTCCTTTCACTTTCACATACCTGGCTTCTCTTGTGGAAGAGCAATCAGTGAAAAAATATACAAGTTGCCATGGAACAACTGAAAGGTATCATGAAAACAATCAAAATAATAAAAATGAAATCCACTACTATAACGCGAGTGACTGTGGAAAAAATAGGTCAAAATCTCAAGTTCACCATTCATCCCACCAATGTCAATGTCAAAATTTTGTTCCTGAGAAACCTTGACTTTGATGTCCTGTTCCATTCTGTCAATGGCCTAAGTGATTGTGCCACTGGAAATGGGGGGGGGGGGGGGGGGGGCAATATGACTATCGTAGGTTTTCCCTCTTGGTGGAGTTGTGGAGAAGTGGTGGGGGGCAAAAATGTACCCGAAAAAGGGGTATTTTTCAGTTTTGTGATCATATCTTGTAAATGAATCACAATATCAAAAACATAGTGGGATTAAAAATTGTAGGGCATGAAATTCTGCATTGAATGAGACCATCCGCATATTTTTTGGACCACACGTTACCATACTAGTGCTCTTCAAAATTGGACCAATTTTACATGTTCATGAAAAAGCAAGAGCATCAAATATGCTGAGCGCCTCCGCCGAAGCAAAAGATGCACTTCTCCTGAGGTCATCTTTACTGAGTTAATGAAGGTGACTATGACTCAGGAGCAATTCCTTTCCAATGACAGAAATAAAGCACGTCTCATTAGCTTGCTTATTTCGAGGCTTGAAGATTAAGGCTTCTCAGTAAAGTAAGCTAATGAAGACGCAGACCACCTAATTGTTGCCACTGAGCTTGAGTTATCACGGGAACATGAGAAGGCTGTGGTTGTTGGTGAGGATACTGACCTTCTCATCATGCTCAATCCCCTAGCCACACCATCAGCAAATATATATTTCTTGAAACCTGGAAGACGATAGACGTCAAAAGTATTTGGTTCCAGCAGTTTCAAACTGGCAAACAACATTAGAAGGCCACTCATATTTCTCCACGCCATAATTGGATGCGACACAACTTCAGCACTTTTTGGTCAGGGCAAGGAGAAGGTGGTCAATCTACTGGTCAAAAATAAATGTCTTCTGGAAGATATCAAACCTTTCTTAGAGCATGACACTCAAGTTGAAGCTATTGTCGAAGATGGCCTCCGATTTTTAATAACCCTCTATGGAGGTACGGCAGGAGACACTTTAGACAAACTGAGATTCGACCTGTTTTCCAAAGTGATTGTGAAATCCAGATTCACCCTAGCATCCCTACCACCAACGTCTGAAGTAGCTCACCAGCATTGCTTGAGGACCTACTTATAAGTACAAATGTGGATAGGACACCAGATGGATCTCCTCCTCTGGGGATGGCAGGCTTCATAGTTTGGTCTTGGCCCCGTTCCTACCTCCAAAGAACCAGCTCCACAGTCTCTTCTCTCAACAATTTCCTGCAAATGGAACAAGGGCTGTGCAGGTAGTTGTGGGTGTCGGAAGGCTGGTATTAAGTGCTCATTAATTTGTGTCAACTCCAAGGGGAACTCAAGCACTAACTCCCTCCAAACAGATGAAACTGAAGAACCAGATGTTGCCGGAGACCTAGACTGTATATATGAGGTGGCGAAAATTACTGAGTTTTAGGAGCCGAGTGACGGGGCATCGGACTCTGAAATTACAGACTTTGAGGAGCCGAGTGGCGCAATGACAGTCAAAGGTCGACACGTGTGAAATTTGTGTACATACTTACTTTTACCCTTTTCATCTCATATATTTATGTAACATTTTGTAATTACAAAATATAATAACCACTACTTAATTTCAAGGAGTGTCTCTCTCTTCGTGCCTCCTTCATATTGGTTGAATGGGTATCACTATATTGTATCGAGGGTTAAGAACGGAGACCACATATCTGACAAAAGACAAATTTTACACGGGAGCTAAAAAACATAACTTTTTAATAACAATTGTGATTGCTTCGATTTTTTTTATTTAGAGCATAATCATTTATTACTCTCAGGTTGTGCATTGCCTTTTTTGTATCATTTTGTTATAACATATATTTTTTTCACTTATAAGTTCTTCTGAGCCAGGACTTTTTCTGACATTTGTCAGATACGAGGTCTCAGTTCCTAACCCTCGATATATGAAAAACATTTTTAATATTATTTTTCAAATGTTACAAAATTTTAATATTTTATTCTATTACTATATTAAATAAGTACAAGACAATGGGTTGCTATAGGTCTGTATTTAAAAGAGTGTACTGAAGAACCACATTTGAAACTGTCTTCATTGACGATGAGAAATGGCCAAACTTTAATGAGGAGCTCTACACATGTGTGGTCCAATAAATTCACTTTTGGTTTCATCGAATGCAGAATTTATCTCTCCATATCTTTTTTATGAACGACGTTATTGCTAGGTGGGTTAGTTTCAACAATATTACCAAAAAACAGAGGTTAAAATGAAAATTTTTCATGAACATGTAAAATTGGTCCACTTTTGAAGAGCACTAATATGGAAACAGGAGGTCCAAAAAATATGCGGATGGTCTCATTCAATGCAAATTTCATGCCCTATGCACTGTGTTTTCGATGTTGTGAGTCGTTTATGAGATATAATCACAAAACTGAAAACATACCCCTTTTCTTGGGTACATTTTTGCACCCCACCACTTTTCTACAACTCCGCTGAGGGGGGAAAACCTAGGATAGTGATACTGGGACACAAACGAAGCCATTAAAACAATAAAACCTTTTGTAGCAATTATTACCAATTTGAATGCTAGTTCTACTAGACTATCTGACAATGAGGACATTACAGAGGACATCAAACTCCGGGGGATGGGGAAGAAATTTACTCCTGTAGGAGGATGGGTAAGAAATTTATGTCATTTTTAAAGAAATGGAAACTAAGTCTGGATGCCCATACTGTGATTTGAACCATCATCCACCAAAATAAGAGTCCAGTACATTAACTTTGTTTGTTAATACTTCAGGAATAAAGGAGACCATTCACTGAATAGCAGAAGCATTAGAATCATCGACAGGTACACGAAATAGAAGGAAAACCTTGCTAACTTTTGGAAGAAATCCTTTAATGAGCTCATTTACCTAAAAAAGACAAGAAGAAAAACAAAGGGACAGATGATACAGGAGACAATGTGGATGTAAAGCAGCGTTCCACAGGCAGCAGAACGGTCTGGTATTCATGTTGGGAAAAAGCTGAGATAGTGTTTTTGTGTATGGTCAAACAGATGGAAATGGTCGAGAGCCAGCACGGCTATACAAAAACAAGTACCTTCACAGACACCAATCACATCACACAACATTTCAGTCCCTTTTTGGGTGTTTGTGAGATCAAGAGTCCTTTCAGGGAGATGGCGGACTGTGAGTACACCAGATTTGGAGGACTGGGTTCTACAGGATACCAAGACGAACCCTAGTTCAAGCTCCAGGCAAGTGGCCTGCCAACATGGTGTAAGCCAAAGTACAATTATGTGTATCCTGCATGACAATTGCTACTATCCCTATCACCTGAAACAAGAGAAAGGGTTATCAGAAGCAGATTTCCCTCTACAGGAAGGATTTTGTTGATGGTTTTTGCACCAGACCATCACAATTATGGGATTTATGTCATCAGTCCTCTTTAGACAAAGCAACCAGAACTGGCATCGTCAATCTGCATAATCATCATATGTGGGCTACAGACAAGCCTCAGGGAATGGTTGAGGAATCTCATCAGCATTGGTTCAGCATCAATGTGTGGACACGGATTCTTGGTGACCAAATGCTTGGACTGGTTATTATTACACATAGCCTCAATGGAGGAATATATCTGAGCTTCCTGCAGAATAATCTGCTTCAGCTGCTTGAGACTGTGCCTTTGGCAATAAGAGAGGTTACGTGGTTTCTACTTGACGGAGCACCATCCCACTTCTGCATTAAAGGTCACCGATATTTCAAGATAATCTTCCCCGGATTCTGGATAGGTTGCAGAGGCCTTGTAGCATGGCGTGCTAGATCAATGGACTTAAACCCCCTGGATGTTTACCTCTGCTGGCATCTGAAAAGCATTGAGTATGCTGAACTAGTTCCTGATGTGCAGACAACAGCGTGTTTATGATGCCCGTGATGCTATTCCGCGAGAGGCCGAATGTGCAAAAGAGTGCGGAAATCCATAATGCGAAGTGTGAAAGCCATGGAGGCCACTTTTAACATCTGTTGTGATGTGGATGCAATGCATCTCTGTAGTGTGTTCTGGGATGATATATTGTCATTGCACCCACACCGTCCTTTTCCGGACACATGTTTGTAGGACATTCTTTCTTCCACATCCAGTCAGGAATCCGTTTCTGCAGTTTGTTGGTTTTCTTAATGTTCACCCTGTGTAAGATAAGTCGCCTTGTTTGGTACACAAAAAAGTATCAATTAGTTTTAGTTGTCTTCTTAGGGAAAATCCACTTAATGTCATATTCACTGTTATAAAAGTGTTCCATTTTCCAAGTTGTTCTCCACGCTGTTGTCTAAGCAACATTCTGCTAGGATTTGCCGAGTAAAGGCTGAACAAAATACTGCTGGGGAATAATTAACAATTCTGTATCAAAATGATATGCTATAGTTTTGGCAGAAAAGGAGCATCTACTTACCAGTCATTGAAACATGAACAACTAAACCAGACTGACACAGGGACATAAAAATCCAACTGAACCATTAACTTCTATAATTTTCTGAAGTTCCTTCAGCAGAAGCAGAAGAAGTAACTTATTTTTATTTTCCTTGTATATTGCTAATGGAATTTTTAACTTTTCAAAACTTCATGATTCAAACGTATTTTAAAATTTGTCTGGCAGTTTCCCTTCAAATTACTGATACCATTCAAATAAGCTTTAATTTTGATTTGATATTCAAATATCACAACAGATTTCCAGATTGAAATTCCAAATTTCCCTGAATCAAGCTTTATTGTAAGTGAGACCAAGTTTTACTTTACCAATTTTCATGGCCATAAATGAAATTATTTGACTTGTCACATCACTTGTTAGTGAGTTCCGCTAGAAATTACAGTTTTAGCAACTATTCTGTGAGCCGTAAGCTTCTGCTGCCCCCAGGAAATTCATTTCTTACCAGTGTCCATCACCATTCTGCACCATGCTAATACTTTGTGTGACAATCTTAAGTAAATTATCACAGGTACACGCTTCAACCTGCTCTCACTTGTCTGTAATATCAAGATACTTTGTTAGGAATGATGCGTCACATTTCAAATTGGAAACACTTCACACTATGAGCATTGTAGACTTGAAGCTTGACACAGAGAGAAAATTGGCAAAGTATTACTTTGCATCAAAGATGGTTGTTGTTGTTGTTTCCCCATACCCCACAATGAAGTTTGAATATTCAATGCCAACATTTTTTTTAAATTAAAAACCTGCCTTTGCTTGTGTGTGAATAGTGAATTCTTAATTAGATGAGACATTTTAACATACATGTTACAATCCACTGCAATTGTAAATTGACATGGAGCCTGAGAACCAATAGACAATAACAAAGAAACTCAAAGTTGGCAAGCATTCTGGAGGTACCCGTGATCGAGCAACGAACTTTACAATAACTCACTGTTGTGAACTCTGAACATTTCTTTGCATAATTGAACAGCTGAACTCCCTCCTCAGTGTCCCCTCCTTTTGTCTTTCACAATTTTCCAGACAAGTCACCACCTTGGTCAAACACCCTGCTGTGTGAATTGTAACTAGAAATAACAGCCTTCGCGGCTCATCAACTGACAGCTGAGAATAAGTGAAGTTTCCTTTTATTCAAAAAAGAGAATAGCAGTTTGGAATCAATAAATACTAAATAATGTTGCATCAGCTACATCTACCTTGTTTAATGTTTTGAGACATTCTTATGTTGGGTACTGTGCAAAAAAAAATCCATAAAGTGAGTTCTGCACCATTATAAAGAGCAATGAGCAGTATTTAACTCAACAGTCTTTTATTGTCAAATTTCCATATGAAAATATGCACTTTTTTATGACAATATACAACAAAATAATGTTCAGGCGAATTAACAAGTATATTTTTTTTTTTTTTTTTTTGGCTCTTGGTGACAGCATACATATACAAACTAAGGAAATTAGGATGCATCAGCCATTTCTTCATCCATAATTTGTAAATCATCCAGCATTTCATCTAGTGTTATACGAGGCATAGTTAAGTCCTCAATATCATCAACATCAACTGGAATGTCTTTAGACGGATCACGGAAAATATTCACATTCTGTCTGTATGCTGGGTCTTCTTCCAAATCATCCAAGAATTCATGATAATCACTGAAAAATAATTGAATTGAATTTAGCATAATCATGTTTTATTTTGTGAGGACTGAATCTAGAATGTCACTTAACTCAATGAAAGACATAAAGAGCAACCTACAATGGAATACTGTCTCAATTCATTTGCCATAATACATGACGTGATAAAATATTTGTGGATTTTTGAATTTTATTCATAAGAATGACAAATTTAAATCAGGACAGGTAAGGCAAGGATTTAAAATATCTCCACTGCACTGTAATTCCTATGAAACTTTCCACTTATTTTCTAAATTTTGTCAGATGCTAGTGTAACTGATATTATATATTACAACTGCTTATAGTTGTAGTATGAGCACACTACTGAAGTTAGTCTAGGTAAACAGGAAGTCAGCTTTGAAATAATTTGTTACAAGTAAAGTGCTTTCAGAACAGATTACTTCAACGCACAATGGTAGAATAAGTCGAAATAGTATTTTCGGCTGTAGCTGAAACAAACATTGAAATGTTGTTGTTGGTTTGATTTATAATGACAATGTTCCAAGTTTTCAAACACTGATTCTGGAAACGTCCTCCAAAACTTTAAGCATCATCTAACCAACTCAAAGATTAGTACAATGTTTATAAATTTCTTATCTGTACAACCCACAGCCATTGCACAAGCTTTTTAAGATAATATATTCTAACAGAGATAATGAGCTTCGTTCAGAAGTAAATAAAAGTGTAATGTTTCACATTCAACAGCACAGTAGACAACATTGGTTACAATAGATCCGAACTCTGTTTCAGATCTATCCTACACTCTTTCAGAGAAACATTAATTACAATTCTTTATAATTCTTTATGTTTATCTTATTTATTTCTCCAGAAAATTTCTAAATTAATCCTTTTGTGTAATTATTTGTCACTTGTTTTTTATAAACTATGTGGTTTTTTAGGCTATGTACGTGTGATGTCTAATAATGACAAGCAAATGTTAGAAATTATGAACCATTTCTGTTACAGTCTGACATGCAAAACACGGTCTTATGTGCAACTTTCCGTATCACATGAAGTTACAAAAACCATTGAAAATATTGAACCCATGGCATCTGTACAAGTCACCAAGTCTGGATGGAATCCCAATCTCGCTTTACAGAGAGTACTCTACACCATTCACCCTTGACTTAGTTTCCATTTATCATCAATCTCTTGCCAAGAGCAAAGTCCCAAGTGACTGGAAACACTCTACTTTACAGGCCTTTATACAATGGAGAAGGGTGGAAGGTACTATACATGGGATCAAAACAGGAGTAAAAACACAGAGCTAAAAGAAAGGCACATGGAAATGTGACTGGCTGACCACTTCTGAAAGAAACACGGGTGAGTCAGTCACCCTATTACATATTCAGAACACATTCATAAAATTTTAGGAAACAAGTTGGCCATATCACAAAACTGTAAAACACTACCCACATTTGTTTTGACATCACCTAAAACAGAGGGTAGGTCTCCCAGCAAATCTGAAGCTGTCCTCTGGTCAGAAAATAAAACACAGTCGAATAAAATGTGGTGCACACTGATTTGTAAGTCACAAGACCACATATTGGAGGATCCTCTCGCCAGAGCAAGAAGGAATGCATCATAAGGCTGTGGTCTATGCGAAAACAAGTAAAGAAGACCTCATTCATACTTTGTGGCTGAAAGGAAGTACGCCACTGCTGCGTAATGGGTTTTACTAGATGCAACTCATTATCAGTCACTTCTGGATGCTCATCTCCGATCGACGCATGACTATGTCACTGTACCTCAACAGCGAGGTGACAGCATGCAGGAGGATAGCCCACTACACCGCTACACAACAGCTCCTCAGCTGCTACATCTGCCCTTTTGTTCCCTGCAATACCCATGTGCCCTGGTACCTAGCAGAAACACATTTCCTTCCTAGATGTTGCTGTTGGAGAAGGGTGCCCTAGATATTCTAGACTACTTTATCTGCTGGGTACAAATGTTGCTGGGAATGAAGGGCACTCAAGAGTCGAAATAGATAAGGAAGTTAGCACTATAAGAACATCTCATCTGCTCCAGTGCCTGCAAGATCACATACAGTTCTGCATCGAATACAGATAAGTTGTGAGGCAGTCGGACTTTGAGTACACGATCTGGGAAAACAACAGAGCAACCAATGGAGTCTCCCTGTTTTGACCCATCCACAGCTGTAGAATTGTGGTGTTCATTTAAAGTGGAAGATAAAAAGTATTAAAAACACATGCAGGAGTGTAATCTCTCCTGTACTGAACTAAATCTTAAATCACCCTGGGCCTCCGCTGCCACCACAGTAGCAGATGGTTAAAAACCTGGGTTCTGGGATGTACATGCTCCACACCAAGTGACTCCAGCCTATACATGCAGATCCAAAATGGCATTGTTGCCTGCGGATGATCGGAAAAAAAGCATTCCAGAGGTGGTTAACCAACAACATGGTATGCTGGTGAAGTTGGAGCTGCGAGGAACTAGAATGCCTGATGCACCATGAGGAGTTGCAGCTGGATGGTGAGTGGAGGTTCCCCAGCCTCAGCACAGAGACTGGGTTACCCGACCCTGCGGCATAGCTGTGTAATAGTGGCACGGAGAAATCGTCTTAGAAACGTACTGCACCAGAAGCCATTTCACGAACTCTCAAATGCGGCCTACCATAACAACAGTGGCAACTTGGCCTTTACAACCATAGCGACGAGACTATTATAAAACTGGCGATGAGGGTTTACAAACATCCCCACGTGGTGGGTAGTGTCAATAATATTCAGGTAAGATGGGCTTGCTGATCCATCGCTATGAAGCCACTGTCTAGCTGTGAATGCACAAAAGCCCAGTAAAACTGGAGCAGACACGCCATGTCTGTCCCCCGAGACCTGTGGCTAAGGCACTTGATAATATTCAGTGCCTTCAGAGATGTGGCTTTCAGGTCTCTCAGGTGTAGTAACCAAGACAGTTTAGAGTAAAAAATGAGACCCAGAAACCTCACTCAGTCTTTAAAATGTAGAATGATGTCCCTCATATGTAAGTCAGGTAAATTAAAAATATGACTAGAACAATTAAAATTAACACACACACACTTCTCTGCAGAAAGCCGAAAACCTGCCTTTGTAGCCCACTACTATAATCTCTGCATTGTAACTTACAGCTGATGGGTGCTATTTTAACACTGGAGGAGGAATGGAAAACAGCAAAATCAACACAAATAAGGAGCACTGAACCGGAGCCCTGACTGTAATCATGATACTGTTTATGGTTATGGCAAAGAGCGTAACACTTGAAGTGCTGCCCTGAGGAACACCATTTTCTTGCTCAAAATGATCTGACAGCACATCACCATCTTGGGACCTAAACTAGCGCGTAAACAGGAAGGATCATTTGAAGATGGGAAGGTGGCCATGAAAGCCCCATTGATTAAGTTGCTTGAGAATATTGTGTCTCCAGGTACTGCCATCAACTTGCTGATATCAAACAATATAGTGAGACAGTGATGTTTACACAGGAAAGTCTGCTGAATAGCCACCACTGATAGGGCCAGGTGGTCAACAGTGGACCGAAATCGCGAACCCACACTGAGAGCAGCTGAGTTGCCTGGTCTCTTAACAACCAGATGAGACAATGGTTAACAATTCACTCCTGAGCCTTCCCTACACAGTTCATTATGGCAATGTTCCGGAGCTACTGGGACATGTGCAGTCTTTTCCTGGTTTGAGGAGAGGTCTCAGAATTGCCACTCTCCACAAGTAGGGAAGTTACCTGTAGACTATGTAAGATTGAAACATTCGAGGAGGATTTTCTTTGACACTCCTGACAAATGTTCAAGCAAGCAGTACCGGATCTGAATGTGATCAGGTGCAGCATTGTACTTCTCAGACAGTGCTGATTCCAGCTTCCACATGGAGATACGGCAGTTGTAGGGCTCAGAATTCTGGGATCTGAAGTTAACTTGCCCCTCTCTGCAGTTGCATAGTACCAGCAAAATGCTGAATGCTGCCTGGCACTTGCAGTAGCATTTGCAAAATGCGCTGCCAGCATCTGTGCGATGTAGTCTCTGGGCAGTGTTTGGAGAAACACCCATTTTAGCACTGCTGCTATTGGCGAATGATTGTGTTTAACAGAAATTCTCCTGATGGCTTCCCATACTATTGCTGAACTACTGGAACAGTTTAAGGTGTTAAGGAACACTTGCCATAACCTTTTGTTGATCTCCTTAACTATATGTCGAGCCTTGTCTCTTGTGACCCGAAATGCTGTGAGCTTCTCTACCGTTGGGTCCACTGACAAACCATATGCTTTGAGCTGGGTTGCTGAATCGCTCTAATTGGTCCATCAAGGAACAGATGAACTGAGAACTTTGAGATGGGTAAGTCAGAAGCATGATGAATCATGGGTGTGATGTGGTATACCCATTCCTGGATGCTGTGTGCTGTGTTCAAACACAGCCAGCCGTCTGGAAAGTGTCCAGTTAGCCCTGCTGACCATCCTTTGTGGTGGCTTCTCTTCAGGTAATGCTCCATCTAGTAGGTGAATGTGGAGGGGGTAGTGGTCACTGGAATAAAAGTCCTCACTGACTTCCCACTGAACAGATGGGGAGTGGAAACGGAGAGGACCAGGGAAGAGGAAACCTCTTTGTGTGCCACTCTCTGCCAATGTACCCACCCATACTTTCCCCTTCCCTGCTCTCTCCTTTTCTGTTCTCACTCCCCCTCTCCCCCAACCCACCTCGCTACATTGCACCTACCCCCATCCCACTCCAGATTGCTATTCACATGACAGTCACATTCTGATCAGAGCTGTCAGTGGTAGCGGTTGTGTGTGTTTTGAGGTGTACTTGCTTTGTGTGTGTGTGTGTGTGTGTGTGTGTGTGTGTGTGCGCGCGCGCGCGCTTTCTTTTCCAAAGAAGATTTTTGCTGAAGGCTAACGTGTAACAGTTTTTTTGAAGTGCCTGTCTGCAACTCAACACATCATCTTTACTGTGTGTAGCAATCTATCCTTTTTCTAATACTGTTAAACCTACACATAGGAATGAATTACACTAGTTCTGGAAGTATAGTGCCATCTATGATACCATTTGTAAGATCCTCAGCATATTCAACAAGAAATTGCTTGTCGCTACAGATAAACTGATCAGCTGCTATTTCATTAGGAGGAGGACATGCACAATGTAGTAACCATAAAGTTATATTAATGAGGTTATGGTAAAATGCTGTATTAATTTTCCCATCTTTCTAAATAAACATATATATTGGTGAAAATATTCAATGCTTGACAATATAATATGGATAGATCAAAAATTTACTCATCAGGCGGTGGCAGAAAAAAATAAAAGGTGTGGAAATGCACAAGCTTGGAGCCATTGGCTCCTCCTCTTGGCTGAATTCCTTCTCAACCATCTGATAAGTATCTCATGAACAAGGATTCTAGGTGACTTTTCTGTTTCCAAAATCCCACCAGTCCTTTTCCTTCATCCTCCTTCCCTTCCATTTCACCCTTCTGTCAGAAGGAGCCACTGGCTCAGAAAGCTTGTGCATTTCCACACCTTTTATGTGTCATCCATGCCATTGCTTGGTAAGTACTACTACTTCTTCTTCTTTTTTAAATCTATGCATATTATAAAGAAACACACAGATGATTAGCTCACTTAGGAGGTGAATTAGACATACTATTTTGATGTGAACCATAACTGTACAAGAAACTACTACTGTTGTGTACTGACAGTTGTCTACTGATGCCTAATGTCTATGTATAATACTCATGTTACTTCGATAATTGACAGAGGCAAATTCAGACAAGTGCATTATCTAATAGCAAATAAGTAATGTGCTATACCATACCATACTGTAACATGAATTCATACTTTAATATACTGATCAGTGACACACAACCCTAACACTGATGTACTCTTGGCAAATGATTTACACAAATAGGATAAATCAGTGGTAAAATATAGGTTTTTAGTGTCCCACACAAGGTCTATTATGAATAATGTTTTTACCACCAAACATGGGAAATCCATTACAATATAGGACAGTTAGCAACCCTGCTGTAAATGGAACACACATATGGCGAGTGTGAAACTTGTTTTGAGTAACAGTATATATGCACAAAATGTAACATTGCTTCCAAAAATAGTCCAAAAAAATTCTAAATTTAGAATACTCACTTGGCTTCAGTGTTGATATGAGTGCTTTCTTCAGCAAGATGTTTAAGTTTCCAGTTACGCAAACGTTTGCGACTACTCCTATCACCGTAATGTTTTTTCACCAGAATGATATCTGGTATCTTTGTAGCATCCAATTTCTCTAAATTTGGATCATTTACATTACTGTCTGCAAGTGTGTACCTGGAAACGCAATGCAAAAAAATGCAAGGAATAAATTGATGAGAGTTTATGAACGAGGAAATGTCTAAACCCAGTTCATACACTTTGCAACATAAGAAATAAATTTTAGAAATTTTCTGAGACAGAATCACTGGCCATACTAACTCACTATTTTGCCTTGCAGAACGTTTTTAATTCCAGGAATGTCAGTACGAATACAAAAATCAAAATATACATGACCATATTGAGACCTATAGTAATATATGGATCAGAAGGCTGGGTATTGACATTAAAAGAAGGAGGAGAACTGGTTATTGAGATGGGAAAGAAAGATACTGAGAAGGATTTTTGGAGCAGTGAGAGAGGAAGATGGCTGGAGAGTAAGAACAAATGTATAACTACAAACACTTTTTGGGCAGATGGATATTGTTGTTAAAATTAGGCAGGGCAGGACATGCACAGAGAATGCCAGAAACTCGGAGTGTCAAGAACGTTTTTATGGGAAAACCTGACGGGAGAAGGAGATGAGGTAGACTCAGAGTGGCTGGACGATATGGAAGAACATCTAAAGGAGATGGGAATAAGAAATTGGAGAAGGAACGCGATGGACAGAGAAGAATGGAGGCAGGTGATACAGGAGGCCAAGGTTTTTAAAGGACTGTAGAGCCAACCAAGAAGAAGAAGAAGAAGAAGAAGATTAACTTTCTGGAGGAATGTGCATCATCTTTTCAAAACTTTCAATGACTCTTATACATTTAAAAAACTTTGGAAGCTATAACAATTGATCAGGTTACCTGCCATTATGAATGTGGGTCCATTCAACAACTGTTTTATGACTTTCAAATGATAGAGCACTGCAATCAGTCATCCTTTTCTTGGAAGTTTTATTCGGCAAATCTAGATTTCAGCTAATGCATAGCCATTATCAGCGCACCATTTCATAGTATCAATGCTTGTTCAAGTATGTCAGTCCCCTGTTGGTCAGACTTCTGTCACAGTTTTTTCACGACTACTGTATGATGAAGGTAGGCTCTGCGAAGAACACATCGATAACGAAACCTACCTTCATTATACAGTAGTCTCGAAGTTACTGTGACAGAAGCTCGAAAAACAGGGGACTGACATACTAGAACATACACTGATACTATGAAATGGTACACTGATAATGGCTAGGCACCAGCCAAAATCTAGATTTGCTGAATAAAACCTGTAAGAAAAGGACAACTGATTGCTGTACTATAATACTTCATTTCAAAAATATTAGTTGCAATTAACATTCTATATCTGGTTTCAGTTCTTGCCAAATTCATGAAGTATATTACACAAGGATGATTTATCATGGATGTGAAAGGCCTCACAAATTGGCTAGGAATTATTTTCAGAAATGAGGAGAAAATAAATGCAACTAAAACTAGGATTCAAAGTATTCCATTTAAATAGCTGAAATACAAAAAATTTTTTATATAAAATAATTTGTGTAAATTAATAAGTACCCAAGAACAGAATCTCCAGGCTTCAATATGTGGCCAAGATGAGTCCGAGTGTGGATTGTGTTTTCTGTCATTCCCAATTCTGATGCTCTTACCAACCACACATCAGCTACTGTATGCTGGGAAAAAAAAAAAAAAATAAAAATTAACTGATTTAAAACATTAAAGCATATACTATATTCACCAAAAGATTATGGTGACGCAACTCACAAAAAAGCTAACACAGCAGATTCAGCAAACACGAATAAGAAAAACAAGTGGAATGATAGTAAACAGTAATTACGTATATTTTATCAAAGATAATTATGAATTTTTTAGCAAAACAACAGGCTCTACAGACATGATAAAATTTTTTGGAATATTTCTGGCTGTCTAGTTTTTCTTTGAAATAAAAACTACTATCACACACTGCAATCTGAATTGTCTCTAATACTTCACGATACTAAATGATTGAGAATACTGATCAGTGGGCCAAAGATAGACAGTTTTCATTATCTAAACTGTAAACAAATCTTAAGAAGTCCCAGCCCTGTTAGTTCAGCAAGTCAGTAACATCATAACAAACTGTTTTATAAAAATATTTTTTTCTGTTGTGGTCCAAGAAAGAACGGTGTAAAGGAACAATGCAGACAAGGGGCTCTCACATCAGAGTGACATTTAAAGAAGCTCTTGGTAAATTATGAAATAGATAAATAGATGCAAATTGTACTTTAGGTATCTCAAATCCACCTTTCGAAGTTGCAGTATTACCACTGTAAGAAACAAACTATGGAAAATCCAGGAACGAATGTGAAATATTATGAAAAGGAAAGTTGTTACTCACCATATAGCAGAGATGGTGAGTCGCAGATAGGCACAACAAAAAGACTGTTACAAATAAAGCTTTCAGCCCGTAAGGATATCATCAAAAATAAACGACGGGCAGGCAGGCAGGCATGCATGCAAGCATGTGTGTGCGCACACACACACACACACACACACACACACACACACACACACACACACACACACTTGCCTGAGTCTGCAGTCATGTGTGTGTGTGTGTGTGTGTGTGTGTGTGTGTGTGTGTGTGTGTGTTTTTTTTGACAATGCCTTACGGGCCAAAAGCTTTGTTTGTAACAGTCTTTTTGTTGTGTCTATCTGTGACTATAACAAGCAGATGTTCCAAAAACCTGTGATCATGTGGAATCTTTGGAAATGTAGCACCACCCAAAAGCTGGTTTGACCACAATAGTATTTTATTAGCTGTGATCCTATTGAATGCAGAATGCTTTTCAGGTTCAGACTGACTATCCTAGCTAGTTATAGGGGGACCTATTGTTTAATGTTGACTTCTAACTGTGGTGCATGTTTTTTTTTTTTCACACAACAGAAAACAGTTAACAGTCACTTTCAAGCTCTTGCTCTTTTTCTAATAGGAATACACACATATCATTTGGGTGTCTGTGTGAATGTGTGTACTCCCAATAGAAAAAAAACAAGAGCTTGAAAGCTAGGGTTAACTGTTCTGTTCCTGTGTGCCATGCATCAATTTGCTGCATGCTAGTGGCTGCCCTTCCCTTATTTTATGTATTTTCTATCCAGGTATTTCCAATGTTGTTGTTTCAAGATTTTTAACATATAACTTATCAGAGGCAGCTCCTGCATAGGTTTGCAGGTTTGTGCTACCCCCACGAATAACTGTTAAGTTGTGTTTGCTTTTTCAATTTTATACGTAAGTGAAAAAGTTGCGTGCCATTAACCTCTTTGAAATGCTCGGTCTCCAAGTACCAAAAGTAGCTGAATAGGACAAAAATGTATCGACAGCAACTTAGGTTGCACTGGGCCTGTAAATGGCGACCTGGGTGTCTTGGTTGTGTGGGAGCAAGGTTTATCAAGACAGTTCTGAGATACAGGCCTTGTGCATATAAACACCCCAAGCAAGCCAACTAGGAATAGAGGAGGAAGGTGGGAGAGCACTGAGCAGCATTCGCCCCCGACACACGGACGAGACAACGCCTCCTGGCCGTGCAGCGAGGATGACGGGGCATGCGGACGCGAGATGCAAAGGCACATCCAGAGCTGGTACCTACTAGCATGGTGCGACTGATGGAGCAGTTTGCGACTGCAATGTGTGACACAGAGGCAGCAAGCAACGGCGGCGGCTCCAATAGAGGTCTTTCGAGGTTTCCCTTAGTCGTAAGGAGAATACCGAGGCTGTTCCCTTTAACCCCTCAAAATAAATTCTTAATTATAAGATATAAAATAAACCTCCCTCCTTTTAGCATAACAAATAAAGAAAGACCGCCAAAACTTTGTAACGTAGCCGGTATCTGAGGCCCAATAGAGCGGACGCTATTAGTGGCCCACCATCCACCTTCCTTCTGAAGAGAACTGAAGATTTCACATCTTTGAACAAAACAGGACTCTTGCACCTCGTTATGAGTTCACATGTAACTGCGAGCGAAATAACTCTCTCCTGTTCCGTGTGTTCATTATTTTAGTGTGGCTATGGGGAATTTTGAGACAAGAAGTGAATATATGAAACAGTGAAACACAATTTCCTTGCTCTCTGAACCCATCAATTTACACAATTTTAAAGAAAGATTAGAAATGAAGAGGCTAGCTACTTAAACAATTTCGCACACATTTGAAATGAAAAGTTGCAAATTGGGTAGAGAGTTTAACTCCAAAATGTGCAATAAGCAAGAATGCCTGTGTGGTTGTGATTTGGAAAATAACTTATTTTGTTTTTCTTGTTTATTACTAGGGGAACTTTTGACTAAACATGGAGTCTGTGACATTCAACACCTCTGTGACAAAATTAGGAAACATGAACTTTCTTCAATCCACATGAATAACATTTTGAATGTCTAGGAAATTTAAACAGGCTACTCAATTAGGCAATGGGTACAGAAAGTCCATTCCATTAAATAACCAAAAAGTCACCCATAACAGGTAAATACTAAATCTAATTATGAACTGTATTCGTTTCTTTGGTGTGTTGGAACTTGCCCTCAGATGACACAATGAGACGGAATCATGTTCCCATCCCAACACTTTTCATGCCTTGATTAATTCTACTGTAGAATTAGACTTTGTAATAAAATCACATTTAGAAAAAGCAACAGTTTCCAAAGCAACCTCTAAAGCAACCCAGAATGACCTCCTTCAATGGGTGTGAAGTCTACCCAGAAGAAATTAGAAAGTAAATACTGGTGCAGAGTTTTTGTTAATAATAGCTGACGAAACCAGTGATGTTGCCTGCATTTTATAGGTGGTTATAGTATATAGGTACATCATTAATGGAATACCTGTTAAAAGATTTTGGGGTATCACAGCATCAGAAAAGTTGGTTGGTTGGTTGGTTGGTTTGGGGGATCAAAGGGACCAGACTGCTACGGTCATCGGTCCCTTTTTCCAAATACAAAGAACACCCACAGAGAATAAAAACGAGGAACAGAATAGATCACAGACGATACAGAACAAGAGAAACTGAGACAAAGACAAGACACAACGAACTAAAACCACACAGAGTGTGACGGTGGTTGGCCGACCATAGAAATAAAAAGGGAAAAGCCAACCACTTACAAACACATTAAAAAATCAGTTTAAAATCATAGGCCAAAGGCCAGAATCAACACAAAACAATAAAATAAAACAGAAACACTCAGATTAAATGATAAAATCCCCTGCCCGAATAAAACGTAAAACTAAGTCAGCCATAGCGGAGTCATCTGTTAAAAGGGCAGGGAGCGTATCAGGCAGCGCAAATGTCTGCCTGACCACAGCTAAAAGGGGGCAGGCCATCAAAATGTGGGCCACCGTCAAAGCCGCCCCACAGCGACATAGAGGAGGGTCCTCCCGGCGCAGTAAATAACTGTGTGTCAGCCGGGAGTTGCCAATGCAGAGCCGGCAAAGAACTACTGAGTCCCTGCGAGTGGCTCGCAGGGATGACCGCCACACAGCCGTCGTCTCCTTGACAGCACGGAGTTTATTGCGCATTGTCAGTTCGCGCCATTCATCTTCCCATAGCGCCAAAATTTTGCGGCGGAAGACTGCCCGCAAATCAGTCTCTGGGAGGCCAACGTCCAGAGATGGCTTACTGATGGCCTCTTTCGCCAGGCGGTCAACATGTTCATTACCCGGGATACCGACATGACCGGGGGTCCACACAAAGACCACAGAGCGGCCGCAACGGGCAAGACGAGAACGAGGGAAACATTGGTCGAGAGCTCGTAAACCGCTGAGGGAATCGCTACAGATAACGAAGGACTCACCTGAGCAGGAGCGGATATACTCTAGGGCACGAAAGATGGCGACCAGCTCAGCAGTGTAAACGCTGCAGCCATCCTGCAAGGAACATTGTTCGGAACGGTCCCCTAGAGTGAGCGCATACCCGACACGACCAGCAACCATCGAACCGTCAGTGTAAACAATGCCAGAGCCCTGATACGTGGCCAGGATGGAATAAAAGCGGCGGCGGAAGGCCTCTGGAGGGACTGAGTCCTTCGGGCCCTGTGCCAAGTCGAGCTGAAGGCAAGGGCGAGGAACACACCACGGGGGTGTATGCAAAGTGGCCCGGAAAGGAGGTGGAAGAGTGAAAACCCTAAGCCCGGAGAGAAGCTCTTTGACGCGGACCGCGATGGTACTACCAGACCGGGGCCGACGTTCTGGCAGAGGGACGACCGGTCGCGGGAACAGAAGAAGATAGTTCGGATACCCGGGCAAGCTTAAAACATGGGCAGCATAAGCGGCTAGCAAACGTTGGCGCCGTAACCGCAGGGGAGGGACACCTGCCTCCACTAGCATGCTGTCCACAGGGCTGGTGCGGAAAGCACCAGTGGCAAGCCGTATGTCGCTGTGTAGGATTGGGTCCAGTACCCGCAGCACAGATGGGGATGCTGAGCCATAAGCCAGGCTCCCATAATCCAGATGGGACTGGATTAACGCCTGGTAGAGCCGTAGGAGAGTAGAGCGGTCGGCGCCCCACCTGGTGTGGCTAAGGCATCGCAGAGCATTTAGATGCCGCCAACATGCCTGTTTAAGCTGTCGAATATGAGGCAGCCAAGTCAGCCGGGCATCAAAAACTACACCCAAAAACCTGTGAGTCTCCACCACAGCAAGGAGTTCGTCGGCAAGATAAAGCCGCGGCTCAGGATGGACCGTTCGGCGCCGGCAGAAATGCCTAACGCGGGTCTTGGTAGCCGAAAACTGAAACCCATGCGCTACAGCCCAAGACTGCGCCTTACGGATAGCGCCCTGTAGCTGACGTTCAACAGCTGCAATGCCAGTAGAGCTGTAGTAAAGGCAGAAGTCGTCAGCATACAGGGAAGCGGAGACAGAATTTCCCACTGCCGCAGCAAGCCCGTTAATGGCTATTAAAAACAGACAGACACTTAAAACAGAACCCTGTGGCACACCGTTCTCCTGGACGTGGGAGGAACTATACGAGGCTGCGACTTGCACGCGGAAGGTACGATACGACAGGAAATTGCGGATAAAAATCGGCAGAGGGCCCTGAAGACCCCATCCATGAAGCGTAGAAAGGATGAGATGACGCCATGTCGTATCGTACGCCTTCCGCATGTCGAAAAAGACAGCGACCAGGTGCTGACGGCGGGCAAAGGCAGTACGGATGGCCGACTCCAGGCTCACCAGATTGTCGGCGGCAGAGCGGTCTTTACAGAACCCACCCTGAGACGGAGCCAGAAGGCCCCAAGACTCCAGTACCCAATTCAAGCGCCGGCTCACCATCCGTTCGAGAAGCTTGCAAAGAACGTTGGTGAGGCTAATGGGGCGGTAGCTGTCCACCTCCAAAGGGCTCTTGCCCGGTTTCAAAACGGGGATGACAATGCCCTCCCGCCATTGCGACGGAAACTCACCCTCGACCCAGAGACGGTTGTAAAGGTCGAGGAGGCGTCGCTTGCAGTCCACTGAAAGGTGTTTCAGCATCTGACAGTGGATTCGATCGGGCCCGGGTGCGGTATCAGGGCAAGCAGCAAGGGCACTGTGAAATTCCCACTCACTGAATGGAGCATTGTAGGATGCAGAAGTGTTTGTGCGAAAAGAAAGGCTCCGACGTTCCATCCGCTCTTTAATGGAGCGGAAGGCCTGGGGGTAATTCGCAGAAGCGGAACTCATAGCAAAATGCTCTGCTAAGCGATGTGCAATGACGTCGGAGTCAGTACAAACTGCTCCATTCAGTGAGAGCGCAGGGACGCTGGCAGGGGTCCGATAGCCGTAGACGCGTCGAATCTTGGCCCAGACCTGCGATGGAGTGGCATGGTTGCCAATGGTGGACACATACCGCTCCCAGCACTCCTCCTTGCCTTGGCGGATAAGGAGGCGGGCCCGCGCATGCAGCCGTTTGAAGGCGATAAGGTGGTCTATGGAGGGATGTCACTTGTGACGCTGGAGCGCCCGCCGGCAATCTTCAATCGCTTCAGCGATCTCAGGTGACCACCAAGGCACAGCCTTCCGCCGAGGGGACCCAGAAGAACGGGGAATGGCAGATTCGGCGGCAGTAACGATGCCGGTGGTGACCGATTGAACCACCGCATCAATGTCATCAGTAGAAAGAGGCTCAATAGCGGCAGTGGAGGAGAACAAGTCCCAGTCAGCCTTATTCATAGCCCATCTGCTAGGGCGCCCAGAAGAGTGACGCTGTGGTAGTGACAAAAAGAGCGGAAAGTGGTCACTACCACACAGGTCGTCATGCACACTCCATTGGACAGACGGTAAGAGGCTATGGCTACAGATTGAAAGGTCAATGGCGGAGTATGTGCCATGTGCCACACTGAAGTGTGTGAAGGCACCATCATTTAACAGCGAGAGATCGAGCTGCGACAATAAATGCTCAACGATGGCGCCTCGACCTGTTGCCACTGACCCACCCCACAGAGGGTTATGGGCGTTGAAGTCGCCCAATAGCAAGAAAGGTGGCGGCAATTGGGCTACCAGTGCAGCCAGGACATGCTGCGAGACCTCACCATCCGGTGGAAGGTAAAGACTGCAAACGGTAACAGCCTGTGGCGTCCACACCCGAACAGCGACAGCCTCTAAAGGTGTTTGGAGAGGGATAGACTCGCTGTGCAGAGTGTGAAGGACATATATGCAGACGCCACCAGACATCCTTTCATAAGCTGCCCGGTTCTTATAATAACCCCGATAGCCACGGAGGGCGGGGGTTCGCATTGCCGGAAACCAAGTTTCCTGCAGAGCAATGCAAAGGAAAGGATGAAGGCTGATAAGCTGGCGGAGCTCAGCTAGATGGTGGAAGAAACCGCTGCAGTTCCACTGGAGGATGGTATTGTCCATGGCGGAGAAAGGCGTGACGGGACTGGGAAGGCAGATTACGCCGCTGGGTCACCTGCTGCCTCCGATTGAGCACCTGTGCTAGTGCTATCCATGGCGTCTGAGGGACCGGCGAGATCGAGGTCCTCAGCAGACGCCAGGATCTCCACCTCGTCCCCAGACGCAGAGCTGGAAGGTGGCGGTGGGGTGGCTGCCACCGCGAATTCCTTGGGCTTAGAGCTCTTCTTCTTGGATTTCTCACGCTGCTCCTTGGGTTTAACTGGCTGGGAGGGCTTCACCGATTCAGTCTCCGGGACTGAGGAGGATCGTGAAGCCCTTCGACCAGCTGATTGCGGGCACTTACGCCACTGTCGGTCGTCAGCCTTCCCACTGGTGGAAACCTGGGAAGGGAGGGACCCAAGGGACCCCTTGCGAGCGTGAGAAGCCGAAGAAGTTGGACACTTCTCCGGCTTAGAAGCAGGGACGGATGTCCCTGATGGGGGGGGATGGTGTTGCCCCTGAGGTAGGTGGCGCAGGAGCAACCCGGTGGGTAGAGCCCCCCCTCTGGCAAGGGGGCAGGACGAGTTGTACCACTCAGCGATCTGGCCGGAAGTCGCGAAACTGATGGGGCGAGCACAGGTGTTGTAGCAGCGGCGTAGGATGATGTCATTCTCACGGGATGTAATCGGTCGTATTTCCTTTTGGCCTCATTATAAGTCAGTCGGTCCAGGGTCTTATATTCCATGATTTTGCGTTCTTTCTGGAAGATTCTGCATTCTGGCGAGCAAGGTGAATGGTGCTCCCCGCAGTTGACACAGATGGGAGGCGGGGCACATGGAGTATTGGGATGAGACGGGCATCCGCAATCTCGACATGTGAGGCTGGAAAAGCAGCGGGAAGACATATGGCCGAACTTCCAGCACTTGAAGCACCGCATCGGGGGAGGAATATAGGGCCTGACGTCACATCGGTAGACCATCACCTTGACCTTTTCCGGCAACGTATCACCCTCGAAGGCCAAGATGAAGGCACTGGTAGCTATCTGATTTTCCTTCAGACCCCGATGAACGCGGCGGACGAAATGTACACCTCTGTGCTCTAAGTTGGCGCGCAGCTCGTCATCAGACTGCAAAAGAAGGTCCTTATGGTAAATAACTCCCTGGACCATATTTAAACTCTTATGCAGTGTGATCGTAACAGCAACATCCCCCAACTTGTCACAAGCAAGTAACCGCCGTGACTGGGCAGAGGATGCCGTTTGTATCAGGACCGATCCAGAGCGCATTTTTGACAAGCCCTCCACCTCCCCAAACTTGTCCTCTAAATGCTTGACGAAGAACTGAGGCTTTGTGGAGAGAAAAGACTCCCCATCAGCTCTCATACAAACTAAGAATTGGGGCGAATAACTGCTACTGCCATCCTGAGATTTACGTTCCTCCCACGGTGAGGCCAGGGAGGGGAACGTTTTCGGATCGTACTTCTGAGCGTTAAATTGAGCCCGAGAACGCTTAGAGACTGCTGGCGGCTGGCCACCAGCGAGAGACGATGTACCACGCTTCATTGCGGGTCATCCGCCCTGATGCCACCTTCTCCGACCAAGGGCCCTCCCCACGGGTGCCACCCAGCCACAGCAAAGGCCACCTGGCAGGATGGCCATTGCCGGGAGTCCCGATACCCCAGGAGGATAGGCATCTACTCCTTGGCATACATGGGGAGTTAACGGCGCAGGCATCAGCAGAGTGATCCCTGTGTTGTCAGGGGGCTACAACCAAGAGGGTACATGGCGGCCCCACCACAACGGACTGGCTACCGTGCTGGATGTTAGGTGACATGTGGTCCATGGTCGCCGTCAGTGCAGAAAGTGGCCCTGCACATTGCTTGGCAGAAAGGGCACGCAGGAGCATAGCCATGCCCAAAAGATGTAGAGCGGGCAGGACTGCAACGCAACGACGAATAAGCAGGCGAAAGTTCTCAACGCAAGATGGACACAATGCACCAAGTAAGGCGCCCTTCCCCAATCGGCTCGCTCTTCAGAAAAATTTTGAGATATGGAGGTCCTACCCGACAGGGGACCATCACGTAAGGCCGAAACGTTTGAGACTCCTTTTAGTCGCCTCTTACGACAGGCAGGAATACCGCGGGCCTATTATAACCCCCGAACCCACAGGGGGGCATCAGAAAAGTATGATGCCCAATATTTGGCAATGTACATCACAGAACAGATAAATCACCATTTAAAGAGAATTGTCCATACAAAATAATAACACAAACATACGATGATGCAGCAATCATGAGCGATTTGTCACACAGGGCACAGGCTCTTGCTAAGGAAACATTTTACAATGTTTCATATGTTCATTATTAGTCATCAGATGAATCTGATTTTTCACCTAATTCCAGGGACTTTTCAGCTCCTTTTCAGCATTTCCACACAGAACAAGAGTCCTTAATGAAATAGTGTGAAAATGTCCACCACATTTAGTGCCTACTTATTGGAGTTTCCAGTCAAGGAGTGTCAGTACTGTTTTTGAATATTGCGAAAGTATTTTCGAGGACTTGAATAATATGACCAACAGTGTAAAACTGTGTAATGAAAATACACTCCTATAAGCCTGCAGCTTAGTTACGATTTTGAAGGATAAAAGGTCCATTTTCTGTCTCTCATTTTTTCATAACATTATGATATATGTGGATATTTTGTTCACACAGCTACAGAAACATGACATTGACTCACCTTATGCACAACATCAGCTGACAGCTTTTGAGCATGAAATTACAAATATTACGGAAGGCACAGTTGAAAATACAATAGATTTGGATGAATATCATAAAAGAGGAAGAATTGAAAATGGAGGAGTAATGTGTAATCTGCTGTGGAATGCAAAAGTAGTATGTGATGTTAGTTAAAAGGTGAACAAAAGATTCAAATTCACTGGACAACTAGTTGCAGCCCCTCTCTTTCTACCAGAGAAATCCACTAGTCTTCCAGTTTTCCAGAAACTTCTTTAGAGCTGCTGTTGAATGCTATTCTTTTTTGGAAGCTAACGAACTTTGAACAGAACTCTTTGTTATTTATGGAAGAGAGGAGTACAAATTTATGTGTGGAGCTTTGAGCTTGCCGGATTACTTGCCGGATTACTTAAAGCGATAACTACAATTAAAATGACCACATCAGAAGCAGAATATTGTTTTCCATCACTGAAACGTATCAAAAGCTTCTTAAGGAATGCTATGGAACAAAGAACAATATCAGCACTTGCAGTGCTCCCTATCGAATGAGATTTCATTTTAGGAATTCCTTACATCAGTCAAAGAGTGACTGAAAACTTTGCAAACATGAAGAAAATAAAAATGAAATTCATGTGCAAATGATAGAAAACCACATCGAATGACAGGGATGCAATCGAAAGAGATTTACATCGCTGCTGCTGAAAAAGGTTAATAAGGGAGGCCTACTACTTTTTGCGTGAATAGAATTGCAATTCATCTTAATTTCATTTATTCTGCAAAGTAATACTTCATTTGGGGTACATGTTTTGGTGTTATTACTAGCATATGCTGCAGTAATATGAATGAGCACCCTGTTTATATCTAGCATATGCTGCAGTAATATGAACGAACACCCTGTTTATATCAAGGATTACAAAAACATGAGCAATGCACTGATTTTCTATCTGCTGTTAATGTTTTTCTTGGCGAGCAAAGTGCACCATCTTGTTCGGTCACAAACCACCACTGCAACTTATGCACAAGTGCAAGAAACTCAAATTAACAACTAAAAATCAAGTAATGGAAAATCCAGGATGGAATAACTGCAGTATTAAGTAGGATAGATTACTACTTACCACATATAGGAGGCACTGAGTGGCAGACAGGTACAGTTAAAGTACATTTAAAAGTAGACAAAGCCTTTCCTCAGCCATAGAAACACACACACACACACACACACACACACACACACACACACGCTGCTATTGTCTCTGGTCATAAAAGCCCAACTGCAGTATCTTGGCTATGATGGATAGTGCGGGTACAGAAGGAGCCTGGGGCAGGAGGAGGATTGATAGAAGGGTAAGGGTGGGGGAACATGGTGGTGGTGTGGCTGTGAGAGTGCAGGGATGTGGTGAGGACTGGGTGGTAGGCTGCTAAGTGTAGCATCAGGAAGCTGTGCGCATTGGGCTGGTGGGCGTGCGGGTGAGAGGGGAGGGGGAGATAGCAGGCATGTATGAGGCTGGAATGGGCACCGGGAAAGGTGGAATGAATGATACAGTGTAGTAAGAGTTTCTATTTGCTTAATTCAGAAAAGCTGGTGTTCATGGCAAGAATCCAGATTACACAGGCTTTGAAACAGTCAACCACACTGTGTTTGGTGGTATGCTCATCACCTGCGAGTTCATCTCTCACTTGGTCATAGTTTAGCTGTGTCCAACAGCTAATGAGCTGTCTGTCCACATGAATGGCCACTGTAAAACTAACAAACAAGTGAGGGACGGGAGGCGCTGCATCTTCTGAACCAATAACAGCACCGAACGAAAGCCGGTTAGGGCATCGATGCTACGACATTGCCGGCTTCAGTGTAAACATTATATGTTAGAGCGCGAATGCCTGCTGTTGTGTTGTGTTACTGCCTCGACTACAGTTTTTGTTTGTTAAACAATGTCGTTCACCAAGTGACAATCCGTTGAGCCGTGGAGTGCCATTAAATAGTCAGGCTTTGCAATTGTTAATTTCAGTCTTGACGTTGCCACAGGGAGTACTGGAAGTGGATGGTTTACTCTCGCTATCGTCTGATGTGAGAATGCCTCTCTACCTGGTTTGGAATCTTTAGCCGACCGGGATGTCATCGCTTACAAGACCTGGCATTGTGGAACAGATGCTAAGACCCACGTGAGATTTACAAGCAAGAAAAAGAATTTGTGTCTGTTCATGTGCACGCGTCGATTCCTGCTGATAAAGTTTTAGAGCGTATCTCGAAAACTCTAGGACTCAGTGAAAGAACAGTTATAAGGAATGGGCTGCTACTTCAAGATTTACAAGACAGTGAAGTAACAGTGTGGATGAAAGGCCCTGTGGGAGAAACTGTGTGTTTTTAAGTAATCTGGGCAAGTAAAAAAGCAGCCTCGTCCTGTTACAGATATTTATTCTTTCCAATTCGATGCAATTCGTCAACACATATACAGATACTATAAAAGGAAAGAATACCCCACAATAGCGAAGTTGCTAATTTCTTTAAAAAAAGTGAACTTTTCTCAGGAGGGGTGGGGGGTGGGAAATGTCACTTAAGATGATATTGAAAAGTATGGGCTTCCGTTTTAAAAAGTTAGATGGATGAAAACTGTTACTTGAAAAAGCTCATGTCGTTGCAGCTCGTGCCATTTTCTTACACAAAATTGTAAGTGTGTGTGTGTGTGTGTTTGAGGTTTTCGGGCGCTAAACAGCGTGGTCATCAGCACCCAAACGCATAGAAACAGGAACACATGCAGTGAAGGGACGAAGACGGACAGCGAACAAGGAGAACGGCTAAAAGACACAGACCAGACGCAGTTACAAATCCTCGCATACAGAGGTAAAACAAGAGGAGAAGAAATGCACTAAAAAAGGAAAGGAAACACAAGGAAAAGAGAACAGAAATCGAAGTGAAACAAGTAGGTAATCGTGACTGGCGGACCTCTTACCTAAAGCCTGGGTGAGCCAGTCACCCAGCAGCACATTAAAATCCCCTCCCTAAAATCCGAGGCAACAAATTGGACAGGACACAAAACCGTAAGACCTTAACCACAGTCGTTGCGTCGTCTTGCAAAATAGAGGGCAAATCCGGTGGCAAGGAAACCACCGCCCTCTGGTCAGAGAATAAAGGACACTCAAGTAAAATGTGGCGGACAGTTATCTGGACGCCACAAGCACTGCAGATTGGCGGGTCCTCCCGCCGGAGTAAAAAACCGTGCGTTAAGGGACTGTGCCCGATGCGGAGGCGAGTGAGGAGAACCTCATCCCGCCTGCATGACTGGTAGGACGTACGCCATGGCCGCGTGGTGGCCTTGACCAAATGCAGCTTATTTTCACCGACTGTCAGCCACTCCTCTTCCCATTGACGCATAACACGAAAACGCAAAAGGGAGGTAACAGCATGGAGGGGGACGGCACATTCAACAACGTGAGGGAGGGAACATGCATCTTTGGCAGCCACATCCGCCAGTTCGTTTCCCCTAATACCCACGTGCCCCGGCACGCAGCAGAAAGAAACCTCCTTCCCCTGCCGTTGCAGCTGGAGTAAGACATCATGGATGTTCTGGACGACCGTATCTGCTGGGTACAAGTGTTGCATGGTCTGAAGGGCACTCAGGGAGTCAGAACAGATGAGAAACTTAAGACTGGGAACACATCACATCTGCTCCAATGCCCGCAAGATCGCAAACAATTCGGCATCAAAGATGGTAAACGCTGCAGGAAGCCGTAACTTGATGACTCGATCAGGGAAAACAACAGCACAACCAACAGAGTCCCCCTGTTTAGAGCCATCCGTAAATACTGGTACATGGTCGGCATGCTGGTTTAAAATATCGTAAAATAAGGTGGTAAAAACAAACGCAGGAGTGCAGCTCCTCCGGTACTCTGCCAAGTCTAAAAGGACGCTGGGCCTCTGGAGCAACCAGGGAGGCAGGCGGGTAAAACCCTGGAGTTGGGGTGCCACACGCTCCACACCAAGGGACTCAAGCAAATGCTTGGCACGAATCCCAAATGGTCTCGTGGCCCTGGGACGACTGGAAAAGAGATGCTCCATAGGCGGTCGGGCAACAGTAGGGTATGCAGGGGAGGTAGGACAGGCAAGGAATTGTGACACACCCGTCGCACCATGAGGAGTTTCCGCCGGATGGCGAGCGGCGGTTCCCCTGCCTCAGCACACAGGCTGGGGATGGGACTGGTACGGAAGGCACCAGTAGCCAGCCTGATACCCTCATGGTGTACTGCGTCAAGAATCTTCAGATATGAAGGCCTCGCTGACCCATACACAGTGCATCCATAGTCAAGACGCGACCGGACGAAAGCCCTATAAAATTGCAGCAGACGTGCCCGGTCTGCTCCCCAGGACCGATGGCTCAGACACTTCAAAATATTCAGCGCCTTCAGGGCCCGCACCTTGAGGTCTTTAAGGTGCGGCAACCACGACAACTTGGAATCAAAAGTGAGGCCGAGGAACCTCACAGTGTCTCTAAAAGGAAGAATGGTGTCCCTCAGACGCAATTCAGGGGAGGTAAAGGCACGTCGAGAACGATTAAAATGAACACACACACATTTGTCTGCAGAAAAGGTAAAACCCGTCTTCGCAGTCCATGCCTCTAATTGCTTTATTGTAAGCTGCAGCTGCCGACTAGCAATGACAACAGAAAACAGCAAAATCGTCCACAAACAAGGAGCACTGGGCAGGACTCCGGATAGTGGACGTGATGCTGTTAATGGCGATGGCAAAGAGGGTGACACTTAAAACGCTTCCCTGAGGAACACCATTCTCCTGCACGTACAAATCAGATAGCACATTACCAACCCGATATCGAAAGAGGAGGCGGGAAAGAAAGGACCGAATGAAGATGGGGAGATGGCCACGAAAGCCCCACTGATGGAGTTGATTGAGGATAAGGTGGCGCCAAGTAGTGTCATACGCCTTATTAATGTCAAAGAATACACCTAGACAATGCTGGTTACGTAGGAAGGCCTGCTGGATGGCCGCCTCAAGCAGGGTCAAGTTGTCTATAGTTGAACGACATCTCCGAAAGCCACACTGAGAGTGGCTAAGGAGCTGCCTGGTCTCGAGCAGCCAAACCGGGCGACGGTTGACCATGCGTTCCAATGTCTTCCCGACACAGCTCGTCAAAGCAATACTCCAATAACTACTGGGATGCATTCGGTCTTTTCCCGGTTTGAGGAGGGGAACCAAAATCGTCTCCCTCCACGAGTCAGGGAACGTGCCGGATGACCATATCATATTAAAACAATTCAGGAGAACTTCCTTGGATGGCAGCAACAAGTGCTGCAGCATGCTGTACAGGATTTGATCATCACCTGGCGCAGTATCATGAGCCACAGACAGCGCCGAATCCAGTTCCCACATTGTGAAGGGGCAGTTGTAGGGTTCAGAATTTGGAGACCGGAAGTCCAAGTGATCCCTCTCGATGGCAGTGTGGTAGCGGCAGAAATCTGGATCACAGTTAATAGTGGCAGTAGATTCCGCAAAATGCATGGCCAGTGTCTGGGCAATGTCTCTCGGCGCCGTGAGTAGACAACCCTGATGCAGCAATGCCGTGACAGGTAGTTGGCTGCGTTTCCCGGAAATCCTCCTGATGGCTTCCCATACTTTTGTAGAACTAGTGGAGCGGGAGATGGAGTTCAGGAACGATTGCCATGACCATCGTTTGCTCTCTTTAATCACTCGCTGCGCCTTGGCCCTTGCCACCCGAAAGGCCGCAAGATTGTCAGCTGAGGGACGGCACTTGAAGCGGCGCAGAGCTGCACGGCGGGCTCAGATGGCTGAGCGGCACTCAGTGGTCCACCAAGGGACAGGGCGCCTCTTGGGATGACTTGAGGACCGTGGGATCGACAATTCAGCAGCATGGGAGATCACAGCTGTAACATGGTCGACCCATTCGTGGACGCTGGCACAGTGTTCCAAAACAGCTAAATTGCTGAAAAGTGTCCAGTCAGCTCTGCAGAGGTGCCACTTGGCCGGCACTGGTAATGCCACAGTCTCATCCAGGAGGCGAATCCAAAGGGGGAAGTGGTCACTAGAATGGAGGTCAGCGGCAACCTCCCACAGAGCAGAATCCGCAAGTGCTGGAGAGCAAAAGGAAAGGTCAATAGCTGACGACGACCCAGAAGCAGTACAGAAATGAGTGGGAGCACCAGAGTTGAGGATGCACAGTTCTTCGGATGCCATGAGGCTTTCCAGAATGCGACCCCTGGGGCAAGTAGTTGTAGAGCCCCATAAGACATTATGAGCATTGAAGTCCCCCAGAAGGAGAAATGGGCGGGGGAGTTGGCTAATAAGGTCTGTGAGAGCCTCAGAGTCTATTGCATCCTGAGGAGGTAAGTAAACGGAACAAATTGTGAGCCTCTGCCCCACAAGAAGGTCAACTGCAACTGCTTGCAAGTCCGTAACGAGACGGAGCTCAGATGAGTGGTGCATGTCACGGACAAAAACCGCAACATCACCCTTTGCCCTTTCCCCCATCAGATCATCTTTTCGATACACGGTATAGGCCCGTAAAGAAGGAGCATCAGTGGCCCGGAAATGTGTCTCTTGGAGACATAAGCACAAAGGGTGCTCTCGTACAAGGAGTTGTAATTCGGCCACATGCTTCCTGAACCCATTCAGGTTCCACTGTAATATGGGAGCCAGTGATCAGGGTGGCTGAATTTTCACCCTGCCCCTGTGCTTTGGAGGAGAACCCATACTGGCCGGAGATTTATTCCTGGGGCGAGAAGATCGCCCCCGGTCGACATCAATGTCCATCAGCTCCGATGGCGACCCAAGGGAGATGTCAGATAGTACGATGGCATCGTCATCGGACTGACCCTGACTAGTCTCCTCAGGTGGCAAAACCTTCACCTTCGGCGTCTTCGTCTTGGGGGGCTTAGAATGCAGAACCTTGTCAACAGTTGGAGCTTTACTCGCCTGAGCAGAAGGTGCTATATGGGGAGGGGCAGGAAGTACCCCACTGTCAGCAACCACGGCCTTGTCCGATGTTGTGGGGAGAGCTGCAGGTTGCAAAACAACCGCAGCAGCACAAGTGCACTGGCAAACGCAGGTGTTAGTGCTGACACTAGCAACCTCCGTTTGTGTAGCAACAGTGGCCAACTGTACCGGTTTCTGCAGAGTGGAAGCGAAAGTTGTTGTAAACACAGGAGGCTGCATGGCCTTAAAGAGCTTCTTGGCCTCACCATAGAGGATGCGCTTAGATGTTTTGATCTCCTGTATCTTCCGTTCCTCGAGATAGATGGGGCAGACCCGGCTCCAGACAGGGTGACTCCCAGAGCAATTCACGCACTTCACAGGCGATGAACAATCGGCTCCTTCATGGGCAGGCTGACCACATTTACCACAAGTGGCTATCCCATTGCACCCCAACGTAGTATGCCCAAAGCGCTGACATTTAAAACAGCGCATTGGGTTGGGGAAATATGGCCGTACTGGCAAACGTAAGAAACCCGCTTTAACATGCTCTGGGAGTCTTGGGCAATTGAACGTGAGAATAAACGAGTCGGATTTGACTAGGTCACCATCAACTCGTTTCATAATATGCTGCACGTCTACAATACCTTCGTCAGCCCACTCAGATTTCAACTCGTCCTTGGGGATATCCACCAAGTCCCTACATGTCACAACACCCTTACTATAGTTCAAAGTGGAGTGGAGCTCGGTCTCAATAGCGTACTCTCCGAGACAGGTTGCTTTCCTAAGAGAAGCGACTTGACGGGAACTAGAAGTTTCAACTAACAGAGTCCCATTGCGCAGTCGCTTCACAGATTTCAGTGTTCCTGCAATTCCCTCAAGACCCTTGTGGATGTAAAAGGGTGAAACTCTCTCAAAGCTACCTTCCTTCCGTTTGACAATCAAAAACACATTCTGGATATCAGCATGTGCTCTGTTACGACAGTCTGATAAATCTCTAGTAACACCAGGCGCTGGAGGACTCCCAGCACGAAGTCGCTTTTTCGATTGGGTGTGTTTTCCTACCAGTGGCCCACCCAATCCACTGGTAGGGGGAAACGTAGCGGTCGAAGGGTCCATTGTGGTCCCACGAGCAGCTAGGGAACTAAAGGTCCGCTCAGACAGAGCCCCGCGTGCCTGAGTAAGCCTTATACAACTGGGGTGCGGCAGGTGCCCCAGAGGTTGCCCGCTTGCGACTGTTCCACCCCAACAGCCATGCATCTCATAGGCGCGGAGCACACCGGAAGATTGAGGGATTTTTATAGAGGTTGTCCTTCCTCGCAATCCAGGCGGTCAAGCCAAGATTACCATTCCCCGCAGCACACAACATTCCACCGCCGCGCCATACGGTGGTCGCTGAAGCATGTCCGGGGGTTACGGTGGCAGGAGACTGGCGGCGCTGACCAGTCCCCAGCTCAGGACCCCGGGGTCGCCAAGCCCGTACTCAGCAAATGAATGCTGAGCCCCTGGGGGGAAAATTGTAAGAAAGGACACACACAGTCATATGTTTTTCCTCCAGTTTAGTGTTCCAACAGTGTTTCTGATGGACAACGAATCGTACCATTCCATGATTTAAGACAAAACTCCCACCACTAGTGACCGTAAAGTAACTATAGTGCAGTGGTTGCAGGCGGGAGGCACTGCTGCGGACATGAGCATGACAAAGCTGCTGTTATCCTCGCTCGTGAAACAAAATAAGCCTGTGACGCCTAAATACGTTGTAGGTGAAATTGCAAGCGAACAGGGTCACTTGGTAATTAGGCTACCACCTTATCACTGCCATTTTAATCCAAGTGAATTGGTTTGGAGTGAAGTCAAGGCATACATTAGAAGTAACTTTTACTACAACAGAAGTGGAAAGACTGCTACGGGAAGGTCTTGCTACTGTAGATGCTACCTCATGGAGGAAAAAAGTAGACAATGTTGCAAAACTGATAAGAGAAGGAAGACTGTAGATGGCATAATAAATGGAAACAAGCAATTAACGATTTCTCTTGACGATGATGATGAAAACAACAGTTTTGGCACAGATTCTGATGACAGTGAGGGAGAAATGGATGGAACTGCGCCATTGACATTGTAAGTTGGTGAATGTAAATGTATACAGGATTAATTCTTTCTCTCTGCAATCGGATAGGCTACGCATGTTTTGCTTTATTTCTTTCTATGAGTGTGGATAGTGTATGATTTGGTATGCTGAGGTTTAGATTATTATACGACGTTTTACATGCAGCTATTACGGTAACAATTTGGAACGACTTTTCATAGATATTGTCATTAACTTCGGCTGTTTCTATTTCCCGGTTTCATATACTATCAAACGCTTAGTCTCCATTGTCGTTCTCTCCATTGTTAGAAAAACATACTATGTTGCACATACGTATAAATGTTGACTGTAGCTTACATTTACAAAACATACTTCGGAGTTGTGGGTGTGTGCGGTGGCAGCTATTGCAACCTCCCAATCACAGTATAGCCAACCACACGCAAGCTGTCAAGTGACGTCTCACCAGCCCTGGTATAGAACGTATTGTTTGTTCCAGTAACTGCCCTCATCCTGGACTCAAACTACTGTCAGTCCCTGTTTGTAGCTGCCCGTTGCCTACCTAGCATAATCCTTACCCCTTATTCTGCCCCCTCCTCCTCCCACAGCCTCATAATGCTGCACATAAGAGGCTACTATCCAATTCTCACCACACCCCTGGACTCTCCCATAAGCAGCAAAACAGCACTTACCATGTACCCCCCCCCCCCCCCAACCTCTTCTACTTTCACTACCTGCCCCACCCAAGATCACTGCTCACCACAGTCAGGCATTTGTGACTGTGACAGTGGCCTAGTGCGTAAGAACTGTGCCTCTCCCTCTCTATCTCTGTGTTTATGTATGTATTTGTGTGTGTGTGTGTGTGTGTGTGTGTGTGTGTGTGTGTGTGTGTGTGTGGCTCTACACCTTCTCCATGTAGTGGGTAACAATATATCTTACTTTGTATCACCACATTTAACCACAATAGTAAATATTTGGAGCAACCAATATTTACTGACGGACTCTCTGGTGCATGCTTAACTATATTGTGCTCCCTCATCATTATTTTGCAAGTATTTATACATGATGGAAATAGTCATAGGCTTGTAAGCCGTGTTCAGAAGTAAAAGAAAGAAAGAACGAAAAACAGAAATCGATTCACTGCGCTATTTCCAAGTTAATTAGCACTGAAGTTAGCCAACCAGGGCCTCGCACATGCAAATTAGTGAGACCCACCCATGACAGAGTTATCAAATATGTTTTTCATTTTGCTTCCTAAAACTGAACAAGAGAGTGACACAAAAACTGAACATGGGATGGTAGTAAGGATTGAACCAAAGCCAGGGGCTGAGCAGTCTTGTGCAATGTCATCTACGCTATGAGAAAAACTGACTGACTGTATCTGGCAGGCTGCTTGAATTTGCACGCCCAATGGCCTAATTGGCTAATTTCAATGCAAATAAACTCAGAAATGGTGCAACATATGGAATTCTTTTCTTAACAATTATTTCTTGGCACAGCTCACCATTAAACAGCCTTACAAGTTTTTGAGACTGTTTCTGTCCACTCTTTATATTCAACTACTAAATTACAAATTATATGGAAAGAAATTCATACAAGCCATGGTAGAAAACTTGTATGTAAACTGTACACAGTTCATTTAACCTGATTTGTAACACAGCATGCAACAAAAGTGTCATGCTAAGTTACTCTGTCAGTGTGTTTGCCAACTGCCGTTGCTATTATTTACTTCTGGATAACCTTCAAAGTGAGCTGAAAAGTGATTTCTGACCTGTAATATGGAGACAGTAATTTTGTAAAATGTCCCTTCACATATATACTCTTTCAGTTGAATCTCTGTGTATCCTGACAGTGTCATTTAATTTCCTAACATATTGCTTCTAATTCTATTACAGTGACTCTGTGCAGCTTTTAAGAGTTCCAATTTGTTTTCATTGTTGTTGCTTGAATGAATTTTCACTTCAAAATCAACCTGAAAGCAAATAATGCTGCATCTTATTCACTAACAAAAAAAATCATCTACATTCTTTTCATTAACATCAGTTGTCCTAAATGCTATTGTCTCCTATCTTAAATGGCATATTAAGAAAATTTTAGAACCCCAGGGGTTAAGAAATTCTACCATTCCTCTTTGTCACTCAAAAACTCATCAAACTTCCCTGTCTTTTGCAATACTGTTGAAGTTTTTCTTTCATGATTCACTAATTTTGTGAAATCAAATCCACCGCAATTGTTTCCTAATATTTGTGATAATACTGACTGCATACCACAAGACGATTTAAACAAATGGTATTCACAGAATTTCCCATGTTGCTGAAATATTGTGCCACCAGTCTCAGTGAATAAATGGCACTTGGATATGCACACCAGAGTTCTAGTTCCTTCTGAGAACTTACAAATGGAATCACACTGACACTATCACTTCACAGAAAGGTACAGGGAGACCTTATCCAAAATAAGATTGTTTCACACTATGTAAAACATCAGCATATCAATATCACAAAGTGCTAATGTTACATGTAAATGTTCTCCCCCCCCCACTCTCCCATATCTGTTAATTGGCTCGGCGACTCAGTGGTATGATTTTTATCTGTCATTTACCACGCCATTCACCTCTGACAAGGTTTTTAATGAGAAAGTTGCTCAGTTGCATGGTGGTTCAGAATCCACATTAAACTATACGCCCCCTATAACTGGCTGAATGGGTTAGTTCAAAGGCTATAGGAAGGCAATGTGAACCAAGTCCTTTAGGACTACACCTAGCAAAGTACTGTAGAGTTCAAACCAACCTTCGTGTTGATGGCAACTTATTTAATTTGCCACCTACAGGATTATATCATTCCAGGGCAGAGTGCATGATGCCTGTCACTAAATAGGACTGACCAGGCATGAAACCTTTGGATCCATAGTCTGGAACTTTACAACTGAGCCACTAAGCCAATTAACAATTGTGAAAAGAATAAGTAAATTCATAAGTAACATTAGCATAGAGTGAATTGAGAAAAGCTGCAATCTTAAACATGCTCAAATAATGCCTCCTGTAAAAACTTGTACAAAACCCCTATTATGCTCTACCTCATTTCCATCCAGGTCCTGAGGGACTTCCGTATCTTACCTACTCCCCGTTTCCTCTGTACCTTTCCAATCCACTACTGCTGTGTGTTGGAAACCAAGTCATACAGTTTTTCTGTATGCCTATCAAGTCTTCTACTGTTTAGTAAGCAGACTTGGTTTCATTGTATATTATATAATACAGTGTTGTATTAGCTGTAGAATTGGGCATTGTTTCCCATTAACAAAGGCTTTAAGAATTATTGCCCTCCCCTCCCCCCAATATACTTGAGGTAAAACAAAAACAAACCATAATCCATCAACAATTCTGTAATTTAACTTCATGTCTTTTCAGCTTCCTTATAGAAATCACCTCCTTTTATGTAACCCCAGATTCACTTTCCTTAACACTGAACTATGACACTACTCTCCAATACACACAACTGAAGCACAGCATGGAGCAGCCTTGAAATACAGTCAGAAAATACAATTACTTCTTAGTTACCTCTCTGCCTTAAGAGCCCAATTTTCTCAAGTTATGGTCAACCATACAACTAAAATAAAAGTCACATCTCCACTCAGTCAGTATTCAATTGTAATAGAAAATAAAATGGCAACATATGAGATTTAAATTTCAGAACACTGACTAACTCTTATATAAAACCTGTCTACACAATAAGTTTCCTCACTTTTTGCCCTTTTAAGTGTAGGACAAATCTATCTAATTTAATGACAGTCAAGTCAACACCAGTTTCCCCAGATTGTGGTACCCTATTCACAGACAGGTTATGTTGTGGAAACATTTTCCCAACCAATGAATGGCTGTAAACTTACAAGCTACAAGGTGCATTCAAGTTGTAACACCTACAACTTCTTTTCTCAGGACTGCAAGCAGATAGAAATGTGTGGTTTATTTCAAAATATCTGTGCACTTGTCGTGAATGTGTAACAGAGATGGCAGCATTGTTCGGCAAACAAGCTACAACAGTAATGGCAAGAGTGAAGACTGTTCTTGATATTGAAAATGGCGATGTTTTAATTGCAAGAACGATGAGTAATCATTCGCTTTCTCCATGTGCATGGTGTGCCACCAAATGAAATTTTCCCCCAGCTGAGTGAGATGTGTGGTGATAGTGTCATGGATGTGTGTAATTTGCATTCATGGGTGCAACAGTTCAAAGGAGGCAGAACGTCATGTGACAATAAAGCAAGAAAATCTCAGCTTTGCACTTGCTGGTCTGAGGAAATGATCAAGTGAGTGCAAAAAGCTGTTTTGGAGAACCACAGAATGAGAGTGGAACACATCACATCCAAAATTGGCATTTCCATAGTGTGTGTGTGCACCATAATCCCGCATGAAAGTCTGAAAATGCAAAAAGTGTCTAGCACTTGGGTGCCATGTTTGCTGACAATCATGCATGTTGCCAGGCAATGTTTATGGCTTGAATGGGACTTTCTTTTCATAGAGTGTGATAATGTTTGAGACATAGATGCCATTTTTCAGTCTTGAAACAAAGAACCAGTCATCTTAATGGAAGCACACATACTCATTGCCAGTGGTCAAACAAGACTTTGTAAAGAAGCATTCACAGCAGCTGTGCAATCAAGGTGTCGATGTTGTGAGATTACTTCAAGAAGTGACAAGTTTCACTGTTTTCGTGTGAATCGTCTGTGAGGAAAAGAAAATGCAGGTTTTTTCCCTCTTAAAAAAAATAAAAATAAATAAATAAAATAAAATAAATAAAAAAATAAAAAATCTAGCAACAAAATGGATAAATTCCACAACTTTTTGATTTCCCCTTTTAATAGGCTTACCTTGTTTGATATAGCTCCTTGCCCTGGGAAAGCTTTCCGGTCTTTGTCTCTTATTATATCCACATCCATGACGATATATTCTGCAAGTTGTTTTGGATTGCAGATACTGTTAAATGGGTGTCGCCAAAAGTTTGTACTACTCAATTCAGCAACTAAAATATAATAATAATCATCATTTTTGCAAACCACACTGTAAGGAGCCATTTTAGAAAAAATAAAGGTCTGGTAAAACCAAACTGAGAATTATGATATTAATGGAAAATGCATTATTTTTTCAATCTAGAGATATCTAAATCCTTACTAAACGACAATGTATGGGACATTCACTCAAAGATGACAGACATCAAAAACTTACTCTGTGCAGTAGAAGGATCAATAATGTGGACGGAGTTAGTCACTCGGTATACGAGGCAAATAGGGCTAATGCCTCCTAACTGATGGGTCAACTTTTTTGGCAAGCACACCACACTGTCCTTTGATAGAGGTACTATTTCCACACTAAAATAAAAAGAAATCAGTTTGAAAATATGTTCCACTTTGTCTTATACTGAAAACTTACAAGCAAAACATCAAGGACCGATTGTATAAACACTTCTGACTGGAAGTACATTTTGACTTTAGTTCCGAAATTGAACTCTGTTCAGGACCCCATTCTACTGTGTAACACTAAACTTGGATACATCGAAGGAGGTACGGTGTTTGTTTAAATTAGCATGAAACACGCTTGGCTATACCGGTACAATCAGCTATCAACAAGATTACTGTGCTTCAACTGCAGATAGTAATACTGGAGACAGTAATCATACATTGCAGATACAATGTACTTATTATTGGAGGCGTTGTTTTCTAAAGATGGAGGAAAGTAGGCAGAAAAGCTGCAATCTTCAAACTTCTCACCAGCTGGAAAAGATTTTTCGCTGGAAATCATATTGGATTTGCATAAAGACATAACAGAAACAAAAATCTGATAAAGTTAATACGGCCAACAAAGAAAAGGTGACAAATCATGGCTGGAAATATTTGAAAATATGTTACATCACTATTAAGAAAATGACAAGAATGCATTTGTGCAAGGCTTTAAAGATGCACTTTGCAATTACTACATTTCATCCCTATGTAATTACAGTACACATGTTGTGTGAACTGGACTGAAAATAGTGTCAAAACTTTTCAAGGTTGAATGTATAAAACTGGAAGTGGTAATTTTTTCTGGTCTACTATTATGAAAAATGGGCAAAATCTAATTGCAGGTCAAAAGCCAAAATTTATTCCTATTTCCAACTTATATGATGACAATGTAGGTTTTCATCCTGAATGTATATGCACAGGTCTGTATACATTTTAAAACAGTTGAGTAAACTGAAACGAATTTGCTTTGTAAAATATAGTTTACAATATTATTCATAACATTCTTAAACAATGAAAACACCAGGTAGGAATATCAACAATGTAGGAAATGACAGATTGCTACCTACCATAAAGAAGACACACTAAGTTACAGACAGGCCCAATTAAAGACACTCAAAGTTTTCGGCCACACCCTTTATCAGTAAAACACACACACACACACACACACACACACAAAAGACCGCCAACTCCAGCATCTCGGGCCAGAATGCAACATTGCTCAGGATGCAAGCAACAATCTGGAGGGGGTGGAGAAGGGGAAGGAACAGTAGTGTATGGGTGGGGAGAGACACAAACACTGTCTGTGCCGCACGAAGAATCCGACAGCATTCATTCCTCTCCCCAACCATAACTACTATCCCTTCCCCTGCTCCACCTCCTCCAGACTGCTGCTTGCATCCCACATGATGTTGCATTCCGGCCCAAGATGCTGGAGTTGGCAGTCATGTGTGTGCGAGGTGTGCTTGATTATCTCTCTCTCTCTCTCTCTCTCTCTCTCTCTCTCTCTCTCTCTGTGTGTGTGTGTGTGTGTGTGTGTGTGTGTGTGTGTGTGTGTGTTTTAGTGAATAAGACTGTGGCCGAAAGCTTTATGGAGTGTCTTTTAATAGTGACTGACTGCAATTTGACATGTCTTCTTTAAGATAAGTATTAATCTGTCTTTTCCAAAGTTGTTCATTACATTCTTGTTCATTTACAGATTTTAATAAGTGAAATGATGTAGCTATAATAACTGCTGCACAATTTAATTTACTCTGAGTCCCAAAACTTAAATAGCTCACCATTTTGCATATTGACATACATTTCCACAGGTGAAAGGAGTGATATGTGGGGAACAAAATTCCAAGAACTGATGTGGGAACTCACCTGGTATCCTCTGCACTGAATTTCAGGACACAATCACAGAGCCATTGCCTTACATTTACAAATTGCATATGTTTACTACTAGTATTGCTTATCTACTTGCATGCAGTTTAAGCACTTTTTTTGCAGTTAAAAATTAAGTGAAATTATGCAGTCACTGCTATTTAAGATTATAAAACATTTTTGAAAGAGGTGTTCAATCAAATTGTTCATTTTCCATTGAAACTATCTCCATTTAAGTAACCATTCATAAGTGACATCTCACTATTAAAAATTATGTGTAATAATTTGCATGACTACAGAAAACGTAAAATCATGCCAAACTACGCTATCATTTCTTCTTCTTATATTAGGTCTCCAACCTTAGAAACAAATATATGTGCATTAAATGCATATACTGATAAATCAAAACTGATCATGAATGTACTACAAACTTTCCTTTTATAAACAAGCCACTATATTTTCAACTACCGGAGTTGCAATGCACTTAGAATACTTTTTCTTAGTGAATATGAATTGTATATGCAACACCAAGTTGTCAAAATGACACTGAATAGCTTAATTAATACTTGTTAATTTTATAACGCAAAGATGATAATAGCAAACTAACCTGTAGGTGAATTTGTAGTTGTAGATATTACTGTGTATATCATGAGAAATCAGTTTCTTAGAGTGTTGATACCTGCAGGGAAGCACAGTTGTTAAGAAATCAATCATTTTTCGGGCATGTCCTTCAGTTGTGTAGAAGAAGTCAAGCCCCTCTACGAAAGAGGAAAACAATTAATTAAACATTAATATTTCACTGAACCGCTACAGAATAAAAAATAGGTAAATCACACAAAGTCAATTACAAGACACTAATTTCACAAGTAACTGATCCTTAAACAAGAAGAGTTCACATGTAGAAGGTAGTCTTTCCCTTGAGTAATTACTGGGTACAAATGTAAATCATATATGGTAGATGATAACTGTGCATCACACAGTAAATATCAACTTAAAATTTTTTATTACCTGGAATGGAATCTATAACAAATAGCTGAACAAATTTGGCATATAATTACACACTGATCAATGCATTCTCTAACAGCCTTCCCTCCAGTTGTACATCAATCTCAGATGAGCCGTACTGACAGTGGGAAGTCAGAGGGATGATGGATAAAATTTATGATAATAGCTACGAGATTTCTGATGTGTGCTCAGATGCTTGCATGGCAGAACACTGCCAATAAAACTTGACTCCTGGTGCCAGATAATGTACAGATTTATATGAAAGCATACTATGCTATTGGATGAGAGTACTTATTGGGTTGGGGACACCTACTTTGTAGTGACGGATAAGCTCTCCTTTCAGTTACCACTCACAGGAAAAATAACAAAGTAGTTTTCTTCCTTCCAACAGTAATATTTTTATTTGATGACATATTCTGTGCCAATGGAAAAATTCAATTAAAAAGCTGCAAGAATACAGCTACTTTGTCTCCCTGTAATGAAATATTTTGTGCTTCACTTGTCTATTTACATACATGAGGTTTGTATTGCTATAGATTGCATGTAGCTTCTTCATATATCTTGGGGGCTAACTATTGGTCTATATATTCAAAGGTCCAAGGTTTAATCTTCTGCAGGTCTTAATACTACTACTTTTGTTACTTCATCTGCCTCTGTCAATGATTAATAATTTGATTGCACAATGGTTCAGAGATTTACATAAAACTATAGGTTCCCTTAAAACTGGCAAGGTTGGAGCAAGAGCATAGTACCTCTAATAGGACCAAGCCTAGTACAGCACTGTGACTTTTACACTGACATTTGGGTTGATGACAAGTTTACCTTCCTAAATCTTTTTCAATTTAAGCTTCTGCACAGACTATATACACTTTCTCTATTCAAGCAACTGCTTATGATTATCTCCAAAGGGGCTACCGAATAAGACACATGTGTGATTTTGTAAATTTTCCTGGTAAAATAACTTTTGATTCTCTTCTCAGGGTTTGTAGCCAGATCTTCAAGTCAAGTTGAGACAATATTTCGATGGTGAAACTGGCCATCATCTTCAGGTGAGATGTTGTTGGTGCTAAACATCATTGAAATGATGCTCCAGTGAAGCCAGCGTCTCATTATAGCTGAGCAGAGGATCATGGTAGTGAAGTTTGATAAACTTCTGAAGAAGAGAAAACAGAAGCGTGCCTCGATTTTCTTCCCAGGGTGCTATAATGAAGGTATTATTGCACAATTTGTTTATTTTATTAATAATAGGAGTGTCAATGCTATCAAGATGAATGCTGGTGCTGGTAAGGAAGTAAATTTGTTTCACTCAGACAACTGGAAATCATTTCTAAAGATTTATTTTTCTTGCATTTGGAAATTTAAGCACTGCTTTCAATGGCTTCTTAGGAATAGATGGATGGTGCCAGATAGATTGTGTCAGACTGGGTGCATAAGAGTGCCATCACTAGACAACCCTCAAAATTTGAGCAGCTTCTTTCATGTTCCACAATATTAGATGATTTTCATTGACAGACTATGATTAATCTTATGTGTATGGGACTGGATGGTATCACTGTGGCCATGATGGAAAAAGGCCTAAATTGTTCTCCCACTATGAAGAGAATACCCATCAAGGAATTTATCTGTTCTGTAGAACAAGTAGTATTTAGTTCCTCAGGGAATTGAATTGAATGGAAGAAGAAATCAGGCTTGAGTTACACGTTATGCCAGGCTGCTGCCGAAGAATAATATCAATTCTGCAGAAAGCGCAGTTACTCATTCTATTAGAGTGAATAAAGATATAGTAGTTTCACTAGCAGACAAAGGAATTACATAGTCATCACCACTTGGTGAACTGTGCAAGTAAAATGGATTACTTACTTAGTGATCCAATTTACTGAAAAGCGAAGAATGGCACTAATGAAATGACAGAATTGCACTCCTGAAAAAGGAGTTGGATGTCCAAAGATGATATTAAAAACTTGTGGCCCAGTGCTGCCAATTCGCTGAGATGATATGGTTTACCCAAAATCCACAAGGAAGAGGTGCCATTTTGCTCCATTGTTATAGTTCAATTCTTTTATCTCGGTGGCTCGCGCATGCCCGCCCAGACGCAGGAGATTGCTGTGTTGCCAGTTGCAAACGACGCATGCGCCAAGAGAAATAGTGCCATAGTATAGTTCGCAAACTTACGTTTAGGGGGGAGTGCGCAGTTTATGACGTAAAGCCACCATGGCCACATTAACCCTTTCGCTGCTACAGAGACGTGCTGCCTGCATTCCGCGTGATTTTGTCATCACTGCACTGCTCGCCTGTGCAGACACATGGTGTTCCGACTGCTTTGACACACTTGTCATTCGATTTCACAAAAACTATTTGGCCCAAAAATTTGATTTTTGCACATCTTCTTGACTGATACCTTCTCCCCCATAAATGACTTAATTTTGTTTCAATGTTCAATGCAGTTATTGTGCAGTATTAAACATAGTAAACCATTGCATGAAATTTTGAAGAGTTTGCAGAGGTAAAAGTCCATAGCATATACCTAAATTTAATATAAAATTTACCATATAACAATATCTCATTTAATTTAAGTACCGGAAAGGTGTTGCATGTAATATTGAGAAATATTCCGTCTTTTGTGACTGTAATAAAAGTTTCATTTACACCAGGTGTGTATGGCTTTATTTTAAAGCACTTCAATCAAAAGGAAGTAGACAAAATACATTAAACCAAACTGTGGGACGTCCAATGATACCAAATCTGACGAATTTGTGGTCAAATTTGTTATAATTTGATGAACTAATTTTCATTAGGATTTCTTTTGGCTCTGTGTGTCGTTTTCAAGAGATTACAATGTCCCCAGTTAAAATGAACACCCTTTATAACAAACAGTGTTTATAAATTGGGAAATATTCCATCTTTAGCGACTGTAATAAAACTTTTATTTATACCAGAGTCATTTCACTTTTTTCTAAAACGTTCTGATTAAAACAAAGTTGGCGAAGTACACAAAATTGAACTGTGGACGTAATAAAACATAGAAACTAAAATGTATTGTCAGTGAGGCGCAGTGTGCAAACAATTTGTGTTTGTCATAACGGACAGCAAATACTTGCCAAAACATTGACTATGATGTTGCCAAAGCAGCGAAGCAAAGAATTACATCAGACAATCAAGTAGCTCGGCAACGTATGAGCTGAAATTCTGCTCTAAATATTACTTTTAATATTGTCGCAAAAGAATATAAATATGAATAGTAAAACAGCGACTGCGGAAGAGAAGATATACAAACAAAACAGATACCATGAATATTGTATGTGTGCCTTTTCACTGTTTTTAATTGCTGTGAAAAGAAATATTGGAGGACAAAATTAGAAAAACCGGAAACTTATTATGATTATAATGAAGGGACAAAGCACTAGAAATTTCAAAAAATTACATTCAAACGAATAAAATTCATGAAGTATGACACTTCGATATTGTTTTTAAATAAAGAAAATATTCAGCACCGAACGAGGTTTGAACTCAGAACCTTACACTTTGCATTCAAACACCTTAACCATTACACTAACACAACTCGTCAATCAATAAGACTCCTGGAGGACACTAAAACATCATGCAAAATACCGACAAACACTGTTGGTATGACTATGAATTACACACGTTTCGTCGAAGTGAAATAGGAAATAAACAATTACCGCTGTTCTTTATTGTGAAAAAGCGGTTAGTGAGAATGATACAAACACCTTTTCTTGCTATCGCCTGAATTAGGAGGCTTATTGCTTGTTTGGTTTAATTAATTAATAGAATATGAAGCAATTGGTATAAAGAATGTGTTTTCCAAACTTTCTATAAAAGAAAGTCTACTATCAAGACATTGCCTTTGTTCAATTACTTTATTTATGACTGAACGTTTTCAAAACTGAAGACACTCGTCCGTGCTCTGCACTGCAGTCGAGCTCTGGCAACGTCGTTCTCTGTTCATTGGCTGACTGTGTTTTGTGACGTCAGATGCGCAGAATGAACATAAACTCGGCCGCCGTTGTAAATGACAAGCACTATAGTAATTTGGGTCTGTCCACCTATAACATGGCAAAGCATTTATGGGAGTGAGGATTTGGGGGAGGGGGGGGGGGGTTCTTCATCTCTTCATCAGCAAGTGTGGACATTACACCCCAACTAACTGGAATTTATTCAGCATATAAATACATTACAGGTGGGCTCCTCAGACCTACTTGTAAGCTTTGATGTCTCCCTGTGTATGCATGTTCTATTTGAAAAATCATTCAGTTTAATCAATTAAATGTTGGAAATTTGTTTTAATGTACTTATTTCAACTTACATTTTATTTTATGTCAAGATTTACGAATAAATTGACACTGGCTGTCGATAAACCCTTATCAGCCACAACTGCTGATATGGCTTTGAAAAAAGCACTGAAGACAGCAATTTTAAAACAAACATGTTTCTGGATATATGCTGATATCTCTTTAATTTGGCCACATGGAGCTGATACTCTTAATTTGAATCCCCTTCACCCCAGCATTAAGTTTACAACTGAAGTGTGGACAGATGGAAAGCTCCCATTTTTTATGTTCTCATTTCTTAGCAGAATGGTGGCATTGTTATGTGTAGCATTTACTGGATACCTACACGTATTGACCAGCACCTGCAAGTGACTAGCTGTCACCAAGCAAACCAACTCAATGGGGTCCTTAGGATGCTGGTCTGAAGAGAATGTGCCACACCTAATGCAGTGGCTATGAAGCAGCTCACCTAGATCTGGCAGAGCAGGGCAATAACAAATAGCACAATGATCTGGCTAGTTGAAACAGTCATGTTTTCTGTCTTCTTTTATGGTTGCGAAACATGGACACTCAAGGGAAGAGACAAACAGCGAATTGATGCGTTTGAGCTTTGGTGCTAGCGTAGGATGCTACGCGTAAAATGGACCAAAAGAAGAACAAATGTGTCCATTATTGAGCCATACGATATCTCCAGATGCCTTTCTTTTCGAGTCACCGAAAAAATTCTCCAGTTCTTTGGCCATATTGTGAGAAGAGTTGGAGAAAATCCAGAAAAAATTATCTTGCGAGGAAAGATTGAGGGCACGAGACAAAGCAGGCACTAAGAGAACCTGGCAATCGTCTGGGATGGAAATACTTTGTTCATGGGGTCATGACACTCAGCAATGAGCACAACAACTTTGCTCATCACAGGAAACTGAACACCAAAAGTTTGCACTTAAATGGAATGAATTCTCTGAGTAACAGATCCATCGAGCCTTGGAGTTAAGATCATCACCAAATGTATACCATGATGAATCTGAATCGGATTCTTTCCTACCATATACTGGGTGATTATAATCTAAACTAGGGAAAATTTTTAAGAAATTTTAACATCAAAACTGTGTTTATCCTGTCAGCCAAGATTAGCGACATTTTGGGTTCTGTTAAAGATGATCTGGGGCTAAGGAAGCCCAGTGTTCATAAGGGTAAAGCATGTATTGGTCAAATTATTCACACCACCCACCTCAATTACCAAAAGGTTAGCATCTCTGCCTTTGGTGTAGAAGGGCCTGGTTCGATCCCTGGTACATCTTTGGATTTTTCTGAGGTAGGCAGGTCTGGAAAGTGGTCCACTCAGCCTCTGCGGCCAAAAGCAGAGCTGCTTGAAGAAAGAAGCAGCATTGTCATCTGGATTCAGCTATTGACAATAATGACTGGTAGGATCAATGACAGACAGATCACATGTCCCACGATCATAGACTGCTCCTCATATTGCCCTGTAGGCAGTAGCTGGACAGGTGTAACTGGCCTAAGGCCTAATATGTGGGTGGTGTTTACATTTACTATTCATACTTTTAGGACAGGTGTGTGGAACTTCGTTGCCACACAACCAGGGCTGGTTTGAGAACATTTTTTTGCACTAGCGACATATCATTATCATACATTAATTGTCACTGTTTGGCCTCTTGGTAATAACTTTAAATATAAATCAAAATTTAGTAAGTGTAGAAATGAGTAGTTTTTGCTACTACTTATGGTACAGCCTGTGTACAAATCTTGCACTAGATGTGGCCCCCAGGCAGCTGCTTATGTCACTTGGGTCGTAGACTGGCCCTGGGCACAAGGTTATAACGATCTGAAAAATCACCATTAACAAAGCTGTGCTTAGCTGAGGAACACACAATTAAATATAATGAGAATTGGGTGTCTCATTACTGGCATTTTGCTTGAAGGAATCAGCTGAAACTGGGATGGTTGATAACCTTATTAAAGGGTAACTGCTATTCCCTGAACAAGTTGTGGAATACACACAAATCTGCATTAAAACACAATTTCTCATTTGGAAGAGGAATTTGACAATTAATTTCAGCAGGGATAGTTCACTTTTGTCTGTCTTCACCACCAGTGGCACTGCTCACATCCTCTGTAGCGCTAACAGTGCTTGGTGCATGTGCAGAGTACTCTCTGTTGGCCTATAAAGTGTGCCAGCTTCAGCAAAGCATCAGTTCGACAACAATCAGCAACAGTAGTATCTTACCCGAAGATGACAGCCAGCTAGACTGTTGAAATATTCTATCAATCTGACTTGAATATCTGGTTGCAACATGAGAAGATTATCACAAGCAATGCAGGCGTTTGCCGTACACAGCTAGAAGTTACTTACCACTGTATAGTGATTGATCAATACATTTTGTAGTACATACATTAATGATGAAAAACTTTGTTAAATAGCACAGTAATTTCCTTAAAACTGCATAAACACTAATTCATTTTGCTCGCAATTCTGTATCATTTGCTCTTCATTCTGAACTGGGGAAGTGGCATAAGTAATTGTTGTTTACAGTGAATATTGGAGGAAATTATTCCATTTGGGGGTGGGGGGTGGGGGGTGGGGGGGAGGAGGATGCAATACGGAGACCACTGACAAATTCAGTGAGACCTCCTGGGGCTACGGAGTGTGAAGAGGAACAGTTAGATAAAGAAAGCATGGCAAGAACCAGATGAAACAGATAACAGAGAGTAGGAAAGTGTGGAAACTGGCATCTAGTGGAAAGGTTGGGAGAAAGGAGATATGTCAAGAAAGATTTATAGCGCGCACCCACACACAGTATTCTGAATTAAGTGAACATCAGGCTCAAATATGAGTAAAATTAAGACAAACACAGGAGACACCAGATGTGTTTAGGAAGAGTGGGAGTGGGAAGAAGTTAGAAAGAAGAAGTACTGCTGCTATCTGGTAGCCGCAGGTAAATGTTAGCCCTCCGTTGAGGGGGAAATGATAGGGACCAATAGAAGACACCTAGCATTTTTATACCAACCGCAGGTCTAAATCGTGTGATAACATGACAACTTTCAGGCATGCCTGAAAGGTTTTTGGTAAGGAGGGTAGAGGGTAGAGATGAAACTGATGGCAGTTGACTTGTGATATATGGCACTGGTGCCTACTGGAATTTTTGAAACAGAAGCTGGTTATTGAGGGGTTGAGCTTAGTTCACCACTTAGCCGTACACACCTTCAGGTAAGTATTCTTCTGTTGTGCACTTGCCACTTGCTTCAGTGAAAGACGTTCCCTAGGAAGACTGTGTGAGGGGAGTGAGACAGTTTCCAGTGCAATGAAACTATTCCAGCATCTGCCATAATAAGTTTAGGGAAACTACAGAAAGCATAACTCTGGATGCCTGGAAAGGGATTTGAATCATTGCACTCCAGAATGTTAGTCTAGTATTTTAGTCATGTGTCAACTTCCTCAGTTTCCTCAACAGGAGCACAGCTGGCAACAGTGATATTATGCGACTTTTGTTGATGAACTAGTTACGGGAAAAGGATATAGCAAAATCAAGCATCCTCTATACCACACTAATTTCAATCTGAGCTGAGCTGAAGTGCAAAATAACATGGAAAGGAAGCATTACAGTTTATTCTCAGTGATGTGGAAATGCTAACAAAATAAGATGTTGTGAATGTTTCCCCACAGGACTGGTCTTGAGCTGTGAACTATACCTGGAAGTTAATCAGGAGAAGTTGGATCTTTGATGGATTGCTAGGAGGAAAGATCAAAGAGATGGTCATTTCCGTCACTCCAGCATCAGTTCCAAGCTGAGGACAGTGATGATTGTTTACTTGGATGTGACGCACTTTGAGCAAGATGCTAACAATGCTCCCTTCCATATGCTTCAAGCAAAACTGTCAACTGTCTGAAAGACCAAAAAATTAAACACCCATAAGAGACACCACACTAATATGGTTTTACACCATCTCTAACCTTGATAATTGCCTCAGCTTGCTGAGGAAGAGAGTCCGCAAGTTTTGTCATGTATGCCATATCTAGCTGAACCCACTCCTTCTTTGATGATTAGGTCCTGCAGAACTACCAAACTACGAGGATGTTTAATTGCTACACTTCATCCCCTGCTCCAAATTGTCCCAGGCACTATCTATGGGACTGAGATTGCATGACTCAATGGGACAGTCAAGAGGTTTGAGGAGTGTTTGCCAAAGCAAGAACATATACATGCAACCCTGTGAGCAAAGCTGTTGTCATCTTACAAGATGGGAAACCAATAATGAAGATGTAGAGGACAGTGCAGCACTTCATCACCATTAATGATTCAAGATGTAGTACTTCATGTCGTCCTTAATACTATGACATATATGAGTGCATTCTTGTGTTTACAATTCTCACATGTTGAGCAGATAATATTATTATTAAAGATTTTATTGTCTTTAGGCCATTACAGCAATTGACAACGTCAAATGAAGATACAATTTATAATACAGTGTGATAAGGTATTGACTACTGAAATATTTTAGCTTATATTACAATAAATGTACAGTGGGTCATCTGTTGGATTACTGCATTGTACAGTTGAAGAATTCATTGATATCATAGAACGGGTGGGCAATAAACCATTCATGCAGTCTTTCTTTGAATGTATGTTCACGAAGATCCTGTATAGCATGTGGCAGCTTATTAAATAGTTTGTGCCCTGTGACTTCATAGCTATTTATTGATTTTGATAATCTGTGGTAAGGAGTGTATACGTGTTTGATGCTTCTTGTGTTTTAACAATGTACATTTTCTTTCCGTTTCACATCTTGTAGGTTCTTCTTCGTAAAGATTAAGACATTATATATATAGAGGTTTATTACTGTCATAGTTTTTTGTTTAGTAAATAAGGGTTCGCAGTGAGCCTTATGTGAAGAATTTGTAATTATTCTAATGGCTTTCTTCTGCAATAATAGGATGTCATGTATATGACTACAGTTACCCCACAAAATAATGCCACAGGATATTTTACTTTGGAAAAATGCAAAATAAGATGATCTGATGTATGTTTCAGGTACACAATTTCTGAGTTGTCTTAATAAATAAATTACTCTAGATAGCTTACTACTAATATAGTTTACATGTTGGCCCAAGGATAACTAAATAAACTCCCAGGTATTTAACAGAACTGGGGTCATCAGATAGTAGCTTGTCTCTTAGAGTGAAGATTATCTGCTGAGTTTTATTTTCATTTAGCAGGAAACCATTTGCTCTGAACCAATATGTTGCATGAGTGAGTGTATTGGTCTTTAAATATGTCTGCTTGTGTCTGTATATGTGTGGATGGATATGTGTGTGTGTGTGTGCGCGTGAGTGTATAACCGTCCTTTTTTCCCCCTAAGGTAAGTCTTTCCGCTCCCGGGATTGGAATGACTCCTTACCCTCTCCCTTAAAACCCACATCCTTTCGTCTTTCCCTCTTTCCTGATGAGGCAACAGTTTGTTGCGAAAGCTTGAATTCTGTGTGTATGTTTGTGTTTGTTTGTGTGTCTGTCGACCTGCCAGCACTTTCATTTGTTAAGTCACATCATCTTTGTTTTTAGATATATTTTTCCTACGTGGAATGTTTCCCTCTATTACAACCATAACATTGAATTATTCTTTACATTTGGGAAGAGATCAATCGAACAGGTTAGCTGACGGCACTAATGCGCTGCTTCCTGGACTTGGGTACATGAGCTGGCCCCGGATCGAATCCGCCTGGCAGATGAACGGTGAGCGCCAGTGTTCTGGCCAGCCTGGATGTGGTTTTTAGGCTGTTTTCCACATCTCACTAGGTGAATACCAGGCTGGTCCCCACATCCCCCCTCAGTTACATGCCTCGCAAACATTTGAAAACGTTCACACTATTTCATGGCTTACACTAGACGCAGACAGCTGGGGTACACTAATTCCGTCCTGGGGGAGGGGTGTGGGGGGAGGGAGGGTGGGGGGGTTGGTGACAGGAAAGGCATCTGGCCACCCTAGACACTAACATCACCAAATCCATAGTAACAAGGCCGACCCCACATTGAAGTGGGACAAAGGCCCTAGAAAATGATGACGATTTGGGAAGAGATCTGTGTCTTTAACGCGAAGAAAATTTACTGTATGTGACACACTCAGTCCTGGTTGCACTTGCAGACAATAAAACCAGAATGACACATTCATAACACCCATTATATCTTAAACTGTTGAGGATATCAACACAAGGTTTCGGAACATGATAGCACACAAAGAGGACAGTATTTTGCCATATGGTTACTATGTGAAATTTTCTTATCTACCACATATGCAAATAACTACATATTTTTTCAATGGAATGATGTGATTTTTAAGGTCCATCAATAGTTTGTGAAATAAGAATTACTCTGCATTTTGCAGTTACATAAATGAAGAAATTACATGTTTATTATTGTACCAAGAATACGCTTTTCTGTAGACAACTGACACGTCTCGCCTCAGTTGCTGTTTTAATAACACACTGTTTTAGAGTTCTGTTACAGTTTCAAATGATATTAAAACGTTAGCGAAATGTATCTTTGTCAACTCAGCTGTGTTTTGGTAAAAGAACCAAATTTTAACATGGCAACAACTGAAGTTAGGTATTACTTAAAACTTGTTGCTGATGACACTTCTCTGAAGTGACTTGAATATTGTGTTACATAAAGTTTCGCACAGTAACCAGATGGCAAAACACTCCACTCTCTTTGTGCTACCATGTGTCAAAATATCATTTTGATACCTAAAACCGCTTACGAGATACAAGGGATGTTATGAATACTTCTTTCTGGCTTCATCTTCCGGATACACAAGCAGAATTGAGAGCTCTACATGCTATCCATTTTCTCTAGACTGGAGACAGATGTGGATCTTCTCCCAAGTTTAAAGACTAATTCAGTTTATTAGCTACATTCCATACACAACAGTGTATATCCTTACATGCACTAAAGGCAAACTCATAGCAACTCTATTTTTCATTGCAAACTAGTCAAATTTTGTGCATTAGCTTATTTAAAGATCACAATAACTATGACAATATAATGTAAATGGGTAGATAAAAAGTCTACTCAACAAGCAGTGGCAGGACAATACACCACAAAAAGGTTTAACTTTCACAGTTTTTCGGAGATGTGGGTCCTTCTTCTGGCAGAAGAGTTGAAGAGGAAGTAAGAGGGGTGAAGGAAAAGGACTGGAGACGTTAGGGAAGTTCAGAAAGGCACCCAGAGCCCTGGGTCAGGGGAGACTTACTGGACAGGGTGAGTAGAAAGTAATGAAATGATAGGTAGTTTGTTATGAAGGTAATGACTGGCACTATGAGATGCGAGAGATTACAGTTTTTTTTAATGACTATTTTCTTTAAAAGCCTTTGGGAAAGATTGCAGATCAGCTATCTTGCACTTGTTGCTGTCCATGTAGACTAGAGAGCCTGCTACTGCTGAGCCAAATATTACACTGTATGAGAGCTTCGGCGTGAGAGCTTCACATCTCCAGTCCTTGCTAAGCCAAAGTGAACAGGCCACCTAGCAAACTTATGGTGAACCACGTTCCGTTTGAGACAAGCTTTAGGGAGTGATGTTCACTTTGCTACCCACAGCATACCATGTTACTTCACCACAAGTCAGTTTATCTGATATATACCATGGTTTACCACCTCTGGATACATCCAAATAAGTTACATCTTTGCTCTATAAACTGTTATGATTTCAAAAACAGACACAACCCTGTTGTTATGTTACAACACTTATTTCTTGTTGCCTTCCTGAGTAGGCATCTCATTCATTATGGAGGGATTCTTAGTGAGTTTTTCATTCATACAGAAATGTTTGTGTTGCTTCTCTACAACATTTTCAGGTTCACCAGAAAAATGGCCTAATGTAAAGACCCACACTGTTCATTGACTTAAAAACATTCTCATTACCACTGGAGCAGAACATGGAGAAGCTAAAAATTCAAATGACTAATCTCGTTACAACATTGTGTGTAATGCCTGTTAATAGCATGGAACAGATGTAAATGAAAAAGATTTTTATTCAGCTTGCCTTATCTGAAAAGCAATGCAACATGAAAACACAGAATGATGAAATAGTTTTTTACTTCCGACTAACTACAAACTTACCGTGTATTGGTTTAATTCCTAAGGTGTGTTCATGGGCCTTGTGCTTCAAGATTAACTGTTCCAAGTAGTAGAAAGTCTTCTTATTTTCACATTTCTGCCTTACTTGAACCTGCATCAGCAACAGAAGAAAGAAACTAAGGATGAGTTGTCTACAAGTAAGAATCAGGATCAACAAACCATGTTGTTGGCACATAAGATATAAACACTTTTCATAACATTTTAAAATCATTAACTTATAGATATAATACACTATTTGAAATGTCGACACACACACTGTTAGAGTATCTTCAACAAGAATTGGTGGAAATAAAAATAAAAGCTTTAAGTGCCAATTGTTGCAACGAAAGGCTTAATTTATATTTGATTGTATCTTTTTCCCACATTTTTTCACGTATGTGGACAGTGAACTGCACCAGAGCATTTATACTGCAGGGGCAGCAATGCAAATGTACCTATTGTCCTGTTGGAAGATAGGAAGTGCAAGAAGCCACTGCACAAATAGCAGGCACAGAGTGCAGTGGCCTGACTCTGTGTAGTTGCATTCCATACGCTGCACCCAGACAATATACAACAATTTGTTATGCTCTGATAGGCAGGGGGCATTTAGCACTTCATCAACAAATGGTGCTTGGTGTTTAATCCACAAATTGTGGACGGTAGAAGCTTCCAGTATAAACTGGGTGTTCGCACAGATCACAATACAGCAGTAGCTCTGTTTGGCAACTAGGAGTCAGAGTGGTCACTATTCCTGGGCATTGTGCATCTGGCAGGACATACAAATTACACATATAGAAGCTATATGAACACTGTAATGGAGGACACAAGTGTAAGGAAATTTTTCTGAGCTAATTTCATCTCATGTTGCTGGTTTATGCTTAACCTAATGTCTTCTCTCATGGGGCATTATCACTATACTATACCCATTTAATTGTAAAACTTTGCTTGTTGTTTGGGTCCATTTACGAAGTAATGATTGTACATTAGGCTGATGTGTTGTTCTTAGTCCTCAGTATCAGAATCTACCTTTGTCATTGACTTCTTTGATTCAAAAGTATGCAACCAGCAGATCTCATTGTCTTAGCTGGTTGGATATTGAAATTACTATCTGCAACATCTGTACAAGTTTCTGCACACAACAACATTCCTTGTGCTCCAGTTTCTGTCTGCTTATCTAAATGAGTAGAAAGAAGCCACATGGGTCAGCACTGTCATTGGTTGCTATGGCTCATTAGTTGCTGGAGCAGGTGGGCTGTTTTTGTTTTTGCCTACAAAGTATCAAAATACTGCACTAGCTTTTATGCTACAGACTCTTGCTGATGGGAACCAATTTTGGGCAGAGAATATGGACATGTTCAACACTTAAGTGCTTGGTCCCTGCACTCTATTTTAACTAATTACATCCTTCCTTATACCAGTCAAGCATAACTTAGTTGTCTAAGTTTTTGATTGAGCTTTATTGCTTCTTGTGCACTTAAAACTAAAGTGGAATAATGTTAAACCTAGTGTCAACATAAAAATAAGCTCACAAACAACTCACTATTATATACAGTTATTGTGAGTAGTAAAAGAAGGGCCACAAGTATACATCCAAGATTCAAGACAGGCAGACTGATCTCTACTTGACTTTTCCATGGGAGATGCATGATGTCCTTAGTTTATACTTTGTCATTCAGCAGGGCATAGGAACTCATTCACTGTATCCCAACTATTAGAATGGTGCATAAGTTCAACAAATTTTTGTTTTTCATGTTGGCGTTCCACTTGCTACGGGTTTATTTATTGATTGTTTTATTTGTAGTTCACTGTCGCTATTTGAGTCTACATATTGTCATTTTGTCACTTGGAGACAGTGATTGAAGCTGTGGATGCTAGAAAATGGAATGCCAAGTGGAGAAATCTGAACATTTCCAACATATTCTTCTGTTTGAGTTCGATAGAGGGGTGACAGTAGTGGAGGTGGTCAGAAACATTTGAGCCGTGTATGGGGATAAAGCCATTGAACAGAGCATGGCTAGAAAATGGTTTTCTTATTTTAGGGAGGATCGTTTTGACATTAGTGACTCTCCACATTCAGGAAGACTCTTGGGGTTTGATGATGACTGTTTAAACATATTAATCCACAATGATCCACTTCAGTATACCCGAGAACTGGCAAATGTGGTGAACTGTGATCTTTCTACCATTGTGCGACATTTACAAGAAATGAGGAAGTTTCAAAAATCAGATGTATGCGTACCACATGCTCTAAGCCAAAATCACTAGCATCTGCAGGTGGCCGTTTGTGTACCTCTGCTTGCTTGTCATCAATTGGCGCGTGAATAACACCAACTATTCCTATCCTGTATTACTGCTTGTAATGAAAAATAGTGTTTCTATGCCAACAAAAGGAAAGGACTGATTGGGTCCAAACAAAGTCGCAACTCCTTGTACAATGATCTGTGTGAATCCACAGAAGATAATGTTATGCATATGGTGGAACAGTGATGGTGTGGTGTACTACAAATTGCTTCCCCGAGGTGTAGCTATCACGGCTGAAGTTTATTTTCAACAACTGAGATGCCTTGCACACACAGTCCATGAACAACAAACAGGAAGATGGTGTGAAGTGATGCTACTCCACAATAATGCCCGCCTGCATTCTGCTAGACTGACACAAAACACTATACATGAGGTGAGTGGGGAAGTTGTTCCACACTGACCTTATTCACACTAAAAACTCTCCAATGAACTTCCTTTCTGGACAAAAATGTGCTCCAAAGATGGCTTGAAAAGTTATTCGCCTCAAAAACCATCTAATTTCTCCAATCACAGAATTGAAAAGTTACCCCGACATTTGCAGACTGTTGTAAATAGTGAAGGAGGATATATTATTGATGACTAACGTCTCTGTTATGTGTATCTGTTGTGTTTATTAAAATTATGGAAAAATGCTACGAACTTGTGCATCAACCCAATACGTAGAAGGTATGATCAAAAAGTAATGGGAAATTTTGTTTTTTAAATAATCTTTAGTTATTCATCAACATCAACTTTGTGCCCTTCAAAGTAAGCCCCCTCAGATACAACACACTTGTGCCAGGACTTTTTCCAGTCCTGGGAGCACTTCTGGAACTCACTTTTCATTACAGTGTTCAGTTCTTCTGCGATTCTGTTTTGATATCATCAATGGCGGCAAAACAATGCCCTTTCATGGTTCTCTTCAGTTTCGGGAATAGAAAGAAGTTGCAGGGGGCCACATACTGCTGATACGGTGGCTGAGGCAACATAACTGTTTTGTTTTTAGCCAGCAAGTCACAAACAAGCACTGAGATGCGAGCGCGAGCACTGTCATCATGCAATTTCCATGAATGGTTTTGCCACAATTCTGGTCATTTTCTTTGGACTGCTTCACACAAATGGTGTGTAATTTCCAGGTAGTATTCCATATCAATTGTACAACCATAAGGCAGCAACTCATTATGCACTATCCCACTGTACTCGAAGAGGACGGTGAGAATAACCTTCACTTGTGACCGAACTTGTCAACTTTTTTCAGTCTTGGCTCTTCAGATGGTTTCCATTGGGACAATTGAGACTTGGTTTGAAGTCATATCCATGTTTCATCACCTGTTATAACCTTCTTTAGAGGTTCTGGACCACTGTAGACTTCATTTGGCAATTCCTGAGTGATATCTATGCAGCAGTGTTTTTGATCGAAATTCAACAATTTTGGAATAATCTTTGCTGCTACACTTTTCATGCTCAAAACAACCAAAAAATTCCTTGAACAGTCCATGGGTGTACTGCCGGCAGTACACCTGTGGACTGTTCGAGCAAGAAATATGCTGGGAGAAACTGAAGAATCAGAAAAAAAAGATTGCTTGGCATGAGATAAAGGATATGCCAACATCATCAGCAATCTCTCTGATGGAGATTTAGTGATTTCCTAGAACCATTTTCTTTACTTCTTCCACACTGTCGTCAGTAATTGATGTGCTAGGGCATCCAGGGTGACTGTCATCTTCAAAATTTTCTCAACCCTCTCTGAAATGTTTGCACCACTTTTATACTCTTGTCTTACTCATAACAGATTTGTCAAAAGCTACATTCAACATTTCGAATGTATTGCAGCACTTTATTCCACTTTTCAGGCAAAATTTAATGCAAATTCTTTAATACATCTTTTTCCAAAGTAAAAATTCGCAGAGCACTCGAAAACACACAACCTTTTCAACTGTCAACAATAAACCAAATATTCAAAACATCTGAAAATGCAAACATATATCAAGAACATGTATACCAACAAGTTAAAAGAAATTAAAAATTAAGTGTATAAAGCCGGCAAAATTTCAAAGGAAAAAATCCCATTACTTTTTGATCAAAACTTGTGTATGAGCCTTAGAAAACAATTTATTATTATGTTCAAGTCTCAGTGATTAAGTGGTAAAATGCCAGATATAATGCACAGCCAAAGATCTTTGATTTAATCACTGGTTGACCCAGATCTTTATCTGTCACTTATCACTTGTTTCACAGATGGCAACATTTGTTAATCTGAGAAATGCTGAGTTGCATAGTGGTTCAGAGGCCAAGTTAAACTGTATGTCCCCCCTATGACAGGCTGAATCAGAACTGAAGAGCAAGTAGCTGATTCCTCACTATATACAGCTACATCACTAGGGACATCTACAGGCTGTTCCACAAAGTTACACAGACTCTTCCACAGCAAATGAGTGGCAACGCACTGAGCAGACAAGCCTAAGGAGGACTTATTTTCCATATGTAGGTTAATACTACATGAAACAGAGAAATTAGTAACTAATATATCTAACACCTGTAATGCACATGAACACAGTTTACATAAATCACAGCATTCTGCACTCCACTGGTAGACAGGAAACTACTGCTATGTGTTCCTGCATGGCAGTTGCATGGCGTTCTGGGAAAGGCCACTTTCCTCACCATGGGTGCTGTTCGTTCTTCAGTTTACAGACAGCCTACATTTATGCTTATTTTGTGCACATATGACTAATGTGAATCACTTACTCATTTTGGTATCCCACCAGACAAAAAGTGCTTATCACACATGTCTACAATAAGGATGACAGAAGTAATCTACAAAATCACTGCCCAGTCTCACTGATGTCCACCTATTGTACATTTCTAAAAACATATTTTTTGCTTGAACATAACGAGGTCTCTCGATCGGAATGATCACCTTGATGCTGACTAGCATGTATTCCAAAAACACCCATTACATGATACCCAACTTAAGCTTTTCTCATATGACCTACTGAAAGCCACTGATTAAGTCAAGCAGATGAGTACATTATTTCTTGACTTCCAAAAAGCTTTTGACTCTGTGCTACAAAAATATTTAGTAAAAAAAGATTCTATGGGGGTATCAAACAAAATCTGTGACTGTGTTGACGATTTCTCGATAGGGAGGACATAGCATGTGACATCGGATGGAGAGGGATTGACAGAATTGGAAATGACTATAGGCCTGGCCCACAGAAATGCATTGGAAACCTTATTGTTCATTTTGTATATTAATGACCTGGCAGGGAATATTAATATCAACCTCAGACTTTTTGCAGGTGATCAGTTACCTACAATGAAGTGCTGCCTGAGAAAAGCTATAGAATTATTGATTAAGATCCTGATACGATTTCAAAGTGGTGCAAAGATTGACAACTTGCTTTAAACATATTTTACAAAGGCGGAATGAAACATAGTGGCCTGTAACTACAATAACAATGATTTACATTTAGAATCAGTCAACTCATACTTTACAGAATGTACTCTACAGCACTGACCCTTAGCTTGAATTTATTGCAAATCTCTTGCCCAGTGCAAAGTCCCATCTGACTGGAATGAAAATGCAGATTACTCCTGTGCATAATAAGGGTAAAAGAACAGACTTGCAAAATTACAGACCAATACCCGTAACATTGGTTTGTTGCAGAATATTTGAATATATTCTGAGTTTCAATACAATAAATTTGATATGGAAAAGTTTCCACCCACAAATAAGTACAGAATTAGAAAGCACTGCTCATATAGAACTCAACATGCCCTTTCCTCACACAGCATCCTACAAATCAAGGATGAAGAGCAACAGGCAGATTCAATATTCTTACATTCCCAGAAAGCGTTCGCCACTGCAGACTTAATGAAGGTCCAACAGAATGTATATATGGACAAGTAAAAGAAATTCTCGGATTCCTCTCAGATTTCCTGGTTAAAAGAACACTTTCTGGGTGAAAATACACTTTTTATGTGTTTAAGTGACAGTAAACTTTCCCTTGGAACTGTAAAACTTATCAATCCTTTGAATGTTTATGGTTTTATACACTGGCGTAGAACTTCTAGGCACTTAAGAAAACGAATATCCCCCCCCCCCCCCCGAAAAGAAAATAAACCATGCATTTTGGAAGATCTTCAATGTGCAGAAACATGTACGGTGCATATTTTCGTATTACGAAAGTATATATTCGAGTTACACCAAACACAGCGAGTTAGTTTCTCAAGCATTGAAATTGAGATTGTGATGCACTTTTGTAAGCCAGTCACAGCTCATGTCACATGATCTCGACAGCCAATAACAGATCTTCAGAGCATAGGACATGTGATGTAGTCAGCCAATAGCAACATTACTGTTAAGAAGCACGAACACACAAATAAGAAAAGTTAAAGGTTTAAACTAATATACATAGAGTAGCTACAAGAAAAGCTAAGCTTTCACATATAATATTGGTACTTTTTTGCATGTGTTACACTTTTAAGATACATCATGCAAATGTGCCAGTAAAATTTTAAATAACGACATAAATGTCTTGTCTTCTGGGGTTGAGATTCTTCTAAGTGTCTGGCCTTCAAAGTTTAAACTTTAAATGAGAGTCACACACACTGTGATTTAAGAAATTCAAAGGACATTGTCGCATGTAACACAAGTTGTGTTAATTAAAATGAAATTTACTTTGAAAGTAATGCTTTTCAAACCACCATTCACAATATTTTCCTGCGACCTGTTAGAATTTGTTTCAGCAATTGTCAGAATACCAGAAAACAGAAGTAACAGAGCGTGTGCAACTACAATGACGTAGGAACAAGACATCAGATGACACTCCGTGAACATTGGAATTTCGTAAATCATACTAAAATGCATAATTTGGCTTAATGTGCACATTTGTATGTCCAGATTCACAAAGATGTAGGCCCCAACATATTAAGTTTTCCAGTGTGGTTTTCAGGACGCAAATTCTCTTGGAGTACTAGTACTGTATTATCTCATATTTGGTTCTTTATTATAGCGTAACACCATACATGTCAGAAGATGGATACAAGCATTTGAAATTCAGCACACATTTGAAACTGCCAATGGTGTGGAATGAAACACTTCGTTTCATATAAATTAACTGGCTCTGCGGAAAAGACCAATAAAAGGCAAATTTCTTTGGCAAATCTACAAAAATAACTTCACTGTTCCGCAAGGCGGTTAATGCTTGACTGCCAAACACGTGGAAATAAAATCAGAAAAATGAAACTAATAACATATTTTAGCCTTCCGCAATTACGTGAATGTATTTTAATTCACTTGATAGCTCTGGGCCACAAAATTCTATTTTGTTTTCATTTGACGTGACGGCTGTAAATGAGGAAGAAACAGCAAAATCACTAAAATTAAAAACTTGTCACGTGGAAACTACTCCCCCTCCTCACTAGAACTCACACTGCTCTGCGCATGTGGGAATCTGGCAGCTTCGGCACGCCAGAAATTTTTTTTTTTTCGGTTAGCTTCTGGCAGCTTGTACTGCTGATACAGCTAACAGCCACACTTCACACTTTACGCAGCCATAAGTGGGAGAAGATACTGCTCATACACGTCTGAAATGCGCATGCACGTCAGTCTGCTGGTGACTGTTCAAAAAAACCTAAAATGGCGCATATCTCTCATTTGTTTTATGGCCGTGGTATCGTTCTGCAGTGGCGGGATACAGTAAAGTTCTTTGTCAGAGTGTTAGTTCTTACCGGTCAAAATTACAAAAATTTAACTGAAAACCAAAACATTGAAAAATTTCCAGAATTCTAAAAAAATTCCCAGGTTTTTCCCAGTTTTCTCCCATGTGAAAAGGTTCCAGGGTTTTTCCCAGTTGTCTCTGGGCGTATACACCCTGTCCAAGCATACAGAATAGGTTCCCAGATACGCAAGTTGCTCAACAGCTTCTTATGTAATAGAACTTGGCACATTGTCCTCAACAGTGAAGTGTTCATCAGACACAAGGATATCATAAGGAGTGCCCAAGGGAAGTATTATGGGTTCACTATTGTTCTCTATACACACAAACAATCTGCCGACAGGATGAGGAACAATCTGCAGCTGTTTGCTGATGCTGTAGCATACAGAAACGTGCCGTCATTGAGTGACTAGGAGCACACGAATGACAGACAAAATTTCTACTTGGTGTGATGAATGCCAGCTTGCTCTAAATGTAGAAACATGTAAGGGAGTGCAGATCAACTGGTAAAACATTTCCATAATACTCTAACACAGCACTGGTAGTGTGCTGCTTGAAATAGTCATGTTGATTAAACAAATAGTCAATGTTGCGAAGCAACATGAAATGGGATGAGCAGGTAACATCAAAGGAGACTGTGTATAAAACACTTGTGTGAGCTATTCTTGAGAATTGCTTGAGTGATTTGGATTCCCGCCAGGTTGCATTAAAGGAAGACATTGAAGCAATTCAGAGATGAGAGATCAGATTAGTTACTGTTCAGTTCCATTACTATGTGAGTATTATGGAGCTGATTTGTGATCTTAAATGGTGATCCCTGGAGGGAAGAAGACATTCTTTTCACGAAATACTATTGAGCAAACTGGCATTTGGAGTTGACTGCAGAACGATTCTATTGCTGCCAAAGTAAATTTCGCATATGGACCATGGATAAACAAGAAATTATGGCTCGTGCAGAGGCACATAGACAGTTGTTTTTTCATTACTCTATTTGCAAGAGAAATAGGAAAGGAAACGACTAGTAGCGGTACAAGGTACTCTCCGCCATGCATCATACAGAGGCTTGCGGAGTATGTATGTAGATAAAATATATCTGGTTTATCAATTGTTGGAATATAAAATGGAACCATCACTTAGGTTCACTCACTGGTAAGGCAAACTGAGAACTTAGGTCATTGGCAAGATACAGGAGAAATGCAGTCAACCTACACAGGAGATTGTTTTAAAATCACTTGAACATCCCATTTTAGAATATTCGTCTAGTATTTGGGACCCATACAATACAGGACCAACAGAGGACACTGAATGTATAAACATCCCAGTATGAATGGTCACAGGTTTCTTTGACTTGAGAGTGTGTTATGGAGATGCAGAAATGTTGAAAACAGACTATTGAAAGTAGACACAAATTATCCTGAGAGAGTGAACTTGCAAAAATTGAAGAACCTGTATTAAATGAAAAATCTAAAGATATTCTTCAGCCCCCTATGTGTCATTCCTGTAGAGACTATGAAGAGAAAATTAGATTAATTACACAGGTCTGCAAAAAAATATTTTTTGAAAGTTGTTTCAAATTTGATAACTGACTTATGTACTTTTCAGTGCTGATTTCAAAAATGCAATCCATTTTTTTCTATCACATCAGATTTTCTCACACAACAAGGGAGTATTTTTGGGTATAATAAGGCCTAGGTCTCAAATTGTGAGAATGGAATGGGATCGGTTGTACCACGATTGTAGCAATATCTGTCTTCTTCACTATCACCTAGCTGAGCCACTGGCTCATGATCATCTATATCATCCAAAGAATCTGGAGGAGAGGGTATTGTTACTTCAGGTCCATGAGGAACAGGGCAAATGGCTGATTGAATGTTAGGGTAAGAAATATCCTCTTGTTTTTCAAATTGAAACCTCGTATGTTGCAAGAATAAAAATAGCAGTCATCACTATGATTTTTGGGCTCTCTGGAAACCATCAGTATTCCAAAACATAAGGACTGCTTTTTATGTTGAAATCATTGCCTCAGTTCTTCAACACACACTAAACAAACTTTGTGTGGGGCCCAACGCTTATCTTGATCGCCTAACTTTAAACCGAAATAGGTGAAATATAGTTTTTCAACAAAATCTGAAATGTTTATCTGTATTTTTTAACGGTATAGTTACCACAAATGTAGCAGAAGCAATCTGGCGAGTTTATACATCCTCTGGTAGCCATTGTTCATAAAACAACTTCACAACACAAGAAAACAGTCACTACTTTAAAGCACTAGTAACAACAACACGTGGCCAGCACCGAGTGAAGGGGTACTGTGAACTGAAGGACAGTAGTAGCAGCTCACTGCTTGGTGAAGGCGGGGGAAGGGGCAGTGCGACAGACAGGCACTGACATGAAAATACTGCTAGTTTCTCCTAATTACTCTTTATTTTACATATATCTAGTATAAAAATGGCTAGATAACAGTTTATGGAGATCCTAAAAACCAAAATTCAAACTCACTGGAGTGATGACTAGCGAAAAAAGCTAAAACTAGACAAGCAGTTTGTGAAATAACTGTACATGATGGAATTTTTCCACCATTTTTCCTGAAATCAGATTGAAAACACTATAAAAATCACTTAATAAATTTGAAACAATTTTTATATCACAGACCCGTGTTATAGCATGGACAGAGAAATTTAAACAGACTTTTTTTCCACACTTCATTTGCAAACCACTGAAGTGCATGACTAAGAGTATTTCTCACTCTACTAATTACAATGAACAACAAATTTGAAGCGAAAGTGTGTAAATTGCATGATTTTGAGTTAGTTATGTTTATTTCAGTACAAAATGACATAAAATCATCATCTTCGTAACTATTTGGCTATAGTTTTTTTTAAAAAGTAATCTACATTTTTACATAAATAACTCACTAAATAAATATGGTTATAGTAGAGGGAAACATTCCACGTAGGAAAAATATATCTAAAAACAAAGATGATGTGACTTACCAAATGAAAGTCCTAGCAGGTCGACAGACACACAAACAAACACAAACATACACACAAAATCCAAGCTTTCGCAACAAACTGTTGCCTCATCAGGAAAGAGGGAAGGAGAGGGAAAGACGAAAGGATGTGGGTTTTAAGGGAGAGGGTAAGGAGTCATTCCAATCCCGGGAGCGGAAAGACTTACCTTAGGGGGAAAAAAGGATGGGTATACACTCGCGCGAACACACACACACACACATATCCATCCACACATATACAGACAAATGGTGTCTGCTTGTGTCTGTATATGTGTGGATGGATATGTGTGGATGGATATGTGTGGATGGATATGTGTGTGTGTGCGAGTGTATACCCGTCCTTTTTTCCCCCCTAAGGTAAGTCTTTCCGCTCCCGGGATTGGAATGACTCCTTACCCTCTCCCTTAAAACCCACATCCTTTCGTCTTTCCCTCTCCTTCCCTCTTTCCTGATGAGGCAACAGTTTGCTGCGAAAGCTTGAATTTTGTGTGTATGTTTGTGTTTGTTTGTGTGTCTGTCGACCTGCCAGGACTTTCATTTGGTAAGTCACATCATCTTTGTTTTTAGATATATCACTAAATAAATATGCATTCATGTTCCAAGATTCAGCGTAACAAATTTTAAGTGAATAATTACTTGAATTATATTATGTATTATGCATTGATAAATTTCAGTGCCATTCTAGAAGCACAAAAGTAAAATATTAAGAAAAAATGAAGATAATATTACATGAACACAAATACTTTGTAAGTCTACTTTGTACCAGAACTATGTACAGCACAAAAGAAAATATATAAATTAAATGGTCACAGATGTATATAAAGGATTACAAATGTTAAATGTCCTTATATACAGTATATACAATTACATATTTTGTTCAGAGATAAATTCAGAAGATGACCGTTTTCTCTTGGCTTGACATTTAAAAACATAATTGGGAACATCCCTTATGACAGTCCAGCAGTAATCTGCTAAACTAGTAGGCTCCACTTTCCGGTATAAGTCTTCTCAAATATGGCAATATCTTAATGAAATCGCTTCCCATGTTCATCATTTACTGCACCACAATCTTTGGGGAAGAAGTCAAGATGATCATGTAAGAAATGCATTTTCAATGACATGTTGCAACCAAGTTTTTTATAAGATGACAACATGTTATCTATAACCTCCTTGTAGTTTGTTGCTCATTGTTCCCTAAGAACTGTAAACAGACTGTCTTAAAACATTGCCAAGCATGCTTCACATCACCTTGTATGATTCCATCAAAAGTATGGTCTCCAAAAAGCTCTCGATTCTGTGGGCCTACAAAAATGCCCTCCTTTACTTTGGCATCACTAAGTAAGGGAATTTTTGCCTTAAGTACTTAAACGCGTCGCCTTCTTTGTTCTTTCCTTTAACGAAGTTTTTCATGAGACCCAACTTGATGTGCAAGGGTGGGAGCAGAATCTTTTTAGGGTCTACTAGAGGTTCACTCTTAATATTCTTTATACCTGGTTGAAGAGATTTTATGGTGGGCCATTCATGTTTACTGTAATGCGACGCACGAGCTCATCTATCCCATTCACAGAGAAAGCAGCAATATTTAGTATACATACAAATGTGCAAAAATTATTACATGCATTAATAAAGTCACTGAAGTTGAAGAGGAGGGAGACAAAAAGATCACTACAATTGGTATCAAAATGTTTACATCCAAAATATTCCACACAAGTAAGACCAGGGGCAATAATATAAACCACTGGTACTAGTTGTTATGACTTTGACAAACCATTATAATATTTGATTTTAAATGTAACATAAAAATCCATGTATAATTGTCTCAAAGTAATAAAACAGCGTAAAATGAAAACTAGAGCTAATTTTGAATTGTCTTTGTGATATTCGTGATCAGCACATTGTAACTGATAGGAATTGGCTATATTCATTCAATTTTCATTGTTGCACAGTGTTATTACAGCTTCTTCCCATTCCATTCACATATGGAGCGTGGGAAAAATGATTGCTTAAATCCTCTATCTAGTCTAATCTTATATTTGTGATCCTCGCAGAAGCAACATGTAGTGTGTTCTAGTATATTCCTGGATTACTAAAAGTTGATTGTTGAAAGTTTCCAAGTAAGCTTTTATGGAATAGTTTGTGTCTGTCACTGTTTATCACTACAGTTTTTCAACATGTCCCAGTGAGTCAAACAAACATGTGACCTACAAATTAAAACTGTGTGCTGGACCGGGGCTCTAACCTGGCTTGCTTTTGCCCACGAAAGGCCCACGAAAGGCCCACGAAAGGTAAAAGTCCAGGATTTGAGTCCCAGTCTGGCACACAGTTTTAATCTGACAGGAAGCTTCATATAAAAACATACTTTGCTGTAGAGTGACCATTTGTGCTGGTCTTCTTTGTATACATTCAATATTCATGTTAATCTATTTGGTATAGGTCATACACAGTTTAGTAATATTCTAGAACGTGGTTCCTGACTGTTTTGTAAGCAGTACTTTACAAACTGGCTGCATTTCCCTAGTATTACAAAGACTGAGTCTATGGAATTGATCATATCCTTAGAAATTGTTACTCCCAGTATTTGTATGAGTAGGCCGACTCAAACTGACTCATTGATACTGCACCTTTTTTAATTTTGTGAAGTGCAGAATTCTGTGGAGTTTGGGCTATACGAGTGTGTGTTTTTTTTTTTTTTTTGGCTTAATTTCAGCAAGTAAAACAATTCATGACCAAATTTTCATCAGCATATTTTGTGTCTAAGAAGAATGCAAATAATTAAACATAAAATTTTAAGACATGCAGTATGAATCAAATGATTAAGCATTGTGGTATGTCTGATTCTTTGTGAACATGTCAACTGATTTACTGAGCTGTTCAAATGAACCTCCCACTGAAAGACTCAGTATTACCATGAATTCACAATATTGCTGGAGAATATATTTCATCCATCACTGAAACTCAAGAGAAAATACTATAACTGACAGAAGGGATCTATAATCAAGAGTTAATACACATTACACTGTGTAAACTATAATGATACATATATTTAACATAGAAGAATAAATTCTCACTACTCTATCCTAATAATATGGAGTAAAACTATCATTAATCCGATGATTGTTTCCATGCCACAGTGCTTTACTAAGCGTGTTCCTGTTGGACATGGTATGCAGTTTCCTTCCTTAAATCTCTGAACTTATTTACCTGACTAGTTGTAGGAGGACCTACAGTTTAGCGTGAATTCCAAACCATGGTGCTGCTCAGCCTTTTTCACATCAACAGACATTTCCAGAGGGGAAAGAAATGATAAATGACAGATAAAATTCCTTAGATCTTTGTATTTGTAGTCTGGCACTTTACAACTGAGCCATCAAGCTACATTACTTAACTGCATTTAGAGTAGCACATATAGCTTATCTGTGTACTGTAATTTTTTAAAAATGCATGCAATTTTCTTCTTAAGTAATGAAAAGCCAAAAGGAATCATACACAACACAGCTCCATTTGTATCCGTTTTTCAATAGAATTTATTGACTTTTTTTACATTAGTTAACAACACTGATCTCCCAGGGATCTATTCAGTGATTGAAAAAGAGTACATGGGCTGTATTTTGGCACAGAGAAGATCCCAAATACAATGTTCATTTTTGCAAACAGATGCTGTGCCAGGAATATGAGTTCTGTCACGGAATAATATAACTTGTGGCTTCTCTATTAAGGCAGCAGACATGAAAGGGATGAACCAATTCTTCCTCTTGTAGCTTTTAAGTTCCCAACAGGCAGTATCATACTAGAATTTTTTTTAACTCATTGTATCTCTCAGGTTTTATATGGTGGCTAATTACTGAATACTATTTCCGTCATAGGAAATATCTTATATATTTTTCTAATTCATATTAGTGAATGCCATGCTAAACGACTCTTAAGATAATGAACTGCATGGGAGCACAATTTATAATGAAACTAATATGAATGATAAATTTAATATGTATTAAAATACTCACAAGTGCGCGCCAATAATCTTGAGCTTCTGATCTATGACAATCATCACACATCTGATTATTTACGATATATTCAACCACAAATACTTGCTGCAGCATTGTTCCACCCAGCACCTCACCATGGACAGTTAATTTTACCTAGGAACAACAGAATCCAAACAATATTGGTCAAAAATATGATACTGTACGAGAGGGATATTATGTTGTTTGTACAAGAATAAAAACATAGATTTAGTGGAAAGAGAGCATTTATTTCCTGTAAAAAATTAACACTGATGGTATCTCTTATCAATATTTTTGGACTAAAATCCCTACCCCCACCATGTTCTGATATACATTAGTAAAAAAAAAAAATATGCAGTGTGTTCTGTAACCCTTCCTCCACCAGAACAACAACAATATTCAATTTTCACAATGCATTACTGTGTTATAACTAACCCAAAAAATGGTCATGTAAGAGTAATGAGTGTGGATAGTAAAGAAAAATGTGATTACAAAATGACAGACCAATAGTGTGAGCAGGTACCAAGAAAGTATGGAGGAAAGGTGCAGAGTGGGTAATAAAACCAGTTTGCCTTTCTCCTTCACAGCAGTTCTCCATTCACTATTATGTAACAATGATCTCATTCCCATATACTATTCTTCTTTGCGATTTATCCACTCTAAACATTACCTCATACTCTTGGGGCAAACCAAGCATATTATCATAATATTTCAACAATTTAAAATTCAGGATAGAATAACAGCAATATGGAAAGGCTAGATTGTTACTTACCACATACAGGAGGCACTGAGTTGCAGAGTTGTACACAAAGTCCTTCTTGCATATAAGACATATTGACACAAGCACAACTCTCACAAACATGGTCACAGTCTCCATGTTTTAGAGCATGACTCAAAGCCATTAGGGCCATAATGCCCAGAGACTGTGTGTGTGTGTGTGTGTGTGTGTGTGTGTGTGTGTGTGTGTGTGTGTGTGTGTGTGTGTGTGTTGATTGAAAGCTTAAATATTTCTAGCATTATTTTTCATCGTGCCTGCCCATAACTTAATAGCTCCTCTATGTGGTAAGTAGCAAGCTAACCTATCCGTATCATCATTCTCCTTCACATAGTCATAGACATTATGTACACACATTTTTTTCAATTTGGAAATGATGGATGCCTTCCGATCTGAGAGTATGATTCAAGATAAATCACAATCAAAGGTCATAACAATATTTCTGCTGTGAAAAGCTTAAGAGTTTCAAAGAAACAACAAACAGTATAAATCATAGTGACAGCAGTATTTTATTACCCTAATATATCAGCTGGTTGTGTAAATTATGTGGAAAGCGAATGATGAGTAGAAATAAATTATAATCACAATATTCTCCTCATGCAAGTTTGCTTCAAACATCTGACTGATTAGTCAACCACCATCTTAACAAAGGTTTTATTTATGTATGTACAATAAAATTTTCAATCCAAATCAATGAGGAACAATCAATTATTTTTTACCTTTATTCTTTTTGAATGTGGCTCTGTCCATACAAAACCAGCATCTACCAGTTTAACTCTGTTTAGACCTTTCAGTTTTTTTAGGCATAATGAAAGTAGTTCACGTGATTCAAGTGCACAGGTTATCCATTCTCCTGGTGGCTGAAGGTACCTGGAAAAATTTTAACCGTTTTTCTATCAATTTATGTAGATACACAAATAGGCATGACTAACTTATATATGCATTAAGGCACTGAAAACTACACAAATTGCTCACTTCCCTTATATAAGTATGTGCTAAGTCTAGTTGCAGAGGGCATATGGATAAATTATGGCTACCACCTCACATATGTATCCTATTAATATTTCAACCTGCCAGTCTTAAAGTGAAGTCTCACTATCTTTTGGACAAAGTTAATATGGAAGTCTACTTCTTCATATGAAATGTGTAGCAGTTGTTCAAATGAATGCAAACAGCAAAATTTCATTGCATTACACTTGAAAGACACTTTCCCTTTCATTCCAATTCTCTTTAGGTTAGCAGTGTAGCTTAGTGGTAGCCTTTAGATGGCACCATTCTCTTCATTTATGGCAGTTTCAGCATTGTCACACAACTTACGGAGTAAACATGGCTGTACCACTCTCCATTTGTACTAATGTAGAAAATCATTCACTACTTCATTTTTTGTGGCTTGAAGGTGTACCAGGAGCTGAAATCCAGAGGAGATATTCAGCACAGAACGAGGGCAATGTTTTACCATGGCAAAATGTTTGCCAGTGGACTGAACAATTCAGAAGTCACCAACCAAATGTAAAGGATCAGGAAACAACAGGACATCCACTACTGATGCCAACAAAGATCACGTCTGTGACCTGATTTTTAATACAGTTAATTTCTGACTTTTGTATGTTGGCTGAAATTAATTTCAATTACAGTTTTTCCTTGGCTTCCCAATCATAAGACTTACTATTCTGTACACAATCCTTACTGTACTAACTCAAAAAATGAATATATCTACAGCTACATTATCAGCACAATGTAGTCATCAGCTGGAACAATGTAACCAGAGATAGATAGATAGAGAGATAGAGAGAGAGAGAGAGAGAGAGAGAGAGTTGTAATGATAGTTTCGTGTCTTATCCTGCATACATCAGTAATTATGATAAAAATCAAGAAAATGTTATCTCTGAATTTTTGTTAAGTTATTCATCACTTATTTTGATACACACTTTTTTCCTTCTGCTTCAGCTAGCCTACTCTCTACTGCCTACGCCATTGCTTATGTACCCATTTGTAATTCTTAGTTAATAATAATGGCAATAATAGGAAGTGGCGTAAGTGTGTTTCTTTTAAGAGCAATACTACCATTTTCACAGTTAGCAAACCCTGTAAGTACTTTTAACACTTTCCAGAATGCTGACAAATAATTGTTGTTGTTGTTGTTGTTGTTGTGTTCTTCAGTCTGAAGACTAGTTTGATGCAGCTCTCCATGCTACTCTATCCTGTGCATGCCTCTTTAGCTCTGAATAACTACTGCAGCCTATGTCCTCCTCAAACCGCTTACTGTATTCACCTCTTTGTCTTCCTCTACAATTTTTATACCCCAAGCTACCCTTCAATACTAAATTGGAGACCCCTTTGATGTCTCAGAATGTGTTCTATCAACTGATCCCTTCTTTTGGTCAAAAGTTACTTGATCTACCCATCTAATTTTCAACATTCTTCTGCACAACACATTTCAAAAGCTTCTATTCTCTTTTTGTCTAAACTGTCTATCGTCCATGTTTCACTTCCATACATTGCTACACTCCAGAAAAATACTTTCAGAAATGACTTCCTAACACTTTCATCTATATTTGATACTAATAAATTTCTCTTCTTCAGAAATGCTATTCTTCACACTGACAGTCAACATTTTATATCCTCTCTGCTTTGGCAATCCACAGTAATTTTGCTGCCCAAACAGCAACACTGATCTACCACTTTAAGTGCCTCATTTCCTAATCTAATGCCCTTAGCATCACCTGATTTGACTACATTCCATTATCTTTGTTTTGCTTTTGTTGACGTTCATCTTACATCCTTTCCAGACACAATGTACATCCCGTTCAACTGATTTCCAAGTCCTTTGCTGTCTCTGACAAAATTACAATGTCACTGGCAAACCTCAAAGTCTTTTATTTCTTTTCCCTGAACTACTCTCAAATTTTGTTTGGTTTCCTTTAACGCTTGTTGAATGTACAGATTGAAAAACATTGGGTTAGGCTGCAACCCTATCTCACTCCCTTCTCAACCACTGCTTCCCTTTCATTTCCCTTGACTCTTATTACTGCCATCTGGTTTCTGTACAAGTTGTAAATAGCCTTTCGCTCCCAGGATATTCCAGTCAATATCGCCAAAAGCTTTCTCTATGCCTATAAATGCTATAAATGTAGGTTTGGCTTCCTTCTAAGATAAGTCATGGGGTCAGTACTGCCTTGCTTTCCTACATCACTATGTAAATGTAAATGTCATGTGACTAGGGCCTCCCATTGGGTAGACCATTCGCCGGGTGCAAGTCTTTTGATTTGACGCCACTTCAGCGACTTGTGCGTCAATGGGGATGAAATGAAGATGATTAGAACAACACAACACCCAGTCCCTGAGTGGAGAAAACCTCCGACTCATCTGAAAATCGAACCTGGACCCTTAGGATTGACATTCTGTCGCGCTGACCATTCAGCTACCAGGGACGGACCCTACATTGCTATGAAATCCAAATTGATCTTCTCCGAGGATGGCTTCTACCAGTTTTTCCATTCTTCTGTGCAGAATTCGTGCCAGCATTTTGCAACCATGACTGATACTTCGGTAATTTTCACATCTGTCAGCACCTGCTTTCTTTGGCATACGGATTATTACATTCTTCTAGCACACCAGATGGAGGAGTTTTGTCATGGCTGGTTCTTCTGGATATTGTCTATTGACAGGATATCGTCTACTCCTGGGACATTGTTTCAAATTACGTCTTTCAGTGCTCTGTCAAATTCTTCTCACAGTATCAAATCTCCCATCTCATCGTCATCTATGTCCACTTCCCTTTTGCACAATATTGCCTTCAAGATCATCTCCCTTGCACAAACCGTCTATATACTCCTTCCACTTTTCAGCTTTCCCTTCTTTGCTTAGGATTGATTTTTCATCTGAGCTCTTGATATTTGTTACAGCTGCTTCTCTTTTCCCCAAAAGTCTCTTTAATTTCCCTGTAAGTGGTATCTATCTTTCCCCTAATAAAATTTGCTTTAAAATGTTACATTTGTCCTCTAACCATTCCTGCTTAGCCGTTATGCACCTCCTGTCAATCTGATTTCTTAAACATTTGCATCACCTTTCACCTGGTTCATTTGCTGCATTTTTATATTCTCTTTTCATCAGTTAAATTCAATACCTCCTGTGTTATCCAAAGATTTCTAATAGGCCCTTTTTTTACCTATTTGATCTCTGATGCCTACACTATTGCATCTCTTAAGCCTACCCAGTCATCTTCTGCTGTATTCTTTTTCCCTGTTCTATTCAACTATTGTCTTAGGCTCCCTCTGAAATTGTCAGCAACCTCTGGTTCTTTCAACTTATCCAGATCCCATCTCCTTAATGTCCAACATTTTCCAATTTCTTCAGTTTTAATCTACGGTTCTTAACCAATAAATTGTGGTCAAATCCACATCTGCCCACGGAAATGTTTTACAGTTTAAAACCTGGTCCTTAAGTCTCTGTCTTACCATGATATGACCAATATGAAACCTCCTGGTACCTCCAGGTCTCTTCCACACAGACAACCTTCTTTTATGACTCTCGAAACCAAGTGTACGTAATGATTAAATTATGCTCTGTGCAAAAACTACCAGGCAGCTTCCTCTTTCATTCCTTTCCCCCAGCCCATATTCATCAACTATTTTTCCTTCTCTTCCTTTTCCTACTACTGAATTCCAGTACCCCATCACTATTAAATTTTTGTCTCCCTTAACTATCTAAATAATTTCTCTTATCTCAGCATGTATTTCTTCAATCTCTTCACCTCCTGTGGAATTTGTTGGCTTATAAACTTGTACCACTGTGGTGGGTGTGAGCTACGTGTCTATCTTGGCTGCAGTAATACGTTCACTATGCTGTTCACAGCAGCTTACCTGCACTCCTATTTTCTTATTCATTATTAAAACCACTCCCGCATCACCTCTATTTGACTTTGTATTTATAACTTTGTATTCAGCTGACCAGAAGTCCTGTTCCTCCTGCCACAGAACTTCACTAACTCCCTCTACATATAACTTCAACAGACCCACTTCCCTTTTTAAATTTTCTACCCAACCTGTCCAATTAAGTGCTCTAACATTTCATACTCCAATCTGTAGAATGCAAGTTTTGTTTCTCTTGATATAACATCATCCTGAGTAATCCCAACCTGGAGATCTGAATGGGGGACTATTTTACCTCAGGAATATTTTACGCAAAAGGACATAGTCATTTAACCATACAGTAAAGCTGCATGCTCTTGGGAAATATTACGGCCATGGTTTCCCCTTGCTCTCAGTCGTTCACAGTACCATCACAGCAAGGCCATTTTGGTTGATGGTACAAGACCAGAAAAGTCAATCACCCAGACTGTTGCCGCTGCAGCTACTGAAAAGGTTGTTGCCCTCTTCAGGAATCAAAGCACATGTTTATATAGCCTCTCACATAAGCCTCCGTTGTGATTGCACCTATGATATGGCTGGCTATCTGTATTGCCGAGGCATGCAAGCCTCCCCATCAATGGCAAGGTCCATGGTTCATCACAATAATTATCAATCATTTTCTACATCTCATGCAGATCACTATTACCAGTAGCAAACTTTTTTGGAGCCTGCAGTTATTAATTCGCCTCAAAGTCTGATGTCCAAGCACAAATAACATGGGCATGCCTGTAATAATTAAAATTAATGAGGCTGTGAATTAGAAATTGTGAGCAGTAAAGTATGAGTCTACATAAGAATTCGATTGAAAGATAGCAAAGTTATCAGGCTTTTTAGGTGCCTTGTGACAACTCAGTGTCTCTACAATTTGGTGAGTTCTTACACTGAATCCTTACACCTTGCAGTACCAAGGGGGGCGGGGGGCAGCACTCCTTTAGGAGATATTCAGTAATCTAGTAGCGTACTTTATATTTTAAAATTCTGAAAAAATAACATTTGTTTTTAATGATTTTTATATACCAGATCCCATAATTGTTTTAAGTTTTTCAGTAAACCTAAACCCAAAAATTTAAGGCTTAGTAATGAATGTGACTCTCACAACTAAAATTACATATTCAGGTTCAAAACCCTTCTTACACATTTATATAATGTTAAAAGCTATTTTGTGAAAAAATGTTAACAACAGAAACAAAACTTGTATTTTTAAAAAAATTTTGGGGGTGATCATAAAATACCCTCTAATTAGTGTGCACATTACGCAAAATGCATCGGTAGAGCTAAGATTGTGATAAAAGATATTTTCTGGTTCTGGACCCTGCTTATATGTCAATATCTATTTGAAAAGTTGTTGTTTGTTGTTGTTGTGGTCTTCAGTCCTGAGACTGGTTTGATGCAGCTCTCCATGCTACTCTATCCTGTGCAAGCTTCTTCATCTCCCAGTACCTACTGCAACCTACATCCTTCTGAATCTGCTTAGTGTATTGATCTCTTGGTCTCCCTCTACGATTTTTACCCTCCACGCTGCCCTCCAATGCTAAATTTGTGATCCCTTGATGCCTCAAAACATGTCCTACCAACCGATCCCTTCTTCTAGTCAAGTTGTGCCACAAACTTCTCTTCTCTCCAATCCTATTCAATACCTCCTCATTAGTTACGTGATCTACCCACCTTATCTTCAGCATTCTTCTGTAGCACCACATTTCGAAAGCTTCTATTCTCTTCTTGTCCAAACTAGTTATCGTCCATGTCTCACTTCCATACATGGCTACACTCCATACAAATACTTTCAGAAACGACTTCCTGACACCTAAATCTATACTCGATGTTAACAAATTTCTCTTCTTGAGAAACGCTTTCCTTGCCATTGCCAGTCTACATTTTATATCCTCTCTACTTCGACCATCATCGGTTATTTTACTCCCTAAATAGCAAAACTCCTTTACTACTTTAAGTGTCTCATTTCCTAATCTAATTCCCTCAGCATCACCCGACTTAATTTGACTACATTCCATTATCCTCGTTTTGCTTTTGTTGATGTTCATCTTATATCCTCCTTTCAAGACACTGTCCATTCCGTTCAACTGCTCTTCCAAGTCCTTTGCTGTCTCTGACAGAATTACAATGTCATCGGCGAACCTCAAAGTTTTTACTTCTTCTCCATGAATTTTAATACCTACTCCGAATTTTTCTTTTGTTTCCTTTACTGCTTGCTCAATATACAGATTGAATAACATCGGGGAGAGGCTACAACCCTGTCTCACTCCTTTCCCAACCACTGCTTCCCTTTCATGCCCCTCGACTCTTATAACTGCCATCTGGTTTCTGTACAAATTGTAAATAGCCTTTCGCTCCCTGTATTTTACCCCTAACACCTTCAGAATTTGAAAGAGAGTATTCCAGTCAACATTGTCAAAAGCTTTCTCTAAGTCTACAAATGCTAGAAACGTAGGTTTGCCTTTTCTTAATCTTTCTTCCAAGATAAGTCGTAAGGTCAGTATTGCCTCACGTGTTCCAACATTTCTACGGAATCCAAACTGATCTTCCCCGAGGTCAGCTTCTACCAGTTTTTCCATTCGTCTGTAAAGAATTCGCGTTAGTATTTTGCAGCTGTGACTTATTAAACTGATAGTTCGGTAATTTTCACATCTGTCAACACCTGCTTTCTTTGGGATTGGAATTATTATATTCTTCTTGAAGTCTGAGGGTATTTCGCCTGTCTCATACATCGTGCTCACCAGATGGTAGAGTTTTGTCATGACTGGCTCTCCCGAGGCCATCAGTAGTTCTAGTGGAATGTTGTCTACTCCCGGGGCCTTGTTTCGACTCAGGTCTTTCAGTGCTCTGTCAAACTCTTCACGCAGTATCTTATCTCCCATTTCGTCTTCATCTACATCCTCTTCCATTTCCATAATATTGTCCTCAAGTACATCTCCCTTGTATAAACCCTCTATATACTCCTTCCACCTTTCTACCTTCCCTTCTTTGCTTAGAACTGGGTTTCCATCTGAGCTCTTGATATTCATACAAGTGGTTCTCTTCTCTCCAAAGGTCTCTTTAATTTTCCTGTAGGCAGTATCTATCTTACCCCTAGTGAGACAAGCCTCTACATCCTTACATTTGTACTCTAGCCATCCCTGCTTAGCCATTTTGCACTTCCTGTCGATCTCATTTTTGAGACGTTTGTATTCCTTTTTGCCTGCTTCATTTACTGCATTTTTATATTTTCTCCTTTCATCAATTAAATTCAATATTTCTTCTGTTACCCAAGGATTTCTATTAGCCCTCGTCTTTTTACCTACTTGATCGTCTGCTGCCTTCACTACTTCATCCCTCAGAGCTACCCATTCTTCTTCTACTGTATTTCTTTCCCCCATTCCTGTCAATTGTTCCCTTATGCTCTCCCTGAAACTCTGTACAACCTCTGGTTCTTTCAGTTTATCCAGGTCCCATCTCCTTAAATTCCCACCTTTTTGCAGTTTCTTCAGTTTCAATCTGCAGTTCATAACCAATAGATTGTGGTCAGAATCCACATCTGCCCCAGGAAATGTCTTACAATTTAAAACCTGGTTCCTAAATCTCTGTCTTACCATTATATAATCTATCTGAAACCTGTCAGTATCTCCTGGCTTCTTCCATGTATAGAGCCTCCTTTCATGATTCTTGAACCAAGTGTTAGCTATGATTAAGTTATGCTCTGTGCAAAATTCTACAAGGCGGCTTCCTCTTTCATTCCTTCCCCCCAATCCATATTCACCTACTATGTTTCCTTCTCTCCCTTTTCCTACTGACGAATTCCAGTCACCCATGACTATTAAATTTTCGTCTCCCTTCACTACCTGAATAGTTTCTTTTATCTCGTCATACATTTCATCTATTTCTTCATCATCTGCAGAGCTAGTTGGCATATAAACTTGTACTACTGTAGTAGGCATGGGCTTTGTGTCTATCTTGGCCACAATAATGCGTTCACTATGCTGTTTGTAGTAGCTAACCCGCACTCCTATTTTTTTATTCATTATTAAACCTACTCCTGCATTACCCCTATTTGATTTTGTATTTATAACCCTGTAATCACCTGACCAAAAGTCTTGTTCCTCCTGCCACCGAACTTCACTAATTCCCACTATATCTAACTTTAACCTATCCATTTCCCTTTTTAAATTTTCTAACCTACCTGCCCGATTAAGTGATCTGACATTCCACGCTCCGATCCGTAGAACGCCAGTTTTCTTTCTCCTGATAACGACGTCCTCTTGAGTAGTCCCCGCCCGGAGATCCGAATGGGGGACTATTTTACCTCCGGAATATTTTACCCAAGAGGACGCCATCATCATTTAATCATACAGTAGAGCTGCATGTCCTCGGGAAAAATTACGGCTGTAGTTTCCCCTTGCTTTCAGCCGTTCGCAGTACCAGCACAGCAAGGCCGTTTTGGTTAATGTTACAAGGCCAGATCAGTCAATCATCCAGACTGTTGCCCCTGCAACTACTGAAAAGGCTGCTGCCCCTCTTCAGGAACCACATGTTTGTCTGGCCTCTCAACAGATACCCCTCCGTTGTGGTTGCACCTACGGTACGGCCATCTGTATCGCTGAGGCACGCAAGCCTCCCCACCAACGGCAAGGTCCATGGTTCATGGGGGGAATTTGAAAAGTATGTTGTTAATAAAAATAATTAACGAATTTTTTGTAGTGGTCATAATATGCCCATGGGAAATGCATTGGTATTGCTAGGGTTAATTAATTACATACAACATACAAGGTATACTGTTTGCCTATGATATTATTCTAGCTCATCACCATTCATTATGAACTACTGTAATAACTTTTTAGTCCCATTTTTGTTGAATGTTTCTTGAGACCCGTTTGATAGCTTCAAATGTATGCTGGGATCCTTATACTGAAGCAGGCTGTGAGTTTTATCACAAAACATATTGATTAGCAATCAATGCAATTATGCCACAGCTTCTGTTATGTTTAGTAGGAACAACAATCAGTTTATTAAGGTCTGACTAAGATATTACACATTTAAAATAATTGACTGACTGCAACTGAGTGTGCTGGCTTGCACCTTAGTGGATAAAGAGGGGTCCAGAAAAATGTAGATACTCTTTGATAGTTAACGTCTTTTGAACAAAATGACATCACTGCAATTTTGCACGGTGGTATAGTCCATTGTTTTCTCAACAGATCTTGGTGCGTGTTTTCCAGTAAATGACAGTGCACCAAAGAATGAAGTAAGATTGTCGTTTCGGAACACAAGGCTGTATTGAAGAGGTACTGGAGGTACAAAATCACGATGGAGGTAAAATAGCAATGGTGTAATGTATACAGAACTCTGCCACCAACACACACAACAATTTATTGTACTCAGGATAAATTTGAAGCTGACAGTACTGTTCAGGATACGCATACAGAAAGGTTTGGCCAACCAAAAATATCAAGTCCAGCTTCCAGCATTGCTGTGTTTCAGCATTTTACTAGGTCACCTCAAAAATCTGTGAAGCAGGGTACTTGTGAAAGCAAGGTAAGCTGATGAAACATATGATGAATTCAGAAGGCTGCAAAGCGGAAAGTGTACATTCCAAGATTGCTGCATGCTATGAATGGTGGGATGACCTGGATTGAAGGATGAGTACTGTGAGTGGTTTGAAGGCATGCTTTGCATGAACGTTTGGCAGGGATGGTTATCTAGTCTACGAGGTGCAATTCAAACTGAATGGTACTGTAAACCACTACAATAGTGTATTCTGGATTCCTGAAAATCCTCACATTTCCGCATGAACAAACATTTTCATCTACCAGGTGTTATTGTGTGGTCTGTCATCATGTGGTTTGATTGGCCCATTCTTCTTACAAAAGAAACTCCCCGTCACACCCCTCTCAGATTTTGTGGTTACAGGGCCAAGTGGACGGCCCGTCAAAACCTGAACATAGATCAGGCATGAAAACAGGAAGATGATGTACTAAACTGTGAAAGAAACGCAAAATAGAAACACTGAACGGTCCAAAGATAAGAGGTGCAATATAGAGCAACGTGAAAGAGATATTGCATCATGGTTATCTGGCCACAGTGTTGAACTGCCACGCAGGCGAGCCGTGTTCGAACCTCCCTTCTGCCAATTTTTCTTTTATCTTCCTTTCTTTTTTTTGCTGCATCAAATTTGTGTGTGTGTGTCATAGTGTAATGTCCATTTGCAACAGCAACATGTACCAGTTGATTCTGCACAACTACTCTATTAGCTGCCGAGAGGAAGTGGCTTTCGAATGGGAACCTCAAACATTTGATGACAAGTCATCCAAACCCTCCACCGGAAAACACATTTGGTGTGTCATACATGGCATTAGTGACAGTATGTGTGTCATATGATAGGAATCTCTTACCGACCCACCTAATTTGTATGCCTCCCTGCCCAATTCAGGTGTTCACATGAATGTGATCACTCCCAAGGAAATGGTGAAAAATAACAGTTTGTCACAAAAGCTGCAACAAATAGATGCGGCAGTTTCACAATCACACAGTTTCTCTATGCTCTGTTAAAACATATGTTTTTAACACTTTTGAAGTTGCATTCCATTCTGGAATCTTTAAATCTAGAATTCCTTTGTTATAACATACACTCCTGGAAATGGAAAAAAGAACACATTGACACCGGTGTGTCAGACCCACCATACTTGCTCCGGACACTGCGAGAGGGCTGTACAAGCAATGATCACACGCACGGCACAGCGGACACACCAGGAACCGCGGTGTTGGCCGTCGAATGGCGCTAGCTGCGCAGCATTTGTGCACCGCCGCCGTCAGTGTCAGCCAGTTTGCCGTGGCATACGGAGCTCCATCGCAGTCTTTAACACTGGTAGCATGCCGCGACAGCGTGGACGTGAACCGTATGTGCAGTTGACGGACTTTGAGCGAGGGCGTATAGTGGGCATGCGGGAGGCCGGGTGGACGTACCGCCGAATTGCTCAACACGTGGGGCGTGAGGTCTCCACAGTACATCGATGTTGTCGCCAGTGGTCGGCGGAAGGTGCACGTGCCCTTCGACCTGGGACCGGACCGCAGCGACGCACGGATGCACGCCAAGACCGTAGGATCCTACGCAGTGCCATAGGGGACCGCACCGCCACTTCCCAGCAAATTAGGGACACTGTTGCTCCTGGGGTATCGGCGAGGACCATTCGCAACCGTCTCCATGAAGCTGGGCTACGGTCCCGCACACCGTTAGGCCGTCTTCCGCTCACGCCCCAACATCGTGCAGCCCGCCTCCAGTGGTGTCGCGACAGGCGTGAATGGAGGGACGAATGGAGACGTGTCGTCTTGAGCGATGAGAGTCGCTTCTGCCTTGGTGGCAATGATGGTCGTATGCGTGTTTGGCGCCGTGCAGGTGAGCGCCACAATCAGGACTGCATACGACCGAGGCACACAGGGCCAACACCCGGCATCATGGTGTGGGGAGCGATCTCCTACACTGGCCGTACACCACTGGTGATCGTCGAGGGGACACTGAATAGTGCACGGTACATCCAAACCGTCATCGAACCCATCGTTCTACCATTCCTAGACCGGCAAGGGAACTTGCTGTTCCAACAGGACAATGCACGTCCGCATGTATCCCGTGCCACCCAACGTGCTCTAGAAGGTGTAAGTCAACTACCCTGGCCAGCAAGATCTCCGGATCTGTCCCCCATTGAGCATGTTTGGGACTGGATGAAGCGTCGTCTCACGCGGTCTGCACGTCCAGCACGAACGCTGGTCCAACTGAGGCGCCAGGTGGAAATGGCATGGCAAGCCGTTCCACAGGACTACATCCAGCATCTCTACGATCGTCTCCATGGGAGAATAGCAGCCTGCATTGCTGCGAAAGGTGGATATACACTGTACTAGTGCCGACATTGTGCATGCTCTGTTGCCTGTGTCTATGTGCCTGTGGTTCTGTCAATGTGATCATGTGATGTATGTGACCCCAGGAATGTGTCAATAAAGTTTCCCCTTCCTGGGACAATGAATTCACGGTGTTCTTATTTCAATTTCCAGGAGTGTAGTTCACACCCATTTATTTGCTGTTTTAATTTTTGTGACGCGTCAATGTGGTGTCTCGCCTGCTCTCACTACTCTCACATTTACTTGCGGTGGTAACATATACTTACGACGACTCATATTCTATAACCAATATATAGTATGACAACTGCCAAGACTACATAAAGGACAATTTCAGTGACCGGACGGGCAGTTCTTCTCCCGGTCCCTATAGTGGAAATACTTTTTCGCCACCAACTCTACCAATCTGACTCAACCAAAGACCAATACTGAACCCTGCCTAACTCAGTTCACTCCCCCATCCAACTGTGATCCACCCTCACAGCCCCCAAATCACATTGTTTACTTTCCAGAATTTCTTAACCTCGAACCTTGCCTCTTCATCATTCCCCAAATCCCTCAACATGCAAACTAACCTTACATCCACAGAAAGAACTGCAGTCCACCATCTAAAAACTGATCCCGACCTTATAATCATACCTGAGGACAAAGGCTCCACCACTGTTGTTTTGAAGTGCAAGGATTACCTGGCGGAAGTACTCTGCCAACTGTCAGATACTTCCACCTACGAACCTTGCCACAGTGACCCCATTCCAGTAATCCAGCAGAATCTCCAGTTCCTACTCCAATCCTTAGGCCCATCCTAGAACCTCTCCCCAGAGTCCATCTCTCTACTCACGCCTACCACTCCCCGAACTCCTACCTTGTAAATGCTTCCTAAAGTCCATAAAGCTAACCACTCAGGATGCCACAATGTGGCTGGTTACTGTGCCCCCACTGAGAGAATCTCTGCTCTCGTAGACCAACACCTTCAACCTATTACCCAGAACCTACCCTTCTATACAAAATATACCGTCCATTTACCCCCACTGACTCTCCTCACCTGGTTCAGATTCACTGATGACATCTTTGCGATCTGAAGTGAAGGTGAGGACACCTTATCCACATTCCTCCAGAACCTCAACAACTTCTCCCCCATTTGCTTCACCTGGTCCTACACAACACAACAAGCCACCTTCCAAGATGTTGTCTTCCACCTCAAAAATGGCTACACCAGTACATCCATCCATATCAAACCTACCAACCACTAGTAATACTTCCACTTCGACAGCTGCCACCTGTTTCATACCATGAAGCCCCTTCCGTACAGGTTACACCTGTCATCGTCGCATCTGCAGTGGCAAGTGCTCCCTCTCGAAATATACCACAGGTCTCACTGAAGCCTTCACAGACTGTAATTATCCTCCCAACCTTGCACAAAAACAAATCTTCCATGCCTTATCTTTCCAGTTTCTCACCACCTCCCAAAGTCCCACCATCTGGCCACAGAGGAGCATTCCCCACATAACTCAGTACCACCCAGGACTGGAGCAACTGAATTACGTTCTCTGCCAGGGTTTCGACTACCTTCCACTGGGCCCTGAAATGAGAAATGTCCTGCCCACTATCCTTCCCACCCCTCCCACAGTGGTATTCTGCCATCCACTGAACCTACACAATATACTTGTCCATCCCTATACAACCCCTGTTCTGAACCCCTTGCCCCATGGCTCATACCCCTGTAATAGACCTAGATGCAAGACCTGCATCCTCCCACCGCCACCTACTCCAGTCCAGTCACGAACTTCACTTATCCCATCAAAGGCGGGGTTGCCTGTGAAAACAAGGTAAGCTGCAACCACTGTGTTGCATTCTATGTGAGCATGACAACCAAAAAGCTTTCTGTCCGCATGAATGGCCACCGACAAACTGTGGCCCAGAAACAAGTGGACCACCCTGTTGCTGAACATACTGCCAAACTTAACATCCTTCATTTCAATGACTGCTTCAAAGCATGTGTCTTATGGGTCCTTTCCACAAACACCAGCTTTTCTGAATTGTACAGGTGGGAACTTTCCCTGCAATACACCTTACGTTACCATAATGCTCCTGGCCTCAACCTTCGTTAGCCACTGTCCTCACCCATCCAGCCCCCTCGCTATTCCCATTCCAGCACTACAGAGCCCTCATTCCACCATCACACCCAATATTTTTACTTCTATACTTTTCTGCTACCCCTCCCATTAGCAAATTAAAAAGAAAAATCAAGAAACTGGCATATAATGCAGAGTGGAGAAAAGCAAGACTAGGGAAGTAACTAGAAAGGACAGAAGGGAAAGGGCAACCTAATATTAAAGGACAGGATATTGTAATAGGGGACAACTTTAAATATTCAGGTAGTGTGAAAATGCTGACTGCAAGGCTGGAGACAAAAATTAGTGCAGGCAGATACAACAGAGCAATACATTTTACCAGTGTGTGTGTGTGTGTGTGAGGCTCTTAGTTTGGTGAAGGGAGGTGCCAATGAAGTGTAACGAAGTGTCGTACAAGGCATACTTGACACCCATATTGGCGTATGCATTGTAGACATGGTTGACGAGAAGAGTGGAGAGTAGAATCCAAGCCAGTGAAAGGAAATTCCTGAAGTATGTTACAGAAAACAAGGAGAGAGAGAGAGAGAGAGAGAGAGAGAGTGAGAAATGAAGATGTTACGACGGAAATCATTCCCATTCATGTCATATCACCATCACTTGACACAGTTTCAAGACATGTGTCTTTTAGTTTTCCGATATCACACTTCTGCAGATAGGAAGCATGGAGCTCTTATTATGCCTGTCCATGAGTCCAACTGTATCACTTAGGTTGTCAACAAGGTAGTAAAAGATTTACTTTGAAAAGAGTTTTCTGCTTCATCATCAATAGGATCATTGCTAGACCCACAGGCAAATTACTTTTTCACTTCTCGGATGAATTTTGTTTCTTTTTTTAAAGTCAATCCACCTTGTTAAGGGTCTTCCTCTTGCTCTAAAAACATGGCATCCATCTTTCTTTTTGGTATTCTTCCATCTTCTAGTTGGTGTGATAATGACAGCTGGCTCTAATTGTACAAAAGTTAATGAAAATGAATGATTGAAAGGATTAAGTCAAGATCTCAGTGTCATTTCTTCTTGCTGGAAGTTCTCTATGCAGCCATTAACTTAAATACAAAAGAAAATTTGTTGTATTCTTCCCCACTATTTTTGTAAGTTTATGAATCCTTATGACTACCCGATTGTGTGGACTATCAACTAAAATCACTGAACTATACCTTCAAGCCAATGTATCCAGACTATTTTCAAAGATTTTTAAAGTCTAGAAAAATTTCAGCATGCCTATAATGTTTCTATACACGTAAAAAATTATCAGTAGGCAGGGTTGCCACATGTTTCCCTAGGCGAAATTCCCTGATTTCCAGAAAGTTTTAGCATTTTTCCCTGACAAATTCTGAAATCTCAAGGGTAAGTTAAGATGTAAGTTGACAATCTGCCTTTGCAGCTACGGTACAAGAAACAATAGTACAAACGAGGAAATATCTAAAACTCACAAGCAGATGGTGTTTCCTGGTTTGAGCAAAAATCTTAAGTACTAACATCTTTTGTAATGAACTGTTTTTAGGTGGAAAAAGCAAGTGAAATTGCATATGTGTTTCATTAAGACCACAGAAGTTATTTTATTTCAATAAACCGAAACACATTTGGTGACAAAAATATGCATTTCCTTGGAGTCGCAAATATACCTTTACTGATTTCAAAAATTTACCTCAGAAAAAAGTGTATAAGGTGGGAAAGAATTGTGTAAACCTGGCACTGTAGGTGACCACCAATAAAATGTTGGTTCTGCTACATTTGTTATTGTCAGTTATTACCCACTATGCTATATTTATTATTTTACAGGTATTGTGTGATTTTTCTTTTGAGAAAAAAATGGGTACATAGTGTACAAACCGCCAGCGATTGACACAATTTTCTCCTCCTTATGGTCCATACTTTCTAACACAAACTACTTTTTAAGTGCCAAAATGTACGAAAGAAAATAAAATGTCTATAAAACACATCACTGCACAACATGCTTGCAGTGAGACAGTCGCAATTCCTGAAATCCATCACCCATGGTGTCTGGCCTGCTGAGGAGCACCACAGTCCTGTGTCCACGGATAAACCATGAAAATCCGCTGCATTATACCACACACAAACAGAACCGACCTGCCAGCAGATTGGTGAGACTAGATCCAATGGACAGAGCCTGCACATAAGTGGGAACCGAATGGCTTCGGATCGCCACGTCCGATCCATTACAGACACCCACAGAAACGGCCTCTGGTTTTGGCCCGCCATGGAAATCCATTCGTGTGGCCAGCTATTCGAGACACAGACACTTATTATGATGAAATGAGACCAATATGATCAACCTATGCAACAGATAACTTGTTCAAATACTCTGAGAATCAATAGTAACGAGGATAGGTAGTGACTCACCCTAAAGATGATTGCAGAGTCGCAGACAGGCATGTAGAAAAGACAATCATACTCTCAACTAAATTTTCAACACACACACACACACACACACACACACACACACACACACACACACACACAACCGCCATTTCCAGTCGCTGCGTCCACAGTCTCTGAGAACCAGATCCAAACAAACCACTCCTCATGCCTCCTTGGCTCTCATCAGCAGCTGTTAGTCTAGCGACAAGAAGTGGCGGCAGCACTGGTTGCAAGCTGGTATGAAGGGGAGTAGTAGTAGGAATGAGGGGGAAGGGAAGCAGCACACGTACTCAGCCGCATCCATCCAGAGATGATGCACAAAACCTCAGTAAACAAACCATTTCATCAACTGCGACAGAAATGAGATTTTTCCAATGTTTTCTTCAGATTTCCCCAATTTCCCTGATGTTTTTGAAATTCCCTGATTTCCAGAACCTGCGGCAACCTTGGTAGGCCTATATATACCAAACAACAGTAGGAATTGTACAAGACTTTCGAATATTTCTCTTTAGTATCACAAATTTGTGTTTTCTTTTACAATAGCATACATAAAAATTTTGACCATGTTATCAAGTTTAAATTACCTTAAATGGAAATGAACTGTTTTTGTTTTTTCTTTTAATGTTTAACACTGGAATAGAATTCAGAAATTTATTTCTGTTACAGAGAAGTATCTAAGTAGGCCTAGTACTTATTATAAAGGAAAAAGTCCACACTCCATAGATTTAGATTTATTTTTAAAAGTCTTACCAAAAATCCCAAGAAAAGGCACTGTCAGAGTGAGAAGGGGCACCAAATGGTATGTTCTTTTTGTGAATAAACGTACTTGAACTAGCCCTGCCAAGGTGATAATTTTGAACTAAGGTCAAATTATCAAATGCATTTGTTAATGGATGCAAATCTGTGTTTTGCCCTGGTGTATGACTGGGTTTTCCCAAGTATTTAAGATTCTGACAAACTATAAACTATGTTATTAGAAGAGTATACGGATATAACATACCAGCTCATGTACATGGCTTAGGGGCTACTTCAGGATCCTAGTCCTGAATATTTCAACTTTGTTAGTACTATCAACTCTTAAAATGAATGGTATGGATTGCAACAACATGTTAGTAAAATTTACATCATTCGGCCCAAAGAGCATCAACCACAAGTTACACAATCGGTACTGTCTCTGCAGTATAATGTACCTCAATATGTCTCATTAACTGTTTTCCTGCAGCTCACACATTTTCTGTGCTTCTGTACGACAATCAAGCACAAGCATTCAGCACCCTACACAAGAAGGTTCATGCAGAAAAAGTGTCACTTCACGATGGATTTATTTATATACTATGGCAACCAAGTTTAACATCATTACTTGGGGCGAAGTTCAATGTTAAGTACACACACAATAACATTTCGACGACGTGCTGCCAGAGTAATAAAATACTATAAAACGTTTTACACGTGAAAGTAGGAGAAAGATACCTTATTGCAGCATTACGATAGTTATTGTATACGAGTCTATCTGCACAAGATTCGTGTTACTCACACCAACTTTATACACAGTGACGTACTGTGCGAAGTAAATGCAGTAAACACGGGGTCATAACATGCGAAATTCATTCTTACAACTACTTTCGTCCGACAACATATTCGTGCAGAAGTTACCTCTCACATCCTTTGCAGAAATACAGAGTAGCTTGTTTAGGAATCCCTTCCGTTATGTCAACTTGCGTCCTCAAACACGAAACGCACATATTTGCTGGATTTGGATCAATGACAGCCCCGCATTGACAACATAATCTGGAAAGAAAACATTGCACAATGCAGCGTGTGTAGGTTAAATTCACTATAGTTAACTTTGTTGGAGATATTTACATTTTTGGCGCTGTTGTATCCAGAACCCCAGCTTCGGTAATGTACTCCATCGTTTTTCCTTCTGTCAACTTCAGATGTGTAACAAACAACGTACAGTAACAACAACCTCTCTCTCCACCACCATGCGCAAAAGCAAAGATTAAAGAATCATTGGGAAGATATGATCAAAATAATGAGGCTCTTTCGCTTGATAGGCTCTGGGGGAAACGTCAAACGACATCCGATTCAGGCTGGGCATCAACGGAACAAAACGGCAGACGATGTCATCGACAAATTCTGGCGTGGTAAAACTACATGGGACGTCAACAGAACGCTATTTCCATGAATAGCCCAGCGCCGGGCATTGAAAGTGAGTTGCCATCCATCAAAAGGACGATTCGCACTAGACGACAGCGGAACGGAACAGCAGGCAACATCAAATCAAAATAAGCAGAACCTCAACTTAAGGTCACTTTGTTAAGCCCACTCCCGAACAGTGAAACTGACTTGATGAGGTACCTTCCGGCTTTGACCACAGGACATAGATGACATCATCTGTGATACAGTAACTCGGAAAATACTACCAGAAGCAAGGAACCAGCAAGGAAAAATGTCGCTTCGTAATTGTATTGGACGGGGCGGAACAGATCGTCAAAACATCCCACAATACATTTCAAATGGTGGCATTCACACAAGCCGTTAACAGAACGGAAAGAAACGGATCGGGAGGTAAAGTAGAAGTTATCGAGAAGAAAGTTTTGACCTCGACGTTTGTGGGGGGAACGGTATTGACAGCGGCCAACATTGAAAGTTAAACTAGTAAGGTTTAGTAGTGGATTCATGCTTTTGCAGCTTTCTCGTCTTTCTTTTATTATTTGTTTTATTTTCGTGACGCAAAGCAAATGTTGCTTGAAAACTGGTTGTCGGTTATAGCACAACTTTCGGCTGGCCGACTTTCGCATACCGTAGGCGTATTCTTAATGTTTAGTAAACAGACGTCACAATGGAGAGAGCAGATTTCTTAGGCTCGGAATTATCTTTGCCTTGGAGTTATTTTATAATACTGTTCTGTTTTCTCATTACAGCAAATAATTCAGCATTCCAAAAAAACGTGGACAACCTAAGACAGTAACCAGTTTAGAAATGAATAGGTAGGAAAAAGTAACTACATAGAGTGATAGGGTGTGCATATCAAAGGGAGAAATGTTTTAAACAGAGAGTACCAGTGATTGCACTGAGAAATAAACACAGCGCCCCTGACGGTTGGACGCGAAACTGTTTGACAGCCGTGATGCACCTGTTACAACACTCGATACTTAATCATAACGTTATACGATCGTGTAGTGAAACCACTGTCTGCGATGACCCCAGACGAAATTGAGTCAAACGCTGTACCAGCCCCTATGGCGGAAGCAGATCGTCGGTGTCGAGGAAGTGAGTGGGGAAATGTATCCTGAATGAGTCGTTTGTGTCGTTGGTTATGAGGTGTAAGGCCAGAGCTGCACTTGTGGCAATGGGTGGGTTGCAGGTTCTGGGGGAAATGACTGTCCCTGATTGGATGTGTATGGTGGTGCTTCCTGGAACATGTATGCAGGCTTGACTCCACTGATGGGGACGACTCCTTCCCGTTCCATAAAATGTTCACAGTCCACACACCTCGTCATAACACGCAGTACAAGCCAGTGTATGGTGGCTGTAAATGTGGCTTCACTCCCTCAGCATGGAGCACATCTATAAATCATGTTGCACATAATACTAGGGCATACCATGACAAGAAGCTTTTAATGGGTTGATTTGAGCAAAGTGTTCACATAACCGCTGTAAGAACTGTGGTTGATCTTCCAGGGCTTTAAACATCGTGTTTGCGTCGACGAACTTGCATGGAAGACGTAATATCTCTTTGTAAACTATTTCTGCGGTGGAGGAATCGATGTCTTGGTTATACGCTGTCCTCAGGCCAATAAGTACTATTGGCAAGGCAGTCGATCAAATGATGACATGGCACACGAGTGCTGCTTCCAGTGAATGGTGCCAGTGTCCCAAAGTGCCATTACTGGCCAAGTAGTAACCCATTGTCTTATGGTGTTTATAGCCACAGAACTTAGCGAGCTATCTGAACAATTCTAATTCAGATTGTCGCCTGCTATCAGTGGTGATATACTGGGGACAATCTAACCTCGGTAGACAAATTGATGTGAATGCAGAGGCTAGTGTTTCGGCTGTAATGTTATCCAGTGGCACAGCCTCCGGCCAGTGGGTGAACCGATCGATCACAGTAAACAAATAGCAGTTACTGTTTGAAATCAGCAGCAGTCCTAAGACGCCCAGGTTCACAAGGGCGAAACGCGACGTCACGTCTGGAAAATACCATATTGGAACATAAACGTGACAGGATACCTTGTTCCTTTGACATTGTAGGCAGGCTCTTGTCCACTACTGGAAGTCTCTCTCCACCCTGGGCCATAGGTAACGTTTTGACAAGACTTGAAAGGTAGGGCGTACCCATGGGTGAAACATTGTGAATGCTGTCAAACACTTGCTTGCAGAATGTCAATGGGAGAAAAAGGTGGGGTCTTCATCTGGAGACGTCGCAATACAGTCCTGAATCTGCTCTGGGAATGTCGACAAGTTGCATTGTAAATGAATGTGTGGAGTTCGTCATCCTCCTGCTGTGCTTGCGCTAGTGCCGCAAAATCGATCGGATGCACGAAAGACATTCTGCTATGACATTATCAGTACCAGCAATATGTTCAATGTCTCTACTGAATTCAGCCACTAACTCAAGTTGATTGAACTGGTGCAGAGAGCAGTTAGTGCTGTTCCGCTTAAACGCGTAAATTGAAGGCTTATGGTCTGAAAATATCGTGAAGACAGGAACCTCGATCTGTGGACGAAAAGATTTAACGGTCTCATATACTGCCAATAGCTCACGGTCGTAACCGCTTCGCTTCCTCCGTGATTGCCACATTTTACTGGAAAAAAAAGAAAGAACTCTAGCGGCTGCCATGCTGCTTTTACTCTTTGTTGTGGCGTCAGCAACCAAAGCTAAAGGTGCATTTAGTTCAGGGTGAGTGTTGCATTAGCCACACTCTGTTTAACGTTGTCGAACGCAGTACACATTGTTTCTGTCCACTGTACTGGGGAACTGCCTTTGGTCCTGCAAGAGCAGCTTTCTATGGTTCCTGTATTTCAACAGTGTGTGGTAAACGTCAGCCATAAAAGTTGAGCATATCTAAGAGTACCCGCAATATCCTGACTGTGGTGGGCTCAGATATGGACATAATTTCCTAACTTTTTCTGTCAGGGGTAATGAACCATCTGAGGAGACCATGTGTTGCAACACAGGTGTCTTCAGACTGTCCAAAAACGCATTTAGAACGGCTCGATAATGTTCTAGGCTAGTAAATGCCCATGCAGGTGTTGGTAATGCTGTTCCTTGTCAGTTGAGAACAGGAGCACATCACTCAATTATGCGAAGGAGAACGAAGACACTGGAGGATGGAATCGACAAACCTCTGCCAAGTCTGTGCTGCATTCTTCATCTTGAATGTCATAGATATACTTTCAAAAAGTCTGAAAAGTCTTATGATTGCTGTCTTCGGAATATCGTCCTTATTCATATACAGGGTGATTTTTTCCTCCATGTACGAACTCTTATGATTGATTGATGAGAGGATATGGGATAAAATAGGTCTAATGAACTTATGTCTGGAAAGGAATGGTTTCCATGCTAGAGACCATTTATGTAACCATATTTTGTTACAGAGACTGCAGAATGATAGGTGTTGTGCCACACAACCACTTACAGTATGCATGGTTTCCTCCTAGATGGTGGTACTGTTCCTCACATGTCTTGCCCTAGCCCCCTCTCCTGCCATAGTAATTGGTAATGTTGTGTCTCATTCATTTCTCTCGTTACTCACCTTGTAGTGGATGTGATACAGCGTTGTACGCAATGGTTCTGTATTCAAATCGAGAACTTGCCAATATGGTGTTTACTTATGGAAAGGCAAATGGCAATGGGCGGCAGGAAACAAGGTTGTATCAGGAGACCTATCCCCACCAACAACCATCACAACATTCAATGTTTGCAACAGCGTTTCACCGGTTGTCTGAGATAGGGCCGTTTCAGGAAGCAGGAAATCACGAAGGACACACCCGAAATGTTGACACCAGATTTGGAGGAAAATGTGATTAACACTGTGCAAGGCAACTGCCGTGTCAGTACCAAGCAGTTGGCCCGCCAGTACAGGGTAAGCCAGACGATTGTGTGGAACATTCTCCATGACAATTGTTACTACTCTTATCACTTACAGCGTGTGCTACGCTTACTAGCGACAGACTTTACACATTATGAGCAGTTTGTCACTGGTTTCTTCACCAGGCAACCACAATTCCAGGATTTGGGTCATTCATCGTATTCACAGATGAGGCCACCTTTATGTGGTGTGGTATCTTCAACTTCCATAACAGTCATCTGTTGGGTAGTATGCAGAACCCCCATGGTATGGTGACAACGGATCATCAGCATCGGTGCAGCCAGAATGTGTGGGCCGGAATAATTGGAGACCATATTTTGGAACCAGTCTTCCTTCCATGTCGCCTAACAGGCTGGAACTATCGATGTTTCTTGTCGGTGACTTTGCCTCCCATGCTGGAAAAGTGTCATTGATGATTCATAGGGTTATGTGGCTGCTACGTGATGGTGCTCCAGCTCTCTTCACAGTCAACATCTGGAGGCACCTCAATTGTGTCTTTCTTGGTCAGTGGATTGGACAAGGGGATCCAGTTGCATGGCTTGCTCGTTCACTGTATCTCAACCCACGTGATTTCTGATCATGGGGCCATCTCCAAAGTGTCATCTACGCAGAGCCCATATCAGTTGTGGAGACACTGGAGCAGCATATTCATGCTGCATTTGACACTGTTTAGATGCCAATGTGAAAATGTGAGACAGAGCATGCTATGGCGTGTACATGCATGACTTGAGGCACATGGAAACCACTTTCAACACATACTGTAACTGTGGCTGTGTGGTACAGCAGATATTAGACTGCAGTCTCTGTAACATTGTATATATGAATAAATGGTCTCTAGCACAGAAACCATGCATTTCCGGGCATAAGTTCATTGTACCTTTTTTTGTTCTGTATCCTCTCATCGATCAATCCCTAGAGTTTGTGAACCATGTAAAAAATCAGCTTTTATACAAATCGCAGCGCCTCTAGTGGCTGCCGCGAAATGTTTCACGCCACAGCTTTGTGAACATACACAGCACATGTGATACAACACTGTGTGACTGCACGAAGTCGCCACATCAGCCTCTGTGGTGGAAGTGGGGTGTTATTCTAAATAGTGTGCTGGAAAGTGGACACGGCGACCATATCTTGAGGCACGTGTTTGGTAGGTCCACTGATGTTGTATCTGCGGCAGTGGCTGTAGAGTAGATATGAGGTAGTTCTGAGAGAGGTCTTATTTTTGAAAGCTCTGGCATTGTTGCTTTTTGGAAGACATAAGCCGGTTTAACCCTACCTTTAGAAACAGTGGTTGCCTTTCCATTAGTTGAAATGTCAGTTGTCTTGTCTCCCCGTGCGACTACACAGTAGGGTCCTGAGTATGGCGCTGCAACAACCGTTTGATGCCTTCTGTGTGTAACATGACATGCGAACAGATGTCCAAGTCTTGATGCACGAAGGGGATCATGGAATTGATCATGACAACTTTTCTGGTTATGGATGCTAAAATTTAAATACATCTTATATTTTTAGCTGGATGTGTACATGTTGTGGAAAACTGTGGTTTTAACGGGTTATTAGCTAATGGTAGCATGCAATACCTTGATACTCTACTTAAAAGAAAAGACAGTTAGGACCTATAGCAGTTTACAAAAGAATGTGCTGTGCTTCTATAGTTTTAACGCGGAAATCGATTACACAAAATAGCTATAATGGCAGCCAAACTAATGTTGGAATTCAAAGTTACTCTACTAGGTGACTGAAAATCATTTCGTCTGATCCGTTACTTTCTATAGTCCCAAGACTGGGAAACATGCTTTATTATGTCTTCACAGCTGTGGATGGCAGAACCATCATCTCTACAGATGTGTTGCTGTGATCCGATCGTGTCCTTTCAATAGTTATCTGAACTCTAGGTCACTTATGTGACGATCATTCGATCATAAGATATCCTCCTAACTTTCTTTTATAGCACAAACACACATATTCCTTATGGGATCATGTGTCACTTAGGAGACAGAGAGATAGGAACGAGTCTATCTGTATAAGATCTATTACGTTTCTGATTCGTCCAGAGAGAAAGGGCTGTTGTGAGAGATATGCTTGGCGCTTAAAATGTTAGCAACGTTTATACTTTAAAAAGTCCAGAGATTTCCTTTGGTGATTGTGTAGGTGTTAGCGGGTTATGTCTTGTTTGTCTACGTGTTCCATAGAGAAGTTATGGAGGAGAAGCGAGGGGAGTGCCTGACGTTTAAACTGTTAGCAATGTTTCTCTGCAAAGTCGTCAAGTTACGACAGGTTTTGCTGTGGCGGGGCGCTCTTTCCCTGGCGATTGAGCGTCGTGTTAGAAAGCTACTAGGTCGGAGGTGATTACCTAATTTCTCTACCAGATCTGGGGAGAAGGTCTGATGTAGTGTTAGACTGGCCTGTGGATCTCTTCCGTTCGTGATCTGGTACCATGATCATATGAGAAGTTCCAAACCGTATTCGCATTATCTGGCGAATAAGGGCGAGGGGTTCCTCGTAATCTAAGTGTGAACCAGTCTTTGATAATTCCACCTATACCTTAGGATCTGTTTGCCGTTATTACCGCGAGCGAGAGGTCTCTCAGCCAGAAATGATGCAGCAGCAACGTTAGACACCAACTACAACTTTCTCAGCAATTCCTGGACACTGTCTCTGCCATCTTGGATGTTCACGTCCAAACACCCACACAGTGGAGTGTGAGGGAGGTGATCTATGCTCCAGGAGGTGACATGATTTTCGTTGGGGTGGTCGCAGATACTGAACGAAACTGTCTAGAGGTGTGGTACAAATAAAGTATCTTTGGTTGGAGGCATAAGGATTTTACTGTGACGTCAAATTATCTAATAATGTAGTGTAGTCTTTCTTATACAACATCCTTGGCTTATAGAAATCTCCATGACACTATTATTTTTACCACGGTGTTGGTTTCCAACTCCATGACGTCGCACACTGGTAATGGAGTGGTGACTAAGCAATGATACATAAATTGGGACCATGCTGAGAGCATTATGACGTTGACACAATGCAATGCAATTCCGTCACGACACTGTTACGTGTGTCATGACGTGATGCGACGCGATGTTGACACATAACTCACGTAATTGGGTACAATCCGCAAAATTGTGGGAAATATGTAAAACTGAGAGTACTTAGATATCTGTCCAGGTGAGGCCTCTGCTGGTAGCTCGAAATGTTAAACAAACAGATCTCAAGTGACGTAATTTGTTATTAACAAACAGAATCGGCCTGTGCCTATAGTGCCCAATTCTAGCGAGTCCCATCTGTCAAAGACAGAGTGTGGAGGTATGCCTCAGTATCAATGATATGTAACTCTCCATTGTAATTGTCTGAGAGCATAATGAAATCGACACGATGTCGAGAGGAGTCTTACGTAATTGGACAAAATACGCAAAATCATTAAAAACCTGTTAAAAATTCGTAAAACTGAGGAATATACGTAAAAATACGTGAAACTGAGAATATTTACATATCTGCATAGTTGATGTCACTGCTGGTGCCATGTAGTAATAAATTATTATTAACAAATAGAACTCAAGTGGTGTAATTTGTAATAAACATATACACAATGCCTACAACCTCTCCCTATGCTCCAGAGTGCCTAAAGTTTTAAAATGGAGAAAATTGAGGAAAAAGGTGAAAAATACGTAAAATTTGGGAAACTAAGAAATATATGGAAAATTACGTAAAATCTGGGTGTGGTCTCTGCTGGTGTCACGCAGTATTGTTATTAACAAATAGAACCCAATGGCGTGACCTAATGCAATTTGTTATTAACAAATAGACACAGTTAGAACCACTCTCTATGCTGTCCAACTGCAGAAGAACCACTCCCGCTCAAGTGCTCCATTTGTAAAAGATGAAGGTTTGGAGGGAGTTAATGGTCCTCATTGGTCTATAGCGAAGGGGACGGGGTTGCCATCATTTTTAAGTCATGTGACTGGTTACATCATGACCTTCAATGTAAGTACCACAACTGCGTGGGTGACCAATTCCCAGTGGTTCCCAGCGACAGGAAATGGGGGAAGCTAGAAGCCCAAGTACGCTGATGAGCCAAAGAAACTGGTACACCTGTCTAATATCGTGTTGGCCCCAGTAAGCACGCAGAAGTGCACCGACACGACGTGACATGGACTCTACTAATATCTGAAGTAGTGCTGGAGGGAACTGACACCATGAATCCTGCAGGGCTGTCCATAAATCCGTAAGCGTACGAGGGGGTGGAGATCTGTTATAAACAGCACGTTGCAAAGCACCCTAGATATGCTCAATAATGTTCATTTCTGGGGAGCTTGGTGGCCAGCAAAAGTGTTAAACTCAGAAGAGTGTTCCTGGAGTCTCTCTGTAGGAATTCTGGACGTGTGGTGTGTTGCATTGTCCTGCTGGAATTGCCCAAGCCCGGCGGAACACACAATGGAAGTGAATGGATGCAGGTGATAAGACAGGATGCCTACACACGGGTCACCTTTCAGAGTCGTATCTAGACGTATCAGGGGTCCCATATCACTCCAACTGCACACGCCCCACACCATTACAGAGCCTTCACCAGATTGAACAGTACTCTGCTGGCATGCAGGGTCCATGGATTCATGAAGTTGTCTCCATACCTGTCATGTCCATCTGCCTCATACAATTTGAAACGAGACTCACACGACCAGGAACATATTTCCAGTCATCAACAGGCCAATGTCGGTGTTGATGGGTCCAGGCGAGACGTAAAGCTTTGTGTCATGCAGTCATCAAGGATAGACGAGTGAGCCTTCGGCTCCGAACGCCCTTATCTAAGGTGTTTCGTTGAATGGTTCGCACGCTGACACTTGTTGATGGTCCAGCATTAAAACTTGCAGCAATTTGCGGACGGGTTGAACTTCTGTCACGTTGAACGAGTCTTTTCAGTCATCGTTGGTCCCGTTCTTTTTCCGGCCGGAGAGATATCGGAGATTTGATGTTTTACCGTATTCCTGATATTCACTCTACACTCGTGAAATGGTCGTACGGGAAAAACCCCACTTCATCGCTACCTGGGAGATGTTGTGTCTCATCGCTCGTGCGCCGACTATAACACCATGTTCAAACTCACGTAAATCTATATAACCTGCCATTGTAGCAGCAGTAGTCGATCTAACAACTGAGCCAGATCTTGATATCCGATATAGGCATTGCAGACCGCAGCACCGTATTCTGCCTGTTTACTTACCCCTGTATTTGAATACACATGCATATACCAGTTTCTTCGGCGCTTCAGTGAAGGTAACGTGACACCGGATATGTAGTATGACATGAGATGCGGTAAGTTGTGTCGGCAGGAACCGGCCCTGTATACCTCCTTCCACTGATGCCGTCTCGCTTCCGCCTGACGGACATCTGCCAACAAGCCACCGCCTCGATGAGCGCTCGACGCCTCCTCTGTGTATCACCAGCGTCGCCATTCACATCACGCCACCACAACGCGCCGTGATGTCGACCTCACCGACACCACTGACACCACTGCATGCTGCGCTTCTGTAAGAGTGAAGTAAGTCTCGCCGGCCATGTGCGTCCTCATCAACTACTGCGCTGTCACGATCTCCCGCGGTGGGACGTAGTTAGAATATAATTTCCAGAATGAGATTTTCACTCGGCAGTGGAGTGTGCGTTGATATGAAACTTCCTGGCAGATTATAACTGTTTGCCGAACCGAGACTCGAACTCGGGACCTTTTCATTTCACGGGCAAGTGCTCTCCCAACTGAGCTACCCAAGCACGACCCACGACTCCTCCTCACAGCTCCAATTTTGCCAGTACCTCGTCTCCTACCTTCCAAAATTCACAGAAGCTCTTCTGCGAACATTTCAGATTCGCAGAAGAGCTTCTGTGAAGTTTGGAAGGTAGGAGACGAGGTACTGGGAGAAGCTGTGGGGAGGGGACGTGAGTCGTGCTTGGGTAGCTCAGTTGGTAGAGCACCTGCCCGCGAAAGGCAAAGGTCCCTATTTCGAGTCTCGGTCCGGCAAACAGTTTTAATCTGCCAGGAAGTTTCAGAATATAGTTTAACTGGAAATTGCTCTTTTTTTTTTTTTTAGTTATGAAGTAACCTATTTTGTAACCAAGCCTCCTGAAATTAGAAATAGAGCGCAAAGCGTGTCAGAGTGCCCACACTTTAATACTGACAGAGGCTTCCCAGAGGCAGGTAGAGTGACTCAGTAATATATATATATATATATATATATATATATATATATATATATATATATATATATATCAATCGATTATTAGAGGTCATGGGTGTTGTGTGCTGTCCTTAGGTTAGTTAGGTTTAAGTAGTTCTAAGTTCTAGGGGACTTATGACCACAGCAGTTGAGTCCCATAGTGCTCAGAGCCATTAGAGGTCAATAAGGAAATTACAAGCCAAAATAAGCGGCTGCATGTGTGAACCAAAGAGGTTGGATTGCAGACTGATCTAGAAGAGACTGAGTTTGCAATAAAGTGCAAAAAATTAAAGAGCCAGCTTGCGCAGTTGCAGCACAGGACCTTTCTCCATGGTGTGCTGAGTACGGAACCCAAGTAACCTGTGATGTTAGTGAAGTCACACCCCAGGACGATGTAGGGTTGACTACAGTTGGAGTGACGGACGACGACGGTCGAGTTTAGGCTTGTTCTACGCATCGCTCTGCTGTGAATGTTGTAGCCAATGCGAGCATTAAATGTTATCGTTTAAAAATGGTTCAAATGGCTCTGAGCACTATGGGACTTAACTTCTGAGGTCATCAGTCCCCTAGAACTTAGAACTACTTAAACCTAACTAACCTAAGGACATCACACACAACACCCAGCCATCACGAGGCAGAGAAAATCCCTGACCCCGCCGGGAATCGAACCCGGGAACCCGGGCGTGGGAAGCGAGAACGCTACCGCACGACCACGAGATGCGGGCCAAACGTTATAGTAGCCAGTTATTTAGCGATATTTTATTTCATTTGTGTGAGCTGTCACGGCTTATGGCGGTGGTAAGTGACAAATTCTGCATAAGTAAGTGACAGACATAAACTGCAGTATGCACCTATCGTCTGGTGCAGAACACCTGTATGCACTTACCGCAAACCGGCGGTTGGAACTGACAATGATGCAGTCCCCGCCTATGTCTTGAGCTGCATGAACCGCCATCGTTCGTGTATCGGACTATAATCCCCCTTCTGTCGACATGGTTTATGAGGCCGACAGTGAGCATAGGCAGTTTGCTAGATCTTGCAGCCGAATCACGGCCACCACAAAATTCCTGTATTTACCCCACCCTCCCTGCAGTCTCCATTGTTCCCAAACTTTTTGGTAAAGCTAGCGAGAACATCACCATCTTTTCTCAGAATATCCGAGAGGTAGGACGCACATGATGGTGGCCAGGTAGCTAATGAATGTAAAAAAAATTAAAACTGTCCAGTAATGCGCGCACCTATGTGGAATCAGTAGATACTTTGTGCGATAAACTGTCCAGTGATCATTTTGGGGCACAAGACCGTTAATCTGTTAATCGTTAATTAACGAACTTAACTTTTCAAGTGACAGATTAACTTCCATGTTAATTAAAAAAAAAACGATAACGGATTCTTTAACGTCTGTTAACTTTCTGTGGATCCGATAAGCATCATTTAGGTACCTAACATTTAAGACAAAATGGCGCCGCGCCGCCCGATGATATTATGTTGTAACGAGTTTGGGTCACTCCAGTTCGCATGCACGCCACACTCGAACTCTTACAGAAATCGGGGAAATGACATGTGTAATGAAGATAATGAGCAAGGGGCAGTTCATCTGTAGTGTGTAGATAAGTTGAGAATTTTTGTGTGACAGGAGGCGTGCTAGGGTAGTCTGTGCAGTTTCCATGACCACTGTGTCCGGATGGGGCAGTGGTCAGCGCATCTGCCTAGTAAGTAGGAGACCCAGGTTCGAATACCAGTCTGGCACAAATTTTCAACTTCCCCTTTGACTTATATCAATGCCCACTGGCAGCTAATGTCATTAATTCCTTTGTGTCTTGATTAGGGCATTTTTGTTGTCCACAGCAGCAGTGTCGACGTTGTGACAGTCGTGATATGTCCCCTACTGGCCAACAAAACCACGGTAGCCGGAGTCCTAAGAACACTCAGATGACCAACCCTTTCCGCACTTCACCCCAAAACTATCTGGGCCAAGGCAGAAGTTCTCCTCACAAGAACCATCATAGGACTGCCCGAAGGAAATGGAATGATCAGAAGAAGATCATACCTACACCACCAGATGGGTCCTCTAGGACCTACCCTAGGCAAAACAGCAAGGACAATGGTTCCCTACAACTTTTGGTGTTTTTTGAGCAGGGAAACGATCGAACAGGTAATTAGCCCCATTATGGTCCACTCCCTAAGCGAGGAGTAATGCGAATTGAGTAGGAAGAAGACGAAATAGTGAGCCTACATGAGAGAAAGTTTTCACAACAGGAAATAAGAGCTGTTTAGGAAAACGAAGACTTCAGTAGTTACCACGTACAAGCGGATGTTAACCTGTGTCTGCTCTTGCACTATGGATTTATATCAAATGGATAGTGGTGTTGTTACTACACATGAGATTATGATTCTGTTTCAGTGCCAATGTTCTTGTGACTGATGGTGACATTGGGTTTTGCATACTGTTTATAAAGAAAAAGTGCACTAGACTGGTAGATTAGTTCATGTAATAAAACCGTATTTAATTGGCGACCGAAATAAAATTTATCGATAATCCAGAAAGCCTCACCAGTACGGCAAAGTTCGTTCTGCCACATTTCCTTCTTGGGTGTTGCATACATTCAGGGGCAAGCATACATTCAGGGCACACATACATTCAGGGGCAAACCTATTGTTATGCTGATTCATTTATGACCTCCTGAGGTTTGATTTATGACCCTCTGAAGTTAATCTGTCCTTCTGAGAAGCCCCACATTTTAAGGTCCACTTCCTAAGCACCGTACCTAACACTTTGAGGTAGATCTGTTGTAGCTGGCAATACTGAGTTAATTTGAAAAAAAAAGAAAGATTCTTTTTGTTACATGAGCAAGAATGCAATGACTTCGATCAATATTGAAATTACGATGCATAATCATCCTGCAAAGAGTTCCGCTGCCTGCAACAGTGGACACAAGCTAAAATTTTTGTGGCCATCTGGCCACCATGTCACCCCATATCTGTGGCCCCTTTTTCGTAGTGGCGTCCTTTTCTGAGGAATTCCTATGTCAAGTGGCTACTTTCGGTTACAGCACCTCCACTTGAAACCAGCAGACCAAGATGTCTCAGAATACTGCACTACTGTTGGCTAATGCTGAGTCAGGTGTTCCAGAATACTGTGTTCCTATTGGCTGACACTGAATCAGTGAGGATATATGAAGCCCACAACCTCCATCCCCAGCCTCAGCACCAGCACAAGATCTAATACTTTTGGAGATTTTGGAACACGGCAGAATACTAGAGTCTGTCCTTACAAATTTTAATATTTGACAAGTTGACGATGAAGAGCCTATTTTTATAAACCACAGAGGTACAGCAATACCCGATTGTATTTTATACAGTAACAATATACATCGACATTTTACTGTGCAATGGATAGACAAAAGTATTGTTAGTGATCATCTACCACTATTAGTAAGAACTACAATGTACCATTCTATCAAAAGCCAACAAAGTACAAAAGTAATATACAATTTAAAAAACATGGATCAAGAAAAATATCAAACACTGCTTGATGAAAATATACCAGAAGTGACTGATATAACAGCAGCTGAAGAATTAAACCAATATAATGATGTCATTGTAGCAGCTTTAAAACAAGCAGAATATGAAAGTGCCCCATTAAAAAGAATAAAAGAGAATGTAGAAAGGATACCTAAAAATATTTTGGGAAATATAAAACAAAACCGCAGGATATATGGACAGTTAAACAGATTTCAATCTGAAGAACTGAGAATAGAATGGAACAGGTTGAATATGCGTGTTAAAAAACAATTAGCAGATTTTCGCTCACAAGGATGTGCAAAAATGTGTCTATTGTTACATCACAAACAATCAAACAAGTTCTGGAAGACTTTTAAACGTATTATAGGAGATAAAATAAACATTGATCCTCCACTACAATATAATGGGAACATAATAACAGATAGTCAAAAAAGCACAAATTTTTAGAGAAGTTTAATAGAAACTCATTAAATACCTAAGGATCCATTTTTTAATAATACACACAAACAAAAAGTTGAAGAAGAAATGTCAATGATTTTAACATCCATAGAAGTTTTAAATGAAGAACAATTAGCACTGATTCAAGAAATTACAGAAGAAGAAATAGACAAAGCAATAAATAATGGCAAAAACACTTCATGTGGAATGGATAGAATTAGCAGACTACATCTTAGAGCAGCACCATGGGAGAAAATAATTAGAACATTACACTGTCTGTACAATAATGTTTTAAAATTAGAACAAATACCGAAACAATGGAAAACAAACCATGGACCTTGCCATTGGTGGGGAGACTTGTATGCCTCAGCGATACAGATGGCCATACTGTAGGTGCAACCACAATGGAGGGGTATCTGTAGAGAGGCCAGACAAACATGTGGTTCCTGAAGAGGGGCAAGCAGCCTTTTCAGTAGTTGCAGGGGCAACAGTCTGGATGATTGACTGATCTGGCCTTGTAACACTAACCAAAACGGCCTTGCTGTGCTGGTACTGCGAATGGCTGAAAGCAAGGGGAAACTGCAACCGCAATTTTTCCCGAGAGCATGCAGCTTTACTGTATGGTTAAATGATGATGGCGTCCTCTTGTGTAAAATATTCCACAGGTAAAATAGTTCCCCATTCGGATCTCCGGGCGGGGACTACTAAGGAGGACGTTGTTATCAGGAGAAAGAAAATATAAGATGAACATCAACAAAAGCAAAACGAGCATAATGGAATGAAGTCACATTATGTCAGATGGTGCTGAGGGAATTAGATTAGGAAATGAGATACTTAAAGTACTAAAGGAGTTTTGCTATTTGGGGACCAAAATAACTGATGATGGTCGAAGTAGAGAAGATATAAAATGTAGACTGGCAATGGCAAGGAAAGCGTTTCTGAAGAAGAGAAATTTGTTAACATCGAGTATAGATTTAAGTGTCAGGAAGTCGATTCTGAAAGTATTATATGGAGTGTAGCCATGTATGGAAGTGAAACATGGACAATAAATAGATTGGACAAGAAAAGAATAGAAGCTTTCGAAATGTGGTGCTACAGAAGAATGCTGAAGATTAGATGCATAGATCATATAACTAATGAGGAGGTATTGAATAGGATTGGGGAGAAGAGGAGTTTGTGGCACAACTTGACAAGAAGAAGGGACCGGTTGGTAGGACATGTTCTGAGGCAGCAAGAGATCACAAATTTAGCATTGGAGGGCAGCATGGAGGGTAAAAATCGTAGAGGGAGACCAAGAGATGAATACACTAAGCAGATTCAGAAGGATGTAGGTTGCAGTAAGTACTGGGAGATGAAGAAGCTTGCACAGGACAGGGTAGCATGGAGAGCTGCATCAAACAAGTCTCAGGACTGAAGACCACAACAACAACAACAACATTTATGACACCAAAACCTGGAAAACCATTAAATAATCCAACATCCTATCACCCTATAACACTATTATCAACTATTAGAAAATCTTTGGAGTACATATTAAACAGATGATTACATAAATTTGCAGAAAACCAAAGGCTTATACCTGACATGCAAGCAGGTTTTAGAGAACAACATTCAACTATAGATCCGATTATTAGAATATGTGCTAGTATTACCAAGCCCTTAAATATCACAGATCGTGCATCAGCCTTATATTTGGATACAGAAAGAGCTTTTGATAGCGTATGGCGACCAAGATTATATTACGAGCTTATAAACTTTGGTATACCAATTCAGTGTATCTTACTCCTTTGTTCTATCATTGACAATAGACCTACATATGTATTGGTCAATAACAAACTCTCTAGTCCATTCATTCCAGAAGCCAGGGTGCCACAGGGTGCTATTCTGTCACCTTTGCTATATAGCTGATATTCCACAGCCTACACATTGGAATAAGGGGTTGGCACTTTACACAGATGATACAGTTAATTGGTGTCATGAGAGAACATCCAAAGAATTGAATAATAATATCAACATACAATACCTCACAAAATTAGAAAAATGGCTCAGCACCAGGCATATTAAACCTAATGTGCAGAAGAGTCAATTGGTGATATTTAGACACAGAAATTTTACTACTAATCAATTACAAACACTAGATAAAGTAAAGTTAAAACTCTGGGGAGAAGAAATCCTACCAAAAACAAAAGCAAATTATTTACGTCTTATAATGGACACAACACTGTCATGGAAGCCTCACTCAGATAATATCCTAGTAAAGGCAAGGAGAAGAACCGGTCTTCTACAGTTAATTAGAGGATGTATAAGAGGAGCACCAAATAATACATTAATTTATACTTATAAAACGTTTATAAGACCAGTACTGGAATATGGGGCACCAGTATGGATTGCAAGTAAACAGCAAACAGAAAGAATTTTAAGCACAGAAACAAGGATCCTACGAATTGATACTAGATCAAGTCTCTATACTACAAATCAAGACATATATAATTTAGTAAATATATTACCGCTACAGCGCCGACTTGTCAGCAATATAGGAATGAATAGACTTCACTCTGATACGTTAACAACTAAAACGTTAAAAAAAGAATTTATGAATTTTAATTTTCCACACTACCAGTATAAATATCCATCACACACTATAGCACAATGTATTATGGTGACTAATGAAAAATTTTATAGAGCAATTCCACTTGGACCTTCTAATAATATTAGCCATTTAGTTAATGAAAGCTGAGGTGTAAATGTCAGTTCTATAATAAAAATTAAATAAAGAATGTGAGATACTTGAGAATAAACACGATATAAAGTAAAACATTATATAAGATACATTATCCCAGGTGGGGTTTTTGAGGGGTTTTCCCTAACTATAAGGTGAATGCCGGGATATAACATCATTTCCCCTCAGGAACAAGCAGAAAGAGACGAAGAAGCAGATTAAGTAGGAAAAAGGAAGAAAGTAATAATGAATAGGAATAGAAGACATATGATGCGTTATTGAAGAATTATTGTTACTGAATTGGATAATCAATATTTCAAGTAAAACAGGAAATGTCAATTTTTTTTCCAAATAATATAAATAAATGGAGTTCCAGCAGTATGAAAGCACCTATGGCTGAAAAGAGCTAAGCTCTAGATGCAGCCCAACCTTGTGAGAGGGGGTGGAAGATGGAAAAAAAAATCATTCGCCGCAGTTGTGTGAGGTTGTTTGTCTTGTTCTCGCTCATGTGCATTAATTGTTAGTTTTGTTTGTATCTGATCTAACATGAAGCGACCAATGGCATCAAGCAGTAGTGGAGCCAGTGGTGGCAAGCAGCAGAGACCGTTAGAGGCGGATGGAGAATTACCTGGTAAGTACAAATTCAAATCGAAACCGCAACTTTTTTTTTCATTAAGAATTTCGTGGTATTGAATGCATGTCATCTTATTGTTTCAGTGTACATCCACCAAATTGCTGATGAACGAAGTGCTGAGATGCATAAGCGCCAAGAACAGCAGTGGCAGATGCATCTGCAGCAGCAGAAACAGCAGCATTATCGTCGTAAGTATATATTTTCTTCTTCCTGTTCGTACTGTACATAATAGGTTGCGACCAACGTGTCTGACGTTCTAGATGACTTCAAGACACCAAAATCGATAAATGTAGCTTTTCCACTAAGAATTTCTCAGTATTGAACACATGTCATCTCATTGTTTCACCATTTGTCCAGCAGACAACTAACCATCTGCATGGTGAGAAGCTACAACAGCAGCAGCATTGTCTTCATAAGTTTTTATATACATACACACACACAACACACAAACACACACACACACACACACACACACACACACACACATATATATATATATATATATCCTATAAATAATAGATAATATGTTGGACATACTTTGCTGTCATAGATGATTTTGAGGAACCAAAATAGATAACTGTAACTTTTTTACTAAGAATTTTGTAGTAGTAGTATTGAATACATATTGTCTTATTCTTTCAAAATTTGTCCATCACATAACTGACAAGATGGATGCTGAAAAGCAACAGCAGCAGCAGCTACATCGTCATATATATATATATATATATATATATATATATATATATATATATATATATATATATATTGTTCCTCTTCATAGTATTCATAAACTCTTTCTATGAAATTTCACTGTTACATAATATGTTGCACGTTCTGTGCTAATGTAGATAATTTTGGGGATCAAAACTGATAACTGTAGCTTTTTTCACTAAGAATTTCGTGTTACATACATTTAATCATATTGTTTCAGTATTTGTCCAGCGGGTAATTGAAAAGCAGCATCTGCAGCAGGAGAGACCATTGTAAGCATATATATATTTTATTCCTCATAGCACTGTGTATATATATTATGTTACTGTTTGACATATTATTATAATATCTCATAGCATAAATAATATGTTGCATATTCTTTGTTGTGGATGATTTCCTGGAAGAAGAATACCACTCTGGCTTAATGGCACCTACCTCATGTCATCTAGAATCTCCTGAAGGCGATACAGCTCCCTCTCCATCTCCTCCACCCACTCTGGCATTCCATACAAGCTTGAAATGGTGTGGAGCCCCCAATCTATCTCACTGATACTACCTGCAACAGCAAAATATTGATTTAATAAAAAACGTACAGACACAAAAGTAAGAATTTTTTTTAGAATCTACACTTACATCAGACATGCGATGGCTCCTGCTTATCCTCAGCACATATCTCCCCCCTCTTCTTCCTCTTCTTCTTCTTCGAGTGGGGAGATATGTGCTGAGGATAAGCAGGAGCCATCGCAGGTCTCATGTAAGTGTAGATTCTAAAAAAAAATTCTTACTTTTGTGTGTGTACGTTTTTTATTAAATCAATATTTTGCTGTTGCAGGTAGTATCAGTGAGATAGATCGGGGGCTCCACACCATTTCAAGCTTGTATGGAATGCCAGAGTGGGTGGAGGAGATGGAGAGGGAGCTGTATCGCCTTCAGGAGATTCTAGATGACATGAGGTAGATGCCATTAAGTCAGAGTGGTATAGATAATTTATATACATATGCACTCATTCTTTACATATAACCAGTATTCTTTCTTTCCTTGCAGGTGATGTCTGCAACACGGTACTTAATTGTGTTCATTATTCTCTCTCTTCTACAGTGACAATATCTGGGGAGCAATCCTGACAATACACTATGGCATGGGTACAGGGAGTGGTGAAGAAGCAACTGTCTAGATGAGTTCTCACATGGCATGTTCCACAGTGTAAGATGAACCTTGACGCTGCGAGGGAAGCCCCTGCTCAAGCAGCTGCAGCCGTAGATGCCCCTGCCGTTGACGCCAGTAGTGGAAAAAAGCCGTTTGTGGCGCATTTTGTTAGTGTGAGTTACCTACATCAGGGGCAGGTATGCACTCACGTGCAAACCTATTGTTCTCCTTTGATTGACAGGTACTTAAACAAGTTCTTCTTTGACTAACAGGTCCTTAGCCTGTTGTTCTGCTAAAAGGATCGTTCCTTTTGATTGACATGAACTTAAACTATTGTTCACTCTCCCCCTCTTCCTACCCCACCACCTCTCAGGAATCCACATCTTTTGATGCTAAAGGTACACTTTCGGGTCTGAGTTACTGGGATAGCCCCTCTCACTCTTATCAATTTGATTGACTACTTCATGAAATTGATCAATTCATTAACCACTCCCCCTCCCCTCCCTCCCAGAAAATGGCGGAAAGTTCAAATTTCATCAGGACAATGCAACACACCACAGCTACCTCCACTAACCTAAAAAAATGGTGGGAAAATAGCTCACTTGGACTACCTCCACTAACCTAAGTCATTAGATGGCAACCTCTCCCTGGAATTGGCGGGAAAAGGACTCAGCCTGTGCTGGATAGGATGGATGTAAATCTTTATTTAAACAGTCTTTATTTAAACAGAGGCAATAGCTCCATCCAGTGTGTTCACCATGAGGTCTGGACTGCAACTGACCTAGTGCACAGTACTACCACCAGGGGGCACTGTCATTTCTCCTGTGATGTAATCCAAGATGGCGGTTTGGGGAGAAAAATGGCCGGAAAGTGACCGCCTGTGCTGGGATGCTGGAGAGAGGAAGGAGTGTACTTTATTTATTTTTGGAACAATTTATTTAGGGACTGGTTTCATGTAGTTTATTTATTACACTGATACAAAACACACGCTCTGATATGCTTTGGGACGCAATTCACAGCCTACAGACCTGCAGACTACTCGTAAATCATCGAAATAATGCAGTACACTCATCTGAAGACATGCAAACAATTCGTAAATTACCGAAATAATGCAGTGCACAGCATATAGACCTGGAAACTACTTGTAAATCACTGAAATAATGCAGTACACTGAAGAGCAGACACAAAAACAACTCGTAAATTATCAAAATAACGGATGTAAAACGCTCTGCAGACACACTCCCTACTCGTAAACTGTCCAAATAATGCATAGCAGAGCTTACAGGCCTGCTCGAAAAATAATGCAACAGACATGCAAACAAATCGTAAAAAATGCTCCAACAGGTTCACATGTTGATGCCACCGCCGGATAGATGAACGCATTGGATGCTGACCATTGCTCTCCCACCGCTGTCGATGGTAGGCAGCAGGTGAAAGTCCTGTCTACAATTAGATTTCTTCGAGTGTTATACTGACGTCACAGAACTTCAAGGCGCGCTCAAGCCAGTTCCATACGTGAAACGCCTCTGGTCAGCACGTGTGTTTACCATTGCTGACATGGTACCTGTGGATACAGATGTCACAGGTCAGCTATAGAAATCTGTTCCAATGCTTCCCAGAATAGCACAGGTGCATTGTTCCTAGCGACCCTAACAGGACATGCGAGCTGTGTCTAGCCATGAACGCGTGCCCAGTGTGGCTGATGCATCGCAGTGAAATGTTCGTCCTACTGTCAATATATGTCTCAAAAGCATTAAACGTTCTCACTGCTAAAAGCCTTCATCATGTCTGTGCATGCTCGTGAATATATCGTTAATCATAAAAGTATTCTTGTTGTTTGGAAATAGAGCACTGTGTAAATGCAGACTGGGGGAAATCAGAACAAATACACAAACTGAATTCGAAGCACTGTCATACAGAAGAGAAAAATGGCGGTAATTTTCGGTATCCTACAGCTACAGGTCTGGAGATGACCAAATGCCACAGTGGCGGATGAGTGATGGCATCCCCGCCAGAAATGGATGGTCTGCTTCAACTTGTCTTTGAAGACTTGCTTTCTCATAACTTTCTGTAGATACCTTGCCTCCATCTTGTTTGAATCAGTTTGTAGACACTCCCACATCCCAGCACAAATGATATCATGGGAATGAAGGGAGCAATATGATTGGCTCTTATTCAGTTTACCCGACAAATTGCTGATAACGCTGGTGTGGAAGCACTGTCCACCTTTTTTTCTTTCTGCAGAAGAGACTTTTCAGTGGCAAAAAACTATTTTTGTACAAATCACCATATTGCTCCGACAATTGAACCCTACAAAATGGCCTAGAGATCGTCAAATACAGAGAGACTCTTACTCAATTACACTCCTCTGCCACTGAGGACGGGAGATTGAATATTAGAGTGCAAAACCGATCTCCAACCCAGCAATATATCACCGTGTACCATGTCGATGTAGTAAACATACAATTCGTATCCTGCGCCATACAAAATCGCCCCTTTTACACCAATCGTATAGCTATAGGCCGCCAGACACTCGCACATTTGCCGCGAAGACAGACAGCATAAGCACAGACACCATAGGTATACTCCTCGCTGCACTAGATATTTCCCGCGAGGTCGGGCGGTCATCCACTCCCGACGCATGACCAGAGCGTCCTCAGTGGACCAAAGCCACTCTCAGAACTGTTGTACAAAGGCTGGGTAGGTTCCCCTCGGCACAAAGACGTTACTGTTTCTGGTAACGACCTGCTTGCTTGCTTGCTTTTCTACACCCACCTCCAGACTCTGGGATTACAAGAACATGTGTAATTTCACATGGTTAGGCAGAATATCATACCGTTCTCGCGATACTTCTCGATATCAAACACACAGCAATACCGCTTGCGTAGCAGTATTATTCGCGCAAGATAATTTCGAAGATATGTACTGGAAATTATTTCTCTAGAAACTCGAACTTTAGCGAGGTGGAGTGTGCTGTAAGCCACTGAATAAATAGAAACTTATCCCATCTGTGAAGACGTTTACATGAAACTCGAAAGAAAATAGAGGTAACCGATATTTCCACTCGCGAATACTGATGTCGGTGATATAACAGATTCCAAATCATCCCTATAATTTACAAAGGCAATTAAGGTGTTTCTCATGTCTAGAGAACTAGCAAATGTGTCTTACATCTGTCTTTCACCTAGTAGATGCACACACCACAATCGATGTTCCTTCAACTAAATAAACGCGCGAAATGTGCATAAGCAGTCAACCAGACAATTTACATGGGAGGGAATAATGGTCCAGCGCTGACACACGTCCATACTGAATCTTCTCAAATTTCCACGCGATCACGAAAGCTGCCCAATACATACTAAGTATTAGATCGCTATTCGGACGTCTAGAGGACGCCACGGTTACGTCAGCTACTTTCCTCTCTCCATTCAGACAGTTCCTACCAATAGCTGGAAACGTGAATCATTGCCGCCACAGGTCACGGGCGCTGATGCCAAGCACGCATAGACAGGATCGTCCTAGGAAAAACCGCCTACATATATATTTCATCCCTGTACTTAAAATTAAATATTTCGATCATGGTCTCAATTGGACGACATTCGACAGTGAGTAATGTATCGGAAACACACCCTGCTGTCGGTCGTGGCTCTGGAAATAGAAATATCTGTACCATTCTTATGACTTGACATACTCTTCCCTTTGTTGCCACAGTATTCAACGTCAAATCCATACCTTCCTTACGACTGGACATTGTCATTTCCTTTGCACATGTCTGAACACACATACTTTACAAGCCTGATGCTCAAGGCGAACCTGTCCCGCATCGCCTACTACTAAGTATAATAATCTACCACTAACTGATTGCTGACGATACGAAATAATTGGGATCCTTTCGTTCTTATTTAGCTCACCTGACGATGTTTTAATGGAGTGAGACCGGTTGTGACAATAAAGAAATCATGAAATACAGCTGTCTTGTGATTCCTTTTACTTCCATTCGTTGCCGGCCGGGGTGGCCGAGCGGTTCTAGGTGCTACAGTCTGGAACCGCGCAACCGCTACGGTCGCAGGTTCGAATCCTGCCTTGGGCATTGATGTGTGTGATGTCCTTAGGTTAGTTAGGTTTAAGTAGTTCTAAGTTCTTAGAAGTCAAGTCCCATAGTGCTCAGAGCCATTTGAACCATTTTGAACTTCCATTCGTTATGAAGTTTCACAGTTGTGGCTGCCTGCTTTACAAAGTTCTGTTCTACAAGGTAGAACTGACAGACATCTGACTAGGGAGATTAAAATAACAGAACAATTTAGCTCACAGTTGTGTGGTGGTGTTATATTAAGTCCCCTATGTCAGTTTACACAAGGGAGCAATCCATGTGCATTTGTGTTTTCCAACATGCACTAACAATAGCCAGCAGTTGGGTCACCGGTTTCCTCCACAAAGCTATAATCTATGGCAGATGCATTATGTGATCATACCTGCTTAAGCAGTGCACACTAAGAACAGTCCCAGTTAGACCCAGCTCACTCCGTTACACACATAGTAGACATTGGTACACCCAGTTTCTTTCCCTAACAGACAGAGGTACTAACCTTTACATACTTTTGAATATTGGTCATGACTTGATGCATTTCTGACACTGGACATCTTTGAGATCTTTGTTAGGTTTTGGTTTCTAACGAATAACTGATCACAATATCTAATAATGGCACAGCACGCTAGATACATTACTACACCCAATTTACACAATGAATACCCCCCCCCCCCTCTTGTACACCGTCCCCTGAAGAGTTACCAAGTAGATTGCTGCCTTGTCCACTCATATTTATCGAACATGAGTTCTGGAAGATGAGATGTAATGGGATTTGCTGAAGTTTTCGTGGACAATTATTTTGTGGTTTTGCTTTTTAGGGAATTGCATGCGCTGCATTGTGTGTGTAAGTGCACGGTGCTGTATTGTAAATTGTGTAGAAAGTTGCATGAATTCTTTCTATGCTGTAGGGCGCAATAATACCTTACAATTTCTAATACAGGACGGGGTAAATAAAAGTGGCCCGTACGTTTGGCGCGTTACATTGCCAACATTTTGAAACCATTTGTGGCAGAATTAACGAAGCAGGAAAAGACCTACAGTTACTTCCAACAGGATGGAGCAGCTGCCCATACAGCTGGCCGAACCTTGAAGCACATATACACAATCTTCCCGCCTTACAGAGTTGTTAGCAGAGGTCAGTCTGGTCGAGGCCCTATCTGGCCACCCACGCCACTGATCTGTCAGAATGCGATTACTTTATGTGGGAAGCCCTCAGGTCTAAGGCGTATCGCAACAACTGTCATAGTCTTGAAGAACTTCAGCAGAACATTTCAGATAAGACTGCAGCAATTCCAGCAGTCCAGCTTCGATCCACCTGCAGCAACTTGCTGACTAGGGCCCAAAACTGCCAAGGGATGAATGATTGTCATTTTCAAAATGTGCTATAGCCCAGTTAGTACTGTATTTCCTTTCCTCTGTTGTGTTTCTTTGTACCCTGGAACTCTGTTCTCTTGGCCACTTTTATTTGCCCCATCTTGTATTAAGGCTGTAGTAACAAGAGCAGTGGTCAGTGAGGATATACGAGGTGCGGCTAGAAAAAAACCGGACTGATGCTGGAAAAAACATTTATTTACAATTATTTACAATTTCATGTTATCTCCTTCAATGTACTCTCCTCCTCGGTCTCTACACCGCTCGATACGAATTTTCCACTGTTCATAGCAATGCTGCAGATCATTTTCGGTAAGTCCATACATTACTTCCGTCGCTTTTTCTTTTACTGCTTCAACAGTCTCAAATCTAGTTCCTTTCAAAGCTGACTTGACTTTAGGGAAAAGAAAAAAGTCACAGGGGGCCAAATCAGGTGTGTAGGGTGGATGATCTAAGATGGGAATGTTGTGTTTTGCCAAAAACGTCTTCACTGACAACGCACTGTGAGCTGGGGCATTGTCTTGGTGAAGGATCCATGACTTTTTTCTCCACAAATCGTTCCGTTTTCTCCGTACTCGCTCACGTAGGGTAGCCAGGACGCTAATGTAGTAATGCTGATTCACTGTTTGTCCCTCTGGTACCCAATCAATGTGCACAATCCCTTTGATGTCAAAAAAAAAAAAAAAAAACAATCATCATTGCCTTGAATTTCGATTTTGACATTCGTGCTTTTTTTGTCGTGGAGAACCAGGAGTTTTCCAATGCATCGATTGGCGTTTAGTTTCGGGATCGTAAGTAAAAAACCACGATTCATCGCAAGTAATAACATTTTGTAAGAAGGTGGGATCACTTTCAATGTTTTCCAGGATGTCAGAACAAATCATTCTTCGGCGTTCCTTCTGTTCAATGTGTGAGACACTTTGGAACCATTTTTGAACACACTTTGTTCATGTTGAAACTTTCATGAAGAATCTGCCTAACACTTTCCTTGTCAACTCCTGTTAACTCAGACACTGCTCTGATTGTTAAACGGCGATCTTGTCGAACAAGTTTACCGATTTTTTCAATGTTTGCATCCGTTTTTGCTGACAATGGTCTGCCAGTGCGAGTGTCATCACTGGTGTCTTCGCGGCCATCTTTAAATCGTTTAAACCACTCAAACACTTGTGTTCGCGATAAACAATCATCGCCGTACACTTGTTGTAACATTACAAACGTTTCACTTGCAGATTTTCCTAGTCTGAAACAAAATTTGATGTTAACACGCTGTTCTTTCTGTACACTCAACATTTTCCGACGCACAGACAAAACGTCAACTACTCAAAACAGACGCCACGGGCAGACCGAGTGCAGGAGGCAGATGAAACTCGAGCAGTAGGCGGAGCGAGAGTCACGTGACAGGCCACGCGACTTTCAGCCTTATTGCATTCGTTTTATTGTTTCACCAGTACTAGTCCGGTTTTTTTCTAGCCACACCTCGTACACTGAAGCGCCAAAGAAACTGATACAGGCATGCGTATTCAAATACAGTGATATGTAAACCGGCAGAATACGGTGCTGTGGGCGGCAACGCCTATATAAGACAACAAGTGTCTGGCGCAGTTGACAGATCGGTTACTGTTGCTACAATGGCAGGTTATCAAGATTTAAGTGAGTTTGAACGTGGTGTTGTAGTCGACGCACGAGCTATGGGACACAGCATCTCCGAGGTAGCGATGAAGCGCGGATCTACCCGTGCGACCATTTCACGAGCATACCGTGAATATCAGAATACGGTAAAACATCAAATCTCCGACATTGCTGAGGCCGGAAAAAGATTCTGCAAGAACGGGACCCATGACGACTGAAGAGAATCGTTCAACGTGACAGAAGTGCAACCCGTCCGCAAATTGCTGCAGGTTTCAATGCTGGACCATCAACAAGTGTCAGGGTGCGAACCATTCAACGAAATATCATCAATGTGGGCGTTCGGAGCCGAAGGACCACTCGTGTACCCTTGAAGACTGCACAACACAAAGCTTTACGCGTCGCCTGGGCCCGTCAACACCGTCATTGGACTGTTGATGACTGGAAACATGTTGCCTGATCGGACGAGTCTCGTTTCAATTTGTATCGAACAAATGGACGTGTACGGGTATGGAGACAACCTCATGTATCCATCGACCCTGCATGTCAGCAGGGGACTGTTCAAGCCGGTGGAGGCTCTGTAATGGTGTGGGCCGTGTGTAGTTGGATTATATGGGGCAGCTGATACGTCCAGATACGACTCTGAGAGATGACACATACGTAAGCGTCCTGTCTTATCACCTGCATCCATTCATGTCCATCGTGCATTTCGACGGAGTTGGACAATTCCAGCAGGACTATGCGACACCCCACACGTCCAGAATTACTACGGAGTGGCTCCAGGATCACTCTTCTGAGTTTGAACACTTTCGCTGGTCACTAAACACCCCAGGCATGAACATTATTGAGCATATCTGGGACGCCTTGCAACGTAATGTTCAGAAGAGATTTCCACCCCTCGTACCATTACGGATTTGTGGACAGCTCTGCAAGGTGTCAGTTCCCTCCAACACTAATTCAGACATTAGTCGGGTTCATGCCACGTGCGGCACTTGCGCGTGCGTTACTAGGCAGGTGTACCACTTTCTTTGGGTCTTCAGTGTGAAATGTTTATAAGAAGTGATTATCTACACGTGCGACTGCTACGGTCGCAGGTTCGAATCCTGCCTCGGGCATGGATGTGTGTGATGTCCTTAGGTTAGTTAGGTTTAAGTAGTTCTAAGTTCTAGGGGACTGATAACTACAGCAGTTGAGTCCCATAGTGCTCAGAGCCATTTGAACCATTTGATTATCTACATAAGAGACAGGGGTTTATATGAGTGTCATTCTAAAAATAAAGATGGTATGCTTCTCCAGACATTTTATACTAGATAATAAAATAAAACTTATTTTACATCATATTTTGACATTTTAGTTACTTTTCTAAGCGGTGGCCGTTCAAATTTAAACATTTTTCATAACGTTCACTGGTTTTCCTACGCCTTCTGTACACGCAGTTGCCGCCAAGTTGTTGAATCAGTCGCTTAGTTCGCAGTCATTTCCAAAATGCTTTCCGCACTATAATTTGGGAAAAAGATGGTAATCACTCGGGGCCAAGTCCAGGTTATAAGGCAGATGTTCAAAAACCTCCAACTTAAACTGCTGAAGCATATCATTCACAACGCACCAACTATTGTGAACAGGCGCAATGCCATTGTGCCGTAGGACAGAATATCACAGCGGTTGTTTTTAGCTCCATGGCATAGTCGGTGAAGGGTCTGCCAGCAGGCCACTAAGTTCATGGTCTCCTCTCTAGGCATAAAGTCGATGAGTAGGACACCATTTCGATCCCAAAACACTACAGCCATAATTTTCTTTATGTTCAGAACTCGTTTGGATTTTTTTTGTTTGGTGGGGAATCGCTAATGATTCCTTTACATTGACTGGCGCATTGCTTCTGTACTTCTGTGAGAAACCCAGATCTACTCATCAGTAACAGTGTGGTTCAGAAAATACTCTTCATATTTATTGTACCGAGTGAGAAAGTTCGGTGCAGCTCACGTTCAAAAATGATTCAAATGGCTCTGAGCACTATGAGACTTAACAGCTATGGTCATCAGTCCCCTTGAACTTAGAACTACTTAAACCTAACTAACCTAAGGACATCACACAACACCCAGTCATCACGAGGCAGAGAAAATCCCTGACCCCGCCGGGAATCGAACCCGGGAACCCGGGCGTGGGAAGCGAGAACGATACCGCAGCTCACGTTCGTTGCTTCTTGTGTTCATGTGTCAAAAGTTGAGGAACTCACACTTTTCTATAGCACAACTCACCATTAACACTTTGGCAAAGACTTTGTTGGGAGATTTTTGACATGCACAACCACAGTCCGTCTATATACAGTCTATACTGTAATTGTTTCCTCAGTCTATGGATTGAGTTAGTCTTTCACAACTGAAGGTTGACCTGATAGTTTTCATCATAAATGTTCTTACGTCCACCATTAAACATGTTGCACCATCTTTGAACTGAAGCTTCAACCATGAAATTTCTATAAACTTCGGTCATCTGCTTGTAAATTTCGACGAGGTGGGGGTGGGAGGAGATTTTTGGCATTTAGAAACAGTATTACACTACGAAATTCACACCTGCCATGATCGTTAATTTTGTCAAACATATTAAAATCACAAAAGTAAACAGTGAAAGACCGTTCTCACTCGCTGTTAGCGTCATATGAAACGGTGTTGATGGTGGGGGGAGAATTGCTTGAGTCGTCAGACTAAAATATTGTTTATTTTTAAAACGACTCTCATACAAACAAACAAATTAAACAATATTTAGAGGGTACTCAATGGCGTAGTTTGTACTCTATCTCTTGCATCTTTTTTCCTTCTACCCAAATAACATCGAAAATTATTTTACTCATTCAGTTTATGTGGCTTTTTCAGTGCTGAAAAAATTATCATTAAGAACATTTATCTGTTTATGTTTTTATATATATAAATGTAGTTTCCCTTCTGAAAGAAAACTAGCAAGACAATGCCAGTTTCTCGTGAAACCTTTGCAATTTGTCATGAGAACAACGCATGTAATAAGATAGATGTTAAGAAGAGATCAAATCACAAAATCCATTACTGTAACTTAGATAAGTATAGCGAGAATAGTTTAGCTATCGATGTTAGCAAATGTCCAATAAACTGGTTCTGCATGTGCGCAGTCTGGAGCATACCCAAGACTTTAGAACTCTACAATCAGGAAACTCACTTGATCAGTGACGCCAGTGATCCATTCACGACGAGGTTGATGGCTGATTTACGTGCCGGCGCATTACGCTCACCTACCACGAGCAGTCGATTTAGATCTGAATGTCGTTTGATAGCGAGGCAATGTGTGTCATTTGAATTCTGATTTCACAACGTGTTAGGGCAGGGGAGGCCAAGAATTTTATTCACTAGCCGTGTCCTGGCACGAGTGCTATAGAGCTCACCCTGGCTATACACTTCCCCCACCGTAACTGCACATGATCTGAGTGTGAGGAGGGGATAGAGGGGGAAACGCGAACGTGCCGGATTTTAATGACAAAGCAGTCGCACTGCATACGACTTGGTACTACATTTCACTTTTGTTGGCAACATAGTCGTAAGCAAAACAGATTTTCTCTATTATTTAATTATTTTTGGCGCACTGAAGACATCATTTTTATCAGATACATACCGTCGTCATACGGACAGGCGCTGATTTTTGCATTCAGGTTTCCATATAATCCTGACTTATTTAGTTTCACAATCGAATTTCAGAAAATAAAACAATGGAAAATCCAGGATGGAATGTAACAATATATGAGACTGGCTCCAACTGCCAGAGACTGTGGTCATGCGTGTGTGAGTTGCGTTTGCGTGAGTTTGTGCGTGTGTGTATGCTGCCTAGTTTTGACAAAGATCTTGTTGGTCGAAAGCTAACTTTCTGACAGTCTTTTTCTTGTGCCTTTCTGTGACTCAGCATCTCCGATAGATAGTGAGTAGTATCTATCCTTTTCAGAAAATTATGTTGATCGAAATATTCTATCACGTTTGCAGCCTCATTGTGGAGGCGTGGAAATTATTCCTGGAAGATTTTAACGTAAAAGAATTTGTCTTCTAAATGGAAATTACACTGCAGATCAGTGAGTTCCATCTACTCATAAACAGGGGTGCTTTCAACTGAAACAACCAACTGTCTCGAAAACATGAAAGACTGGCAGTGTCTTGAAATCGTTTAGAAAAGGAGGCACAAAGAATTCTTCAAGCCTCGTTTTCTTTAACGCCGGCGAGCTTAGGAAATAGGACTGTGTCGGAATTTGTCCCATCTACAATGCGATTTTCTTTTCAAATCCATCCCCATCAGATAAGAAATAAGTTATTTTTCAGCTTGCAATGTCTTGCTGTGGGCAGTGTGCTGTTGTCCACTTCAAATGCAAGATCTGCAGTCTATTCCGGATGTTCTAATTTTCCTTCCTGCTCTCCTTTTTCCTTCATAAATTAAACAGTAGCGGGTTTTTAACCGAAAAATCGTTCCAGGAATGCTCCTTGACCTAACCAACGTATTTTTCAGTAAAATATGACGTTCCCATACTCATCGTTCAGTTCCACCGAAACCTGTTGCAGCTGACATTGGAATAATACGTACTACTTTAGAAAATTGACTATTCATGCCACCAGTTTCATCATGTAGTCAGTGCCTGAATATTTAGCACAAAGTGCTTCTTGGTATGCAGAACAATGTGTTCCGTCTGACGGCAGTTGTAAATTTTTGCTCTTCTACCGTCTACTAAATCTTTAAATTCTTTCTTCAATGTATTGTAATGTCGTTCCACAGCAAATTTGCGGTACCCGTCGATTATGTGACTGTATATCCTGCAATAGATACTGAGAATTCTTATCCTTTTTGCCTGTGATTCCCGTTCATTTTAAAGGCTTATGACGATGGATCGCTAGATCTCTTTTTGTGCAATCAGCCAGTGGACCTGTGAACTCATACTCTCAATTCCAAAACCACTCCTCAGTGACAGAAATACCTGTCACATGAAAACGTGGTGCCGAAGCCATAGAACCTGGATTGCACACCAACCGAACAATAGTGGTCGGAGCAGTCTTGCTTCAGGCTGTTTCCAACTTGCTACCGAGTTTCCGTCCCAACAGTGAAACATGGCGGGGGTTCGGTGATGAGCAGCCATATCGTGGTATGCCATGGATCCCAAGGTTGCTCTGCAAGCTCGCTTTACTGTGGGTATTATGTGACCAGGTCCATCCCACGGTACAATCTTTGCTCCTCAACAGTGCTGGCGTGTTCCAAGGCGATAGGACCTCTGTTCACACAATTGGCATCGTCCGAGACTGTTTTTATAGAACAAGGATGAATTGTCGCATCTGACCAGGCCACCACAGTCCCACATATCAGTATTACTGAGCCTTCGTGATCTCGTTTGGAGAGAAGGGTGCGTGATAACGACCCACATCCATCGTCGTTATTTGAAATTGCCACTATTCTGCAGGAATCTCTTAAAAACTACGCAGGACTTGTATTTATCCATTCCGAGAGTACTGGAAGTCGTTTCGAATACCATCAATTTTCGTAAACTGTATTAGCCACCGCAATGTATCGTGTTTTTGATGTTTTCGTATATTTTTTCCAAACCCTGCAAGCAGGCCTATGTATTCAGGGAGGCGTAGGTTTTGGTTGGATTACGAAGGGTGACGGCCTTCGCAGTTCAATGCTTCATTCTCGCGCACACTTGTTTCGCAATTAACGATTTGCTGGGAGGAGGGGGTTCTACTAAGGCTAGTATCACAGTGGAGTTGACATCGGTGGATTCCGCCGACGACCTTCAGCGGCCGAAAAGAGCCCATCTTTTCAAATCGTACGCCGCTAAACGTGCTGTCACAATGCAACTGATAGCACTGCGCAAATGTACAGACTTCGGACTACAGATGGTGAAATTCAGATGATTTTGTTTCCTACGATTGAATCGTCCGACGTAGTCGACCACGAAATATAGACTGAGAGAATCTGATAAGTTTAGTCCAAGAAAGAAGAAATTTGTGACATCCTGAGAATGAAAACTATCATAATCGGGATATAGCTCGGAATCTATGGGCTGAAATCGGCAAAATCTACACTCCTGGAAATGGAAAAAAGAACACATTGACACCGGTGTGTCAGACCCACCATACTTGCTCCGGACACTGCGAGAGGACTGTACAAGCAATGATCACACGCACGGCACAGCGGACACACCAGGAACCGCGGTGTTGGCCGTCGAATGGCGCTAGCTGCGCAGCATTTGTGCACCGCCGCCGTCAGTGTCAGCAAGTTTGCCGTGGCATACGGAGCTCCATCGCAGTCTTTAACACTGGTAGCATGCCGCGACAGCGTGGACGTGAACCGTATGTGCAGTTGACGGACTTTGAGCGAGGAAGTATAGTGGGCATGCGGGAGGCCGGGTGGACGTACCGCCGAATTGCTCAACACGTGGGGCGTGAGGTCTCCACAGTACATCGATGTTGTCGCCAGTGGTCGGCGGAAGGTGCACGTGCCCGTCGACCTGGGACCGGACCGCAGCGACGCACGGATGCACGCCAAGACCGTAGGATCCTACGCAGTGCCGTAGGGGACCGCACGCCACTTCCCAGCAAATTAGGGACACTGTTGCTCCTGGGGTATCGGCGAGGACCATTCGCAACCGTCTCCATGAAGCTGGGCTACGGTCCCGCACACCGTTAGGCCGTCTTTCGCTCACGCCCCAACATCGTGCAGCCCGCCTCCAGTGGTGTCGCGACAGGCGTGAATGGAGGGACGAATGGAGACGTGTCGTCTTCAGCGATGAGAGTCGCTTCTGCCTTGGTGCCAATGATGGTCGTATGCGTGTTTGGCGCCGTGCAGGTGAGCGCCACAATCAGGACTGCATACGACCGAGGCACACAGGGCCAACACCCGGCATCATGGTGTGGGGAGCGATCTCCTACACTGGCCGTACACCACTGGTGATCGTCGAGGGGACACTGAATAGTGCACGGTACATCCAAACCGTCATCGAACCCATCGTTCTACCATTCCTAGACCGGCAAGGGAACTTGCTGTTCCAACAGTACAATGCACGTCCGCATGTATCCCGTGCCACCCAACGTGCTCTAGAAGGTGTAAGTCAACTACCCTGGCCAGCAAGATCTCCGGATCTGTCCCCCATTGAGCATGTTTGGGACTGGATGAAGCGTCGTCTCACGCGGTCTGCACGTCCAGCACGAACGCTGGTCCAACTGAGGCGCCAGGTGGAAATGGCATGGCAAGCCGTTCCACAGGACTACATCTAGCATCTCTACGATCGTCTCCATGGGAGAATAGCAGCCTGCATTGCTGCGAAAGGTGGATATACACTGTACTAGTGCCGACATTGTGCATGCTCTGTTGCCTGTGTCTATGTGCCTGTGGTTCTGTCAGTGTGATCATGTGATGTATCTGACCCCAGGAATGTGTCAATAAAGTTTCCCCTTCCTGGGACAATGAATTCACGGTGTTCTTATTTCAATTTCCAGGAGTGTATATCGGAAATTTTAGGTGTAAATTATAAACTTAAAAAAATCAATTGTTCAAATGAGAAGGATGGCTTACCTCATGCTTAAAGTTACTAGTGGATCTTTTTTGGATTGTGGTAGGTGGGCATTGTAGTAGTAGTAGTATGGTATTCTGCCTTAGAGCAGGTCTTGTCAGGGGTTCAAGCCGCAAGAAATATTTCTTGCGGCTGCACACCCGAAACTTAATGGAACAGTCTTTGCGCCGCCAAAACCTGAAGATTCACTCTTCCACTTTTGTCTGTCCATAGCCAGTCTTTTCATTTCTGTATATTTGTCTCCTTTAATATTCTCCAGCATTTGATATCTGTTTTTTCCTCTTCCCCTTTTTCTCTCCACCATTCCTTCTATTACTTCCTTCAATAAACAGTCCCTCCTCAAACACTGTCCAATCCAGTTCCGTTTTCTCCTTCTGATAACTTTCAGCATGTTTCTTTCTTCTCCAAAAAATGGTTCAAATGGCTCTGAGCACTATGGCACTCAACGTGTGCGGTCATAAGTCCCCTAGAACTTAGAACTACTTAAACCTAACCAACCTAACGACATCACACACATCCATGCCCGAGGCAGGATTCGAACCTGCGACCGTAGCAGTCGCGCGGTTCCTGACTGAGCGCCTAGAACCGCTAGACGACCGCGGCCGGCTCTTTCTTCTCCAACTCTTCTTAATACTTGCTTAATGGAGAGCTGATTGCGTAATAGGAGATGAACAACTTGGTTTCAGGCGAGGAGTGGGAACTAGAGATGCCATTGAGCTACTGAGAGTGATAGGGGAGAGGTACCGGTACATGGAAAAGAAAATGAATGTGTATGTTCTGTTCATTGATCTTGAAAAGGCTTTTGACTGTCAGATTGGACAAACTGATGGAAATCCTAAGGAAATATGGAGTTGACTGAAGGGATAGACAGCTAATTAGAAATTTATATTTGAACCAGAGAGCAATAGTAAGAATAGGAGGTATGATAAGTGAAGAATCAGAACTGGGAAGAGGTGTAAGACAAGGTTGTTGTTTATCACCAACACTGTTCAATATATATTTGGAGGAAATTATTAGTGAAAGTTTTGATAGAAGGAGAGGAGCTTGTATAGGGGTTCAGAGAGTGGAGTGTATAAGATTTGCAGACGACATGGTTGTGATGGCAGAGAGTGGAAGAGAGATGGAACAAATGTTAGATGATCTAAACACAAAATTAGAAGAATATGGAATGAAGATTAACAAGAAGAAAACGAAAAGCATGGAAATTGGAGGAAAGGGGAGAAAATGCTGTATGAGAATAGGGGGAGAGGAAAGAGAGCAAGTGAATAACTTCAGTTACTTGGGAAGTGTAATAATGGATGATATGTATTGCTTAACAGAAATTAGGAAAAAATTTCAATGTCAAAAGAAGGATACAGGAGGAAACAGAAATTACTTTGTGGACCACTAAACAAAGATCTGAGGAAAAGACTTGCCAACTGTTACATCTGGAGCGTTGCACTATATGGTGCGGAGACCTGGACATTGAGGAAGGAGGATGAAAGAAGATTGGAGGCACTAGAGATGTGGATATGGAGAAGAATGGAAAAAAGTGAAATGCGAAGATCGAGTAAGTAATAAGAAGTATTAAGTTGGGCATTAGCTGCGTGCTAAATGCCGAATCAGAGTCATTGAATGTCAGATGACATATACTTGTTTTGCTGAACTTGTTCGAAGTTGTACAGAGTGTAAGTAATATGTCATATATTCGTAATACTTATTCCAGTATCTGAGGAAAAGAGTGTACTGTATTTGTCACGTTCTTTTCGAGACAGATGCAGCTCATTCACGTGCATTCGGCGTCTTTTTAACAGCAAAATCTACAATTCAGCACTCGCCTCCAAGCACAAGGGCGTCATGGCTTCCATCCGTCTCATGGATGTTAAAATCTGAACTCCTTGGTAGAACGGATTCTAACCTCACCTCCATGTTCCCGCCAAAAACTGACGGAGGAGATCGGTCGCACTGTGAGAGGAGATCGGTCGCACTGTGACCAAGCTGCTGGCCGATGTTATCGGGTGATCTCTGACGACGGCGTCTGACACCCGTCGTCGGTGCCATTATGAACGAAACCTAAATTGAACTTGGTGAAGTGTGTTTCGTAAAAGATAGGCGTAGAGCTAGAAGGCCTCGGTAACTTTCCTACGTCGTGAAAGCCTCAGGATACTGCGTTTTGTTGCACGCCTTCCTAAAGAGGAAGTAGTGCAGTGGTGTGCAGCGCCAGAAGTCCCGACCCGCCCTTGGTGGCTTCGCTCAGGTGTGTCAGCTGCGACCTTGAACCAGTGGCCACGCCCAGGTCACGTGTCCAGTGTCAGCGAGCAACTGACGCGTTCACTACTGGCAATCTGTGCGCGCGTTTGCCATTCCCGTTGCAGCCAGCAATACCGTTATCACCCGTTGCAGCAAGCCTCCCATTACATTTACTTCTACATCTACATCAGTGCTCGTCAAACTTTTTTGCTCGAGAGCCGCGTATGTTACCGATCTTATTATTAATTGCTAACCAACAGAAATCATATTATGAACCGCCAGTAGACTAGCTACAGTAAAGGCGCAATAAGTTGGCCGCCGGTCCCGAGGTACAAATCGCTAGCAGTCGGCCCCATTCGGAAAACTTCGGGTCGACTATTTCCGTTTCAGAATGCTGCCACCCTCAACGACCCCAAGTTGTGTTGAAACCTATGTTTCTCCTGGTGTATACATTGTTCAAATAACAAAACATAGTTCAAATAACTTACGGGAATGCAGCGGGGCAACGTCGTCAACAGCCGTCGATATTTCGACAGGTCCACACTCATCATTTTCGAGACAAAATTGCAACAAGTAAACGATCCGTTTGCAGAGCAATTGCGTAAAGCTGACACACACACACACACACAACACATACGTTGTAAACAATAGCGCCATTATACAACCAAAGATGACCGACGTGAGAAGTTTATCGATACCGGTAGGGAAAAATTAATAAGCATCGCGTGTAACAATATTAAATGGAAAGTTGCTACTCACCATATAGCGGAGATGCTGAGTCGCAGATAGTCACGGCAAAAACACTGTCACAAATAAAGCTTTCGGCCAGTAAGGCCTTCGTCAAAAATAGACGACAGATACACACACTCAAGCTAACGCAACTCACTCGCAGACTTTTTGTTGTGCCTATCTGCGATTCAGCATCTCTGCTATATGGTGCGTAGCAACTTTCCTTTTCATATTGTTACATTCCATACAGGATTTTGAATTGTTTGATTTAAGCAACGCATGAGGTAGCATTAACTGAGTCCCTCTGTTTTTTGACTAGGATTCCACGCATAATGTAAACAAAAACCTCCAACTCTATTTAAAAGGCTACTGGCTAATCTGATTTCCGCTGCTTCCTTAATTACACAGTCCCAGTAGTGTATGCCAGTATCTCCGCGTTGTTATATTCCATAGGATGAGCGGTGCCAAAATAATGTTCTGCAATAGCAGATTTTTTTCGGTTATTGTAAGGATCTGTGATGCTTATGCTCTGTCAGTCTGACCAAATTACGACATTCCGCTATTGTGAGGACTACGATAGATATCCGCCTTACGCAAACCAAGATCATGTTTTGGGGAACGTAAAAGGACCCTAATATTACAAGGAACCGCTTGAGTGCGAGATCGCAAGTTCAATCTTTAATAAGGCTCATTTGAAAGTGTTAACAGTTATAACAGGAATAATACCAGCTGCTAGTGACTCACGATGTGCATCAGGAGGGCGACAGAAAATGAGCATTCGAGAGGTGCAGTGATCAGCCTTTCACGGGATGTATGTATTACACTTCGCAAAATGAACATAATCGACATTCAAGAAATGTTCAAAACTAAACATTAACTTGTTCCATGAACACTGAATGAAAAATGGCCCGCCACAGTGATCAAAAGGTTCCCTCCTTGGGAGTTACAAACCGTGCGGGACTTTCACCTAGGTATCTACTCTTAAAGAATACTTGTAGAACCATATTGGTGCAACAGTGTGACGAGAACTGATGGAATGTGATGGCATGCAACCGAATGCGAAACAAACAGTCATGGAGCTTATCGTGAAACTGGCTATACTTTAAGCGGTAGCTACAGATAGTGCGTTAATAAGTTTTGTAGGCACGAAAAAAAAAAAACATTCAGAGGCTGAAATTGTCCAGTGGTTTCAGGTGGTATGAACTGCAATGTCACGCACTTTCCAGGAGGGATCATTTGATCTAAAGGAGTATGATTTCATACTTAGACCAGGAATCAGGCAAAAGCAAGTTGTTTTGACCAGCTATTGGCCAAAAGCAATGCTCATACCGTAGTTGTAGTTCACTTACGCCCATTTCGAAACTCTTGCTTGCTGCGACTTAAATTTTCCTCCCCCCCCCTTGCAAGATCACGCATACGAGAACGAATCGTCAGATGACAGCACCGCCAATTTTTTTACACCACAGGAAATAAATTTCCAACCGATTTACCGTCCCCATTAACAGTCGACATAACTGTATGGAATGTGATGGCATGCAACCGAATGCGAAACAAACAGTCATGGAGCTTATCGTGAAACTGGCTATACTTTAAGCGGTAGCTACAGATAGTGCGTTAATAAGTTTTGCAGGCACGAAAAAAAAAAAAAACATTCAGAGGCTGAAATTGTCCAGTGGTTTCAGGTGGTATGAACTGCAATGTCACGCACTTTCCAGGAGGGATCATTTGATCTAAAGGAGTATGATTTCATACTTAGACCAGGAATCAGGCAAAAGCAAGTTGTTTTGACCAGCTATTGGCCAAAAGCAATGCTCATACCGTAGTTGTAGTTCACTTACGCCCATTTCGAAACTCTTGCTTGCTGCGACTTAAATTTTCCTCCCCCCCTTGCAAGATCACGCATACGAGAACGAATCGTCAGATGACAGCACCGCCAATTTTTTTACACCACAGGAAATAAATTTCCAACCGATTTACCGTCCCCATTAACAGTCGACATAACTATATACGAATGTGTTAAGGCATTGATACAACTCTCTTGGTACTTCTGATTTCCGGGGTTCCTTTATATGCATTTTCTCTTGAAATCCCAAATGATCAGAGTTCAAAACAAATTCCTCACTGAACGATGAGATAAGTTTTTCATCTCATCTACAAATTTTTTGGGCCGATTTCGGAGTGTGCTGCACACCGTCAGGTTGACGCTCCAGTCCGGAACCGCGCTGCTACTACGGTCGAAGGTTCGAATTCTGCCTTGGGCATGGATGTGTGTGATGTCCTTAGGTTAGTTAGGTTTAAGTAGTTCTAAGTCTAGGGGACTGATGACCTCAGATGTTAAGTCCCATAATGCTTAGAGCCATTTGAACCGACCTACTAGTGGACTCAACAGAGTGGGAAGGTGTTTTCGTACGGAGTATGCCTGGTCACCAATCTTCCTAACAATGGGCCTAAGAGGGAACCCTTCCTTGTGGACCTTCAGAAGACCACATAACCCAGGGGAAGCAGCACAATAAAAATTAAGACTCCTGCTAGTCTCGTACGAGGAGGAACTTTTCTTCAGGAGTCTGTTAGTATTTCTCTCAAAACTTTTTGTAGGGTGAGTACTGATCCTGCGATACGCTGAATAAGACGGTAAAAAATGCATCTTTTGAACGTAATCCTGCTTGTCGAAAAAAAATTTAGATCAAATCTAAGCGAACATCAGCCCTCTCAGCTGCTCTTACATTACGCTTGGTTGGACGTGTCCCAATCGAAACAGGAGATGTAATCTCTTACACTGTCTCGGCGACTTGTTGTCGTCTCGTTGAGACCAGGTGTTCTGCCGGTGGTCGTCGTCTTCATCAGGTGATCCCTGAGACAGTCTCAGCGAACATGGCGTCGAAATATCATGTCAAGGAAGACGGCGACCTCCGGCAGAACACCCGATATTGAAGAGATGACAACACAAGCCTTTCTTCCCTCCGAAACTCCCCTGCAACATCAGGAGACAGTTTAAAAACAGCCTACTCAACAGAATTGTTGTCTGTTTGAGCAGATTATTAATAGCAGTAATTGGACTTATATCGAAATGCATTATGCAATACGAGACACGATCAGAAACGTTTACTAAATGTTTTGAATGTCATTTTTCTGCTACACATTGTGTTGTATACAACAGCCTTAATACAACATCACATCCCTTGAAGGAAGTAAGTGCCACAGCATCTAATCGGTACGAGTCACACACGCCTCCGAGTTATCAGTATTGGAAGGCAAAAAGTAGAACATTCACCCTCTGACACCCTTTAACTCCTCAGTGGCTGCGCCCCTTAGCCTCTGCCTCTGAGGTAAGGTATCAACTTAGCTCACTGTCGAATTCACCAATGACAATTAAAATTAAGTACATTTTAGAATATCACTGCCTCTCTAATTACACTACTGGCCATTAAAATTGCTACACCACGAAGATGACGTGCTACAGACGCGAAATTTAACCGACAGGAAGAGGATGCTGTGATATGCAAATGATTAGCTTTTCAGAGCATTCACACAAGGTTGGCGCCGGTGGCGACACCTACAACGTGCTGAAATGAGGAAAGTTTCCAAAAGATTTCTCGTACACAAACAGCAGGTGACCGGCGTTGCCTGGTGAAACGTTGCTGTGATGCCTCATGTAAGGAGGAGAAATGCGTACCATCACGTTTCCGACTTTGATAAAGGTCGGATTGTAGCTTATCGCGATTTCGGTGTATCGTATCGCGACATTGCTGGTCGCGTTGGTCGAGATCCAATGACTGATATGGAATCGTTGGGTTCAGGAGGGTAATACGGAAGCTGTGCTGGATCCCAACGGCCTCGTATCACTAGCAGTCGAGATGACAGGCATCTTATCCGCATGGCTGTAACGGATCGTGCAGCCATGTCTCGATCCCTGAGTCAACAGATGGGGACGTTTGCAAGACAACAACCATCTGCACGAACAGTTCGACGACGTTTGCAGCAGCATGGACTATCAGCTCGGAGACCATGACTGCGGTTACCCTTGACGCTGCATCACAGACAGGAGCGCCTGCGGTGGTTTACGCAACGACGAACCTGGTTGCACGAATGGCGAAACGTCATTTTTTCGGATGAATCCAGGTTCTGTTTACAGCATCACGATGGTCGCATCCGTGTTTGGCGACATCGCGGTGAACGCACATTGGAAGCGTGTATTCGTCATCGCCATATTGGCGTATCATCCGGCGTGATGGTTACACGTCTCGGTCACCTCTTGTTCGCATTGACGGCACTTTGAACAGTGGACGTTACATTTCAGATGTGTTACGACCCGTGGCTCTACCCTTCATTCGATCCCTGCGAAACCCTACATTTCAGCAGGATAATGCACGACCGCATGTTGCAGTTCCTGTACGGGCCTTTCTGGATACAGAAAACGTTCGACTGCTGCCGTGGAAAGCACATTCTCTAGATATCTCACCAATTGAAAACGTCTGATCAATGGTGGCCGAGCAACTGGCTCGTCACAATACGCCAGTCACTACTCTTGATGAACTGTGGTATCGTGTTGAAGCTGCATGGGCAGCTGTACCTGTACACGCCATCCAAGCTGTGTTTGATTCAATGCCCAGGCGTATCAAGGCCGTCATTACGGCCAGAGGTGGTTGTTGTGGGTACTGATTTCTCAGGATCTATGCACCCAAATTGCGTGAAAATGTAATAACATGTCAGTTCTAGTATAATATATTTGTCCAATGAATACCCGTTTATCATCTGCATTTATTCTTGGTGTAGCAATTTTAATGGCCAGTAGTATATCTTTGTTTGTTACTGAACTGGAAAATTACACTCTTAAGAAGGCCTTAACGTTAGTTGAAATTTTTTGTTTCGAATGTTAGTTGTTAATACTGTACGGCTGAGATCCGCGAGGCGCACGAGTATTTGATTTGGGTCCCATACGACACGGGAATCGCTGTTTGACGACTACTGGTCTACATGTTTACTCTGTAATTCAGGTGGGAAAAAATGAACACCTAAATCTTCCCGTACGAGTGTGGTTGGCAGATGTCCGGACATGAGCGACTTTTTATAGTCATGTCCAGCGTATCTGGCTTTTGTTAGGCTTCTTAGTGATGAAGCTGCTGAAGTAAGCGCAAGAAATAATCACAAGAAGGAATAAGGAGATGTACCACAAGCATTTATACAAGGGCTGATCAATAAAGACTGAGACTGATGTTTTTTCACTTTGTTCCATTTCAATGCTTACGTGATCTTTCTCAAAATATCACCATTCTATTTGAACGTATTTTTATAGCGTCTCTGCCAGTCTTCGAACACATTGCGCAGGCCATTCTTTGTTAGGTCCTTGAGAGTTGCCACACTTTTCTTGAGCATTGTTTCAGAGTTTTCAAATCTAATGCCCTGAGGTTTTGCCTTTAGTGATAGGAATGAAAAAACAGTCACAGAAGTGGGGGGGTGGGGGGGAACTGCTTCCTGGTAAGTCATCCATGATAGTCAAAATATGTGATCGCTATCACTTTCCCTCCATATAGAGGAACTTCACCTGGCAGTTTCTACAATGTGCTGACTTGCTTTCCTTCAGGATCATAATGGTGCAACCATCACTAACCACCGGCGTTAATCGATTACAGAAACGCTTCCTATCCGTCAGCAAAGATGCAGAGCACTTCATGGCTTGTCTTCCATTTGCATAGCCTTTTATTCTGGATTCAACAGACATGGTACCCAACGGGCGCAAACATGCAGGTGTCACGCATAATCGTAAAGACACTGCCATATGAAATTCTGAACACTTCACTGTGGTTTCGTAATGTTATCCTCCGATCCTCAAGAACCATAACAGCAGCTGTGTTGATGTTGACTTCACCCACAGCAGAAGCCGAAACATCAGGCCCACCTTGCTTAACACAGAGAAATCGTCCTTCTCTGAACTTTTTGTACCACCTAAATACTGTTGCACGAGGTTGTGCATCTCCACCGTATGCTTGCTGCAGCATTTCACAAGTTTTAGTGGCTGCATACTTTACACGAACGCAGAATTTTATTGCGCAGTACTGCTCCTCTCTCGCTACCCTCTGTTGTTTGGTGTGCGAAATGCAAAGAGCGTCTAAGAAATAAAGCTTTACTACCAACCTATCGATACGAGGGTGCTATCGCCTATGGACATTATACAAAAAAACCCGCTCTTATCAAATATTCGCGGTACAGGCTGGGAACCATCAAGGAAGCTACAGGAAAAAATCAGTCTCAGTCTTTGTTGATCTGTCCTCGTATAAATGTGCTACTATTATGACTGTGTCCTTCGTTTCTCTTCGTACGCCGAACGAACCTAACACGCAATGTCACAACCGCGGCCGCGCGGGATTAGCCGAGCGGTCTATGGACATGGGTACGGGGAATGGTGGTGGGCTACGTGTATAACTAATCGGAAAAGGACAAAATTGATTTTTGGCATTTTCTCCTGGATGGACACACGAAGCTGCAACAGCTTAAGAGATATGGGCAAGACTTCGCTAATTACTTGCGACTTACATTTACCGACCCGCCGGCCAGATGGGGTGTGACGGGTGAGAGATGAGATAGACGGAGAAGCCGAGATAGACATCGATCACACTTACGGACCCTTAGTCAATTTCGAGAAGACGACCCAGTCTTACACCAACGTCAGGAGAACGAGTCGATAGATGGCTCTCTTGCTTATGTGGTAGTACAACAAGATGTATATCAGCAAAGGTGATAAGCCTGACATTGGAAGAAAAAAAAAAGAAAAAAAGAAAACAAAAAATGAGAAAAAGATGGTAGTAAAAAAAGATGGATAGAGCGTCTTCCATGTAAGCAGGAGATAAAAAAAACAAAAAAAAGTGGTAATCGTAAAAAAAAAGGCGCTGCAGTCATGGACTGTGCGGTTGGTCCCGGCGGAGGTTGCATGGGGGCTTAATTAAATGCAATGAAAATAATTTTTAAATTTTTGGTAGCTGTATGTCCGATTACGCTATGTATCGTAAACGGTTGGCCCTGACTAGTATTATTACGCAATCTGACTGCATAGAACAATAACAAAGAATGAAATGGAAATTTTCATTAACACAATTAATTAATTAAGTCCCCAGCAACTATAAAACCTACGAAACCAAAGCACAAGTATAACTGTTCTGTGTGTGGAAGTATGACTCAACGTACGCATCTGGCACGGTTCTTCTTCAACAACACAAGAAATTTTAAATATCATTTATACTGAATTAATTAAAGGAAATAGAAATACCATAATTACTCAAGAAAACCAGAATTACACTCTAATCCCAGAACACAAGCCAGATGCTTTGTTGACTGAACCTGTAATGAAGCATTATTTACGACATTAAATAATGAAAAATAAATCAAGTTTCGTTACCTTCATATATTGACCAAAATCACTCTAATCATTACAATATATCTCCACACCGACTCGCTATTACCACATCTCAACAAGAACTTTTCAGTATCACATCTCAGCAAGCACTCCCTACTAGCACATCTCAAAAAACACTGACTACCACGAGCTCTCCCCAAGCACTGCCCACTACGACATCTCAATAATCACTGCCAGTGGAGGCGGCGGAACAATGCTCTCTAGCGCGATCTCTGGCGCTGTGGCTCAGTGTAGCCACCTTTCATATGCCCTTCCTCCACGGCTAGAATTTGATGGTATTTTTGCCAGCATTGGTGGTGAAAATACCACCAAATTCGTCAAAAAAATACAGACAAAAATAAAAGATAATATTAATACGTAAATATCATATAACTAGATAAAATTTTGGCTTTGCACTGACCTTTCAATAACCTATTATATAGAATACAGTAAGCAATACAAATTCTTTCATACATGTGACTTTACATAACAGTTTACACAAGTATTATGTGGTTAAACAGTTCAATCAATAGCGTCAGCAATGACGAATATGTGCAGGTAAGAGTCTCATAACTTTTCACAAACAGTAATACACAAAAAATCAGTTTATACAAATATTCACATAAACGCTTTCCATAGCCCAAGAAACAAATAGTTGACAGTTCCAGCAGTAGCACCCAGCAATGGTCAACAGGTGCAAATACCAACAAGTAACATTATTTCAGTAGAAACAATCCATCAGTGGCACCCAGTAATGTTGAATAGGTGCAGACACCAACAAGTAACACCATTTCAGTATAAGCAGTTCCATTAGTGGCACCAGCAATGTTGAACAGGTGCAGACACCCACAAGTAACATCTTTTCAGTAGAAGCAGTCCATCAGTGGCACCCAGTAATGTTGAATAGGTGCAGACACCAACAAGTAACACCATTTCAGTATAAGCAGTTCCATTAGTGGCACCAGCAATGTTGAACAGGTGCAGACCGCAGTCCATAGTATTCACTTTCACTAATCACACTGTTCATCAGCAGAAATTAAACATGACTAAATGTCACACATCATGTTGAAAAGTGCAGCACCATCACTAATCAGACAGTTCAGGCATGAACAATAGTTTGAATACACATACAATGCTTTTACACTAAACATACAAATCGTAACAAACACACAAATGATATCAGATAATTGTCCTATTAACTATTACAATACACAAATAGCAGTAAACCTATAATATTTATGGGTGTCAGTGCAAGCCACAACAACAAGTAAAATAATATTTAGGAGATAGGTTGGGATCACTTCTCTGGGATTATAAAAGGAAAACACACAAAACACACTCACTCATCTTTCATCCACATTTAGTGCTACTGTGTAGTTGAATAGTGTTAACTGTGTAAATGCAATTCTGTCAAAATTTTATGTTCATCATGTGTATCAAGTAGTAGTGGCAGCAATGTATAACAGTCAATAATAGTTAGTCAACGTCATAGTCATCATGTCAAGACCAATGTTTGCCAAGCCAGATCAAAATGTACGGTTGCTGAACAACTGTCAGTGAGCCAAGATATGCAAATGCTTCCTCTCTCCAAAAAAAAGTATATACTGCTTATTGATTTAACAAAGTGTGTGTGTAGACAATCTTCTTTGTACTTGAGTGTTCTAGTCTGCCATCTTCATCCTCCTTGTTCCATATAGACCAACAAAAAAAATATGCTCCTCACTTACTTCACCTCTTATCCACCAAACTCCAATAATCATCAGGATTACATAATCTCAATACTTCAATAATACCTCATTTACCTTACCTCTTGTCCACGAAACTCCAATAATCATCAACTTCACATAATCTCAATACCTCAATAATACGTCGATACATATAAACCTCAGCACCAATATCATTTCACTTCCATAACAACTCTTTCCTCTAGTCAGTCTCCTCGAACAAGTACAGACAAAATCCTAGTGCAACTTCAATTCAGCATCCCATACAATCCGCAGACACAGTGTCCACACACAACCTCTGTGTAATCCATCTGACACAAATTTTCTACTCATTATAAATTATAAGATACATTTTGGTTCCTTGTCCATCATTAAATAAAAGAAATGCATACATCACCTCTAACAGCCTTTAGTTTGAATAACTTTCAGTAAGTAAGTACGATTACGAAGTGTTAATGATCATAATATTTCACAGTTGTACACCACTTCAAGAATTATGGCAAACAGAAGCAAACATGTGGAGTATTTCTTGTGTCAAGTGTCACTTCCTATTTCAATTACTCACGAAAAATGCAGTGTAATAACTGTCAATGGTCTAACCTAGTGTTGGTATGTCATGTCGTTAGCTTCCTTCCTATTAGCATAAATTTATACAGCTTCCATAAAACCTCCAGCTCATGTGACTTCTATGAAGTTTCTTGTACTAATGTCGTTCGTCGAATTATAGCAGTTCATTTTCTTATCTTAAAAATATCAGGCACTGAGCGTAAGCAAAACATGCAATAGCGCGACAATATACCAGTAGAGAACAGAATGTCAACAAGTGGATGCAGCACAATCCCTACAACGAGGCTCTGCCAAGCAAACAATCTATAATTAATACCACAGTGTAACCTAAACTCTATGTTCGTACACAGTATATCAGCATTTCTATACACCAAATTAAAGAGTAGCTGTGACGACAAAACAGAAATGTGTAAATATGCAATCCATACGCAAAGCAGCAAATATGTATCTTACATAATAAACAGGTCATTATCATCATATCAGCATAAGCAAATAAATGTTCATATGTAATCTTAATAAGTAAACATGAAGGTGCAAGTAGATAAATCAGAAAGTATAACTTACATACATAACCACAGTCAGCACAATTAATCAGGTGACAATTATAACTTAAATAAATAAGCACAAGAGGCACATAATAAAAAAAAAATGTGACATCAGTGAAAAGGCATAGCAGCCAAGCGATGCATAATATACATAAGTATCAACACTGTTCATTAATCAATACTTGTCAACATCAGTAAATGTACACAAGCACGTCGCTTCACAAGTAAATTCATGGAATATGAAATTTAGCACAAAGTCTGAATCACGTAATCGCGAGCAGCAAATTACGTCTAAAGTACGTACCTAGGTGGAATTATGTTACCTGAAAAATAAACTCAATTAACAGTTACCTTTTTTAGTTTATTACTTTTTTTTTCTTCGAAATTACATTCTTCCTGAAATTTTCTCCATAGCAAGTCGTCTTAACGCCGGACACGCACAGAATTTACCTGAAGGTCTTAAATATTTTACACAACCGTATCCTGAAAAATACTGAACGTTAATAACATAATTTATAAAGTCACCATAGCTTTATACAGAATTTATTCGGAGAATTTAGACTGTGTATTTGTTTACGGCTGTCAGTGCATTCGCACAAGGCGCTCGATCAGCTGTCGACGCGTGACGTAGAAAGTGATTGTTTGCGGTCAACGACAGCCTTGTGCGGCGCGCAGACTTCACTGTTGCTTTGAGTATCTGCCGCCGCCGGAACACGGCGCGGTATCCTTGTACTCTCCGCATGTCTACGTATAACTGTTGGTTTCTCAAAAGTATGTCATTCCACAAAAATTTTAACGTTAGATATGTGATGTATTCCCTTAGAGCGTCGAGATTTAAGAGTTTCTACTTCAACAGTGTTATCATGTATAATTTTGCGAATCCTATATGGACCGTTATAAAGCAGAAAAAATTTGCGACATAAGCCTTTTCCTTTATGAGACAAACGATGAGACTTAATTAAGACCTTTTGACCAACTGACAAGATTTTTAAACGACCAGGACGTTTAGCTGATTTCTCTCTTCTAGCAGCCGCAGATGCAATATTTTGCAGAGCCAGGTTCACAACTTCAGAATGCCACAGTTTCCGTGTAGGCGGAAAAGGAACGATTTCAGAAATGAGATTTAACGGTGCTTTGTTTTTTAATATCAGTATAGGCGGTAAAGAAGTTGAATCATTAGGGAGTTCGTTCAGAATGTTTTGAAAAATATGAAGATACTGATCCCAAGTTCTGTGATTCTGATGACAATAAAGACGACACAATTTATTAATTTCTTTCAGCCATCTTTCTGAAGCGTTAGACTGAGGGTGAAAAAGTGAAATGAAGATTGGTTTAATTTTACGACGCCGTAGAGTACGAAGCCAAATTTTAGAGCGAAACTGTGATCCATTATCTGATATAACCTTATCAACATGACCAACTTCTTTAAGAAAATGTTTGATGAAAGCATTAGATACTGAACGAGTTGTTGCCTTGCGTAAAGGTGTAAAACACACATATTTTGATGTCAATTCCACTGCTACGAAAATGTACGCAAAACCATTAGTAGAACGAACCACTGGACCGAACAAATCGACTGCAGCCATGTCCTTTAATTTCGCTGGAATGATAGGAAAAAACGGTGCTCTGTGAGAAACAGTTGGCGGCTTAGCCTTTTGACATAATTTGCATTTGGCAAGAACGGAACGAATTCGTTTTTCCATATTATTGAAGTAGCAATTCTCTCGTAATTTATGAAAGCATTTTCTGGGACCAAAGTGTGCATAACTGAAATGTGTAAACGAGGTGTGGCCAAATCATCCAATCTAACAAAGCGTCTAAGAAAATTACAGACACCAAGGAAACTACAAACATCACGTTTTGTGGAAGGAACAGCATAATTACGAATAGCATCTAGTTTCTCTGGATCAGGAAGAATACCTTCTGTAGAAATAATGTGACCGAGAAATTTCACCTGTGAACGACCAAATTCAGATTTTTCCAAGTTCACTGTAATGCCAACTCTTGCAAAAATACGTAATAATGAATCCAAAATTTTGTTGTGCTCGCTCCAAGAACGTTTAGCAATAAGAATATCGTCAACATATTGTCACGAAGATAAACAGGTAAAATTTCATTTAAACTACGAATGAATGCTGCAGAAGTCCAAACGGTAATTTCCGAAACTGGTAACAGTTACCAAAGGCTAAAAAGGCAGTATATTTTCTACAATCAGGGTGGAGTTCTATTTGCCAAAAACTTGCGCGCATATCAATCGTGGATAAAACTTTAATTCCATGGAAATGTTGAAGAATTTCATCTAAATTTTGTGGACGGTCAGTTTCAGGAAAAATAATATTATTTACCTGTCTGGAATCCAGAACCAAACGAATTGATCCATCCTTTTTAAGAACGACGTGTAATGGGCTGGTGTAAGGACTGACTGCTGGCTCAATAATGCCCTGATCTAACATGTATTGAAGTTCATTCTTAACCTTGTCTCTGTAAGCCAAAGGAGTAGCGTACGTTTTCCCGCGAAATGGTGTGTGTTCTTTTACTTTAAATAAATATTGTAAGTCTTGTATAGTTCCTGTGTGATGACTAAACACTGTAGCATGTGAAGTCAAAATGTGGTGCAGCTCTTCTCTTGCAACGTCATCTGGCACTTCAGCTTTCTTAACCTTTTCATTAATTAATTCTTCGCTACTAATTACATCCTCCATCGCGTCTCTGTATCTATTGTCATTGTCATGAATAAACACACTGTCGTCATAATGCTCAACGAAAACATCAGAAGTAAGAAACCTTAAACATTTTGTATCTGATTCAGATCTTGCTAAACACTCGAAAAATTTGAAACATTTCGGCATTCCGGCAACAGTCAAATTCACACTTCCTTCTTTAAAGTTCAAAATTGCCTTATGTGTGTTAAGAAACTCCATACCTAATATAATCTGTGTACTGAGTAATGGAACAATAATAAAATTAGCAGACAATTCGTATCCTTGACAAATGAAATTTAGGTTGGTCTGTTGTTTAACTTCCACACCTTTTCCAGAAATCGCTCCTCGAATTGTAGTTTTAGAAATAGGTAACACAGGACAGGCAATAGTTCTTTCACATATACGAAAAACTGATTCACTAATGACGTTCAATGGGCTCCCAGAATCTAAAACTGCAGTGAACTTATTCTTACCCACACATACTTCAATAACAGGATGTAAAAATGCGTCTACATTATTTTCCTTTTCGCCTAGCAAAATGTCTCTCATATCTTCCAGGCGTACGTAGTGTAAAGTTGTAGTGTCATTACTTTCTGAACCGTCTATATTGCTGCCAGAACCCGAAGCTGCAAGTCATGGTCGATTGTTTGCGTCACGTCTTTGATTATTCCCGTCATTTCGCGGATCAATTTCTACTATTTCCACTTGTCTCTCTGAATTTCTGTCACGCGGAGGATGCCAATTAGGTCCTTCCTGTCTGTTAGATGCAAATTCTTGGTTGTGTCTGTTATTAAAATTTCTGTTTTCCTGTCTGTCTGCATAACTACTTCTTGTATAATTTCGACTGTCACTTCTGAAATTACTGTTAGACCTACTACCCTGGTTATTTCTGTAGTAAGAATTTCTATTACTGTATGGATAATTTCTGTCTTGATGATACCGATTACTGTTTCCGTATGATTGATCATTCCGGTACGAATTACCGTTATTATAATTGTCTGTGTAATTTCTGTTAGAACGTCTGTTATTGTCATAAGGTTGGTATCTATTGTCCTGTCTGTTGCGTCTGTCATTCTCAAAATTACCCATATAACGCCCGTTCCGATCACTATCCCTTTTCTCTGACAATCTATTGTAATTACTGTTACTGAAAAAATTACAAGAAGTCCCGTCGTCGTTGTCTTACTCCAGTTCTTGTAACAAAGTCTTAAAAGTCTCAATGTCGTCTTTACATCTTCCTGCTAAAGCAATTTGTCTTATGGATTGTGGCAGCTTAGTTAAACAAATGCGAATTAATTCAGTCGGGCTATAAGGGTTGGACAGGAACTGATTCTTTCGAATCATGTCTTCAAAGTATTCTGCCGGCGTGCGGAACTCAGACTGTTTAAAATTACGCTGCATAATAAGACTGTGTTTGACTCTGTCTTGCGTGTTTTCGGACCAATATGCCGATAGAAATGCATGATAAAAATCATTCAGATTATTACAATCTCTAATGAGTGCGCGCATCCGCGTCGCCGGTTCATTTTCTAAATATCCACACATAAATTCCAGTTTGTGACTTAGTGGCCAATTTGGTGGAAGTGCGTACATAAACTGATCTAACCATGAACATGGATGTATGTCATTCTTAGAATTGCGGAAGATCTTAAATTTCCGAACAGTCAAAAAGTGTTTATAGTCAAAGTTTTCGCCTCGTGGCGACAAAGACCTACCGCGTCTGTCCCTGTCCCAATGTCGATTATTGTCAAGTTCGCGCGCCTGGCGCTCTCTTGTTGCATCCCGTAAATGAAACAAATTACTTTCTTCAAACCCCTCTGCTAACTGTGATTCCAAATTTCTTTTGCTGTCTTTCCCTACGATTTCGCCTTCAATTTGTTTGACTTGCTTCCGTAATGCCTCAACTTCCCTTTTAACGCGTTCATTAAATTTTCCCTGATTTTCAACATGCTTATTTATGTTCTGGTACTCTTCGGTTTCTGCAAATGGCAATGGTGCTGTATCATCTGAATCTCTGTCCCCATTTAAACTAAGATTTGTCAATTTGTCTGAAATCTCCTCAACTCTTTCCGATAAGTCACCTATTTTTTCTTTCTGTTTATTTACGTCTTCCGCAAGTGTCGCGACTCCGGTTTCAGTATTAACACATTTAGTAGTTAACTGTTCATATTGTTGTGTTAGATTATTTATTCTGTCATTTGGTACGGATTCCTCGATTCTCTCAAATATTTCTTCCTTATCGTGTGCACGTTGTAAATTTAACTCTGAAAATTTTTGTACTATCACACGATCTCTTTCTTCCTGTTCTCTATCTTGTTCCCTTTGTCTAATCTCTACTGCAATTAATCTATTATTGTGAGAATTCAAAATCGGTTGTACTTCTTCTCTGATTTCTTTCTTTAATTCATCTTTCATGTTTTTGAAACATGTCCCTATTCGTGAATCTAACCGTGTTTCCATTGTTTCCATCTCTGTTTTAATTGTTCCTATTTGTGATCCCAACTGTGATCCCAGTGAATCTAACCGTGTTTCCATTGTTCCCATCTCAGTTCTAATTGTTCCTATCTCAGTTTTAATTGTTCCTATTTGTGATCCCTATGAGTCTAACCGTGTTCCCATTGTTCCCATCTCAGTTTTAAATTCAGATCGAAAATTTAATATTACACTCATCAACTGCTCCATATTAACTTGTTCGAAATTCCTTTCGCTCGTAACATTTCCCGCGAAACCAGTTTCCTTCATCATAGCTGTAAAGCTATCTGAATTCGATACTATTCCAGAATCTTCTGTCGTTAATCTCGGATTCTGTGAATTTTCTGATTGAGAAAAATTTTGAAATGGTTCCGGACTATTTTCCCGACTTATTAAATTGTTTTCCACTTCATTATTCAACATATTGTTCTCTTGTGTTGGCGAGTTCGCCATGTCAACAATTTCGTCATTCTGACTATCCATCATTTTTGCCTTTTTCATCGATCGCGTAATCATTTACAAAACATACAAAATTCGTCACTATATGAAAATTGCACACAATGACACTTTATCTCCAACAATACCATTCACACGAAATGTTTCCTTCAAACACGATTAACGAACAATTGAAATCTTCCTAACTGCACAAAATTGTCAAACCCGTATACAAGATAACAAAATTAAATTTTGCAAAATAAAAATACCATTAGAAGAATGACAATTACCAAATCTATACATGCAAAATAGACTACAATTACTAACTACAAATTACTACAACAATCCTACTGTCTACTATTTTTACAATCAGAAGAATTCCAAGGGACGATCCGAAGCAGCGGTCGCCACGTGCATGGGGGCTTAATTAAATGCAATGAAAATAATTTTTAAATTTTTGGTAGCTGTATGTCCGATTACGCTATGTATCGTAAACGGTTGGCCCTGACTAGTATTATTACGCAATCTGACTGCATAGAACAATAACAAAGAATGAAATGGAAATTTTCATTAACACAATTAATTAATTAAGTCCCCAGCAACTATAAAACCTACGAAACCAAAGCACAAGTATAACTGTTCTGTGTGTGGAAGTATGACTCAACGTACGCATCTGGCACGGTTCTTCTTCAACAACACAAGAAATTTTAAATATCATTTATACGGAATTAATTAAAGGAAATAGAAATACCATAATTACTCAAGAAAACCAGAATTACACTCTAATCCCAGAACACAAGCCAGATGCTTTGTTGACTGAACCTGTAATGAAGCATTATTTACGACATTAAATAATGAAAAATAAATCAAGTTTCGTTACCTTCATATATTGACCAAAATCACTCTAATCATTACAATATATCTCCACACCGACTCGCTATTACCACATCTCAACAAGAACTTTTCAGTATCACATCTCAGCAAGCACTCCCTACTAGCACATCTCAAAAAACACTGACTACCACGAGCTCTCCCCAAGCACTGCCCACTACGACATCTCAATAATCACTGCCAGTGGAGGCGGCGGAACAATGCTCTCTAGCGCGATCTCTGGCGCTGTGGCTCAGTGTAGCCACCTTTCAAGGTTCGAGTCCTCCCTCGGGCATGGGTGTGTGTGTTTGTCCTTAGGATAATTTAGGTTAAGTAGTGTGTAAGCGTGGTGGTGGTTAGTGTTTAACGTCCCGTCGACAACGAGGTCATTAGAGACGGAGCTCATGCTCGGGTTAGGGAAGGATTGGGAAGGAAATCGGCCGTGCCCTTTCAAAGGAACCATCCCAGCATTTGCCTGAAGCGATTTAGGGAAATCACGGAAAACCTAAATCAGGATGGCTGGAGACGGGATTGAACCGTCGTCCTCCCGAATGCGAGTCCAGTGTGCTAACCACTGCGCCACCTCGCTCGGTAGTGTGTGTAAGCTTAAGGACTGATGACCTTAGCACTTAAGTCCCATAAGATTTCACACACATTTGAACATTTTTTTCACAACCGCGCTACGCGAGTGAGGCAAAGGAGAATGTGCCGATCAACCGATGCCAAACTAGGATGACAAATTTAGAGCAAACATGAAGAATCTGTACGTAGTTGTCAAAGAATGCTTATAATCCTGGGCGTGTAAATTCAGCATCCAGTTAAAGTACTTTCAGTGGATGAAATTAGCTTATGTGCCAACGTGGAAACAAGCAACAGATAACTATAGATTTTCGTCTAGAAAAAACGTGAAGTTGAATGACAGTAAATTCCCTGAACAGTGACAAAATTTCACGAAATTCATGCAACGGAAAAAGAGAATTATCCATAATGAGGTTGCAAACACGATATCGCTGTTTCGATCAACATATATGTGTGAGAGGCGTTTTTTGATTATAAAAGTAAGGAAATCACGATTACGTGGCAACCTGACTGACGAAACCTGCGAAACTGTCTGTGTGTATCCTTGTGCTAACAGTTTCTGGCAGGTATAAGTCGTGTTATGTCTTCATATGATTAAGTAAAATTAAAAATTTGTTTTGTTTGTGACCTATGTTGTTGGGAAATATGAAACAAAGGCGCATGCTGCATGTAACTCTTTAGCAGCCCCTCCCTCCTCCCCCCTCTTCTGGCTCAGACCGTGTGGCGTGGTGAAAGGGGAACTGTGCACTTGGGACAGAGATACCGGCACACATGCACGAACACTGCACACGAGCTGAGCCATTGGCCATACCTGATGTAACCAAATGAGAGTAACTTATTGAGAACTTTTCTTTTTTTTATATAAAAAGCATATTTGAGCCATTAGCTGTACAAGTGTATGTTTATTCTCTACTGGGTTTGATTATTACAGTCATGTTGACATGGAGAAAAAAGTGTACATCAATAGACCAAAAATACATTTTCGTCAAATATGACGCAATCACATCTAGAACATGCATAAATGCCATAGTAGTCTATCTTAACGCAGTGCATATACGAGGTGCGGCTAGAAAAAAACCGGACTGATGCTGGAAAAAACATTTATTTACAATTATTTACAATTTCATGTTATCTCCTTCAATGTACTCTCCTCCTCGGTCTCTACACCGCTCCATACGAATTTTCCATTGTTCATAGCAATGCTGCAGATCATTTTCGGTAAGTCCATACATTACTTCCGTCGCTTTTTCTTTTACTGCTTCAACAGTCTCAAATCTAGTTCCTCTCAAAGCTGACTTGATTTTAGGGAAAAGAAAAAAGTCACAGGGGGCCAAATCAGGTGAGTAGGGTGGATGATCTAAGATGGGAATGTTGTGTTTTGCCAAAAACGTCTTCACTGACAACGCACTGTGAGCTGGGGCATTGTCTTGGTGAAGGATCCATGACTTTTTTCTGCACAAATCGTTCCATTTTCTTCGTACTCGCTCACGTAGGGTAGCCAGGACGCTAATGTAGTAATGCTGATTCACTGTTTGTCCCTCTGGTACCCAATCAATGTGCACAATCCCTTCGATGTCAAAAAAAAAAAAAAAAAAAAAAAAAAAAAAAAAAAAAAAAAAAACAATCATCATTGCCTTGAATTTCGATTTTGACATTCGTGCTTTTTTTTTGTCGTGGAGAACCAGGAGTTTTCCAATGCATCGATTGGCGTTTAGTTTCGGGATCGTAAGTAAAAAACCACGATTCATCGCAAGTAATAACATTTTGTAAGAAGGTGGGATCACTTTCAATGTTTTCCAGGATGTCAGAACAAATCATTCTTCGGCGTTCCTTCTGTTCAATTGTGAGACACTTTGGAACCATTTTTGAACACATTTTGTTCATGTTGAAACTTTCATGAAGAATCTGCCTAACACTTTCCTTGTCAACTCCTGTTAACTCAGACACTGCTCTGATTGTTAAACGGCGATCTTGTCGAACAAGTTTACCGATTTTTTCAATGTTTGCATCAGTTTTTGCTGACAATGGTCTTCCAGTGCGAGTGTCATCACTGGTGTCTTCGCGGCCATCTTTAAATCGTTTAAACCACTCAAACACTTGTGTTCGCGATAAACAATCATCGCCGTACACTTGTAACATTACAAACGTTTCACTTGCAGATTTTCCTAGTTTGAAACAAAATTTGATGTTAACACGCTGTTCTTTCTGTACACTCAACATTTTCCGACGCACAGACAAAACGTCAACTACTTAAAACAGACGCCACGGGCAGACTGAGTGCAGGAGGCAGATGAAACTCGAGCAGTAGGCGGAGCGAGAGTCACGTGACAGGCCACGCGACTTTCAGCCTTATTGCATTCGTTTTATTGTTTCACCAGTACTAGTCCGGTTTTTTTCTAGCCACACCTCGTAAACGTGCTGTGACCAGGTGTGGAGTTATCAGCAAGTGTGCATTCTGTGATTGCGCCGAAACACGGCACGCACGGCACGTTTATATGAAATGTGTTAAGACAATCAGAACAGTTATGTATGCTCTAGTATTGATTGGACCATATTTTACTGAAATGTATTTTTGATCCACTGATGTACTCTATTTTCCTCCTGTGAAGATCATAGAAATAATCGAAACCGGTAGACAATAAACACACAACTTTTCAGCTGATGGCAGAAATACGCTTTTTTGTTTCAAAATATCTAACAGCTGTAGGAGTCACCTACGTAAAATTCTGTTATTGAGAATGGTTTCGTGGTTCGTACATCATAAAAAGAGGATCCTTGGAGTGATCAATGAGACGCAATTCTCAACAGCAAGATGCAAATGTTGTTCATAAACCCGATTATTAATGTAAAACACGTAAAAGAAAGTTTCATGCCGCGGTTTTCATGATACACGGTGCCTGGTAATGAAATAATAGAAAACAAGGTTTCAAGTAAAAGGGAGGGTGGACATTTATAATTCCACGTCGTGTTGTCAATTTCACTACAGAGTGAGGCGACACTGTGGTAAGGCGAGTATTCGGAAGGACTGTGGTTCATCATCAAGACTTAGGTTTTCCACCATTCCCCTAAATCGCATAAGGTGATGCTTCTAAAGGACATAGCTTATTCTTTTCCTAATCCGAGCTTGTGTTCCAGCAGTAATCTTCGTTCCTTCAGATTCACTAAAGAAAAGGAAAAGAATGAGATAATAGGTTAATTTCTTTTATTTTCTTTTACCCTGACAACTATAGGTCCATCAGGCCCTATCTTACATCTAACCAGGTATTCTATATATTTTTTGTTTTGCTTATTATTTATAAGCGATCGAGCACCAGCTTGGACAAAGGAAAGGCGGGGAAGGAAACGGGCCGGCCGGGGTGGCGCTACAGTCTGGAGCCGTGCCACCGCTGCGGTCGCAGGTTCGAGTCCTGCCTCGGGCATGGATGTGTGTGATGTCCTTAGGTTAGTTAGGTTTAAGTAGTTCTAAGTTCTAGGCGACTGATGACCTCAGAAGTTAAGTCCCACTGTACTCAGAGCCATTTGAACGATTTGAAGGAAACGGATCTTGTCCTTTTCAAAGAAACCATCGCATCAATCACCTTGATCGATTTGGCCGAGTTCAGTAATTAGTTTGTTTCCAAATTTCCCCCTGATTCCTTTCATAGCTTGCTCCATGTATAGATTGCATATCAAGAGAGAGAGGATGCAAACCTGTCTAACTCCCTTCTGAACTGCTGCATCCTTTCATGGCCCTCGTCTATCATTACTGCACTCCGGTTCTTGTAGAATTTGTAGACAGTGTCTTACAGCAAGTTGAAAAAGAGAGATTGGGAGAGAGAGGGTTATATATACGTGCGTATGAAAAACTCCTTCCCTCGACAATTTATCTCCTTCATACCTCCTCTGTGTGATCACAGATGACGTGTCACTGATCTCATTTGTACTGAGATTGCAGTACACGTTGATGCCTATTTGCTTTCGCCGCACTGATATTCATCGACCTTCTGTAGCTATTGTCCCATGCACAGAAAACAGCACGTAGGTCTTGAGTCCGTTATCTTGAGGCTGTAAGAAACTCTTAGCGAGGAACTATTATTTCAGAAATAATTAAGTTTGCAATCAGTTTGTTTGTATGGGATGCTACTCGCTTTTTATGAGCAGAAAAGGAGAAACTGCACAATTAAATTCCGCTTTAGAGTCACAAATAATTTTCATTCTCCAACAAAATAATGAACTGCATATTTTCCGTAATTACAGCTCCCACATTTACAAACTAGACATTGATAATTAAATCTTAACTGATACCGCGGCGGACAACATGTCTGTCTTCCAACACTGCCGAACCAGCTCTCACATTTACAAACTAGACATAGCAAATTATGTCTTAACTGATACCACGCCGGACAATACATTCTTCCTCCGAAACTACCGAACCAGCCATCTAAGTCGGCCACGATCCGAAGGTCACCGAAGTGTTTCGTCTGCCTTTCCGTTTAGCATTTGTTTGTTATTCTGCTGGTTATTAATACTTGTGACATAACAGAATAATAGTACGCTGTTGCGAGACGCTTTAATTTGAAATGCAAGTGGGACGTTGTTTATTTTGTGTAATATTAGTAACAGAAGATTATCATTTTGGTGCGCAACTTCCGAATGTAGCAGCCAATAGCGGAGAAGGACCACAATTTCAGCGATCTTTCTCACTATACCCGTACCAAACAAGCCATTTGTCATCGGTACCTCACACCACATTTCGCCATCTTGCCGCTGCTGCCTTCTCAACTACTCTAAAAAGAGCTTCTTGTACCTGAATGTGGTGGCTGCAAAGCCAGAAATATTACACTCTTTTCTTGAACCTGCTTGCACAGATAGATGCAAAGCTCTGTTGCACAGTATATTTCAGTTATCAAATTATGTTCCTGGTGTTAGCTTTGTTGAATAGACCTTCCTCTTCACTCAGGATTCCCACAATTAACGGTGATAAATCAGTGCAAGAGTTCGCTGCTTGACTCATGCCTCTAAGTAGAGTACTGGGCGAGGTCGTGCAATGGTAACACTGTGGACAATCATTAGGGTGGTGGTTCAAATCCCCATCTGGTCATCCAATTTTAGATTTTGCGCGGTTTCCCTGAATCACTTGGCAAATGCCATGATGGTTCTCTAGAAACGAACACGGCCGATTTCCTTCACGAATTTGAGCTTGTACTCCATCTCTAATGACGTCGTCGACAAATTTAGAAATCATCGTTTCTATAAAACTCACCTTGCCTATTCTCGTACAATATCCTGTGAACCAAGGATGAAAGGTGTGATTTGTTGGTTGAACTACTTAGCGTACCTGTAAGATGCTAAAGACCTGATTCCTGGTGACATGTAGGGGAAGGAAGCTCCCCATAATGTCATGCACATTTAAGAGTTATAATGTTGCGTAATGGATAACAGAATGTTAATAAAATTACTGGATGGTGGCCCAATTGAGCGTGCCATACCTCACACGAGTATAATCAAACTACAAAAGGAAACTAGCGGCCACTATAACAATTGGGTTTACTGCCATAAAACATGAAGATAAATGAGTATACTGCTGAACCAAGCATGTAAAAATTTATTAAGTGGGGAAGAGATTGCAAATAGGAAGTATAGACTTGGCCCAGTTGGGTGGATACATGCAAGTGTAATGTTACAGTATATCGTGGATATGGCCAGTGACCACGAAAACGGTTAGTGATTTAAAGAAAGATCTCCAGAAAACCACGAACAAACACTAAGACTGCACATTGTGCATATGACAAATGACCGCGAAAACAGTTATTGATTTTTAAGAAAATCTCCAGAAAAGCAAGAACAAACACCAAGACACTCGCCAAAGTGCATGATAGACATAAATAGCTGGCTGTGAATGTTAAACGTAACCAATGAAATCCTGATGCAAATGAACTAGCTTTACATCCCTCTCGCCTTGATGGCTACATTGACAGCGCACGTTTACCACTTTCAAACAGTGTGGGTGTAGAAGATGGTTGCAGCATGGCTGGAAATTAGTACAGCTGGGCCTCTTTTCTCTGTTCTGACTTGGAGATCTGCTGTTCTCTGTCACGACCTGGAGCAAGTCTTCAGTATTTCTCTGCAGTAAGTGTTGTCCTGCCACTGTTCGTATGTCACCGGCCAACAGCAGCAGACCTTGCGAGCTCTGACCAATAACGATTTTACAAACAAGTTTAACAATTTCCTACTCTCGCGAACGTTGTCATGGTTAACCAACAATGGCATGGCGTGGGAAAGAAGGCAGAAGGTCTCTCCTGCTACATTACAGATTTCCAGCTACAGCCAACCAAAGGCCTTGTACATTGGCACACATTGGAAATCGCGCCTTCTACCAAACTAATTACTATGAACGAATCACAGAAGCCCTTACTCAGATTTAAACGAACATTCCTCCATGGCATGGCAGTGTCCAGGGCTGGGCCACAGTCTGAATACTGTGTTTTCAACTGGACTTCAGATCTTATCTAGCGAGAAGGGACTCCTTTTAGTGTCTCGTACAATGCCTTTTTCATGGGATGCAGTCTGCCTTCTTCTTTGTGCCTTCTGTGCAGGTACTGGACTCTGCCATTCGCCTGTACTATACCTCCGTGAAGACGGCTTTCACACGAGACAGTTTTATGATACCGCAATCCTGTAAGTTAGCATCACTATCGCAAGTCAACTGATGGCAGCTCCCAAGCCTACAGAAATAAAGGGTTTCCTTCAGCACATTAAAAGGAAAGGAGAAGAAGAAGCAATTATCAGTGCAATAATTGGAGGTAGTGAATATTGTCTGCAGTTTTTATGCAGCATTGAAGAACTGATTATACTGATTATTGGGATCTTCACATTTCATTATAACAATAGGCTTCGTGACAGTTTTAGCATGAAGTGCCAGATAACAAAGGCAACAGACAGAGTCCACAGCAGCGCGGAATGGCCGCGCGGTTTGAGGCGCCATGTCACGGATTGCGCGGCCCCTCCCGCCAGAGGTCCTAGACCTCCCTCGGGCATGTGTGTGTGTGTTTGTGTGTGTGTGTGTGTTGTTCTTATCATAAGTTAGTTTAAGTAGTATGTAAGTCTAGGGACCGATGACCTCAGCAGTTTGGTCCCTTAGGAATTCACACCATTTGTTCAGAGTCCACACTCATAGATATCTGGGAAGCTTTGACAGAGTGCCACATTGAAGTCCAAACAAACCTCTGAGCACGCGGAATAGATCCAAAGATATGAGAATGGCTCAAAGACCAGTTACGTAATAGCGCCCAGTGCATTGTACGGGATAGTGAGTATTCATCAATGATAAGAGTATCGTCAGCGGTGCCCCAGTGAAGTGTGATAGGACTGCTCTTGTTGTCTACACACATAAGCGATCTGTCGGATAGTGTGACTGGCAATTTGGGGCTGTTTGCTGATGACGCTGTGATGTGCAGGAAGTGTCGTCATTGAGTTACTGTAAAACGATGCAGTATGATTCCGACAGAATTTCTGATTGATGTGAATATTATCTGGTTGTAAACGAATAGAAGTGTAAGCTAATGGAGAAGAGTAGGAAAATAGTGTGTTTGTTGACAGAGTCACGTCAGCTAAATCGCTACGTGTAACGTTGCAATGTGCACATTGTCGGTTGTGCACAAGGTCGGTTTTAGGGATGGTGAATGATCGACTTTCATCTACAAAGGAGACGGCATTGAAAACATTTGTGTGACCCATTGTTGAGTATTGCGCGAGTCAGGTCGGATTAAAGGAAGATATCATAGCAGATTTGTTAGCAGTAGGTTCCATCAACATTGCGGAAACGCTCCGTGAACTGAAATGGGAATCCTTCGAGAGAAGAAGACAAAGTTATCGCGAAACACTGTCGAGAAGGTAGAGAACCGGCATATGTGGCAGACCGCAGGCTCTCCTTTGTCATTTGAATTGATTTTCGCAATAAATAAGTTTCATCCTGCGAAAAACTAATGTAGATAATCTACAGTGATGAAAAAAAGTGGTACTCTGATCACAACGCGACACTAACTCTATGAATGTAATGAATAAATATTCATAACACTTTTGGAGTTCGAAGCTTTAACTTATAGCGGACCTCAGTTTCAATCAAACACTGATAAAATGCTAATAACTTGTGTGCTATTGGTAACAAGAGTACGAAACTCTAGCTTGTGGCATGTTTATACATCCTGAACACTCGTCCGTGATCACTATACGCTTCCAGAAAGAAATTAGTACAGCTGGAAGGATGACGTCGATTTTGATCCGATGACGGCATATGCCACCTGGGGGATAGTACGAGGGCAGTTCAATAAGTAATGCAACACATTTTTTTTCTCGGCCAATTTTGGTTGAAAAACCCGGAAATTTCTTGTGGAATATTTTCAAACATTCCCGCTTCGTCTCGTATAGTTTCATTGACTTCCAACAGGTGGCAGCGCTGTACGGAGCTGTTAAAATGGCGTCTGTAACGGATGTGCGTTGCAAACAACGGGCAGTGATCGAGTTTCTTTTGGCGGAAAACCAGGGCATCTCAGATATTCATATAGAATGTCTACGGTGATCTGGCAGTGGACAAGAGCACGGTGAGTCGTTGGGCAAAGCGTGTGTCATCATCGCCGCAAGGTCAAGCAAGACTGTCTGATCTCCCGCGTGCGGGCCGGCCGTGCACAGCTGTGACTCCTGCAATGGCGGAGCGTGCGAACACACTCGTTCGAGATGATCGACGGATCACCATCAAACAACTCTGTTGGTAGTGCTGTCACAATTGTTCACCAGTTGGGATATTCAAAGGTTTGTTCCCGCTGGGTCCCTCGTTGTCTAACCGAACACCATTGCGGAATTGCTTGCTCGTCATGTGGCTGAGGGTGACAATTTCTTGTCAAAGATTGTTACAGGCGATGAAACATGGGTTCATCACTTCGAACCTGAAACAAAACGGCAATCAATGGAGTGGCGCCACACCCACTCCCCTACCAAGAAAAAGTTTAAAGCCATACCCTCAGCCAGTAAAGTCACGGTTACAGTCTTCTGGGACGCTGAAGGGGTTATTCTGTTCGATGTCCTTCCCCATGGTCAAACGATCAACTCTGAAGTGTATTGTGCTACTCTTCAGAAATTGAAGAAACGACTTCAGCGTGTTCGTAGGCACAAAAATCAGAACGAACTTCTCCTTCTTCATGACAACGCAAGACCTCACACAAGTCTTCGCACCCGAGAGGAGCTCACAAAACTTCAGTGGACTGTTCTTCCTCATGCACCCTACAGCCCCGATCTCGCACCGTCGGATTTCCATATGTTTGGCCCAATGAAGGACGCAATCCGTGGGAGGCACTACGCGGATGATGAAGAAGTTATTGATGCAGTACGACGTTGGCTCCGACATCGACCAGTGGAATGGTACCGTGCAGGCATACAGGCCCTCATTTCAAGGTGGCGTAAGGCCGTAGCATTGAATGGAGATTACGTTGAAAAATAGTGTTGTGTAGCTAAAAGATTGGGGAATAACCTGGTGTATTTCAATGCTGAATAAAACAACCCCTGTTTCAGAAAAAAATGTGTTGCATTACTTATTGAACTGCCCTCGTAGATGTACTGATAATCGTTTCAACGTCGTCCGCCAACAGATAAAGTAGTGGCGTCTGCGTCACGTGACCACTGATACCAGCATCGTTGCACAACTGACGCAGCACGTCCAACTTGTGTGGCAATTCTCCGAAAGGACCATCCCGCCACTCGGAAGGTCACAATTTGACCCCTGGACCTCTGGTAGCTACCAGAGAGCCATCTGTGTCTGCCCTTTAAAAGGGAATGCTCACAGCCGGAAGGCTTAGTGTGGTGTAAGCAGGGAACCATGCCAGAGAGACGCATTAGTGCTTCCTACAGCCAGGTGAGTGCGTTTGAAAGGGGTCAAATTGTGGCCTTCCGAGTGGCGGGATGGTCATTTCAGAGAATTGCCACACAAGTGGGACGTGGTCAGTCAGTTGTGCAACGATGCTGGTATCAGTGGTCACGAGAACATTCCCACACCTGTAGACGAGGTTCTGAACGCCCATGCAGCACAGACGCCCACCAGGATCGTCGTATTGTAAGTGCAGCAATGACAGATCGTACAGCTACCATAGTACAGGTAAGAGAGCTGGTGAGCCTAGACGTGTCAACACGAACTGTTGCGAACCGGTTATTAGCAGTGGGATTAAGGGCATGCACACCAGTAGCCCGTCTTCCGCTCACGACACAGCATCGATGTGTACGGCTCGACTGATCCCATCAGAGGATCACTTGGAAGATGAAGTGGTGAGCCGTGTCTTCAGCGATGGAAGCAGATTCTGCATGCACGCGATGGTTGTTTACGCGTAAGACGTGGAACTGGTGAGTGCATTCGTCCAATACATACTGGCCCCATCCCAAACCTTATGATCTGGGCTGAGATAAGCTGCAACTTTGGTGTTTCTAGATGGGACATTAACTAGCGCTTAGTAAGTGCAGAATGTTGTTACACCCATTCTTTTATCATTCTTGCAACAGAAAAATTGATGTGTTGTTCCAACAGAGTAATGCTCGCTCACACACTGCCTGTGAAACTCAACGTGATCTGCAAGACGTGCAGCAATTTTACTGGCCAGCACGATCTCTGGAAATATATAATTATACGGATATGGTGTCTGTTGATTCAGACACGTCCGAAAGAACAGACACCATATCCATATAAGTATATAGCTCTGGCAATACCGGCCATGATCCCCTCCTTCTGTGCGGATGCACACATATTCCCTGAACTCTTACGGGACTTGGTAAGATTGTCTTCCACGAGTAATGAGTGTTTTGGGGTGGGACACTACGAACATAGTGTGTGGACATACAAGGTGAGAATGTGGGTGGGAGGCGTGCGCGAGATAGTCCCTGCAGTCGCACTACCCTCTGTGCCCTCGGTGGCTCAGATGGATAGAGAGTTTGCCATGTAATCAGGAGATCCCGGGTTCAAGTCCCGGTCGGGGCACACATTTTCATCTGTCCCCGTTGATATATATCAACGCCCGTCATCATCTGAAGGTATTAATATAATTCTAATCTCTGGAGTTGTTTCCAAGCGAGCATACGTGTCATATGATGGGATCAGAAGTGACTCACGCGAATAATCAACGAACAACTCTTACAGGACTACGTGAACGGGTCGAGTTGCTGGGGCGTAGCGTATCCCAGGACAGTATTCGCCATCTGTGCGGTCAACTGGATGTCTCCTGTTGAGGCTACACGACATACTAATATGGGTGTTTAAGCATGGATCTATACCTGATATCTCAGAATCGGTTGCGCTATAGATCTGTAAGTATAATCATTTCATACTCCATATGCACTATTGCAACAATAAATCTTTGAGTGAACTGGAAACCTCTAAAAGGATGTACTATTTTTTTCCCCGGCAGTGTAATAGGTAATTACAGAAGTAGTTTCAATAACAGGAATCTTTTAACGAGGGGTGGCGGGCAACGGCTCAGTGATAAGCTGCGGCAGCCCGACAATCCGCGCGGAGAAACGGATCTCGAATCACTACGAGTATTCCGTGTCTTACTATCGGTGGTATATGATAGCTATTGCACTCACATACATCTCAAGGTATGAATTTGTTGGGGGAGGGGGGGTGGGGTGGACAGGAAAGTAGTTCCATCTGCCACAAGGAGAGCACCGAAGCGAGTGGTACTTGACTCTAACCACTGTGTGTGAGCAACTCCAGCATTACGTCCGCTTAGCAGCATCCATAGTGCCGGCTGGTGCTATCATCACGATAACGCAGTTGAACGTGAGTTGGTTAGGGAGCGGGGATAAAGAAAAATGTATCTTGTAGTTTTTGAAGGCTCGTCGCTTGTAGGGGCGTGATGCGGACAGGGAACGCAATTAAACTGTCAACGGGAACCTTTCTCTGCTGTGCCCGACGATATGAAGGAAAACTGTCTGAGAATCACAGTCATGAATGTTGCTGTGGTCGGCAAGTAATGTCAAAGATATACCTTGGTACTGTTTGACACAGCTCGCGTAGTTAATACGGATTCTGGTTTTCTCTGTCCTCTCAGCACTAGGATCTCAATATTGCGATATATTCGTAAACCACTAAAAAGTCATAAAGCCCCAGTTGCAGGTTGCCTATCTAACGGTTTCCAGGTGCAACAAAAATTTGCGTATAATTATTGAGTGAATTTAAAAATTTAAAATCTGTCGTAATACACCCATTAAGAGCTATAATCTTACGTTAAAGGAACACAGTAAGGCAAGTACTGCAGTTAAATTGGTTCAAATGGCTCTGAGCACTATGGGACTTAACATCTGAGGTCATCAGTCCCCTAGAACTTAGAACTACTTAAACCTAACTAACCTAAGGACGTCACACACATCCATGCCCGAGGCAGGATTCGAACCTGCGACCGTAGCGGTCGCGCGGTTCCAGACTGTAGCGCCTAGAACCGCTCGGCCACCAACGGCGGCGTATCTGTACGATCAGTTACAAACTACGGCGTGCACACACTTTATTCAACGTGTAAACGTCAATATATTTATTCGGATTTAGGTTATGACATGGTTGTTGCTGGTGAGGATGCAGATAAACAGGTATGTAAGAACATTTTTATGGATGTTTTCGGTATTTCCCCAGGAAAATAGCGATCAGGTTATGACATGTTCGATATGCCTGCCATCATTGGCGATGATGTGGCGTAGACGAATAGCGAAATTCTGAATGACCCGCTAAAGTGTCGGAACATCGATGGTATCGATGACCACCTCAGAGGCTGTTTCCAGCTCAGCAATGGTTTTGGGGTTATTGCTGTACACCTTGTCTTTAAAATAGCCCCACAAAAAGGGGTCGCATGTGTTCAAATCCGGAGAACACGGCGGCCAATCGAGGCCCATGCCAGTGGCCTCTGGGTACCCCAGAGCCAGAATGCAGTTCCCAAAGTGCTCCTCCAGGACATCAAATACTCTCCTGCTTCGATGGGGTCGAGCTCCGTCTTGGATGAATCACATCTTGTCGAAATCAGGGTTACTTTGGATAATGAAGATGAAATCATTTTCCAAAACCTTCACGTACCGTTCGGTAGTCACCATGTCATCAAGGAATATCGCACCGATTATACGAGACTGGACACTGCGCACCACGCGGTCACCCGTTGAAGGTGAAGAGACTTCTCGATCACGAAATACGGGTTCTTAGTCTCCCATATGCGCCAATTTTGCTTATTGGCGATCCCATCCACATTAAAGTGGGCTAAACCAAACAATGCGCATACCAATTCCCATCATGCCCCACGGCCAACCGTGCAGTTTGAACGTCTTGAGGCAAACCGTTCAGGAGTTATAATGATTTTATCTCATATAGTTCAATAACTGTCACCCTGTAAGTAGACTGATACTATATGAAGAGCTTCTGCGAAGTACCGGCGGTAAAAAGAACGCGTGGAAAACACTAAGCAGAAGAAAAGACAGAGAGCTAGGACATATGTATAGATGTGAGGGAACAACTCCAAGAGTACTAGAGAGTGACTTGGCAAATTTGTTGTGAAGACTGAGATTGAAATTTATACAAAATAATTACACAAATAATGGAGCGTCTTGGGTGCATCTGATCAAAAGTATCTCTACACCCCCTATGTAATACGGAATTCACTACTAGATGTCACGAGATGCAGGCCAGATACTACAAAAGTAGGTGGGGAGTATTCTGTTATCAGCAGAGAAACAGTAACAGCAGAATGGGTCAGTTAGGAGAACTCAGTGACTTCGAACGTGGGCTAGTCATTGGATGCCAGCTGAGTAACAAATCCATCAGATACATAAAAGCCCTTCTGCAGCTGCCCAAGTCGATTGTCGGTGATGTGACTGCTAAATGGAAACGCGAAGGAACAGCTGAACCGTCACCAGGCAGACCGGGTGTACTGATGGACAGGGTCTGTCGAGCATTGTGGAGGATGGCTGTAAAAAATCTCTTGAAATGAGGGGAAAAATTCACTAGTAAGTTCCAAAGTGATACTAGCAGTCCAGCTAGCACAATGACTGTGCGTAAGGAGTTAAAAAGAAGGAAGTAAACTGAAGAGCCAAAGAAATTGGTGCACCTGCCTAATATCGTGAGACCCTCACCCCCTTTCCCCGACGCCTATACATGGTCCAGTCACATTAATATGCAATAACCACTCACAGACGATAGGTGGCAGCACTAGCAGTGGAGGCGATATGAAACGTGTCAGGGGGACCCGGAAACCAGTGCAGTAGTTGTCACAGTGCGGATATGGAGCGAACGCAGGAGTGCCGCAACACGACGTGGCATGGACTCGGCTAAAGGCTGAAGTAGTGCTGAAGGGAACTGACACCATGAATCCTGCAGGGCTGTCCATAAATCAGTAAGAGTGCGAGGGGGTGGAGATCTCTTCTGAACACCACGTTGTAAGGCATCCCAAAAATGGCTCTGAGCACTATGGGACTTAACTTCTGAGGTCATCTGTCCCCTAGAACGTAGAGCTACTTAGACCTAACTAACCTAAGGACATCACACACATCCACTCCCGAGGCAGGATTCGAACCTGCGACCGTAGCGGTCGCAAGGCATCCCAGATATGCTCAATGATGTTCATGTTTGGAGAGCCTGGTGGCCAGCGAAAGTGTTTGAACTCAGAAAAGTGTTCCTGGAGTCCCTCTAGGAATTCTGGACGTGTGGTGTGTCACATTGTCCTGCTGGAATTTCCCAAGCCCGGCGGAATGCACAATGGACGTGAATGGATGCAGGTGATGAGACAGGGTGCTTACGTACGTGTCACCTGTCAGAGTCGTATCTAGACGTATCAGGGGTCACATCTCACTCCAAATGCACACGCCCCACACCATTACAGAGCCTGCACCAGCTTGAACAGTTCCCTGCTGACATGCAGCATCCATGGATTCATGAGGTTGTTCCATACCCGTACACGTCCATCCGCTCGATAAACTTGAAGCGAGACTCGTCCGACCCGGCAACATGTTTCAAGTGATCAACAGTCAAATGTCAGTGAAGACAAACCTGGGCGAGGCGTAAAACTTTGTGTCGTGTAGTCATCAAGGGTACCGGAGTGGGCCTTCGGCTCCGAAAGCTCATACCGATAACGTTTCGTTGAATGGTTCGCACGCTGACACTTGTTGATGGCCCAGAATTGAAGTCTGCAGCAATTTGCGAAAGCATTGCACTTCTGTCACGTTGAACGATTCTCTTCAGTCGTCACTGGTACCGGTTTTTTAGGATCTTTTGCCGGCCGCAGCGATGTCGGAGATTTGACGATTTGCAAGGTTTCTGATATTCACGGTCTACTTGTAAATTGGTCGTACCTAAAAAAATCCCTACTTCATCGCTACCTCGGAGATGCTATGTCACATCGCTCGTCTGCCGACTATAACTCCACGTTCAAATTCACTTAAGTATTGATAACCTGCCATTGTAGCAGCAGTAACCGATCTAACAACTGTCTGTTGTCTGATATAGGTGTTGCCAACCAGAGCACCGTATTCTGCCTGTTTACATATCTGTGTATTTGTATATATGTTACTGTGAAAGTAAAATGATTGATAAATCTAGAATTTACCGGTAAAATGTACCATCGTGATGTGGTAACAGTCCAAAATTTCTTATTCTGTACGCATATTTTGAACTTTTACCAAAACACGTTGATAAATCTTTGATTTCCTCATCGGAACTGGTAAAAATTGGATCGAAGACTCCCATCTCTGCCATGCAGGTTCAGAAATGTTCCTCTGTTGGCAAATTTTTTGTTCTCAGTCCACTCACCGCTGCATAGCTTCAGTCTGTCACAAGTGTCATTTGTGCATGTATGGTCATCTTTCTGACTCATTTGAGTAGTGTTGATTCTTCTGGAGGTTTGCTTCGCAGTGAGTGATGTTATGTGTAACAGACGTGATGAACTTTTAAGTGCATAAGTGAATAATGACAACACTTTCAATGTAACTACTGAGCAGCTCAATATTTTGTTAAGGGAAGTGAAAAATGTTAAGACCACTGCCAATAGAAAACCTGTTCACTACAGACTTTTGAAGCGAAATGATGTTCTCAACATCGGAAGTGAAGGGACACCCGTGTCTGCTGAAAAAGAAGGAATTCATTATTACTTTTGTTTTGAAGAACTATTTAATGAAATACAGGAGACCCATGTTGCTATAGGCCATAGCGGCCAAACTCTGATGATTATGGAACTGAATCCTAAGCATTAGAACGAGACTGTTGAATCAATAGTTACTTATCTGAGGTTATGTGAATCATGTCATAAAAAACAATAAACGCTGAAAAGGGGTGTTGCAGTGAAACACATCATATACAGCGAAATGAATTCAGGATGCGAAATTGACTTGGTTGACATTCAGGCAAACCCAGACAATAACTCCAAGTTCATACTTTTATACCAGAATCATCTGACAAAATTTGTTATCCTCTGAGCACTAACTTCGCAAAGGGCTCATGTAGCACTACATCTTTTGGATATTTTCGCCACCTTTGGTGCCCCAAAAATCCTTCATTCTCATAATGGCAGAAAGTTTTGTAATCAAGGCACCCAAAGTTTACGTGGGTTGTGGAATGATATGAAGATGGGAAGCCGAGGCAAAATCAGTCTCAGGGATCAGGCAAAAGACCAAATCAAAAATGGTCTGAAGTGTTAAGGTTTGTGCATGGAATGTAAAATAGTGCTTATCATGAAGGGATCAGATGTTGTGCGTATGAAGCTATGTTTGTTGTTCCAGTGAAAATGAGCACTGCCAGCTCAGTTATTTCACATGATTTAATAAAAAGTGTAAATACTGAAGAAGATTTGAAAACAATGTTAAACACTATTATGACTGACTCACAAGAAAGGGAAGATAACGGTCAAGGAAATGATTCCAATGAATAGAATACTGGAATAGAGGCAGGAAGTGTGGTTGCGGTAGACGAAGAAGCTTCAAGATATCGGTACCAATTGATGGTAGTAACGAGATGCTTAACTTCTAACAGTGTTAACGAAGTGTAGTGGGTCTAAGAGACTGTCAAAGAAGGACTTAAGCAAAGAAAATGAAACCAGCCTCATATAAGAAAATTCCAAAATCTTCAGTTGAACAGAATCTGAGAATTAAAACTGGTGTAAACTTTGCAAAAACTGATACAAAATCAATAATAGCAGTGGTAATAAATATTCAGGATAGCAAATATTATCAACTTGTTTCCAAAGTTAGCAAACTGAACTCTCTGTAAACTAGGAACCGGTTTAAATTGTCAAAGGAAAATTTTATTAAAGTTGAAGTAGTAAGAAGATAAGAAATGAGTGTCTGGGAAGTAGCCGCCAAACTACCTTTCGTTGGACGACAAGGGTTCAAAAAGTGCAATTCTTTAAAAAAGTGTTGAACTAAAAAAAGCTTGTGCAACTCCTCTTCCAAGTTATGTAATTCTAAATGCACAACAGTCACCCTTGTTGTAACAAAAATTAGCAATCACGAGGTAACATTTTATAGCATTTTTGTTTAACATTTTAATAGTTCATTATAATCACATTGGAAAGAAAAATTTTTTAAATAACATAATTTTACAATTGTTACAAAATATTTCAATAACTGATAAGGTGAATTTTTTTGTAATGAACACTGTTCATCCAGTTTACATGGGTAAATCCTAAGATTTATCAATGTCTCTTGGTAAAAGTTCGAAATCTATGCACATAATAAGAAATTTTGGACCATTACCACAATGCAGTGGTAAATGTTGGGTTTTGCTGGTAAATTCTGAGATTTACCAAACATCTTACTTTTACAGTGACATATACATGCCTACACGAGTTTCACTGGCGCATCAGTGTACAACGGTGGAGCAGTTTCCCGTAAGTCATTTTCTGGAGTCAGTTCTAAATGACGCTTGACGTAGTGTGAAAAGCGACGCCACTGTACTTTAGATGAGTGTGAATGAGTGATTTGGAGTGATGAATCACACTACACCTTGCGACAAACCGATGGAAGGGCTTGAGTCTGGTGATGACCTGGAAAAACCTTACTTGTCATCGTGTTTAGTGCCAACAGTGTAGTACGGAGGAGGCGGTAAATACGACATGGGCGTGTTTAACACGATCAGGGTATGGTCACCTTATTGTGCTTCGGATATGAAAACATTTTACAGCATTATGTTCTATGTACAGTGGATGAACTGTTCGGAGACGATGACTGTATCAGCATGACAACGCACCTTCTCATAAAGCAGCCCCTTTGAGGCAACTGTTTATGAATACCTTTGGGATGAGTTAGAATATCGACTTCGGTTCAGGCTCCAGCGGCTATCATAATTACCTTGGTCCTGAGGAAGAATGGGCTGCTCTTCCTACCGATATCCAGACATCTCACTGAAATATTGTTCTCAGCAGAATTCAAACAAGTATAAAGGTTAAGGTGGTCGCACCCTTTATTAATGTCCACTAATAGATGTCTGGACACTTTCGATCAGGCTACGTAATTTCCACTCTGAGATTAGCGTAGGAGAGTAAATCGTGGCGAACTGCGTCGCACCTTCAGGAAATGATAAACCCCATCCTGAACCAAGCTATTAATCTGCATGTGCCTCACGAAACATATTCATTCAAATGGCTCTGAGCACTATGGGACTTACCTTCTGAGGTCATCAGTCCCCTAGAACTTAGAACTACTTAAACCTAACTAATTTAACCCTTTGTTTCCTGACATAAGATAAAATTTACTTTTTAACATTTTCTTTGCAGAATTTATGCTATTGTGGCCTCAAATGATGGTAGGATTTTTTGTAAAATTTTATTTTATTTTTCACAACTTTTTTCTCTCATGGTACTCAGAAGTACCGTCAGACTCCATGGACAGAATCACAACATGCGCACAAAAATGCTCCAATTTTTATAACTTGTACTTTATGCCACATAAATATTAAACATTTTTACATTAGAAAATTAATTAACAGAAATATGATATTTCTGAATTTTTTTTTAAATTTCGCATAAATTTATTCTAGAGCAACTTCACAATACATAGTAACTTAGCTATACATTTTTGACATTTTATACATATCACATATTTAGTGATACCGCATGAAATTGTAGGAAACAGTTATTTTTCTCATTGCAGCACAAATACACTTTACATGTACAACACTGAAAATGTGGTCTCGACAGAATTTTATTTTTCGCACACATTTCGCATCGTCCTCTTTTACAACTGAACACTACAAAATGGTTCCCTCGGTTGCCAAGACGCACATCCTTCGGAACAGAAAAGCTATCCTTCCTTCTCTTTGGGAGAGTTATTTCATCTTTACCAGAGTTTCTCTTTTTGAGATTTGGCACTTGCTATTCATTCATTAGCCCTAATGCTACAGCACGCCTGAATTCCAGCAGTGGCAGTGCCCCATGTAGATCACTGAAAATGACGTAAGCATTGACAAAAGCAATTTCTATTGCTCCCCAGAAGAGACGGTCCACCATTTCTTTGATCGCTTGTCAAGACCAAAAGTTGAACGTAATCTGTCTGCATGATCCACACCACCCATGTTTTTTTTGTAATCACATACAATAATTGGACATGGTATAGTCATACTAGTTCCATGTTTCTGTTTTCTTGTCACTACCCTCTGTTCAGTGCCATGGAAGTTTGACGCAAAATACACTACTTTATTTTCCTTCCATTGAAATACTGTTAGGTCTAAAGATGACACTCTGTGATTTGATTTAGACATTTTTCTTTAGGTAAATTCCCTGGCAAACCTTTCCTGTTTGTTCTAATTGTTCCACAGGCAAATGTATTTACGGATTTCTGTGTGAGAAAAAGTGGACAGAACAACTAGTGAGAGGTAACGCATTGTTGCTACAATAAAGTGTTCGCACAACCTGACGGTACTAATAAGTCCGCTTTATATTTTCCACTTTGTCTCATTCACTTGTAACGTAATGCTTGAAACTATTATAAAAAAAACAAAGAAGGTAAGTACGTACAATGGAAAACTCAACGGAAGTTTCAATAAATTGCGCACAAATTCAGGCAACACCACGGAAACAAGCACATACAATCTTCTGTTTTCACAGCAGCGCGCGAAAAACAATTTCAAGCTCTGACCGCCAGAGAGGTCTATGTATTGCACAATAACATCTATGAAACAGTAGAGCAGAGTTACTGTTACGTACCGAAACTGCACCACGAGAAAATAATGAGAGTCAAAACTTACTGGTACTTTTAAGTACCGTCAGGCAACAAAGGGTTAAAGGCATCACACACATCCATGCCCGAGGCAGGATTCGAACCTGCGACCGTAATGGTCGCGCGGTTCCAGACTGTAGAGCCTAGAACCGCTCGGCCACTCAGACCGGCCATGTTAACAGTCAGACCTTACTTATCAATTCCAATGATGATTTTCTGTGACTGAAATTTAATAGTACTATCATGACAGTACATTTCTGATGCGATAATATGTTTCAGCAATCGACGTCTAACAGTTATTAATGGCTATCTTAATCAGTGTGTTTAAGATAGGAAGAAAACAAATGAACTCAGAAATTTGTTCTCCCTAATTAACGAGCAGCTGTCTGACTGACATGAATACATCCGGCATCTGCGAACCGCTAATTAGTTGTTAAGTATAAATCACAGGTTTTCCTTTCTTGTTTTTTGCTCTTATTTAAAAGGATATTTCATCCTTTCGAGAGAAGTCGAAGGTATAATTACTAAATTTTAGGGCTGAATTTACGAATTTTCTATAGCATTTATCATACAAATCGTGCGGTAACAAAATATAACTCAGTCAGTTCACAAATGACTGGCTTACGTATGCGACTACAGGATTAATGGCAGCGTTTCCCACGTTACTCGCATTCCAAGTTAATGAGGCCACTATCAAAATGCTCACATTCTCTTTCAGACCGGCGGGGTCTCACCCTATCTGATTCTCATAATCAACAAACTTTTTTCGGCGGTCACGACCTGTTGAACATGACCCTGAGGAACGGCCATAAGATATTTGGAAAAAGTCTGACTGCTATTGTTCTGTCGTCACATTTACACTTTTACCGATTTCTGGTTTTTTATTTGTGTTGTATGACGGAAGGTCATGAAAAGGGGGCCTGTTAGGGGAATTTACACACAGGGCTAGAAGTAAAGTGTATTTCCATTACTCAAAGTGTTATTCGTCCTTTATAATAAATAATCTTTTTTAAATAAGGAGCGACAAAAAGTTTCCGTTCGAAGGCTGTAGAGTCCAGAACCAGTACGGAAATCAGACAAAATCGCCATGACCATTGATGCTATCACTCCATCGACACATCAGGTTGAAGATACCCTATGATAAAACACCATGTCCTGGTGGGTCAAGAAGTTCGTAACTGCCTTCAAGGCCTTTTTTAAGGGAGAGAATGCTTGGTAATAGCTTGAGAAGAGATCAGGTGTATAGGGCAGGTGCTGGATCGTCTCCATCTTATGATGTAGTAACTTCTGTATAAAGCGGGCTGGCCACACAGACCAACCGGCGTTTTGTGTCGAATCGCGACCAGCATGGAACTAGGTGCACCAGTCCACAACGATGGTTTTTGACAGACATGGTGCTCCACAAACATCCTTCATTCTCCGATAGAAGTCTACCGGTATTTCTCCTTCAGCGGCCAAGAAAAGACTAAGAGCACGTTGGTCCTGTTTGGACGCATTTGGTAATACCGACGATACTGCAGCGCCTGTGCTGTTCAGAAGAACGATGCCAATGTTCTGTCTCACATGCATGCATGTCCGAAGGACCAGGCACTGCGGCGACTACAGGCGTTTGAAATACATTAAAAGTATTCGCAGTAGCGAATAGGGACAGCCGTCAGCTCTGTAATAGAATGACGATAATGAAACTTTGCGCAGGAACAGGACTCGAACCCAGATATCCTCCTTATCGCGAACGGTCGCTTTACTATTAGGCTATCCGTGCACGCTTCATGGCCAGAGCTGATTTCCACACCTCGTCACCCATGCGTCTTCAACCTTCACTCGTACATCCATTATGTACCGGGTTATCAAAAAGTCAGTATAAATTTGAAAACTTAATAAATCACGGAATAGTGTAGATAGAGAGGTAAAAATTGACACACATGCTTGGAGTGACATGGGGTTTTATTAGAAAAAAAAAAGAACAAGAAACACAGTTCACAAAATGTCCGACAGATGGCGCTGGACAGCAATACGTCAGTGACTGCGCATGACAATCGTGTATAAAAGGAGTTGTAATGAGAGAGAGAATCTCCTCTTCAAGCTCCAAACCTTCGCCCTTCCCATTAACTACGTCCGTCTGATCGGCTCCTTTCTCTCCCGCCGTCCTTCCTATGTCACCATCCATAACGCAGATTCCTACACATTTTTCCCCTCTGCCGGTGTGCCCCAAGGCTCCGTCCTCTCCCCCCTTCTGTACCTTTTGTACACGGCGGACATGCCGCCGCCGCCAGCCCCCGTCCACCTTCTCCAGTTTGCCGATGACACCGCCTTCCTTGCCCTTGCCCCCACCCTGCAGCGCTCCCAACACCTTCTCCAATCCCATCTTGACCGGTTCACCACTTGGTGCAACCAGTGGTTGCTCAAGGTCAATCCCTCCAAAACCCAGGCGATCATTGTAGGCAAAACCACCCCTTCCTTCCGCCTCCTTGATTTCTACATCACCATCTATGGCCGTCCTATCGCCCTCACTCCCACCCTTAAGTACCTTGGCGTCACCCTCGACCGTCGCCTCTCCTGGACTCCCCACCTCCGGACAATCCAAGCCAAGGCACGCTCCCGACTCAGCCTCCTCAAGCTCCTCTCCGGCCGTACGTGGGGTCTGGACCCCTCCACCATCCTCCACACCTATAAATCCCTCATCCGCCCTATCCTTTGTTATGCCCATCCGGCTTGGATCTCCGCCCCCCCCTCCCTTTTATAAATCCCTCCAAATCCTTGAACGCCATGCTCTCCGCCTTGCCTATCGCATCCGTCTCCCCTCCCCCACGCGGATCCTGTATGATCTCATCCCCTTCCCCCACCTCCTCCTTTTCCTTGAAAGGATACGGATCCTGTACACCTCCCGTAAACTTGATCCTCCTCACCCGCTCGTCTCCCCGATCCTCTCCCACCCCCGCCCGCTGCCGTGCCTGTATTCCCACGTCCCGCCCGGTCTCCATCTGTCCACCCTCCTTACCCTCTCCCAAGGTGGCTTCCGCCAGCTCCCTCTCCCTTATGATGTCCTAGTCCCCTCCATCTACCCCTCCTATCAACTTTGACCCTGCCCCGCCCCCCACTTCCCGTGTCCTTTCCTTTCGGCACCCTCCCTCCCTTCTCTTCTCTTCCCTTCTTTTTCCATCTCCCCGTCCCCTCCCTTCCCCCTCTTCCCCCGGGCTTCCTCTCCCCCTTCCTCCCTCCCCCCTATCTCCCCTGCCCGTGGCATCTCTGCTCTCCCCTCTCGCTCTCCCACTCCCCTTCCTCCTCCTCCTCTCTTGGCAGGTCCCCGGACTCGCACACGCATAGTGAACATTTGCGCGCCGGAGATCGTCGCCTTCTGTGTCTCGTGTGTGTGACGTCGTATAGTGTTTTTGGTGTCCGCCGTCCCACTACTACGTTCACTTGTGCCGTCGGATTCATCAGTGTTTTGTGCGCCGTGCCAACGTGTTTTCAGTGTTGTTATCGTCACATGTGAACGACTCCGTGTTTTTTGTGTCTCTGTGACCTCTCTCTTTTGCCCGTCATTTTTTTCATTGTCATTCACCTTTTTTTATACTCTTGTAAAACGCTATGGCTGAAGAGCGGCGTAGTGTGCCGCTGCCAGCCTACCTGATTTGTACAGGTTTTAAAATAACAATAAAGTAAAAAAAAAAAAAAGAGAGAGAATCAGGTGCGCCAGCAGTCGCAGCATGTTGACGTTACCTGAAAAGGCGCTTTTAGTGAAGCTGTATTGTCAGAATGGGGAACGTGCTAGTTCAGCGTTACGATCCTATCGCCATAGGAAGGGGATTCGAACGGGTGAAGGTCTGTTGACAAATGCAGCTGTGGCGAGAATGATCTCGAAGTTCGAAGCCACGGGTTGTTTAGACGATAGACCCCGTAGTGGCCGACCGAGTACAAGGCGTAATGCTGCTGAGACAGTTCAGGAAGAAATGGAGACTGTAGCGGGTTCGTCTATGCACGGGGAAGTCAGCGCTCGTGCAGTCGCACCGGCATTCCATGCACTACTGTTTGGTTGGCACTTAGGCGTACCCTCCGATGCTATCCGTACGAAATCCATCGGCATCCTGGCGATTTAGTGAAGCGGTGGGCATATGCGGTGAGGGCGTTCCAAAAGATGGCGGAAGATGACGATTGGTTGAGTAACGTGCTGTGGACCGACTAAGCTCATTTCACGCTCCGAGTGTCTGTCAACGCCCACAACTGCAGAATTTGGGCTACCGAAAATCCTAGAACAGTCGTGGAAACTCCATTGCACGACGAGAAAGTCACGGTATGGGTTGGATTTACCACATATACCGTTATCGGGCCTTTTTTCTTCGAGGAAATGCGCGATTCTGGTTTTGTTAACTGCTACCGTGACGGGTGAGAGGTACGCCGATATGTTACAGAATCGCATCATCCCCAGCCTGGCTGATAAACACCTGCTGAAACGTACGACGTTTATGCAGGATGGCGCTCCACCCCATATTGCTAGACGCGTGAAAGATCTCTTGCGCGCGTCGTTTGGTGATGATCGTGTGCTCAGCCGCCACTTTCGTCATGCTTGGCCTTCCAGGTTTTGGGGTTACCTGAAGTCGCAAGTGTATCGTAATCGACCGATATCTCTAGGGATGCTGAAAGACAACATCCAACAACCAATGCCTCACCATAACTCCGGACATGCTTTACAGTGCTGTTCACAACATTATTCCTCGACTACAGCTATTGTTGAGGAATGATGGTGGAGATATTGAGCATTTCCTGTAAAGAACATCATCTTTGCTTTGTCTTACTTTGTTATGCTAATTATTGATATTCTGATCAGATGAAGCGCCATCTGTCGGACATTTTTTGAACTTTTTTTTTTGGTTCTAATAAAACCCCATGTCATTCCAAGCATGGGTGTCAATTTGTACCCCTCTATCTACATTATTCCGTGATTTATTCAGTTCTCAAATTTATACTGACTTTTTGATCACCCGGTATATTCCCATACAGAGGAGACATTTTAATTGAAAGACGCTTGCCCGGCGTCGGCGCTTAAGTACGATATTGCAAGATATTGCATATCCTGCGTTTTTCAGAAGTATAATGCAATGTACCGCAATGTACCGTCCGCCATACGCGGGAAATCCAGGTTCGTGTCCTCGTCCAGCACAAATTTTCATTGTCCTCATTCCATTATAGCCAACGGCCTTGCCGCAGTGGTAACACCGGTTCCAGTCAGATCACCGAAGTTAAGCACTGTCGTGCTGGGCTAGCACTTGGATGGGTGACCATCCGGTCTGCCGAGCGCTGTTGGTAAGCGGGGTGCACTCAGCCCTTGTGAGGTAAACTGAGGAGCTACTTGATTGAGAAGTAGCGGCTCCGGTCTCGGAAACTGACATAGGGCCGGGGGAGCGATGTACTGACCACATGCCCCTCCATATCCGCATCCGGTGACGCCTGATGGCACGGCGGCCGGTCGGTACCGTTGGGCCTTCATGACCTGTTCCGGAGGAGTTCATTCCATTATACAGCTGATGGTCGATCATATTCGCAACTGCGAAAACATTTCGTGTATTTCATAACGACAGTAGTTGCCGCAGTGGCTGTTCCTTCGGACATTCATTCGTGTTCGACGGGTCATTGTGTCGTGCTTCCCAACAACACAGGCACTGCACTATCGTATTTATCCGCCGAAAGTGAGCAAGCGACTTTCAATTAAAATGTCTCCCCTATACGGTAATTTACATAATGGATGTATGAGTGCAGGTTGTAGACACATGGTTGACCATATATGGAAGTTAAGGTCTGACTGTGAAGTGTGCACGGATAGCCTAACTCTAAGGTGACCGCTCACAAGTGGGAAATTCGGGTTCGGCATAAATTTTCATCTTCGTCATTCAGTTATACAGCTTATGGTTGTCCTTACTTGCAACTGCGGATATATGTCATATATTTGGTAATAACATCGGCATAGTTCACGTTTCCGCATTTACCACACGCACGTTGGAAAGACACGAATGCTACACACATTCCTTGGCTACAGGTTATTGCTTAAGTACCCGCATCGGAGTCGCGTTACGTTGCATATAAGCTGATCGCCTCTTATAAAAAAGCGATACTTCGTAATATTATTCTGTCACGTGAGCTGAATATTCTTCATCTCCCAGTTATATACATGCTTCCCATACAATGCCTTGGCACGGTAAGCTATTTCATTTTTCTATAAGATTGACGAGAATAACGTTTTACTTATCATTGGTACTGATATTTTTACTCTGTTGCATTTATAGTGGTGAGTGTAATAGTTGTAGCATCGGAAAAGATGTTACTGCGTTCATGGAGACTGTGCACAAAATTGGGCTACATTCGAAAAAAGAAGGTTACTAGGCAGTTTAATTTGTATTTCACTTTATAAATAAAATTAAGAACATGGGAAGCTAAAGCGAATTAAAACTAGCAGTAACGACCCATTTTGTAGAAAAAGGTAGTCAAACACTATAAGTGGTAAGTAGTTCAGGCGTATACTCTATGCTGATGATGCAGCAGTCTTCATCGAGCAGCAAAAGTCACTAAATAAACATTGGCCATTACAATCCTAACACCACGAAGAAGACACGTATGCTACAAACATCAAATTGTCATGAAGTGATGTATTACATGCTTGGATATGCAGATGATCATTATTTCAGCCATATGCACACATACATTCCGCTTATACGAGAAGATTACGCAGCGGGATTTTCATTCAGAAATCACATTTGAATGTGGTTGTTCGTGAGAATATCGTGTTGTTGCTCGTGTCACAAGGAAAAAAGCCTACCAGCCTTCGATGTTGCTGCTCGCATTGGTCGAGATCCGACGATGCGAGAGTTCAAATGATTCAAATGGCTCTGAGCACTACGGGACTTAACATCAGAGGTCATCAGTCCTCTAGAACTTAGAACTACTTAAACCTAACTAACCTAAGGACATCACACACATCCATGTCCGAGGCAGGATTCGAACCTGCGACCGTAGTAGTCGCGCTGCTCCGGACTGAAGCGCCTAGAACAGCTCGGTCACCGCGGCCGGCGACGCGAGAGTATTTTTATTGCTAAATGGATGAAGTCATTTGGAATCAATTACACGTGGTCTCTCTAACGGCTTCTAGAGCAACAAAAATTTTAGTTTTGGTATTTCGCATAATTACTGACCGATTTTTAAAAATTTTAAGATGCTATCAAAATGTATTCTTTAAGGGGAATAATTTTACGTCACAAGTTTGACGTAACAACTCAGGCATTAAAGATAGAAACTGTGATTATGTCTTGAAACTGTAAAACTCACCGTGCGCAAATTACCTTGTCTATAATCATCCAGTATTTGAGAGAGACATCTCTTAGCCACTTCCAACAAACTTTAACGTAATTTTAGAACTTTACAAAAGGGAAGACTTGTCTGATGACGTGATAGAAGAAGAAACAGGAGTCAAACCAGAAGAGACAGGGGTTCCAGTATTAGAATCAGAATTTAAAAGAAATTTGGAAGACTTAAGCTGGTATAAGGCAGAAGGGATAGATAAGACTCCAACAGAATTTCTAAAATCTTTGGGGGAAGAGCCAACAGAACGACAGTTCACGTTGGTGTGCAGAGTGTACGAGCCTGACTTACGGAACATCATTAACACAATTCCGAAGATTACAAGAGCTGACAAATGCGAGAATTATCGCAGTCTACTTAACAGCTCATGCGTCCAAGTTACCAATAAGAATAATATACCGTGGAAACGAAAACTGAGGGTATGATAGATGACAATCAGTTTGGCTTTATGAAAGGGAAAGGCACCAGTGAAGCAATACTGACGTTGCAGTTGATAATGGAAGCAGAACTAAAGAAAAATCAAGACCAGTTCGTAGGATTTGTCGAGCGGAAAGAAGTTCGACAATGTCGAGTGGGCAAGATGATGGAAATCCTGAGAAAAATATGGGAAAGCTTTAGGGAAAGAAGGGTAATATACAATATGTACAAGAACCAAGGGGGAACAATAAGACTGGAAGATCAAGAACGAAGTGCTCGAATTAAAAAGGGTGTAAAGCAGTTACGTAGACTTTCGCCCCTACTGTGAATTTCTACAAATACACTCCTGGAAATGGAAAAAAGGACACATTGACACCGGTGTGTCAGACCCACCATACTTGCTCCGGACACTGCGAGAGGGCTGTACAAGCAATGATCACACGCACGGCACAGCGGACACACCAGGAACCGCGGTGTTGGCCGTCCAATGGCGCTAGCTGCGCAGCATTTGTGCACCGCCGCCGTCAGTGTCAGCCAGTTTGCCGTGGCATATGGAGCTCCATCGCAGTCTTTAACACTGGTAGCATGCCGCGACAGCGTGGACGTGAACCGTATGTGCAGTTGATGGACTTTGAGCGAGGGCGTATAGTGGGCATGCGGGAGGCCGGGTGGACGTACCGCCGAATTGCTCAACACGTGGGGCGTGAGGTCTCCACAGTACATCGATGTTGTCGCCAGTGGTCGGCGGAAGGTGCACGTGCCCGTCGACCTGGGACCGGACCGCAGCGACGCACGGATGCACGCCAAGACCGTAGGATCCTACGCAGTGCCGTAGGGGACCGCACCGCCACTTCCCAGCAAATTAGGGACACTGTTGCTCCTGGAGTATCGGCGAGGACCATTCGCAACCATCTCCATGAAGCTGGGCTACGGTCCCGCACACCGTTAGGCCGTCTTCCGCTCACGCCCCAACATCGTGCAGCCCGCCTCCAGTGGTGTCGCGACAGGCGTGAATGGAGGGACGAATGGAGACGTGTCGTCTTCAGCGATGAGAGTCGCTTCTGCCTTGGTGCCAATGATGGTCGTATGCGTGTTTGGCGCCGTGCAGGTGAGCGCCACAATCAGGACTGCATACGACCGAGGCACACAGGGCCAACACCCGGCATCATGGTGTGGGGTGCGATCTCCTACACTGGCCGTACACCACTGGTGATCGTCGAGGGGACACTGAATAGTGCACGGTACATCCAAACCGTCATCGAACCCATCGTTCTACCATTCCTAGACCGGCAAGGGAACGTGCTGTTCCAACAGGACAATGCACGTCCGCATGTATCCCGTGCCACCCAACGTGCTCTAGAAGGTGTAAGTCAACTACCCTGGCCAGCAAGATCTCCGGATCTGTCCCCCATTGAGCATGTTTGGGACTGGATGAAGCGTCGTCTCACGCGGTCTGCACGTCCAGCACGAACGCTGGTCCAACTGAGGCGCCAGGTGGAAATGGCATGGCAAGCCGTTCCACAGGACTACATCCAGCATCTCTACGATCGTCTCCATGGGAGAATAGCAGCCTGCATTGCTGCGAAAGGTGGATATACACTGTACTAGTGCCGACATTGTGCATGCTCTTTTGCCTGTGTCTATGTGCCTGTGGTTCTGTCAGTGTGATCATGTGATGTATCTGACCCCAGGAATGTGTCAATAAAGTTTCCCCTTCCTGGGACAATGAATTCACGGTGTTCTTATTTCAATTTCCAGGAGTGTAAGAAGCAATGACGGAAATAAAATAAAGATTCAAGAGTGGAATTAAAATTCGGTGATAGAATTGCTATCCTTTGTGAAACTGAAGCAGAATTACGAGATCTGCTGATTGGGATGAACAGCACAATGAGTACAGAATGTAAACTGAGAGTATATCGAAGAAAGACGAAAATAATGAGAAGTAGCAGAAATGAGAATAGCGAGAAACTTAACTTCAGAATTGGGGATCACGGAGTAGATGAGATTAAGGGATTCTGCTAGCTTGGCAGCAAAATAACCCCTTGATGGACGGAGCAAGGAGGGCACAAAAAGCAGACTAACACTAGCAAATAACGCCTTACTGGCCACTTCCATGGTACTATGGGGAGAAGTAGAGGGTATAAACTGTAGAGGAAGACAGAGATTGGAATACACCCAGCAAATAATTGAGGACGTAGATCGCAAGTGTTACTCTGAGATGAAGAGAGTGGCAGGGCCGAGAAATTCGTAGAGGCTGGCATCAAAACAGTCAGAAGACTGATTACTCAAATAAAAAAAAAAAAAAGACTGCCTTGTTATTTGACACGGAACATATTAACATATTATACCAATGACATGTAGGTAGGTGTAACTGTAAATCATTTATCACACCTCTGTCAACCTTTATTAAATTGTATTTTCGGAAGTGAACTATTCCATTTCAATAAAACAGGCGTTGAAATAAAGTATTGGTACAATGTATGTTTGCATTTTTTTTCTAATTGTAACACGATGTTAGGTCTCTGAGCCATCTGTGGTCGACATGATAGGAATGATATTTAAAAGATGAAATGCTCTAAACAATATTTCGGTCAAAAGTTGGTAAAAACCTGTCTGACTGAACTTTCTCGAAGGCTCGAAACGGTGTGTTCGACTGTGCTTCTAGCCCGCTCGTCTGAATGGTAAGACGAAACTTTGACTCTCACAATGAGACATACTGGAATGTTTATGTTATTCACAAGAGGCAAATAGCCTGCTTCGATTCCCGTTCTGAAATAAATTTTTGTTTGTCTAGATAGATTCCTTTAAGATAATATTTCGCCGCTCGGTAAAAGTTTTTTTCATATCCAAATGTGTCACAACCTTCTTCAAATACTGTAGTCCACAAATCGAGTGTACTGAACAATTTTGAAAGTGAAAATAAGTATCGCAAAAAGACCTCCTGGTGTAAAAGACATTAGAGGCTATTTTTTCTGAGGTATGACAGATAGGCAAATGAAAGAAAAACAGTTATTGAATATGGCTTTGTTGGGGTAAGGAACTTTTCTCACGTTGCGCGCTGTGAAGGAAACATCTCAATCTGGCGAGCCATACATTTGTCGCTAGAGCTGCCAAGTTAGTTCCGAGATGTTCCGAGAAAAATTGCAAATGAATACAGTATTAGAGAAATCTCTTTTCTTCAGAACCAAGTTATAGGGTTGGGTGATCGTTTTGAAATTAAAGGTCTATAGTTCTGAAAACTGTTATTTCATTCTAATATCTGACGTAACGGAAATGACGTCATATGGAAGGGAAGCACATTCGCTCTTCACTATGTAGACAACATATTTCTGCGTCTGGTGCACTTTTGGACTAGTCTAAGCTATTTGCTGTCCTCAGTTACATTAGCTTAGAATAAATTTTGAAACTGAGTAATACTGAAGTCTGATAGGTGGTTAGGGTGTGTCAAGTACTGATATGTGGTTAACGTACGCGGTGGAAACACAGGTGTTCCACTGTTCAATGTTGAACTCAGTTTCTCTCTCCATTTTTAGGTAATTCACAGAAGAACGTATATCGGTGAACGAGTGCCATCGAAGTAGTGGCCAACAGAAGGGTCAATAATGGAACAAGCAACAGCAACCTTGTAAATATTAGATGACTGTACAGATATCTATTCGTCTCTCTGTCCAATGTTACAGAGCGAAACTAGTGTGTATAACGCGTCTGCTATAGTGAATCTCGAATGTTAACGCATTTGGTATAGAGAAACTCGAATTTTATTTGTAACCACAAGTGTACTGTATAGAGATAAAAAGGGGACTATAACCAAAAAATTAAGTAGTGAAGAAAGTTGTATTTTCATATTACTTATATGTGTTTCTGCAAGGCACCGCCCGCATCTCGTGGTCGTGCGGTAGCGTTCTCGCTTCCCACGCCCGGGTTCCCGGGTTCGATTCCCGGCGGGGTCAGGGATTTTCTCTGCCTCGTGATGGCTGGGTGTTGTGTGCTGTCCTTAGGTTAGTTAGGTTTAAGTAGTTCTAAATGCAGCACGCTTTAAACGCGTGATACGCCAAGTGATATCACTCGACCAAACCCAGCTAGGAGGAGCTAGCAATATACAAACGGCACTCAGCGACTACCGCGATGTTATCGCACTGGCTTCAACATGTCGTCTCCGGGGTGTATTGGTATCGATAGACTTCGATCGCGCATTTGACAGGCTGAGTCATGCTTATCTCACGGACGTGATGACGAAAATGAAGTTTCCGGAAAGTTTTGTCACCGTCGTCATGAGACTACTCCACGGAGCCGCATCCAAAGTGCTCATCAATGGACGCTTGGTGGGGCCCATCACCATCTCACGATCGGTCAGACAAGGGTGCCCGCTGTCAACGATATTGTACGCCATCGCTGTCGAGCCGCTGCTTTGCGGGCTCCGGAATCGACTCCAAGGAATGACGATAAGGCACAACAAGTTTATATGCCGAACATACGCAGATGACCTAGTGTTTTTAGCACGGTCAGGCGACGAGGCAAGAGCGGCCCTGCATTGGATTAATTTGTATTGTATGGCTACGGGAAGTCGCCTGAACATGGCAAAGTCGGGAGCGATGAACATCGGGAGAGGACTCCCGACAGGAAGTGTAGCACCATTACAGCCGAGCACCACGATGAAATGCCTAGGAATTATCTTCACTACAGACGTTCGACGCACGGCGGCACTGAGTTACAGACATCTTCTGCAAACAATTCGTGCGAGTGTCCGAAGTCACAGGTTAAGGGCACTGGATATGATACAACGGGTCACCTTTGCCAACACTTATCTAGCCTCTCGCATCCCCCACCTGGCACAAGTTCTTCCTATGCCGGTGGTGTTGGCCCGCCGAATCCTGGCGGCACTAGGATATTTTGTGAGCACAGGTCTGCTTTTCAAGGTAGGATACGAAACCCTCACCCTTCCTCGTAGTCGTGGAGGTCTTGGACTAGTCCACGTACGCGACCGAGCAGAGGCTATTTATGTAACCACGATGATAAACATGTGGACACGACACCAGACAAGTCTGACGGGCAGCTTGATAGACGAACTCGCTCCACCTTCTCGTTCGGCTCCGGTAGCGGTGGCTCACATCTCACCATCGCTTGCCCATATGCGGACCTTCTTTGTGGAACACAGTTATGTACATATGGAACTACCAACTACCAGGACGGCAACGGCACGTGATTTATATCACATCTTGACTCGACGACGGCCGAATAATGCCGTAGAGCGCCGCCAACCAACGGTTACGTGGTCAGTGGTATGGCGTACAGTGCACCACCCACACCTTGATACGGGAACGCGCACACTGTGGTATCAGGTGGTCAATGGGAAATACGTGACTCGTTCCAGGTTGCATACAATTCATATGGCGGACGAGCCACTGTGTCCGCAGTGCAATGTTATAGACACTGAGGAGCATCGCCTGATATGCGGTCCTTCGGCGGACGTATGGTGTTTGGTCAGAAAAATGATCGCCTTCCTCCTTCGGGTGGGGCCGCAAACAATAGAACCACGCACACTACTTCTCCCAGATAGGACGTATTTTCCCCGAACGAAGACAAACGCAGTGACTTGGATTCGAGGTTTGACTGTGCGTTATCTTTTCCGAGACGGCAGTAAGAATGTGCTTGACTTTTGGGCCTTACTACAGGAACACCACTCACAGCTTATGAGACATCCGAGATATCGATCATATTACGCAAATTTTTTTAGGGAGTGCCTTGCTTGATCCCCCACCCAGTTGGGGTGTCCCGGGTAGGAGAATGTAATTATTGTCTATAAGTATCAGAACAAGAAAGGACCAGGACAGTGGAGAGGATCCACAAACACACGTGAAGACGTATCCGACACCAACGCGAGGTATGACGGGATTAGCGAGGTATGCGCCTAAAAGAGGAACGTCGAACGTTATTGTTTTGTACTGACAGAAGCAGGATATTTTTTTTTCACTATTATGTAAAAAAAAAAGGTCCACTTATTTACGTTTCCCAGAAAAATTTTATTTTCTAAAGTCATCGTCTTATATATTTAAAGAAAAAGTGCTAGAAGCAGTTTATGTTTGTTATTGTTACAAAAAAAATGGTGCAGTGTTCAGCGCATCTGCGTTGTAAGCAGGAGATCTATTAAAAAAAAAAAAAGTTCTATGGGACTTATGACCACAGCAGTTGAGTCCCATAGTGCTCAGAGCCATTTGAACCATTTTTTTGCAAGGCACCAATCTCTCTCTCTCTTTTTTTTTTTTTCTTTTTTTTTTTTTTTTTTGTGCCAACGAAAACACTTCACGTTTGATTCTAACTTTCAATAATTTTATCATTATGAAACTGCAATCCGTAGGTGTATTGAAACCTGTATTATTGTATATTCATGGTGATCTTGAATGAACATATGTCTTTCGCTATCGATTGTGTCCACTGTTGTTTCCTGATTATCACATAAAAGTATTTTTTTTTATCCCAAGAGAAAACTGTAAAGTTCTTGCTATATTTCACGAAGCATCTTACTTTGTGTAACATAAGAATAAAATAGGATAAGAGGTCTTTGACTCAGATAGTGAAAAATTAAGCAAACAATGTTCTACGACTGATTTTATTTCATTCCATCGTATGATCGACTTACTGCGCTCCACGCGGCTGTTGTAGTCCTATGAACTGTCATGTTTGTCTCCGAACAGAAAGCATTAAAACTGCCACATGTACTATATAAAATTGTACACAACCATGGTAACTTGTCACTTAAATTAAATGAAAGAGATGCGTTTACGTGCAATCTTGGACCTAAAAATCTCATAAAGTGCTACAAGCAAAAATGAAATGTTGCGGATATAGTGCAATCCTTTCATGTAAAGCGATTGCTGCAAGAAATAAGCTAAAACGAAATATTATAGGTCATAAATTACATAGGCCAACAATGGAAAAACTATTTAGCCGAAAATACCTTATTTTTATGTTTTTAGGGCGGGAAATCCAAATATGATACTTACAAAACTGTATCACCACCATTTCTTCACATTTTACAGTTAAATTTATTAAATTAAGTGATTTTTTAAAGAATTTAACGGTTTTATATAGTTAAAATAATTTAAAAAGGAGGTATAATGAATGTAGATGACGTTGGTAGCACTGCTGAAAAATATTTGCTGGCAAAAATAGGTCGATTCTATTTTTATGTTAAAAACACCAAAGAAACATTACAGAATTTGTGAAAAGGGTTTATCTATCATACGTTGGATCTAAACTTGGTTATCAAGAAATCTTGGGCGCCGCATAAGGTATGTTATGTGTGTGTTGAAGATGAGAGAAAATGGTTCAAAAAGAAGAAAAAGCCTTTAGATTTGCTGTTCCTATGATATGGAGGGAGCCAGCAAATAATTCCGATGATCCAATGATTGCTACTTTTGCAGTGTTGATATTACTGGTCATAATTCGAAAAACAAGAATGTAATAAGCTACCCTAACCTTCGGTCCACCATCCGACCAGTAGGGCATGGTGTAGATTTGCAAGTTCCTGAACCACCAGATGATTTAAATTCTATACCAAAAGAAGTATTTTATGATGTACAATGTGATTTAGATGAACCAGATCATGATGAATTCCATTGTAATACAGAAAATCTAGAGGCCAAATTGTCTACTCAGACCGAGCTTAACGATTTGGTCAGGGATCTGGTCTGGACGAATGAAAAAGCTGAATTGCTTGGCTCTAGAATAAAAGAAAAGAACTTATTGGCAGTTGGAACCAGCATATACATGTATAGAAAGAGAGAGCAGCAATTTTCCAACAAGAAGGTGATTTGGTGTACTGCTCAGACATTCCCGGTCTGATGACTGAGTTTGGTATTGAATACAAAAAGGAAGACTGGAGGCTGTTTATTGATTCATCCAAAACTAGTTTAAAGGCTGTTTTATTACACAATGGTAACATGTATTCATCTATACTTGTTGGACATTCTGTACATATGAAAGAAAGCTATGAAAACCTGGAAATAGTGCTAAATAAAATAGGCTATTCTGCTCATGGTTGGATGATATGTGGCGATCTAAAAGTAACATGCATGTTCCTTGGTCAGCAAGGTGGCTTTACCAAATTTCCATGTTTCATGTGTGAGTGGGACAGTAGGGCTAGGGATAAACACTGGTGCAGAAAGAACTGGCCTGTGAAGGAGTGTTTGAAACCTGGTGAGAAGAACATTCTACGCAAAAACCTTGTAGATCCAAAAAAACGTACTCTATCACCTCTTCATATAAAGTTAGGCCTAATGAAACAGTTTGTAAAGGCTATGCCTAAAGATGGACCATGTTTTAAGTATCTCTGCCAAAAGTTTCCACACCTTTCAGAAGCTAAGCCAAAAGAAGGCGTCTTTGTCGGACCTGACATTAGAAAATTTATGTTTGATGTTAACCTTGAATCCACAGTGACCTTAAATAAGAAAGAATTAGGGGTATCATTCAAGCAAGTCGTTACAAAGTTCTTAGACATGAAAAAGACCCAGAATGTGTTTCTATTATAGCTACAATGTTAAAGAAGTTTAAAACTTTAGGATGTTTAATGAACTTGAAGGTTCACTTTTTGAACAGTCACCTTGATTACTTCCCAGACAATATGGGAGATATTAGTGAGGAGCAAGTAGAGCGTTTTCACCAGGACATTAAAGATTTGGAAAAACGCTACCAAGGAAGCTGGAACACCAACATGATGGGGGACTACCGTTGGTCACTTCACCGAGAAGTTCAGTAAGCAACTCATCGTAGAAAAAGCTACACAAGAAGCTTCAAAGAAAAAAGAGAAAGAAAATACAAACCAATTCCAGCTGACAAATGAAACCTCTATTAACACATATCATTTTTTAAGTAGCTTAATGTAAATACAAACCTTGCTTATTTTGTAACAAAGCGTTTCATTAATTACCCCGTTTACCGTATAGCATAGGATTTTTATACTGTGTTATTTAATTAACGTCTCTTTATTTAAAAAAAGAAAGTACGGGTGCAATGGTCGATAACGTGGCATACCAAAATTATGCAATTTTTTTCATTTCTACTACATTGCTCGTTCATGCAGTGCACATTAGCGAAGACGACAGAACAATAGAAGATAATCGTAAAAGCCGGCTGGAGTGGCCTAGCGGTTCTAGGCGCTACAGTCTGGAACTGCGCGACCGCTACGGTCGCAGGTTCGAATCCTGCCTCGGGCATGGATGTGTGTGATGTCAGGTTAGTTAGGTCTATGTAGTTCTGAGTTCTAGGGGACTGATGACCTCAGAAGTTAAGTCCCATAGTGCTCAGAGCCATTTTAACCATTTGATAATCTTAAAATGAAATCTTTCAGCTTCACGACAGACGTTAGAGTCCATAAACTACAAGCGAAACACTGAAAGTATTTGAGTCGAATATATAGCAGGCATTTGCTGCAAAACTCTCTGTTCTAAGGATGACATCGAAATCCATCGACAAAAGTTCGTATGTTGTTCAGGTGTTTTTTGTTAGATTTTGATATATTTTTGTCATTTGTGATACATTATTTGTTTATGCATTACGCATCAACGAAGGTGACAGAACAATAGAAAATAATCGTAAAAGGAAATCATTTTCCTTCACGACCGGCGAGAGCCCCCACAGACTCCAAGCGAAACATTGGAAGTACCATTTGGGTTGCATATGCAGAAGGCGCTTGCTCCAAACACCTCTGTACTGAAGTTGAAACTGAAAACCGCCGACAAAATTTTGTAGGGTTTTCAGGTATATTTTCTTAGTATTTTGGTATAAGGGACGCGTCATATTCGGTTATTACAGAGTGATAATGTTATTGCGATTTATTCAATTTAGTTTTGTTCATGAGAAAATATCTACACGACGGTGAGAGAAGTACGAGGGCTATTCCGAAAGTAAGGTCCGATAGGTCGCGAAATGGAAACCACGGTAAAAATCAAAAATGTTTTATTTGCAACAGTTAGATGCACCTTGCAGCTACTTATCTCCATAGTCGCCGACCCGACTTAGACGTGTATCGTAGCGTTGTACCAACTTTCCCATACCCTCGCTATAGAAGGCAGCCGCCAGTGCTCTCCGCCAATTCTCTACGCTGGCCTACGGCTCGTTGTCTTGTGCCGAAATGTTGTCTTCATAACCAGCGGTTCATGTGACCTGAGCTGAAACTCAGAGGGAGACAATTACGGGCTGTATTGTGGGTAATCTCACATTTCCATTTGAAAACGATGCAGGAGCATCTTCATTGCCCCTGCAGAATGCGGCTGAGAATTGTCTTGAAGACGAAACAGCACGACAGTTATGTAATGTTAGCTGCATAGCTTCAGGGGAAATTTCTCACCAGGCCCCCGTACTTGGCGGCAGACACTATTTTCTAGACATCTTTACGCACTCACTGCGAGCTCAGAAATGAGAAGAGCGACGTGATGCTAACTGGGGTTATACTAGAGACACTACCCAACACATCTGTGCAAAGCTTTATCGGATTTTCATAGTCGTTTCCATTTCGTGACCGATCGGACCTTACTTTCGGAATAGCCCTCGTATATAATATGCAATCACCAAAACGTGCAAAACAAAAGCGAAACCCTCAGACGCAAAAGTGCTGTTATGTGTTTGTAATCACTGCTGCAATCTTTCGGAATAGCGTAATTGTGCCACTGTTTCATTGCATTCAGTGAACGCATACACGACGTGCTTGTTGGCCCAGTCTTCATTAAAACACCCAATCATAACACTGTCATTGTTAACGTACAATTAACCCGAGACAGAAATGAACAGTTCTAAATGCAAACTCCGAAGGTGAAAAGGAAAATGGGCATTATTATTGTCAATAGCAAGCATCACAAGTGAATGGAACAAGTTTGTTTCCAAACAAGACAATCAGCGCATACTGTGTTATTTCCACTGATGTGACCTAGGTCAGTTGTACCTCATACGCCATGTAAAGTGGATTCGCACGGTTTAGAATATGTCCAGCAAATGTAAACTGATGTGCTATTGTGTACTGTGTTTGTGGTGACAAGTTCCTATGGGACCAAACTGCTGAGATCATCCGCCCCAGGCATACACACTGCTTAATTTAACTTAAACTAACTTACGATAAGGACAACGCACACACCCGTGCCCGAGGGAGCACTCGAACATCCGATGGGGGAGCTGCGCGAACTGTGCCAAGGCGAATCAAAATGGTTCAAATGGCTCTAAACACTATGGGACTTAACATCTGCGGTCATCAGTCCCCTAGACTTAAAACTACTTAAACCTAACTAACCTAAGGACACCACAAACATCCATGCCCGAGGCAGGATTCGAACTTGTGACCGTAGCAGCAGCGCGCTTCCGGACTGAAACGCCTAGAACCACTCGGTCACAGCGGCCGGCCAAGGCGAATCAGACCGCGCGGCTACTGATTCTGGCTCAGGAAGAAACTGACTTTCCTCACTCGCTCTGCTGAAGGTGTTATTCCAATGATACCACTTTGAGGCCAGTTACTTCCTTTTTTTCCTGGGACGAAGGCTACTACGGCAATTTGGCTGATTGGTCGTTCGTTGTGGAGGTGATGATGGCCTTTAAGTTCTTCGCCAGTTTATGTCTGCGGCTTACTTATCCTGCTTACAACTGCCATGATTTCGAGAACTCTTTGCCATCATACTGAGCCTTACTATTCAAAAACAGGGCGTTGGATAATTGTGGCATCGGCTGCTGCCCTCAGCGTGCTTACGTTTTCTTGTTTCTGTTTTTCCTCCGTATTTCTTCCTTTCGCGTCATTGGTATGGTTTTTGGGAAAACTGAAGAGAAAAGAGTGCCATGTGAGAGAGCAGTTCAGTGACAGGGAGGCAGGGGGTCGGAAGATATCGTGCTCAGGCTTTGTATTCGACCCCTGTCTACCTTGTCTCCACCAGCCCGAAGCTGCCTACTATCATTATTAAGTGTTTTTTGTGAATGAATATTGCATGAATATTCGTATACTTTTGTTACGCTTTTCCTAATTGATTCTATTTCATGTACTTAAATTGTGTCAAACTCATATTTATTATCTTTATTTCAGTGTAAGTTAACTGTAAATGTAGAAAACTCATTAAACTACGGTTGTGGAAGAAAAGTGCCAGAGCGTTTGGCTAGAAACCGAAAGGCTGTAGGATTAATGGTGGCTAGGTCACTTTTCCCACTCTGCCTTTTAACCTATCGTTCACTAAACAGTGATGTGGAGGTTCGCCAGAAACGAAACGTGTCTCGTAGAGTTCACGTTACACTGTAGCGCCCCTGTCCTAGGTTATATAACTTGTTAGGGAGACGCCAGTCGCCTAAGTGACATCCAGTTGATTATTGCAGTCGTTTCAGAACAACTGCGTAGCGAAGAAAACAAATGAGACCTGTAGTCTTCAGTTATTAATGCATAGAGTAAAACGTAGCATGGGATACACCTCTACTTCGTTTATATAAAGAAAGTTTTGCAGCAGCGCAGCAGATGACTGAACTTCTAGTTTTTTGCTTTCCTTGAGTCAAACATAGATGCGGACACGATTCTCTGCATGGTGGGGCGAAAAATATATGTTTGGGCACTTTCAAAATATGCAGGAGACTGGTAAACGAATCTCCACTGTGAGATTTAGGCCTTTTAAAGGTCATAAAGACATAAGAATGATATTCTTAAATGGGATTAAGGAATTTCTTGCGAGTGACTATCAAGATTTCGAAATACTTCGAAAGATGGTTGAGGGACGCATTTCGAAATATGACGACAATTTCAGACTGCCAATTTCTGCTTCCCTCGGATTAACAGACGAAATACGCTGCAAGTTATTAATTCACTGCAAATTATTAATTTACTGCAGTTTATTAATCCTCCCACTCTATGGCCGTGGTGCAGCAACCGTGTATACATTTTCTGTGGGAAAAACTGTCTAGGTTGCATAAACAGCATAAGTTGTGTCGACGCGTTTCACCTTTTTGAGGCATCCTCAGAATTCGTATAGGAACTGCGGTTAACACATCAGTCATAAGTAATCAAGTGTCAAGATTGGAACAATGGCTCTGTCTAAGGTTAGGTGGATGCCTTCACCGAAGGTGCGAAAGTGTACCTAAAAATTTCGGCTATTTATGACTAATGCGTTACCCGCAGTTCCTATCCAAATTCCGAAGATGCATCAAAAAGGCGAAGCGCGTCAATAAAGCTTATGCTGTTTCTGCAACTTAAACTGTTTTTTTTCCTACTGATCACTGCAAATTCTTTCAACAACGAGCAGTTACTCAGCTTTTACATATCGCAATAAATATGACCGATAACGAAAAGATAAGCACCGCGTCATGAGGCTGTGACGTGTGATTAACAATTTGAAATAATCAAGTAGTTGTAACCCAGAGTTTCCCAGGAACAGTTTGAGAACAGTTGCATAGCAAGAAACATGCGAATATAAAATGTGTGATGTTTGATTTTTTTATGCTTCAGGTAAGACGTTTCCGAAAAGAGTACTTCAGCAACTTCGCTTCGTTTACTTACAGTATGATCTTTCAGCAGCGCAGCATATAACTCAGTTTTTATCTTCCTGCTTTCATTCCTAGACATAGATACGACTATTTGCTTGGTGTGGCGAAGATGTCTGCCATAAAGAGTCCACGAGGCTCAACGATGCACCATAGTGCGTAGCAAGTTTCACAAGTGCAGTGCTGTATCAAGAACTAAACATGTGAATCATGCGCGTTTTTTTCTTTTATTTGTGCCAACGACACAACTGAATCACTCTCTCACACACACATACACACACATACATACGCATACATCCATGGTTCACATACATTATTTACATTTGTTGTAAACACATTAAATGTATTCCAGTCATTGCTGTGAGATTTCACTCCCAGCGCCAAGTCAGTATGGAACACGTAACACTCATACCCCCGAACAACTTTCCTGATGTGCGCAGCTTACGTCGTGTACGGTATATGGAAGTGATTATAATGATATTCACTTACTTAATGTTGTTCTCTGAATTTTGTTCTTGGTCCCCAAACAAAATACACCGCGCCAGTAAAGTATTCTGGTCGCATAAATTTAATGTTAGCTGTCCGATGCCGGGCCGCGTCACTAGATTCATATAACTACAGATCAAATTTAAAAATTTAAGATCTGTCAAAATCTGTTCAGTAAGAGGAATAATTAAAGCTTTAACACAAGTTTTAAAGACAGAAACTTTATATAAGTCTTGAAGCAGTACGAGCTACGGTGGGAAAATTACCCAAATTACAACTATCCAGTATTTGAGAATACTTTACACAAACTTTACACGTAATTTTAAACATTTACAAAATTTTTTCTCGCTAACACATCCTCACAAAATAGTAAAAAGAAAAAAAAACTATCGTTTGCTACATTTTCATTTCAGTATCAGGTATTTTAATTTACTACTTTTTACTACAAATTCAATTAGTAACACGTTTTGCAGACAGCATCTACATTTACCACTGAATGTATCTGCAAAATTAAACCATTATACGAGACGTAACTCAGGAGATATGACGTCATAAGCAGTGAGTACGGTTACAACTAGCTTTTCGTAAGTCGGAGCTATTTTATACATGAGAGTTCGATTTTTTAAAGAATCAGTAGAGAGGGGGCTATTGGTAAATTACGGAACTGTAGTGGCACTTCAGACCCTTTCTTAAGCAAATGACTCCTATTTCCATCTATAATTTTACAGAAAACGGGGAGTGTGCATACTGGGTGTAGAGCGAACTATAACGTACGACTTCGTTACAGACAAACGGATAACAACATTATTCTAATAAAAAGAATGCTCGATGTGACTGCGATCTTTATGTCTGTTCAAGTGGAATGAACAGATCTGTGATTAAACTGCGAAAATTCCAATGTGTAAAGTTTTGAATAGACCTCATAACAATTTTGCAAAAGAGTGAATAAAAATTTCGAGTAGGTAATCAGGTATTATTTACTAAATTACAACTATTAACACGAAAAATCATTTTAAAAAGTCACTTCCTTTGTTTACGTAATAAACGATATACATGTCGATTTCAGGGTCTCCACAGTCTTTACTTAGCATTATATTAACTATAAAGTATCTTCATTATTATTTTGCTTAGGAATTTTGCGTTTTTTGTGTTTTTGTGCATGCTTAATCATAGTGTAATGTGCATGTTTGTGAATTCGGTACTGTAGTACTGACATGTTGTTTGCTATGGACTACATTATACAAATTAAGTGTAGGTTGATCACATCTTTGTCAACCTTGATTAGTTACGGGTTCTAATTTGAACGATTCTGTTTCAATACAACACGCGTTGAAGCCCACTGTTCGTACAATGGGTGAATTTTGGTAGCTGTAACGCGACGTTGGGTCTCCGATTCACCTGCGATCAACGTCCACTGCTAGGAAAGATGTTTAAAAGATAAAACCCAACGGACGCGTTACATGGGCGAAAACACTGTATAAAATACATGGAATTGATTGCCTGGCAATAAAATTGTTAAAACATTTGTCAGAAGTTTTTTTTGGAGGAATATACATCTCAGTAATATCCAGTATCATTATTTCCAAAGGAGAATTTTGCTTTTCATCCACATTTATTAGAACAGTTTTGACCCGTACTTAAGAAATGCTTTGATGTGCAGTACTTGGTGTTTTATAACATATGGTTAAAATGCCAAGAATTGTAACAAATTCCCTAAACAATATTTAAGTCAAAATTTGATAAAAGCCTATCTGACTGAATTTTCCTGCCGTGATTCTAGCTCATATGTCTTAGTGGTAAGACGAAACATTGACTCTCACAGCGAGACATACTGGAATGTTTATGTTGTCCACGAGAAGCCAATATCCTGCTTCGTTTCCTGGTTCGAAATAAGTTTTCATATGTCTATGGTCCTTTAAGTTCATATGTCATTGCTCAGTAAAAGTTTTATTTTCATTCTGCAAATACTGAAGTTCGCAAGTCGAGGGAGCGGTTTGTATTAAACAGTTTTAAAAGTGAACAACAAGATGGCTAGAAAGTCTCGAGATGATAAGACACTAGAAGGATAAAAGGTAAAGTTCCATGTCCTGGCCGAACTAGACGGACTAATAGGGTCCGACCGACCGCTAATGACGTCACTGGATGCGGTGTGGAGGGGCATGTGGTCTGCACACAGCTCCCTCGTTAGTTGTCGGGCTTCTTAAGCTTGGAACCGCTAATATCGGTCGAGTACCTCCTCAGTTGGCCTCACGAGGCTGGTGCACCCCGTACCATTCCTTCCACCAAGGAAAAACTCCCTGGCGGTTGCAGGAATCGAAGGTGGGTCCTGTGCCTGAGAGTCAGCCGCGCTGACCACTCAGCGAAGTAAGGCTGGCTGAAGACACTAGCGTCTACGTTTTTCTGAGGTGTTTTGAGGCACTAAAATGAAAGATAGAAAAGAAAGTTATTCAGTACGTCTTTGTTGGGATAAAAAGTTTTTTCTTATGTTTCTATTTGCATGCTATGAAGGAAACAGCTGAGCCTGGGGAGCCATACATTAGTTCGTTAGAAGTGCCATGATCGTTCCGAGATGTTCAGAGAGAACGTAGTACTACAAATGAATACAGTATTAGTAAAATCAATTTTACTACGAGCCAGTTTGTAGGGTTGGGAAATTGTTTTGACAAGAAAGGTCTATAATGCCGAAAAATGAGTTTACATTCTAATGTATGAAGTAATGGATGTGATGTCATATGGAATGAAACGACACCGACGAGAAATACAGGGCCTGTGGCGTGCGTCATAGCAGGTGACACTGCAGGTCTTACGAGCTCCAGCGACGGTGTCCAACGGAGGCAATTACTATTTCGGACCAGTATAATAATTCCTGACTGTGTGTTTAAATCCATATAAGCTCTCAATAACACACGACAAAGTTACATTTTCATTGGCATATTGATGTCCTGTGGGCCCCGGTTTGTGCCTAGTGTTCGCGGTGTTTGTCGGGCTAGGAAACTACTGTGATGTCACAAGTACGTTGCGGGGCACGTATTTCTCTTGAGCCGTGGAAGGAAAGCACATTCGGTCTTCACTACACAGTGAACAGATTTTTTAGTCTGAAACAATTGTAGACTAGTCCATGCTGTTTGCTGCCCTCAGTAACGTTAGCTGAGAATAAATTTTGAAATTGAGTAATACTGAAAACTGAGAGTTGGTTAAGATGTGTCAGGCACTGATTTGTGCTTAACTTACGGGATGAAAACACAGATGTTGCCGTACTCAAGGCTCAGCACAATTTTTCTGTCCATTTTTATGTACTTCGCTGGGATGTATGGAGGGGAAACTAATTCACAGAACAACATATACTGGTGAATGAGTGTTGTTGTCACAACAGTCTCGGTTAGTAGAGTCAGTAATAAGACAAGCAGCAGCAAACAGCCATTTTAAATATTAGATGACTGTGGAAATATCAATTCATCTCTTTGCTAATAATACAAAACGAAACTTTTATTCATAAACGCATTTGCTGTACTGAAACTCGAATGTTATTTGTAAGCGCTTGTGCACTGTGTAAGTTAAAAAATGAAGAAGAATTTTGGCTAATGAGTATCTGTATTACTTATCTTTGTTCCTCTTAGCCTCCAACTGTTATTTTATGCCAATGAAAATGCTTCACGTTTGATTCTAAGTTAAAACAATTTTATTATTAATAATTTTCTTTCATAATGCGGGGCCACAGTCATAATATGTTTCTTTAAAGTCAGTACGCCATTAGACTGTTGTTTATTTACAGTGTTAAATTTCCACTTACACAATCATGATTTCGGCTTCAAAGTGCCATTACCAAGTGTTTTTTATAAGTGGTATAAAGTGCCTAAGATGGCATACTGTCGTATTAAAATACACTATTAGACACATTGTCTAAGAGTCTATATTTCTGGCAGAGCCTACTGCTTTGTTTCATTACTGAGTACACCATCTTGAGTCAAGATGGTGTACTCAGTAATGAAACAAAGCGGTAGGCTCTACCAGAAACATCGACTCTTAGACAATTAGACTTCGTGTATTTTAATACTACAGTATGCCATCTTAGGCAATTTATATCACTTGTAAAAACACTTGATAATGGCACTTTGAAGCCGAATTCATGATTGTGTAAGTGCAAGTGTAACACTGTAAATAAACAACAGTTTAATGGTAGTACTGACTTTAAAGGAATTTTATCATTATGAAACTGCAGTGTGAAAGCGTATTGAAACCTGTCATATATAACTATAGTTTTCCTTAGACTTTAAACGCAATAGAAACAGCTAAAGTTCTTGCAGTATTTCACGAAGCACCATCATCATGTAACATAAAAAAATTGGACAAGGGTTGTATATGTGAATCAAATAGTGGAAACGTAAGAAAATAATATTCTATGACTGATATTCGTTTCATTCCGACATATGACTGACTTAATTAACGCACACCTTGTGGATGTTGCAGTCCTATGAATTTTCGTGTTTGTCTACAAACAGAAAGTATTAAAATTGCCACATATAGCACAAAAGGTGGTATATAGCCATCGTAACATGTCACTTAATTTAAAGCGATACGTTTACATGTAATCTTCAGCTTCCTTATCTCATAAAATGCAACAAGCAAACATGACATATTGCAGAAATTGTGCAGGCGTTTGGTGTAAAGCAATCCTTGGAAGAAATAAGCCAAAATGTCATAGATCATAGATTAATTAAAGCCTTTTTTGAAGAAAGCACGAATCAAACGGTCGGCAGCTTGCCATGGGACATTATGCAGATATTTTTTTCGTATCTGATAAATTGTTTGTTCATGCAGTGCACATCAGCGAAGACAACAGAACAACAGAAAATAATCGTAAAATGAAATCATTCTGCTGCACGACGGATGGTACAGTTCATAGACTCCAAGCGAAACACGGGAAGTATTTGGGTTGCATAAACAGCAGGCGCTTGCTGCAGAACCCTCTCTCTGTTCAAGGATGAAACCGAAAGCCACCGACAATATTTCGTAGGTCGTTCAGGCATTTTTTGTTGGCATTTTAATATATTTTTTCGTTTCTGATACATTGTTTGTTCATGCAGTGCACAGCAGTGAAGCCGACAGAACAACAGAAAATAATATTCTGCTTCACGACCAACGGTAGAGCCCATAGACTCCTAGTGAAACACTTGGCGTATCTGTGTTACATACGCTGCAGGCGAATGCTGCACAAACGTTTGTAGTAAGGATGAAACGAACCCCACTGACAAAATTGTGTAGATTCTTCAGGTGATTTTCTTTGTATTATGATATAAGCGATGTGTCGTATGCAGTGACTCATCACAGTGTACTGTGATAGTGATTTATTCGGTTTATTACCCTAGTTAGTTTCCTTTCAGTGAAAATATTTTCACAACAATGAAAAAAGTATGTAGTACACAAACTACATCGACATCTACGTAGATAATAATAATGGCGTGTGACGAGGGCCTCCCGTCGGGTAGACCGCTCGCCTGGTGCAAGTCTTTCGATTTGACGCCACTTCGGCGACTTGCGCGTCGATGGGGATGAAATGATGATGATTAGGACAACACAACACCCAGTCCCTGAGCGGAGAAAATCTCCGACCCAGCCGAGAATCGAACCCGGGCCCTTGGGATTGACAGTCTGTCGCGCTGACCACTCAGCTACCGGGGGCGTACTATCCACGTAGATGATCCGCAGTCCACCGTACGGCGCATGGCGGAGGATATCCTGTACCACTATCAGTCATTTCCTTTTCTCTTCCATTCGCAAATAGAGGCCGGGAAAAAACGAGTGTCTATATGCATCCGGATGAGCACTGATTGTTGTTATCTTATCTTCGTGGTCCTTACACACAATGTATGTTGGAGGCAGTAGAATCGTTCTGCACTCAGCTTCAAGTACCGGTTCACTAAATTCTCTCAATGGCGCTACTCGAAAAGAACGTTACCTTCCTGAAGCATGTTCGAACACCAGCGTGTTGTTCGAACCTACCAGTAACAAATCTAGCAGCCCGCTTCTGAACTGCTTCTTTAATCTGACATGGTACGGATCCCAAACATCGAGCAGCACTCAAGAATAGGTCGCACTAGCGTCCTATATGTGGCCTCCTTCGCATATGAATCTGACTTACCTAGAATCCTCCCAGCAAACCGAAGTCGACTATTAGCCTTCCCTACTACAATCCGCACATGCTCATTCCATTTCAAATCGTTTTTCAACGTTACGCCCAGATATTTAAACGACGTGATTTTGTCAAGCAGGACACTAATAATGTGGTATCCAAACATTACACGTTTGTTTTTCCTACTCATTAGCATGAACCATGGACCTTGCCGTTGGTGGGGAGGCTTGCGTGCCTCAGCGATACAGACGGCCGTACCGTAGGTACAACCACAACGGAGGGGTATCTGTTGAGAGGCCAGACAGACGTGTGGTTCCTGAAGAGGGGCAGCAGCCTTTTCAGTAGTTGCAGGGGCAACAGTCTGGATGATTGACTGATCTGGCCTTGCAACACTAACCAAAACAGCCTTGCTGTGCTGGTACTGCGAACGGCTGAAAGCAAGGGGAAACTACAGCCGTAATTTTTCCCGAGGGCATGCAGCTTTACTGTATGGTTAAATGATGATGGCGTCCTCTTGGGTAAAATATTCCGGAGGTAAAATACTCCCCTATTCGGATCTCCGGGCGGGGACTACTCAAGAGGACGTCGTTATCAGGAGAAAGAAAACTGGCGTTCTACGGATCGGAGCGTGGAATGTCAGATCCCTTAATCGGGCAGGTAGGTTAGAAAATTTAAAAAGGGAAATGGATAGGTTGAAGTTAGATATAGTGGGAATTAGTGAAGTTCGCTGGCAGGAGGAACAAGACTTTTGGTCAGGTGAATACAGGATTATAAATACAAAATCAAATAGGTGTAATGCAGGAGTAGGTTTAATAATGAATAAAAAAATAGAAGTGCGGGTAAGCTACTACAAACAGCATAGTGAACGCATTATTGTGGCCAAGATAGACACGAAGCCCACGCCTACTACAGTAGTACAAGTTTATATGCCAACTAGCTCTGCAGATGATGAAGAAATTGATGAAATGTATGATGAGATAAAAGAAATTATTCAGGTAGTCAAGGGAGACGAAAATTTAATAGTCATGGGTGACTGGAATTCGAGGGTAGGAAAAGGGAGCGAAGGAAACATAGTGGGTGAATATGGATTGGGGGAGAGAAATGAAAGAGGAAGCCGTCTGGTAGAATTTTGCACAGAGCATAACTCAATTATAGCTAACAATTGGTTCAAGAATCAAAAAAGAAGGTTGTATACGTGGAAGAATCCTGGAGATACTAAAAGGTATCAGATAGATTATATAATGGTAAGACAGAGATTTAGGAACCAGGTTTTAAATTGTAAGACATTTCCAGGGGCAGATGTGGACTCTGACCACAATCTATTGGTTATGAACTGTAGATTAAAACTGAAGAAACTGCAAAAAGGTGGGAATTTAAGGAGATGGGATCTGGATAAACTGACTAAACCAGAGGTCGTACAGAGTTTCAGGGAGAGCATAAGGGAATAATTGACAGGAATGGGGGAAATACAGTAGAAGAAGAATGCGTAGCTCTGAGGGATGAAGTAGTGAAGGCAGCAGAGGATCAAGTAGGTAAGAAGATGAGGCTAGTAGAAATCCTTGGGTAACAGAAGAAATATTGAATTTAATTGATGAAAGGAGAAAATATAAAAACGCAGTAAATGAAGCAGGTAAGAGGGAATACAAATGTCTCAAAAATGAGATCGACAGGAAGTGCAAAATGGTTAAGCAGGGATGGCTAGAGGACAAATGTAAGGATGTAGAGGCTTATCTCGCTAGGGGTAAGATAGATACTGCCTACAGGAAAATTAAAGAGACATTTGTAGAAAAGAGAGCCACTTGTATGAATATCAAGAGCTCAGATGGAAACCCAGTTCTAAGCATTGAAGGGAAAGCAGAAAGGTGGAAGGAGTATATAGAGGATCTATACAAGGGCGATGTACTTGAGGACAATATTATGGAAATGAAAGAGGATGTAGAAGAAGATGAAATGGGAGATACGATACTGCGTGAAGAGTTTGACAGAGAACTGAAAGACCTGAGTCGAAACAAGGCCCCGGGAGTAAACAACATTCCATTGGAACTACTGACGGCCTTGGGAGAGCCAGTCCAGACAAAACTCTACCATCTGGTGAGCAAGATGTATGAGACAGGCGAAATACCCTCAGACTTCAAGAAGAATATAATAATTCCAATCCCAAAGAAAGCAGGTGTTGACAGATGTGAAAATTATCGCACTATCAGTTTAATAAGTCACAGCTGCAAAATACTAACGCGTATTGTTTACAGACGAATGGAGAAACTGGTAGAAGCCGACCTCGGCGAAGATCAGTTTGGATTCCGCAGAAATGTTGGAACACGTGAGGCAATGCTGACCCTATGAATTATCTTAGAAAATAGATTAAGGAAAGGCAAACCTACATTTCTAGCATTTGTAGACTTTGAGGAAGCTTTTGACAATGTTAACTGGAATACTCTCTTTCAAATTCTGAAGGTGGCAGGGGTAAAATACAGGGAGCGAAAGGCTATTTACAATTTGTACAGAAACCAGATGGCAGTTATAGAAGTCGAGGGGCGTGAAAGGGAAGCAGCAGTTGGGAAGGGAGTGAGACAGGGTTGTAGCCTGTCCCCGATGTTATTCAATCTGTATATTGAGCAAGCAGTAAACGAAACAAAAGAAAAATTCGGAGTAGGTATTAAAGTCCATGGAGAAGAAATAAAAACTTCGAGGTTCGCCGATGACATTGTAATTCTGTCAGAGACAGCAAAGGACTTGGAAGAGCAGTTGAATGGAATGGACAGTGCCTTGAAAGGAGGATATAAGATGAACATCAACAAAAGCAAAACGAGGATAATGGAATGTAGTCAAATTAAGTCGGGTGATGCTGAGGGAATTAGATTAGGAAATGAGACGCTTAAAGTAGTAAAGGAGTTTTGCTATTTGGGAAGCAAAATAACTGATGATGGTCGAAGTAGGAAGGATATAAAATGTAGACTGGCAATGGTAAGGAAAGCGTTTCTGAAGAAGAGAAATTTGTTAACATCGAGTATAGATTTAAGTGTCAGGAAGTCGTTTCAGAAAGTATTTGTATGGAGTGTAGCCATGTATGGAAGTGAAACATGGACGATAAATAGTTTGGACAAGAAGAGAATAGAAGCTTTCGAAATGTGGTGCTACAGAAGAATGCTGAAGCTTAGATGGGTAGATCACATAAGTAATGAGGAGGTTCAAAATGGCTCTGAGCACTATGGGACTTAACATCTATGGTCATCAGTCCCCTAGAACTTAGAACTACTTAAACCTAACTAACCTAAGGACATCACACAACACCCAGTCATCACGAGGCAGGGAAAATCCCTGACCCCGCCGGGAATCGAACCCGGGAACCCGGGCGTGTGAAACGAGAACGCTACCGCACGACCACGAGCTGCGGACAATGAGGAGGTATTGAATAGAATTGGGGAGAAGAGGATTTTGTGGCACAACTTGACAAGAAGAAGAGGCCGGTTGGTAGGACATGTTCTGAGGCATCAAGGGATCACAAATTTAGCATTGGAGGGCAGCGTGGAGGGTAAAAATCGTAGAGGGAGACCAAGAGATGAATACACTAAGCAGATTCAGAAGGATGTAGGTTGCAGTAAGTACTGGGAGATGAAGAATCTTGCACAGGATAGAGTAGCATGGAGAGCTGCATCAAATCAGTCTCAGGACTGAAGACAACAACAACAACAGCATTGTTTTACATTTTTCTATATTTAGAGGCAGTTGCAATTCATAGCACCAACTAAACAGTTTGTCTAAGTCATCTTGTATCCTCCTACAGTCACTCAACTTCGACAACTTATCATAAATCACAGCACTGTGAGCAAATAGCCGCAGATTTCTGCCCATCCCGTCTGCCAATCGTTTATGTATGTAGGGAATAATAGTGGTCCTGTCATACTTTTCTGCTACACTCCTAACGATTCCCTAGTCTCTGATGAACACTCGTCGTCGAGGACAACATTCTAGATTCTATAACTTGAGAAACCTTCGAGCCACTCACATATCTGTGAACCTAATCCGTATGATTTAACAGCCTGCAACGGCGCACCGCGTCAAACGCTTTCTAGAAATCTAGAAAAATGGAATCTGCCTGTTGCCCTTCATCCATAATTCGCAGTATATCCTTTGAGAAAAGCGCAAGCTGACTTTCGCACGAGCGCAGCTTTCTAAAGCCATGCTGATTCGTGGACATAAGATTATCGGTCTCAAGAAAATTTATTATATTCGAACAGAGAATGTGTTCAATGATTCGGTAGCAAACCGATGGTAAAGATATTGGTCTTTAACTTTGCCAATACGTACAACTTAAACACAACACTCAGATGCAAAGTGCTGTCATGTGGTTGTGATCACTGCAGGAGCCGTTCGGAATAGCGTCGTGATGCTGCTATTTCACTGCATTCACTGAACCCATAGACGGCGCGCTTACTGGCTCGGTCTTCATCAGAACACCCACACAATGCTGAGTATCATTGTTAGCGTACAACTAACACTGCCAGAAAAGCTAACCCGAGACAAAAATGAGCAATACTCAATGCAAACTCTGATGGCAAGAACGGACGCGGATATTACTGTTGTCAACAGCACATACCACAAGTGAATGGAACAAGTTGTTTCCAAACAAGACACTCAGCACATATAACCGACATTTGCAATGGTGTGTAGATATTATCAGTACAGTGCAGATATAAAGATAAACGGGGCAAGGAATCAAACGGAATGGCATTATTCTGTGACAACGCACTGGAAAACCTGGGTCCCTCATACCAAAATACTCAGAAAATACCTGTGATTAGTCCCCAAACTTTTGCTGATATAATTCGAGTTCACGGCGAGTAGTCCAGACATAGATAATCCTAGTCTTCGAGAACATAACTGTATTCACTATCTGTAATGTCAGACTGTACACACATTTGAGTACAGTCAACAACAATAAACACACGTTTTCTATTACAAAGACTCGAGGACTGAATGTAAGCATCCACAAACTCTGGAATTCCATCACATTCTTAAGATTTACACACTCACTTCTGTACCACTTATTCTGTGGTAGCCACTGACAATACTGGATTCAATGTCAGGTACCTGAACTACCTCGCTTTGAGTCCAGAGACTTTATTCGTAACCCACGCTGTCGTCGACAACAGGCTATTCGTGACCGAGTAATTGCCCTACTGGGAGAGTTAGTGCCTAGTTACAAGTCCCTTTTAACACACAAGAGTCCGTGGAATTTGCAGAGACTTCCTGAACTCGCTACCCTCACCGCGGTGTTGCATGTTGCACGGAACCGAAGGCAAGTCTGTATCAATGCGTGAAGGCGCTTACGATGTTACACGAATGCTGCGGATTGAGGCCGATGTGTTCACTCACTTTCTAGCGAGGAAAACGCCTGGAGCTGTGCCCTTTACAGATCCAGCGTCGCGCTGACAAAGTGATTTCGAGAAGGAAGGCGGCAGGATGTGGCAACTGTGTCAAATAACACGTGATAGTTTAAATCGAACAATTTGAATTGAAGCCATTTTTTTTAACATCAGAAGGAAAGATTATCACAATAGGAACAAGCGTGAGAGAGTACTGAACGGAATATACTACAATTAATAGAGTGTAGGCCACAGACAAGAGTGGATGAAATTGAAAAGAAAATAAAAACTCTATATTCACAATAATGACACCCTGCAGCATGGTAACGGATGGGTAACTGTAGCCCTCGTCTGTGGACCAAAGGTCGACAAAGATGCAGGGCTTGAAAGTTTTAATAGCCGTGACGTCATCGCATACCGGACATTTCACGTCCCAAAGGTCTACGATAGAGACGTGGGTAAATCATATTACCTGCCGTCAATGCCGTTCGTTCTGAGGACCAGGAATCATCGTAAAATAAATGAATCCGAATCTGTGTCAGTGTGGGTTAAAGGTGCTGACAATTGTATAAAAATTAAACTCGTCGGTGACCTTACCCATTATTATAGAAAATAAGTAAATACTTTCCTTTCCCATAGCCTTACATAAAAAAATTAATTACAATACTGCACAAGCCACATGCAAGAAACTCTGTGTGAGCGATGAGCTTGGTCACTACGCAACCGCTTATGGCTCTGTGTTTACAAAAAAAAAAAAAAAAAGGCTCTGAGCACTATGGGACTTAACATCTATGGTCATCAGTCCCCTAGAACTTAGAACTACTTAAACCTAACTAACCTAAGGACGGCACACAACACCCAGTCATCACAAGGCAGAGAAAATCCCTGACCCCGCCGGCAATCGAACCCGGGAACCCGGGCGTGGGAAGCGAGAACGCTACCGCACGACCACGAGCTGCGGACTCTGTGTTTACAACAACGCCGAGAACAGCACGTAGTGAGACCTCGAAGAGAAGAGGTGCTCGTAGTGATGATGTTTACGTACCAAATTATAGTTTTCGATCGATTTCGATTCAACAGTGGCATAAAAAGAGTAATTACTTTTCTCGTCAGAATGTTCAGCTTCATTAATTTCTGCTGCACCAAATCTAATACATAAACATAATCGTTAATGAATTTTCACTTTGCAGCGAAGTATGCACTGATCTGAAACTTCTTGGCAGATTAAAAATACGAGTTTGTTATAACTAAAGTTACACTACTTGAAAGGGCCCCAATGAAAAACGAATCATCGTAGGACACAGAAACTTTTTGGAATCATTATTTTGTAAGGACATCTGGCAGAGAAATAAATCAGTGGAAGAAACACATTTTAATCTTCACATGACAGGGTAACATTTATTAATCGCTTACCATGCTTACGTTACGGTTTACGAACATTGATCTACGTGACGACCATCTGCGCGGACGAAAGCCAGTAACCGCTGTGGTGTCACCGCCAGACACCACACTTGCTAGGTGGTAGCCTTTAAATCGGCCGCGGTCCGTTAGTATATGTCGGACCCGCGTGTCGCCACTGTCAGTGATTGCAGACCGAGCGCCGCCACACGGCAGGTCTAGAGAGACTTCCTAGCACTCGCCCCAGTTGTACAGCCGACTTTGCTAGCGATGATTCACTGACAAATTACGCTCTCAATTGCCGAGACGATAGTTAGCATAGCCTTCAGCTACGTCATTTGCTACGGCCTAGCAAGGCGCCATTATCATTTGCTATTTATCTTGTGATGCATGTACCGTCATACCGATGTTCACCAATTATGGATTAAAGTTAAGTATTCCAGAAGCTACGTACCTTTTTTGCTAGTATAATTGCTTTAACTGTTCCAGACCTCACGCCAGCCTGCGTGAGCTTAAACGCGTGCCTTTCGGCTACCTCCTAGTGGCTTGGCTGTCTTGCCAAGTCACAACAACCGCAATGGAGATTGTTCTGCTGTTGCGCCAACATCTCAGGCTGGATGCTGGCTAGCTCCTTCGATATGCTCATCTTACCGTTGATAATCACCGTCCTTCAGGTGACCCCACAGCCATAAAGCACAAGGTTGAAATCTGGTATCTTGGCAGCCATGTAGTTTAGAACGATCGGTAATCTGAACTTCCGAATTATGTTCTTCAACCCCGGTGCTGAAGGATACTCGCCAAGAGTAGCAGCACTATTGCTGCTGTTTTGATAAAACAGTTTTGCAAGCAAAGGTCTGCTCACCTTGTCGAGACCCATGTTGACTGTCTACAACCGTAATGCATATTGGTGCTTGTGTTTCAACCCCACGTCGCCGTATCTGTACCGGCTCCTAACACTACACTACTACACTACTCCTAACAGTACTAATAACGCAAATTCTGCAGCGCACTTTCTGAACACCATTCCGATTAAGTTGGGTACCCGTACGTAACTAGTTTTCCGTCTACACTGGCTCAAGTAGCAAAAGTTCAGCGTTAGCCACCCTGTATGTGCCAGACAGAAGCTCAAAACTCGGACCTTTGCGGGTCGTGAGTCGTACTGGAATAGCTCACTCAATAGATAACTTTTCCGCGAAAGAAGCACATCGCAGACTTAGTGCCGGTCTGGCACACAGTTTTAATCTGTTAAGAAGTTTCACGATCGATAATTGTACATGCTCATCCTCAATTAATTGGCCAGCCGTAGTGGCCGAGCGGTTCTAGGCGCTTCAGTCCGGAACCGCGCTGCTGCTACGGTCGCAGGTTCGAATCCTGCCTCGGGCATGGGTGTGTGTGATGTCCTTAGGTTAGTAAGATTTAAGTAGTTTCTAAGTCTAGGGGACTGATGACCTCAGATGTTAAGTCCCATAGTGCTTAGGGCCATTTGAACCGTTTGAACCTCAATTAATTACGGAACGACTATTCATAGCCGGAAATAAGTCGTTTTCGACGAATATCAAGCTATCTCTCTCATCCGCTTGCTCATTCATTTCTTCACACATAACAATAGTGTTTTTTGGAGTTTTGTTCACTGTCAAAGCATATAATGTGGCTGCCGCAGAGCAATCAACAATTGCTGATTTCCTTTTAGCAATCGACGTGACAATAGCTTGCTCTCTGCGCGTACAGTACTGACGTGAGCTTGGAGCCGCATCTAACCACATGCGACGTTTCCTGTTCGCTTTAGCGCACGCTTTAAGGAATGTATAAGTGGGTATTTAGTGATTTTGTTGTGTTCAAATGTGTGAAATCTTATGGGACTTAACTGCTAAGGTCATCAGTCCCTAAGCTTACACATTACTTAACCTAATTTATCCAAAGGACAAACACACACACCCATGCCCGAGGGAGGACTCGAACCTCCGCCGGGACCAGCCGCACAGTCCATGACTGCAGCGCCTTAGACCGCTCGGCTAATCCCGGGCGGCAGTGATTTTGTTTCGCGTCGAAAATCGCAGCACGGTATGGATTTTCTGTGGGCACTGTGTGACGGTGGATGGGGCTGTACCGTGGAACTGAAGACTTTCTGAGTTGAGCGCGAAATGGAATCTGGCGGGTTTCTGAATTGGCCCGGGATAATGAAGCCGTAAATGCATCACTGAAAAATCCATTTTCAAGCTTACGGCATCCTAACGAGACTGTTGCATTTCCCGAGTCAGTGGATATTGAAACATTGTAGCTAGCGAGGAGCTGGGAACGTTAACGTGCTGGATAAGTAGTCAATAACATATGTATCAGAGAAGACATTTATTCTCAAGTAACATACATGTACTTTATTCTTTGAGTTTTAGCTATGCTCTCAAAACTCATTCTGACCAACATCCCGAAAATCGAGACATATCCCGAAAGACCTGCAAAAGTGTGTGACAATCATGTTTGTATCGAAATTGTTTAAGCTTTGCTGTTAGTTCCCAACCTAAACACCACTTCGAGCATCATTATGCACTATATTTCATAAGACCTTACTCACGCACTAGTCGATAACATCTCTCTGTAAGTCATAGTTAACGCATATTTTTTACGAAATACTATGTAAACGATTTCCGCAGGTGGTTCACACCTTATTCGTAAGAGGCGCCACACTTGCGACAATTCGAAGGTTGTTCGTATATAATCCGAAAGAGGCAGAATCATAACTTGTTCATCACTGCCAATTTTCCTTCTGTTCGGTCTTATTCTAAGATTTTAGCTTAACCCAATACTTTGTTTGATAACGCAGCTACTAACAGCACGACACTCATGCCGCGCGGTGTGGCCGCGCGGTTTGAGACGCCAAGTCACGAATTGCGCGGCCCCTCCCGCCGGAGGTTCGAGTCCTCCCTCGGGATGGGTGTGTGTGTTGTTCTTAGCATAAGTTAGTTTAAGTAGTGTGTAAGTCTAGGGACCGATGACCCCAGCAGTTTGGTCCCTTAGGAATTCACGCACGCACACACAACACTCATTATAGTTATGGTTAGGTTGGTAGTGTTAGGCGACATAGAACAACCGGCACGAATTGTTGCAACTTAGTCTTCTACTGCTCCAGAAATTGGGGGTGTAAAGCTCAAGAAAGGTTACTGCGTAATGTTTGTGAATCCTACTTGAAAGTCAACGCTTTGCCAGCGACGTTACATCTCAACTACACGTTTTCTCTCTCTATTACGTTGCTTCATTAAGTGCAAATAGTGGGAAATTTATAATTATGATGCCCCAAATGCGTGTGGGTATGAACACTCCGAAAGAAGAGAATTTGAAAGCACCAATAAAAAATGTCGTAGACAGTTAAAAAACGTTAATTCTGGGAGCGCCGAAGCCGGGTTACAATGTATGTGTACAAATATGCGAGAAAAATGTTGAACATCTGAAATATATTAGTGAAATACACAAGGAGTGGGCAAAAATATGGGGACACCAACAAAAATATGGAAACATCAAAAACACGTTACTACACTACTGGCCATTAAAATGAAGATGACGTGCTACAGATGCGAAATTTAACCGACAGCAAGAAGATGCTGTGATATGCAAATGATTAGCTTTTCAGAGCATTCACACAAGGTTGACGCCGGTGGCGACACCTACAACGTGCTGACATGAGGAAAGTTTCCAACCGGTTTCTCATACAGAAACAGCAGTTGACGGGCGTTGCCTGGTGAAATGTTGTTGTGATGCCTCGTGTAAGGAGAAGAAATGTGTACCATCACGTTTCCGACTTTGATAAAGGTCGGATTGTAGCCTATCACGATTGCGGTTTATCGTATCGCGACACTGCTGCTCGCGTTGGTCGAGATCCAATGACTGTTAGCAGAATATGGAATCGGTGGGTTCAGGAGGGTAATACGGAACGCCGTGCTGGATCCCAACGGCCTCGTATCACTAGCAACCGAGATGACAGACATCTTATCCGCATCGCTGTAACGGATCGTGGAGCCACGTCTCGATCCCTGAGTCAACAGATGGGGACATTTGCAAGACAACAACCATCTGCACGAACAGTTCGACGACGTTTGCAGCAGCATGGACTATCAGCTCAGAGACCATGGCTGCGGTTACCCTTGACACTTCGTCACAGACAGGAGCATCTGCTTAGGTGTACTCAACGACGAACCTGGATGCACGAATGGAAAAACGTCATTTTCTCGGATGAATCCAGGTTCTGTTTACAGCATCATGATGGTCACATCCGTGCTTGGCGACAGCGCGGTGAACGCACATTGGAAGCGTGTATTCGTCATCGCCATACTGGCGTATCATCCGGCGTGATGATATGGGGTGCCATTGGTTACACGTCTCGGTCACCTCTTGTTCGCATTGACGGCGCTTTGAACAGTAGACGTTACATTTCAGATGTGTTACGACCTGTGGCTCTACCCTTCATTCGATCCCTGCAAAACACTACATTTCAGCAGGACAATGCACGACCGCATGTTGCAGGTCCTGTACGGGCCTTTCTGGATACAGAAAATGTTCGACTGCTGCCCTGGCCAGAACATTCTCCAGATCTCTCACCATTGAAAACGTCTGGTCAATGGTGGCCGAGGAACTGGCTCGTCACAATACGCCAGTCACTACTCTTGATGAACTGTGGTATCTTGTTGAAGCTGCATGGGCGGCTGTACCTGTACACGCCACCCAAGCTCTGTTTGACTCAAGAGGTGGTTGTTCTGGGTACTGATTTCTCAGAATCTATGCACCAAGCTTGCGTGAAAATTTAATCACATGTCAGTTCTAGTATAATATATTTGTCCAATGAATACCCGTTTATCATCTGCATTTCTTCTTGGTATAGCAATTTTAATGGCCAGTGGTGTATATTTCATATGGTGTAGGAAAACTGTTGCCATCCAAACCAGCTTCCAGTCGTCATGTCCTGTACGATTTTCAAGGGATTCTTCTTGCTGCAAAATAGTGGCAAGTTCAGGTAACGATGATGGAGGTGGATTACGCTCTCTTCTCTCAGAAGTAGATCACAAACGCTCAATAATATTTAGTTTGGTGACTATGGTGGCCGTAGGAGATGCAACAATTCATTGTGGTACTCATAAAATCAGTCCTGGACGATGTGAAAAAAGGCCCTGTCGTCTTGGAACAAACAATCACTGTCGGGAGAAAAAATATTATACAATGAGATGGACCTGATCAATCAAAATGTTCGCATCATCTGTAGTAATAGTGCGACCCTGCAAAGTTACCATATAGCCCTTGGAATAGCACGATGTGGCTGCCCGAATCATCACCGAACCCACGCCCTGCTTCACTCTTGGGATGTAAACTGGGCCAGAAGTTGGAAACAGTGTGAAACAAGGGTATCCGACAAAATGACATTTTTCCATTGCTCCACGATCCAAGTTTAATGACTTCGGCACACGTTTTCCCTGTTACGTGCACCTTCATCATTGGTAAGTGTTTGTGGAATTCCAGGACACCCTGTGCTGTGGCCTTCTCTACCAGACATCACGGCACCTAGAGTATCAGCAACCAAACTGACAGCCTGCAGCCGCGGGTTGCCCGCTTCGCAGGCACACCGAAACACTACACAACCGACAGGCAATATTGATGAATGGGCACAACCACAACAACAACACAGCAAAGACACCAGCGGCCACCAGGGGCCACTACCGGCCCACATAAACATAAGGAAGAGGTCGCTGCAGATCCCGGAACTATTTTCACACGTCTAACCACGTGATGCAAAATAGTTCCGAGGTACTCATCCGCCAAAGCGCTATAAAGGCCGGCGCTCGGCCGCACATCGGCAGTTCATCTACCGCCAGCAGACGTGAGTAGCTGCCAGCCCGGCTTGGATCTTCTTGCTGATCTCTGGATTAGGCTTGGTGTATTGGAGAAGTCTCTGGCGGAGACTAGTAGGAAATTATTTCACTTGTTTTCTATATTATTCTTGTATGTAGTTGTGATTCGAAGCTGGATCACTGTTTTGTGTTGGTGTTATACTTGAATTTGTTTGGGTTAATTGAATAGTTCAATAAACTGTTTTCGGACTTTAATCGTTAGTTTCTTCTGCTTACGCAGACATATCACCCTGCGTTTCCGGCGTTTTGTTTTCTGATGCTGACAGTGTTCGCGAGTGCGACATTTCATTCCGCAGTGACTTCTGCAGTTTTTATTCTCTTCTTTTCCGCCACAATTCTTTTCAATTACCTTTCGTCACAATCACTCAACATACACTTTCGTCTGCGTTATGAGATAGCAGGTGACGTTTCTTCGATACGGTGCTTCTTGAAACATCAAACTCTTCGGCTTCCTTGGTTACGGAAGGACCCACTATATGCGCACCAACATTTTGCCCATGTTAGAATTCATTTAACTCCGACATAACGTACTCACAACCACACAACACTATTCCGACCACGACTGACTCATGCAACGTATTGAGGACATTGCAGGCGTGTCGCTCGTGGTCAAACACATCACTGCCTGCAGGCTTGGCCAGCAACTGCATTTGTAATCGCGCGTGCATTTCTGGCGGTGTTTTCATATTTTTGTCCAACCCATGTAGTTGGCATACGGGTTGTGATGAAAAGTAACGGGACCTTTTGTTTTTCTCAAAGAATCTTTATTTATTCCTCAACTTCAACTTTGTCCCCTTCAAAGTAATCCCCCTCAAATATAATACATTTGTGCCAGCGCTTTTTCCAGTGTAGGAAGCACTTCTGGAACTCACGTCCAAAATTACCTTTAAAAGTAAAAGTATCTAACCCAGAATTGTTTACTTTTCAATTAGTGAAAGTATCAAAGATAAAATTGTTCCAAAATAATTATTCAACAAAGCTGCATCTGACTGCGTTTGCGAATTTGTTTCATGCACTCCTCCATTTTTGCCAGTAAAGGAACATGTATTTGACTGAGCAATCAAGTTTAAGACAATAATGCCATTTGTGCAATGTAATTAAGATGCTACTGAAAACTTAACTTTCGGCCCTTATGTTCACTTAATGAAATTATATCTTGGCTTGAATAATGCCAGTTGTGCAATGGCATAAAATTAGTTATTTGAAATAACTTTGTTCTGATAGTTACACCAAAATCGATTTCAAACCATGAACTGCACATACATATTGCATAGAGGCCTCATTTTCTTTACGTTCTTTTATTTGGTGGGTAACTTTCCTGTACTACTCATGTTCAAATGGTTCAAATGGCTCTGAGCACTATGGGACTCAACTGCTGTGGTCATAAGTCCCCTAGAACTTAGAACTACTTAAACCTAACTAACCTAAGGACATCACACACATCCATGCCCGAGGCAGGATTCGAACCTGCGACCGTAGCGGTCGTGCGGTTCCAGACTGTAGCGTCTTTAACCGCTCGGCCACTCCGGCCGGCTACTCATGTTCATATTCACTACAAGCAAAGGATGTGGATTAGGATTCAGCCTGTTAGATTTAAACACAATGTTGATCTCAATATATATATATATTGTTAAAAATTTAAGTCATATACAAAAACTACCATTTCCAACATTTTTGTCGCACGAATCACTCTTACAAAAAAATATTACAAAACGCTTACTGCGTCAAAACTTCGACATACAAATCCTAACTCTGAATATTATCTAACGAAAACTATTTTGAAATCATTTTATAGATTCTCCCATTAATGTGCTAAAGTTTGCTCAGTGTACAACCTGAAAACTGCGTAGCGCGAATCCTACCTTAAAGCTGTGCCTCTGGGCACCTAGCTGCGACCTACCGGGTTTTTTACTGCCCGCGCCTGGCTCTCTTAACCATCAAAGATCCTCCTACTCAAAGATATTACACTCATTCCACCTTGCGGTTGGCAACTATCGACTTTATTTTCTGGATCTACCCTGATCAGACCTTAGCACATACCTTTCATAGTGCTCAGCTCCTTTAGCGATTATGTTATTATCTCACCAGTATTGGCAAAAAACCGTCCTTTAAAGGTTCTCTTCAGCCTCGGGAATACAGGGAAGTCACAGGGAGCCATGTCCGGCGAATGCGGTGACTGAGGCAACATAGGGGTTTTGTTTTTTAGCCAAAACATCACGAACAAACAATGAAGTATGAGCGGGAGCATTATCGTGATGCGATTTCCACGAGTGGTTCTGCCACAATTCTGATCGTTTTCTTCGGATTGTTTCACGCAAAAGGCGCGTAACTTCCAGGCAGTATTCCATATTGACCGTAAGACCATAAGGCAGGGACTCGTGATGCACTATCCTATTTTAGTCGAAGAAAATAGCGAGCAGAACCTTCACATGTGATCGAACTTGTCGAATTTTTTTCGGTCTTGGCTCTTCAAGCAGTTTACATTGGAACTATAGGGCCTTGGTTTCGATGACATACCAGCATACGCACGTTTCGCACGGTACAGCTTTCTTCAGAAGCTCTGGATCGTTGTGGACTTTGTTGATTAATTCCAGAGCGATGTCTACGCGACGTCGTTTTTTGACAGAGATTCAACGATTTCTGAACAAACTTTATTGCTACACGTTTCATGTTCAAAATGTTCGAAAAATTTCTTGGCATGGGCCAACCACCTCTGTGATGGTGATTCGGCGATTTTCCAGAAGAAGTTTCCTTACTTCTTCGAGAATGTCGTCAGTAACTAATGTGCTAAGGCGTCCAGGGCGATCGTCGTCTTCAGATTCTTCCCGGTCCTCTTTGAAACGTTTGTAACACTCGTAGACTGTTGTCTGGCTCCTAGTATATTCAAATCAAATGGCTCTAAGCACTATGGGACTTAACATATAAGGTCATCAGTCCCCTAGACTTAGAACTACTTAAACCTAACTAACCTAAGGACATCACACACATCCATGCCCGAGGCAGGACTCGAACCTGCGACCGTAACAGCAGCGCCTAGAACCGCTCGCCACAGCGCTCGGCTCCTAGTACATTCGCCAAAAGCCAGAGTCAACACCTGGAATGCGGTGCTACACTTTATTCCACTTTTAAACCACAATTTAATGCATATTCTTTGATCCATCTTTTTCGAAAGTGAAAATTCGCCGAGGACTCGAAAACACGTATAACCTTCTCGCCTACCAGCAATAAACTAAATATTCAGAACAACTGAAAATGCTAAAGCATCAGGTACTTGTGTGCCAACGACTTCAAAAAATTTTTTTGAAAGTGGAATGCATGTTGACGTTGTTGTTGTCTTCAGTCTACAGACTAGTGTGATGGGGCTCTCCATGCTACTCTATCCTGTGCAAGCCTCTTCATCTCCGAAAACTACTGCAACCAATATTCTTCTGAATCTGCCTACAGTATTCATCTCTTGGTCTCCCTTTACGATTTTTAACCCCCACGCTTTCCTCCAGTACTAAATTGGTGATTCCTCGATGCCTCAGAATTTGTCCTATCAACCGATCCCTTTTTGTAATCATGTTGTACCACAAATCTCTCTTCTCCCCAATTCTGTTCAGTACCTCTTCATTAGTTATGTGATCTACCCATATACTTTCAGCATTCTTCTGTAAAATCACATATCAGAAGCTTCTATTCCCTTCTTCTCTAAACTGTTTATCGTCCATGTTTCACTTCCATACATGGCTATACTCCATGCAAATAGGTTCAGAAAGGACTTCCTGACACTTAAATCTATACCCGACATTAACACATTTCTCTTCTTCAGAAACGCTTTCCTTGCCATTGTCAATCTATATTTTATACCCTCCCTACTTCGACCATCATCAGTTATTTTGCTTCCCAGATAGCAAAACTCATCTACTACTTTAAATGTCTCACTTCTTCCATCGGAGATATGATGCCCGCGAAATTAAAAAAAAGAAAAAAAATCCGTTACTTTTTGATCACACCTCGTATGGGTACAAGCCACGGGTAAACATACAGGGTGAAAAGTATTTCTCTGGCGGCAAATTAATTAAACCAACAAACACTTTTCCATTTTTTATGACCAAGAGACAACACATTAACACAACCCAATTTCAATTACAGTAGATTTTCAAAAATGCCTCTATTGACACGTAAACAAAGGTTACACCGTCGGATCATGTTCTGTCTGACACGGGCAAAAACCACAGGAGTATCCTAAATTATTCCTGCTGCTGCTACTATCCGGGCAACCAGATCCTCTTCTGATGCAACAGGAGTTGCGTAAACAAGGTTGCGCATCTCTCCCCACACAAAAAGTCCGAAGGGGACATATCTGGGGATCGAGCAGGCCATGGTACAGGACCACCTCTGCCAGTCCACGTTTCTGGGAACCGTCGGTCCAGGAATCGACGCACAAGACGACTGAAATGTGCCGGCGCCACGTCCTGTTAGAACCACATGCGTTGTCTTGTAGGGAGCGGGACGTCTTCCATCAATTCTGACAATGCTCTGGCGAGAAAATTGCAATAGTGCCTGCCATTTAATGGCCTAGGTAGAAGATACGGCCCAATTAAACAGTCCCCAACAACACCGGTCCACACATTAACGAAGAACCGCACTCGATGAGCGCTAGTAACTGTGGCATGTAGGTTATCCTCACTCCAAACATGCGAATTGTGCACTTTGAAGACTCCATCAAGCCCGAACGTTGCTTCATCGGTAAAGAACAGAGGATGGAAATGTAGGGAGCATTTCACACTGTTCCAGGTACCACTGCGAAAACTGTGCTCTGGGTGGATGATCAAGTGGTTCCAGGTTGTGGACACGCTTTAAGTGAAATGGGCGTAACAATTGCTCTCGAAGGACTGTTCTTACATTCGTCTGATTCGTCCCCATGCTACGTGCAGTTGCTCGATTGCTGATTGAAGGATCCCGCTCCACATGCTGCAGGACAGCTTCCTCAAATTGCAGCGTTCTTACCGCGCGACGGCGTCCGTGTCCAGGTAATCTGCTAAATTACCCGGTCTCACGCAGTCGTTGGTACACAGCTGCAAAGGTCGTATCATGCGGGATACGGTGATTAGGTTATTGTTGTTGATAAACCCGTTGTGCAGCTGGTCCGTTGTGCTGCGCTATTTACAAGGGAACCTCCCCATCGCACCCCCCTCAGATTTAGTTATAAGTTGGAACCGTGGATAGGCCTTGAAAAACTGAACACAGATCAATCGAGAAAACAGGGACAAGTTGTGTGGAACCATGAAAAAAATAAGCAAAATATACAAACTGAGTAGTCCATGCGCAAGGTAAGCAACATCGAGGATGGTCTTAGCTCAGGAGCGCCGTGGTCCCGTGGTTAGCGTGAGCACCTGCGGAACGAAAGGTCCTTGGTTCAAGTCTTCCCTCGAGTGAGAAGTTTGCTTTCTTTATTTTCGCAAAGTTATGATCTGTCCGTTCGTTCATTGTCGTCTCTGTTCAGTGTAATAAGTTTAGTGTCTGTGTTTTGCGACCGCACCGCAAAATCGTGCGATTAGTAGACGAAAGGACGTGCCTCTCCAATGGGAACCGAAAACATTTGATCGCAAGGTCATAGGTCAACCGATTCGTCCTCAGGAAAACACGTCTGACATATTCTAAACGACACTGGTGACGGCATGTGCGTCACATGACAGGAATATGTTGTCGACCCACCTAACTTGTACACTTGGCGAATGGGTAAAACGATTCTTCTACCTTGCCCGATTCAGGTTTTCTTGTGAATGTGATGATCACTCCCAAAAAAGTGATGAAAACATAAGAGTTTGTCACATAAACTGCAACAAATGAATGCAACAGTTTCACAGTCGCATCGGAAGGACGGACGCACAGATAATAATTGTCTGAAAATAAAGAATTAAAATTTTCACTCGAGGGAAGACTTGAACGAAGGACCTCTCGTTTCACAGCCACTCACGCTAACCACGGGACCACGGCGCTCCTGCGCTCAGATAATCCTTGATGTTGCTTACCTTGCGCATGGACTACTCAGTTTGTATATTTTGCTTATTTTTTCATAGTTCCACACAACTTCTTCCTGTTTTCTCGATTTATCTGTGTCCAGTTTTTCAAGGCCTATCCACTGTGCCAACTTATAACTAAACCTGAGGGGGGTGCGATGGGGAGGTTCCCTTGTTAGTACACACCAACCATATCACTGTACTCACTCCAGGTGTATCGCTCCATTAGTAAACAGAGACAATGCACTACTACACTGGCGGACAGCAGTTTACGTAATCCTCAAAGGAAAAAATAACATTAAGGGAAAATGTTTGTTTTGTTGTCCCCTAAAACCTCCCGGAGTTTGTCGGTTTTAATACTTTTCACCCTGTGTAGTATGGCGGTAAGAATAATGAAAAGTAGAGACGTGTGACATCGAAAGGAAAGAGAGACCGGCGGGAGAGCGTTCGAGGGCCGTGACAGCGGAGCGGCGGCCACGTGACCTCGGAGCGGACCACGCCCTGTCTGTTAGTCCGCGTCCCGGCGCCGTCTTCCGCCTGCACGGCTTCTGGGCCGGTCAGCCCGGCTGCCCTTGTGGACAAATCGCTGGCGGACAACGCGTCGCTGTCGCCAATGTCGAACACGTACGCCGAAGTCTGATTGACATCGGAGCCAACACAAGCGAACGAGCATCAGAGAACAGGAATTTTCTCCGGTGTAAACGCAAGGCGAGCGCGAGCGAACAGCATTCGGTCATGTTCGGTTGACATTCATTGGTGCTTGCCCGTTTTTTTTTTTGCTGATTGTCAATATTTTAGCGAAACAACAATTGAAGTTCCCGTTTTCTCCGCGTTGGCGCTAGCAACACAGAGAGCGATCGTCTGCTGTTTTGCGTGCGGTCTATTGGGTTGGTGCATAAGATCGTAGCTTTTTTCCGTAAGTCTGATAAACACTACAGATTCACATAACAGAGACTTTAGTGATCAATAATACATTACTAGCCATTAAAATTTCTACACCAAGAACAAATGCAGATGATAAACGGGTATTCATTGAACAAATATATTATACTAGAACTGACAAGTAATTAAATTTTCACGCAGTTTGGGTGAATAGATCCTGAGAAATCAGTACCCAGAACAACCACCTCTGGCCGTAGTAAGGGCCTTGATACGCCTGGGCATTGAGTCAAACAGAGCTTGGATGGCGTGCACAGGTATAGCTGCCCATGCAGCTTCAACACGATACCACAGTTCATCAAGAGTAGTGACTGGCGTATTGTGACGAACCAGTTGCTCGGCCACCATTGACCAGACGTTCTCAGTTGGTAATAGATCTGGAGAATGTGCTGGCCAGGGCAGCAGTCTAACATTTTCTGTATCCAGAAAGGCCCGTACAGGACCTGCAACATGCGGTCGTGCATTAGCCTGCTGAAATATAGGGTTTCTCAGAGATCGAATGAATGGTAGAGACACGGGTCGTAACACATCTGAAATGTAACGTCCACTGTTCAGGGTGCCGTCAATTGGAACAAGAGGTGACCGAGACGTACAACCAAACGGCACCTCATACCATCACGCCGGGTGATACGCCAGTATGGCGATGACGAATATACGCTTCCAATGTGCGTTAAAAACGATGTTGCCAAACACGGATGCGACTATCATGATGCTGTAAACAGAACCTGGATTCATCCGAAAAAACGACGTTTTGCCATTCGTGTACCCAGATTCGTCGTTGAGTACACCATCGCAGGCACTCCTGTCTGTGATGCAGCGTCAAGGGTAACCGCAGCCATGGTCTCCGAGCTGATAGTCCATGCTGCTGCAAACGTCACCGAACTGTTCGTGCAGATGGTTGCTGTCTTGCAAACGTCCCCATCTGTTGACTCAGGGATCGCGACGTGGCTGCACGATCCGTTACAGCCATGTGGATAAGATGTCTGTCATCTCGACTGCTAGTGATACGAGGCCGTTGGGATCTAGCACGGCGTTCTGTATTACCCTTCAGAGCCCACCGATTCCATATTCTGCTAACAGTCATTGGATCTCGACCAACGCGAGCAGCAATGTCGCGATACGATAAACCGCAATCGCGATAGGGTACAATCCGACCTTTATCAAAGTCGGAAACGTGATGGTACGCATTTCTCCTCCTTACACGAGGCATCACAACAACGTTTCACCGGGCAACGCCGGTGAACTGCTGTTTCTGTATGATAAATCGGTTGGAAACGTTTCTCATGTCAGCACGTTGTAGGTGTCGCCACCGGCGCCAACCTTGGGTGAATGCTCTGAAAAGCTAATCATTTGCATATCACAGCATCTTCTTTCTGTCGGTTAAATTTCGCGTCTGTAGCAAGTCATCTTCGTGATGTAGAAATTTTAATGGCCAGTAGTGTATATTCTCTTTCACTCTTCGCAATAGTCTGCCAAAACTGGGCTAACTTTTCGATTCAGCGACTATAGAAATCACGTGGCTTTGAGGAGAAGAATTCTCTGAGCCATGTTCAGAGCAAGTTTTCATCTGGAGAGGAAGACCCTTAAAGGTTGTTCGAGAGAGAGCAGAAAAGGTGAAAACCTGAGGGTGCGAGATCAGGTGACTAAGGTGTGTGCAGAATTACTTTCCAAGCCAACTCCCGTATAGCGTTTTTTGTTATTGTAGGAGCCGGCCGGAGTGGCCGAGTGGTTCTAGGTGCTTCAGTCTGGAACCGCACGACCGCTACGGTCGCAGGTTCGAATCCTGCCTCGGGCATGGATGTGTGTGAAGTCCTTAGGTTAGTTAGGTTTAAGTAGTTCTAAGTTCTAGGGGACTGATGACCTCAGAAGTAAAGTCCCATAGTGCTCAGAGCCATTTGAATCATCAGTGTAGGAGAACGCGGGCGGGCCTTATCATGGCGTAGCATCACTTCACGCAGCCTTCCTCGTCGTTGTTCTTGGATTGTGCCTGCAAGACATCTAAGTTATTGACAATAAATGCTAGCAATGATGGTTACACTCTGGGAAGCAATCTGCAGTATACCACATCGTTGCTGTTCCGTCAGATGCATTACATTATCTTTTGTGGATGCGCTCAGGTCTTAGTACGAGGAGTGGCTGCTTTGTCAGGACTCAACCATTCCTTTTTTTTCTTATGTTGACATAGTCACCATTTCCCGTCACCAGTAACGAAACAGGATAGGAATGGCCGGTGTTCAAAAATGGCTCTGAGTACTATGGGACTTAATTTCTGAGGTCATCAGTCCCCCTAGAACTTAGAACTACTTAAACCTAACTAAGCTAAGGACATCATACACATTCATGCCCGAGGCAGTATCCGAACCTGCCACCGTAGCGGTCGCGCGGCTGCAGACTGTAGCGCCTAGAACCGCTCGGCCACTCCGTCCGTCCGGCTGGCCGGTGTTGTTCATGAGCTACATGATGACGAGCAAGCAGAGAACCATATATTTCCACCCTCTGATTTTAGTGATTTTTGCTTAGACCGGGCGGTACCCATACATCCGACTTTTTATCCTTGCCCATTGCATGCACATGTCACACGATGGTGGAATGATCACAGTTCATCACATTTGCCCGTTAGGTAGTACACTGAGTTGGATTATTGCGTATTAACGCGTTTAAACGACCTTCAGCAAAGCCCGAAGGTCTGCCTGAATGTGAAGAGTCACTAATGTTAATCTCCACTAAACGAGATTACTGTTTTATTGCCGTGCCCTGTGCAATGGCGCGATACCCATACACAGTGGAAATCTTTGTGGCTGCCTCCGCTACTGTGAATCCTCTAATGAACTCAAACAGAAGAATATATCGGAAATGTTCCTATATCTCTAGTTGGCACTCCATTTTCTACCATCCATAATTCCACTCACTGTCTCCATATGACAAAATGAGAATATGCAAACTCAGACAGAAGAAGTGAACTACAAATAAGAAATGGCAATGTAGAAATAAACCCATAAGAAATGGAATACCAACACGCAAAACAAAAACGTTACGAGCTTATGCACCAACGTAATACTTTGGAAGTTGACATCCGCTGCGTGAACGAAACACTGATCTGAGGAGAATGTAGTGTTGCTGATAGAAGAATATCAGTCACTAACTGCAGAAAGACAACTATTCAGAAATTTATAAATTTCCGTTTTTTTAGGATTATGGTTCTGAGTGGACCAATGCATTGTTTACCGCAAAAAGAAAACCAGTTTGCTCGATAATATGGGTCTGGTAACGACGCCAATTTTCCTTTCACTGCAGACAGGGAAATAGTCAGGAGGGCGTTGTTGGAAGCATTAAAGTTCCTTTACAGTGGATGACGTTGTTGAATTCTTAAAACATTCCTCAAAACGTTGGCCAGTTCGTCTTATCGACATTGATACGGGCAAGAGATCGGACCCAGGGATTCCAAGATTTTCGAGACTGTTTTAATTTCAATCATATAAATGTGACATAAAGTCACACAGGAGGTAGGCACCATTATTGCAGTAACCAGTAGTTCTCTATTCAGGCTACAAAAGTAAAAGTCAACCGTCAGGCTTTACTGCTTATATGACGCATCTCGGAATTTATCCGTCATCAAATAGTCAGTAGCGATTACTGCACACAGATATGGCGTTTCAAGTTGTATGCGAAACAAACAAATGGTTCAAATGGCTCTGAGCACTATGGGACTCAACTTCTGTGTAATCAGTCCCCTAGAACTTAGAACTACTTAAACCTAACTAACCTAAGGACATCACACGCATCCATGCCCGAGGCAGGATTCGAATCTGCGACCGTAGCGGTCTCGCGGTTCAAGACTGTAGCGCCTAGAACCGCACGGCCACTCCGGCCGGCTGAAACAAACATTCGCAGACCGAATTTCATGATTATAGGCCAACGGGAAGTACCCTATGTGTTTTGATAAGATAGTCTGGAAGTATTGAAACATGTGACATAAGCAGCCGTCTCTTTTGACTGCATTGACTTACAAGCTTCAATGTACTACACCGCCAAGGGAACATAGATCTCTGTACGCGACATAAATTTCACCTTTATACGTCTACCATTTCATGACAAAAAAAGTTTTTAACAGTCGGACAGACGCACAGACAGACAGTTAAGTGATCCTATAAGGGTGCTGTTTTTACCGATTGAGGTAGGGAACCCTAAATACTACAAGTTTTCCATTGCTCGAATAAAGGCGTATTCTTTTATCGATTACTGTCCTAGTGGCCTATATTCTGCAAAAGAACCTACCTGAACGATTATTTATATGGTAAAGCCGTTAGCCGGCCAGAGTGGCCGAGCGGTTCTAGGCGCTACAGTTTGGAACCGCGCGACCGCTGCGGTCGCAGGTTCGAATCCTGCCTCGGGCATGGATGCGTGTGATGTTCTTAGGTTAGTTAGGTTTAAGGAGTTCTAAGTTCTAGGGGACTGATGACCTCAGAAATTAAGTCCCATAGTGCTCAGAGCCATTTTTTTTAAAGCCGTTCCTTGACGCCTAAAAAGGGTTTTCGCTATTTCAAAATACCATGAGTTGATCCTTTCAGCTTAAAACCCGGGTAGTGTTACGTGCAAAATGAATATTGCTGACTTGACGAGGGACTCTTTTTGGGCTGAGAAAATCTGTTCAACTTTTGGAACTCCTTTTAAAGAAAACCTACGTATCTGTACTGTCTATAAATAACAACAAAATGGATGACACCAAGAAATCTTTGGCCAATGTCCCTCAAGACATGACGCAATTTCGGAATTCAATCACATCATGGCCGACAACGACGTCATTTCGTGATGTAAATGAAGAGAACTGTGTAATGCAACCATGCAAAATGTCAAATAGTATGCATAAATATGTAAGAAATAATGTTTATTACAGTAAAAGATGTTACCATGTACATTTCTATCATAAAACTAGAAGCTTAACCCTACAATTTATTTGAAAATCTCGTGTACTGCAGAAAGGGAAAATGTCCTACACCAACAAAGTCGTCCCCCTCTTTCCCCTGACGTCACAACTCAATTCTACATGTGTATAATAGAAAGTACGCCTACAGAAATATGTGTCAGGAGATAGCTGCATTCAGTTTTTTGTCTCTACTGTAAGATTAGGAAATGTGGACATATCGCCTTTCTACAGTAAGCAGTTTGCTACGGATATACGTGTTTGTAGTATCCATGAGATCCACAGCACAAATGCCGAAGAAAAAGAAAAACTGGTAACAAACTGCAGAAGGACTGAAAGATTTGGGGCGTGAGAAACATGATAAAAACATTAGATGCTTCCATCAGTGGTAGCGGAATGAACAAACACGAGCCTTGTATACCGTCTTGTTGGAAAGGAATAGTGCAATAAATATCCTCTAAAACAAATAAGTGCGAATACCTTACTATTACGCTGCTTAAAATTATAAGTATACGAAAGACCTGATCATTCTCGTTGGTTACGTACGTTACATACCGGCTGTACCACTGTAATATTACAAATTTCTGGGCATAACTAGAAATGCTTTTCCTGGGATCACTCTATCTGACCACTAACAAACAATATTGCAGAATTTATCAAGTACACTCCGTGACAGGTCGTATGTATGTGTCACATTTCATTAATCGTACTTTATTGACGTGAACCTCCTTATCTTCGATAGATAAAAATGTTAATGTTCGTTTGTTTAAAATCTTAAATCTCCGAAAGTTTTTATCCGATTGCTTTGAAATCTAGACACAACGTTGCATGCTAATAATATGTGTTTTTGTATACCTATGTATAATATTTAGAGTATATAAATAAATATATTTATGAAGGGGAAACGTTTCTCGAAAAGTTCTTGACCTATTTACGCCAATTTTTTACCTGATGCTCTAATGAACACCCGGACGGACATAGGCTACATGTTTTTAATACGTATATTACATAAATATATAGACTGAAGCGTCAGAGAAACTAGTATAGGGAAGCATATTCAAGTACAGAGATATGTAAACAGGCAGAATACAGCGCTGCGGTCGGCAGCGCCTGTCTAAGACAAGAACTGTCTGGCGCAGTTGTTAGATCGGTTACTGCTGCTACATTGCCAGGTTATTAAGGTGTTATAGTCGGCGCAGAAGCGATTGGACACAGTGTCTCCACGGTAGCGATGAAGTGGGAATTTTCCCGTACGACCATTTCACGAGTGTAACGTGAATATCAGGAATCAGGTAAAACATCAAATCTCCGACATCGCTGCTACCGGAAAAAGATTCTGAAAGAAGGGGACCAATAATGATTGAAGAGAACCGTTAACGTGACAGAAGTGCAACTCTTCCGCAAACTGCTGCCGATTTCAATCTTGGGCCATCAACAAGTGTCAGCGAGCGAGCCATTCAACGAAACATCATCGATATGGGCTTTCGAAGCCGAAGGCCCACTCGTGTACCCTTGACGACTGCACGACACAAAGGTTTATGTGGTGTCACCGCCAGACACCACACTTGCTAAGTGGTAGCTTTAAATCGGCCGCGGTCCATTAGTACATGTCGGACCCGCGTGTCGCCACTGTCAGTGATCGCAGACCGAGCGCCACCACACGGCAGGTCTCGAGATACTTACTAGCACTCGCCCCAGTTGTACGGACGACGTAGCTAGCGATGCACACTGACGAAGCCTCGCTCATTTGCAGAGCCGATAGTTAGAATAGCCTTCAGCTAAGTCAATGGCTACGACCTAGCAAGGCGCCATTAGCATTACATAGCTTGTATCTAAAGTGTCTCACTTGTATCGTCAAGAGCGATGTACCACAAGGATGGATTAAAGTTAAGTATTCCAGGAGCTACGTACTTTTCTTTATAGCATTCATTACGTATCCTGTTTCAGACCTATCTTCTAGCCTGCGTGAGTAAACGCGTTCCTTTCGACTACTTCCAAGTGGCGTGGTTGTCTTACTACGCCACAACAGTTTACGCCTCGCCTGGGCCCGTCAACACCGACATTGGACTGCTCATGACTGGTCGGACGAGTCTCGTTTCAAATTGTATGAGCCGATCTACGTGTACAGGTATGGATACAACCTCATGAATCCATGGACCCTGCATGTCAGCAGGGAATTGTTCAAGTTGGTGGAGGCTCTATAATGGTGTGGGGCTCGTGCAGTTGGAGTGATATGGGATCCCTGATACGTCTAGATACGACTCTGACAGGTGACACGTAAGTAAACATCCTGTCTAATCACCTGCGTTCATTCATGGCCATTGTGCATTCCGACGGACTTGGGCAATTCCAGCAAGACAATGTGACACCCCACAGGTCAAGAATTGCTACATAGTGGCTCCTGCAAGACTGTTCTGAGTTCAAACACTTCCGCTGGCTACCAGTCTCCACAGACATGAAAATTATTGAGCATATCTGGGATGCCTTGCAACGTGCTGTTCGGAAGAGATCTCCACCCCCTCGTACTCTTAAGGATATATGTCAGCCCTGCGGGATTCGTAGTGTCAATTCCCTCCAGCACTGCTTCAGACATGAGTCGAGTCTGTGCCTCGTCGTTTCGCGGCACTCCTGTGTGCTCGCGGGGGCCCTAACGATATTAGTCAGGTGTGTATATAGCATATAAAGGAGAAACATTGTTACCAAAAATCTCGAACCGTTCTTGGCAGATTTACTTCAAATTTTACACGACACTCTAATGACATTCAGCTACTGAAATTGAAACAATTAATAACGGAAATGCCCCCAACTGCTAACCAGAGCGTAAATGTAGCCTTTTTTCAGGTTATGTTGATCGTCCGTAATTATTGCTGGGCTTTTAAATTTCTTCCTCAGTAGCAATATTATTATTATTTTCGAGTCAAGGACATAAAATAATTACAAAAACAAGTCAGTATTGATTCACATAACAAATTTGCAAAACTAAATATGTACAGTAGCATTTATGACACAGATTCAATAATATATACAAACAAGCAGCAGATAAACAAGCAGCAAGATGATTATACTTTTTTACGGGCCCAGTATTCGGCGGTTATCACAGCAGTTTCGCTGGCTGCAGCAAGATCACAGATAGTGCGTGCAGCCGGTAGGTTCCTGCAGACTAGCAGATGTTGTTCGTCCTGTACGTCACCACACTGACAAGTTTCCTCCTCATTACTGAAGCCCCACTTCCTGAAGTTGGCTTTGCACCTTGACACCCCAACTCAGTCTGTTCAGTCTTCCAGGTCACGTATGACATGTGTGAACCTTCGGCTATTTCCTCCTTCACCGTTGTGTGATTGTCTTCAGCTAGGGAGTCTCGCCAGAGCTCCTCTCTGCGAGTTCAGGGAGATGAACGAATTGACATACACTCCTGGAAATGGAAAAAAGAACACATTGACACCGGTGTGTCAGACCCACCATACTTGCTCCGGACACTGCGAGAGGGCTGTACAAGCAATGATCACACGCACGGCACAGCGGACACACCAGGACCCGCGGTGTTGGCCGTCGAATGGCGCTAGCTGCGCAGCATTTGTGCACCGCCGCCGTCAGTGTCAGCCAGTTTGCCGTGGCATACGGAGCTCCATCGCAGTCTTTAACACTGGTAGCATGCCGCGACAGCGTGGACGTGAACCGTATGTGCAGTTGACGGACTTTGAGCGAGGGCGTATAGTGGACATGCGGGAGGCCGGGTGGACGTACCGCCGAATTGCTCAACACGTGGGGCGTGAGGTCTCCACAGTACATCGATGTTGTCGCCAGTGGTCGGCGGAAGGTGCACGTGCCCGTCGACCTGGGACCGGACCGCAGCGACGCACCGATGCACGCCAAGACCGTAGGATCCTACGCAGTGCCGTAGGGGACCGCACCGCCACTTCCCAGCAAATTAGGGACACTGTTGCTCCTGGGGTATCGGCGAGGACCATTCGCAACCGTCTCCATGAAGCTGGGCTACGGTCCCGCACACCGTTAGGCCGTCTTCCGCTCACGCCCCAACATCGTGCAGCCCGCCTCCAGTGGTGTCGCGACAGGCGTGAATGGAGGGACGAATGGAGACGTGTCGTCTTCAGCGATGAGAGTCGCTTCTGCCTTGGTGCCAATGATGGTCGTATGCGTGTTTGGCGCCGTGCAGGTGAGCGCCACAATCAGGACTGCATACGACCGAGGCACACAGGGCCAACACCCGGCATCATGGTGTGGGGAGCGATCTCCTACACTGGCCGTACACCACTGGTGATCGTCGAGGGGACACTGAATAGTGCACGATACATCGAAACCGTCATCGAACCCATCGTTCTACCATTCCTAGACCGGCAAGGGAACTTGCTGTTCGAACAGGACAATGCACGTCCGCATGTATCCCGTGCCACCCAACGTGCTCTAGAAGGTGTAAGTCAACTACCCTGGCCAGCAAGATCTCCGGATCTGTCCCCCATTGAGCATGTTTGGGACTGGATGAAGCGTCGTCTCACGCGGTCTGCAGGTCCAGCACGAACGCTGGTCCAACTGAGGCGCCAGGTGGAAATGGCATGGCAAGCCGTTCCACAGGACTACATCCAGCATCTCTACGATCGTCTCCATGGGAGAATAGCAGCCTGCATTGCTGCGAAAGGTGGATATACACTGTACTAGTGCCGACATTGTGCATGCTCTGTTGCCTGTGTCTATGTGCCTGTGGTTCTGTCAGTGTGATCATGTGATGTATCTGACCCCAGGAATGTGTCAATAAAGTTTCCCCTTCCTGGGACAATGAATTCACGGTGTTCTTATTTCAATTTCCAGGAGTGTAGTTTTCTGTAGGAAGCTTTTTCTTGACCTCAGTCTTGGCTGTTGAGGGTCATGTCTGAACAAAGAATGTCTAGTGTCGATTTCTTGTTTTTTCTTCTCCACTTCTGTTACAGCTTGCCTCCGAATACGTGGCGGTGCTATACCCATAATTTGGAACAGCTTATTGACAGGAATAGGTCGTAAGCAGCCTGTAACAATGCGTCCTGTCTCGTTCAGGGCTGTATCTACATGTTTAGCATGTGTAGAGTTTTGCCAGACGGGTGCTGGGTATTCTGCGGCGGAGAAACATAGTGCCAAGGCAGATGTTCTAAGCACTTTTGGCTGGGCACCCCAGGTGGTTCCTGTAAGTTAGCGGATGATGTTGTTCCTCGCTTTTATTTTGAGGCTCGTTTCTTCACAGTGGTCTTTAACTGTGAGGGAACGGTCCATCTTCACACCAAGGTATTTAGGAGTTTCGCAGTGGAGTAGTTGTTCTCCTCTCAAAGTGATGTTCAGTTTCCTTTTGGCTTCCCTATTTCTAAGATGAAATGCACAGACTTGGGTCTTTCCAGGGTTCGGTTTCAGTTGGTTTTCATCGTAATACTTGGCCAAATTTTCACGAGCTGTTGTCAGTTTCACCTCTACTTCCCCAAAGGTCTCACCTCGGGCAGCGAGTGCTGTATCATCAGCGTATATAAATCCCGTAGTTGAAGAGTTAATGGGCTGGTCATTTGTGTAGATATTATATAACAGCGGAGACAGCACACTTCCCTGGGGGATACCATTTTTCTGCATTCTCCATCGACTCTTCTTGTCTTGGAGAGAGACGAAGTATCTCCTGTTTTGCAGCATACACTGAAGGATGTGAGTTAGTCGGTAATCCTTTGTTTCTAAGTATACTTTTCTAAGAAGTCATTGAGAATCGTCAAATGACATGAGTGCAAAGTTTTGGTGTAATACTAAGAAAGGCTGAAGCTGAAAGTCAGTGTTTTGTGCACTACCTACACTCATTTCACATTTACGTACAGATGCAGACTCCTACATTCTTCTTTCCCTACGGCATTTTGCTTGCTTCATTGAAAACAACGGGTCACTACGCAAAACAATCCTCTCTGAATATAAAACTTATCGTGGTTATAACTAATATTGTTATCGAGTGAAACCTGTGTGACGATTATTAGCGCAAAAAAAAAAAAAAAAAGTTCGTAGGGTTGGCGAGCTGTGTTCCTTCTGTCGTGTTCCCTTCTGTTCGCTGGGAATGATAGTGAGCACTGGGAAATTGCCAGTGAATGCTCGCTTGCGGCAAGTTAATGGCCCTGGTAGAGCGATTTGCAGACTGCGAGGCTGCCAATATAAACTTTTCGTAACTACCGCACACGTACTACTGCACTCGACAGAGCGTCATTTACGTTCCGAAGGAAGGATACACTAATGACGTAACAACAGACGCACAGGAATCAGTAGCGAAGTGCTTACTTTGCGTTAAGTTTATGATGAACAGAGCATAATACCTCAGGTACCGGAGTCGCCCTTCGATGTTCGCAAGGTATATATGTAACTACAAATTTGACAAGCATCCTGTGTGAGAGGCACAAATCCGCTTCACCTTCACACACTCCAAGCACACTTGTACAGGATTTACTTTATTATTATTATTTAATATGCTACATTACATTACACTCTTAATATCATGTGTGTGAAGGTTAACTTGAAATATGATCTGCAGATTTTAGATTAATACAGGTAGTACAACTCGTACAGTTACATTAGTTACATTTATTTTCAAATATAGAATTAGATTATATTAAGACGTAACAGTTAACTTAAATTTCAGTTTATGTCTTTGAGTTCTTTCTAGCATATTACAGGTTTTTCAGTGTGTATCTGAATCTTAATGAATTTAAAAAAAATGTAAAAGAATTTATGAATTTACGAACTAAGTTTGGCTGAACCATCGTGCTTCTTTTTCAGTTATTTACTTCTTGAGACTGTCCCTTTGTTTCGTTAAATTACTGCACGCTAAAAGCAGATGGTCAATAGGTCGGTCTCCTCCATTACATGTGCAAAATGCGTCAGCAATTATTTTGCAACATGCTTAATAGTATATTAATTTTCCATGGCTCTAATGTTCGGCGATAGCGGTAGCTTAATCATTAAACGTTGGCAGATGGTAGGAAAATACTGTTTCGTGTTTCCCCTCTTTTAATTCGTTGCCTCTCAATCACCAATTTGTTTCTAAACTCTTCTATAGCTTTTCTTTCATTGCGCATATAGTTATTTTGCAGTAACTTACTGTTTTCCGTGATCAGGTTGCATTCTTGTAAGCTAGTTCACTGCTTTAATCCGTCAGAAATATGCCAGTTGTGGATCAGCAATCTTCTGATTTTGCATCGTATTTCTTCAATCAAGAAATTATGATTTTTCTGTTATCGTAGCAAATCTAGCATTACTATGTTGTCTGTGTGATTACTGCAAATCTGTCAATAGTCGTTAGATTTTTCATTGGCTCAAGCGCTTTAACATGAGCAAACTGATGTGCTTGGTTGTTTGAGCGTTCATTACCTATTAAGAGCTTTAATTGAGGAGAGAGTTTATCCGCAGCTCGTGGTCGTGCGGTAGCGTTCTCGCTTCCCGCGCCCGGGTTCCCGGGTTCGATTCCCAGCGGGGTCAGGGATTTTCTCGGCCTCGTGATGACTGGGTATTGTGTGATGTCCTTAGGTTAGTTAGGTTTAAGTAGTTCTAAGTTCTAGGGGGCTGATGACCATAGCTGTTAAGTCCCATAGTGCTCAGAGCCATTTGAACCGGTTTCATACCCTGGAGGTTTATATTCTCGTCGTATCTGTATATAGAATGAAACTACGTAAGTAAAAGCACTAATAGTCAACATAACCTACGAACAAAGTAGACAGTGAAGCGATGTACTTACAAAACTAATACTTCATGTTCCACGACTTCCAAGGTGCAAGTGCGCATAAAAACACTCTGAATTGCTATAATAATAATAATTATAACAGCCGGCCGCGGTGGTCTCGCGGTTCTAGGCGCGCAGTCCGGAACCGTGCGACTGCTACGGTCGCAGGTTCGAATCCTGCCTCAGGCATGGATGTGTGTGATGTCCTTAGGTTAGTTAGGTTTAAGTAGTTCTAAGTTCTAGGGGACTGATGACCACAGCAATTGAGTCCCATAGTGCTCAGAGCCATTTGAACCATAATTATAAAAGGTGGCAATTTTAGTTCAAAAATGGTTCAAATGGCTCTGAGCACTATGGGACTCAACTGCTGAGGTCATTAGTCCCCTAGAACTTAGAACTAGTTGAACCTAACTAACCTAAGGACATCACAAACATCCATGCCCGAGGCAGGATTCGAACCTGCGACCGTAGCGGTCTTGCGGTTCCAGACTGCAGCGCCTTTAACCGCACGGCCACTTCGGCCGGCCGCAATTTTAGTTGCGCACTGTCTTTTACATAGATATGATGGAATCTGATACTCAAGTACTATGCAAAGAAACGTAATGATGCTAAAATGCTTTAAATTCTTCCTATGATTTAATCTTTAAAATTTAATAATTCTCTTCCTGTTAATATTTAATTAATTAACTTACGTCGTTCAGATTTCGTAACGCTGACGGAGTTAAAATTTAAAGTTGTTCAGTCCTTGTTTTGTTTTCTTTCAATTGTTGCGAGCCAGCGATGGTACAATGCTGTTCGCTTTCAAGTCTACACATTTATAAAAATCAGGTCCAGGAAACAATTTTGTGATCACGGTTGCGATTTGGACGGTATTCGTGTAATTGTACTGATTAAGAGTTATCGTTTCCGAAAGATGCAGATTCGATTAAAGCTGTGCCTACTTTTACGCGTATAATGAAAATATTCATAACACGTCGCACAAACAAAGTAACATGCGAATCACAACCGTGGTCAAACGAAGAAAATATATGACGACATAAATGTTCTTCGCTGTTATTCAGGACGGGTTTAGATTAAACACCGCAATTTTCAGTCTTTAGAAATCACAAGACGATACACTTTAGAAATATTTGTTTTGAATAACTTGTATTTACCTTTTCTTATACAATATGGTGATTGTCCGCAAGGATGATCTCTCTCTCTCTCTCTCTCTCCTTTTTATAGCCTTTATACGTTCACATTACATACATCGATTAAGAAACTTTTCTTTGTCTACCGACCAGTACGAGAACAAAATCCGCTCAGACAAAATGTCTTACATGGAATCAGTTCTCACTTAACAATCATATGTAGTTTCGTAGTACAAACAATGCTAGTTTATTCCGTGCACTATAAAGTCTTTGATTCACTGAGCACAAAAATTAACATAATAAAATTATAATTATATTTTTCTTTCTTTCTTCTTCTTCTTCATATAATGAAAATAAGATTTGACATCGTCGTAATATTATTTTTCATCGTTGTAGCACTATAACGCCTCGGTAAAACCTTGGATGAAACGGCAGCTGGGCGTCCGATCTGAATCATGCATGATAGATCGCCAAAACACTGCCAAAAGACGAGCCCGGACAGCACATGGCAATTGAAGTTTGATAGGATGAAAGCTATGAACACAAAACATTGCAGAATGAGCGTATTGTAAATTAAAACATAGCTCGCAGTATCGGTAGAGTATAAAAGAGGAGAAACCTACCATCGTCAAAATCTAAATAATTAAAAGACACACAATCCTTGCAAGTCGTCAAATTGCTTGCATGATTCGGATCGAATTGCCATCTACCGTTTCATCCAAGGTATTACTGAAGAGTGGCATGTTTTTATGCGCATTTGCACCTTGGCAGTCGTGCCACAAGACGTATTAATTTTGTGAGTACATCGTTTTACTGTCTACTTGTTCAGTAGGTTATGTTGACTGCAGAAAAAATGCAGCATGGTCAAGGACTGTGCTCAGTGACACCAGGGTATAATACGTGCATACCGAGGGGCTGCAATGTTAGTAATTCACTTGTCACAGTCATTGGCGACCAGATGTCGCTTCAGAACGCCTGTCTGTTTTGACTCTGCCGGCAGTAACTGTGCTGAGTTCAGAGGTGAACAGTGTTCGCAACATTCATTCTGGGGTACAGCCATGCCCAACCGACAAGTACTAACTCTTGTTGAACAATTCAGCCACTGGAATAGGGTCGCATTGCTGGCCTTCGGGGAAGTTGGATGGACGTATCGTCGTATTGATCCATATGTTGGGCACAGTGTATTAATGGTGCGTCGATTTTTTTCAACAGTGGCCCATGGAACATTCCCACACCTGTAGACCAGCTTTTGGACGGCTACATCTACATCCATACTCCGCAAGCCACCTGACGGTGTGTGGTGGAGGGTACCTTGAGTACCTCTATCGGTTCTCTCTTCTATTCCAGTTTCGTATTGTTCGTGGAAAGAAAGATTGTCGGTATGCCTCTTTGTGGGCTCTAATCTCTCTGATTTTATCCTCATGGTCTCTTCGCGAGATATACGTAGAAGGGAGCAATATACTGCTTGACTCCTCGGCGAAGGTATGTTCTCGAAACTTCAACATGCGTCAATTCGGTGCAGATCCTCCAGCATTTCAGTACAATTTTCCGTTGTTTACAACCTCTCGATATACTACAGCATCATCCAAAAAAAGCCTCAGTGAACTTCCGATGTTATCCACAAGGTCATTTATATATACTGTGAATGGCAACGGTCCTACGACACTGCCCTGCTGTTCACCTGAAATCACTCTTACTTCGGGAGACTTCTCTCCATTGAGAATGACATGCTGCGTTCTGTTATCTAGGAACTCTTCAATCCAATCACACAATTGGTCTGATGGTCCATATGCTCACTTTGTTCATTAAACAACTGTGGGGAACTGTATCAAACGCCTTGCGGAAGTCAAGAAACACGGCGTCTACCTGGGAACCCGTGTCTATGGCCCTCTGAGTTTCGTGGACGAATAGCGCGAGCTGGGTTTCACAGGATCGTCTTTTACGAAACCCATGCTGATTCCTTCAGAGTAGATTTCTAATCTGCAGAAAAATCATTATACTCGAACATAATACGTGTTCCAAAATTCTAGAACTGATCGACGTTAGAGAGATAGGTCTATAGTTCTGCACATCTGTTCGACGCCCCTTCTTGAAAACGGGGATGACCTGTGCCCTTTTACAATCTTTTGGAACGCTACGCTCTTCTAGAGACCTACGGTATACCGCTGCAAGAAGGGGGGCAAGTTCCTTCGCTTACTCTGTGTAAAATCTAACTGGTATCCAATCAGGTCCAGCGGCCTTTCCTCTTTTGAGCGATTTTGATTGTTTTTCTATCCGTCATCTATTTTGATGTCTACCATTTTGTCATCTGTACGACAATCTAGAGAAGGAATTAAGTGCAGACTTCTTCTGTGAAACAGCTTTGGAAAAAGACATTTAGTATTTCGGCCTTTAGTCTGTCATCCTCTGTTTCAGTACAATTTTGGTCACAGAGCGTCTGGACATTTTGTTTTGATCCACCTACCGCTTTGACATAAGACTAAAATTTCTTAGGATTTTCTGCCAAGTCAGTACATAGAACTTTACTTTCGATTTCATTGATCGCCTCTCGCATAGCCCTCCTCACACTACATTTCGCTTCGCGTAATCTTTGTTTGTCTGCAAGGCTATGGCCATGTTTGTTTTCTGTGATGTTCCCTTTGCTTCCGTAGCAGTTTTCCAACTCGGTTGTTGTACCACGGTGGCTCTTTTCCATATCTTGCTTGGCACATACTCATCTAATGCATATTTTACGATGGTTTTGAACTTTGTCCACTGATACTCAACACTAGCTGTACTGGAGACAAAACGTTCGTGTTGAGCCGTCAAATAGTCTGAAAGCCGCGTTGTACAGATGCTCGTCGAGATCGATGTATTGTGTGAGCAGCGGTGGCCGCCCGAACAGCTTCCAGGGACGAAATCTGGGCACATATTGCACCTGTTTTGTCGTCAGGGACCATTGAGAATAGTCTGCTTTCAGCAGGATTGAGACTAGGCTACCACTGACGCCACGACACTGCCAAGCACGGTTACGGTGTTGTCGTGGAAGAGCTGACTGGAAAGTGGAATGGCGTTTTGTTGTCTTCAGCAGTGAGAGTAGGTTCTGTCTGCATGTGAGTGATGGATGTACACGTGTATGGCGAGCCGCCTATTCCAGAGCGCATTCGCCTACGATCCACAGGTCCGACCCCAGACTTCGCGGTGTGTGTGGGGGTTGGGGGGGGGGGGAGGGGGCATGAGTTACAACCCGCGGTCACATTTGAAGTTACGGCAGCGTAACTTAAACAGTGACCGCTACACTGCATAGGCTGTTTTCTTCCACACAAAGGCGATGAGCGTTTTCAGCAAGACAATGCAAGTCCTCATACGGCTGCTGTGATGCAAAGTGCTCTTAGCGGTGTACAATTACGCTGGCCAGCAAGACCCCAATTGAACATGTATGGGACAGAAGGGGCACCATGCTTGGGACAATCTACCGCAGGATGTCATTCGACACTTTGTGATCGCTCACACGCGAAAATATACGCTTGCGTGTCATCAGAGATGGGAAGGGGGGGGGGGAGGGGGTACGACGACGACGACGACGACGACGACGACGACACTGTGTATTGCTGCGACTGCGACATGCGTGTTTCATTTGGTCTGAATTTGTTATTGTACACTGCTACAACTGTCAATTCACTTGTCAATAAAATGACCTTGTCCCTGACTGCGTTGCATTTTTTTTATGGCAGTGTAGATGTAGACAGGTTATTTCAGGACCAACAGAGAAACACTTTCGAACCACCCGTTACTCGTAACATCATCGATTAAGGGGCAAGATATGATCATGACAGAAGCATATAACACCAAACGAACGAATGGTAGGAATATTGTCGTTTCCTCACTAGATGTAGAAGCTATGAAACCAAAAATACGCGACTATACACGTTCTGACTGATGTACCGCATCTCTTCCAGCTGCATACTAGTAAACATTTTTAGTTTTTTCCCTCCTGTCGTTGGCTCTGGGAAGATACATTTTTTAATACAATGAAACCATCTGCGACAGAATTAATTGCTTCGTATTTTGTTGAAAGTATAAAATATGCAACATCCCCCTTTGGCTCACCTGAAAAGGCTTCCGATGCAGTGCTCGTGAAATATGTCTGGCTTTCATATACTCTAATAAATTTTTCAGCTGATTTGCCTACATCACTCAACATAGTACCGGGCCAAAGATTACAGACACTGGCTTTAATCGGTCATTGAGATCAGTGGGAAAGTTGAAGAATTGTGTTGGACCGGGATTCGAACCCAGGGCTCCTGCTTACTAGGCAGATGCTGTGATCGGTAAGTTATATGGGCACAGTGTCATTGCAACTGCATGGACTACCATAGCACGACTCCAGTCAGGCCCAAATTGCCAGCTTATCTACACAGAACTAATGTGGTGCCCATTGTCCTCATTACTACCGGCATTTCGCCGATTGCTGTAGGAGTTCGAGCCTGGTATCCATCTGCACTGAGGAAATCGTTGGCCGTCTAGTGTGTGTGTGTGTGTGTGTGTGTGTGTGTGTCAGTGGTTTGTCTTCTTCTGGACATGTCCGCAACAACAGACTCCATGTTGGTCTAGCAACGATTACGAATTAAGACATCAAGTAATTCGCTGCGGCCTCGCGGAGTGGCCGAAAGTTCGTGCTCTGATTCACAAATACTCTATGAATATCGTCTGGGTAACTTGTGCGCTATGATTTACGCTGACTCAGGACACGTACATAGTTTCTAACTTTAATACTTGACTTGTTATCTTAAATATGTAATATGAAATTATTATTCTTAATCAGAGGATTATGAGAGGATTTGAAAATTTTGAAGTCGATTATTCTATATAAATAAAAATGTAAATGTTCGCTTGTTCAAAATCGTATATCTCTGAAAGTTCTTCAACGATTGCTTTGAGATTTTGACTTAACGTTGATTCAAATACGTGCGCGGTTTTATATATCTACTAGAGCGCAACATATAATATATAAATCTACAGAGAAATCTACTTAAAAATGTGAATGTTCGTTTGTCCAACATCTTAAACTCCGTAATTCTTCATCTCATGCTTTGAAATTTTGACACCACGTTGAATTGGGAAACGCGTTTTTTTTTTAATTTATAATACTTAAATAAACAAGTAATATACAAAGGGGAAATGTTGTCTCTAAAATTTCTTGAACCTTTTACTTCAAATTTTTACGCAATGTTTTAATGAACATTCGGACCGGCACAGGCTATATATTTCTAATATATATAATATATAAATGTATGTACAAAATATATAATAGGGAAAGCTGTTACCGAGCAAGAAAGTTGAATTTATGGCTTATAGGCTTATGATTCGGGTGCTACTATAGAATCTGAATTTGCAATAACAATAAACAAGACTCATGGTAAGAGGGGGGGGGGGGGGAGAGGAAATGGACAGAGAAATGGGAGGAGAAGATCGGGACGTATATATAATTCCCATACGTATTAGAAAGGTGTGCTTTTTTTCTTCTGAGCCACAGCAACGCTATGGTGAAAATCAAATTTTTGTTGCCCTGTGAAGTCGTTAGACAGGCAACCTGCTACTGAGACCAGGTGTCTGTTTCAGATATTTAGTAGTATAAACACAAAAAGCTACCTTATACTGCTCCTTAATTTTCTGTATAAGTACATGCATGCTCGCACGCGCGCTCGTGTGTGTGTGTGTGTGTGTGTGTGTGTGTGTGTGCGTATGCGTGATTGTTCATAAGCGAAATTTTGGCACTATTGATGTGTCCTATGATTTGGGAAGATTTTTCGACGAGTAAATGAATACGGAACCAAAACCGGGAGTCGTACAAAGATCATGGCTTCAATGATGAAGCGCTATAGAGGTAGTGGACTGTACGCGGGAAAAAGAATGCTGAGCTTGAATGAAAGATACGGGTACTTCGTCGCATGCTCTTTCAGAGTTCATCAGCTATAATAGCTGGCGGGCGATTGGTTAAAAAAATGGTTCAAATGGCTCTGAGCACTATGGGACTTAACATCTGAGGTCATCAGTCCTCTAGATTTAGAACTACTTAAACCTAACTAACCTACGGACATCACACACATCCTGCGACCGTAGCGGTCCCGCGGTTCCATACTGAAGCGCCTAGAACCACTCGGCCTCACCGGCCGGCGGGCGATTGGTGGAGTGGCAGTCTCTCTGCAACCCGTGATCATACGAGTTTGGTGGGTGAAATATTCGAGGAATGTGCTAGCCACGACAGTAAAAAAACTCTCCTTGTGGAGGTAGATTGCCACTGCAAAAACAAGTTGCGATCTAAATTCCCTGTTCTGCTAACCAGTGCTGAACTCGTCTGACGATGGCAGGAGCCTCCTCATACATATGCACACGAAGAAAAAAAACCGATGCACCACGAAGGACAACCACGAAGGCAAGAAGTAGAAACTGTCGCCATGTGCGGGCAGGCATTATCTTGTTGAATGTAAGTCCAGGATGGCTTGCTACCGAGGGCAACAAAATGGGGAGTATAATATCATCGACGTACCGCTGAGCTATAATGGTGCCGCGGACGACAACCAAAGGCGTCAATGAAATGGCACCCGAGACTATCACTCTTGGATGTCAGGTTATATGGCGGGCAACAGCCAGTTTGGCATCCCAATGCTTACGCAGCGTCTCGAGACACGTCTTCGGCCTGGATTCTTATTGACTGGAATGGAATTGTCTTCAGTGATGACTCCCACTTCAAACTGAGCCCCGAAGACCAGCAGAGACACATCCGGAGACGCCCCACACAGCAGTGGATACCAGCCTGGCTGTTGCCCGCCATGCAGCTCGACAGCCAGCAGTGATGGTCTGGGATATCATTTATGAAACGTCCCCTTTTGAACAATTATACATGACTGTGCTTAAACTGACACACAATATTTTTAGCGCAACGCAATCTGACTTTCAATAATCCCTACAAAAGAATGGCCCTGACTAACATTAACCTATACCTTTCACAAATCACTTACCTCACAAAAATTTTCGTTACTCGAACTACTGCAATACAGCGAGCGCCACTACTGCCAGCTAAATAAAAGATTCAAACTACTGAAGGCACTAACTACTGATAGGCATAGTTAGCAAATGAAAGATTTTGATAGAGAACAAACAATGTATTTACCTTAATAGTGTTCAAAAGTCATAATATATATATCAGTTCATGACATCCAGTCTTACAAATGTACTGTCTCTGATGGACACACGTCCAGATCATCCGCTCTCAAAATTCCGCCATCTCTATCCCCACATCCACCACTGCTGGCGGCTCACCTCCAGCTGCGCAACGCTACGCGCTGTTAACAGCCAACTGCCCAACGCTACAATGGCGAGTATTACAACAATGCAAAGCAGCCACAGACTGCACACAGCACAGCCAGTGATTTTCATACAGAGCGCTAGGTGGCGGTGGCGTTACCAATATAAGAACCTAAACAACCTACTGGAGCGCTACGTGGCGATGGCGTTACCAATATCTGAGTGACCACCATCAAACGTTCATTTCTGAGGAAGAGGATGTGGAACAAAAATGGAAAAAATTCAGAAACATCGTCCAGTACGCCTTAGATACGTTCGTACCGACTAAGGTCCAAAGCGAGGGGAAAGATCCACCGTGGTATAACAATCATGTACGAAAGGTACTACGGAAACAAAGAAAGCTTCATCATAGGTTTAAGAGTAGTCGAATCATAGCTGATAAGGAAAAGCTGAACGAAGCGAAAAAGAGCGTAAAGAGAGCAATGAGAAAAGCATTCAACGAATTCGAACATAAAACATTGGCAAACAATCTAAACAAGAACCCTAAAAAGTTTTGGTCATATGTAAAATCGGTAAGCGGATCTAAATCCCCTATTCAGTCACTCGTTGACCACGATGGCACCGAAACAGAGGACGACCGAAGAAAGGCAGAAATACTGAATTCAGTGTTCCGAAACTGTTTCACTGCGGAAAATCGTAACACGGTCCCTGACTTCAGCCGTCGCACGGACGCCAAAATGGAAAATATTGAAATAAACGATATCGGAATTGAAAAACAACTGCTATCACTTAGTAGCGGAAAAGCATCCGGACCAGACGAGATACCCTTAAGATTCTACAGTGATTATGCTAAAGAACTTGCCCCCTTTCTATCAGCAATTTATCGTAGATCTCTGGAAGAACGTAAAGTACCTAGCGACTGGAAGAAAGCGCAGGTCGTTCCCATTTTCAAGAAGGGTCATAAATCAGATGCGAATAATTATAGGCCTATTTCGCTTACGTCAATCTGTTGTAGAATAATGGAACATGTTTTGTGTTCTCGTATTATGACGTTCTTAGATAATACAAATCTCCTTCATCATAACCAACATGGATTCCGCAAACAGAGATCATGTGAAACTCAGCTCGCCCTATTTGCCCAAGAAATTCACAGTGCCGTAGACACTGGCGAGCAGATTGATGCCGTATTCCTGGACTTCAGGAAGGCATTTGATACGGTTCCGCACTTACGTTTAGTGAAAAAAATACGAGCTTACGGAATATCGGACCAGGTTTGTGATTGGATTCAGGATTTCCTAGAAGAAAGAACACAACATGTCATTCTTAACGGTTCAAAATCTGCAGATGTAGAGGTAATTTCGGGAGTACCGCAAGGAAGCGTGATAGGACCTTTATTGTTTACAATATACATAAATGACTTAGTTGACAACATCGGTAGCTCCGTGAGGCTATTTGCAGATGACACGGTTGTCTACAAGAAAGTAGCAACATCAGAAGACTCGTACGTACTCCAGGAAGACCTGCAGAGGATTAATGAATGGTGCGACAGCTGGCAGCTTTCCCTAAACGTAGATAAATGTAATATAATGCGCATACATAGGGGCAGAAATCCATTCCAGTACGATTATGCCATAGGTGGTAAATCATTGGAAATCATTGGAAGCGGTAACGACCGTAAAATACTTAGGAGTTACTATCCGGAGCGATCTGAAGTGGAATGATCACATAAAACAAATAGTGGGAAAAGCAGGCGCCAGGTTGAGATTCATAGGAAGAATTCTAAGAAAATGTGACTCATCGACGAAAGAAGTAGCTTACAAAACGCTTGTTCGTCCGATTCTTGAGTATTGCTCATCAGTATGGGACCCTTACCAGGTTGGATTAATAGAAGAGATAGACATGATCCAGCGAAAAGCAGCGCGATTCGTCATGGGGACATTTAGTCAGCGCGAGAGCGTTACGGAGATGCTGAACAAGCTCCAGTGGCGGACACTTCAAGAAAGGCGTTACGCAATACGGAGAGGTTTATTATCGAAATTACGAGAGAGCACATTCCGGGAAGAGATGGGCAACATATTACTACCGCCCACATATATCTCGCGTAATGATCACAACGAAAAGATCCGAGAAATTAGAGCAAATACGGAGACTTACAAGCAGTCGTTCTTCCCACGCACAATCCGTGAGTGGAACAGGGAAGGGGGGATCAGATAGTGGTACAATAAGTACCCTCCGCCACACACCGTAAGGTGGCTCGCGGAGTATAGATGTAGATGTAGATGTAGATGTAGAACCTAAGCAGCCTACTTACACATTTCTTGTCATAGCAGGACCACTTCGGTTGTCATCTGCGGCATCCTTTCAGCACAGCGGTACGTCGACGATATTTTACACCCAGTTTTGTTTCCCTTCATGGCAAATCATCCTGGGCTTACATTTTAGGACACAGCGAGAGTTGCTAATGCTTGTCTTCGTGCTTGTCAAAACCTACCTTGTCCGCCAAGATCGGTAGATTTCTCCCCAATTAGGGGCGTTTGAAGCATTATGAGCAGGACCCTCCAACCACCTGCGGATTTTGATGATATAACACATCAATGGGACAGAATTTGGCACGAAGTCCCTCAGGAGCACATCCAACAATCCTGTTAATCAATGCCAGGCCAAAAACTGCTTGCATAATGGCCAACGTCTTCTCAACTTGCTCAATTTGTGAAGCTCTTACACATGAATAAATCATCTAGTTTTTCTGAAATTGTAATAGTTTATTTTTCTGTACACGTACGACACGTCTACCGATTTCAATCCCGTTCGGATAATTCCTTCGTAGTGCGTTGATTTTTCTTTGTCTTAGAGTGTATGTCTATCGTGATGCTATACAGAGAACCGGTAGTCATGTGGAAAGACGCTGTGCTGTCACTGTCGTGTTAAGTGCTGTCCGTTGGTGAACAAATGTTGGAGCGGTATCCCTCTGCAGTCACATGAAGGGAAATGGTAACGATGTTCGTCACGCTGATAGTCCATGTTGCTCTAGATAACTTCGCACTGTCCAAGAAGACAATGGTCTTGCTGCAAAGAAGCCCATTTTTTTCTTAAGTTACATGACCTGGCTCTAGAGATCTGAGAGAACAATATGTATGTCAGAATCAGGTTTTCACTCTGCAGCGGAGTGTGCGCTGATATGAAACTTCCTGGCAGATTAAAACTGTGTGCCGGACCGAGACTCGAACTCGGGACCTTTGCCTTTCGCGGGCAAGTGCTCTACCAACTGAGCTACCCAAGCATGACTCACGACCCGTCCTCACAGCTTTAATTCCGCCAGAACCTCGTCTCCTACCTTCCAAACTTCACAGGAGCTCTGCTTCCAGGAGTGCTAGTTCTGCAAGGTTCGCAGAAGAGCTTCTGTGAAGTTTGGAAGGTAGGAGACGAGGTACTGGCGGAATTAAAGCTGTGAGGACGGGTCGTGAGTCGTGCTTGGGTAGCTCAGTTGGTAGAGCACTTGCCCGCGAAAGGCAAAGGTCCCGAGTTCGCGTCTCGATCCGGCACATAGTTTTAATCTGCCAGGAAGTTTAATATGTATGTCCTCTCACATGCTAGACACGTGGGGACGTTGGGTTCGTGTACATTGCTGCGACCCTACTGATTCCATTTTGCCCATTTTTTAAGCAACGGGCGTGACGTGGCTGCACGGTCCTGCAAGTCCGAGCGAACAATAAGTCTGTCCTCTCGAGCGCTAGTCACGTGGGGCCGTTGCATTCGTGCAGAGTGCTCAGTATGATCCTCCTGAACCTATGCATTTCATATTTCGATGACAGTCGTGGGATCCCAAGCAACGCGATCAGCAATATTACGGAAGGATAAGATACAGTCTCAAATTCAGTGACTGGATCTCTGATCTCTTCATTGTAACCATGTCACATATTCCATGAATCGGGATTTCTGGACCGGAAATTGAGGCTGGCTACGCCAGTACTGTGCCACCACGGCCGGCAATATTCGCCACCTTCCCGAATAGCAACCCACTGTCTCGTCATCCCGGCATTGCAACTCGAAGCGCGCAAGAGGAAGTGTGAATGAGCAACTCTACCAGGGACTTCGCGTAACTCAAATTACAGCGCGCCTGTTGCATAGACGCACAGTTCTCGGAAGTGGTGGCGCCGTGCTTTGTTGTAGTATATTGCGCAACGCGAGCTAGACATTACGGCTTTCATCATTCCGCTAGGTGCGGCTCGGCAGCATTCGGAACGGGCGGGTGCCAAGGAGGCGTGCCCGCGCCTAACTAAGGAGACAATAATACCTCAGCAACGTGACTCATTAGCCGCGCTCACGCAACGCGCGTCTCTGTTCCCAAATGTCACCACCGCACTCAGGACAGAATTAGATTATGCGTAGCCTGTTGCATCATACGCTGTGCTGAAACGGACAGTTGCTATTGAGGGCTTGCTTGTTAACAGATGAGGTCTGTTAAAAAATAACGGGATTTTTTTTTTTTTTGGAAAGAATTTATTTTATTCTTCTGCATCAATGCTATCCCTCCAAAACAGTTCCAATCAGGTTCTGCGGGAATTAGATTAGGAAATGAGACACTTAAAGTAGTAAATGAGTTTTGCTATTTGGGGAGCAAAATAACTGATGGTGGTGGTGGTGGTTAGTGTTTAACGTCCCGTCGACAACGAGGTCATTAGAGACGGAGCGCAAGCACGGGTTAGGGAAGGATTGGGAAGGAAATCGGCCGTACCCTTTCAAAGGAACCATCCCGGCATTTGCCTGAAACGATTTGGGGAAATCACGGAAAACCTAAATCAGGATGGCCAGAGACGGGATTGAACCGTCGTCCTCCCGAATGCAAAATAACTGATGATGGTCGAAGTAGAGAGGATATAAAATGCAGACTGGCAATGGCAAGGAAAGCGTTTCTGAAGAAGAGAAATTTGTTAACATCGAGTATAGATTTAAGTGTCAGGAAGTCTTTTCTGAAAGTATTTGTATGGAGTGTAGCCATGTATGGAAGTGAAACGTGGACGATCAATAGTTTGGACAAGAAGAGAATAGAAGCTTTCGAAATGTGGTACTACAGAAGAATGCTGAAGATTAGATGGGTAGATCTCATAACTAATGAGGAGGTATTCAAAAAATGGTTCAAATGGCTCTGAGCACTATGGGACTCAACTGCTGAGGTCATTAGTCCCCTAGAACTTAGAACTAGTTAAACCTAACTAACCTAAGGACATCACAAACATCCACGCCCGAGGCAGGATTCGAACCTGCGACCGTCGCGGTCTTGCGGTTCCAGACTGCAGCGCCTTTAACCGCACGGCCACTTCGGCCGGCGAGGAGGTATTGAATAGAATTGGAGAGAAGAGAAATTTGTGGTGCATCTTGACTAGAAGAAGGGATCGGTTGGTAGGGCATATTCTGAGGCGCCAAGGGGTCACCAATTTTGTATTGGAGGGCAGCGTGGAGGGTAAAAATCGTAGAGGGAGACCAAGAGATGAATACACTAAACAGATTCAGAAGGATGTAGGTTGCAGTAGGTACTGGGAGATGAAGAAGCTTGCACAGGATAGAGTAGCATGGAGAGCTGCATCAAACCAGTCTCTGGACTGAAGACCACAACAACATAGGTGTCATACAGAGTTGCAAAAAAAGTATTCCATATTTTGAGAGTTGATGGTATGGACTAGAACACGAGAACAGTGTCCAGTGAACATGGATTCTAAAATGCATATCTAAAGAGGTTTGAGCACTTGTTCAGTAGAAACGTATTTCACAGTAGCGAAGTAGTTCTTTTAAGGTACATATTTTAGAGCCTATGTTTACGACATTTTTTCTTGGTTTGCTTCATACGACCACCTCTCAAAATGTAGAGAGCAAAGAGCTTACAGTAGAAGAGATGAGTTTCACAGTAGTAAAGATGAACAAGTGCTCATAACTCTTAAGGTATGTTTTTTAAAGTTTATGTTTACTGCACTTGTCGTCTTGTTCTGCTCCATAATACTATCTTCCAAAATATGGAAAGTCTTCTTTTAATACTCTGTATATCCTCCGCCACACACCGTAAGGTGGCTCGCGGAGTATAGATGTAGATGTAGATTTATGCCAGCGCTTTTGCCTATATCAACGAGCGAGGTGGCGCAGTGGTTGTTAGCACACACTGGACTCGCATTCGGGAGGACAACGGTTCAGCTCCGTTTCCGGCCTCCAGGTTTCCCCAAATCGCTCCAGGAAAATGTCAGGATGGTTCCTTTCAAAAGGCAGCTATCTTTCCTCAGTCTTTCAACACTCCGAGCTTTTTCTCCGTCTCTAACGACCTCGATATCGACAGGACGTTAAAACCTAATACTCCTTCCTTCTTCCTTTCTTTATCAATCTCGAAACAGTTCTAAAACTCGATATTTGAGATAGCTTTTAGTAGTCTCAGCTTTGAATTTTTAATCTCATCTATGTTTGTAACACGATGGCTCTTGAAAGTTTGCTTTATTTTTGGGAATAGAAAAAAATCACATGGGCCCAAGTCCGGACAATAGAGAGGCTGCGGCATCATTATAGTGTTGTTTTTGGCCAAATATTCAAGAACAAGAAACGAACTGTGATCATATCCATTCTTCTTCTTCTTCTTTTGCTTCTTCTCCTTCTTCTTCCTCAGCGTCTATATAAGCACTCCTGAACATGACCTTTGCCAAAGATTTCCATGTCGATCTCTTCTGTGTGATGTGGATAAAGATTGTTTCCAGCGTGTCGTCTGTCAGAAGACGTTCGATACTTCACTCTGACTGCCTTGGACACTACTGCATCAGTGTTTCGGTATATTTGAATTTGTTTCTTTCCACCTGTTCTGCCCAACGCCACTTTAGTCTCGCTATCCCCTCGACAACCTCAGACACCTGTTCTTCTCCTTATCTCTTCGTTCTTCATCCTGTCTCACAGACTCACAGTCCGCAGCTCGTGGTCGTGCGGTAGCGTTCTCGCTTCCCACGCCCGGGTTCCCGGGTTCGATTCCCGGCGGGGTCAGGGATTTTGTCTCCCTCGTGATGACTGGGTGTTGTGTGCTGTCCTTAGGTTAGTTAGGTTTAAGTAGTTCTAAGTTCTAGGAGACTGATGACCATAGATGTTAAGTCCCATAGTGCTCAGAGTCATTTGAGCCATTTTCAGACTCACACGAAGTATTGCTCTGTCTATTACTCTTTGACAAGTCCAGAGACGATTTACGCTGCTTGTTGTGTAATCGTTTTGAGTCCGTATGTTGTTACTGACGCGATGATTGCGTCATAAACCTTTCTTTTTATATCCAAGTGAGGCCAATACGCTACGTTATTTCTGCTGTCTGGTTATTTGTTTCCAAGCTGGATGATAAAAGTATTGATTTACTACTTCCAGAGCATGGTTTTCGACGGAGACCGTAATACTGACATGGCTCATGACTTCCGTCTTTTGACGGTTAATTTTGACTCCTACAGCTCGGGAAGCACCTTTGTGTTCTCGGATCATTGTTGACAGTTCCTTTGAGTTGCTGGCAAAGAGGACGATAATATCTGGAAAGCTAAGATGGTTGAGACGTTTTACAAGTATACTGACATCTTTCTGTACCCAGAATAGACACTTGAACACATCCGGTGTATTTTCGTGGTGCAAGGGCCATGAATTCTTTCGCTACAAATCCGAGCATGTTTTTCAGTTTCCTTCATACAGACAGCCTTGTGGCGAAAACAATTAGCATAACCTTTACATTTGACCACACTTGTCGTGGTTTCTTCATCTTGGCGCTTCAGAATGCTTTCACTAAAGTGACTGAGCCTTAGTTTCGACGCCATATCCGTAAACCCATGTTTCATTACCTTTTATAATCGTTCTAGATATTTTACGTTTGTTACTGTGTGTATCGGTTTATTGTGACAAATGTAATGAAGCAATAATGGATCTTTCCACGTATGAATGATCAGTGCGTTACATTTTTCTTATGATGAGTCAACTGCCAGTACCTGCACCATTTCTCGTTCCTCTGCAGTTTCATGGCACTGCAAATTTTCCATAGACAACGGGACTGTCAACCAACAGCCGCTCGGAACTACCGGAGCTATCCGGTTGATCACCTTTTTTATATGGTGAACAGTGACTGCCCCAAATACTACCTGGTGATACACTCGAAATTACTTTTACATCTATCGTATTCGACCCGTTAAAAACAATTTGTTGACTATGATCTTACGGTGTGGGCATCCACACCGTAGATGCACAATAGAAATATTTAAATTTAATTTAATTTAAAAAAAACTACTAAAATCTTCTTAAAAACTTCTGGTAGCCGCAGTAGCTGTTAATAATTCCTTTATTACAGGATCACACACGACCGGTTTTAAAATGATTTAATCGCGTCCTCAACTGTATACATTAAACTAATTTAACATTGGGGTCATTACAGATACACAGTCTCCCAACGTTCGGAACCGCTTAAATTGTATGGTTATAAAACGAAACATACAATATAAGCGGTTCTGACTATTAGAATGCCATCCAAACGTTGGGAGTCCGTGAATCTGTAATGACTCAGTGTTAAATTAGTTATATGTATACGTCTGAGGACGCGATTAAATCATCGCGAAACCGTTCGTGTATGATCCTGTAATAAAGGAGCTTTTAATGTGGCTACCAGAAATTTAGTAGATGATTTTAATACTATTTTCAAAATCTTTAAAAATATTTCCAGAACGGTTTGAGTTCAGTCTGTTAGTAAGTCCCCAGTCCAGTCACAAATTAGGTCAGTTCGTATTTTGTTCATTAAGTGAAAAGAGTGTAGTTTATTGAAGAGAAATTCCTGCTACGACAATTCCTGCCAAAGAGCGTTCACGCTGTACTTTATTACCAAGAATTACATCTACTAGACCATCAAGAAGCCAAGAATCTTCAAAAATGGGGAAGGTGCAACCTTCACCGCAAACCTTTTCGTATACCGTAAAACGCCAGCCCGATGTCGCAATGCACACTCAAAACGCGAGGAAAGCCTAGAACGATGGGAAATCTTTCCTGGAGGGTGAACACTGTGGGTTCCTGTGTGGACTCACAGGAAGCTAATGCCTGCTGACACGCATAAAAATGGATAAACATACGCGAAAGAGGATCTGCTTATGGGAAGTCTAAAGGCTGTTATCGTCCTCAAATACAGAATGGACGCCCTGTAACTCCGAAACAAAAAAAGAAGCAAACCCATCTAGGGATATCTTCTTTTTATGGTGAACTTTTTTCCTTGTTACAGTTACTTCACTCACGTTTTTATAAGATGACCTATTTCAAAATATTAACTTTCATTTTCAAGAGCACTTATTTAAATCTTCAATGCATTTCGCAACATCACGTCGTGAGTTGGCTTTACGTTCAGAATGTCCAAATAAATATCTGAAAGTTTGCTTTTGTGCGCAAATGATATTCAAAAATCACTTCCTGTGTGGAAATGTGTGACAGCCTTTGTTTCGGCAGCATTTGTGAACACTTGGGAGGACGACGCGACGGTCTAAATCTTCCTAAATCTTCGTCAACCCATGCAGTTTCAGGTTTTCCGTCAGATGTGGAAGTAACTTCAGGCGTGCTTTAGGGAAGACTATTGGGACCCTTACCGTTCATATTGTTTATTAATGATTTGGTAGAGAATATTAGTGGTAGTGTAAATTGTTTTGCGGATGGCGGAGTTGTCTGTAAGGGGCAGTCAAACGAAAACGAGACACATGGAAGAAAAGTAAGTAAACTACACTATTGGCCGTTAAAATTGCTACACCACGAAGATGACGTGCTACAGACGCGAAATTTAACCGACAGGAAGAAGATGCTGTGATATGCAAATGATTAGCTTTTCAGAGCATTCACACACGGTTGGCGCCGGTGGAGACACATACAACGTGCTGACATGAGGAAAGTTTCCAACCGATTTCTCATACACAAACAGCAGTTGACCGGCGTTGCCTGGTAAAACGTTGTTGTGATGCCTCGTGTAAGAAGGAGAAATGCGTACCATCACGTTTCCGACTTTGATAAAGGTCGGATTGTAGACTATCGCGATTGCGGTTTATCGTATCGCGACACTGCTGCTCACGTTGGTCGAGATCCAATGTCTGTTAGCAGAATATGGAATCGGTGGGTTCAGGAAGGTAATACGGAACGCCGTGCTGGATCCCAATGGCCTCGTATCGCTAGCAGTCGAGATGACAGGTATCTTATCCGCATGGCTGTAACGGATCGTGCAGGCACGTCTCGATCCCTGAGTCAACAGATGGGGACGTTTGCAACGTTACATTTCAGATGTGTTACGACCCGTGGCTCTACCCTTCGTTCGATCCCTACGAAACCCTACATTTCAGCAAGATAATGCACGACTGCATGTTGCAGGTCCTGTACGGGCCTTTCTGGATAGAGAAAATGTTGCTGCCCTGGCCAGCACATTCTCCAGATCTCTCACGAATTGAAAACGTCTGGTCAACGGTGGCCGAGCAACTGGCTCGTCACAATACGCCAGTCACTACTCTCGATGAACTGTGGTATCGTGTTGAAGCTTGCATGGGCAGCTGTACCCGTACACGCCATCCAAGCTCTGTTTGACTCAATGCCCAAGCGTATCAAGGCCGTTATTACGGCCAGAGGTGATTGTTCTGGGTACTGATTTCTCAGGATCTATGCACCCAAATTGCGTGAAAATGTAATCACATGTCAGTTCTAGTATAATATATTTGTCCAATGAATACCTGTTTATCATCTGCATTTCTTCTTGGTGGAGCAATTTTAATGGCCAGTATTGTATTTATTATTTCAAAAGTAATCGCCATAACTGTTAATACATTTATCCCACTGTGAGACGCGACGGGCAATGACTTCATGGAAAAACATTTTCGGTTGGCTACGGACCATTATTGTACCCAGGCGTGCGCCTCTTCGTCCAAGGCAAATTGACGCCACGAATGTCTTTCTTCAGGGCTCCAGTAATATGTAAATCGCACGAGGAGAGATCGGGACTATATGGAAGATGTGTAAGGGATTTCCAGCGAAATATCTGCAGAGTAGTTGAAATAGCCTCGTCAACGCATGGGCGGGCATTATCTTACAACAGAATGTTGCGACCCGTCGATATTCCTTGGCGTTTGGACTTGATGACGCGTTTCATATTTTATGAAGTGTCCACATAGCACTTTGCGTGTAATTATGGCGCCGTGTTTCAGAAAGTCATTGGTCAGCGCGCCCCTGCCGGCAGTCATGTCTCTCCTGGAGCTGCCACTCACGGCTTTGGATGTTGTGGTTGGTGGTGAATCCATGTGCTTCCATTGTTAGTTCTGACATTCGCTCTCGGCTAAAAATGATGACACCATGTCTCATATCCCACGACAATACGGGACAGTGATGTCGACATTCTGTTCAACTTCTTCTCCTCTGTCAGGATGTAGGGCACCCACAGCACACAGAGTTTCCGGATCTTCAGATGCTCGTCATGATGGCGTGGGCGGTACCGTGGCTGATGCCCATAGGTAACCGGGTGTCTTCCACCTCCGCTGTTGGTCATTTCTGACGGCAGCATATATCCCACCAATGACAGAAGGGGTACTGACACGACGAGCCCGTCCTGGCCGACTGGTGTCTTTCAGTGACACCCGACCTTCTCGAAATCATTATATGCCACTCTAACACATGCCAACGTGATATGCTGTGTTCGCCATACACTGCAGACGTTCGGCCATGAATTTCGCTTGCTGACACTCCTTCCGCAGACAAAAACAGCAGTACCCTTTGCTGTTCCTCCAGCCCGGTCTCCATAGTGAAGTCGCTGACCTCGCGCAGAACACGTTCGAGGTGCGGCTAGAATAAAACCGGACTGATGTTGCAAAAAACATTTATTTACAATTTTTTACAATTTCATGTTATCTCCTTCAATGTACTCTCCTCCTCGGTCTCTACACCGCTCCATACGAATTTTCCACTGTTCATAGCAATGCTGCAGATCATTTTCGGTAAGTCCATACATTACTTCCGTCGCTTTTTATTTTACTGCTTCAACAGTCTCAAATCTAGTTCCTTTCAAAGCTGACTTGACTTTAGGGAAAAGAAAAAAGTCACAGGGGGCCAAATCAGGTGAGTAGGGTGGATGATCTAAGATGGGAATGTTGTGTTTTGCCAAAAACGTCTTCACTGACAACGCACTGTGAGCTGGGGCATTGTCTTGGTGAAGGATCCATGACTTTTTTCTCCACAAATCGTTCCGTTTTCTCCGTACTCGCTCACGTAGGGTAGCCAGGACGCTAATGTAGTAATGCTGATTCACTGTTTGTCCCTCTGGTACCCAATCAATGTGCACAATCCCTTTGATGTCAAAAAAACAATCATCATTGCCTTGAATTTCGATTTTGACATTCGTGTTTTTTTTGTCGTGGAGAACCAGGAGTTTTCCAATGCATCGATTGGCGTTTAGTTTCGGGATCGTAAGTAAAAAACCACGATTCATCGCAAGTAATAACATTTTGTAAGAAGGTGGGATCACTTTCAATGTTTTCCGGGATGTCAGAACAAATCATTCTTCGGCGTTCCTTCTGTTCAATTGTGAGACACTTTGGAACCATTTTTGAACACACTTTCTTCATGTTGAAACTTTCATGAAGAATCTGCCTAACACTTTCCTTGTCAACTCCTGTTAACTCAGCCACTGCTCTGATTGTTAAACGGCGATCTTGTCGAACAAGTTTACCGATTTTTTCAATGTTTGCATCAGTTTTTGCTGACAATGGTCTGCCAGTGCGAGTGTCATCACTGGTGTCTTCGCGGCCATCTTTAAATCGTTTAAACCACTCAAACACTTGTGTTCGCGATAAACAATCATCGCCGTACACTTGTTGTAACATTACAAACGTTTCACTTGCAGATTTTCCTAGTTTGAAACAAAATTTGATGTTAACACGCTGTTCTTTCTGTACACTCAACATTTTCCGACGCACAGACAAAACGTCAACTACTTAAAACAGATGCCACGGGCAGACTGAGTGCAGGAGGCAGATGAAACTCGAGCAGTAGGCGGAGCGAGAGTCACGTGACAGGCCACGCGACTTTCAGCCTTATTGCATTCGTTTTATTGTTTCACCAGTACTAGTCCGGTTTTTTTCTAGCCACACCTCGTATGCAGGCAAATGGCACAGCGGTGAACGTTCGCGCTGTTTCTTCCTTGGTTTGGTTTGTTGTTATACGCGTCCACGTCAGAACCTTAGAACACTACTACCAAAAGTAGTTAGAAGCGACTACACATTAGGTCCGATCGACGGAACGAAAGACAGCTAAAAACAAGGACTTCCTCTTGGAGAAATGTCCAAAGTAAAAGGCGGTCAACAGCCCGTGCGTCGTTCGCTAAAATGGCCGATAGCTCAGACGGCAAACATACAGCAGAACGTAAGTGGTTAAAAAAAAGGGCATTCTGTCAGGAAACGGCGAAGCCTCAAAGGTTGATGACAATGAGCACAAGGTGGTGCAGGTCACCACTTAACAAACACGATGGATGAAGAGACAGTGCCCAATACGCAGCCTAGCTAAAATGATCTCCTCCTGGGGAGAGGGCCGAGAGGAGGTCTGTCAAGCATCTGGGAGAGGTTTAATTCCCTGGAACTTGTTCTCATGAAGGAAAGACCAGTAGTGACGCCAAAGTGACACCACCTGCTGACAGACGGCAACACGGAGATAATCGGAGGGAATGGAAGAACTAGCGGGCCGAGGTAGGAGGACTGCAGCCTTGGCAGCAGCGTCAGCAGCCTCGTTTCCCGTCAGACCCACATAAACATCACAGTGGCTCCATCAAGAGTCAGCTTTCCTGGTCCCGTTCCACTAAGGGGTGGACGGTGTACAGCACACAGATTCTTTGGAGGGCACTGACAGAATCGGAGCACTGAAAAGTCTGTGTCGCCGGATGTACTGCGGGTCCTGGTACAGAGCGAAGCGCTCTGATTCCCGATATTCACTCTACACTCGTGAAATTGGCGTACGGGGAAATCCCCACATCATCGCTACCTCGGAGATGGAGTGTCCCATCGCTCGTGCGCCGACTATAATACCACGTTCAGACTCGCTTAAATTTTGATAACAGTGTTCCGGAAGCCGATACCGAAAATGGTCGGTGCCAATGACGAATGTACACCCAACCCCACGGTCAGTCCCAGAGCCATCAGTGTACACAAGTTCCGTGCAAAAGGCCGACAAACTTACACCGATAGATAGAATCTGGAGTAGTGTTCTTTGAAAGCGACTGAAGTCCAAGGTAAGCATGGGCCGCCCCACGAAGCCAAGGCGATGATGCGTTCACACCCATCGGGAAAGCGGCAGGTAGAGTGAAGTTAAGCTGCCGGAGCGATAGCCGAAAGCGAACTTCAGGAGGTAACAGAGAATCGGAACGCGCCCCATACTGGCGGCAGAAATAGTCATCGAGGGAGGAGGCATAGGATTGGTGGCCGGGCATGGCAGACAAACGGCAAGACTATCTGCATAGCAGAACATCACGTCTGTATGTTATGTTATGTTAACCGGGGACCTAGAAACGACGGAGAGGCTCCGTCCCCGCCAGGAAGCAGTGGTCCGCAACCCCCACGACGACTACCGCAGTCCACGTCACCCCTCCGCCGCCCCACACCGAACCCAGGGTTATTGTGCGGTTCGGCCCCCGGTGGACCCCCCCGGGGAACGTCTCACACCAGACGAGTGTAACCCCTATGTTTGTGTGCTAGAGTAATGGTGGTGTACGCGTACGTGGAGAACTTGTTTGCGCAACAATCGCCGACATAGTGTAGCTTAGGCGGAATAAGGGGAACCAGCCCGCATTTGCCGAGGCAGATGGAAAACCGCATAAAAATCATCCACAGACTGGCCGGCTCACCGAACCTCGCCACAAATCCGCCAGGCGGATTCGTGCCGGGGACCAGGCGCTCCTTCCCACCCGGAAAGCCTTGCGTTAGACCGCACGGCCAACCGGGCGGGCACGTCGGTATGACAGGGGTAGTTCGGCAGCTTCTGCATACGGATCGGGCTAATGTAAAAGGCACCACTGGCCAAACGGATTCCACGATGGTGGATTGTATCTACACGGCGTAAGATGGCCGGACAGTAGATCCGTAAATGAAACACCAATAGAAGGCACATCTACACACACACACCCACCTGCCTTACCAACGTCCGCGCCATGCTCGTTATATAGTCTGTCTCGTTCTCGTTTGACAGCCCCTCATACACTGAAGAGTCAAAGTGTGGTGTCACCGCCAGACACCACACTTGCTAGGTGATAGCCTTTAAATCGGCCGCGGTCCGTTAGTATACGTCGGACCCGCATGTCGCCACTATCAGTGATTGCAGACCGAGCGCCGCCACACGGCAGGTCTAGAGAGACTTCCTAGCACTCGCCCCAGTTGGACAGCCGACTTTGGAAGCGATGGTTCACTGTCTACATACGCTCTCATTTGCCGAGACGACAGTTTAACATAACCTTCAGCTACGTCATTTGCTACGACCTAGCAAGGAGCCATATTCAGTTTCTATGTCTTCTGAACAGGTAATATTGCGACTCATGTACCGTCAAGAGCGACGTTCATCATAATGGATTAAAGTTAAGTATCAAACTAGCTACGTCCGCTTTCTGAATTCTAATTCCTTATCATGTTGCAGGCCTCACGTCAGTATAGTTCTTCCCTCAGGCCAGACTGCGTGAACTAAAACGCGTGCATTTCGGCCTCCTCTAATAACACGGTGTTGGCTCTTCTGCCAACACAACACAAAGAAACTGGTACACCTGCCTAATATCGTGTACGGCCTCAGCGAACACGCAGAAGTGCCGCAACACGACGTGGCATGGACTCGACTAATGTCTGAAGTAGTCCTGGAGGGAACTGACACCATGAATCCTGCAGGGCTGTCCATAAATCCGTAAGAGTACGAGGGGCTGAAGATTTCTTCTCAATAGCACGTTGCAAGGTATCCCAGTTATGTTCAATAATGCTCATGTCTGGGGAGTTTGGTGGCCAGCGGAAGTGTTTAATTTCAGAAGAGTATTCCTGGAGCCATTCCGTAGCACTTCTGAACGTTTGGAAATTTGTGGTTAGTTTCTATGGGACCAAACTGCTGAGGTCATCGATCCCTAGGCTTACACACTACTTAATCTAACATACAGTAAGAATAACACACACACACCCATGTCCGACGGAGGACTCGAACCTCCAAAGGGAGGAGCCGCGCGATGGTGTCACATTATCCCGCCCAATTCCGTCGGAATGCGCAATGGACACGAATGGATGCAGGTGATCAGACAGGATGCTTCCGTACGTGTCACCTGTCAGAGTCGTATCTAGGCATATTAGTGGTTCCATATCACTCCAATTGCACACTCCCCACACCATTACAGAGCCTCCACCAGCTTGAACATTTCCCTGCTGACATGTAGGGTCTAAGGATCACGAGGTTGTCTCCATACCCGTACACGTCCATCCACTGGATGCAATTTGAAACGAGACTCGTCCAATCAGATAACATGTTTCCAGTCATCAGCAGTCCAATGTCGGTGTTGACGGACCCGGCCGAGGCGTAAAGCTTTGTGTCGTGCTGTCATCAAGGGTACACGAGTGGGCCTTCGGCTCCGAAAGCCAATATCAATGATGTTTCGTTGAATGGTTCGCACGGTGACACTTGTTGATGGCTCAGCACTGAAATCTGCAGCAATCTGCGGAAGTGTTGAACTTCTTTCACCCTCAACGATTCTCTTCAGTCGTCGTTCTTTTTCCGGCTGCAGCGATGTCGGAGATTTGGTGTTTTATCGGATTGCTCATATTCACGGTACACTCGCGAATTGGGCGTACGGAAAAATCCCCACATCATCATTAGCTCGGAGATGCTGTGTCCCGTCGCTCGTGCGTCGACTATAACACCACGTTAAGACTCACTTAAATCTTGATAACCTGCCATTGTAGCGGCGTACCCGAACTAACATCTGCGCCAGACACTTGTTGTCTTATATAGGCGTTGCCGACTGCATCGCCGTATTCCGCCTGTTCACATATCTGTATTTGAGTACGCATGCCTATATTAGTTTCTTTGGCTCTTCAGTGCATAATGAATTGTTAAAAGCTATACAAATACCTAGTTATTTGCTAATAAGGTATTAAAGAGGTAGAAAGATAGGCAGTGATTGTAAATCATTGATGGACAACTGTAATGAATCAGCTCATACAAATACCTCAAAATTACAGAGGTATAACATCGATTTCGTGCGGTTTAAATACTTTGGAGAACATTATAGAAAATAATTCGAAGAATAAGTGAATCTCTCTTGGGAGAAGAACTGTATGGATTTCAGAAAACAGGTGTACAATTGATATGATCTTTGCAACAAGAGCACAAGTCAAAAATATTTGGAAAAGAATAAAAGTATCACACTAGTCTTCCTAGAGATAGAAAAATAATTTGACAATATAGAAAGAGCCAAAAATTTGTAATGCCTAGAAAGAAGAAATGTACCCTAGGCACTGAATGAGAAAGAAAAGATACCCTGCAGAAGTTGTGCCAGCTGTGCTCGAATAGGAAATGGAGAGAACGAATAATTTCACACCAAATGTGGAGTCCAGCAGGGGAGTGGCTTATCTCTACCGCTCTTCATCTTTGTGATCTACGAGATCATGAAAAGAATAAAGGAGCAATATGGACCAGAACTGAAAGTTGTGAAGTTCGCTGATGATGTTCAGATCTGGGGAAATATAAATGAAGTCCAAGAAAAACAATACAGTTATGAAACAGTCTCTTTAAGAAATTAAGTTTCAAAGTCAATAAATCAAAAACTGGAGCCATGAAGGTAAGCAGCTAAGAAGACAGCCTGACCTGGCACTGAGTGGAAGACCCATGGAGAATGTGCAACATTTCTCATATTCGGATACCTTGATTGATTGTAAAAACTTAAGTCGAAGTGAAGTTCTAAACCGTACACATAAAACTGTCCAGTTTTACAATCAAGAATTTTCCTCCTTAGGGACAACCACATACAAGGCAAAATCAACCATCTTCAGCACTTACAATATTCCCATTTTTACCTACTCATAGGAGACCTGTGATCTGCTGCAGAGAGAGATTATAACCAAATGCAAGCTGCAAAAACCAAGTTTGTTAGATCTTCGCTGAAAAGAACAAAAAAGGACAAGATACAAAACTCAGTGCACTGGAAAAACTCCGCCAATGTAGATTAAGATGATATGATCATGTGACACGGATAGAAGAAACCAGGATAGCCAAGAAATTCCATGAAATGACTATAAATGGGACGACCAAAGAGAAGATGTATCGACACAGTTAGGGAGGACGTCACCTAAAGTGGTCTCCTTTGGAATAGCATCCATGAGCAAGAACTGTACAAGAATAGAAAAAGTTGGGAGAGGCTCGTTACCAGCACAGTGAAAGTGCAGCTGCGACCTATTGATGATAATGATACTATGGAATGATCACACAGTCTCAATCGAGGATAAAGCAGGTATCAGACGTCGGTTCCATGGTGCGATACGGGGGAAGGAGATTGTTTACAAAACGCTCGTGCGACCCATTCTTGATAATTGTTCAAGCGTATGCGACCCATACCAACTATGACTAACAGGGGATATTGAACATATGCAAATAAGGGCAGCACGGATGGTCACAGGTCTGTTTGAAGGATGGAGGAGCATCACGGAAACACTGGAAAAATCTGGACTGCCACATGCTTTACGAAATAGGTCAAGTATGCCGCTAATGCCTACTTACGAAATTCCAAAAAGCAGTATTGAGGAATCTACAACTATACAACAACCTCCTTCGTATCATCCCCGTAGGAGCGCACAAAGACATTCAAGCAGTCATTCTTGTCACGCTACATATACTATGTGATCAGAAGTATCCGGACAGCACCCCCCCCCCCCCCCCCCCAAACATACGTTTTTCATATTAGGTGCATTCTGCTGCCACCTACTACCGGGTACTCCATATCAGCGATCTCAGTAGTCATTAGACATCGTGAGAGAGCAGAATGGGGGGCTCCACGGAATTCACGGACTTCTAACGTGGTCAGATGATTGGGTTTCACTTGTGTCATACGTCTGTACGAGAGATTTCCACACTCCTAAACATCCCTTGGCCAACTGTTTACGATGTGATAATGAAGTGGAAACGTGAAGGGACACGCAAAGCGTAAAGGCCGAACTCGTCTGTTGACTGACAGAGACCGCCGACAATTGAAGAGGGTCGTAACGTGTAATAGGGAGACATCTGTCCAGACCATTACACAGTAATTCCAAACTGCATCAGGATCCACTGCAAGTACTATGACAGATAAGCGGGCGGTGAGATAACTTGGATTTCATGCTCGAGCGGCTGCTCATAAGCCACAGATCAGGCCGGTAAATGCCAAACGACGCCTCGCTTGGTGTAAGGAGCGAAAATAATGGACGATTGAACAGTGGAAAACGTTGTGTTGAGTGACGAATCACGGTACATAATGTGACGATCCGATGGCAGGGTGTTTGTATGGCGAATGCCCGGTGAACGTCATCTGCCAGCGTGTGTAGTGCTGCTAACAGTAAAATTGGGAGGCGGTGGTGCTATGATGTGGTCGTGTTTTTCACGGAGGGGGCTTGCACCTCTTGTTGTTTTGCGGGGCACTATCACAGCACAGGCCTACATTGATGTTCTAAGCACCTTCTCGCTTTCCACTGTTGAAGAGCTATTCAGGGATGGCGCTTGCATCTTTCAACACGATCGAGCATCTGTTCATAATGCACGCCTTATGGCGGAGTGGTTACACGACAATAACATCCCTGTAATGAATTGGCCTGCACAGAGTCCTCACCTGAATCCTATAGAACAACTTTGGGATGTTTTGGAACGCCGACTTCGTGCGAGGCCTCACCGACCGACATCGATACCTCTCCTCAGTGCAGCACTCCGTGAAGAATGGGCTGCCATTCCCCAAGAAACCTTCCAGCACCCGATTGAACGTATGCCTGCGAGAGTGGAAGCTGTCATCAAGGCTAAGGGTGGGCCAACACCATACTGAATTCCAGCATTACGGATGGAGGCACCACGAACTCGTAAGTCATTTTCTGCCTGGTGTCCGGATACTTTAGATCACATAATATAGACAAATGAAAAGGGAGGAGTCCTAATACATGGTAAATTGTGGGAAGTACCCTGTCCCGTGCGCTTCACAGTGGTTTGCAGAGTATGTATGAAGAAAGCGTTCAGTAATGGAAATGCCATGTGGCTAGGGCCTCCCGTCGGGTAGACCGTTCGCCAGGTGCAAGTCTTTGGAGTTGACGCCACTTCGGCGACTTGCGTGTCGATGGGGATGAAATGATGATGATAAGGACAACACTCAGTCCCTGAACGGAGAAAATCTCCGACCCAGCCGGGAATCGAACCCGGGCCGTTAGGCATGACGTTCCGTCGCGCTGACCAATCAGCTACCAGGGGTGGACGGCGTTCAGTAAGTAATGCAACACATTTTTTCTCTACTGATTTTGGTTGAAAAAAGTAGTGGCGCTATACGTAGCCTTCAAACCGGCGTCTGTAACTGAAGCGCGTTCCAAGCAGAGAGCTGCCATTGAATTTTTTTAGGCGGAAAACCAGAGAATCGCGTTTGCAGAATGTCTACCGAGACCTGGCAGTGAACAAAAGCACGGTTAGTCGTTGGCCGAAGCGTCTATCATCATCACAACAAGATCCCGCATGTTTACAGATTTCCTACGTGCTGGCGGGCCGCACACAGCCGTGACTCCCGCAATTTTAGCACGTACGGAGGCTCTCATTCGGGGTGACTGACGGATCACAATCAAAAAAATGGTTCAAATGGCTCTGAGCACTATGGGACTCAACTGCTGTGGTTATCAGTCCCCTAGAACTTAGAACTACTTAAACCTAACTAACCTAAGGACATCACACCCATCCATGCCCGAGGCAGGATTCGAACCTGCGACCGTAGCAGTCGCACGGTTCCGGACTGCGCGCCTAGAACCGCGAGACCACCGCGGCCGGCCACAATCAAACACATCGATACACAACTGGACATCTCTGTCGGTAGTGCTCACACACTCGTCCACCAATTGGTGCACTCAGAAGTCTGTAACTTCTGGGTTCCTCATCGCCCAACAAACGACCATAAAGAGCAACGAAGGACCATCTGTGCAGAGTTGCTTGCGCGCTACTTGGCTGATTGTGACTATTTCTCGTCGAACACTGTGAGAGACGATGAAGCATGGATTCATAATTTCTAACCGGAAACAAAACAGAAATCCATCCAGTGGTGCCACACCACCTCCGAAAAAAAAGTTCAAACCCGCACCTTTCGCCGGTAAAGTCGTGGTGACGATCTTCTCGCACCCTGAAGGGGCTATTCTGATGACGTCGGCATGATAATACCCTCAGAAAATTGAAGAAACAACTTCATCGAGTTCGGCAATTTTGTATCCCGCCTGGTGTACGATGATGAGCACTTAGGTGCGAAGCCGTATTCCGGTCGTAAGTAGTACAAAGTCTCAATAGCAAGCCGACACACTCTTAAGTTGAAGCGATGTTTCCAGGCCGTCTGCTCTTGATGAAATAGGCTGAAAGCACAGTGGCGCTCGTTGAGGTCAACTGCGTCGGCTATAGGGCGCTGTGGTCAGCGTAGTTCGTCTGCTCTCGTAGTGTCAACCTACAAGCGTGTACCTACGCAGTGTACGCTGTGGCATCGGAACTATCGATACCACAAGCACGACAAAAATGCAAACGAACTTCTGCATCTCCATGGCCACGCAAGGTCTCAGACAAGTCTATGCACCTGAGAGGAGCTCACAAAACTTCACTGGCCTGTTCTTTTTTGTCCACCCTGCAGCTCGGTTCTCGCACCTTCCGATTTCCACCTGTTCGGCCCAATGAAGGATGCATTCCGCGTGATACAGTACCTCGTTATTGATGCAGCAAGAAGTTGCCTCCGACGTATATCGGTAGAGTGGTACCATGCGGGCATGCGGGGCTTCAAAGTAAGACAGCGTAAGGCCGTCGCACTGAATGGAGTGTCCGCCTCCGTAGCGAAGCGTAGCGGTAGCGTTACTACCTACCACGCAGGGGGCTCGGGTTCGATTCCCGGCAAGGGACTGGATGTTGTGTGACCTTCAGTATCATTGTCATCATCATATTGACTCTTAAGTCGCCGACGTGGCGTCACCTAAAAACGACTTTCAATACGGCGGCCGAACTCCCACGAATGGGGCCTCCCCGCCAACAATGCCATATGATCACTCAACGTAGATTATGTTGAACAATATGGTTTTGTAACCAAAAGAGTGCAGAATAATATGGTGCAGGAATCCTGGGTAAAACCAAACTGCTTTCAGAAAAAAGTGTGTTGCATTACTTACTGAACGGCCCTCGTAGACGTAGATGTGAAACATATGGCCGTGTCGTACTATGATGTTACGAATGGCGTTGATGAATGTACAGGCGCACTTGAAAATGAAATTTGAGATTACGGAAAATGTCGGGTTGTTAAAGTGTTGCTAAAGTAGTTGTTAGAATTAAAATAAGGTATACTGTAACCTCTCAACAAATAAATTGCGTAACCTATCAATAATAAAATGTGACTAACCTCTCAATTAAATTGTCGCTCACTTATAACCTTTCAATAATTGACTGTCAATTTAACCTGGTAAATTTTGGACGTCAGCAGTGCTGCGTCATGGCCCTGAAAGATCATACTGAATAAATTGAAAATTCTTACCTCAATTAGGTCGCCGGATAACGCGTATATATCTGCTCCTATAAGAAATTTTTCTGGCGCAGCTCTGTGCAATGCTGCCCGATAGATTTGTCATGTATAAAAAGAAGCAACTGCTTTCTCCTTTCAATAATCGTGATGACCAAGGATTGGAGAAATTAGTAAATTCTTTAAATTGAAATGAATGATTGTCAAAAGTTACTTTTTATGAGAAAGATTATTATTAAGAGATTGTTTTTGAAGATTTACTTGGGACTTGTTATAACAATACTACATATGCGCGAGGCTGCTTTCACCTTATCCTACAATGATCAGGCTCCGCCATCGCTCCACACGACCGGTCCAGCCAACTTCACACTCCAGACTGCTCGCTAGCAACTACTTACTCCAACTACCACACAGTTCCTACTGCATACAACACTGCTCTTTGGTCTGAGATTCTCTTATAGCTTACATATCGCAGGCAGCGCGTGAGCAATCCATCGAAATTACATCTGCTCGAGTGCGCTAACAACAAATTCCTTAATCATGGACCTCTTACAATACATTTTAAAAATTATTCAGTTGCATAGCTAGCAACGAAATGTTTAAAATTAACCAAAAGAGCATGATGCTTTTGTTGACAAAGTGTTGGATATTTTTAGAAGTACAGTAGGCGGTTGTAGAGCCCGGCAATTTTCAGTTTTCAAATATTGTGCTCAAGTGAGGGGTAGATTTTCGTGTGATTTCAGATTTAGTTCATAAGCGGGTTTCTACCTACAACCCATCCAAATCTCAGCTCTTTCTGATTATTAATTACAGAGTAATTTATAATTTCGATAGATGAAAATTGCGGGGTTTTATCGCACAAAATGGGGTAAAGCCCCGCAGTGCGGATCTCTGCCGCATTTGAGATAAACATCGATAAAAATGGACGACTTAATAGTAAAAAACACTGGAAATAACCGTTTGTAATATTGTCGGATTGGAAGTTAGTCATCCAACATAATATTGAACTGAAATATTTCTTAAATATGAAAATAATGCTTAAAAATACTTGTTCAGAAATAGTAGTTTCTGCCCCCCAAAAGGAGAATTAGTAGGGTAACCTGAAAGATTTCAGTTACTGAGGCTGAGATAACAAGGTAACTAGTAAACAGTTTACTTTGTTAGGTTCTCCGATTCTGTCTTGAAGCCCTAGACTCTTGTTCTTCTTCTTTTCTTCTTCTTCATTGGATACGTCTCCGCCGAATAGTTAGTATCATATGCATATCTAAGCTACTGTCATGATGTGAGACGTCTGGATCAGACTCCGAAGAATAATCAACTAGCAGTTTGATCTATTTTCTGGTGTCATGGAATCCATCTCACGTCGTTTTGTTTCTATAGCATGCTGTTTTTTTCTTTGACCCGTCAGCTTTTCCCATGCATTCTTCTTCCATTCGTTCTTTATTAAGTGTCGACGTTAGAACAACAGATTTCAATGCTTTTCCAGAAAATTCCCCCTAAATATTTTAGACAGAGGAATTACATCTTCAGGTCAGATAATCTCACATAGTTTGTGCTGAATGTCATCTTTTGCAGGGGGCATCATTCAAGAATTGTCGTCACATTGGCGGAACTGCGGGGATTTGTCACATTTCGTCATTTTCCGACTATTGCGCCATTGTTGATTTTGGAGAACAGCCGGAACAATTATTTCCACGCGAAAGTGAAGCTTAAATTCAGTAGTGACAACAGGTAATTCGTTGTTTCTTCTTTTCAAGCTCTATTTTATATAATTTTCAAATAAAACATCATAAAAGTTACATGTAAGTAGTAAAAAGCGGACTTACCTCGTTTTCTCACGTCTGGACGACCTCACTGGACGAAATGTCATGGAACTATGTGCTAAAATAAGACAGACCTGAGACCTTGTGATCAACTCCTGAATTGGCGGCAATCAATTCAAATCTCGATGCGGGTTTTTACCCCACGCTCGGCTTTACCCCCACCTACCCTACACATTATGTATGTCATACATCGTACACATTGTGCGAAATGTCACATATGAGCTTACGCCTTGAGTACAAACGTTGCTGGTGACCTCAACAGAGACGGAAATGGTTTTTGCGTACGTAAGCCTTTATTTCACAGTTCGCCTTCGATGTTAACGAACGCCTTTCGCAAGGGCGGCGCACACTATCGATTGGTGTGTAAACAAGGTGTTGAAATTAATCGTGGCCTACAGGCGGTTAGCCTTTAGCTGATAGGAATCTGACAGCGGCGTGATTGTAACGATTTTCTAATGAAGGTAGCTGTGCCGTTCCCGTACGTCATACATAGCCTCTGGCTGCCCTGACTTACACCCACGATCTTGCGCGTGAGGCAGCGTAACCACCGACTATGAACAACCTCTATTAGACTCTTACCGAACCACAATACACTGGCACCTGCTCGTAACATTTACGATTGTCATTAAACGAAACGGTTTCCGTGCCAATGTAGATGTTGCGGACGGGATACTGATGAGCATCCAGGGCTTATTTCTTAATTGGGTTGGGGGTGGTTTTATTGCTGATGCCCCCCCCCCCTCTCTATCCAAACAAAACTTGCCGTCATCCGGTCCCTCCCCTCCCCCCACCTCCCCTACGATTTCTCTTTCTCAGTGCGATTGATTAGTAGTGTGCTTCCATATGTTCTGCCAATTTGTTGTTTCCGTTTTATGTAGAATATTTCAATGATCAACCCCTCGTCTTTTTCATGTGCTGAGAGTTTTGCTGTTACGTGTACTCGCTGCGTGGACTTCAGCCAGACTATGAACTAGGTCTTCAGCCGCTATTTATTGCTGAGTTCGGTTCCCGACGCAAGATTGGTCTTTTGGTGCTACTTGTTTTTCAGAGCTCGCACTGATAATCCGCGAAACGCAAATTCTCTTAGCGTTTCCCAGCTCTGGTGGATACAAATGGCTCTGAGCACTATGCGACTTAACTTCTGGGGTCATCAGTCGCCTAGAACTTAGAACTAATTAAACCTAACTAACCTAAGGACATCACACAAATCCATGCCCGAGGCAGGATTCGAACCTGCGACCGTAGCGGTCACGTGGTTCCAGACTGAAGCGCCTAGAACCGCACGGCCACACCGGCCGGCTGGTGGATACAACGGCAGGCGACAACTTAATATTGGACTGGTGCATAGGGACGTAACGTTTTCACATTAGCTTAATAAATACAACAGATACACCTAACAGAGACTTTAGTCATCAATAATACGAGGGTTGGAACTTTATTAGTGAAAACTATTTACTTACAGCTCCTACAAGATAGATACGTGTTTCAAAGTTTTACTGATCTTCAAAGTAGTCACCTGAACTTTCTGCGCCGGCCGGAGTGGCCGAGCGGTTCTAGGCGCTACAGTTTGGAACTGCGCGACCGCGACGGTCGCAGGTTCGAATCCTGCCTCGGGCATGGATGTGTGTGATGTCCTTAGGTTAGTTAGGTTTAAGTAGTTCTAAGTTCTAGGGGACTGACGACCTCAGAAGTCCCATAGTGCTCAGAGCCATTTGAAGCATTTCTTGCACTTTCTGCAGGATCTGGCCATCATTTTGCAGGACAATGCTCAAGCACGTACAGTGCAAGCTATTACTGATTTGTTTAACTGATGGGGCTGGTAAGTGCTATACCACCTACTGCACTCCCCTGACTTAAGCCCTCGTGAGTTCAACTCGATTTCTAAACTGAAGTAAACACTTCAAGGCATTCGCTTCAGAACTGCTAAAAATTCGTCGGCCAATAGACCGCGCCGCTCGAACTGTCAACACAATTGGCACTGCTAAGAGTATCGTACTACTTCCACATCGCTGGCAACGTATTATACACAATGCTGGTGACTACTTTGGAGGTCATTAAAACTTTGAAACACGTTTGTATTTTGAACGAGCTGTAGTAGTTACCACTATTAAAGTTCCAACCCTCGTATAGTCTCCGTTACTACGTACAACAGTCTGGCAACGCTGGAGTAACTTTTCCATTTCGCGACTGTAGAAATCTCGTGGTTTTGAGTCGAAGAACTTGTCGAACCGTCTAGAAAGACGTCTCAGTTGTTGACAATAACAGTCAGCAGTGAAGGTTACAGCTCGCAGAAGCAATCCGTAGTACAGCATACCGTCGTTGTTCCACCACATGCATTACCTTTTGCGGAGACTCGCACGGGTCTTTTTACGGGGAGCTGCTGCCTTGTTTGGGCTAAACCATTCCTCTCTTTTTCTTACGTTAGCATAAAGAACATCAAGAGCTCAGATGGAAACCCAGTTCTAAGCAAAGAAGGGAAAGCAGAAAGGTGGAAGGAGTATATAGAGGGTCTATACAAGGGCGATGTACTTGAGGACAATATTATGGAAATGGAAGAGGATGTAGATGAAGATGAAATGGGAGATACGATACTGCGTGAAGAGTTTGACAGAGCACTGAAACACCTGAGTCGAAACAAGGCCCCCGGAGTAGACAACATTCCATTGGAACTACTGACGGCCTTGGGAGAGCCAGTCCTGACAAAACTCTACCATCTGGTGAGCAAGATGTATGAAACAGGCGAAATACCCTCAGACTTCAAGAAGAATATAATAATTCCAATCCCAAAGAAAGCAGGTGTTGACAGATGTGAAAATTACCGAACTATCAGTTTAATAAGTCACAGCTGCAAAATACTAACGCGAATTCTTTACAGACGAATGGAAAAACTAGTAGAAGCCGACCTCGGGGAAGATCAGTTTGGATTCCGTTGGGACACGTGAGGCAATACTGACCTTACGACTTATCTTAGAAGAAAGATTAAGGAAAGGCAAACCTACGTTTCTAGCATTTGTAGACTTAGAGAAAGCTTTTGACAATGTTGACTGGAATACTCTCTTTCAAATTCTAAAGGTGGCAGGGGTAAAATACAGGGAGCGAAAGGCTATTTACAATTTGTACAGAAACCAGATGGCAGTTATAAGAATCGAGGGACATGAAAGGGAAGCAGTGGTTGGGAAGGGAGTAAGACAGGGTTGTAGCCTCTCCCCGATGTTATTCAATCTGTATATTGAGCAAGCAGTAAAGGAAACAAAAGAAAAGTTCGGAGTAGGTATTAAAATCCATGGAGAAGAAATAAAAACTTTGAGGTTCGCCGATGACATTGTAATTCTGTCAGAGACAGCAAAGGACTTGGAAGAGCAGTTGAATGGAATGGATGGTGTCTTCAAAGGGGGATATAAGATGTACATCAAGAAAAGCAAAACGAGGATAATGGAATGTAGTCGAATTAAGTCGGGTGACGTTGAGGGTATTAGATTAGGAAATGAGACACTTAAAGTAGTAAAGGAGTTTTGCTATTTGGGGAGCAAAATAACTGATGATGGTCGAAGTAGAGAGGATATAAAATGTAGACTGGCAATGGCAAGGAAAGCGTTTCTGAAGAAGAGAAATTTGTTAACATCGAATATAGATTTAAGTGTCAGGAAGTCTTTTCTGAAAGTATTTGTATGGAGTGTAGCCATGTATGGAAGTGAAACATGGACGATAAATAGTTTGGACAAGAAGAGAATAGAAGCTTTCGAAATGTGGTGCTACAGAAGAATGCTGAAGATTAGATGGGTAGATCACATAACTAATGAGGAGGTACTGAATAGGATTGGGGAGAAGAGGAGTTTGTGGCACAACTTGACCAGAAGAAGGGATCGGTTGGTAGGACATGTTCTGAGGCATCAAGGGATCAAAAACTTAGTATTGGAGGGCAGCGTGGAGGGTAAAAATCGTAGGGGGAGACCAAGAGATGCATACACTAAGCAGATTCAGAAGGATGTAGGTTGCAGTAGGTACTGGGAGATGAAGAAGCTTGCACAGGATAGAGTAGCATGGAGAGCTGCATCAAACCAGTCTCAGGACTGAAGACCACAACAACAACAACAACAACAACAGCATAAAGACACCATTTCTAGTCAGCAGTAACGATAGAGGATACGAATGATCGGTGTTGTTCACGAGCCAATTGATGATGAGCCAGCGGAGATTTATATATGGCCACCCGCTTCATACACCCGATTTTTGAAACTTCCTCATTGCAAGCAAATGTCGCACGATGGTAAAATGATTGCAGTTCATCACATTTGCCAGTTCTCGAGTATCCTGATGTGAATAATTGTGGATTAATGCGTTTAAACGATCTTTATCAAACACGAAGGTCTTCCTGAACTAGGAAAGTCGCCGAAGTGGCGTCAAATCGGACTTGCACCCGGCGAACGGTCTACCCGAGGGGAGGCCCTAGTCACGCATTTACATTTACCTTATAACTTACGCTATGCGAGCACGTTAGTAGTAAACTGGGTAGTACAGGGTGTCCGAAAAGACTTTCCCTGATTGCATAAATTGATAACTCAGGCTAGAAGTAAGATACAAATATGAAACTTGTATCGAATTGTTCACAACTATCAAAGTTTTTTTTTCTGTTTTAGGTTCGCAGTACGTAAGTAGTGGGTGAGGTGCAGTGCCCAAGAAGCCATGTTAACTAACCAGGAGAAGGCACAGTGTGTCCTGTGGTACCATGAAACACGATCACCAACCACAGTGCAGAGACACTTCCAGACAACATTTGGGAGGAATCCACCTGATGTCAAGAGCATTAAAGCCTGGTATGAGAAGTTCAGGAACACAGGATCGGTTACTGACCTTCCGAGGTCTGGTCGACCAAGAACCTCAGCAGACAGGGTGGAAGCTGGAAGGCAGTCTTTTCTGCGAAGTCCGAAGAAATCGGTGCGCAGAGCCTCACGTGAATTACAGATGCCAAAAAGCTCTCTCCATTAAATTTTACAGAAACGTTTAGTGTTTCGTGCATAAAAAGTGCAAATCGTTCAGACCTTGTTGCCCAATGACAGTACACGTCGATATGACTTTGCGGTCGAAATGCTATCACGTATTGAGGTCGATGATGGTTATCTCAGACGAATTGCCTTTTCCGACGAAGCGACCTTTTTTGTCAGTGGAGTAGTGAATCGCCATAATGTGCGCATTTGGGGTTCACAACCCACTGGCGAGGTCATGGAGTGCACCAGAGGCAGTCCAAAGGTGAATGTTTGGTGCGCGCTATTGCACGATCGAATTATCGGGCCATTCTTCTTCGCTGAGGCAACCATCACATCTGCGGTGTATCTGGACATGTTGCAACTGTATGCTGTTCCTCAGCTGCTTCAGTATCACCCTGATGTCTTGTTTCAGCAAGGGTGCATCGCCTCATTGGGGTTTGGACGTCCATGCCTATCTCGATATGACCTTTCCTGGGCGACGGATTGGACTCCACGCTCTCCTGACATAACCCCATTAGACTTCTTTTTATGAGGTTATGTCAAGGACGAGGTCTATCGAACACGTGTACCAGATCTTGAAACCCTGCGGCAACGGATAATCACAGTCGTTGAATCGATCCCTCCAGTGATGTCGGCTAATGTGTGGACGGAAATTGAATATCGCCTAGATGTGCTACGTGCTACCGAGGGTGCTCATGTGGAAGTTTACTGATGTGTGAAAAAAAACTTTGATAGTTTGTAAACAATTAGACACCAGTTTCATGTTTGTATCTTACTTCTAGCCTGAGTTATCAATTTATGTAATCAGGGAAAGACTTTTCGGACACTCTGTTCATTAACACCTATTACAGTGAAGTTGAATTTCAGGCATAAATTTCAGTATTTGAAAATGTAATTCATCACCAAATATAAATATATATAAGGCAAAGACGGGCGTGTGACGAAAATGAAAACAATAGTCTATGACTTCTCGTTGCCTTTATTCAAAAACTTGCGCAGGAATCTCGAGATATGCGGCTGTGGATAAATGAATTACACATCTGTGAAAAGAAATGGATAGATGTATGACATATGGAAGTTTACGTCGGTTCAGAGAGCGTGCTCGGAAAACTTAAATGGTAAGGTGACCGCTCGCGATAAGGGAGAAATCCAGGTTCGAGTCCCGGTCCTGCACATATTTTCATATGTCGCTTTAGACAGTACCTGCTACAGTTAAGCTGAATTTCAGGAATAAATTTTGATAATTATAATAATTTGTTTTGAGCAGTGTGTCCCCCACAATTTAAGAAAAAGTCATATTTTCAAAAGCGCCAAGAGATGCTGATAAGGAATTCTTTATTTAAACCGATTTTGATCATCTCATTATCAGCGATTATCATAAAACAACAGTCTATGTGCTAACGTTCATACTGTGGCGTCAAATAAAATAAAAACCATCTTCAGACACTGTTGTCAGTAGTAAAATACATTCTATACGCAATAAATGCAGTAACTCAATTAATTACACTTTATGTACCGTCATAACCCAGTTTCACTAGTCATGTGAAGGCGCCCTACGTAGTGGCCGCATTTTCGCAACGCCATATAATCTACGAGATGTGAAATCGAAGTGTGCATTCTTCATTGTCAGTGTTTCAACTAGCATTACTATTGTGAACACTGGTCTACAGATTATGGCTACGCGGGCGTACGAAAGAGAATAGTGCGGTTTCGTTCAGTCGTTTCCGTCGAGGGGGGGGGGGGGATTCAATCAATCTTTTCTGCAATTTTTTAAAATAATTTACTGGCTTTTGGCTTTCGGGACTTGCCCATACAGCCATGTCAAACACTGAAAAGTCATTTATGACGATACGAACGTAAAGACAACACCCAATCCACGAGCGTAGGAGATCTCCGAGCCGGCCGGGATTCGAACCGGACCCCGTCGCTTAAAAAACCTCCACGCTGACGGCGCAGCTGAGGCGAACTTTTTGTTATTTTTTGTCTTATTGTGGTGTCTTACCCTTCCTCTCTTGCCTTAGGCGGTGTCCTATGGTTTGCCGGTTCTATTAGTGGACTTCGAATCGTGTAGGATTTGTTGTTGACAACAGCTGTGGTCGGCCGGGGAACGGGCACCTTTTCCTTTCTGGAATTTTTTCTGCCAGACGATCAGTCCGCAAGCACATCTCGAGAGCAATCAGCTAGCTTCAAATTTTGTAGAACCTTTGCCCTTTACGAGAATCTTGATTTTCATGCAATTTTGTTCTCAGAAAGATGTGCGTACAATGGCTTTTGAGGATTATGGCCCCTACGACAACTGCCTCTCGCCTCTTCTCCAACTCTTTCAATCTCCATCCTTCCCTTAAGAGTTACGCTGTGAGTAAGAGACTGGGACCTAGTTAAACTGTATGATACAAATAAATAATTCCTGATCGTGGAATCGAAAACGATACAACATCGCAGCTCATTTCTTACTAGCTGACATGGTTATTCTACCGACAGATCTACGCAGATAATGATGCTTAAACGCCGGCCGGGATGGCCGAGCGGGTCTATGCGCTACAGTCTGGAACCGCTAGACCGCTACGGTCCCAGGTTCGAATCCTGCCTCGGGCATGGATGTGTACGATGTCCTTATGTTAGTTAGGTGTAAGTAGTTCTAAGTTCTAGGGGACTGATGACCTCAGAAGTTAACTCCCATAGTGCTCAGAGCCATTTGAACCATTTTTTTATGCTTAATCACTCTTACACGAAGACTGGTTTGTCATGTAGTAGTCTCATTCGAATACGTGTTGTTTTTGTTGTCGTTGTTGTTGGTGGTGGTGTCGCGGGTGTAACGCATATGTATTTGTCTCTTTAGTTTCTTAACGTATTTTTGAGGTTGTTGGACCCGAGTTTTCGAGCTATACACAGTGAACGCTCTTCATTACGAAATAAACCTGGCCATGGGTGTAATACGACCACGTGTCTCATATACATTTCAAATATTAAAAGTTGTTCAGTTGAAAAATGGAAAACGTCACTTTGAAATAATTACAGTACAAGTAAATTGATTGTTTTTATTGTTGATTTTAGCGTGTAACGTACTTCGCTAACAATGCCCAAACCCATTCAGTCTTGTGTTAACAATTACGACTTGCTTCACATTCATGGTGAAGTAACCATTGCTACGTTGCGTTTCCACTTTCATTAAACTGGTAACCACCGGTCACGGAAACCTTTTGCGTATCTGTTTTAATCGCAGTAAGTTCCGATCACGAAGTTACTCATTAACAAACGCGATACTATTAAATATGTGTGTTATCTGTGCTTTTAGATATGTCCGAAAGAACAGACACCATTTAGAAAGTATGATTCACCAGCCGTATATATACATCGTGTAAGAGAATATTAGACATCAGCCGCAGTTGTACTGTAATTATTTCAAAGCGACATTTTCCAGTTTTCAGCTTGCTCTCTCCTTAGATCGGAAAATACAATAATGCTTTAATAGAAATTAGAAATAAGCAATTAGCGAAAAGTGTGTTGTAACAAAAATGGTATTGGGATCTAATAAATTTCTGTTGAGACAGCAGCCGCAAAAGGCCTGTGTATCAATGCGGGAGGAAGCAATGAGCACTCATAGAGAATGTAAGAAATAAATTCAAATTAGGGAATCAAGTTTTTTCGGTACCTAAACTATTTTAGGTGTCTCAGTAAGAGAGAGAGAGTGCGAAACCTTGATAAGCAGGAGGCCGAAAATCTATTTGATGACATGAATTTTCTGTGACATGCTTTCAGCATAGTCAACAGCTATGCTTCCACCTGAAGCCGGGGCCATAAATACAAATTGTAGTGTATCGACTCTGTACGTCACCACTGATCCCTCAATATCTCTAATTTTTAATCGTTACGCATGACTTGTGGTTATATCACGCCGTAAAACAAAATGAAAATAAGTGAATGAAGGGCAAGAGATTTTATCGCCTTCAAACTGTGAAACGTTGATGAAGAAAGTGGCAGAGGATGAGTACAGTTTTTATCTGGCGCTGGACAGGGATTTCCGTTTAACAAAGAGCAAATAAGTTTCTTCGACTGTTCAGTTATTCTTTTTTCGACTCTTCAAGCAAGCTTCGTATTAAATTCTTAAAACTGATCGTGTGAAGTACGAGTTAACTCTTAACAAATAAATAAAACAGCGACCTGT